>NC_139461.1:297325357-298535000 GCF_057233095.1 Heloderma suspectum
ACTACTTATCCATCAGGCACCAAGATCTTGGTATGGTCTTCATTAGGTAAATCCATTCAGATGACTTGATTTAACTCAGGTTTTATCCTTTGGGTTGAAGGCAACCCTTTTTCAGTGGAATTGCACTTGAAAGCCTTTCTTATGAACTGTTCAGCTTGTGCTCAGATCATCACACAGTATCTTCTAAACCAGCTTTCCCAAACCTGGGTGTCCTCCAGATGTGTTGGACTGCAACCCCCATCATTCCCAGCCAGCATGACCATTGAGCACCATCCATTAGGTCCACTAACTGAAGTAGCAACTATGGGCAGTATCCAGCTGTTTCATTCTGCTAGTGCAAATGTCATTGTGCTAACAGAGCCTAGGTTTCGAATTATGCTCAAGAGGAGAATCCAACTAAAGTTATGTTTGTGCAAACATGGTTGTGCAACCAGTTGTGCATTATGCTCCCAGAACCTGTTGTGCAACTGGTTGTGCATTACACTTACACAACCTGTTATACAAGCATAATGCACAATCACTTGTGCAACGGAAAGATTTGGCAGAGTTTAGAGATGTTGGAGAAATCTGGTTGGGGTTTGGAGCTCGATGAGCTTTCATTGGCTCAGCCCACTGGACTTCAGCTTGTCTTCCACTAGCTGGCCTGATTCAGTCTGCAGTGAGTTGGGCTAGCTAACAGATTTCCCTTTTTTAAAATTTGTAGAAATAGACATTTGCACAAACTTTGGCTGCAATTTGTGTAAGTTGCACAAATTTTTGACAATTTCCACAAATAAAAGCATATGGCAAAGGTTCCCGGATTTTGGGGTGTGGGGGGGACCAGGGCTTGGCTCACAAATGCAAGCTGTGTTGGGCACACCACAGAACTCCGGCAAGCCCCGAAAGGGCCAAATCTCCCAGTGATGGACTTCTGTAATGGAGCTCTGCTGACACTATTTGGGTTTGAAAAATGACACCATTGGATACTGCCCATAGAAAGCTGCCTTTTGCCAGGTCAGACTATTTCTCCATCTAGCCCAGTATTCTTCAATTTCAGGGGCAGCAGCTTTTCAGGGTTTCAGGCAAAGGTCTCTTGCATCACTTGCTGCCTGATCTTTTGAGCTGCAGTTGAAAGGAATAGAACTGGAACCTTCTGAAAACTACGGTCTACCACTGAGCTACCTTCCCTCCCCATAAGTGGAAACCAGGTCATTCCACAAATGGCTGTGTGGAGGGAAACAGTTCTGGGGAACATAATGCTCCAGAAGGATCTCTCCAAACTGGATGAATGGTCAATAAAATGGCAAAAAACGTATATTGGTAAAATTGCAAGTGAAAAATGATGCATAATGCAGCAGAAAAATCTTATCTAGCTAAATGGAGGCACCAGATTCAGAGGCCACATCTAGCTAAGTACCAGCCACTGGGAAGCAACAGCAGGAGACACTATTGCCTTCATACCCTGCTTGTGGGCTTCCTAGAGCAGGGCCAGGCAGAAGGTAGATCTCCAGATGTTTTGCGCTTCACCTCCAAGAAGTCCCTGCCAGCAGGACCAATGGTCAGGAATGCTGGAAGTTGAAGTCCAAAATATCTGCCCATCCATGTCCTAGAGGCATCTGATTGGCCACTGTGAGAAACAGGATCCTGGACTAACTGGACCTTTAGCTTCATCTGATTCCATATCCTCCCTCATATGCCTTCTGATCTCCTGAAGAGGTCCTCTTATGGGGGTCCCCCACCAGTGGAAGTATCATGGGTCTCTACCAGACTCACATCCTTCTCTATGGTGGCACCATCTCTATAGAACTCTCTTCCTAGGGAGACCCATCTAGCCAGTTCCTGTCCTGCATTTGGAAGGTCAACTAAGACCTTAAGGGCCCATTAACATGATCATGGGGAGAGGGTGGGTAGTGGAACCTTGCTGTGGGGAGTGGTAGAGAAACCATGACAAGCTCTCCCGCCACACGATCACTGAACTATGCTGGGCAGCATGGTTCCCGTACCCCACTGCTATCCACACTCCCTCTTCTGTCCTCCCACCACTGCGGCCACGTATCCCAGTGGCCACTGTGGCAGGAATGTGTTTGCGCTGGCCACACTTGCGCTGCTAGGTGAGTGTGACCGTAGAGTTCAGCCGTGCAGGCTAGAGCATCGCCGGAACTTCTGGATGCTCTAGGCGGCCATCTCAATGGTCACAGGGATTTATCTATGGAGCACTTGAATTCACCTACGGAACGCCCAACAGATGGCATGGTAATCCACCCTGGAGGCCCGTACCCACTCTGCAGAGGGTGGGTAATTGGGGGTGGGTAATTGGGGGTGGGTAACATACTGATCCCCCTTCATGGATCACTGCCTTGTTGTGGCGAAGGGGCTTGCGTAACTCAGTGAAGCCATAAGCTATGCTGTGCAGGGCCACCCAAGACAGACAGGTCATGGTGGAGAGTTCTGACAAAATATGGTCCACTGGAGAAGGAAATGGCAACCCACTCCAGGATTCCTGCCATGAAAACCCAATGGAACGTATCACAAGGCTAAAAGATATGATGCAGGAAGATGAGCCCCTCAGGTCGGAAGGTGTCCAATATACTACTGGGGAAGAGCAGGGGGAATTTCCAAGTTGTGCCAGAAAGAGTGAAGCGGCTGGGCCAAAGCCAAAAGGACACTCAGCTGTGGATGTGTCTGGTGGTGAAAAGAAAGTCCAATGCTATAAAGAACAATATTGTTTAGGAACCTGGAATGTCAGATCAATGAATCAGGGTAAGCTGGAGGTGGTCAAACATGAGATGGCAAGATTGAACATCGACATCTTGGGAATCAGCGAACTAAAATAGACAAGCATGGGCAAATTTAATTCAGGTGACCATCATATCTACTACTAGATGGGCAAGAATCCCGTAGAAGAAATGGAGTAGCACTCATAGTCAACAAAAGGGTGGGAAAAGCAGTACTGGGGTACAATCTCAAAAACGATAGAATGATCTCAGTATGAATCCAAGGCAAACCATTCAACATCACAGTAATTGAAGTCTATGCCCCAACCACTGAGGCCGAAGAACCTGAGGTTGATCGGTTCTGTGAAGACCTACAACACCTTCTAGAACTAACACCAAAAAAAGATGTCCTCTTCATCATAGGGGATTGGAAGTAGGAAGTCAAGACATAACCGGGATAACAGGCAGGCATGGCCTTGGTGTACAAAATGAAGCAGGACAAAGGCTAATAGAATTTTGCCAAGAGAACACGCTGATCATACCAAACACTCTTTTCCAACAGCACAAGAGGCGACTCTACACATGGACGTCACCAGATGGTCAATATCGAAATCAGATTGATTATGTCCTTTGCAGCCAAAGATGGAGAAGCTCCATACACTCAGTAAAAACAAGACCTGGAGCTGACTGTGGCTCAGATCATGAGCTGCTTCTTGCAAAATTTTGGCTTAAATTGAAGAAGGTAGGGAAAACCACTAAACCATTCAGCTATGACCTAAATCATATCCCTTATGAATATACAGTGGAGGTGAGGAATAGATTTAAGGGATTAGACCTGATAGACAGAGTGCCTGAGGAACTATGGACGGAGGTCCGTAACATTGTTCAGGACTGGAGGCAGCAACTCAATCCATCCCAAAGAAAAAGAAATGCAAGAAAGCCAAGTGGCTGTCTGATGAGGCTTTACAAGTAGCTGAGGAAAGAAGGGAAGTGAAAAGCAAGGGAGAAAGGGGAAGATATATCCAACTGAATATAGAGTTCCAGAGAATAGCAAGGAGAGACAAGAAGGCCTTCTTAAATGAACAATGCAAAGAAATCGAGGAAAACAATAGAATGGGAAAGACTAGAGATCTTTTCAAGAAAATCGGAGATCTCAAAGGAACATTTTGTGCAAAGACGGGCATGATAAGGACAAAGAAGGCAGGGACCTAACAGAAACAGATGAGATTAAGAAGAGGTGGAAAGAATACACAGAAGAACTATACAGGAAAGATGTGAATGTCCCTGATAGCCATGATAGTGCGGTCACTGAACTTGAGCCAGACATCCTCAAGAGTGAAGTCAAGTGGGCCTTAGGAAGCATTAGTAACAACAAAGCTAGTGGAGATGACAGTATTCCAGCTGAGCTATTTAAAATCCTAAATGATTATGCTGTTAAAGTGCTGCACTCAATATGCCAACAAATTTGGAACACTCAACAGTGGCCAAAAGACTGGAAAAGGTCAGTTTACATTCCAGTTCCAAAGAAGGGCAATGCCAAAGAGTGTTCAAACTACCGTACAATTGTGCTCATTTCACATGCCAGCAAGGTTATGCTCAAAATCCTACAAGCTAGGCTTCAGCAGCATGTGAACCGAGAACTACCAGAAGTACAAGCTGGGTTTCGAAGAGGCAGAGGAACTAGAGATCAAATCGCCAACATTCGCTGGATCATGTAGAAAGCAAGAGAATTCCAGAAAAACGTCTATTTCTGCTTCATTGACTACGCTAAAGCCTTTGATTGTGTGGATCACAACAAACTCTGGCAAATTTTTAAAGAGATGGGAGTACCAGAGCACCTTACCTGTCTCCTGAGAAACCTGTACGAGGGTCAAGAAGCAACAGTAAGAACCGGACATGGAACAACCGATTGGTTCCAAATTGGGAAAGGAGTACGACAAGGCTGTATATTGTCGCCTGCTTATTTAACTTATGTGCAGAGTACGTCATGAGAAACGCTGGGTTGGAGAAATCACAGGTCGGAATTAAGATTGCTGGGAGAATTATCAACAACCTCAAATACGCAGACGATACCACCCTAATGGCAGAAAGCGAAGAGGATCTAAAGAGCCTCTTGTTGAGGGTGAAAGTGGAGACTGCAAAAGCTGGTTTGAAACTCAACATTAAAAAAAACTAAGATCATGGCATGTGGCCCCATCACTTCCTGGCATATAGAAGGGGAAGAAATGGAAGCAGTGTCAGATTTTATTTTCTTGGGCTCCAAGATCACCGCAGACGGTGACTGTAACCATGAAATTAAAAGACGCTTGCTCCTTGGGAGGAAAGCTATGGCAAACCTAGACAGCATAGTAAGAAGCAGAGACATCACCTTGCCGACAAAGATTCATATAATCAAAGCTATGGTTTTCCCAGTAGCAACGTATGGCTGTGAGAGCTGGACTATAAGGAAGGCTGAGTGCTGAAGAATTGATGCCTTCGAACTGTGGTGCTGGAGAAGACTCTTACGAGTCCCCTGGACTGCAAGGCGGTCAAATCAGTCCATCCTAAAGGAAATCAACCCTGAGTGCTCATGGGAAGGACAGATACTGAAGCTGAAGCTCCAATATTTTGGCCACCTAATGCGAAGAGAAAACTCCCTGGAAAAGACCCTGATGCTGGGAAAGACTGAAGGCAAAAGGAGAAGGGGATGGCATAGGATGAGATGGCTAGATAGCATCACCAATGCAATGAATATGAATTTGAGCACACTCCAGGAAACAGCAGAGGATGGGAAGGCCTGGTGTGCTATGGTCCATGGGGTCACGAAGAGTTGGACATGACTTAACGACTGAACAACAACAACAACAACAGCATACCGATCATGGGCGGCAAAAGTGCTCCCTACACGACATCATGTTCAGGAGCGACCCACGGTGGGTTGGTGTGTTGTCTGAACCCAGCCTAAGAGTTAAGAGTTCCAATCCCAATGGCAAAAAACTTACTTTAAAAAATAAATTGTTTGCCATTCCGATTGGAACTCTTAACCTTCATGCTATTGTTTAATTAATCACTGCTGTTGTTTTATCTGCAGCTTTATTCATTAATGTTATTCATTACATTTTATTTTAATGTATTTATGTAATTTTATAGATAGTTTGAAAGCTGATGGGCAGGTGGGTCAGTATTGGCCAGGAAACAAGGTTGAAAAAAAGAGTAACAACAAACAATGTTGTATGTGAAACAGGATTCCTGAAATTTTAAAACAAACCTGAGATGATAAAGTGAAGAGAGAATTACAGGGTGTAGCTTAAATACCTTTGTCAACGTGTATTTCCCATGATAAAAGAAAAGAGAGGTTAACTAACAAACGAACAATGGAAAGGAAATGTGTTGGTTTTATATATTTTCAGTTTTACATATTTTCACTGTAGAGCCTGGATCCATAGAGTGGTGAGTAGGGTTTCTGAAGGTCGGCTGGTGCTTCCAAAGCCCCACCTCATGATGTGGTCCCTATACCCTCTTGAACAGCCAATCCTGAAAGTCCCCCCCTCAGTGGTTTCTGATGTAGATCCTCAGTTGGAACAGTAAATCAAGCAACCCCCTTTAAGGTGGCCATGAGTCCTACTCTATTTGAAAGTGCCCTCCTCCATTTGAAGTCCAAGTGCCGCTTAAAGATAAAGAAACTATAAGGGAGAGCAGGGGGCTTGAGGTTGTCCATAAAGTTAGCACCTGGACAGCAGACTCAGCAGGCACACAGGTCACCTATTCACAGTATTCCCCACTACAGTGAGAAGTATTGCATTCTTACCGCCATTTGCACCTCCTGCTTCTGCTCCTCACCACTTGCTTGCTTGAAGGCAGCCAGTGAGCAAACAGGCATTGGCATCTACTGCTCATCCTTCTCACTACTGCAGTTCTCTGGACCAGAATGAGAGGCAGGTGAGCAAGCAAGGGATATTGGGTGAAGAGGAGGAGCAAGTCCACAGGACTCCTGCTGGTGGGCCCCTGCTGGGGTGTGGGTCCTTGGCAAGAGCCCAATCATCTCTACCCTTGACACTGGCCTTGCAGGGCCCCCTCAACCCTGGACTCAGTCCTGGACACACCCTCCATGGATTTGCCTAACTCTTCTTTCAAGTATCAGGCCCATTCCCACGTGCTGGGCCAAAAGGGCCAAACTAAACATTCTGCTGATCATGCATGCTCTAGCTATGTGTGATAATTTGTTTCCACCATGGATCGGGACCATGGTGCTCTGGGAGGGGGGTTAAACCTTCCCTCCACCCATTTCCCCCCTGAAATCTCCCATGGGGTGGTTAAAAAGGGGGGAAGTCTATATTGGAATTCCCATTGTTTATTGATGGTTTTAATATTCCCTTCACCCCTGTCCTTTCCATCAAATTGAACTTTGAGACAGCTTATAACAATTAAAAAACAAGAACTAAGATTAAAATCAAATTAAAATGTAATGCAGTTACAAAACACAAATAAAAAACACACTAAACAGATCCAAGTCAAAAGCCACCCACAGTTAAAACTTGCCATAGGCTTTAATAAATAAAGCAGTTTTCACCTGGCATCTAAAAGAAAATGGAGGTACCAGATGAATATGTTTGGAAAAGGCATTCTACACTCAGGCTGCTACAACAGAAAAGCAATTAAACATTTTATTTTGCCTCTTCCAAATTTGTTGCCAATCTACAGTGCTGGACTGCACACCTCTTTTAATGACTACTTCTTGTAAAGGCACTTTCTCTCCCATGTCAGTGATGTTCTTTGCTACCTTTCCACTGCCAGGCTAACCCCATCCCGACGCTAGACTGTGAGGGCAGGGAAAACGCTGCCAATGGTTTGTGCTACGACAGGGCCAGCCTTATGCAGCTTGGCTGAGAGGGGAAAAGATCTCCAGTCCTAATTGCTGCCATTTCTGGCTATTTAATCTTTATTTTACGAGCAATGTTTTGTTGCTGGCGCTTTCTTGAGCTTCTTGTTTTTATTTGTTCCCTTCTTCCTCACCATGGCCAAAAATGCTACGAGCCGAAAGGCAGGGTGGGGGTAAGCTTTTCCTCATGTACCAAGGGGGAATGCCTTTTCTGTTTTGAAATAAAGCCCGTATATAAATACTTGCATTTAGGTTTCGGCACATTCTGTGCAGAAGAAGAGGAGCAGAGGCGGCAATCAGTGCCTCCCTGCTCCTCCTGCTCTGAATTTTCATTAGACAGGTTTTTTTGCCCATCTAGCTGGGGCACTTTGGAGGGAGGGAGAGGAGGCTGAAGAGGACTCTGGATAGCTCATAGCCTGGCCTCTTCAATCCCCCCTCCCTGACCCCCCTTTCCTCCTCTCGAAAGTCATGTTCCTGACCTTGGAGAGGCAGTTGGCATGGTTTTTTCGGCATCCGCTGCAAGGGGGAGGTGGGTGTAGTGTGGATTCCCCCCTCCGAGGCTGGAGCAGTGTCAGACACTGTCTAGGGGCCATAGGATTGCTCTCTAAGAGGCTGTTTGGTTGAATGCCTGACTCACTCATGTAGCCATGAAGTAAGGGCTTTTCATTTATTACATTCATTTATCACATTTCTATACTGCCTAATAGCTGAAGGTCTCTGGGTGGTTCACAACAGGTAAAACTAGAGCTGTGTGCAAATGGCCTCTTGAAATTCTCCACCTTACTTGTGGGCAGAGAAATTTGGGAGACAATTTCACCAAATCTCTCTAGGGGGAGGAGAAATTCTCCACAGTTTCTCCCAGCTAGCTAGGGCTCCCCATTGGCAGGGCTTGTAGCACAGCTTCTTCTTTTTTGGTAAGGGGTTTTGGGGGGGGGGGTTGCCGCAACAGCATTAAGTGTCTTGGCAGGCTGGCCCTCATTTTGCATCCACCACAATGCAGGTGGGGGCAGTGTTGTGTCCAGCTCCAGGGATGAGGTGGAGCTAATGCTCTGCCAAATCTGCCCTCTAATTTCCTGAAAGTTTTCTTCCCCCATGAAAAGGGCTTCCATTGCTCTCCCTCATTCAGGATGTTTTATAATGTATTTTTGTGGTGTTTTGAGCTTACCTCATCACAGCTGGCCTCCCAGACTGCCTGCATGTCCTGATCCAAAAAAGCCCCATGGGAGGAATTACCTCATGATGCCTTAAACTGGGCTTTAATTGAAGTGTGGGAAGCTGAGGAGGCCACAGGTGGCCAGAGAGATGATTGTGCAATGAAAAACAGGACACTTGTGCTCACTCCACAGCAACCTCCTAGGTAATGTAAGCCCAAGAAGCCCAAACCCAACCCACGAGTTCTCCGAAATTTCTTCATCATTGAATTTCCTTTTGGAAGCAATTTCTCTTCTGTCAAATTGAATGAGAATGGTAAAAAAAAAAGTGGGAGAAATTTTTGGCACAGCAGTAGTCAAAACCATAAAATACAGCAACATGACAAAACACTGTGTAAAACTTCTAAAAGTTTAAAGCTACAGGACAAAACCAAAGTAAAAAGTACATTTGGCACTAGGGTGCAAAATAAGGCAAGGGTCCTGCATCTTTATTAGTTGTATAATTAGAGGTACAGGAGCCCCGTCTACTTTTGTCATGATACGCTATATCTTCTGAAGTCCCTGCTTCTACACAACCAGTAGCCCCATCATCTTTTGCATCTGGTCAACCTATTTGTCATGCACAACATGAGTCTGTCAAATAACCGTGTAAACACGTATTTGTGAACATGGTATGCCAGTCCTTGTTCAGAGGAGCATTTCAGGTTTTACAGCATAATCCTATACATGTCTACTCAGAAGTAAGTAGCATTGAGTTCAGTGGGGATTACTCTCAGGTAAGAGGGGATAGGATTTCAGCCTGGGTGTGCACGTAAAGGTAACTGTACAAGATAAAACAGGCCTGCTTTAAGATCTTTTTTCTTTTAAATTTCTTTTACCTTTTTCCTCCAAGGAGCTCAGGATGGCATTCATGCTTCTGCCCCCCACATTTGAACCTCACAACAACCCTGTGAGGTAGGTTGGACTGGTGAGCGCATCTGGCCCAAGGTTATCCTATGAGTTTCATGGCTGAGTGAGGATTCGAAGCTGGGTCTACCCAGTCCTATCCTGACAGTCTAACCATGACCCAACACTGACTCAATAGATTAGGACTGCAGTCCTATACACACTTACCTGGGAGTAAGTCTCCTAGAACTCAATGAGGTTTACTTCTAAGTAGATATGGATAGGATTGCACTGTCATATTTTAAGATCCTTTTAAATAGTTACTTCTTAGTACCTCACACAATAACCAGAAATATTCTAAGGAATAATCACAGGTGGACTGAAAAGGGTTGGAAAGTTGATCCCCCTTCCTAAATGTCACCCAGGGCTTTGCTATCTGCATAACTGCTCTATGGGTCCAGGCCAGCCCATGTTATCCTCTCTGTCAATCCACATACCCTAGAAAAATCATGTAGATAATTAGTTCTGCTGTCAATGCCACGTATTACGCTGGAGTATTTCCTAAAGTCGTCTAGCACTGGAAATTCTTGTTTTATTTAACTTCTTTATTTATGGTTTTTAATTTCACTTTTCCAAGTAGTGGTTCACATCATAAAGAATAAATTAATAAAAACAGCAAATAACAACCAACTAAAACAACTATGGAAAAGACCCAGTTCAGCCAAAGCCTATTGGAAGAACAAGGTTTTGCAATTCCTCTGAAAGTACCGTGACTGGAAACGTCTGGCTCCTAGGTGTTGCTGTCCTAACCTGCCATGGAGACAAACAGTCCGTAGTGCCTGTCGGCTAGACCTCTGTGTGCAAGTGGACTCTTTTGGAGTGAGGTGGTCATAGCAATGTTACTGAGAAGCTCAGCTGTGATGGCTTATCCATGTATATTTTGTTGGGGACACCCTGGGACCTTGTCTAGTATGTTGGATTGCTCTGGAAGGCTGTATAAAACACCTAGAAGCAAAAGGATCCTAATGGTAATGTGCAAGCTGCTAGAACCTGATGTATATATACTTCATGACCTATGTGTCCTCCCACCTAATTGAAATAAGGATGTAAAGTCTGGGGACCCTGGCTATAGGCAAATGTCTTTTTAATAGTCATGTCACCACCCTAGTTGGGCAACCTATAAGACAGTCTAAAACCCCAGTGAGAAATATCCTGCAACCCTGAAGTGTCCTCACCTCCGGATAGACTATAATGTTAAAGCACCACCAGGTTATCCTTCATGGTCCTTTTTATTCAAGGAACTATTATCTAAATTGTCTTTTTGAATTATGGCTTTGCAATGCCTAAAACTGCCAGCCAAAATTTAATCATGTGGCCAGATGCTTCTGGAAGGTTCCGATTCATTCCAAGAGTTAAACTAGGGAGTCTTTTGCTTAACCCATCTTGATACATCCAAAGTCAATGCCTCCTTGTTATTCTTGGCTGAACTCTTTAACTACCTTTGAGTCTAAGCCCTTATTTGAGAAATCATTCACAGCATTCAAGACACACAGATACTCTGTTGCATTGACCTGTGACTTCCCTGGTTTTACCTGGTTAGCTGCCCATTCCTTGTTATTCCACACCTAGCACTACCCTTCCAGCGGCTACACCCATGTTTCCAGGTGTAGAGCTTTCCCCTCTGCTTATGCTACCTCGCTGCCTTGTATACTCTGATAGAGCGTCATACACGGTGAACCACCCATTGCTGTATTTAGGCAATGTCCGTTCAAGTGGTGCTGCCCAACCACATTACGAGCATGGCTGCTTGCCCAGGGTGGATGGTGGCCACTGTGGCTGGTGGGACAGAGGTGGGTCATCAGGGGTGGAGCCAAGGCATCACCAGAGGCAGGGCTTGCTTCCAAGAGGAAAGAATATCTACACCTTGGCCCTCAGATATCACATTTCAAAGTCCTGCAAATACATAACCATATCAATCATTGTAGCATTCCCGTAAGATAGCTTCACAGTGTTATCTCCACCAGTAGTTATCACCAGGGAAAGGCTGACTGCACACATGCATGCTGCGGGCACATGCATGATTTTAAAAAATGAGACTTAGATGCCCACCATATCTCGCAGCGGCAGCCAGTGCTGCTGTGTGCTGCCCCCAAGAGACCAAAGATGGGGGGATGTGCTGGCTGCAGGTGGTAATTCCTTTTAAAAACTTTTTTCTTTTTTTGGGGGGGGTGTATTGGGAACCTACCGGCAGATGAATTGTGCTTCGAGGAGCCAGGTGTGACCTGTCACAGCTTCCCTTCATGCCTTTACTCCCGAGGAGAAAGCTTGGACACAGCAGCTCCTAGAAGCTGCCAAGCTATAGGGCTGCTTGCTATGAGCAGCCATGGGAATATCCCTTTAAGCAGAGACTGCTAGGACTGGGTGGTGATGCTGCATTTCCCACAAGTGTAGGCAGTCAGCACAGGTGGGACGGATTAAGCCTACAGGACAGACTGCCAAGGCCGCACTAATGGACTATAAAAGACAGCTGGAGAAACTAGGGATGTCAGAGAACTCTGCCATGGATCTTGGTGAGGCTGAATGCCAGTGCATTTGCCCCCCTGTACTCTGTGGTGGAACGGCCTGCCACCCCCCTGCGGATCCCCCTGGGAGGAGACTTACCTGGGGCGGATGTTCCGGGCAGCAGTGACTTTGGCGGCTGGTCTTCCGACCGGCTGCCACCACTGCCGCCGTTGGCAGTCTTGTTGAGTTTTTTTTTTTAAAAGACGTGATAGGCTACGTAAAGATTTATGTAGCCTATCATGGCTGGGTAAAAACAAACAAACTGTGTATGCAAATGGTGGTGGATATGGCCGCCACCATTTGTGTTCCTTATTTTTGGCTGTCTTAGTCTATGTAAATATTTACGTAGACTATGACGGTGAAAATAAAGGGGAATGCAAATAGCGTAGCGGGTGCTATTTGCGTCCCTTTTTGATTCACCATTTTGGCCTACGTAAAGATTTATGTAGGCTAAAACGGTGAATCAAAAAGGGACGCAAATAGCGCCCGCTACGCTATTTGCGTTCCCCTTTATTTTTGCCATCATAGTCTATGTAAATATTTACGTAGACTAAGATGGCCAAAAATAAGGAATGCAAATGGCGGCGTCCGTAGCTGCCACCGTTTGCGTACGTGGGTTTTTTTGTTTTTTGTTTACCCAGAGCCCTCCGCGGCCGCAAATCTGGCTGCGGAGGGCTCTGGCCTGGGCCTGGCTGGCTGCTCCGCAGAGCTGCCATGGAGCACAGCCAGCCGTGGAGGATTCTGGGGGAGGAGGAACGGATTGCCTCCCCCCCCCCCCGTCGAGGGTTCTGGGGGGAGGGACGGAACGCCTCCCCCCATCAACATAATCCGCGGAAAGGTAAGTGACTTTCATACATCCCTAGGAGAAACAGGAAGGAAGGATGCCAGTAGATGCCTGGTGTGAGAGTTCACTACCAAAAGCTGCTGACTTCACTGCTGCCTCTCTCCTTGCCTCTGGGATTCCAGACCACTGAAGCCAGAGAGGTGCTGTGACTACAACCTGGAAAGAGATCCAGTCCACCAAGGGAAAGAAGGTATCATGCCTTTGCCTGGGGGACACGCTATAATTTGGGACCACTTGAATGATCGCTGGTGTTCATATATGCCATGGTTAAAACCCAGTGGGTCTATTTTGTAATATTTTTGTTAGCCAATAAAGTCTTAGGACAGCTGCCTGCCGTGATCTGCCTTATATGAGGTAAAATCAAGAACCAAATCACTTTGGCAATACAGGGGATCAGAGGGGCACTCACCCTCACACTCTGGTTAGTGCCACCACTCTACCTGTCCAAGGTACTTGTGGAACTGCTGTACACTGTGTGTACAGCCTCGGTATTTGGGCTACAGACCTTGTCGTGTTGCTCAGAGATCCAGGAGGACCGTGGCTCACAGTGAGAATAGGTGGTGTGACTGTTACGGATGGATGCCTCTTCACTTCAGTGCTTTAGCTAGGGATGTAGGAAAGTCACTTAACTTTTCGTGGATTCTGTTCATGGGGGGGGAGGCGTTCCGTCCCTCCCCCCGGAATCCTCGATGCGGGGGGGAGGCGATCCGGTCCTCCCCCCCTGGAAACCTTGATGGCCGGCTGTGCTCCACAGCGGCTCCGCGGAGCAGCCAGCCAGGCCCAGGCCAGGGCTGTCCGCAGCCGGATTTCGGATTTCTGGCTGCGGAGGGTTCTGGGTAAAAAAACCAAACAAAACGCATACGCAAATGGCGGCGGCTATGGCCGTCGCCATTTGTGTTCCTTATTTTTGGTCGTCTTAGTCTATGTCAATATTTACATAGACTAAGACAAAGAAAAGAAGGGGGACGCAAATAGCGTAGCGGGCGCTATTTGCGTTCCCCTTTATTTTCACCGTCTTAGGCTACGTAAATATTTACATAGACTAAGACGACCAAAAATAAGGAACACAAATGGCGACGGCCATAGCCGCCGCCATTTACGTACGCGTTTTTTTTAACCCAGCCGTGATAGGCTACTTAAGTCTTTACATAGCCTATCACTACTATGTAAAAAAAAAAAAGAGAAAAGACGAGACTGCAAATGGCGGTGGCGGCAGCCGGTTGGAAGATCAACCGCCACTGCCGCTGGAGCCGCCGCCGTCCGGAACATCCGCCCCAGGTAAGTCTCGTCCCGGGGGGGATCCGCGGGGGGCGGGGGTGGTGGCAGGCTGTTCCGCCATGGATTTCGGGGGGCCGAATGCACTGGCATTCGCCCTCACCCAGATCTGTGGCGGAATTCTCTGACATCCCTAGCTTTAGCCCTCTTATGGCCAAGCTAAAAGCCAAGGGCATTTTGCTGGGCTTTTGCAGTATCTCAAGCCAAGTGTGCCTGACACTTTGCTGGCTTCCCTCTTTCTCTCAGTTCCCTTGCCTCTCTCCAGGTTTGTTACTTCTGTCAGGATAGTTAGGGCCTCAGGAGAAGCCCTGCTTCACTGCCCTCCAGTTTCAAGCTCTATTTTTTGCATCTGCATCCCACACCAATCAGGTCTCAGGGGTGCCTAAAAAGGGCTGAGTCTGTCATCTCAAGGGATGCTAAAAACAGCCAAGTTGGCCCTTGGTTGTTTCATTGCCCTTGTAGCTTTGGTCTATATGGGACAGGAAATGACTGCGCGCACTGTAGTCTTTGTCCTCATAGGGTGATTATCCCACTGTTTTGCATTAATGACCCAAAGTCCATGGGACCATTGCTAATTTCAAAGTGATTGTGAAAAACCAGGCTGTGAAGCCATCTGTTTTCTCCTTAAAGCTAGTAAATATGCCAGCTTAAGTTAATTTCACTTTGTTTCTCCTGATATCTCTCAATATCTACCTGTTCTGTCCCTTGTCCATCCAACCTTGTACCACTGAAAGTCAAGTTTTCTACATTGTGCTTAGGGCCACCTCCTTGCCATTACCCTAGTGCCTTCCCTCTTATGTGGCAAACCATAACTTCCTGCCTCCATCTATCCTTTCTCTATGCCAGCAGTGCAGAACCTCTTTCACTCTGAGAGTGCCCTGCATTGGCTGTAGCAGTCTCAGTGATAGGGCTGGCCGCAAGGCCAAGTAGTAAACCAGACCAATGTTCCAGCAGACAAGTTTCAGTTCAAGGGCAGAAGTGATGGAGGTAACAGGCACAGAGTCAAAGCACAGGCAATCAGTCCAGCGCATGGAGTCAGGCAGAGCAGGAGTGGTCAGACAGGGAGCAGTCAAACACAGTTAGGTAGTCAGATACATATACAATCCAGCAGCAGACTCAAGCAGGAATCCAAGGCCTGTAGCACAGAGGTTCAATCACAAGACAACACAAACCAGGAAGAATTGATAAGACATTGATCCCAGCAACTAGCCAGCTCTGACAGAAGGCTTTAACCACAAAGGCTGCTCAGTGCCACCCAGACTCAGCTGCTGTCCATTAGAGCTTTCTGGCCAGAGCCCTACACAAGAGTAGTCACTTTCTCCTGAGGAAAGTTGCTCAGCCTCTGCTCCAGAATCAGAGTCCCCTCCCTGACAGGGAGGGACCTGGAGCCATCTCCCCTGAAGGCCCAAGCTCCGCTGGGTCTGTTGCCAGTGACTGATTTAGTGTATCCTTGGTTTCTGGAGGCTCTAGATGCTTCTCTGAGGAGGATTCCTCTACTCAGGGCATGACAGAGAGAAGTCATTCCACCAGTAGCATTCCAGTGGTGGGCAGGGCCAAAGGCAAAAGGGAGCAGGGCCAGGGCTAAGGCACAACATATAAAAAATAGCAGCTTATTTTAGTGTAAAGCTCTCACTGCCAGTAACTGAGCCTTAGGAGAGTTATTTCAACCTTTCAGAATGGGGAAAAAATGCACAAAAGCTGGGAAACCACCAAATGATTTGTGGCTGAGGGAAAGGGGTGGGGCCAGGGGAGGGGGCGTGGCTGTCTGCAGGATGCTGGAGGGCTCAATTGGGACAATCAATGGGCCAGATTTGGGCCACAGGCCTGAGGCTGTTCACGCCTCTTCTATGTCCTGGACCAGCAACACGCTGTTCCATGAGTGGAAAGGAAAAGAGGCTATCCTGACTGCCAGCAGCTAGTTCTTTAGGGTTTCAGAAACAATTCTTTCCTTGCCTTGCCTGGAGATGCCAAGGATTGAAACTAGGGATGTTGTGGGCATCTGGTTGGGGCTCAAGGCCCAGCGATTTCTTGCCAGCTCAGCGGCCTGGACCTCAGATCCCTGCGCTTGCCCAACTTGGTCCCTTGCCAAGCTGCAAAATGGCGGCTTGGCCTTTTTTGTAAAGGCCCATTTTACACAAATGGCAGCCTGTAATCTTGTGTAAATGGGTTACCTTACAGCTGCCATTTGCGTTAAATGGTCCTTTACAAAACAGGCCAAGCCCCCAGGGCGAGGGACTGGGAGGGAGCAGGGATGGCTGATGGGTGGTGGGTCTGATGAGTGGCGTTCAAGGCGGGCTTGGGTAAGCCTGTCCATCCCTAATTGGAACTGGGACCTTTTATATACAAAGCACGTGCTCTACAACTGAGCTATGGTCCTTTCATTTAACTGGTGTGTGTGTGTATTATATAGTGTACACACACCCGCACTGTAAATCTCAAAATGAGAATTGAAAAGAAAATTTCCCCCCGAAGAAGCCATGGCTCAGCTTGCAAAATGTATCATTTTCCTGCTATTATTCTGCACGAGTCTGAGTCTGTTCAAAGAGGAGTACTATTCTCTGAGTTTAACACATGATACTCTGCCATTGGCATGTGGCTGTTGACTTTGTGGAAGCAAAAGAAAGGGTGCTGATGTGAAGAGATGGAAGTACCAAGCTTAAGCAGCCTTCACTGGCCAAGAACCTGCAGTTCTCACATTTGTTCCATGGTTGAATTTCTTGCTGCCGCTCAGTGCTGTATTTTCTGGCAAATCGGCAGCCCTGTAAGCCTCTCAGGTTAAAAAACATTTGCCTAAGAATTTCCATGGCAGTCCTGAAGTTTATTTAACTAGGGTGACATATATCTGCCTGAACTCTTGCAGCATTTTCTCATCAAGCTGCTGCTATCTTTGAGTCCCTTCAAAAGCTATCAAGCTGTGTAAGTACATTCCCAGGAAATCTACAGCTCCTTCCTTTATTCTACTGTTAATAGTGAAATTTATACTCAGTCAATGCATTGTTATTATTTTAAAGGAGTAAGACAAACAAATGGCAATAAAAATCACCATTTGGGATTGTGGTACATATTTGTGGTCAGGTTATGTTTCCAACAGGAGACAAATATTTATTTTCAAATCTGTTTGGGGACGATTTCCAGAGTCAGACAAACTGGAAAACAGTGGTGGTAAATAAAAAGCCTGGAAAGAGTTTAAGACTCAACCTTCTGGGTTCAGACCTGCTTTTGGGATGAAAACAGACTTGGTGGCCATGGTGGATGACCTGTGCCAAGAACTGGGCCGTTGGTTGCTATGGAGGCAGTTTCCTTTTTTTAGCTCTGTGTGTGCGCACGCACTGCATTTCAGCAGTACACCAAGCACCTGGTGAGAAGATTTAAACCTCCCCTACCCAGTCTCAGTGGTCCGAATCCCATATACTTACTTGTGAGTAAAAAACAAAGGCAGCATGAGCTGCATGCTACATATTTAGTGTATTGTGTAGTTTCAATCTAAAACCACTAACAACCAAAGGCTGTCCTAAAAAGGAAGGTCTTCACACTGTGTCAGCCAACGATCAGGGAAGGGATAACGTGGACCTCTCTGGGCAGGATATTCCAGAGTCTAGGTGTGTGCCACTCGTCCACCCAGTTGGGAGAGTGAGTGATGCGCTAAGGGGAATTGCTGCTGTTATCTCTGAATGCAAATACACAGTGGGGAGTCCTCTCCCTGATACCTTCAGACAGTGGGGCTTGTGTGGGAGGAGCTTCAGGGATGGAGTGGGGCCTCACCTGAGGCCTTGCAAGCCAAATGGGCTGGGCTGGTGGGCCAAATTTGGCTCAAGGGCTGGAGGTTCCCTATCCCTGCTTTAAAGGTAATCGCTATTATCTGATTGCATTCATTATTCCTTATCCGGATCCTGCAATCCTGTGACCCCAACTGTATTAGGCTTCCTATCTCTGAAGGAATACCCAAGGCTGGGAATATTTACAGTGCCAGATAAGCCAATAGTAGTGTTGCCATGTATTTTTTTTCTGGCAAGGCCTCTGTGCCTTTAATTAAGGTCCTTTGACCTGCAAGAAATAACAGCTGCAGCTCTTCCAAGCATAGAGATGCAGTAATGGATCTGTTATATTTCAGATAGTTACACAACCTTTAAAGTCACAGAAGCTCTGATAGGGAAAAAAGGTGGCACTCCTTAACCAGAAAAGACTTCAATTGCAACCAGAGTAGATATGATCATGATATGAGCAATAGCTTATGTATAAATAAATTCATTAATTTATACCAGTCACTGTGCTGGCTCTTAGAAAAAAGAATCATAAATAAAAATACATTTTTCTATATATATTTTTTTAACTCTGTGGATTTTTTTTATTAAAAAGAGAGGAATATATTAAGATAATTTTTCCTATCATTTTTAGCCATTCGAATGTTTGCTGAGTATAAAACCCAAAGCTAAATAATTTCTTCAAGATGGCCAAACCACTGTTTCTTTCCACTGGGCTGCCGAGCCCTCTTTAACAAAACACATATTTATTGTCTTTTTAATGCCTGAAAGAGATGCATTTATGAACAAACCACTCACATTGAGAAATACAGACAGTTAAAAAACATGTGTGGCCAAATGAGTTTTAAAAACATTTTATTCTTTATGGGAATGGACAGATTTAGAAACTAAGAGCCAAATCAATTATTTCCTGAGGGCGTGTGATATATTTATTTATACAGTCTGTAAGCTGCCCAATAACTGAAGTTAAATAACTGTAAGGTGCATTCCCCTTCATGGATCACTGCCTTGTTGTGGCGAAGGGGCTTGCGTAACTCAGTGAAGCCATAAGCTATGCCGTGAAGGGCCACCCAAGACGGACAGGTCATGGCAGAGAGTTCTGACAAAATGTGGTCCACTGGAGAAGGAAATGGCAACCCACTCCAGTATTCTTGCCAAGAAAACCCCATGGAACGTATCACAAGGCTAAAAGAGATGACGCCGGAAGATGAGCCCCTCAGGTCGGAAGGTGTCCAATATACTACTGGGGAAGAGCAGAGGGTATTTCCAAGTAGCGCCAGAAAGAGTGAAGCAGCTGGGCCAAAGCCGAAAGGACACTCAGCTGTGGATGTGTCTGGTGGTGAAAAGAAAATCCGATGCTGTAAAGAACAATATTGTTTAGGAACCTGGAATGTCAGATCAATGAATCAGGGTAAGCTGGAGGTGGTCAAACATGAGATGGCAAGATTGAACATCGACATCTTGGGAATCAGTGAACTAAAATGGACAGGCATGGGCGAATTTAATTCAGGTGACCATCATATCTACTATTGTAGGCAAGAATCCCTTAGAAGAAATGGAGTAGCACTCATAGTCAACAAAAGGGTGGGAAAAGCAGTACTGGGGTACAATCTTAAAAATGATAGAATGATCTCAGTACGAATCCAAGGCAAACCATTCAACATCACAGTAATTCAAGTCTATGCCCCAACCACTGATGCCAAAGAAGCTGAGGTTGATCGGTTCTATGAAGACCTACAACACCTTCTAGAACTAACACCAAAAAAAGATGTCCTCTTCATCACAGGGGATTGGAATGCTAAAGTAGGAAGTCAAGAAATCACTGGGATAACAGGCAGGCATGGCCTTGGTGTACAAAATGAAGCAGGACAAAAGCTAATAGAGTTTTGCCAAGAGAACACGCTGATCATAGCAAACACTCTTTTCCAACAGCACAAGAGGCGACTCTACACATGGACGTCACCAGATGGTCAATATCGAAATCAGATTGATTATGTCCTTTGCAGCCAAAGATGGAGAAGCTCTATACAGTCAGTAAAAACAAGACCTGGAGCTGATTGTGGCTCACATCATGAGCTGCTTCTTGCAAAATTTCGGCTTAAATTGAAGAATGTAGGGAAAACCACTAAACCATTCAGGTATGACCTAAATCATATCCCTTATGAATATACAGTGGAGGTGAGGAATAGATTTCAGGAATTAGACCTGATAGACAGAGTGCCTGAGGAACTATGGACGGAGGTCCGTAACATTGTTCAGGAGGCAGCAACTCAATCCATCCCAAAGAAAAAGAAATGCAAGAAAGCCAAGTGGCTGTCTGATGAGGCTTTACAAGTAGCTGAGGAAAGAAGGGAAGCGAAAAGCAAGGGAGAAAGGGGAAGATATATCCAACTGAATGCAGAGTTCCAGAGAATAGCAAGGAGAGACAAGAAGGCTTTCTTAAATGAACAATGCAAAGAAATCGAGGAAAACAACAGAATGGGAAAGACTAGAGATCTCTTCAAGAAAATTGGAGATCTCAAGGGAACGTTTTGTGCAAAGACGGGCATGATAAAGGACAAAGAAGGCAGGGACCTAACAGAAGCAGATGAGATTAAGAAGAGGTGGAAAGAATACACAGAAGAACTATACAGAAAAGATCTGAATGTCCCTGATAGCCATGATAGTGCGGTCACTGAACTTGAGCCGGACATCCTCGAGAGTGAAGTCAAGTGGGCCTTAGGAAGCATTACTAACAACAAAGCTAGTGGAGATGACAGTATTCCAGCTGAGCTATTTAAAATCCTAAAAAATTGATGCTGTTAAAGTGCTGCACTCAATATGCCAACAAATTTGGAACACTCAACAATGGCCGCAAGACTGGAAAAGGTCAGTTTACATTCCAATTCCAAAGAAGGGCAACGCCAAAGAGTGTTCAAACTACCGCACAATTGCGCTCATTTCACATGCCAGCAAGGTGATGCTCAAAATCCTACAAGCTAGGCTTCAGCAGTATGCGAACCGAGAACTACCAGAAGTACAAGCTGGGTTTCAAAGAGGCAGAGGAACTAGAGATCAAATCGCCAACATTCGCTGCATCATGGAGAAAGCAAGAGAATTCCAGAAAAATGTCTATTTCTGCTTCATTGACTACGCTAAAGCCTTTGATTGTGTGGATCACAACAAACTGTGGCAAATTCTTAAAGTGATGGGAGTACCAGACCACCTTACCTGTCTCCTGAGAAACCTGTACGAGGGTCAAGAAGCAACAGTAAGAACCAGACATGGAACAACCGAGTGGTTCAAAATTGGGAAAGGAGTATGACAAGACTGCATATTGTCACCCTGCTTATTTAACTTATATGCAGAGTACATCATGAGAAATGCCGGGTTGGATGAATCAGAGGTCGGAATTAAGATTGCTGGGAGAATTATCAACAACCTCCGATATGCAGACGATACCACCCTAATGGCAGAAAGTGAAGAGGATCTAAAGAGCCTCTTGTTGAGGGTGAAAGAGGAGAGTGCAAAAGCTGGTTTGAAACTCAACATTAAAAAAACTAAGATCATGGCATCCGGCCCCATCACTTCCTGGCATATAGAAGGGGAAGAAATGGAAGCAGTGACAGATTTTAGTTTCTTGGGCTCCAAGATCACCGCAGATGGTGACTGCAGCCATGAAATTAAAAGACGCTTGCTCCTTGGGAGGAAAGCTATGGCAAACCTAGACAGCATAGTAAGAAGCAGAGACATCACCTTGCTGACAAAGATCCGTCTAATCAAAGCTATGGTTTTCCCAGTAGCAACGTATGGCTGTGAGAGCTGGACTATATGGAAGGCTGAGCGCCGAAGAATTGATGCTTTTGAACTGTGGTGCTGGAGAAGACTCTTACGAGTCCCCTGGACTGCAAGGAGGTCAGATCAGTCCATCCTAAAGGAAATCAACCCTGAGTGCTCATTGGAAGGACAGATACTGAAACTGAAGCTCAAATATTTTGGCCACCTAATGCGAAGAGAAAACTCTCTGGAAAAGACCCTGATGCTGGGAAAGACTGAAGGCAAAATGAGAAGGGGACGGCAGAGGATGAGATGGCTAGATAGCATCACCGATGCAATGAATATGAACTTGAGCACACTCCGGGAGACAGCGGAGGACAGGAAGGCCTGGCATGCTATGGTCCATGGGGTCACGAAGAGTCGGACACGACTGAACGACTGAACAACAACAAGGTGCATTACTTCAGTCGTGGGAATCCCAACTCAGAATACATATATAAGAACTTACAAACCTAAGGACAGTTGTGCTGGACCAGACCAAAGGCCTATGTAGTCCAGCATTCTGTTCCCACAGTAGCCAACCAGATTCCTATGGGAAGCCCACAAGCAGAACATGAGTGCAATTGCATCTTCCTGCTTCTGTTCTCTAGCCTCTGATATTGGAGGTAATATATAGTTTTCATGACGAGTAGCTATTGGGAACCTTAGTTTCTATGAATCAAGATGTAGTGATGGCTGCCAATGTGGATGGCTTCAAAGGGGGCTTAATGAATTGGTCTAAGCCCCTTTTGGAGCTGTCCAAGTTGGCAGCCATCAAGACCTCTTGCGGTAGCGAATTCCATGGTGTAACTTCGTGCTGTGTGAAGAAGTTCCTTCCTTTTATCTGTCCCAGATAATGGTCTCAAGTTACAGGAAGCCAGATTCCAGCTGAATATCAGGAAAAACTTCCTGACTGTTAGAGCAATACGACAATGGAACCAATTACCTAGGGAGGTGGTGGGCTCTCCCACACTGGAGGCATTCAAGATGAAGCTGGGTAGCCATCTGCCAGGGATGCTTTGATTTGGATTCCTGCATTGAGTCGGGGGTTGGACTCGATTGTCTTATAGGCCCCTTCCAAACCTACTATTCTATGAATCTGAAATCTCCCACCATTTAGCTTCCTGGCATGACCCTGGATTCTAATATCAGAGAGGGAGAAAAATGTCTCCCTATCCACTTCTTCCACATCATGCATAATTTTGTACACCACTATCATGTCTCCCATCATTCGCATTTCTCTAAGCTAAACAGTCTCAGATGTCGGAACCTTTCCTCTTGGAGGAGTTGCTCGAGTCCTCTGATAATTTTGGTTGCCCTTTTCTTCACTTTCCCCAGCTCTACAATATCCTTTTTTGAGGTGTGGAGGTGTACACAGTATTCCAAGTGTGGTGGCCACACCACAGATCTGGACACAAGGGCACAGTTCTATGCAAGTTTAGACAGAAAAACGTCCTACAACTCCCAGCATGCTCCAGCATGCATAGGATTGTGCCTTAAATCCAATTATAATATTGGCAGTTTTATGTTCGATTCCTTTCCTGATTATCCCCCTAACGTGGAATTAGGAAACCTGACTGGAAACCTGAACAGGAGCACTGCACACTTCTGTTGCAGGTCCTACTTGCATTTTATATATATTATTTTTTGCCAAGGTTCTTTGAGAATTGTTTTACCCCCCACCCCCGAAATATTTATATTTTAGAGTGCAATCCTACAGGATAAGTGCTCTCTAGACAGAGGGCTCCGATCTCAGACTCTCCATCTATCCTAAGGCCTGCCAGCAAGAACCAGATGGGTTAGGAGGAGCAATGGAGGCTTTGACAGCCTCCATTGCTCCTTCTGAGACAGATGGGCCACTGAGCCCATTTAGCTCACTCACCTGGCTGGTGGCAGGGATGGAGGCCAAGAGGCCTGTGAATCTGGCAGATCCATAGCCTTTCCTTTTCACTCCCTGCCCACCAGTTTGCCTGCTTTCCTCTTCTGAGACTGTGACACTGGGAGAGGAGCCACCATGGAACTTCCCAGGGAGGCTGGGAAGGGTGGAAATCCAAGTGGGGAGGCCGTAGCTCTTTCTATGGCCTCTACTTCAGTGCTGTAGCTCATTCTCTGGCCTCGGGGGAAAGAATCCCCAGACCCTGACTAGGCGCCATAGGGTTGTTCTCTTAATGGAAATGAAATAACTTTTTTGTTAAAAGGGGAGCTCCATCTCCTGTGTCATGTCTGATTTGGCCCTCAAGTGGTCCATCTGCACAATGAGCTCTACTGAATTGGGTCTCAACCTGTATGTGTAATGATCATTCATACAGTTCAACCCACACTTATATGCTACAGCTGCCTTCCCCAACTGGGTGCCCTCCAGATGTTTTGGACTTGGCCATGCTGGTTGCGGCTGGCAGTGGTTGAAGTCCAAAACATCTGGAGGGCAGCAGTTTGGGGAAGGCTGTGCTAGAATACTTCATGCTAATTTAAATATTTAAATATGTGCAGTCTGAGCCTGTGCATGTATTCCCAAAAGTAATAAACACAGCGTTCAATGGGACATACCGCCTTAGGAGTACAATTGGTACATGCCAGCCTATTGTTGTACATATTTTCCTTTATTAAACTGGATGCACCTCTCTCTGTGAGGATTTTGATGGTCGGTCCTGTGGCTCCGGAACCACTGGAGCATTCTAAGGCCTCCTGTGAGGCCTTGGCAAGGCACTTTGCAGATAAAATTGATCAGATTAGGTGTGTTACTCTGCACGCTGCGGATACAGTTAGTGAGCAAGAGGTGGCCTGTGGCAAACCGGTTTTGTGGGATCGGTTCCAGCTTCTTCCTCCTGATGAAGTGGACAAGGTGCTTTCATCGGTACGGCTGACCACCTGCTTACTTGATCCTTGCCCATCTTGGCTCATTATGAGCTGCAGAGAGAGACTGGATGAGGGGATCAAGGCGGTGGTGAACGCCTCCCTTGAGGAGGGAGTGATGCCATCAGCCCTCAAGGAGGCAGTGATAAGACCGCTCTTAAAGAAGCCCTCCTTGGATCCCCAAGTTCTGAACAACTTTCACCCAGTCTCAAATCTGCCATTTTTGGGCAAGGTGATTGAGCGGGTGGTGGCGGTGCAGTTGAAGGCTACTACATCATTGGCTCTCTCACACTGGACGATAGTTACAAACTGCCCTGCCCACTAAAATGAACTGGGAAGGTCTTACAGGATCTGTGTGTTCACAGGAGTCCCCTGCCTCTTAAAATTGCTGGATTAGGGTGAGGAAATGGAACTGTAGTAGTCCTTCTCCATGCCACAACTGTCTTTCATGAGAACGTGACCTATTTTACATTTGTAGTCTGATCACTGATTTTTTTTACCTCTTCAACTTCATTCATTCATTCATTCATTTATTCAATTCATTAATCGCCCATCTGGCTGGTCACCCAGCCACTCTGGACGATGTACAGTACTAAAAACAATTTAAAACAATAAAATTCTACATTTAAAAACATCATATTTCTAAAAATACCCTAACCCACTCCAAATGCCTGCCCGAACAACCACATTTTAATGCACGGCGGAAGCTCATTAAAGAGGGGGCATGGCGGAGTTCCCTAGGGAGGGAGTTCCACAGAGTGGGGGCCACCACAGAGAAGGCCCTCTCCCTCGTCCCCACCAGTCCTGGCTGATGGGACAGAGAGAAGGCCATCCAAGGTTGATCTTGTTAAGCAGCCTGTCTGGTGTTGCTGGAGGCGCTCTTTGAGATAGGCTGGGCCGGAACCATATAAGGTTTTAAAGGTCAAAACCAACACCTTGAATTTGGCCTGGAAAACAACTGGTAACCAGTGCAACTCCTTCAGCACTGGAGTGATGGGATCACGCTGGCAGCTGCCTTTAATCAGGCAAGCTGCTGCATTCTATACCAGCTACAGCTTCCGAACCGTCTTCAAGGGTAACCCCACGTAGAGCGCATTACAGTAGTCTAAACGAGAGGAGACCAGGGCATGTACTACTGATGGGAGCAGATGGTCGGGAAGGTAGGGGCACAGCCGCCATATCAGATGGAGTTGGTACAGCGCTGTCTGGCTCACAGCTGACACCTGAGCCTCCATGGACAGCTGGGAGTCTAAAATGACCCCCAGGCTGCAGACCTGGTCTTTTAAAGGTAGCCGTACCCCATTCAACACCAGGTCAACATCCCCCAACCTACTCTTGTCTCCCACCAAAAGTACCTCGGTCTTGTCAGGGTTCAGCTTATTCCTCCCCATCCAGCCACTCACCATCTCTAGACATTTGGACAGGGATTATACAGCCAACCTTGGTGAAGATTTGAATGAGAGGTAGAGCTGCGTGTCATCTGCATATTGATAATACTGCACCCAAACTTCCTGATGATAGCCCCCAGCAGCTTCACATAGATGTTAAATAGCATCGGGGAGAGGATGGAACCCTGTGGAACCCCACAAGTGAGTGGCCACGGGTCCGACACCTCCTCTCCCAGTGCTACCCTCTGGTGCCTGCTGGAGAGGAAGGACCGGAACCAGCACAATACGGTGTCTCCCATGCCCAACCCTTCCAGGCGGTCCAGGAGGATATCGTGGTCAATGGTATCAAAAGCCCGCTGAGAGGTCGAGAAGAACAAGGAAGGAGCATTCACCCCTATCCAGAGCCCTCCTCCTATCATCCACCAAGGTGACCAAGACTGTTTCTGTCCCATGCCCAGGCCTGAAGCCCGACTGAAATGGGTCTAGATAATCGGCTTCTTCCAAGTGTGCCTTCAACTGCATCGCCACCACCCGCTCAATCACCTTGCCCCAAAATGGCAGATTCGAGACTGGGTGAAAGTTGTTCAGAACTTGGGGATCCAAGGAGAGCTTCTTTAAGAGCGGTCTTATCACTGCCTCCTTGAGGGCTGATGGCATCATTCCCTCCTCAAGGGAGGCATTCACCACTGCCCTGATCCCCTCACCCAGCCTCTCTCTGCACCCCATAAGGATTAAGTAAGCAGGTGGTCGGCCTTACAGATGAAAGCACCTTGTCCACTTCATCAGAAGGAAGAAGCTGGAACCGATCCTACAAAACCGGTTTGCCACAGACTGCCTCTTGCTCACTAACTGTATCCACTGTGCACGGAATAAATAAATACTCCTAGGGATGTCAGAGAATTCCGCCACGGATCACGGTGAGGCCGAATGCCAGTGCATTCGGTCCCCCGAAATCTGTGGCGGAACAGCCTGCCCCCCCCACGGATCCCCCGTGGGACAAGACTTACCTGGGGCGGATCTTCTGGGCGGCGGCCATTTGTCTTGTAAAAAAACCCAAAAACAAAACGACGTGATAGGCTACGTAAAGGTTTACATAGCCTATCATGGCTGGGTTTAAAAAAAAACCTGCATACGCAAATGGCAGCGGCTACGGCCACCGCCATTTGCGTTCCTCATTTTTGGCCGTCTTAGTCTACGTAAATATTTACGTAGACTATGAAGGCAAAAATAAAGGGGAACGCAAATAGCATAGCGGGCACTATTTGCGTCCCTTTTTGATTCGCCGTTTTAGCCTACGTAAAGATTTACATGTGGCCGTAGCTGCTGCCATTTGTGTACACGTTTTTTTTCCCCCCAGAGACCTCCGCGGCCGGAAATCCGGCTGCGGACGGCTCTGGCCTGGCTGGGCCTGGCTGGCTGCTCTGTGGAGCTGCCGCGGAGCACAGCTGGCCATGGAGGATTCTGGGGGGAAGGAACAGATCGCCTCCCCCTCGTCGAGGTTTCCGGCGGGAGGGACGGAACGCCTCCCCTCCCACCATCAACATAATTCGCGGAAAGGTAAGTGACTTTCGTACATCCCTAAATACTCCTAATCCGATCAATTTTATCCACAAAGTGCCTTGCCAAGGCCTCACAGGAGGCCTTAGAACGCTCCAGCGGTTCCAGAGCAACTGGACCAACCAGGCTCCGAACCACTTGGAACGCAAATAACCACTTGCCCTTATTTTCGCCGTAGTCTACGTCATCTTTACGTAGACTACAGCAACCAAATAAGGAACGCGAATGGCGGCTCCCTATGGGGGCAGCCATTAGCCGTACGTGCTTTTTTTTTTTTTAAGTCACCCGTGATAGGCTATGTGACGATTTGCAAATCTAGCAAAATCTACGTGACGATTTGCAAATTTGCAAATCTAGCAAACTTTGCAAATCTAGCCGTGATAGGCTACATTAATTGTCACGTAGCCTATCACGGGGGCGTTGTTGTTGTTTTTTTTTTTCTTGGAATGGCGGCGGCGGCAGCCAGTCGAAAGACCGGCTGCCGCCCCTGCCCCTGTCGAAGCCCTGCCAAACCGCCGCTGCGACCCGCCACCGGGAGCGACATTCGGGAAAGGTAAGTCCCATCCCGGGGGGGCGGGGGGGAGAATTTCTCCCTGAAACTACTTCGGGGGGCCAAATACGTTGGCACTTGGCCCCCCAAAGTTTCGGCGAGAAATTCTCTGACACCCCTACGCGATAGTGGCAGCATGTTGTTGTTGTTGTTCAGTCGTTCAGTCGTGTCCGACTCTTTATGACCCCATGGACCATAGCACGCCAGGCCTTCCTGTCCTGCGCTCTCTCCCGGAGCGTGCTCAAGTTCATATTCATTGCATCCGTGATGCTATCTAGCCATCTTATCCTCTGCCGTCCCCTTCTCCTTTTGCCTTCAGTCTTTCCCAGCATCAGGGTCTTTTCCAGGGAGTTTTCTCTTCGCATTAGGTGGCCAAAATATTGGAGCTTCAGCTTCATTATCTGTCCTTCCAATGAGCACTCAGGGTTAATTTCCTTTAGTATGGACTGATTTGACCTCCTTGCAGTCCAGGGGACTCGTAAGAGTCTTCTCCAGCACCACAGTTCGAAAGCATCAATTCTTCGGCGCTCAGCCTTCCTTATAGTCCAGCTCTCAAGCCATACATTACTACTGGGAAAACCATAGCTTTGATTAGACGGACCTTTGTCGGCAAGGTGATGTCTCTGCTTCTTACTATGCTGCCTAGGTTTGCCATAGCTTTCCTCCCAAGGAGCAAGCGTCTTTTAATTTCATGGCTACAGTCACCATCTGCGGTGACCTTGGAGCCCAAGAAAGTAAAATCTGTCACTGCTTCCATTTCTTCCCCTTCTATATGCCAGGAAGTGATGGGGCCGGATGCCATGATCTTAGTTTTTTTAATGTTGAGTTTCAAACCAGCTTTTGCACTCTCCTCTTTCACCCTCAACAAGAGGCTCTTTAGATCCTCTTCGCTTTCTGCCATTAGGGTGGTATCGTCTGCATATCGGAGGTTGTTGATAATTCTCCCAGCAATCTTAATTCCGACCTCTGATTCATCCAACCCGGCATTTCTCATGATGTACTCTGCATATAAGTTAAATAAGCAGGGTGACAATATGAAGCCTTGTCGTACTCCTTTCCCAATTTTGAACCACTCGGTTGTTCCATGTCTGGTTCTTACTGTTGCTTCTTGACCCTCGTACAGGTTTCTCAGGAGACAGGTAAGGTGGTCTGGTACTCCCATCACTTTAAGAATTTGCCACAGTTTGTTGTGATCCACACAATCAAAGGCTTTAGCATAGTCAATGAAGCAGAAATAGACGTTTTTCTGGAATTCTCTTGCTTTCTCCATGATGCAGCGAATGTTGGCGATTTGATCTCTAGTTCCTCTGCCTCTTCTAAACCCAGCTTGTACTTCCGGTAGTTCTCGGTTCGCATACTGCTGAAGCCTAGCTTGTAGGATTTTGAGCATCACCTTGCTGGCATGTGAAATGAGCGCAATTGTGCGGTAGTTTGAACACTCTTTGGCGTTGCCCTTCTTTGGAATTGGAATGTAAACTGACCTTTTCCAGTCTTTTGGCCACTGTTGAGTGTTCCAGATTTGTTGGCATATTGAATGCAGCACTTTAACAGCATCATCTTTTAGGATTTTAAATAGCTCAGCTGGAATACTGTCATCTCCGCTGGCTTTGTTGTTAGTAATGCTTCCTAAGGCCCACTTGACTTCACTCTCGAGGATGTCCGGCTCAGGTTCAGTGACCGCACTATCATGGCTATCAGGGACATTCAGATCTTTCCTGTATAGTTCTTCTGTGTATTCTTGCCACCTCTTCTTAATCTCATCTGCTTCTGTTAGGTCCCTGCCTTCTTTGTCCTTTATCATGCCCGTCTTTGCACAAAACGTTCCCTTGAGATCTCCAATTTTCTTGAAGAGATCTCTAGTCTTTCCCATTCTGTTGTTTTCCTCGATTTCTTTGCATTGTTCATTTAAGAAAGCCTTCTTGTCTCTCCTTGCTATTCTCTGGAACTCTGCATTCATTTGGGTATATCTTCCCCTTTCTCCCTTGCTTTTCGCTTCCCTTCTTTCGTGAGCTACTTGTAAAGCCTCATCAGACAGCCACTTTGCTTTCTTGCATTTCTTTTTCTTTGGGATGGATTTCGTTGCTGCCTCCTGAACAATGTTACGGACCTCCGTCCATAGTTCCTCAGGCACTCTGTCTATCAGGTCTAATTCCTGAAATCTATTCCTCACCTCCACTGTATATTCATAAGGGATATGATTTAGGTCATACCTGAACGGTTTAGTGGTTTTCCCGACGTTCTTCAATTTAAGCCGAAATTTTGCAAGAAGCAGCTCATGATCTGAGCCACAGTCAGCTCCAGGTCTTGTTTTTACTGAGTGTATGGAGCTTCTCCATCTTTGGCTGCAAAGGACATAATCAATCTGATTTCGATATTGACCATCTGGTGACGTCCATGTGTAGAGTCGCCTCTTGTGCTGTTGGAAAAGAGTGTTTGCTATGATCAGCATGTTCTCTTGGCAAAACTCTATTAGCTTTTGTCCTGCTTCATTTTGTACACCAAGGCCATGCCTGCCTGTTATCCCGGTGATTTCTTGACTTCCTACTTTAGCATTCCAATCCCCTATGATGAAGAGGACATCTTTTTTTGGTGTTAGTTCTAGAAGGTGTTGTAGGTCTTCATAGAACCGATCAACCTCAGCTTCTTCGGCCTCAGTGGTTGGGGCATAGACTTGAATTACTGTGATGTTGAATTGTTTGCCTTGGCTTCGTACTGAGATCATTCTATCATTTTTAAGATTGTACCCCAGTACTGCTTTTCCCACCCTTTTGTTGACTATGAGTGCTACTCCATTTCTTCTAAGGGATTCTTGCCCACAATAGTAGATATGATGGTCACCTGAATTAAATTCGCCCATGCCTGTCCATTTTAGTTCGCTGATTCCCAAGATGTCGATGTTCAATCTTGCCATCTCATGTTTGACCACCTCCAGCTTACCTTGATTCATTGATCTGACATTCCAGGTTCTTAAACAATATTGTTCTTTACAGCATCGGATTTTCTTTTCACCACCAGACACATCCACAGCTGAGTGTCCTTTCGGCTTTGGCCCAGCCGCTTCACTCTTTCTGGCACTACTTGGAAATACCCTCTGCTCTTCCCCAGTAGCATATTGGACACCTTCCGACCTGAGGGGCTCATCTTCCGGCGTCATCTCTTTTAGCCTTGTGATACGTTCCATGGGGTTTTCTTGGCAAGAATACTGGAGTGGGTTGCCATTTCCTTCTCCAGTGGACCACATTTTGTCAGAACTCTCTGCCATGACCTGTCCGTCTTGGGTGGCCCTGCACGGCATAGCTTATGGCTTCACTGAGTTACGCAAGCCCCTTCTCCACAACAAGGCAGTGATCCATGAAGGGGAGTGGCAGCATAATATTCCTTTTTTGCTGCCTTTACTGCCACGTGATAGGCTGAAGATACAGCTCTAGCCCGTGCCTGATCATCTTTGGAGGAAGACTTCCACCACCGGCGCTCTAGCCATCCAACCTCCTGTTTCAGAGCTCGTAACTGCGGATTGAACCATGGTGCAGTCCGAGCCCTGTTCAGGGGGAGAGGGTGTTTCAGAGCCACCCGATTTAATGCCCCAGTGATTGCGGCATTCCAGCCACCCACCAGGGTCCTCTTGACCGAGTGGCCATTGGCGTGCTCCAGAGAATCCCCAAGCACGTTCAGGAATCCATTCGGATCCATAAGATGCCTGGGGTGGACGATTTTAATAGGTCCTCCACCCCTGCAGAGGGGTTGTGGAACCGATAAGTCCAATGTCATCGGATAGTGATCTGACCATGACAAGGGGGTGGTGGATACACCCCCGACTTCCAGATCACTCTCCGCTTCTCCAGAAACAAACACAAGATCTTGCGCATGACTGGCTACATGGGTGGGCCCAGTTGGAATAGGGTGCAGCTCCCAGGAAGCCATGGTCTCCATGAAGTCCCGAGGTGCCTCCATGAGGATGGCCTCTGAATGTACATTGAAATCCCCCAACACCAATAAGTTAGGGGACTGTACACACACATCAGAGACCACCTCAAGCACCTCAGCCAGGGAGTCAGTCGTGCAGCGGGGTGGGCAGTACACGAGCAGAATCCCCAGACTGCCCTTCGGGCCCAACCTCCAGTACATGCACTCAGCAACCTTGGTCTCCCGGAGAGGGGGTCTGGTGAAGACCAAGAACTCTCAGTAGATAACAGCCACTCCCCCTCCCCGATCCCCAGCCCTCGGCTGTGTGCATACGAAAATCCGGCTGGACGCATGGCCGCAAGAGTTGGAGCAGCAGCCTCTGCCAGCCAGGTCTCCGTAATACATGCCACGTCTGCACCCTCATCCAGGATCATGTCATGAATGACAGATGTTTTCTAGGTAACAGACCTGGCATTGCAGAGCAGCAAATGAAGGCCAGAAGATGGAGTCACGCCTCCCCCAGCCATTCTTTGGCTCTGGACAGGCCCGGAGCAGGGGACAGATACTACACATCTCTCCCTTGTTCCCCTTACCTGGCATGGCCTGCCTCTAGCACTCTGCCAGTGCCTGCTGCCCAGCCTCAGTATGTTCTGGCCCCCAATGCTCCCCCCACTGCCTCTGTCAGGTGGACACATGCCCCCTTGCTCCCGCCTATCAGGCAGGCTAACCACCCCTAAAAACACAACAGAATCACCCCAAAACTCACCCCCCACCAACAATTAAAAATCAAAAAATACATCTCCTGTAAAAATACTGCTAGGCAGGAGTCGGTGGTGGTGGCGGCGGCAGGCATACCCTCTTTCCCACGTAGTGGTAGCTTCTCCTGCAGATCCTGGCTGTCCTAGGCCACCTCAGCCAGCCAGCTTATATAGCCCCTCCAGGGAGGGGCAGGTGGAAGCAGTCAGTACCTGGGGCCTGGTCCTGCAGGGAGGGACTAGCTGTCTGCTGGGCAGAAGTCCATGGGGAAACACTGGTGTTGGCAGGCATGCCTGGCAGCGGTGGCGGCAGGCATGCCCTGTTCCCCACATGGTGGTGGCTTCTCCTGAAGATCCTGGCTCTCCCAGGCCACCTCAGCTAGCCAGCTTATATAGCCCCTCCAGGAAGGGGCAGGTGGATGAAGTCAGCACAGCTGGCTCAGTACCTGGGCGTCTGGTCCAACAGGGACTTGCAGTCTGCCAAGCAGAAGTCCACAGGGAAGCACTCATTAAAAGTTGCTGTTTCCAGTAAAATTTAATAGTGTACTTATAAACCCGCTCAAAGCCTTTAATCCCTTGGCAAACAGTTCAAAAGCTACAAGAGTTATATCTTTGTTTCAGCTCACAGTGTCTCACCTTTCATCTCATAAATAAGATTCCATAGATGATAGTGGGTAATTCTTCATTGCATTTGCAAATATGGGGTTTCCCTCCCTAATGCTAAAAATAACTCAGTTTTCTCTGTTTTCCAGCCTTCAGTTCATTCCCATCCCATTTTTGCATCAGTTTGCATTTTTTTTAAAGTCCACGAAGAAATTCATATGCATTTTTGTATGCACTTTTGCCAAATATACACACTTTTTGCCAACAGCTTTCCCTTATGTAATGCTCTTTTTTTGTACATTTCTATCACGAATATATGCATGTTTGTGTACACTTTCCCCTGTCATATGCATTTTGTATCTATTTTTTTGTTAGGTGAATGGCGTTGCAAAATCCAGAGAAGTGAATACTGATGGACAACTGCATTCTGGTTTGCCTATTGATTCATGAAATGCAAATTTGGTTAGTTCATATCAAAATGCAAACTCCCACATCTTATGTGAGTGTAGCTGTATGCATGCATGCACAGACACGTGCACACACACATACATCCCTACCTTTTAACTTAGGACAACATTCCATGCACCTGATGAAGTGGACTCTAGTCCGTGAAAACATGTTCTTTAATTAGGCTGCAATCTTATACAGACTTACCTGGGAGTAAGTTCCATTGAACTTCCTTCTGATTAGACACATATAGGATTGCACTGTTAATTGGTTAGTCTTTAAGGTGCTACAAGCTTCTCTGTTCTTTTTGTGCAGTATTTTACCGATGTGCACATGCACTCTTGCAAAATTGGAAAAACACCCCATGAAAAGAATGTTGATGCAATCAAGCATACAGTCAGTCAGTCAGTCAGTCTCTCTCTCTCTCTCTCTCTCTCGATAGATAGATAGATAGATAGTGTGTGTGTGTGTATATATAGTGTTTTATCAAGACAAATTTGTGCCTGTAGGGTACATTGTTTTATCAATGCACAAATGCACATGGGGGGGTGCACGCGCGCGTTTGCTTGCTTGGTTCAAAATTTGGAAAAAGGAAATGGAACAATGGAGAATTCCTCATGCATTGATTCTACTTTGGAAACGAGACCAGGCAATTCAGAACTCCAGAATTTCCAAGGAGATATTTAGATGAGAAAAAGGTGGGGGGGTTTGCTGCTGCAGCACCACCAAATTTCAGTGGCAATCTCAGCAGCACTGTGGCGGTTACAGAAATGACAAGGAGGCCACTTGTTGCCCACTCCTGATGTGTGGTGATATTTATCAGCTGATTACTTGGAATGATGATGACTGACTTGCATTGACTTCAGTACATACAAATTCTGGTTATGATACAAAATTCTGTAGAGCCTTACAATATTACTTAAAATATCCTGCTACACTTTGTATTGTGTCTGAAGGTCAGATGAAGAAGTTTCTAAATCATGAAATGGCGGAGGCATGACTGAGCGTAAAAATGCATGAGAATTCTGTTACAACCCCATGAACTGGAATCTTTAAACAAGCTTTGTTAACTGCTTGTGTTTAGTCTATATGATCCAGGCTAGATCAGAAGATAAATGATTATACATATATTCGTTTATTCTCTTTCATCTTTCTTTTTTTCTTGCTTTTCTTTATATTTTTTATTTCAAAATAGATATGGCATGCTGTATTTAAATTTATTGTTTGAAGGTAATTGTGCACATGCATTTATATATAAAATATATTACTGATTGTTGAAGGTTTATTTTAAGTTTTATTATTATATAACACTGTATTTCTTCTTCTTCTTCTTCTTCTTCTTCTTCTTCTTCTTCTTCTTCTTCTTCTTAATATAGGTTACTGGGAATGAACTATAGACCTATTTCTTTGATATAAGATTGATGATATGATATTGAAATGTAAGGTTGTTTATTAAACTGTAAGATTAAGGTTATAGATAAAGTTTTAAAAATAGAATGGCATCGGAGGCTGGGGGGTATTGGAGTTTAAACTTAATTCTTTAAAGGGGAGGGAGAGTGGGAGGGAAAGGGAAAGAATCTTCTTTTTTCTTCACTTCCTTTCTTCCTCCCTTTTCCTTTCCTTTTTCTTTTTCCTTCTCTTTTTGTTATTTGTGGTGTCCCCATCACAATATTGTATTATTGGGAAATTGTAGTATTGATCAGGTTGTTGGTAATTTTGGTATTGTTTATTTCATTTATAAAGATAAAATAAATAAAAATATATTAAAAAAACACACAAAATTCTGTAAAGCACTGATGTGCTAGCATATCCCATGTAGATGTATAGAGATTGTCCCATGCCCTTTTATGTTGGAAAATGTTCTGTGCATGCAGTGGAGAATTTGTCATTCATGTGTGGAGCACACACCTATGTGTACACACAGTACTCCAGACCCCACAAGGAAGATGAGGGAAGAACAGGTTTCTCACTTGTTCATATTGAGGGCATAGCTGCACTTCAAACTCATATCAACTTTGACCCCCCTCCCTTCGAATCCTGAGAATTATAGTTGGGTGCTGAGAATTGTATTAGAAACCCCAGGGGCTCCCTCTTGCAGAACTACCATTCTATGACAAGATTGACCTCTTGGATCAAAATGAAATGTTGACTCATGGTACATTCACCATCAGATCATGGAAGTGAATCATGTTAGAGATGCAACACCGAACAACTTTGGCCTCCTGTGGGTTGTAAATTTCTAAACAAAAGGCTTGAGGAAAGTATTGCTGTTTCACATTTTGGCTTGTGATCTGCCTCGCCTGTCAGCAATGATGTGCGGTAGGAAATCATCTGTTCCAGGAGTCTTTAAAGTCAGTTGTATGGAGACTCCACAAGGTCTAGCAGACAAGACCATTAGGAACCACACAGAATCTTTGCAGCTGTATCACTTCCAGCACCATCAGCTGAATTCCACAGTGAGATTGTAACACACTATTCATACATGCAAGGAGCTGCTTGGGTGGCTGATGGAAGGGCAATTGAATGGAGGCTGCTCCCTTTTGGCAAGCCATTTGCATGAAGCTGTTCCCCCAGATAATTTGGCAATGTTCTCTTCTCCAGCACAAAGACTCTTGCTCATGTCCATAAAGATGGACAGCAGGAATGCCATGTTTGTAATGTATTATTTTTATCTTGTTATCTTGTATTTTAATGTGAACTGCTTAGAGATTTTAATATACTAAAGGCCCAATCCTATGCACGTTTAGATGGAAAAAAAGGCCTACAACTCCCAACATGCCCCAGACAGCATGGCTGGCTGGGGAATGCTGGGAGTTTTAGTCCTTTTTTCCTGTCTAAACATGCACAGGATTGGGCCATAAGTGGTATAAAAGTATTATAAAGTAGAGGAAGGAACTAGAGGATTGGCTATCCTTGACTTGATCCTACCCAACAGAGATGACTTAGTGGATAAAGTAGCAGTTACAGGAACTCTGGAGGAAAGCGACCATGTTGTACTTGAGTTCTTGGTTCTAAGGGAAGCAAAAGCCGAGTGTAGACAAACGTGTACCCTGGATTTTAGGAAAGCTGATTTTAATAAACTCAGAACAATGATAAGTAAGGTCCCATGGCAAGCGACGCTAACGAGAAAAGGAGTCCAAGATGGGTGGGAGCTTTTAAAAAAGGAAATTCTCAAGGCACAATTACAAACAATTCCAACAAGAAGAAAAGGTGGAAGACAACAGAAGAAGCCAATGTGGCTTCACAAAAAGCTTAGGGATGTCCTGAAAACAAAAAGGGACACATATAGGAAGTGGAAAGAAGGCCAAGTAACAAAGGAAGAGTACAGGCAGGTAGCACAGAATTGCAGGGATGGTGTCAGGAAGGCTAAAGCTGAGAATGAGCTGAGGTTAGCGAGGGATGCTAAAAACAACAAAAAGGCTTTCTTCAGCTACGTGCATAGTAAAAGGCAGAGGAAAGAAATGGTTGTTCAGCTATTAAATAAGGATGGCAAAACGATAACAGATGACAAAGAAAAGGCAGAGGTGCTCAATTCCTACTTTGGCTCAGTCTTCTCCCAAAAGAGGGTCTATGAGCCCCCTGGCAAAGGTGAAGTATAGGCTGAAGGGGCAGGATTGCAGCTTGAGAGCGATAGGCATACGGTCAAGGAACACCTAATTACTTTGAATGAGTTCAAATCTCCAGGGCCAGATAAACTGCATCCTAGAGTAATAAAGGAACTGGCAGAAGAACTCTCAGAACCACTGTCTATTATATTTGAGAAATCATGGAGAACGGGTGAAGTGTCAGATGACTGGAAGAGGTCTAATGTTGTTCCTATGTTCAGAAAGGGCAAAAAGGGGGAACCTGGGAACTACAGACCAGTCAGGCTGACATCAATCCCTGGGAAAATTCTGGAGCAGATGATAAAGCAATCAATCTGTAAGCACCTTGAGAACAATGCAGTGATTACTCGAAGCCAACATGGACTTGTTAAGAGCAAATCCTGCCAGACTAATCTGATCTCATTTTATAATCAGGTAACCCCCTTGTGGACTGAGGGAATGCTGTGGACTGTGGACATCATATACCTCGACTTCAGCAAAGCTTTCGACAAAATGCCCCATGATATCCTGATGAGCAAACTAGCCTAAAGTGGGCTAGATGAGACAATGATCTGGTGGATCCACAGTTGGCTACAGAATCAGACTCAAAGAGTGCTTCTCAATGGGATCTTCTCAAACTGGGGAGAGGTAACGAGCGGGGTACCACAGGGCTCAGTCCTGGGCTCAGTGCTCTTCGACATTTTTATTAATGATTGGATGAGAAGGTGCAGGGAATGCTGATCAAATTTGCAGATGACACAAAATTGGGCAGGATAGCTAATACCCTGGAAGACAGAAACAAAATTCAAAGTGATCTTGATAGGCTGGAGTGCTGGGCAGAAAACAATAGAATGACATTTAATAGGGATAAATGCCAAGTTCTGCCCCTAGGAAAAAGAAACCAAATGCACAGTTATAAGATGGGGGATACTTGGCTCAACAATACTACAAGTGAGAAGGATCTTGGAATTGTTGTCTATCACAGGCTGAATATGAGCCAACAGTGTGATGTGGCTGCAAAAAAGCCAAATGCTCTTTTGGGCTGCATTAGTAGAAGTATAGCTTCCAAATCCCAGGAAGTACTAGTTCCCCTCTACTCAGCACTGGTTAGGCCTCATCTGGAGTACTGTGTCCAGTTCTGGGCACCACACTTTAAGAAGGATGCAGACAAACTGGAGATGTTTCATAGGACGGCAATGAAGATGATCAGGGAAGGGGAACTGAAACAAAGCCCAATGAGGAGAGACTGAAAGAACTGGGCATGTTTAGCCTTGAGAAGAGAAGACTGAGGGGAGATAGGATAGCACTCTTCAAGTACTTGAAAGGTTGCCACAGAGAGGAAGGCCAGGATCTCTTCTCGATCATCCCAGAGTGCAGGACACAATAATGGGCTCAAGCTACAGGAAGCCAGATTCCAGCTGAACATCAGGAAAAATGTCCTGACTGTTAGAGCAGTATGACAATGGAACTAATTACCTAGGGAGGTAGTGGGCTCTCCCACACTGGAGGCATTCAAGGTGAAGCTGGACAGCCATCTGTCAGGGATGCTTTGACTTGGATTCCTGTATTGAGCAGGGGGTTGGACTCGATGGTCTTATAGTCCCCTTCCAACCCTACTGTTCTGTGATTTTATGATTAATTTCAACAGTGATCAATGTAAAGATCTGCATTAAGTAGAAAAAATCACAGGCACAAATATAGGATGGGTGTTACCTAGCTTGACAGCAGTACATGTGAAAAGGATGTAGGGGTTTTTAGTAGACCAGAAGCTAAACAAGTGTCAGTCATGCAATGTGACACCTAATTCGACTCAAGGTTGCATCAGCAGAAGCGTAGTTTCCAGATCGTGAGAAGTAATTTACTGCTGTAATCTGCTTTGGTTACACCTCACCTGGAGTGCTAGGAACCACAATTTAAGAAGGATATCAACACACTGGGATAGGTTGAAGGAGTTGGGCATGTTTAGCCTGGAGAAGAGATGATATGATAGACATCTTCAAATATTTGAATGGCTGTCATATAGATGGTAGGGAAAATTTGCTCTCTGTTGCTCCAGAAGGCAGAACTCAAACCAATGAGTTTAGATTACATGAAAGGGGATTTCGACTAAATATCAGAAAGAACTTCCTGATGGTATGAGCTGTTCATTAGCAGACTGGCTCAGTACATGGCGGGGTCTCCTTCACTAAAACTTTTCAAGTAGAGGTCTCAGGGATGCTATAGCAGTAGCTTTGCTGCATCAGTAGGGGGTTGGACTGGATGACCTTTGAGTTCCTTTCCAGTTCTGAGGTTCTGTGAGCCCACTGGAAGTTTCTTCTGTTCATGTTACATTATAACAATGGAATTTTCACAAGAACACATCTGGAGCACACTTACCTGTATCCTATTAAGTTAAAAGAGGTGTTTACAGGAGACGTTCCACTACACTACTGTACATCCATGTTCTGATTAGAAACTTGCCTTAAATATATCCTGATAAATCCAAGGGAAACAGAACAGAATAGTCAGTAAAGTGTATATGGTGGGCCTAAGAGAAATATAAATTACCTGGCCTTAACCTACAGATTAAAATTGCAGCCAATTTGCTTGGTTGTAACAGCACTATCATTTAGCATAAGACAGCACAATACTCAATACAGTTGAGAAACAGAACTTTCCAGAGTTACAAAAATGGCTCGCATGATGCTTTGTTGTCTATGATTCAACAGCCTATTTGTCTTTATATAAATGATCGCTTCATGATAAAAGCATTTTGTTAATTCAAAGAAGGTGCAGATAATTGAGATAAATGTTTTTCTCAGTTGTATGATTCAAAATTCAGGACTGGACACATATGCTAGGGAGCATTTTGAATCCCTGGTCAGTCCAGTTGTTCAGCTTTTGTAGCTTTCAGGAAACAAGTCTTAAAATTGCAAATATTGGAAAGCAATTCAGGCATTTATTGGCATCAGGTTTAAATGTAACTGTTTACACCAGCATGAATTCAAGGCCTAATTTTCAGAAGAAGAAGTGGCAGGAAGCCAAATGTGGAGGTTGTGGGAGAAAATGAATCATTTCTGACAGCTGACCAGTCACCCTTTGCCCTCACAACTCTGGCAGGGTTTTTTTAAAAGGAAAATGTGAAATAGCACAGGGGCATGTGACTGGCACCACAACACAACTGTGCATTTTTCTTGCGTGTGTGCACACGCTTACAGTCACATTCCATGATATTTAGAAACATACATTTAGAAAGACTTCCTCCTTTCATACGAACCTGCCCATACTTTACAATCATTATCAGAGGTCCTGCTATACATCCCATCACTGAGAGAAGCTTGGTTGGTGGATCCTCAAGACGGGGCCTTTTCAGTAGCAGCACCCTAATTGTGGAACTTACCTATGTCAATAATAACAAAAGAACTAGATAGACAAAATGAATTGCCAGTTAACAACATGATGCATGCCCTTCTCAGAATGTCATTAGAGAAAGCTCACAACTGTTCTGTGAACACAGCTGTCCCGACATGCCAGGGCTGCTAATGGGGGAGAGGGATTGGCAGTAGAGGACTCCCATGGGTGGAGAAAGATATACAGGAAGACTAGATTGCCCGTTTAAATGTGCTTGTGCACCTGAAGGGGGAAGACATAGACACTGTTGACATAATGGTAAGCTGCCTTGACCTCATGGGATAGGATGGGGCATGTTGTTGTTGTTTATTCATTCATTCAATCACTTCTGACTCTTCGTGACTTCATGGACCAGCCCATGCCAGAGCTTCCTGTCAGCCGTCGCCACCCTCACCTCCCCCAAGGTCGAGTCCATCACCTCCAGAATATCATCCATCCATCTTGCCCTTGGTCGGCCCCTCTTCCTTTTGCCTTCCACTTTCCCTAGCATCAGCATCTTCTCCAGGGTGTCCTGTCTTCTCATTATGTGGCCAAAGTACTTCAGCTTTGCCTTTAATATAATTCCCTCAAGTGAGCAGTCTGGCTTTATTTGCTGGAGTATGGACTGGTTTGATCTTCTTGCAGTCCAAGGCACTCTCAGAATTTCCCTCCAACACCACAGTTCAAAAGCATCTATCTTCCTTCGCTCAGCCTTCCTTATGGTCCAGCTCTCGCAGCCATAGGTTACTACGGGGAATACCATTGCTTGAACTATGCAGACCTTTGTTGTTGGTGTGATGTCTCTGCTCTTAACTATTTTATCAAGATTTGTCATTGCTCTCCTCCCAAGAAGTAAACGTCTTCTGATTTCCTGGCTGCAGTCAGCATCTGCAGTAATTTTTGCACCTAGAAATACAAAGTCCGTCACTGCCTCCAAGTTTTCTCCCTCTATTTGCCCGTTATCAATCAAGCTGGTTGCCATAATCTTGGTTTTCCTGAGGTTTAACTGCAACCCAGCTTTTGCACTTTCTTCTTTCACCTTCATCATAAGGTTCCCCAGCCCCTCCTCGCTTTCAGCCATCAAAGTGGTATCATCTGCATAAATATGATAAATGAATAATAAATACTTTATTAGATTGGATCCAAGGTTTTCCTGCCATTCATGGAAGGAAATTTTCAAACCCAACCCACTGACAGCAACAGTAATTATACTTAGCATTAGTTTTCTGTTTTGTTTTGAGTTTTAAAAGTACTTTGCATGCATTTATATTAGTTTCCTTACTGTTTTTATCTTAGTTTCCTTACTGTTTAGGTAAGCTAATATTATCTCTATGCTGCAGGTGAGGGGCTATGGCTGAAAGAATAGTGGCAGGTAAGGATACCTAGTGTCTTCATGGCTGAGTTGAGATTTGAATTGGGGACTGTTCAGCTCATACTCATGGTCATTACAGAATTCCCTTCCCAGGGAGGTTAGGTTGGTTCATTCCTTATCAACCAACCTTTACCACCTCTCTTTTGATGGCTGGTAAAAACAATACTGTTTTGATGAGCTTTTACAGATTAAGGCTGCTCATTGATTTTATTTATTTAATTAATATCCTGCCTTTCTGCCCCCTCCTCTGCCATGGATTTTAGAAGGTTCACCTGTTTTATTCTTATGTATTTTATCTGTTTTGTTTGGAATTACTGTATCTTATTGTGTTTATGATTTTATTATAAATCATCTTGAGCACAAATTGAGGGGTGATTCAGAAATGTTTTAAATAAGTTGTAGCAAATAGTGCATTATACTATTCCATTTCTCCAGCAGCAAAAGCGGTAACCCAGGCATAAGAGAAGACTTCCATTATGTTTGGGCCATTGCTAAAATGATGACATGGCTGTATTAGGTGAAAGTGCATGACAGAGAATGGAGTGTGAATAAACTTCAGTTTAGATGGAAAAAATAGTGAGATGGCTAATTCATTTTCAGTGTCATGCATTTCTGTGCAGTTCCCCCCCGCCCCGATATTGGCTTGGATCCAAAGACCCATGTGCAGAAGGAGAAATGTTTGAGTGATGTTCCGTCAACTCTTGATCAAACTAGTGAAAGACTTCTTGGAGTGCCACAGTGTATCAGGGGTGAGGTGATGATATGAGAAACAATGCGAATAAGGAAGATACAGGCCGTAGCATATGAACTCTAAAGGTAAAGGTGTCCCCTGCCAGTCGTGTCTGACTCCAGGGCGTAGTGCTCATCTCCATTTCTAAGCCGAAGAGCCAGCGCTGTCCGAAGACACTTCCGTGGTCACGTGGCCGGCATGACTGAACACTGAGGTGCGCGGAACGCTGTTACCTTTCCCGCCGAAGTGGTGCCTCTTTATCTACTTGCAATTTCTTGCTTTCGAACTGCTAGGTTGGCAGGAGCTGGGACTGAAGACGGGAGCTCACTCTGTCACGCGGCACTCAGGTCTCGAACTGCTGTCCTGCCGACCTTCCGGTCTGCAGTTCAGCATCTTAACCACTAAGCCACCGCAGCCCTATATGAACTCTAGTGGGCCATAAAGAGGTCTTGAGAGAGAATGCATGGTCTTGCATAAATGGAAGAGCTGGAGATCACTTATTCATGAGCCATATGATGTCAGTGGGCGTGGCCATGCCCTGCTGATGTCAGTGGGCGTGGCCATGCCCTGCTGATGTCAGTGGGCATGGCCATGCCCTGCTGATGTCAGTGGGTGTGGCCATACCCTGCTGATGTCAGTGGGTGTGGCCATGCCCCGCTGATGTCAGTGGGTGTGGCCATGACCACTGCCATCATGACCCTGCCCATCCTGCCTTTCTCCATGCTGAGAGAGGCATGGAACTCCATGCCTCTCTCAGCATGGAGAAAGGGACTGGGCCGTTGCTAGGAGGAGCAGCTCCTCCTCCCAGTGCCGGCCAGGTCCCCAACTTTGTGTGCTGTGTATTGTCTCCATGAGGGTAGTGCAAGCTGTATGAATGAAAGCAGCTGGCATACATTGGTCTTGGCCTTTGTCATCAGTCCCTGGCTGAAGCAGTGGCTGGTAGCTCTAGCGTCCCTAAGAATGGCCTCTGTTAGATATTCCTTTCATTAGCCATCCAAGAGACCTTATCTTCAATGTTTATTGATTACATGGTCATCAACAAGGCAATTGTCTTATTTTTGAATTCATAATGAAAAGCTGAGAAACCTGAGGGTATTTTTCTATTTGCAACAAAACAGAAAGTTAAGTCTTTTGGGTTTGCCTGGCTCTGAAGCCATTTATGTTCTATTTTTTCTCCTTTCCTCCTAAGTCTACCCATTCCCACCACCCCTTGAGCTTTATACTGTTGCATAGTCTCCCAATCCAATGCTTTGCCATTCCCCTAGTGCCACCTTCCATTCTTTATTTGGCAAACACTAAGTTCCCCAGTCCCCATCTTCCTCTATCTTTATGTTAGGTCTATTTGCATTAGTGTATGGGTCCATGTATGCTTTCGAACTGTGGTGCTGGAGAAGACTCTTACGAGTCCCCTGGACTGCAAGGAGGTCAAATCAGTCCATCCTAAAGGAAATCAACCCTGAGTGCTCCTTGGAAGGACAGATACTGAAGCTGAAGCTCCAATATTTTGGCCACCTAATGCGAAGAGAAAACTCCCTGGAAAAGACCCTGATGCTGGGAAGGATTGAAGGCAAAAGGAGAAGGGGATGGCAGAGGATGAGATTGCTAGATAGCATCAACGATGCAATGAATATGAACTTGAGCACGCTCCGGGAGAGAGCGCAGGACAGGAAGGCCTGGCGTGCTATGGTCCATGGGGTCACGAAGAGTTGGACACGACTGAACGACTGAACAACAACAAATGGGTCCATATGCTAGGGGGCTGGTATACTAACCAAGCGATTTTCCTCTTTTGTAAAGCAGGTTAAGAACAAAATCCATGAAAATAAGATCTGTACTTTTGGACTTTGAGTGAGTATTTGAGTTAATTCCCCCATCTCAGAAGAAGCTATTCCCCACTTTGTTGAGAAATCTGTTCTGTGCACATCACATAGGAACATAGGAAGCTGCCTTGTAGTGAGTCAGACCGTCGGTCCATCTAGTCCAGTATTATTGACACTGACTGGCAGCAACTCCCCAGGGTTTCAGGCAGGGTTCTTTCCTAGCCCTACCTGGAGATGCTGGGGATTGAAGCTGGGAGTGGGACCTTCTGCATGCAAAGCAAGTGTTCTACCAGTGAGCTATGGCCCCACCCCACTCCTCTGTAAAAGATCCCCTTAGTCCTGCATCTGTCGTTACATGCACACACATGTAGGTGTGTGTGTGTGTGAATGAGGATGTGTGGTGACACTTTGCTTCTCTAAGTGGCTATCCAGGAAAGTAGGGATATAGACTTGTCAATAAGCGTCACTATTTAAAAGTAGGTTTTAAAAATAGCTGTTGATATTATTCCAGTCCCTCAATTTAAGTTTTAGCATGCAACTTTTAATGTGTTTGAGGCAACATACTCACACATTTTCTTGGAAACTGGATTTCAGTTGTACTCCACTTTTTCTCTAAGGAGAAAACAATGGAACCAATTAACTAGGGAGGTGGTGGGCTCCCCCACACTGGAGGCATTCAAGGTGAAGCTGGACAGCCATCTGTCAGGGATGCTTTGACTTGGATTCCTGCATTGAGCAGGGGGTTGGACTCGATGGTCTTATCGGCCCCTTCCAACCCTACTATTCCATGATTCTATGAGTCAGAACTGCTCAGAGATGGTGACTGAGTTGGCTCTGATCCAGGGAGATTACAGGCTCAGATGTCCATAGCTCCAGAACTAGCACTGTGTTGTGGGCCTTCAGACCATTCTCTGGACCTTGGAAAGTCACTTTTCAAAACATAACTTTGTAATCCTCAGATAGTCAGTGCCAGGATTTACATAAATTTAGGAAAAAGGAGAATATGTTATTTCCATTTGAGCCTCCCCAAACTAGCAGCCAACAATAACAGGTAAAAATCCAAAAGTGCTGCTGAATATGGACTGTAATATTTATTTGTTGTGCAGATCTCTAAAATATTCATGGACTATATAAAAATTATGTATTTTTTAGGCAGATCACTAAAATGCTCGACACGTTTTGAGACTGTTTCTCTTCCTCAGGAGCTATTGATCTGTTTAAAATATATACAATACATATTTTTGTTGTTCAGTAAAATAAACAGATCCAATTCCTAAAATTCCTTAAAAATAATTTGTATGTAGTCCATGAATATTTTAGAGATCTGAACAACAAATAAATAACTATTACAGTCCATACTCAGTGGTGGTTTTGGATTTTTTCCTTTTTGGTGTTTTTTGCGCATAGCGCCTTCCCTCTCAGTTTTTCAACAATAACAAGTGACCAGAAGATCCTGTTTGCTCTTAGTTATACTATTTAGTACTCAAAAAAGGATGAACCTGTTAAGATAAATAGGCCCCATCCAACAATATCAGACAATCAGACCAAGATTGTTGAACAACCAAAAAAAGGCAAATCAGTGATAATGATTATTAAGCAAGGGACTGAAAATAAAACTGCTAGTGTAGTAATGTTTTTTATATCCAAGATAAATTTTATTGTCCAAGCCAAAGTCCATGACAAGTACATTCAGAAACAAATCAATACAATAATAAAGAATTAAAATCTCAAACCGAGCACCCAGAGCATGAATAGATTGCAGGGATACCAAGAAACAGGCCTCACTACACATGAAATCTCTGCATCTCCACAGCAATTTACAGCAATTTTACCCAGCCCCGTCTTTCTGATCTTTCTTGCTGCCAAGGCAAAAAGAGATACTTCCTGTGTTACACAGGTATTAATACCGCTCCAGAGAAAAGAGCTATGGAAAACTGGCCCTTGCAATCTGGCTGGATCAATTTGTGCAAGAGCATTCATACTCCCTCTAGTCAACACAGGTTTCAAAAACCTCTCTCTGGAATCCATATATAAAGGGGAAATTAAAATATAAACACCAGATCTTCCTCTCATTTTTGGCCACAGATGCGTAATCTTTGTTCCATTGGCAGCTTCTTCTAACATCCATCTAGAGCCACAGTTGGCATCACTTGAAAGCATAAGTCAATAAATGCACTTCTTAATGAAACTGACATAAGCTTAGATAAATAACTTGCTATAAAATGTTACCTTTTCAATAAATGGAACCAACAGGGAAAATTGGAGGACCTAATTAAGTGCAAACTCCTCCTATAATGCCGTTATATAAAGCTTTGTTGTAACTACATTTAGAACGCTATGCATGGTCCTGGTCATTCCATCTCAAATGTGTGTGTGTGTGTGTGTCTCCCCCACCTTGACCCCAATATGTGTGTGTGTGCCATCTCAGTATGTCTCCCCCACCCCAGTATGTGTGGTGTGTGTTTCTTCCCCACCCCTGTGTGTGTGTCCATCCACCCCAGTTCTGGCACCAGTGGGAGGCTTTTCCTAACACTAATTGGTTATCAGGTTGGGGTGAGGGTTACTGAGTTTTTACAGAGATTGCAGCTGGGGAGAGAAGGTGTAAACCTCCCCTCCCCATATGCTGCAGTACTGATCACAATCACCTATGCATGCCTGGTACTGAATTTTTAAAAACTCAGGGCTGGCCTAGGCCATTTTGCTGACTGAGGTGAAGGACAAGATGTTACCCTCCCATTCCACATGCTGATGATGACTTGCTGGCACTTGGAACTAGTGGTGATAAGATAGTGTCCTCCATCATACTTGGGGGCAGCAGGATAGGTGAAGGGACACAGGACAGCCTGTGTGGCACACACAACTCTATCCTCCAACGGGGGGGGGGGAAGGGAATGGTTGGGGGAGTTGTTCAGGACAAATAGTTGCCTTACTCTGCCTAATGATAGGGCCAGCCCTGAAAAAGCCACAGACAAAGTGATTGCTAATCATGTTGTTAATGTAACAACTGAAGCTTTGGGGGCTGCTTGCTTCCCCCCCTTCAGTTAACTAATGTATAACAGTCATTCACTCCAATTATCTCCTGATTATCTCAGTGAGTATCTTGTCAAATATGACCCCCTGACATTGAAATCCTACCAATGAGGCCCTCTTTAAAGTTCCATCTCAAGCAGAGGTCAGCTTGTGGGGGCTTTGCTGTTGCATTTCCAGTGCTGGCATATCCTCTCCCATGGGAAGCCCATTTGGTTCACTTCCTGTTGTCTTTTTGGAGAGAAGTTAAGACTGAGCTGGCCCTATCATTAGGCAGATGGATGCAACTGCCTCAGGTGGCAGATGCTGGATGGTAGGGAATGGCACAAATTGTTGAAGGACATGTGGCCTGCCCTGCACCCTCTAAGCTAGCCTGTTGCTTTCAGGTACAGTAGTGGACACTCTCCCATCACCAGTGTTGAAGTAAGATTCAGTGGCCAGTCCAGACAGATTCTGTAGATGGGGCAGTATCCAAAAGTGTCATTCTACAAACTCAAACAGTGCTTGCAGAGCTCCGCTGAATCTTTCCATTGTGCAAGTGGTTTCCCATTACGCTTGCGCAACTGGTTGTGCAAGCAATTGCATACCGTGTTATGCAAGCAGAATGTGCAAACAATTGCACAACCGGTTGTGCACCAGGTTGGACAAATGTTATGTGCAAGTGGTTGTACAACAGGTCATGCAAATGAAATGCACAGCCGCTTGTGCAACCGTGCTTGCTCAAACATGACTTTCGTTGGATTCTCCTGCTGTGCTCAGTTTGGAACCCAGCTTCTGTTAGCGCAATAGCAATGCCGTTTGTGCTAACGGAATTACAGTTGGATACTGCCCATTGAATTGGGAAGGAGCACTATCTTATACTTCTCCGCAGGCCGCAAAATATCTTAGGCCAGCCCTGGTTAAGACCTTTCCTTTTTATTGTGCTCTTAGTAGATGATGCATTAATGTTTCTTCTGCTCTGCTGTTTTTAGTCTGTACCTAGTTTTGTAGTTGTTAGTTGTGATGATGTTGTTTAATTATTTTTGATGTATTCTGACTGTTTTTAAAAAAAATAGATATACATAGCTTTGGACACTTGTATTGAGAAAGCAGTATAAAAATCATGTCTAAAGCATAAATCTGTGAAATCAGCTACCAGGTTCCAGTAAGTTCAGATTTTCATGGCAGAAAATGGCAGCTTTGAGTATAAATGGAGCTCAGAACTTCTCCTGTTTGAATCCCATTTAAATGAATGGCATATGGCTAAGTGCGCATCCATATGGAAGATTCCTGGTAGATTGTGGCCAATGTTAATTACACCCAACAAAAATGGCTAATTAACTGCAGCCTTCATGAAAGGAGTTCAACAGCCACACTATACATATTAATTCAGAAGTAACTCCCGCTGAGTTACTTCTCAGTAACTCATTAAATGGGGTTTATTCTCAAGTAAGAGGATATAGGATTGCAGCTTTCCTCTCTCATTTCTGGGTATACATTTTCATCATTTCCTTAGGTCATATATAAACATGAGTTTGCTTCTTGTCTTGATTGTTTGACAGCTTTTTTTAAAGGCCAGACAGTTAAGTGTAATTTATACCTAACGTCTCTGAGCTGTTTTCTGGAAACCCCTACACCCACTCTGTCCCAACAATCCTGGACTTCATTTCAACAAAGTGAAGTGCTTTCAAAATGAAGACTGAAGATGGTGTCTATTGAGAGAACAACTTATGATGTTTACACTGTACCTGCCTGTGGGCTGCACGCCGTTAGTTAAAGCAATTAATAACTCGCTTTTGTAAACAGGGAGATTCCTAGAAGTACCAGCTCACTGAGAAACCCAATGACATCAACAGCTGTGGAAGGAAGTGGTAGCAACAGAAGAAGAACTTGGGATAGGTTCTGTACCTTGTTGTTTAGAAGACATGCTTAGCATCTTACTCGTGTCAGGAGGTCTGGAATTGGTGCAAAATGGAAAACAGTTGTGCAACATTTCACAGTCACCACCTGTGATGCTACACTAGGATTTTTTTTTATGACAGTAATTAACATAATCCATAATTCACCAAGAATCTCGCTGGTGAACCTGCCCTTGTCCATACGCCATTCATTTAAAAGGGATTCAAACTGAAAATGAAATTCTACTCATGGCTAGTTAAAAAACACTCACACACAGTGAAGCCAACTGTAAATATTTGGTCTAAATCAAGTGATTAAACACAGATAAGATAATAGATCTGGTACTAATAGTTTGAATCAGGTTGAATTTATTAACAACAGCAAGGGACAGGATGAAATTGTCCGTTTAAATATAAAAATAATGAACAGTTTTCCTATTACCCCCCGCCCCCCTGGAAATAAGATATTTCAGCCATTCCAGCTCCGTAAACATATAGTCTGTTGAAAAGAATTTTCTAAGCACCACTAATTGAAACATCACTGTGTTGAAGAAAATCCTACACTCCAGAAGTGACAACCATTAAATTACCTATGATGAATGCCTCTGAAAAGGCTTTTTATTTGTGCATTTATTTTCAGAGTGTCTAAGCATACAAATCAACTAATAATGTGTCCCATAGAGAGGGCGTTAAATATTTTTAACATTGTTAACATAATATGATAGTGACTAACATAATATGATAGTGACTGTGAAGTCAGGTTGTTGCTTAGATGTATACACTATAAAACACACATACTGCAGTCCAAAGTTCCATGGTGTTCTAGTGCAGTGGTCTCCAAAGTGGGGTGCACGCAACACGAATCCATTGGGGTGCGTGAGCCACCTGATAATTGAGCAGCCTCCCGCTGCCCTGACAAGCTGCCATTGTGTGCAGTTATAGTGTCAGACTCGGTGGCAGCAGGATGGGATGGGAGCCGAGAGGGAAGTTCCATGGCATTTCTGTCTCGGCTCCAGTCCTATCCTACCTCTGCTGTGGCCTCCGAGAGCAAGGGCGCAAGTCTCTGCAAGGCACGGCAGAAGATACTGCAGCTCTGGAGCAGCTGCCATCCTGCTGAAGGAGAGCAGGAAGGAGATTAACCCTCCCCACCTTCCTTTGGCAGAATGAAGCTGAGAAAGAAGTGTGTCCTATGCTAGCTATGCCAGCCATTAAAACCAAGCAAGTGTCAAAATAAACTGAACTTAGAACCAGACCTTCGAATTGCTGTATCACAAAATGTGAAACCAAGATTTTAAAAAAGAATAAAGCATATTAAGTCACATTGCTCTCATTAAAAAATATTATTATTATTAATAATATTTATTTAGTGAGAGCAAAAAGGTTTTTTTTTTTTTACCGTTAATAGATTTTAAAAAATTAAAAATATTGTTTATTTCATCTTTATCTCATCCTTTAAAAATTATATTAATTTCTATTTTGTGTATGTTTTATAATATACATAATATACTAGTACAGTAGTACATGTATACAATTTATAAATAAACAAACAAACATATATTGGGGTGCATGCTCAAAAAGATTTTTCTGATGGGGTGCACGATCAAAAAGGTTTGGAGACCACTAGTTCTAGTGTATGCACTTAGTGCTCTCCACTAACTGGAGCACCCCAATTTTCTCCTGTGTTGGGGAAAGCTCTGTGGAAGGGCCTGTTTCCTTGCAGGGTGGAGGTAGGAAGCCATTCATCAGGGAGGGGGAGCAGAGGGGAAGGCAGCATGGGAGGGGGAAGTTTAGCCAATCCTGGGAGAGGACAGCAGCTACCTGATAACCAAGGGAAAGGGCCAGCACATGACTTGCAGGCAACTGATGAACCAGGCAGCTATGGTCAGGAGCCCCTGGGATCGTCAGGCCCATGGGACTGCTGCGCCAGTGTAGGGCCTGCCCCTGCAGGGAGAAGCATTATCCACCAACCACTCTTCCTCACCTGAACAGGAGGCCACACCCACCAACCCAAGGGAATGCCAGCACAGGAAGGCATCACAGAAGCTGCTCGTACAAGAGCCTTCAGGGTGGTGGTCCCCTTCCTGTGGAACTCCCTGCCTTTGGGGGTCAGGCAAGCACCTATGTTGTGTTGTTTTTGGCACCTCCTGAAGACATTGTTATTTCAGGAGGCCTTCCTTGAGTGACCAGCGGCGGTCTATCAAAACTTGGTTTGTCGGAACTCTGTTCTTTTTAAAAAATATTAATTATTTTAACATGGTGTTTTCATTCTTTTATCCTGTCTGCTGTTCACTACCCTGAGATCTTGGGTGTGGAGCGGTATACAAACACTGGAAAAATAAATAAATAAATACATAAATAATAGAACATGAAACTTTCTTTCAAAAAAGTGAAGTAGCAACTGGCAGAAGGAAGGTGAGCAGGGGACTGGTGCAGGATGAGAAGGGGCACAAAGGATGGGTTGAAACTCAATGGACCCCTTGTGCTTAGTTTCCTAAGCCCCGCCTTGCCATTTCCCAAGTTCCCTCTGAGTTCCTTATTTGACAAACCATAACTCCCCACCTCCATCTTTTCTTGCTCTATCATAGCTGTTAGAAATAGTCTGCCAGTCCAGTGCTATAGGGCTGGTATACTAATCAATCATTTTCTTTCTGTAAACATTCATGATAAAATAAACCATCTCTGTTTCAACTGTCAGTGTTCTTGAGGTAATTTTCCCATTTTGTTGAAGTACGGTAGATCTATACTGTGTGCTCACCACACTTCTGCAAGAGGTTCCTACATTTCCAGGTACAGGTGTACACATATGAGTTTGTAAATGAGGACACTTGGTAACAGAGTACTGATTGGCCTAATTAGTGTAAAGTTTCAGGGGAGACTTTTATCACCTTTTAAAGAACAGGAACTGTAATATCCAAGTTCCAGCCTGGAGGAATAAGACCAAAAGCGTTACTATAACCAAAACACTTTGCTATTGTAAAACTTACCAGTCTATATTGTATTTAAACTGGGGTCAACAAATTATCCTCAGTGGTAAAAATCCTAAAACCTAAATTTCATCTACAGATCCTTTTTGGAGAAGATGTTTGGGGATTTAGTGGTATCCCTGTGGGCTCCTTCACACTGAGCTTTTATCCTGCGATTGAAATTGCTCCTTCACGGAAGTTTGCAGGCTCTTTACATGACGCTGTGACCCTGCTGTGACCCTCCAGGGTGTCTCGTGCACTAAATGCCCTTTGTTCCATTTTTAAATAGATGGCAGATAATGAGCTATCAAATTACCCCTTTGTGTTCCGCTTGAGTTCCCTCTGTGAAAAGAGTAAAAGCGGCAAGAAGAGGAGCGAGATCAATGAAAGATAATGGAAGACTCAGATACAGGGAGAAGGAGGGGGGAAGGGGAGTGGGGAAAGAAAGCGCATGTCCTGCATTTAAAATGGAAGCAGAAAGCCCCATTTTAAATGCATGATTTTAGTAGGGATGGTGGAGAATTTCTCCCCGAAACTTCGGGGGGCCGAGCGCCAACGTGTTCGGCCCCCCGAAGAAGTTTCGGGGAGAAATTCTCCGCCCCCCGCCCCCCCCGGGATGGGACTTACCTTCCCGAATGTCCCTCCCGGCGGTGGGTCCCGGCGGTGGTTCGGCAGGTCTTCGACAGGGGCAGAGGCGGCAGCCGGTCTTTTGACCGGCTGCCGCCGCCACCATTCCAATAAAAGTAAAAAAAAAAAAAAACGCCCCCGTGATAGGCTACGTGACGATTAACGTAGCCTATCACGGCTAGATTTGCAAAGTTAGCCGTGATAGGCTACGTAAATCGTCACGTAGCCTATCACGGGTGACTTAAAAAAAAAAAAAAAGCGCGTACGGCTAATGGCGGCCCCCATAGGGAGCCGCCATTCATGTTCCTTATTTGGTTGCTGTAGTCTACGTAAAGATTACATAGACTAAAGCAAAAATAAGGGCAACGCTCTTTGCGTTGCCCTTATTTTCGCCGTAGTCTACGTAAAGATTTACGTAGACTACAGTGACCAAATAAGGAACGCGAATGGCGGGGCCGCCATTTGCGTACGCGCTTTTTTTGTTTTTTTTTAAAGTCACCCGTGATAGGCTATGTGACGATTTACGTAGCCTATCATGGCTGACTTTGCAAATCTAGCCGTGATAGGCTACGTTAATCGTCACGTAGCCTATCACGGGGGCGTTTTTTTTTTTTTACTTTTTATTTCGTGGCCGGGTGAGGCGAGGCGCCTCCTCCCCGGCCTGAATTTCGGCCGGGCGAGGAGGGAAACCTCCCCCCCGGCCTGAATTTCAGCCGGGCGAAGCAGGAAGCCTCCCCCCCCGGCCTGAACTTTGGGGGGGGAGCAGCGAAGCGCCTCCCCACCACCGCGAACAAGCTGCGAGACCAGGTAAGTGGCTTTCGTGCACTCCTAGATTTTAGGCTGGTGTAGAGATGCCTTGAGTCAAGCCACAAAGAAATGGTAAATACTTCTAGGCATACTGTTATTTTTTGTACTTTGAAACAGCAATGTTAGCAGTAGATGTGAGAATTTATTTACATATGTTTAACTACTGGATAAAAATTAGAGTTTAATAGCCAATTGACACCCTAAAATTTGTCCCTAGGCACAATTATGTATTACTTGTTCTGGTCCATCTACTTGAATTGAGAAATTCACTTGGATTATTCCCTTGCTTGGCTTCTTCTTAGAATACTTTGCCAGACTCGAATCATTGACAGTAAAAGCAGAGTTTAATTTTTTTTATAATCAGAGTTGTGATCATAAATCCTTGAAATGGAATCCACTGGAATAAGATGGAAAACTGCCTGATTAATGTTCGTATTAATTCCAACTTAAATGGTCTCTGAGACATCAAGAACATTGTGAAAAACAAAATTCAGTCAAGAATCTACATTCTTATCCTCTGTAGTGGAATCTACTGGCATCCATAAGAGTTCCCTTTAAAGATGGAGGGGCTGCTATCATGTTGGGGTACATACTTTGGGGGGGAATTTTAATTAGGAAACTATGTCAGGCAAAGAAGTTAATTCCCTCCCCAAGTACAGCAGTCCTGATCCGAATTGCCCCCTCCATAAAAACAAAACCATAGGAAATCTTAGTTACGGATCTCCCACATCATCTCTAGTTTGGCCCTAAAAGGTATCACAGAGCTGAAAAGGACAAGTTTTGAATAGATTTACAGAAAATCTGGGAAGCAGAATGCAATTGAAATTTGAATATATTGATATATACAAATGAGACTCGGATATTCAAGATGACCTAACCCAGAATTATAAGAGAGTGCAAAGTTAATTTTTTTCTGAATTATCTGCAGACTTAAATCTTCAGGTTTTATATATTAAAGCTACAAATTTCAGCCTAACAGATCTGTAAGGCAATAACAGGTACATGCTTAATAAATTATATTCTTCCTAAGGGAAGAGCTCAGTTAAGAGGATATTGCTGGCAAGACTTTAAAGGAATATGTTTGGGAAATGCCAGGAAATTTGCATCTTTCTGAGGAACAGAAGTGTGAAACTGCATTTCATGGTGCCTGAACAAGTTACTTGGGGAGAGTAATCTGTAAGTGTATATAAATTATCTACCAGAATTGTTGCTGAGTTTATTGGGTGTAATTTCTTCCACTATCTGGAAATAATCAGAAATGTATGAAAAGCACTAACTGAGAGATTGTATCCTCATATTAGAGTCATTGGCGCAATCCCCAAATACAGGTAAGCTTTCACCTTTCACCATGAAGGCAATAGAGGAGCACAGCCACCTTTACTGATGAAGAAAATGCCTGATGTTTGGTAAAATCCTCCTTATCACTGGTGTTGTCAGATTTCATAATTAGTTGGCTCATTGGTTGAAACTTGTGCATTCATAATGCTCACCTTTTGTAGTGGGCTTGGATCATTGTTTTATGTATTTGTTATTAATTTTGGAATAGATTATGAACTTCAGAGCATGTGCAATCTGTATCTAAACTATGCATTTCTGCACATGTGCTGAGTTGGTTGGTTTAACCTTTTCTTTTCAGGAGGAAATGTGATGGTGCCACTTTGACCCTTTAGGGAAAGGTTGGCATTTGAACTCTTTCCACAAACCAGTCATGATCAACAAAACAGCCACGTAGGTTGTGTGCACTTCCATAACCAATCCATCTCTCTCTCCTCCATATGCCAATTGGCAGTGAATAAACATTATGTAGAAAGGCCACAGGGAAACAACCAATCAGGAAGGGGATTCATGACATAGTGATGACATCATGACACATTACCGGCTTCCAAACTACTGTTCCCAAGATGCAGTTTGATATTGCACATGCACAAAAACTCATACCAACAGAATGAGATCACAGATTAAAGGAGAACTTTTTTCTGAGATTATATGGATAAATTTGTTTCTTTCTGAGGAAATAATGAATTCATTTGGGGTAGATTCACCCATCACTACTTCTCAAACACTGGGTTTATATAGATGATCAAGCCAAGCTAATCCAAGGTGAACAAGCTCACCCATTATAGTCTGGGCATTTGTATGGGCTCAGTTGCTCTCAATGGGTGTGAGATGTGGAACCATAAAGGAAGAGGGCATTCACTTTCGAAAGAAGTTTTCTGAATGGATATTTGCATTTTACCCCAGAAAATTAGCAAGACTTGCTCCTCACCCTTCTGCCCTGGAATAATGGCCTATTAACTGTACCGGTACATCTGGACTAATTTATCCCTTTCACATAATAGAGTCCAGGTATAGTGTAACTACTAATGCCACCAATAAATCATTTATGGCTTGTATTATATTGAATGTTGCAGTTTTAAATACCTTGGGATGTTGTATGTCAATATCCAAAGTATTTCATTTTGGCTTCACTGTATTTAGTTTGGGAAAGATGTGGTGGTCACCTATGATCTACTCAAAGGACACAGAAAGAGTTACAAGTTCTGGCCCACCAATTATTTGCATACAATTGTTGATCAATAATTGGCTCATTTAGAACATATTTTTTTTCTTGTCCCTTTCTCCCTCTTTCTTTGTCACCACAACATATTTATACCAATGTTAAAGAGTCCTGGTATTCCATGTCTGGAACCCATTATCCACTGGAAATTAATCCCCATGAACATGTATAAGAATCCTTAAAGGCTGCAGCAAACTGTCTTCCCTTTGATCTGACAGGAATTTAAATCTGTTTTAAGTTTGAAGCGGAAATCATAATTTCATAGTTTGTGAGGAAACCTTAACAATGATTCCTGCTGTACCTAACCTCTCTCACTCCTGGGCAAAATTTATAGGTCAAGACGTCAAGCTTCTGTCATGGCTTCTCAACCTTCAATTTAGTGGACTTCTTGGGTAACTCTATGGTTGTTGCTGTTTGACAGCTACTAAAAGGTAGATTTATTCATAAAAGGCTGGTTCATACAACCATTTCTTTTCTGATCCAAGGTTGACACAAGACCCCGTGATCTTGACATATTGAGCTGGTTTTATGAATGTTCTCCTGTTTTGTTTTAATTCCAGAAATCCTGCCCCCCTCGCCCCTCAAATTGAAATGACAATTCTGTGTCTGAACTTGAGTCAGTGCATTCACAAGCCTGGTTCAAAATCCTACGAAAACGTCAACTTATGTTGACTTCTCCCCATGGTTGTATTTATGGGGTGATCCTAAGAGTGCTTTCATTGTTCCTGCAGCTGTCCAGGCTGAAGTTAACCATACACCCTACCTGGACATTTTGCTCAGATTATCCTCGGTATATTAACCTAGCAATTATTTTTGTCACTCATGGTTTAGTAGACTCCTGTAATAAGGAACGATAATATAGAATACTCTTAAAAGCATTGCTTTCTATAAAATGTATTTGAAGTTTGAATAAAGTATCAAACTTTTGTACATCTCATTGCATTTCTAATCATCTCCCCACATTTTCTTCTTTCCCCCCCAGATTTCTTGTGATCCCAATAATAAAAGGTAATAATATTTTTTTAAAGGTAAGGAGAAGAAAAAGAAAGGATAAAACAGGGAAACATGGAGAGGGAACTGTAGAGTTTAACTATTCACAAAAAGGACCCAGAGATTTCTATTATTCTGCAATTTATTAGTTTTTATTTTTATATACAAGCCACATGCTCATTAACTACCAAAGGAAGCAATTCACTATTTTTTTTTAAAGGGGGGGGGGTTAGGCCTATACTATCAGATTTCTTACCACCACTGCGGCCCTAACCCTGATATTCATTAAAGGCCTGTGTTTGGGCTAGCATGGCTATGAGTGTTCCGGGTTTGAACTACGTTAGACCTATCTTCCATGCATCTGTGTAAACTGGGGGTGGGCAAGTTGGGGCACTTCAGATATCGTTGGACTGATTGGCTAGGCTGGCTAGGGCTGATGGGAGTTGCCAGATGCCCAAAAGCATCTGGAGGGTCACAGGTTGCCCATCCTTGGTGAAAACCTTTTCTTTCTTTCTTTCTTTCTTTCTTTCTTTCTTTCTTTCTTTCTGCACCTAAGAAAAAGAAACCAGATGCCCAGTTACAAGATGGGGGATACGTGGTTCAACAATACTACAAGCGAGAAGGATCTTGGAATTGTTGTAGATCACAAGCTGAATATAAGCCAACAATGTGATATGGCTGCAAAAAAGGCAAATGCTATCTTAGGCTGCATTAATAGAAGCATAGCTTCCAAATCATGCGAAGTACAAGTTCCCTTCTACTCAGCACTGGTTAGGCCTCATCTGGAGTACTGTGTCCAGTTCTGGGCACCACACTTTAAGAAGGATGCAGACAAACTGGAAAAGATTCAGAGGAGGGCAACAAAGATGATCAGGGGACTGGAAACAAAGCCCTATGAGGAGAGACTGAAAGAACTGGGCATGTTTAGCCTTGAGAAGAGAAGACTTGAGGGCAGATATGATAGTGCTCTTCAGGTACTTGAAAGGTTGTCACAGAGAGGAAGGCCAGGATCTCTTCTCAATCATCCCAGAGTGCAGGACACAGGATAATGGGCTCAAGTTGTTGTTCAGTCGTTAAGTCGTGTCCAACTCTTCGTGACCCCATGGACCATAGCACGCCACGCCTCCCTGTCCTCCGCTCTCTCCTGGAGTGTGCTCAAGTTCATATTCATTGCATCGGTGATGCTATCTAGCCATCTCATCTTCTGCCGTCCCCTTCTCCTTTTGCCTTCAATCTTTCCCAGCATCAGGGTCTTTTCCAGAGAGTTTTCTCTTCGCATTAGGTGGCCAAAATATTTGAGCTTCAGCTTCAGTATCTGTCCTTCCAATGAGCAGTCAGGGTTGATTTCCTTTAGGATGGACTGATTTGACCTCCTTGCAGTCCAGGGGACTCGTAAGAGTCTTCTCCAGCACCACAGTTGGAAAGCATCAATTCTTCGGTGCTCAGCCTTCCTTATCGTCCAGCTCTCACAGCCATACATCGCTACTGGGAAAAACATAGCTTTGATTATATGAACCTTTGTCGGCATGGTGATGTCTCTGCTTCTTCTATGCTGTCTAGGTTTGCCATAGCTTTCCTCCCAAGGAGCAAGCATCTATTAATTTCATGGCTACAGTCACTGGCTGCGGTGATCTTGGAGCCCAAGAAAATAAAATCTGTCACTGCTTCCATTTCTTGCCCTTCTATATGCCAGGAAGTGATGGGGCCACATGCCATGATCTTAGTTTTTGTTAATGTTGAGTTTCAAACAGCTTTTGCACTCTCCAGTTTCACCCTCAACAAGAGGCTCTTCAGAACCTCTTTGCTTTCTGCCATTAGGGTGGTATTGTCTGCGTATCTGAGGTTATTGATAATTCTCCCGGCAATCTTAATTCCGACCTGTGATTAATCCAACCGGCGTTTCTCATGATGTACTCTGCATATAAGTTAAATAAGCAGGGTGACAATATGCAGCCTTGTCGTACTCCTTTCCCAATTTTGAACCACTCGGTTGTTCCATGTCTGGTCCTTACTGTTGCTTCTTGACCCTCGTACAGGTTTCTCAGGAGACAGGTAAAGTGGTCTGGTACTCCCATCTCTTTCAGAATTTGCCAGAGTTTGTTGTGATCCACACCATCAAAGGCTTTAGCGTAGTCAATGAAGCAGAAATAGACATTTTTCTGGAATTCTCTTGCTTTCTCCATGATCCAGCGAATGTTCGCGATTTGATCCTAGTTCCTCTGCCTCTTTGAAACCCAGCTTGTACTTCCAGTAGTTTGCGGTTCATATACTGCTGAAGCCTAGCCTGTAGGATTTTGAGCATAACCTTGCTGGCATGTGAAATGAGCACAATTGTGCAGTAGTTGGAACACTCTTTGGCACTGCCCTACTTTGGAATTGGAATGTAAACTGACCTTTTCCAGTCCTGTGGCCACTGTTGAGTGTTCCAAATTTGTTGGCATATTGAGTGCAGCACTTTAACAGCATCATCTTTTAGGATTTTAAATAGCTCAGCTGGAATACTGTCATTTCCGCTAGCTTTGTTGTTAGTAATGCTTCCTAAGGCCCACTTGACTTCACTCTCGAGGATGTCTGGCTCACGTTCAGTGACCGCACTATCATGGCTATCAGGGACATTCAGATCTTTCCTGTATAGTTCTTCTGTGTATTCTTTCCACCTCTTCTTAATCTCATCTGCTTCTGTTAGGTCCCTGCCTTCTTTGTCCTTTATCATGCCCGTCTTTGCACAAAACGTTCCCTTGAGATCTCCGATTTTCTTGAAGAGATCTCTAGTCTTTCCCATTCTGTTGTTTTCCTTGTTTTCTTTGCATTGTTCATTTAAGAAGGCCTTCTTGTCTCTCCTTGCTATCCTCTGGAACTCTGCATTCAGTTGGATATATCTTCCCCTTTCTCCCTTGCTGTTCGCTTCCCTTCTTTCGTGAGCTACTTGTAAAGCCTCCTCAGACAGCCACTCTGCTTTCTTGCATTTCTTTTTCTTTGGGATGGATTGAGTTGCTGCCTCCTGAACAATGTTACGGACCTCCGTCCATAGTTCCTCAGGCACTCTGTCTATCAGGTCTAATCCCTTAAATCTATTCCTCACCTCCACTGTATATTCATAAGGGATATGATTTAGGTCCTACCTGAATGGTTTAGTGGTTTTCCCTATGTTCTTCAATTTAAGCCAAAATTTTGCAAGAAGCAGCTCATGATCTGAGCCACAATCAGCTCCAGGTCTTGTTTTTACTGACTGTATAGAGGTTCTCCATCTTTGGCTGCAAAGGACATAATCAATCTGATTTCGATATTGACCATCTGGTGACGTCCATGTGTAGAGTCGCCTCTTGAGCTGTTGGAAAAGAGTGTTTGCTATGATCAGTGTGTTCTCTTGGCAAAACTCTATTAGCCTTTGTCCTGCTTCATTTTGTACACCAAGGCCATGCTTGCCTGTTATCCCGGTGATTTTTTGACTTCCTACATTAGCATTCCAATCCCCTATGATGAAGAGGACATCTTATTTTGGTGTTAGTTCTAGAAGGTGTTGTAGGTCTTCATAGAACCGATCAACCTCAGCTTCTTTGGCATCGGTGGTTGGGGCATAGACTTGAATTACTGTGATGTTGAATAGTTTGCCTTGGATTCGTACTGAGATCATTCTGTCGTTTCTGAGATTGTACCCCAGTACTGCTTTTCCCACCCTTTTGTTGACTATGAGTGCTACTCCATTTCTTCTAAGGGATTCTTGCCCACAGTAGCAGATATGATGTTCACCTGAATTAAATTCACCCATGCCTGTCCATTTTAGTTCGCTGATTCCCAAGATGTCAATATTCAATCTTGCCATCTCATGTTTGACCACCTCCAGCTTACCTTGATTCATTGATCTTACATTCCAGGTTCATAAACAATATTGTTCTTTACAGCATCGGATTTTCTTTTCACCACCAGACACATCCACAGCTGAGTGTCCTTTCGGCTTTGGCCCAGCCGCTTCACTCTTTATGGCGCTACGTGGAAATTTGCTCTGCTTTTCCCCAGTAGTATATTGGACACGTTCTGACCTGAGGGGCTCATCTTCCGGCTTCATACCTTTTAGCCTTGTGAAACGTTCCGTGGGGTTTTCTTGACAAGAATACTGGAGTGGGTTGCCATTTCCTTCTCCAGTGGACCACATTTTGTCAGAACTCTCCGCCATGACCTGTCTGTCTTGGGTGGCCCTGCACAGCATAGCTTATGGCTTCACTGAGTTACGCAAGCCCCTTCACCACAACAAGGCAGTGATCCATGAATGGGGGGGGGGGCGCTCAAATTACAGGAAGCCAGATTCTGGCTGAAAATCAGGAAAAACTTCCTGACTGTTAGAGCAATACGACAATGGAATCAATTACCTAGGGAGGTGGTGGGCTCTGCCATACTGGAAGCATGCAAGATGGAGCTGGACAGCCACCTTTCAGGGACGCTTTGACTTGGATTCCTGCATTGAGCAGGGGGTTGGACTCGATGGTCTTATAGGCCCCTTCCAACCAAACTATTCTAAGATTCTTTCTCTTTCTTTCTTTCATAGTAGAAAACTGCTGTATACCATTTATCCATCTAGCCCAATATTGTCTACTCTGAGTGGCAGAGGTTCTGTACAGTCTCAGGTAGAGATTTTCCCCATCACGAGCTGAGATCATGTAAAATGGCAATGTTATGGATTAAACCTGACACCTTCAGCATACACAGCGTGTGTTTTGCCATTGAGCTATTACTCACTCCATGACGTATTAGTGTAGGTATTTCAAATTCTTACACCTTGCTTACTAACTGAAGCTCTCAAGGCAGCTGACAGTATATGTAAACTAAAAATATAAAAACAAACTATCGAGATGTTAACAGCCCATCACAGGTCAGCGCTTCTTCACCCAGATTGTCCATGATGTCTCCTGAAATATGATGTGATTCCACCTGGTGCATAACTCTTGACAGCAGGGCTGGCCCCACCATTAGACGGAGTGAGGTGTTCACCTCGGGTGGCAGATGCTGGTAGGCAGCAGCAAGGTGTTGGATGAGAGAGCTGTGTGCCTTGCTACCTGCCCTGTGCCTCCTGAGATAGCCTGCTGCCTTCAGGTGTGGTGAATGACGCTGTCCCATTGTCACTGTTGAATAAAGATTCAACTGCCAGTCTGGTTGGCTTTTGTACATGGAACAGCAATGGGCAGCATCTTGTTCTTTGTCTCAGGTAGCAAAATGTCTTGGGTTGCCCCTGCTTGGCAGGAGCAAGAGTTACTGTTATGGGTGGAGGGGGGACAGAAAGGTGTCTACAAGCCTCCCCCAGTCCTCAGATGTATCAGTGACCACTCAGCTACTGAATCTCTGGATAAGGTAGTCATGTGTCCTGCTTTGCAGAGGACAGTCCTCTGTTTGAAGGTGTCCTCTCTTTGAAAGGCTGCCCAGTCCAACTCTAGTTTAAAGATAAAGAACCATAAGAAGGGAGAACAGCAAGGGACCTGACGTTGCCTGTCAACAGTTAACACTTGGACAGCAGCCTGGGCAGTCACACATGTCACCAAGTCACCGTTTCTCCCACTATGGTAGGATCTACTGTATTTCTATTTAAATTTGCACCCATTTAAATAGCACACATAATCTATCTGTGCATATCAGCACACACATGGCTTATACAAATCTATGTCCTCTCTTTGATTATGCATTTCCCATTTCTGGGTGATGCGTAAGTGGCCACCCTCTCTCTGGGCCAGGGTAGGTCTCATAGGATATAGCCCCAGCTTGGAAATAGCTGCTGGAGCAGATAGATGTTTGAGTCTCTCACAGCGTGGGACACTTACCTGGGCTGCTGCTGTCTCTAGTGTCTTCTGGCTTCTGGCAGGAAATGCAAAAAATCATAGTTGGTGGCAGCGGTGTAGTGGTGGCAGGTTGCACCGGGGCCTTGCTCCGGCACTTTTTTTTCAGCCAGCCCCCAGCAGGGAAGGAGGAGAGAGCAGAGGGAATGCGGGTGGCTGCCTCTAGTTTACTACGCAGAGCCAGCCAGACAAAGGGAGCGAGTGAGGGAGCTCTGCAGCCTCCCTACACCCATTCTCCTCCTCAGCTCTTGGCTTTTCCGCCTGTCCCTGTTCTGTGCCTGCGTGCCCGGCGTTGCTCTTGTCTCCTGCAACACCGGCCACCCCGGCCACCCGTTCAGGGCTGCTGCTGGCCATGGCAGCAGCAGGAGAGTGGGGGAGCGGGGTGCTGCTGCCACCGTTATTTACTTATGGGGCAGGGCAGGTGGCTGGTTTGTGCCAGTTTTTAGGATTTATCACACAATCCTATGCATGTTTACTCAGAAGTCAGCTCCACTATGTTCAATTGCCAATTGGGCTTTCTCTCAGTTAAGCATGCCTAGGACTGCAGCCTTAGCTGCCTTCCCAAGATCTCTGTAAATTTAATTCAAAATAAACACCCATTGGGTTCCACTGTTAATTCTTGAACATTAATTCCTACAGTAAGCAGAACTGCCAAATGCAACCTGCTCTGTCAGCTACAGTTTGTGGTACAAGGTTGGCATGTACCTGGGCAAACAAACCCGGGTGGAGGGAAGGGAAACAGAAAAAAAATCAGTTCGGGGGAGAGGAGAAAGAAGGTGTGTGTGTTTCAATACAGCTGTGTGTGTGGATGTTTCTGTTGCAGGATGGGAGAGTTTTAATGAAGGCACTTAGGAAAGGCTAATGGGTAATGTTGGGGCGCTAAGGGAGTGTGCAAAGGGGCTGTTTAAATGAGAAGGGATCTGCCCATGAGGGCTGAGTTGAGAGGGTGAAGCTTCCATAGAGTATCACATTTTGAAAACCTAAAATGTTTGTGAGCGAGTGGTTGTTACATGGGTGTTGTTGTGAAGATAAAACGGAGAGGAGGAGGACCAGGTAAGCTGCTTTGGGTCCCTTGCAAGAGGAAAAAGGATGGGATATAAATTCTGGAGAACCACAGGTTCTCCACCCCTAATGCAGATATTTAAATCTTTCTTTCTTTCTTTCTTTCTTTCTTTCTTTCTTTCTTTCTTTCTTTCTTTCTTGAGCGGAGCTGTTAGAAAATTAGTAGTGAGATTCTGGGGGGTGGATGAATGGAATAAGCAGAACACACTCGTAAAAAGAGAACAGTTCAGGTGGGATCAAAGAGAGAAGATGTCAGTCTCACAGTAGGAGATATATTGCTAGCAGAATCTATAGGACTGAACCAGATTTCTGGACATGTCAGATTTCCTTTGGCATCATACAGCATATTGATGACCCACAAGCCATTAATCTGATACCAGGGCCTCCATTTGAAATTGGCAACTAATTACTTTTGCCAGATGCTCCTTTTCACACCCTGCCTAAAAACTGGTGTGAATTCACAAATGGGGAGTCATTACATATCTTTTCTTCTTGCCTGTATGTAGAAGCAGAAATTAAGAAAAAATGAGTATGCCTTCAAGAGCACCTCATTTTATATATGAGATATAAAAAGTAGCCACAACCTATGCTCTTCAAATATATTGGTTTGAGACACTAGCAACTAGCCTTTTAACCTTCCTATGATTCTTGCCCCTCCTGACGTCAAAACCTCTTTGGCCCCTACTAGGCCACTTATGCACTGTCAAAAAAGAGAGAGGATATGGATCACCAAAAAGAGGACAAAAGAGGACACTAATTTGCATAGCATTTGCTTATGCTAATTTATATGTATAGCTGCAAATTGAGAAACAATAACCATAATTTAAATAGAAATACGATACATCTCATCCTAGTAGGGAAGACTGACCAGGTGATCTGTCTGCTGCCCAGCTGCTAACTGTGGATTGGCAACTTCAAGGCCCTTGCTGCTTATGGTTCTTGACCTTTAAAGGGGAGTTGGACTGGACAGGCCTTCAAACAGAGGGCACCTTCAAACAGAGGACTGTCCTCTGGACCGTTCTTCAAATAGAGGACTCTCCTTTGTAAAGAGTACACCTGGACAGCCCTAGTAAAACCTAAAGTGGCACTCCTCACAGAGAGACAATAAATGAAAATGTACTTTGTGCATGCTTCAAAAGGTTCTTTTAAATTAAAGTCTTGAGTGCTGTCCATAAGTGAGAGAGCAAGCAAGCAAGCAAGCGAGTGAGAGAGAGAGAATGAAGAAAGTCAGGGAGGCCTCTCTAGGCAGAGAATTTCGTAAGAAGGCTGCTACCACCCCTGTTTGTAATGGGCCCAGAGAGCATTGGTTATTGGGCAGAATAAAAATATAATAAATAAATAGCAGCAGAAAGCCTCTGCTACTTATATTCCAAAAGTGAGATGATGTGAAGCAAAGAACATCTGAGCAGACAAGGAGGTTAACTGTAGGGATAGTCTGTCGTGACAATTTCTACGGGTCAGTCCCCATGTAAGCCCAGACCATGGTTAGGCTCTATGGGAACATGCTTTGTGCTCATGTGCTCCTTCTTCCCTTTATGTGCTCTGGTTATATAGTGCAAACCATAGTTTGCCATTACAACCAAACTGGCACACTGTGGTTTGCACCACCCTGCAAATCCAGCTGGTGCAAGTAGTTTTGGTATTACATGTGAGCTGACCCTGTGCCTGTGTGGTTCCCTCAGTGGGGACTAGGCCCTGTATTTAACCCCATTAGGCTTGGATGCTTTCCGCTCATCCACAAGATCCTTTGGCAGACATCACTGTGGTCTGAAATAGCTTCCCAGCAGGATGCAGACATTTATATGAATGAAATTCCCTAGGGGCAAAAGAGATTTTCAGGACTTAAATCATTGCTGTTATACAACATAGATGAATTTCTACACTTTACAAAAAAGTGAAAAAGATGACCAACATTCCTGGGGCCATAGAAAATAATGGGTAAAGTAGGACCCACAATCTTCATTTTCCTACATCTGTAACTGGAAACTATTAATTCCTAATGTTTCCTTTGTCAGTGGTATGTTTTGCTAGCCTTTAAATTTAAATTCAGCAGCTTCCAGGGTGTATATGTTCATGCATCTTTGTTCCTATTCCTTAATTTCTTCTGTCAAGGATTAGATTTAAATAAGACACACAAGGCAGAAATCCTTCAAAAATACAGCTAGAAAATGGGAACAGATTTGCTCCTGTGCTACAGGGAGTAGAGGGGTTCCAATTAAAACATACCAGTCTGTTCTGGAAGAGGACTTAAAGCAGCGAAGCCTTGTTCTTCATAGATAATTATTTATCACCCCTGACTTTTCACATAATGTTATATGGAAAACATCACACCTCCTCCCTCACTTTCCCTTCACTAAACCTAGGAGCAAGGTCACCTGCAGCAGAGAAGGCAGTGTGTATTGGCCATGGGAATCCAGTTTCACAGCAGTTCTATAGCTTAATGGTCTGGAGAAAGTAGCTCACTTTACCTCACAAGGGTGTCATGGAAGCAGACCAAGCAATCTTATGGTCCTGTTGCACCTGTGGCCAGTTAACTTTGGAGTAATTATGGTGATATGCCACTGTAGAGTAGGGCTGGCTGAGACATTCAGTTCGCATTTCAATGCAAACATACCCACTTCCCAGAGCTAAATATGAACCAAATGGCAGTTTGCCACCAAAATCCCAATATTTTCAAAGTTCACAGTGCAGTTTGCAAAAACAGATAAATAAAGGTGTACCCCCAAAATGTGAATGTTTCAAAAAATGCACACAAAATGCTTACATTTCAGAAAAATGCACACATGAATGCTGCATTCCAATGTGGACAATGGCGAAAGTGTACAAAACTGAGAATGTGTGACAAAAAAGGTGCACAAAAATGCACATTTTAAAAATAAATGTGCATAGAAATACATACAATTTTTTGTGCAGGCTAAAAATCACCACAATCCAGTGTTTAATTGGGATGGAATCAACGTAGGGCACAATCTTATGCATGTTTAGTAGGGCTGTGCATTGCTTCGGTTCCGAATCTGGATACCGAAGTGAATCGGGGCACTTTGGGGGTGCCTTGGTGAGATCTGAAGCAGATCAGAACAGCACCGAGGCACTCCGAAGCAAAGTGGTTTACCGCCGAAGCACCTCAGTCTGCCTTGGAGATTCGGAGCTATTCTGATGCCTTCTGAAGCCCAGACAGCCTGTCTCCAAATGTATCAACTTGTGAAAGATCAGGGAAGGGGAGAGGAAGAGGAGGAGGGAGTGAACTTTGGCGAATGGCAACTCTAGTTGCCAGATTAGGGCTGAACTTAACCCAGCTGTCTCCAATCAGTGACAGTGTTGGGTTGTGTGTGTTGTATATATTGGAGAGAAAAGCCTGCATTTGTTCATTGTATGTGAGAGAGAGGTACTGCAGTTTTGTTCTTATTCTTTCCCACCCAGTCCTTCTCAATCCAATTATTCACTTGCTTTCTTTTCTACGTTATTTTTTTAAAAATACCAAAAACATTTCGTACTTTAGTAATTTAGTTTCCTCCTTTCCTTGCCTTGTTCTTTGGCTCCCCCACCCTTCTGAGTTATTCAACCATTCTTATTAGTTTTCTCTTTCTCTCTTTCTAGATTCTTTATAAAAATACAAGAAAAAATTAAAAAGTAGTTTACTTGCCTTGCCTTGCCTTGTTCTTTGGCTTGCTCACCCCCGCCTCCCATCCTCAAGTCAACTCTTTCTTTGTAGTTTTCTGGGTAAATCATATATATATATATATATATATATATATATATACACACATATACATATATATATATATATATATATATATATATATATATATTCCTTGTTCTTGGCTCTCCCCCACTTCTCAATTCCTGTATTCATTCCCTTCCCATTTTTGAACTCTATCTCTTTTACACACACACACACACACCCTTTTCTTTGCTTGTAGATAGTTCTGTATTTGCTTTTCTTTTGCGTGTCTCTCTGTCTATTTGTTTGTGTGTTCTTGTGTTGTGGTCAAGCAAAGCACTACACACATCCATATTTCTAAATACAGTGGGCAAAGCACTACACACATTGACATACATTATTTAAATTTAATACTACACTGTGTGGCAAAGCAAGCCCGATATGAGGCATCTTTGGAGTCTTGGCATTGGGTCTGCCTGTTGCCCAGATTTCATGCACTTCTGTAACCAGTGAACTCTTTGCTTTGAGAGTTTTTGTTGAAAAAGCACACAGCCTGCCTGCCAGCCTGTTTTCCCAGGTAATGCATATTTCCATTCAGCCAAAGAGAGCCTGAAGTCCTCCACTGTGAAGCTGAATAGGAAAGGGGAGAGGGGTTATTTGCACTTCAAAGAAACTTACCGCACAGATTAGGGATAGTGAGTGACCTCCTCCTAATCACCACTTAAATACCCAACTTCTCTGATGATTATCCCTTTATGACCTTTAGTTCGAGTTTCTGAGAACAGCACATTTTATCTGTGCCCAGCACAAAACTACTCAGCCAAACTGTCTGAAATTTGGCAGGTAGGATCCCCTTCATGGGGGCTGAGAGGTCCCCAAATGTCACACACTTCTGTGAAAAAAGTGAAAAGTTATAGCTCTTTGAGAGTTTTTGTTGAAGAGATCAAATTTCGCCTGCACCTAACACAAAAACTCCTGGGCCAAACTGTTTGAAATTTGGTATGTGGAATCCCCTCCATGGGGGCTGACAGTTCCCCAAATTTCATACATTTGTCTTGAAAACTGAAAAGGTTATGGCCATTTCTGTTTTCCAATGCAAGTCAATGGGAAAACGTCAAATCCGAATGATTTGGATATCTGAATCTCACTTCGGATCTGAATCTGAAGCAAAGTGGATTGGTTCCGAATTGGTCCAAAGTGAAGTGGGGCTACTTTTGAAGGTCCGAAGCGGAATCCAAAGCAAAGTAGGCGGTCTGTGTCCAGCCCTAATGTTTAGACAGAAAAAAGTGCCTATGGTGGTTGGAGAGTGCTGGGAGTTATAGGACTTTTTCTGTCTAAACATGCAGAGGATTGCACCCTTAGTCTTGGAAAAATGAGAACCTTGAGCAAAATTCCCCATCCTTACGAGGGCCCCAATGGTGAATTATTTTTAAGGTCTGCAAACTCAGGGGCGTTAGCTAGGATCTTAGATCTAACTGGTGTACATAGAACGTAAGTCTGTGTTCTTCAGGTGCATCCTCCCTCTCCCCTCATGAGATAACCCAGGAAAAGCTGGTGCTTTTCAGAGCAGCACACACTTCTCGCTTGGTTGTAAGGCAATTGGTTTCCCTCATCCCCATCAAGTATTTTCAGGGCTTGCAAATATTTTACAAGTCTTTTTCCTGTATTGCTCACAAACTACGAAATACGCTTCCTCAAGAACTCCTGCTCTTGTGGTCTTTAGTAAAGTTGTATGACACCTCTTTTCAATTTAGCCTTTTAAAATGTGTAGTTTTGATGTTTTCACCATTTTTTAAAGTCTCGTTTTTATTATTTTACATTATCATTGTTTTTAATTGTTGTACACCACCTTGATGACCTTTTAGCAGATAAGGAGGTATATAAATACTAATAATAAATAACTAATATTGTATTGAGTTTTCATATAAAAATGCGCCTCAATATAACCAATAATGACATTCTTTCAGTTCACGAAAACACTGCTCCCTCCCCTAACAAAAATAATCAACCTATCTTCAGCAAATATAAAGTCCACTTACAGGCCTGGTTCGCATGATCACAGCTGGAGAAATAAACCATGGTGGTGTATTTTCCCTGCTATCCAAGGTTGGATAGCTTCTTTAGAATTCTGAGTTGCTCTGACTGAAACCCCAGAGCAGATTCACCACCCTTCTGACATCGGAGCCACCAGCCTCCACTGGTTTCACACATCCTACAATTCATGATGCATTGTTTTACATATTGGTGGTGGTGGTGGTGGTGGTATTATTATTATTATTATTATTGTATTTCATTCTGCACACTGCCTTGTGTAATATAGAAATAATTATAATCATTAAAATAAAATTATACAATATAATTGTGTTTCTTTAGTGATCATCTTGTATTGTTATGTGTTCTGTTTTGTTGCTGGGATTTTTAACTTTTTCCCAAGAAAGGCTGAACCAAGAGGGTTTGTTAGCTGCTCCATACAAATGTTTATATTATAACATGAAAGCATTCTCCCTCCCATTAGTCATTCCTTTATTTTGCAGGAGCAGCAGCATGAAATAATTTGTGTGGGAAATAATAATCTGGTTTATCCAATTAATTTACTTCTGCTGTGTATATAGCCTCTCTAGTTATTCTGGCAGGCTAAATTCTAGCTCATCTGTCCCTTTAGGTGGTGTACACTTATCAAGGCCAGTAATCTGCTGAATCGGATGTATGGTAAACTCTTGAGTGTAATCAATTTCTTTGTTTTAAACACTCCTGATTCCTGAACCAACAAATTTCTGCTCCAGAAGAGAGGTTAAATAACCAGAAGCCAAAAACCAAGAGCTTTTCCTGGACCTGGAACAAAGGAAATGGACCTTCAATTTGCTAGAAGCCTCCATTAGCACCGCTATTTCTTATTTCTCAGACATAAGAATAGAAGTGTCCCCTCAGCAGTTTGACGCCTTTGATAAAATATTTTAGAACATCACCATTCCTGAGGTTCCGACCTAGAAAATCCCAGAGGGCTGCCAGTTCTGTTTCTTACAGAGGCTACAGCCAGCCCACCAGACAAGCTCCTGGTACAACAGTCATGGGGCTAATGTGGGGTTGGGAGGTTGTCTGCTTCAACTGTGTTAAAATACCTTAGAAGGTCGCAAATTTGGCTGGGGGCTGTGATTCAGGATTGGAGGAAACTGTCTTGTCATCGTATGGCCTTGTTCATGTTGTTGTTCAGTCGTTCAGTCGTGTCCGACTCTTCGTGACCCCATGGACCATAGCACGCCAGGCCTCCCTGTCCTCCGCTCTCTCCTGGAGTGTGCTCAAGTCCATATTCATTGCATCGGTGATGCTATCTAGCCATCTCATCCTCTGCCGTCCCCTTCTCCTTTTGCCTTCAATCTTTCCCAGCATCAGGGTCTTTTTCCAGTGACTTTTCTCTTCACATTAGGTGGCCAAAATATTGGAGCTTCAGCTTCAGTATCTGTCCTTCCAATGAGCACTCAGGGTTGATTTCCTTTAGGATGGACTGATTTGACCTCCTTGCAGTCCAGGGGACTCGTAAGAGTCTTCCCCAGCACCAGACATGCAACTTCTGTGTATGCACATGAAATGACCAACTTGGGTCTGAGGGGAGGAGGCTTTATCCAGAGGTGTGGCACTCATGCTCCATCATGTTGCACTGGTTCTGCTTCCATAGCTGGCCTTTGAAGTGGCAGAGATCACTCCAACCCAATGCTGTTGGATGCGGGACTACCTGGGCAAGGCGGCACCTCTTTCCAAGACCCTTGTGTGTGCAGGCAACTGTTAATGAAATCTGGTTAGGTGGTTGGTACATCCAGCTGGACTAATTTATCCCAGTTGGGATTTGCCAGTCTGTCCTAGTCAGGGGCATCATTATAACAGGTCCCCCCTGGGCATGGGCCCTGGATCTTTTTTGAGCTGTGCCCCAGATCTTTTGAGTATTCCTAATTGCCTTTTTTAAACATTTCCCCATAGACTTGCATTGGAAAACAAAAATGGCCATCACTTTTTTAGTTTGTAGGATAAACACATGAAATTTGGAGAATTGGTAGCCCCCATGGAGCTGATTGAATGTGCCAAATTTCAGGCAGTTAGGTCCAGTGACTTTTGTGCTAGTCACAGGTAAAATTGGCTATTTTCAAGAAAATCTGTCAAAGCAAAGAGCTATCATTTTTTTGTGCTTGCACATACGTGCATGGAATTTGGAGACCTGTCAGCCCCCATAGAGCTGACTGAGCCTGTCAAAGTTCAGGCAGTTAGGTCCAGTGGCTTCTGTCAGAGCAAAGAGCTATTTGTGTGTGTGTGTGCTTCCAGACGTGCATGGAATTTGGGAACCTGGCAGCCACTATAGAGATCATAGAATCATAGAAAAGTAGGGTTGGAAGGGGCCTACAAGACCATTGAGTCCAACCCCCTGCTCAGTGCAAGAATCCAAGTCAAAGCATCCCTGACAAGTGCCTGTCCAGCCTCACCTTGAATGTCTCCAGTGTGGGAGAGCCCACCACCTCCCTGGGTAATTGGTTCCATTGTCATATTACTCTAACAGTCAGGACTCAGGAGATTTTTCCTGATGTTCAGCCAGAATCTGGCTTCCTGTAACTTGAGCCCATTATTCTGTGTCCTGCATTCTGGGATGATTAAGAAGAGATCCTGGACCTCCTCTCTGTGGCAACCTTTCCAGTACTTGAAGAGCGCTATTATATCTGCCCTCAGTCTTCTCTTCTCAAGGCTAAACATGCCCAGTTCTTTCAGTCTTTCCTCATAGGACTTGGTTTCCAGTCCCCTGATCATCTTTGTTGCCCTCCTCTGAACCCTCTCCATCTTATCTGCATCCTTCTTAAAGTGTGGTGCCCAGAACTGGACACAGTACTCCAGATGAGGCCTAACCAGTGCTGAGTAGAGGGGAACTAGTACTTCCCGGGATTTGGAAGTTATACTTCTATTAATGCAGCCCAAAAGAGCATTTGCCTTTTTTTGCAGCCACATCACATTGTTGGCTAATATTCAGCTTGTGATCTACAACAATTCCAAGACCCTTCTCGCCTGTAGTATTGTTGAGCCAAGTCTCCCCCAACTTGTAACTATGCATCTGGTTTCTCTTTCCTAGGTGCAGAACTTGGCATTTATCCCTATTAAATGTCATTCTGTTGTTTTCTGCCCAGCACTCCAGTCTATCAAGATCACTTTGAATTTTGTTTCTATCTTCCAGGGTATTAGCTATCCTGCCCAATTTTGTGTCATCTGCAAATCTGATCAGCATTCCCTGCACCTCCTCCTCCAAGTCATTAATAAAAATGTGGAACAGCAGTGGGCCCAGGACTGAGCCCTGTGGTTCCCTGGTCGTTACCTCTCCCCAGTTTGAGAAGATCCCACTGATAAGCACACTTTGAGTCTGATTCTGTAGCCAACTGTGGATCCACTTGATCATTGTTTCATCTAGCTCACTTTTACCTAGTTTGTTAATCAGGATATCATGAGGCACTTTGTGAAATGCTTTGCTGAAGTCAAGATATATTATGTCCACAGCATTCCCACAGTCTACAAGGGAGGTTACCTGATCCAAAAATGAGATCAGATTTGTCTGGCAGGATTTGTTCTTGACAAATCCATGTGGGCTTCGTGTCATCACTGCATTGTTTTCAAGGTGCTTACAGATGGATTGCTTTATAATCTGCTCCATAATTTTCCCAGGTTTTGATGTCAGCCTGACTGGTCTGTAGTTCCCAGGTTCCTCCTTTTTGCCCTTTTTGAAGATTGGGACAACATTAGCCTTCCTCCAGTCATTTGGCACTTCACCCATCCTCTAGGATTTCTCAAAGATAATAGACAGAGGTTCTGAGAGTTCTTCTGCCAGTTCCTTTATTCCTCTAGGATGCAGGTCATCTGGCCCTGGAGATTTGAACTCATTCAAAGTAAAGAGTTCTTGACCATAAGCCTATCGATCTCAAGCTGCAATCCTGCCCCTTCAGCCTGTACTTCATAGGGAAATCCACCACGGACTCCAGTGAGGCTGGATTCTTTGGAATCTGGCCCCCCAGAGTCCGTGGCAGAATGGACTACCTCCCCACCACCACCCCCCGAAATCCCCCCGGTATGGACCCTACTTGGTGGCAGATACTCCGGGTCGGGTCATCCTCCTTTCGCAGCCGGGCTGTGGAATGAAATGGCGGCCATCGTAGCGGCCGCCATTTGCGTCCCTGCCCGTGGCCGTGATTGGCTATGTAAAAATTTACGTAGCCTATCACGGCAAAGAGCAGGAATGCAAATGGCACCCGTTACGGTTCCTCCTGTTCTTTTTGAACAAGTTATATCTTTCAATTGCTGTATTCCAGTCATAGGAGTCATCCCACCAAGTTTCAGTTACACCTATCAAGTCATAATTTCCTTCTTCTATTTTCAAGTTCGTTCTGTTTGTTTCCCATACTCTGGGCATTAGTATATAGACATCGAAGACCATGAGCTTTATAGTCTGGCTTTCTTCCTACATGTTTCTGGAGACTATTATTGGGCACTATTAGAGCTGTTCTCTCCTTTGTGGTGCATGAGCCTTCATCCATTATTACCCCCAACTTTACATATCCCTCCTCTGTAGGATTCAGTTTAAAGCCCTCCTGATGAAGTTCTTCATGCTGTGGCCAAACACATTCTTCCCATCCTTTGTGAGGTGCAACCTGTCCCTTGCCAACAGCCCATCTTCCAGGAAGTATAGCCCATGGTCCCAGAATCCAAATCTCTCACACTGGCACCACCTTCATAGCTGATCTTCACCCGGAGTATTTTTCTTTCCCTTTCTATTCCTCTTCTAATTCCTGGAAGGATGGATGAGAAAACTATCTGGGCTGCAAAGTTCTTGAGTTTCCTTCCCAAAGCTTCAAAGTCTGACATGATTTCTTCATAGCTCTGCTTGGCGGTATCATTTGTTCCCACATGGATGACTCCCACATGGATGACTCAGACTCTGAGGATGACTCCCTTGTGGCTTCTCCTGCTTCACAACCACACAGGTGTATGAGGCTCCACAATTGGCCGTGTCCCCTTTAAGGATTACAGGTGAGGCCTACAGGTGAGACAGGTGAGGCCTATTTTAAATCTGGGGCCTGGTCCAGGCAGGACCCACACTCTAAACAGGTTTTAGAATACTAATATGTTTCAAGTCCACTCGTGTGAAAGAATGATGGTTTATTGATGGAAAATGGATGCAGACCATAAAAAGCAAAAGAAAGCTTACACATCCTTAACTCTCAGTTCAGTCACTCCAGTTCCCAGATAAGTGACAGACACCGTCCCAGGTTATCTGAGCAGGTGATGCACCTTTCTACACTCAGATGAGAACAGATAGTAGGCCAGACTGCTCAGGATTTTATAGGGCTTGGTTTCATCATCTAGTTCATACTGTCAGAAAACACATACATATACCCCTCCCTTGACCCAGAAGGAGAAATAAGTTTTGGCATCGAAATAAGTTTCTCACAGTACAGAAAGAAGCATCCCTTATCAGCTAGAAAGTACAAACCGTACAGCTACTGTGCAAAGCAACTACTGTGCATTGTTTTAGCTTCTGTTAGTAGCAAAAACATGTGGCCTTCACAGCTTGTGAATACAGCTATGAGAAGAACCAGCTCTAAAACCATAACAATTGCCAACTGCTCTAGCAAATCAGCATACTTATGCCATTAAACACTGCATATGACTCTGTGCAAATTCACGCCAGACTCTTCACCATTCCTCCAAACCAAATCCAATACAAGTCTTCTTGTGTCTTCGGATGACTTCAGTCCTTTGCTGAAACAACATCTTTCTATAGCTCAGCTAACTGAGTGCACTGAGAGCTATTCAGGGTACTGATTGCTGCTCACCAGACCATGCCTTGACTATGCCAATGGCTTTCTTTGACCTCGTTTGAATTTGCCATGACTTACCTTGACCTGATTTGTCATACCTTGATTGATCTCAGCCTGATTAACTTTGACCTGACTTACTTGACTGAACCTGACTTATTATAACATGACCTAATCTGTCCTGCCTTGTTGTAACCTGACTGACTTGACTTCGTTCAGCTTAAACCTGCTCAACTCAACTTGCCTCTCCTCTTACAGGCCCCAAGCTCCAGTGAAACAGAATAATTTGTCTCAGCTACATGTGCAGGATGGAGACACTCATGGCTAAAAATCAGGCCCTATATGTGAGCTCAAGTAGCCTAGCTTTCAGCTGAGAATCTGAATCTTCAGGCTACCTGAGCTTAAGTACTTGGTCCCATTCCTGCAGTACCTCTGGGAATATGCCCAGTGAGTCTCCTGGAAAAGTTTGATGGGAATCCAAGGGAGTTCCCCAGTTCTGTGGCTCAATGTCAGATTTATATGGAGCTGTGACCTGAAGATTTTGTGTCCAATCAAGTCTGCATATGTTTATTAAGTAGCCTGCTTGAAACCACTGTAGCAACATGGGCTACACCTCCTGCATTCCAGCCTGCTCCTGAGTGACTATGCTGCCTTCTTCAATGAGTTAAAACAGATGTTTGAGGACCTCAGGAAAAAGAAAGCAGCCAATTGCTGTATCTGGCATCTCCGCTACAGGGTAGGCTCCATATTAAACTATGCCAGTGCCTACTGTACAGGATTTGGATTGGAGCAAGACTGCCTTTATTGACCAGGGGCATTGCTAGGTTCTTAAAAGATCCAGGGCACAGGCCCATAACACAAATTTGCAAATGCACCTCTGATGTATGTGTGTGTGTGATGTGTGCATGCAGTGTGCTTGCGTGTGTGTATAGATTACATACATACATAAGAAGAGTGCACTGAGCCCCATCCCCACTTCAACTCAGACCCCAATTCAGCATTTTGGAAAACATCCTGCTTCTGCTCTGGCCAATTTGTAGTCGGACCACTTCAGCTCAGCACAAACCTGAGTCAATGTTTGGAAAAATGAGTCTTTATGCTTCCTGTTGACCACCATGGGAAATTAGAAAAAAACTGTAACTTTTTTCTCTTGGTCAGAACTGGATGATAATTTCAGGCACAGTAGCCCCCTAGAAGGGGATTACACCTGCCCAATGTCAGAAAAATAGGAGCAGGGTTTATATTTTGATTTTCTTTTAAAGGGAACTGCCAATAACACTTTAATTCCTTGGAAGAATTGGATGAAAATTTCAGGATTCATTGCCCCATCAGAGCAGATCCCGTCTGCCAAATTGCAGAATGCTAGCCACAGGCGTTTTTGTGCAAGGGTTGCCTTGACATTTTGAGGTCTCCAAAAAAGGACATACTTATCTCCCTATGTTCCTTGTGGTCCATTGTTCTAAAAATTACAGAAAGCCTACAGTTGTCCCTAAGTAAGAAACCAGCAAAGTTTCAGAAGGATAGGTGCAGCAGTTCATGTGGAAGGGGAATTTTCCAATTTGGGGGAGGGAGTGATTTGCTTTCTCTTCCATTCACCCCTTCCCGAATAGTTTTTGGATAAATTTGTATGAAAATGCACAGATCATTAGAGGTGTCTCCCAGGCAAGAAACCTGCAAAGTTTCTGAAGGATATACATGCATTCTAATTTAGAATTACTAGAATTTATTTACATTTCACTAGGGATGTCAGCCCCTTCATGGATCACTGCCTTGTTGTGGCAAAGGGGCTTGCGTAACTCAGTGAAGCCATAAGCTATGCCGTGCAGGGCCACCCAAGACGGACAGGTCATGGCAGAGAGTTCTGACAAAATGTGGTCCACTGGAGAAGGAAATGGCAACCCACTCCAGTATTCTTGCCAAGAAAACCCCATGGAACGTATCACAAGGCTAAAAGAGATGACACCAGAAGATGAGCCCCTCAGGTCGGAAGGTGTCCAATATACTACTGGGGAAGAGCAGAAGGTATTTCCAAGTAGTGCCAGAAAGAGTGAAGCGGCTGGGCCAAAGCCAAAAGGACACTCAACTGTGGATGTGTCTGGTGGTGAAAAGAAAATCTGATGCTGTAAAGAACACTATTGTTTAGGAACCTGGAATGTAAGATCAATGAATCAAGGTAAGCTGGAGGTGGTCAAACATGAGATGGCAAGACTGAACTAAAATGACATGTGTTAACATCCCATGACATGTGTTAACATCCCATGATATTACAATGCTACATTGGGGAGATTCCCTTGAAGCTAATGACCCTTGTCTGTTTGCTTATTCTGGAGCAGCAGTCTCCAATCCAGCACTTCATGGGCACACAGAGACTTCCTGTGCATACAGGCTGTCTTATTCACTTCAACAGAGGGGCAAGATCTCTATGCTCAAAAAGAGTTGCCTTTAAGCAGTAGATCTTCTTGCCCCATGCAGCTGGCAGTAGCGTCTGCATGTTATTGCCTTTACTTCAGGTTGTGTGGGGAGCCTTCTTGAAGAATGATGAATGCATCTCTTTACAAACTACAAAGGAGAAATTCCTTAAATTCATCCCTCTCATTGACATAGAAAAGGAATAAATTTTCCATGCCACAATCTATAGCAGATGCAGAAAATGGACTTTTAAAATCAATACCTGATGATTGCCAAAGCAAAGGACATGCACTTCAAAGATGCCAGAAGGTGGGATAACAAATGGATACCTTTACTGGTGTTGTATACCCCATCTATGGCAATGTCTTTAAGCCCAACAATGAAAAGCCTTTTGTGAAAACCTGTCAGCCCTCCAGTTTCTCCATTTAATTTTATGGACTAGAATTCAACTTTCATGGAACTGTTTGAAGCTTTTTGAGTATGTGCCTGGAAATGGAGAGATAGCCAGTATTAAGAACTGGTGGGATATGTTCCATATAACCAGTTCCAGGCAGCAGCCTAACTGTTTCATTTAATACTAACTGAGCCTTCCAAGATTTCTTTTGTTGATGTATGATTCATAACTGTTATTTATTTATTTATTTATTTATTTATTTATTTATTTATTTCATTTCTATACCGCCCAATAGCCGAAGCTCTCTGGGTGGTTCACAAAAACTAAAACCAAACAACACACAATAAAACAAATTAAAATATATAGAACATTAAAACCACAATATAACAATACAACCACAATAAAACCTAGCAGCAGTTGTTGTTGTTGTTCAGTCGTTCAGTCGTGTCCGACTCTTTGTGACCCCATGGACCATAGCACGCCAGGCCTTCCTGTCCTGTGCTCTCTCCCGGAGCGTGCTCAAGTTCATATTCATTGCATCCGTGATGCTATCTAGCCATCTCATCCTCTGCCGTCCCCTTCTCCTTTTGCCTTCAGTCTTTCCCAGCATCAGGGTCTTTTCCAGGGAGTTTTCTCTTCGCATTAGGTGGCCAAAATATTGGAGCTTCAGCTTCATTATCTGTCCTTCCAATGAGCACTCAATGAGCACTCATTATCTGTCCTTCCAATGAGCCCAAGAAAGTAAAATCTGTCACTGCTTCCATTTCTTCCCCTTCTATATGCCAGGAAATGATAGGGCCAGATGCCATGATCTTCGTTTTTTTAATGTTGAGTTTCAAACCCGCTTTTGCACTCTCCTCTTTCACCCTCAATAAGAGGCTCTTTAGATCCTCTTCGCTTTCTGCCATTAGGGTGGTATCGTCTGCATATCGGAGGTTGTTGATAATTCTCCCGGCAATCTTAATTCCGACCTCTGATTCATCCAACCCGGCGTTTCTCATGATGTACTCTGCATATAAGTTAAATAAGCAGGGTGACAATATGCAGCCTTGTCGTACTCCTTTCCCAATTTTGAACCAATCGGTTGTTCCATGTCTGGTTCTTACTGTTGCTTCTTGACCCTCGTACAGGTTTCTCAGGAGACAGGTAAGGTGGTCTGGTACTCCCATCACTTTAAGAATTTGCCACAGTTTGTTGTGATCCACACAATCAAAGGCTTTAGCGTAGTCAATGAAGCAGAAATAGACGTTTTTCTGGAATTCTCTTGCTTTCTCCATGATGCAGCGAATGTTGGCGATTTGATCTCTAGTTCCTCTGCCTCTTCTAAATCCAGCTTGTACTTCCGGTAGTTCTCGGGTCGCATACTGCTGAAGCCTAGCTTGCAGGATTTTGAGCATCACCTTGCTGGCATGTGAAATGAGCGCAATGGTGCGGTAGTTTGAACACTCTTTGGCGTTGCCCTTCTTTGGAATTGGAATGTAAACTGACCTTTTCCAGTCTTGTGGCCACTGTTGAGTGTTCCAGATTTGTTGGCATATTGAATGCAGCACTTTAACAGCATCATCTTTTAGGATTTTAAATAGCTCGGCTGGAATACTGTCATCTCCGCTAGCTTTGTTGTTACTAATGCTTCCTAAGGCCCACTTGACTTCACTCTCGAGGATGTCCGGCTCAAGTTCAGTGAGCGCACTATCATGGCTATCAGGGACATTCAGATCTTTCCTGTATAGTTCTTCTGTGTATTCTTGCCACCTCTTCTTAATCTCATCTGCTTCTGTTAGGTCCCTGCCTTCTTTGTCCTTTATCATGCCCGTCTTTGCACAAAACGTTCCCTTGAGATCTCCAATTTTCTTGAAGAGATCTCTAGTCTTTCCCATTCTGTTGTTTTCCTCGATTTCTTTGCATTGTTCATTTAAGAAGGCCTTCTTGTCTCTCCTTGCTATTCTCTGGAACTCTGCATTCAGTTGGGTATATCTTCCCCTTTCTCCCTTGCTTTTCGCTTCCCTTCTTTCGTGAGCTACTTGTAAAGCCTCCTCAGACAGCCACTTGGCTTTCTTGCATTTCTTTTTCTTTGGGATGGATTGAGTTGCTGCCTCCTGAACAATGTTACGGACCTCCGTCCATAGTTCCTCAGGCACTCTGTCTATCAGGTCTAATCCCTGAAATCTATTCCTCACCTCTACTGTATATTCATCAGGGATATGATTTAGGTCATACCTGAACGGTTTAGTGGTTTTCCCGACGTTCTTCAATTTAAGCCGAAATTTTGCAAGAAGCAGCTCATGATCTGAGCCACAGTCAGCTCCAGGTCTTGTTTTTACTGAGTGTATGGAGCTTCTCCATCTTTGGCTGCAAAGGACATAATCAATCTGATTTCGATATTGACCATCTGGTGACGTCCATGTGTAGAGTCGCCTCTTGTGCTGTTGGAAAAGAGTGTTTGCTATGATCAGCATGTTCTCTTGGCAAAACTCTATTAGCTTTTGTCCTGCTTCATTTTGTACACCAAGGCCATGCCTGCCTGTTATCCCGGTGATTTCTTGACTTCCTACTTTAGCATTCCAATCTCCTATGATGAAGAGGACATCTTTTTTTGGTGTTAGTTCTAGAAGGTGTTGTAGGTCTTCATAGAACCGATCAACCTCAGCTTCTTTGGCCTCAGTGGTTGGGGCATAGACTTGAATTACTGTGATGTTGAATGGTTTGCCTTGGATTCGTACTGAGATCATTCTATCATTTTTAAGATTGTACCCCAGTACTGCTTTTCCCACCCTTTTGTTGACTATGAGTGCTACTCCATTTCTTCTAAGGGATTCTTGCCCACAATAGTAGATATGATGGTCACCTGAATTAAATTTGCCCATGCCTGTCCATTTTAGTTCGCTGATTCCCAAGATGTCGATGTTCAATCTTGCCATCTCATGTTTGACCACCTCCAGCTTACCTTGATTCATTGATCTGACATTCCAGATTCCTAAACAATATTGTTCTTTACAGCATCGGATTTTCTTTTCACCGCCAGACACATCCACAGCTGAGTGTCCTTTCGGGTTTGGCCCAGCCGCTTCACTCTTTCTGGCGCTACTTGGAAATACCCTCTGCTCTTCCCCAGTAGCATATTGGACACCTTCCGACCTGAGGGGCTCATCTTCCGGCGTCATCTCTTTTAGCCTTGTGATACGTTCCATGGGGTTTTCTTGGCAAGAATACTGGAGTGGGTTGCCATTTCCTTCTCCAGTGGATCACATTTTGTCAGAACTCTCTGCCATGACCTGTCCGTCTTGGGTGGCCCTGCACGGCATAGCTTATGGCTTCACTGAGTTACGCAAGCCCCTTCGCCACAACAAGGCAGTGATCCATGAAGGGATCACTAGCAGCAGTACAGGAGTTTAAAATACAGATTTAAAACAGCAAAGATAAAAATTTAGAAAGCTAAAATTCCTGGGAAAATAAAAAGGTCTTCACCTGGCGCCGAAAGGAGTACAATGTAGGCGCCAGGCGAACCTCACTAGGGAGCTCATTCCAGAGCCGGGGTGCCACAACAGAAAAAGCCCTCCTCCTAGTAGCCACCCGCCTCACTTCCTTTGGCAGGGGCTCACGGAGAAGGGCCGCTGATGATGATCTTAAGGTCCGGGCAGGCACATATGGGAGGAGGCGATCCTTCAAGTAACCTGGCCCCAAGCCGTTAAGGGCTTTGAATGTTAACACCAGCACTTTGAATCGGGCCCGGAAATGGACTGGCAGCCAGTGCAGCTGGAAAAGTACTGGCGTAATATGAGCTCGCAGGCCAGTCCCTGTTAACAATCTTGCTGCCCTATTTTGGACCAGCTGAAGTTTCCGGACTGTTTTCATAGGCAGCCCCACGTATAACGCATTGCAGTAATCCAGATGAGAAGTTATCAGAGCATGGATAACTGTAGCTAGGCTATCTCTGTCCAGATAAGGGCGTAGTTGGTATACCAGCCTAAGCTGATCAAAAGTGCTCCGTGCCACTGAGTTCACCTGTGCCTCAAGTGACAGTTCTGGATCCAAGAGCACCCCCAAACTACGAACCTGATCCTTTAGGGGGAGTGCAACCCCCTCCAGAACAGGTTGAATATCACCTAGCCGGGCAGACGAACCACCCACTAACAGTACCTCCGTCTTGTCTGGATTGAGTTTCAGTTTATTAGCCCTCATCCAGTCCATTACCGTGCCCAGGCACTGGTTCAGAACAGCCACTGTCTCACCTGGTTTTGATGAGAAAGAGAGGTAGAGCTGGGTGTCATCCACATATTGATGGTACCTCAGCCCACACCTCCGGATAACCTCCCCCAGCGGTTTCATGTAGATGTTAAACAGCATGGGGGATAAAATAGAGCCCTGTGGAACCCCATGGCACAATTGCCATGGCACAGAGCAATAATCCCCCAGCACCACCTTCTGGAATCGGCCATCCAAGTAGGAGCGGAACCACTGTAGTACAGTGCGTCCAACTCCCAACCCAGACAACCTATCCAGAAGGATACCATGGTCGATGGTATCGAAACTGTTGGTCAAAGTGGACCCGTAAAGTCCTATTCCTTATAGGACTGGCCCAAGACATTTTGTTGCCTGAGGCAAAGGACAAGATGGTTGCCCATCCTCCTATAAGAACATAGGAAGAGTCATGCTGGATCAGACCAAGGGTCCATCTAGTCCAGCATTCTCTTCACAGTGGCCAACCAGCTGCCCACAGGAAACCCACAAGCAGGACATGAGTGCATCAGCGCCCTCCCACCCATGTTCCCCAGCAACTGGTATGCATTGGCATACTGCCTCTGATACTGGATAGCATATAGCCACCAGGACTAGTAGCCATTGATAGCCTTCTCCTCCAGGAATTTGTCTAACCTTCTTTTAAAGCCATCCATTTGGTGGCCATCACTACATCTTGTGGTAGCGAATTCTATAGCTCCATTCTACATGCAGAAGATAGACTGGCAGGTAAATATTACTTCAATGCTGGCAACAGGAGAGCATCCTCCACTGCACCCAAGGGCAACAGGCTAGTTAACGGGGTGCAGAACAGGCCACATAGCACACATAGCTCCGTCTTCCAACACCTCACTCCTGATCCCTGCCCCCATCCCACAGCATCTGCCACCTGAGGTGGCCACTTTGCTCTGCCTAATGGTAGGGCCAGCCCTCATTTCTTACATTGGTTATAAAACAGTTTTTCAGCTGAAAGTATTGGAACCACTGAGTAACCTCATTGTTCATCTTTGATAGCATTTTATTCTGGCTCATACTGCTCTGCTGTTGACCTATATTACTATGTTGAGCCCTGTAAAGTTATGCTTTATCCTTGCCATTATGCCCTGAAATAAGAAATTCGTGTGTTTGTTTGTTTGTTTGTGTGTGTATATATATAGTAAAGGTGAAATTCTAGTGCTTCAGGCCTTTTGTTGTTGCTGTTGTTGTTGTTTATTCCAGACTTTCAAGGTGGTTAGCTCGTTAAAGAGGGGGCATGGCGGAGTTCCCTAGGGAGGGAGTTCCACAGGAGTGGGGGCCACTACAGAAAAGGCCCTCTCCCTTGTCCCCACCAATCTAGCTGTCCTGGCTGATGGGACAGAGAGAAGGCCATCCGAGGCTGATCTTGTTAAGCGGCCTGTCTGGTGTTGCTGGAGGCACTCCTTAAGATAGGCTGGGCCGGAACCATATAGGGTTTTAAAGGCCAAAACCAACACCTTGAATTTGGCCCGGAAAACAACTGGTAACCAGTACAACTCCTTCAGCACTGGAGTGATGTGATCTCGCCGGCGGCTGCCTTTAATCAGGCGAGCCACCATGTTCTGTACCAGCTGCAGCTTCTGAACCATCTTCAAGGGTAACCCCACGTAGAGCGCATTACAGTAGTTACAATATTAAACCCCCAGTATCAGTCTGTGTATTTGTTCTTTTTATAATACTTATTAAAAAAATTACGAATGAATTTTATATACTTTGAAACAACATGGTGTGTTTATGGCTGACCTCACAGAGGACAAGTCAAACTCAGCAGGAGTGGAGACCAGAAATGGATGACAGTAACCTGACATATTATACCACATGGCAAAGGAACAAAAGGAGAAGGAACAAAAGATTTTGATAATATTAAATATGAATAAGCACATCTCTGATCTTGGCTCAGTCAGATTTGCCATATTACTGTGCTATAAAATGGTACTTGGCTCCCACCTCTGTCTGAGCCTGAGGAAGGAGATCAAAGAACAGGCTCTGGGTCTATCAAGAAGACAGGTGAGGTTCAAAGTATTGTTGCAATGAATCCACTGAGAGAAGCAAATGGAATTAAAATTAGCCATGATGTAATGGTCAATAGACAAGATGTAAATTCCTTCCAACCTAAATCCCTATGTAAGAGTCTTTCATGATGTGAATGTGCCAGACTTCAATCCATCTGCAACCTTTTCTCTTTGCATGTGTTTATACATCTAACAGGTGAGTTATCATTGAGCCCAATAGGTCAAAAAGACTGATAGAAGCAGGGGAGCTTTCACTGTGATGCCAAGTGATTTGTGCTTCCCCTCACCATGCTTCAATGTCTCATTTGAAGTCCCGAGATGTCTGTCTGTCTATACATCAGGATGCATGGAGAGAAGACACATTTCTTTGTGGGAGGCTCATGCATCTCTGGGCTTTAGATGAGATGCAGAAGCAAAGTGAGAGGACATGTTCATTACTCTTGCTTCTGCTTGGCATTACATCCAAACCAGCCCACAAATACAATCTAGAGAATTAAAGAAAATGTGTGGCCTTTTAAGTTACAGAAGCAACCTGGAAACTGGGTTTCATAGCTCCATTCTATGGTACTGCTACAGTTTTTAGAGCAGGGGTGGGCAACATGTGTCCTGTGGCCTTTTCTGCAACCCTCTGCTGGCCCCAACACCCCCACTGAATTCAGCAGTGTGGCATTGAGGGGGAGCCTCCTTTTAAAAGCAGAAAATCAGAGTTTGCTTCAGAAATTCAGTAGTGCAACAGCAGAAAAATAAAGAAGAGCTGTTCTAAAGCAAAATAGCCTATTTTCCCCAGCAACACTACCATGCTGGCAAATGTCAACAGCAAACTGTGGATTTCTGCTTTTAATAGGAGGATTGTCCCCCCTGCTACCATCACAGGGAAAATGCAAGGTGTGTGCAGTGTTTGTTTTCTTGCAAACATGGCCTACATGTGCAACAAATGCAAGTTGATTACACTGTTGGAAGAAAAAGTAAGGGGACTGGAGTGGCGAGTGGCGACCCTCCAAGGAATAAGAGAAGACAAGGAGTTATTAGACAGAATGGTGGAACTACGGCGGCAAAGTGAAGTACAGAAGCCAGAAGAGCAACAGCAAGCTGAGGCAGAAGAGGAAAATGCTGAGGCGAGGAAAAATGAAGGGGACTGGAAACAAAGCCCTATGAAGAGAGACTGAAAGAACTGGGCATGTTTAGCCTTGAGAAGAGAAGAGAAGACTGAGGGGAGATAGGATAGCGCTCTTCAAGTACTTGAAAGGTTGTCACAGACAGGAAGGCCAGCATCTCTTCTCGATCATCCCAGAGTGCAGGACACAGAATAATGGGCTCAAGTTACAGGAAGCCAGATTCCGGCTGAACATCAAGAGAAACTTCCTGACTGTTAGAGCAACACGACAATGAAACCAATTACCTATGGAGGTGGTGGGCTCTCCCACACTGGAAGCATGCAAGATGGAGATGGACAGCCATCTGTCAGGGATGCTTTGACTTGGATTCCTGCATTGAGCAGGGGGTTGGACTCGATGGAATTGTAGGCCTCTTCCAACCCTACTATTCTATGATTCTATGACATCATTTAAATTTTCATGGCATATTCAGTGGTACAGCAGCAGTGGGGACAGGGGGCAGGCCGTGATGGAGTCAGCGGGGCAATGCTGCCCCTCAACCCCTGGAAATTGCCCACCCCTGGTTTAGAGGTTCAGCACCACATGGTGGACTGAATTGCATAGGTTCTTACCACATAATAGTACCCATCAATCCTGGCTAGGAGCCCTTGACCACCTCCTAGCATGATATGGCTCTTTCCATATCATTTCCATCCTCAGACTCTGCTCCTCACTGTCACCCTTTTCCAAGGAGTATCTTGTACTTCATTTTTCCTCGCCTCAGCATTTTCCTCTTCTACCTCAGCTTGCTGTTGCTCTTCTGGCTTCTGTACTTTGTGTTGCTGTTGTAGTTCCACTGTTCTGTCTAAGAACTCTTCATCTTCCCTTATTCCCTGGAGGGTCACCACTTACCACTCCAGTCCACTTACTTTTTCTTCCAACAGTGTAATCAACTTGCACTTGTTGCATGTGTGGGCCATGTTGATATCAGGCAAGAAAATAAACATTGCACAGACCTTGCAGGTCGCCACCTCTGGAAAGTCTTTTCCTGCCATAGTCTCTATTCCCTTTATGTTTCTAGCTTTCATACTGTACTGGTATAGCCTGTGCTTTGTCCTCCATTCACTGGAAGTTAACAACAGAGTCCCACTGGTACGGAAGAGTGTGTTACAAGAAAAATAATTTTTTAAAAAATTGTTAGGGACCTCACGCTTGACCTCTCCTGCTGAACTCCTGTTTGCTCTCCCTGTTCACTCGCTCTGATTGCTTGCTCTCTGGGAGTTTGCTTGCTTGTATAGCCCCTAGACAAGCTGGAGCAGCTGCCTATAATTCCAATCCTGGTTATGACCTATAGAGCTCTGCATGGCTTTAGACCAGGCTACCTGAAAGACTGCCTCCTCCCAGACAAGCTTGCCCAGTTCTTATGCTCTTCTGGAGAGGCCCTTGTTTTGAGACCACCTCTTAAGAGGCATGTTTGATGGTGAACTCAGAGAGGGCTTTTTTGGTGGCCACTTCCAGGCTGTGGAACTTGCTCCCATGGGAGGCTAGGGCTAGATCTACACTACTGCTTTAGCGGTATTGAAGTGTGCTGATAACTGTTGGGGCACATTACACATTCGATATACCGTTTTTGTAGTTATTTCCTGCTTTTTATTCCACATTACCCAATATACCACAACAAATGTCATTGTGTGTCCTGTGAGGTATATAAATACACAAGAGGGATATAGTGTTACCATGATGGGTTCGTAATGATATGACACTGTAGGTGTAGATCTGGCCTAGGTTTGCTCCCTCTCTGCTATCCTTCTTCTGGCAGGCAAGGGCCGCTTTATTCAAGAAGGCCTTTGGCCTGTAAGTGGCTCTCATGAGTTGGGTACTGTTTTTTATTTTTATATTCTGTAATTGTTATGTTTCTATTGTATTTTGATGTGTTTTTGCCTGTAAGTTGCCCTGAGTGCCATTTTTTGGTTGAAAGGCAGGGTACAAATCAAATCAAATCAATCAATCAGTCCAATAGGAAGGGAAATTCTGAGGCTGGTGACAGATGACATCAGCAGCTCTGCTAACATGGGAGTGCTGGTGCTGTTTGCCCTGATTTCATTAAACCACTGGTTAATTATTCACATTTTGTCACTATAATATCACCTGCTGCTTTCCACCATGTGGAATCCAGACCCTCTGCTGGCCCATGTCAGTTGTGAGGATCTGTGTAAATGGATGGCTAATGCATCTGAATACATGCCCTGGATTTTCTGAATGAATGCTGTTAGTTCTTGAAATCTGGATGAACTCTGTTGGGTGAAAAGATTCTCAAGATGGAGGCATTTCAAACTTCCCTTTGGAGATGGATTAAAACCAGAAGCAGCTTGAACAGGAAATTAAAATTCTTCTGCTGGCTGCTGAGTGCAATTGCTTCAGAATGTGTAATAACAGCTTAATGGACAAGGACTTTGATGATCTGAAATCAGCAATTAAAAATGGGGAAGTGAGGTGGCATTTAATGGATGTTGCTCCATGAGTCAGATTCACAACTGTACAGAAAGCGTATGGTTTGTGATGACCCCCCCCCCGACTTTATCATTTCCCATTTCAACGGATGCTTGTGTCTGCCTGCATGTACAAATATGGCCGTTGTCAACGTGTCAGATTGTTTGAGTGAGTGGAAGTCAGCTGATACAGGTGTGATGGAGACAGCCTAACTTTAGTGGGCTTGCCTCTCGCTTGCGTGGAGGCAACCCTCTTGTTAGAGGGAGCAGCACTCTTCATACCAGGGCAAGGGACCTCTTTCAGCCTGAGGGCCAAATTTAATTTCAGAGAAGCTTTTTGGGGCTGCATTCCAGCGGTGGGTGGGGCCAAAGGCAACAGGGGCAGGGCCAAAACACAAAAACTGCCAGCATCGTGTAGCTCAGAGCTCTCACTGCCAGCAACTCAGCCTTAAGAGAGGCATTTCAACCTTTTAGAATGGGGGAAAATGTGCAAAAGCTAGAAAACCACCAAATGATTGGCAGCCAGGAAAAGGGGGTGTGGCCATTGCGACCCCAGGATGGGGAGATTTGCCTTTGGCATGCAGTTCCCTCCACCATGGTATATTGTGTCCCATACATCAGCTGTAGTGTTCCCAATCCCTGGTCTGAGTTGTAATCCTGTGCGAAGAGATGACTGTTGGGTGAGAAGCAAGGCCTTTATCTTCATTAAGTGAACTCCATCTAGAGATCCATAATTACTCCTCTTTAGTGGCATTCCGGAGGAGGGTTCTAAGCACATGTGAAGGATGGGAAGCTTAGAGGACGTGACCCCTTTTTAATTGATTATAAAATAGAGACCCTGTTGAATAGGTAGAAGGAATGACTGCAGAATCAGCGGGCCTCAGACACAACCGTCCTTTAATTCAGCACACGGAAGTGACAACTTAACAGAAGCTCTACCCACTGGTGCCACTCCCAGCAATTCAGGAGCTGCCAAGGTTCAAAACAATAACTGAGCCACAGTACTCCCCCCTCCCACCCCCGGATACATAACAGACCCTTTTGTCCAATTTGTCTGAACCTTGGCATGGTCTGACGCCTTTGGGGAGTAGTTGAAGGTTTGCGAGTCTCATGACATTTGGTTCGAAAACTCCAAGGTTACAGGCATCACAAGGCAGGCACGGTCTCCGTTGTAATCAGTGTGCAAAATGAAAGGAAGGAGAAATGAAAAATGAAATGAGAGAGTAATAAAAGAGAAACAAATCCTATGAAACCCTAACAAATGGGAAACAAAATGAATTGGGCTACCTGAAATGAAAAGAAAAAAAAATGAAATGAACATTTTCCAGGTGTGGATTCCAGGTGGCAGGCTCTAAGCTTAGCGGGGTTTTTTTGGTGTGGTTTTTGTTTTAGTTTTTAAAGGATTGGACAATTTCATGGTTTTATCTATGGCTGTTAACCATGGCAGCTATTTTCAGGCTCCATGTTCAGAGACAAGATGCCTGCCTCGAAACAGACATTCCTTTAAATCCATACCTAGCCATTATGCCTTTTTTCATTTTTACTCTAGAGTAGGTACAGGGAGGCTGATCTGGAACTCAAAAGCCCCACTTCCCCAATGCTCGAGTTCCAATCCAGATCAGCATTCAGCACCACCACCCTTTCCCGGTGCTTGTACTAAAGTAAAAATGACAGAAGACCTGGCGCGGCTAGATATGGATTAAAGGCATGCCTGTTTTGTTCCTCTGAGTATCAGATGCTGGAGAAAACAATGTGGGGGTGGCAAGCTCCATCTTGCTCTGCTTGTGAACTTCTCAGGAGTATCTAGCTGGTCCACTCTTGGAGACAGAAAGCTGGACTCAGATGGACCCTTGGTCTCACCTTTCCTGCATTAGCAGTTCTAATGACCCCAGACAGCTTAAACACACAAATGAGATATTCAGGAAAGTCTAGAAAGTCAGAAAACACAAAAAGAGGATGTTGTGTATTACTGCCTTTTCCAGCAATGTTGGTTGATGACCAGTCACAGTGCTAATAACAGTGCATTTTGGGCATTGCCCTGCCTCCAGGGTTTCCCACAATCCTCCATGGCTCCATTCCAGTCTGATTTCTCCTGATTGCCTCCCTGTTTCTCTAACATGGTGCTGTTGCTGTGCTTGTCAGTGTGTGAGAGCTCAGAGCTCTCTGGCCCAGGCCCTACTTCATTTTGTGAACTGTGCATTTGCGTGGAGTGTGTTGCAGTGGCAGGCAAGTCAAGATGGCTGATTTCCTGAAGGGTGCCCTCGGGAAATAGTCCCCGACAGGGTCAAAGCCTCTGCAGCATGTGCTGTATATTGTGCAGGGGAGGGACCCACCTCCACCAGATTTGTGATGGGTATCACTGAGGGGCACTCAAGATTGTGGTGACAGAGTCACAGATCCCACATGGGCCCAACTCAGCAGGTGAGTGAGCAAAGAGGCAGGAGGAGGGAAGGAACTGGAGAAACCTGGTGCGGTTGCACAGGACCTGGCCCAGAACAGATCAGGAGAAGCAAGAGCCAGCAGCGGCAACAGCAGTACAGTTGCATTCCTTCCCTTCCCAGAGCAGCTGAGGATGAGCTGGTTATTTCATTTTATTGTTGTTGACTCCGTCTTGAGGAAAAAGGGAGAAGAGAGGGAGCAGCATGTGTGTCAGTTTAAAACCAGATCCGACAACCAAAAGCCAGCCTGGCAGACACAACACCAGTCTAGTACCTCATATTAACTGGATTTTTTTTTTTAAATGGGGGGATTTGGGGTAAAGGGGGGAGGTGCTTTGCTCTGTGCTATGAAATGTCTTTTGTTTTTTTTTAAGGATTCCATATCTCTGGCTGTGTGTGTGTGCGTGCGCACACGCGAGGTTCATATCCCTAGATCATGTGGGAATAGGATCTTGATGAAAATGCATGCATCCAAGGTGGCTGAGAGATCTCTTAAAAATTAAATTTTTGCTTGGTTGGAAAGAAAAATGATATGGGAACAACAAATTATATGGGAAGTGGGGTTGTGGAATTGCAAGCTGTGCTACTATACTGCAGGGTTTTTGTTGTTGTTGTTTAAAAATAATTCCATCTCTGACTCTATGGTGGCCTGTCTCCTCTACTGAAATAGATGATTTGATTTTGACTCTTCATTCTGGCAAGGCTCCTGGGGAAGATATGAGTCCTCCTGAGGTCTTTGTTTTAGATGCTGGTTGGTGGCCTCCAATTCTAGCAAATATATTTACTTATATTAATGGAGATGCAGTCCTATCAGGATAGGCGGCCGTCTCTGAACTCTGAGGTGACTGCCTATCCAATGCACAGTGAGAAGAGCACAGAGGGGGACCTCTCCTCCACACTCCATCCGCCCTGCATTCGTGGCTAGATGGCCAATTTCGGGGGATGTTGGAGTGTGGGGTGGGGACACTGGATGACGCATGGGAAGCATCGTACTGGCACTTCTGCACTCCCCAGCCCTGGATCACAGAGCATGAGGCAGCAGGGACGGGGGTGGGGAGGTGGTTCACGGAAAGTGACCAATCCTATAGCCGTCTAGCTGCTGTTTAGCGGCCATAGGCTTGCGCCCTTAAGTGGTGATCTTTTAGGCTGGCGCTCTAGTATTGTCGTGCCAATCTTTAAGAGAGGTGATCCATCAGATCCCTGCAATTAGAGTCCTATTAGCCTTCTAGACGTGGCCTCCAAACTATATTCTCGATACCTTGTAAAAAAGTTGCATGAAAGGGTCAGTAACCAATCTATTATTCATAAAGAACAACCAGGTTTTAGGAAGGGTAGAAGCACAATAGATCAGGCTTATGTATTCCATCACCTAATTCATAAGGGCCCAAACAAGTTCATTTTTGTAGCCTTTGTAGATTTCTCTTCAGCTTTTGATTTAATAGATAGGGAGTCCCTATGGTATAAATTGGCCAAGACAAATATTGATAAAAGATTACTTTGGCTCATTCAGTTACTTCACCAGGACAATTTATTGCAGGTGAGAACCGGCTTACAAGGTACCTTATCTCAAGCTGTTCACATCAACTGAGGGGTGAATCAGGGTTGTATTTTGGTGCCCTTTTTATTTATTTTGTATATTAATGAGCTCATTCCTGGAATGTCTTCCTTCTTTTTTTCCTCCCTCAATAGCTAATGATAAGACAGCAATATTGGTTTATGCTGATGATCTGGTACTTTGATCCATGAATAAAATTGGCCTTAAAAGGATGCCAGCCAAGTTTTGGCAGCTTTGCAAAGAGGAACCGCTGACAGTTAACTACTCCAAAACGAACATCAAGATATTTGGGAAGAGGGCTCCAAAAGTTAATTGGGCACTTGATGGGCATGCCTTGGAACAAGTTCACTTGTTCAAATATTTGGGCATACATTTCATGAGAAACTTTTATGGAAACAACATTTAGATGCTACTAAGCAATTGTATGCCAGATCTACTGGGCAGCTTAGGAGGTTTGTCTACACTAGACGGGGCCAGTTAATTAATCCTGCCCTTATGGTCTTTGCCACTAAAATTATACCCCAAATGCTATATGGGGCAGAAATCTGGGGAGAATTAGCTAAGTGCGAGCTGGAAGTCCTGCAAAGTAAATTTATGAGGCAGCTAATGGGGCTTCCCCCTGGGGCCCCATCATCCCACCTTAGAGCTGAATTAGGTTTTCTATCAATAGCAGCAAGAATTGATTTTATCTTTTTTACCTATTGTCACAGACTACATGGAATGGAGGATCTCTCCATTACCAAGCTTTGTTGGTTTCAGCAATTAAGGCCTGGTGGCTGGGCCCAGCAGTGCCAAAACAAGCCAGAGATTTATAAACTTTCTATGGAAAAATATGTAAGCCTCAGTCCACAGGCACTTAGGAACTGGATTTTTGACTACAATTCCAGTCAGGATAGGGCAGTTATTGTTGTCCCTCAATTTTCTACTGGGCACCCCCAACTTAAGGTCAATCATGCAAGATCTTATTACTTTGAGGTATGGACCTTTGCACAGCTTCAAAGGGCCTTTACAGAACTAAGGTTGCAGTTGATGCCCTCTGCATATCTTGATGGGAGATAACTAGGAATCCCAGTCACAGAATGAAAATGTATATTTGACTGCAATCAGATTGAAGATATAATTCATAACTTGCTGTAGGATATTGGTAGGATACAAATGTAATAAAATAAATAAATAAGTAACAGAGAGGGGCAGAGAATGTTTGGAGAGTGACAGGGAAGTAAATTCGTTTTCCTAGAGCATTACCTGCCATAATTCAACAAAGATTTAGCATGGAAGTGGCAAGATCCTACAGTTGTAACTAAGGCAGCTATATTTCAAAAGTTCAGATACATTTGATCACACAATTGTGTTTCTGGGTTTATAGAATGAATCACTGACTTTTCCATTGTAGGATATCATAAAAAAATCTGATAGGTATCATATTAGAGACTTATTTTGCTAGAAATCTAGCCCAAAGTAAAACAAATGTAATAAATAAATAAACACATCAATAAAAAACATTGAAATAACAAGCCTCTTTGGTAAACAGAAATGATAGTATTAGATTTAGTAATGTAAGTATATCAATGCACATGCCAAAAAATATATATGTGGAAATGCATAAGAACATAAGAAGAGCCCTGCTGGATTAGACCAATGGTCCATCTAGTCCAGCATTCTGTTTACACAGTGGGCAACCAGCTGTTGACCAAGAATCCACAAGGAGGACAAGAGTGCAGCAGCAGCACCCTCCCACCCATGTTCCTCAGCAACTGATGTACATAGGCATACCACCTCAGGTACTGGGGATAGCATAGCACATAGCCATCAGGACTGGTAGCCACTGATAGCCTTCTCCTCCAGGAATTTGTCTAACCCCCTTTTAAAGCCATCCAAATTGGTGGCCATCACTACATCCTGTGGTACTGAATTCCATAGTTTGACTATGCGCTGTGTGAAGAAGGACTTCCTTTTATCTGTCCTGAATCTCCCACCAATCAGCTTCATAGCATCACCCCAGGTTCTAGTATTTTGAGAGAGGGAGAAAAATGTCTCTCTAGCCACATTCTCCACACCATATGTAATTTTCCACACCTCTCATGCATTTTCTCCAGCGGCCACTGAGGAATATTTCTGTTTACCACCAGTACTGTTTACATAAACTCAAGAGTTTACAAGCGTTTTCTGAGGGGGCATTAACATAGACCATTTCGTGAAGGGCTAATTGGTACTGAATGCAGTACTACATTAACCTTTTGCATTTTTTATCAGCTTTACACATTACTTTTGGTTGTGCTAAAGACTGGATGAGAAGACCTTCCATTCATTGCACAGTAGTGGTAATCAGGCTCTTCCTTTAAATCTCACTGCTAGTTAAAATACTTCTAGCACTCCTTTAAATATGCAACCCCATCCCCTTCAGAACTAGGGAGAATAATTAGGACCAACTGCAGCCACTCAATTCCACCCGCGCCTGGTTTTGCATCCCCCTGTGCAATAATCAATCAGTATTACATGGCCACTGAACAAGATTAGAGTGTTTTTGGAGTTTTTCTCCTCTTTCCATCCCACCCTAAAGATTGTTTGCACTTCTGCTAACCTTGGTGCTCCCTCAAGCCAGCTGATACCTCCCTCTTGTACACTGGTGGTGCTGTTTTGGCTACTTATGCAATGTCACTCACAGCTAGGGATGTCAGTGTCACAGATGCTAAGCCCTCCCGATGAGTAATGAGGCAGCAGAGACTCGCTGTGCCATCCACAAACTCTTTATTCAGCTAATAGCACTTCTTCACCTCTCAAGCAACTACAAAAGTTTAGAGCTGTCCTCTTGGCCTAATTTGCAAAATTAATTGTTTAGTAATCTTGCTACCCCCTTCATGGATCACTGCCTTGTTGTGGCGAAGGGGCATGTGTAACTCAGTGAAGCCATAAGCTATGCTGTGCAGGGCCACCCAAGACGGTCAGGTCATGGTGGAGAGTTCTGACAAAATGTGGTCCACTGGACAAGGAAATGGCAACCCACTCCAGTATTCTTGCCAAGAAAACCCCATGGAACGTATCACAAGGCTAAAAGATATGACGCTGGAAGATAAGCCCCTCAGGTCGGAAGGTGTCCAATATACTACTGGGGAAGAGCAGAGGGAATTTCCAAGTAGCACCAGAAAGAGTGAAGCGGCTGGGACAAAGCTGAAAGGACACTCAGCTGTGGATGTGTTTGGTGGTGAAAAGAAAGTCCGATGCTGTAAAGAACAATATTGTTTAGGAACCTGGAATGTCAGATCAATGAATCAGGGTAAGCTGGAGGTGGTCAAACATGAGATGGCAAGATTGAACATCGACATCTTGGGAATCAGTGAACTAAAATGGACAAGCATGGGCGAATTTAATTCAGGTGACCATTATATCTACTACTGTGGGCAAGAATGCCTTAGAAGAAATGGAGTAGCACTCATAGTCAACAAAAGGGTGGGAAAAGCAGTACTGGGATACAATCTCAAAAACAATAGAATGATCTCAGTACGAATCCAAGGCAAACTATTCAACATCACAGTAATTCAAGTCTATGCCCCAACCACTGAGGCCGAAGAAGCTGAGGTTGATCGGTTCAATGAAGACCTACAACACCTTCTAGAACTAACACCAAAAAAAGATGTCCTCTTCATCATAGGGGATTGGAATGCCAAAGTAGGAAGTCAAAAAATCACCGGGATAACAGGCAAGCATGGCCTTGGTGTACAAAATGAAGCAGGACAAAGGCTAATAGAGTTTTGCCAAGAGAACATGCTGATCATAGCAAACACTCTTTTCCAACAGCACAAGAGGCGACTCTACACATGGACATCACCAGATGGTCAATATTGAAATCAGATTGATTATGTCCTTTGCAGCCAAAGATGGAGAAGCTGTATACAGTCAGTCAAAACAAAACCTGGAGCTGACTGTGGCTCAGATCATGAGCTGCTTCTTGCAAAATTTCGGCTTAAATTGAAGAACGTAGGGAAAACCACTACACCATTCAGGTATGACCTAAATCATATCCCTTATGAATATACAGTGGAGGTGAGGAATAGATTTCAGGGATTAGACCTGATAGACAGAGTGCCTGAGGAACTATGGACAGAGGTCCGTAACATTGTTCAGGAGGCAGCAACACAATCCATCCCAAAGAAAAAGAAATGCAAGAAAGCCAAGTGGCTGTCTGATGAAGCTTTACAAGTAGCTGAGGAAAGAAGGGAAGCGAAAAGCAAGGGAGAAAGGGGAAGATATATCCAACTGAATGCAGAGTTCCAGAGAATAGGAAGGAGAGACAAGAAGGCCTTCTTAAATGAACAATGCAAAGAAATCGAGGAAAACAATAGAATGGGAAAGACTAGAGATCTCTTCAAGAAACTCGGAGATCTCAAGGGAACGTTTTGTGCAAAGACGGGCATGATAAAGGACAAAGAAGGCAGGGATCTAACAGAAGCAGATGAGATTGAGAAGAGGTGGAAAGGATACACAGAAGAACTATACAGGAAAGATCTTAATGTCCCTGATAGCCATGATAGTGCGGTCACTGAACTTGAGCTGGACATCCTCGAGAGTGAAGTCAAGTGGGCCTTAGGAAGCATTAGTAACAACAAAGCTAGCGGAGATGACAGTATTCCAGCTGAGCTATTTAAAATCCTAAAAGATGATGCTGTTAAAGTGCTGCACTCAATATGCCAACAAATTTGGAACACTCAACAATGGCCACAAGACTGGAAAACGTCAATTTATATTCCAATTCCAAAGAAGAGCAATGCCAAGAGTGTTCAAACTACTGTACAATTGCGCTCATTTCACATGCCAGCAAGGTTATGCTCAAAATCCTACAAGCTAGGCTTCAGCAGTATGTGAACCGAGAACTACTGGAAGTACAAGCTGGGTTTTGAAGAGGCAGAGGAACTAGAGATCAAATCGCCAACATTCGCTGGATCATGGAGAAAGCAAGAGAATTCCAGAAAAACGTCTATTTCTGCTTCATTGACTACGCTAAAGCCTTTGACTGTGTGGATCACAACAAACTGTGGCAAATTCTTAAAGAGATGGGGGTACAAGACCACCTTACCTGTCTCCTGAGAAACCTGTACGAGGGTCAAGAAGCAACAGTAAGAACTGGACATGGAACAACCGATTGGTTCAAAACTGGAAAACGAGTACGGCAAGGCTGTATATTGTCGCCCTGCTTATTTAATTTATATGCAGAGTACATCATGAAAAACGCTGACTTGGATGAAGCACAGGTCAGAATTAAGATTGCCGGGAGAATTATCAACAGCCTCAGATATGCAGATGATACCACCCTAATGGCAGAAAGCGAAGAGAATCTAAAGAGCCTCTTGTTGAGGGTGAAAGTGGAGAGTGCAAAAGCTGGTTTGAAACTCAACATTAAAAAAACTAAGATCATGGCATGTGGCCCCATCACTTCCTGGCATATAGAAGGGCAAGAAATGGAAGCAGTAACAGATTTTATTTTCTTGGGCTCCAGGATCATCACAGACGGTGACTGTAGCCATGAAATTAAAAGACACTTGCTCCTTGGGAGGAAAGCTATGGCAAACCTAGACAGCATAGTAAGAAGCAGAGACATCACCTTGCCGACAAAGGTTTGTATAATCAAAGCTATGGTTTTCCAGTAGCAACGTATGGCTGTGAGAGCTGGACTATAAGGAAGGCTGAGCGCTGAAGAATTGATGCTTTCGAACTGTGGTGCTGGAGAAGACTCTTACGAGTCCCCTGGACTGCAAGGAGGCCAAATCAGTCAGTCCTAAAGGAAATCAACCCTGAGTGCTCATGGGAAGGACAGATACTGAAGCTGAAGCTCCAATATTTTGGCCACCTAATGCGAAGAGAAAAGTCACTGGAAAAGACCCTGATGCTGGGAAAGACTGAAGGCAAAAGGAGAAGGGGACGGCAGAGGATGAGATGGCTAGATAGCATCACGGATGCAATGAATATGGACTTGAGCACGCTCCGGGAGAGAGCGCAGGACAGGAAGGCCCGGCGTGCTATGGTCCGTGGGGTCACGAAGTCCCCACAACTGAACGATTGAACGACAACAAATATTGCTACTGAAAACAAATGAGTGGCCTTTCCAGACAGGTTTCCTACCATGCTTGGCTGGCTTTTTCTGAGCTCCTGCCTTCAGGGAGGATCCTCCTGACTCAACTTCTGATGGGCAGCCAATCTGGTGTGATGCCTCCCAGCTCCTCCTCTCAACTCTGCCTGCTTAACTTGGTGGCGGGTTCTGGCATCTATCAGTCCCAAAGCTCCCTTGTGCTCTGACAGAGCCTGGGTTCCCATACGGGGGGGGGGGAGAGGGTCTCTGAGCCTGGCCATCCTCCTTGATAAGCCCCTGGTTCAGCCAGTTCTTTGCTGGCTCCTGGGGAATCTTGGGGAATTTGATCCCCCACAACTTGTCTTTGCTGGGCTTCTTCTAACTCCATCTCTGAATCTGAATCAGAGTCCGAAACCAAAACAGAGGGCCTGGGCTCAATCCTGACAGTCGGGGAAATCTGCAGTGGGTTCAATACGTTCAGATTTCTATGAATCTGACTTGTGGCTTCCATGGCGGACTGGCTTTTTCTGAGTCACACAGATTCTGTGGGCTTGGAGCTTGGTTTTTCACTTTTGGGGGGAGGGGAGCAGAGTGGATGAGAGCTAAGAGGAGCGGAGCTGTGTGCCTATGTCCAGAGAGGAAGAGAACTAAGTGGAGGAGAGCTGTTTGCCCATGTCTGGAGTGGGGGAGAGCTAAGAGGAGCGGAGCTGTGTGCCTATGTCCAGAGAGGAAGAGAACTAAGTGGAGGAGAGCTGTTTGCCCATGTCTGGAGTGGGGGAGAGCTAAGAGGAGGGGAGATGTCTGCCTATGTCCAGAGCGGAGGAGAGCTAAGAAGAGGGGAGCTGTCTGCCTATGTCCAGAAAGGAAGAGAACTAAGTGGAGGAGAGCTGTTTGCCTATGTCTGGAGTGGGGGAGAGCTAAGAGGAGGGGAGCTGTCTGTTTATGCCCATAGTGGAGGAGAGCTAAGAGGAGGAGAACGAACCCACTGGGGCCCAAATGGTTCCATGATCATGAAATGTGTATCAGAAGAGGTAGACAGTTCTTGACAGTGCCAACTGATATGACTGAGGCACTGGTTGGAGACTAACCAGTTGTGAGTTTGTGCTGATGGAGAGACTATTTTACCAAAGCCTGAAGAAAAACTGGATATTTGTCTTCTGAAGACAGGAATGATTGGAACCACAATGCACCATTTACACTTCCTGTGTAAGTATGATTAATTATCAAATGTATGAGTTGCCCCCTAGCCTGGGCTCTTAGGGTGACAAACAATAAATACAAGCAATATGTCCCCTTGAAACATACTGGAATCTTTCAAGAGCACAGCCAACTTCCATCCCAGACAATGTATAAATCACATTGTTTTTAGCACCGGTATTGTTAGCCTAATGATATGAGATGGAAAAGGAATTGAAAAGCAGGCACAAGCATGTTGTAAATAAAAATCCTGGAGAAAGCTAAGTGCACTGGCAAAAACTAAGACAACCTTGATGCTGGTGTTTCATCCAAAGGTGCTCAAGGGCTTCCAGTCAGACATCCTTTTCTTATCATACTTCATTATCAGGCTACACTGGCTGGGGCATGTCTAAACATTTCCACACTAATAATAGCTACAGTTGATAACACAAATAGCAGGCATTTTACCACTGCTTCTTGAATCTTATTAATTTGGTGAGATTTTGCTTCTGCTTTCTAAATCCATGGAGTTATAATTGGAGAATTCAATTATACAGATGCACCACCTAACCATGCCTGCAGAATAACTAGGCCCAGGTGACTTGAAGAAGTGGCCAAACTACATGCCACAGATTAAGGCGAATACCTTGTGCAACATCTACTTCCATTTGTAACTCCCTTGTAATGAAGTTCTTCTTGGGAGACCTTACCAGTGATTCCATATTTATAGGATATTGTGTCATCCCAATGGTCTCACCCGGAACCCTAGATGTCACTGGTTAAGCAACTAGTAAGTAGGTCTCTAATAGCCCAGCCTGCCCACTAGGTCTAAGTTATCTCCTATAACTTTGTGCAAAAATAAACTGCTGCCACCATCTACTGAACTAGAGAGCAGTGGGGCTCTGTAAGGGTCCAATCCTATGGGGATACTTCACCACCTCTGAACTTGGAGGCAGTTGACTATCCAATGCAAGGCAGGCAGGGCACAGACGGGATCTTCTCCTCCGCACTCCAGCTGCCCTGCATCTGTGGCTAGACAGCCAATTTTGGCTGTCTAGTCAGCATGCAGCATAGCGGGGGGTCGGGAGGCTGGACTGTGCATAGGAAGCGTCATAATGATGCTTCTGCAATCTCCTCCCCGCCCCAGGAATGGCCCCTTTTCACCTGCTCCACACTGCTCTTACGAGTGCAGAGACAGGGGCAAACTGTACTGCCTATGAGGCGGCGGGGGCAGGGAGTGAGGTTTCTGGGAACTGGTTCCCAGAAACAGAAAAATCCTAAGGCTGTCTAGACACTGTATAGCAGCCATAGGATTGCACCCTTAAATATGTTCAACTGTGCATATAAAGCCAAAAATATGAGGTGAGTAGAGGTGGACAAATCTGTAAATTTTGGTTTTTCTCAATTTCTCATTTTTCCAGTAAAATCCATTTTATCTTGTTTCTGCATCAGTTTGCAAGAAGTCTGCATTTAGTACACAATAGACTCCCTGTTGTACATAATTTTGCCTAATACATACATTTTTGCAAGCAATTTTCTCTAACAGAATGAATTTTTGTACGTTATTTTCACTAATATACACAGTTGTGTGCCCACGTCCTGTGAATTTACACATTTTTGCATGTATATTTTGATTGGAGAAGTGCACTGCAAAATTTGGAGAACTGCGACTACTGAAGGATAACTGTGCTTCAGTTTATGTATCGGTTTGGGAAGAGTGAATTAGGTAAGTTCGCATTAAATTGGCAACCAAACTAATTTTTCCTACTGGAGAAATTATCCTGGAATTAACCCAGACCAGATTGCATCAATATTTGAAACAACTATTGCATGTATTTAGGGAACAAAATGAGCAGGAATATGCAGTAATACAAAAATAATGTTTCTACATAATATACTGACTCAGCGTATCTGGCTGGCCCATTTATCAGTCATTTTACTCATTGTGGTTTTAATGTTCTATATATTTTATATTGTTTTGTTGTGTGCCATTTGGTTTTGATTTTTGTGAACCTCCTGGAGAGCTTCGGCTGTGGGCAGTATAGAAATAAATAAATAAATAAATTTTTGGCCATCAGCCTTTTTACTTGCTCCTTGCTCTCCTAGAACTCTTCTAACCAATTCAGTCTGCTAACTCTTATAACCACCCCCAACTCTCTCCTCCTTCCTTCTGAATTGACACTCCTGACCTGTCACTCTTACTCACTCCAGCCATCATTCCTTCTCACTCTTCTGAAGGTCTTCTACTTCACTAACTCATTCTGTTATAAATATTTTATGTATTCAATTCGTTTTTAGATACTTAGCCCAATTTTCTGTTATAAGTCAGATCCTGATAATCAAGCCAAGAATATGAAATGGGTGAAGGGCAACATGTGATACAGTGATGGCATATGCTTTCATAACTATACATTAAGGACATGTGGGGAAATTCAATGGAAGGTTGCCAGTCTGGGCGAGAAATCCTCATTTGCTATGATTGACAATTCTGTCCTGCATCCCCCCACGTAATGGTGCTGGAGTGAAACACCTAGGAGCACAGGTTTAGCTGTCTCTGTATCAGGGTTCCCATTATGACCTGGACCCCCTGAGCAACACCTTAAGGATCTCTTGCCTCCTTAAGAGTCCCACCTTTCTTCTTTTACCTTCCCCTTTCCAGTAACATCAGTTTTAGGCTGTAGACATGGGGTGATTGATACTCTAGACACAGGGTTTAACCACAACAGTTTACTGGTAAATTAAAACAAGCAAATCACAACTAAAGGTATTTACACAATAGAGCTGAGTGATACAAAAGGCCTTAAAAGAAAATAAAAGTTGCAAAACTCAGGTTCCTTTACCCTAGCTGTCCTTGGACAGCTCTAGGCTGCTTCTTCCTGCTCTGGTTTTCTGACTCTGCTCTCACTGCTTTGGTCTTTCTGACTCTCCCTTTTTATAACCTCCTCTTCCCCAAAACCAAAAGTACGGCTTCAAATCTGAAGAAATGAAACGTAATTGGGGGAATTGAAACAGAAACTTAACCGGAGAAATGAAACTACTCCTCTACCCCCTCCCAACAAAAAAAATTCCAGGCCTCTAAGCCTAACCTTTTCCCTCTTTGCCTCTGTAGGCCTCAAACCTTCACACTCTGCTTTACCCTCACTAACTCCCAGCCCCTTGTAAGTTGGGGAGATCAGCCACAATGGCCAGGAGTTAAAAAAAAAAGTGTATCTATTATTTATTTATTTATTTCGTTTATAACCCTCCTTTTTTTCCTCCTTCAGCAACCCAAGGCGGCATACATAATTCTCCTCTCTATTTTATCCTCACAACAACCACCCTGTGAAGTTGGTTGGGCTGAGAGTCTGACTGGCCCAGAGCCACCCAGTGAGCTTCCATGGCCAAGTGGGGACTAGAACCCGGATCTCTGGGCTCCCAGTCCAACACTCTAGCCTCTGCACCACACTGGCTCTCTATTTTATTTTATTTTTAAAAAATCTGGACCACCCTTCATCCAAAATGAAGGGCATAACAATTCGACATTACAAGTACAATAGTATAAAAACAAAACAATCACCATAAGAATAAAAATAGATAGTCAGCAAATTATAAAATTAGACAACTAGCAGAAGCAATGACATCAGTTAAAATGCCTGTGCAAAAGACTACAATGTCAGCACCTGTTGATCTTCCTTATGGAGCTGATCCAAGTCAATGCACCAACATAAGCCATAAGGCTCTTCTCTTGCTTATGGTACTCAGAAAGGAGCCTCATCTAATGATCTTAATGTATGGGGAGGTTGGTATGGTAGGAAGTGCTACTTCAGGTATTTGAATCCCAAAATTGAAGCCAAACACTTTTAAACACCTTTAATCATGCTCAGAAGTGAACAGGCAGCCAAGGTAATTCTTTTAGAAATGTAGAGTGATGGAGGTAGGAGCTTTTGCTCCACAAACCAGGAAAGCAGGTCCTTGATACAATTTTAAAGAAGTACCTACTCATGCAAGCACACCTATCTTAGAAAGTGTTTCCACCTCTGGAAGTAATGGGAAGTTGAGTAATGGGAAGTTGGTGTCAGCTGCTGCTCTATTTTCTCTCTCTCTCTAATAAATTCTGAGAAAAGGCATAACAAAGCAATTTCAGTATGGCCATAGATCTGAATCCTACCAACTATTTATGAGGCCAAGAACTGAAAAGTTGATTTTAAAATATTAAAAGAGCTGGAAAAATGCATATGGTTGCTGTTCATCACTCTGACATCTTTTGATGTAGAGCAGAATATAAATGTTGTTGTTGTTCAGTCGTTAAGTCGTGTCCAACTCTTCGTGACCCCATGGACCATAGCATGCCAGGCCTTCCTGTCCTCCGCTCTCTCCCAGAGTGTGCTCAAGTTCATATTCATTGCATCGGTGATGCTATCTAGCCATCTCATCCTCTGCCGTCCCCTTCTCCTTTTGCCTTCAGTCTTTCCCAGCATCAGGGTCTTTTCCAGGGAGTTTTCTTTTCTCATTAGGTGGCCAAAATATTTGAGCTTCAGCTTCAGTATCTGTCCTTCCAATGAGCAGTTACGGTATATAAATACTGTAAATAAAAAAGATGAACCATAGTATATGGTTAATATATGTATTTTCCTTGCTCACACTAAAATCTGTTTTCCTGTCTGGCAGTTGTTACTTAGGGATATCTGGTTTCCCACACACATTGGAAGCCCACGTGCATGCTGCCAGATCTTGTAAAACTCAAGGTGGACTGATGCATCTCGCCGCCAGCGTGCATATTTATCTACCAAGAAGGGAACCTTTGGATGCATAAATCTCTGAGCTGATGGGGGGCCTAATGACTATAGCCAACAAAACAGAATACAAGAGTTGGAAATTAATTGCCCATTGTGTTCCCATCCTGAAAACAAATCCCTGTCCAATTTCTCTTAAGAAAGGCACAAACATTATAAAGCAAAAACAGTAGTTTCTAGAATCACAGATGTGAGAGGAGCTGGACGTTCACTCTTGTATAAACCCTTTGCCCCACCCCACAAAAAAACAACTGCTACGTGTAAACAGCTCGACAAATCTGGAGAGTTACATAAGCTAGATCTAAGACTATTGATTGATTGATTGACTTGATTTGATTTGATTTATTAGCTGCCCATCTGGCCGGCTACCCGGCCACTCTAGGCGGCGTACAGTACTAATAACAAATTTATAATCAACTGACCAAAGAAAGAAACAAACAAAAAGCATAACAAAACAACACTGCTCTAAAAAACCCTAACCCACCCCAAATGCCCACCTGAACAGCCAGGTTTTTAAAGCCCAGCAGGAGCTCATCAACTTTAGATAATGCATGGAAGTTGACCATGAACATCATCTGTGAGCTACTTACTTCGTGAGTTATATTTCTACCCGCCCTTGGACTATACTGTAGTGTACATGGTTCTCCCCTCACACCATTTTTTCTTCACAACAACCCAGTGAATTTGGCTGGGGTGAGAGTCTGAGACTGGCTCAAGATCACCCACTAAGCATAATGGTTGAGAATGAATTTGAACTGCCCCCCCCCCCCCGGTCCTAATACAGCCTTCCCCAACCTGGTGTCCTCCAGATGTGTGTAAACTGCAAATCCCATCAGCCCCAGCCAGCATGACCAATAGTCAGGAATGCTGGGAGCTGTAGTACAAAAAACATCTGGAGATGTTTTTTGGGGGAAGGCAGTTCTAACTATACTGGGTCCAGTGGAGGCTGGTTGCTCCAATGTCAGTGGGGTGTTGAATCCTCTCCAGGTTTCAGATAGAACCAGTCAGAACTCTAAAGGAGCTCCGCACCTTGGTTAGCACCTTTAGTGTTCTGATTGGTTCTGACTGAGACCCGGAGTGGAGACCCAGTGTGGTGTAGTGGCTAGAGTGTTGGACTGGGAGCCAGGAGATCCAGGTTCTAGTCTCCACTCAGCCATGGAAGCTCATTGGGTGACTTTGGGCCAGTCACAGACTCTCAGCCCAACCTACCTCACAGGGTTGTTGTTGTGAGGATAATATAGAGAGGAGGAGGATAATGTAAGCCGCCTTGGGTTCCTTGCAAGAGGAAAAAAGGCGGGATATAAATGCAATAAATAAAATAAATAAATAAAATAAATTTAACACCCACTGACATTGGAGCAACCAGCCTCCACTGACTGGGTCACTGTTAAGCAGTTTTCTGCATCCTGAATTTGCCCTCATATTGATTGAAGTTTTTGTTTTTTTTAAATACTTTTAATACATGCAGTGTTTTATTTCTTGTTTATTTGCACAGTCACCTTTGGAGGTATCCCATTTGTATCCTACCCTTCGTATTGGAGCATGAGGTGCCATGGGTGATCCCATTTTTTCTTCACAGCAACCATATGTAGCATGGTAAGCTGAGAGATAGAAGGAGGTAACACTACCCCCCCCACACACACTGCAAAGATTATTAATGCGGGGAAACAGCAAAGTGTCTGGTGGCACCTTAAAGACTAACAAGTGTGTTTGTTAGTCTTTCTGCAACAGTGTTTTGAGTCTTCAAGTTATTAAAGTGATGTCTCTGCATGTGTGAATGAGCTCATAAAGTCTGAATCATAGACTGGGAATGGAAGTCACCTATTCCCCAAACCTGCCCTATAAACCTCATCTCAGGCTGAAATTACACCTGTAAAATTAGCACTGGTATCTTATCTGTGCTGTTCTGCTGTTCAGTCGTTCAGTCGTGTCCGACTCTTCGTGACCCCATGGACCATAGCACGCCAGGCCTTCCTGTCCTGCGCTCTCTCCCGGAGCGTGCTCAAGTTCATATTCATGGTATCTTATCTACATTTATTCTAGTTGCATGGGAGTTTAAGTAATGTGGTTGAATTACAAAAAAAGATAAAGCAGCTTTCCCCAACCTGGTCCCCTCTAGATGTTTTGCACTACAACTCCCATCAGGCCCAGCCAACATATCCAAATGGCTAGGGGTTATACGAGTTGCAGTCCAAAACATTCAGAGGGCAACAGACAGAGGAAGGCTGGGGTAGAGCAAAGAGACCCATGAGATATTAGTGGGTTTTAGGTAGATGTGGGAAACAGATGGGAAAGTGTCCTTCCTGAGTCCCTGATTACAATACAGTCCTTCCAGAACTCTTCTAGTTTGAAACCTGTAGGAGGCACTTCCCTTTACAGCAGTGTTCCCCAACCAGGTGCCCTCCAGATGTGTTGGACTGGAGAATCCAACCCATTTGGAAGGAACCCGGTTGAACAAGGCTCTCTAAAGGATACTTCATCATCAAGAGCACCAGAAACATATTCTTTCCAGAAAAACAAGAACACAAAAGGTAGAAGAGAAGAACAGTGGATACTGCTCTGGGAACATGATTCCATGGATTTTGTTACATATTGATGGTGGTCCTGCAAGGAACTAAGGTGTCCACAGATAATCTACAATACATATGGACTATACAAAGCAGGATAGCCACTTATAGGCAAGAAGCCATCTGCATTCTGTTTTATGGGTTAGAAATATACTTGAGTATTCTTCTATCATATGTTTTCCACCTGTTTTTGTTTTGTGCCAGGGAAAGTGTCTTCCAAGCAGAATACTCATAAGCAACAAAATAATTTGGAAAAGAAGTATGCCAGTTTTGAAGGCACCTGGCCTCCTCCTCAACCACTGGTGAAAAAATATTGCAGAAGGATGTGTGCGTATGAAAGTGATGGCTAAGAAATTAGTAACGAACTGAATTTGGCAAAGGAAGACCGCTGCCATTTCATCTTCAAAACAACGGAGCAATATCACATACTTTGGCCGATGGTCATTGAATTACTTGTTGAGATGGATCCGTCACCCGTCATTCCTGATGCTTGACGTTTCTTTCTTTGGAATGATATCAAAAGGCTTAATCAGATGATGAAAACGTCCCAGAATGTTTCAGACAAGGTGCACATCTGCAGTTATACGGGGCATTGGGACAGATGTATGTCTACACGGACCATCCTGCAGGGATCCCACTTTCTGTCCCCACCCTTTCACATCACGCAGGCAGGAGTGATGGAGGGACCAGGATGGCCCATGGGCATCGTATAAGAGAACACGTGCTACCCTTGATTTTGTCGAGGTGCCTGCCTTGTATACTGCCTGCACTAGTGCAGGCCCAGCCAACGTATCTTGCTGGCTCAAGCAAGGTGGTGGTGCTGCCCACTGGCTACTGTGGCTGCCACCCGCCCACCCGCTTGCTTCTGCCTGCCCGGCTGCTCCTCGTGCCCCTTATCAGCTGCAGGGCTCCTGCGAGAACTCTTGCAATAATAGTTCAGCTGACCTCTTACGAGAGCTCTGCAGCTACAAGCCTCCATGCCCACAGCCATGATAAGGAGAAGCAGTGGTGCATCCAGCAGGTTGCTAGAGAGCCCTGCCAGCTGCTCTCTTGCTGCAGCCAATGCCACCGTGGGAGAGTGGTTGGTGGGGCTCTGCAGACAATACTGAGCTAGGTGGACCAAAGGCCTGACTTGTTATCAGGTGAAGCTTCCTAAACAGGCGTGCCAGCAAATTCTGTTGCTATAGATTCCATTTCCTCCACACCTCTTTTCCCCCATGCATTGGCACCCGGGCTGGGGACTTACACCTAAGGGTTTCCTGTCGCTGGAGCATAGCAAAAAGGTAAGGAGTTGGTGACCTGGAGGTGGTAAACCTGTTCCTGGACTATACCACTTCAGAATGAAGTTGAGAGCTAACATGCTTGAATGTTCCTCCAGATATCCCCCTGCACATAGAAAACTAGCATCTCAGGGAGTCTAACCTTCTCTGAATGACAAAAACAAATGATAGGCAAGAGGTTTCTGATGTGTGAGGAAGTTGGGCAGTTAAACTAAACTCAGGTACATGTAGCTGAAGTTGCTTCATGATGTAGTTGTCCCTGCTTCTGGCTATCCTCCCCACCTCCCTTCTGCCATCTCTTTCTTGGTCAAAATTTAGATCGCACGCTCCTTGTGGCGGGTATCGGTCTTGTTTCTTGCATTATTTTTTAAATTGGCATTTGCATCCACAGTGCTATGTAATGTGGTAAAAGTCCAAAACTGGACTTGGAGGTCCGTGTCCAACTGCCCTCCAATTAAGCTCTGGACACAAGGGTAAGATCCAACTTGAGTTTATTCGTGTACAACGAAGGCAGCTCTGTCAACCCAGAGGCAGGTCAGATCAACATTCACCAGTTACATTTATAATTATAGTGTGGCTAAATAAGTGACATCAGCCAAGCCTAGCGCACATGTCTGCTCATTATCAACTGAATTTTTTTACTGAACCACGACCCACAGCTTCTCCCTGAGAGTCTCGCAACTTTCCCAGGATTTATGACCCAATTATTTTGGAAGCGTGATGATTCATAGGTGTGGGGTGAGTTGCTGTGCCAACAAGATAACTTATCTCTACTGTCCTAGCAGTTTCTCCTTCAATATGGAAGAAACAGAGACAACAGTTTTACGCCTTTGAGGAATATGCCACATAGCCATGAAGAAGCCGAGATGACATGGCTTTGCCTTAGTTATTTTCCACGGTAATAATGATGAAGATGCAGTAAACCTGTAGGGATCCATCAAACGCAAACAAGGTAATATGTGAGAGCATTCCTGCATAGGAACAGATCACTGCTAGCCCAACACATTTTTTCTGCCTGAACATAGCCTAAGTTGCACCTTTAAGGATGCGTGAATCTGTTGAGCTCAGCTTCACTCAGGTTCTCATTTTTCTAACGGTAAATTCATTCCGTCTGCATTCCGCATCAGAATATGATTTTTTTTGTGCAAATGAAAATTTGCATGCATGTTCATGTGCATTTCTTTAAGAAAGCACATTTTGCATGCATTGTCCCCAAATGTATGCATTTTGTGCACACTTTTGCAAATGCACACATCTGCACATTTTTGTAAATATGCACATTGGTGTGCACATTTTTCTGAAATGTCCCCATTTTCTGTATGCAAAAACGGTGCTGTTTGTTTGTTTGTTTGCTTGTTTTTGCAAACTGCATTGCTAACTTTGGAAATGTACAGATTTTGGTGACAAACTGCATTCCGGTTCATGCTTAGGTTCTGCAAATACTAATGGGCAAGTCCACACTGAAATGTGAACTGAACAAATTTCTCACCCATCTCTAGGACACTCCTACCTCACATATTAAGGCCAGCACTTTAAAAAGTCTTGCTGCACCCTCAGGAACATAGAAAGCTGCATTAACACTGAGTTAGACCATTGGTCCAAGTAGCTCAGTATTACCTACACTGGGGTGCACAACCTTGGCTGGTGGTTGCACGTGTGCGCGTGTGCTGCACGCGCATGCGCACACACACACACACATACACATCTCAGTAAACGAGGATGCACTGCGTACTGAGATCTAAGGATTGCTGGGGTAGAACTGAAAGCCGCTCCCATCCCCCAGTGATCGCCAATGTCTGTTTTTTCTAGCAGCAGAAAAACAGGGATTTCAGAAGGCAGGGAACAGCAGTCCCCCCCACCCACCAGCTCAGATTATTAGTTGGGTTGGAGGGAAAAGCAGGCAGGGTCCTCCCAGCTTTGGGAAGCCACACCCACTTCGAGGTTCCACCTAACGGCTAACACAGGTTGTGTCACCTGGCTGCAGGGCAGAACTGGCGCCGACCATAAGGTTAGCCTAGGAGAAAAGAATGGGAGGCTGTGTGAAGGATATAGCTGATTGATTCATTGACAATGTTTCTGAGATGCTTCATGCCCAATTAAATTCTCACACCCAACTGGATGTCTCACACGGTACCAAGTCAATTAACGAGCAGCTTATCTCGCACATTAGCAGGCATTTTTTCCAAACCGCACATAGATTGCACATCAGAAGGTTGTTAGAAGAGTTTCCCCAAACATTGCAAAGGCATGTGTTGCTGCTGCATAATTGAAATAGGTAGGTATCTTGAGATCAATCTCACCTGGAGGTTGCTGAGCTTGGCATTTTTACAGGTAATATCTGTCAGAAAAAGAAACTGTTTGTGAAGTCTTTTACTTGGAGAGTCTTTTGCTTCAACTAAAATGATCAAGGGGCTGGAACATCTCCCCTATGAGAGGAGGTTACAACAGCTGGGATGGTTTAGCTTGGAAAAGAGGAGGGTAAGGGGAGAATGACAGACGTCTACAAAATTATGCATGGTGTGGAGAATGTGGATAGGGAGACATTTTTCTCCCTCTCTCAAAATACTGGAACCCAAAGGGATCATCCTATGAAGCTGATTGGTGGGAGATTCAGAACAGATAAAAGGAAGGACTTCTTCACACAACGTATGAACTATGGAATCCGCTGCCATGGGATGTAGTGATGGCCACCCATTTGGATGGCTTTAAAAGGGGGTTGGACAAATTCTTGAAGGAAAAGGCTATCAATGGCTACTTGTCCTGATGGCTATGTGCTGCCTCCAGTACCAGAGGCAGTGAGCTTATGTACACCAGTTGCTGGGGAACATGGGTGGGAGGGTGCTGCTGCACTCATGCCCTGCTTGTGGGTTCCTGGTCGACAGCTGGTTGGCCACTATGTGAACAGAATGCTGGACTAGATGGGTCCTTGGTCTCAGCCAGCAGGGCTCTTCTTATGTTCTTATGTTCTTAAGAGTTGACTATGAGCATGATTAGGGATGTTGGAGAAATCTGCGACAGATGCAAATAAGCTTGGATTTCTATGAATCCAACTGGCGGATTCTGCAGTGGGCCAGCTTTTTCCATGCTGCACAGGTTCTGCAGACTTGCGGGCTGATTTTTTACTTTGGGGAGGGGTATTTGTACAAATTTGGACTTGCACTCATGTGCATGAGCACTAATGCACGCTTGCACTAATGTTCATTAGTGCAAGTGGAACCAAATTCTTGCACATCCTTAAAAAATAAATCAGTCAGTTTCTGTCAGTGAGCAGGCAATGGAAGGAAAGATGCCCACCAATGCACGAAACACAGATGGAACAGATATAACAACATTCTTAGACCCCCTAAGCATGATGCAGTCAAAGTTAAGCACTTTTATGTCCTGCAGATGGTTTAAGCACATGCTTAACTCTCTCCCACTGAAATCAAAGGGATTTGAAGTGCTTAACTTTGACCATATTGTTCTGGGATTTGTTATTTGAGCAATTAAGTAAACCTAACCTTGCTTTCTTTCAGAAATATGGCATTCACTCAGCCAATCCAATTTGTCAGACTAGCAGAAGTGAATGGCTGCTACTAACTGCCTTGAAGCTGTTCTACATATTTTGCAGACTAAGGACCAAACTAGATGTTACTTTTATTGTGTGGTTAGCAACCACACATGGGGCAGTATCCTGTTCTGTCCACTCCCTTTGTGACCCCGAAAGCTGAGAGTGACTGCTGGCACAATGGGGATTTTGTGGTTCTACAAGCAATGAGAAACAAGTGGAAATGGCTGTTTCTGGAATGGGGCAGGTCAGCGGAGCTTGCAGAAGGGAGCTTCGCTTACCTGTCCCAATCTGGAAATGAGCATTTCCGGGGTTATTTCTAGAACCATAAAGTCCCTGTTGCACAAGGGGTCACTCCTGCTGATGCAAGGGAACCTGTGGAGGCGGGACAGCAGTACAGCAGGGATGCTGCCCATGGTGTTTTTATACACACACACACACACACTTGGTGTAGGCCCCAATTCTTATTGGGACTGCAGCACATGGGTTTAACCATTCTTTCCCCAGCCGCAATCCCAATGAAAATCATCTGCCCAGCTGCAATTACCATTTTTAAAAAGGTCCCATTTGCACCAATGGGAGCTTTTTTCCAAATGCGAATTGCAGTCTCAAGGGCAGGATGATTTTTATTGGGACTGTGCAATACACAGTGCAGCCAGGAACCCTGATAATGCAGGATTCTTGATTGCATGGAAAAGCTGATGTACCTACTGGTATTCTTGCATAGATCCCCATTCCCATGTTCTGCTAAACATGGAGGTTAAAGTTGGGACCAGTGAATGCAATCCCCCTCCACATACCCATCCAATGCCTGAGAATAGGACAATAGAAAACTAGCAAGCCAGGAGGAAGGCTGGATTAGAATCTATCACCATGATACTTAGCTTTCTATGTGGAGAGCATTTTTGTATGTAGGAGCATTTAATCATGTGAGCCTGCCCTGGAGTCTGAAGTGGTTCAACCAGACACAAGTTTACCACCTAAGTGAAGGCAATGCCTTGCATTCTTTTCGGTGTGTAAGAAATGATAAATATTGTGTGATTATTAACCATGGTGAAGTTTAACCAGAGTTTGCCAAACATTTGCTAACCCAGGTTTTAAAGGCTAACCATAGAAAGCCTTAAACCATGCCTACTGCTGGTGCACATGTAATACTATCTATCTATCTATCTATCTATCTATCTATCTATCTATCTATCTATTTATTTATTGCATTTATACCCTGCCTTTTTTCCTCTTGCAAGGAACCCAAGGCGGCTTACATTATCCTCCTCCTCTCCATTTTATCCTCCATTTAATACTGTACCATACCACATGCTAATTAGGGAATGGAGAGGGAACTTGTGCAGGGAATGAGAAGAAGCCCATGATACATTAATAATCTCCAGTTCTAACCATGCTTAGGAGATTACAAACATACTATTAGCATTCGGCAGGGGTGCCCTTTCTCCCAGGCTCTCCGTGGGTTGGATGACATCAGTGGACGTGGTCACACCCACTGATACCATTGCCGTGCTCCCTGCCTCCTTTCACTTTCTCCGTGATCTTACTTAGATCGGATATAACAGCCGGGATTCTTTGAGGGGGTGGGGCTCAGAGCCAAAGCCCCACCTCCTTGGGGGACCCCAAGGAGGCTCCATGGGCCAGATTGGGGACCCCAGCAAACCCTGGTACTAGGCCGTATTAATGTTGCTTCCTATGTAGGATCAGTTTGTTGCAAAATGTATATGATTACTACTAACTAAAAAAAACCCAGACAGCCCTTTAGAAAAAAAAGAATGCTAACCTTTAATTTTTAAAAAATACAATCTTCAGCCTAAATGAGCCAATCTTGTTCAGAAAACCTTACAAAGCTCCTGCTGCTCCAAGTATGAGCTTCATCAAACCTATGAATTCTTAAAACATCAATTCTATGAGATCAGTGCAGTCTGAGAAACGTTATGACTTCCACATGCCTTCCATGTTCTGCCAGAAAATATATTATGTTAAAATCATAATAACTGAGTTTGGCTTCTGAGAAGTCTTGGGAAAAAAATGTGATGACCAGGGTTTTTTTTTCTTCCCAGTTCGCTGACTTTTACGCTGTGCAATTCTAGGCACATCTACTCATAAGCAAGCCCCATGCACTTCAGTGACGTTTACTCCCTGGTAAGTTTGTATAAGATTGCTGCCTAAGATAACATTAAGGGAAGGCAAAAAGGGTTGAGGAAACTGATGGCTTGTGTATTCGTGATGTCCAAACTCTTGACGGCTCCTCGGCGGCCATATTCTTGAGCTAACCTTAGCGATGCCAAAGAGCCAAACGTTTGGATCTCTCTTCCAAACTTGTCATGATGTTTTTAAGAAACTCAAGATATTCTCCCTAAATTAGGGTTCGCTGGCTGTCGTCAGCAGACTCTCCCATGAATTACATACTGATGAGGACATAAACAAGAATTTCTGTTCTGTTGCTGTCATGAGCTCTGACTGATGGCATATGCTGGACGGTGTATGTGATGTATCTGTTGTTCACTAGTGGACTAGAAGCATTGGAAAGGGTGAGACAGAGGATAGATCAGCCAAACAGATTAAAACAGGCAGGCAACGTTAATCTTACAGCTCCCTGTGCAGTCTACTTCAGATTTCCCAGAAGTGGTGCCCTCCAGAGGTTTTGGACTATAATTCCCACCATCCCTGATCACTGACCATGCTGGTTGGGGCTGGTGGAAGTTGTAGTCCAAAACCTCTGGAGGGCACCAGGTTGGGGAAAGCTGGTTTTCTTCTTTGATCTCCAACCAGTGGGTGTTCCCATGGAATACGTGTAATTTTGGTATCAAAGATCTGCTTCACCCTGCATCATGACAGTTTAACTGAGGCTCCAATCCTCTGCACATTTACATGGGAGTAAACTCAATTGAACACAGTCATAACTGCTTCAGAGTAAGCATGCATAGGACTGTTCTGCACAATGTCTTCTTTAGAGTGCAGTCCTAACTCCCTGATGTTGATGGATAGAGGCGGTTACGATATAGCTTTGGTTTCTCTCCACTGTCCTCTGCCAATGGAGAGAAGTGTAGCCACCAGGGGAGGAAGAACTCTGCCATGGTAGAGGCCCCCTCTACACCCAGGCAGGTGGAAAGCCCCAAATGGGGTGTTCTGGAGGTGGGTTGGCAGTGGCTTTGGATCTGCTGGATCCAAAGCTGCTCCATTCCCCCAAGAGGGGCCCAATTCGAGCCCCTTATTCCCTCCTCCATTGTAACTAACAGGAGGGAAAACTGGGAAAATAACTCTTTCTACTGAATAAAAAACACTGCCCCCACCTCCTGCCCTGGTTGGGCTGTGGATGAAGTGGTAAATCCGCTCCATTAACCCCCCCTCCTTTGGAGTGCTCTGTTACACTTTTGAATAATCACATGCATACACACCCATGTAACAACCTGGCTTGCTAAGTTCCACTCTCCATGGCTGTTGTTCTGGAAGACAGCATGTTGCTCAATTGAAAGCCATGCTGCTTTGGGCAATAATACGGCATTTTGAAAGAATGTAATACAGTTATGGGGAACCCAGAACCTTTCAGCTTTGTTGATGAATGGCTTAATTATCTGGCCACATGAAACAGGCCCAATAAAGGAGGTGAAGAAGATGAGGTGGGAGAGTTGTTCATACCAACTTGAAGGCGGTGGCAAATGTCCAAATAAGATGTGGGTAAACACTGGTTTTAAAGAGCCAATTTATATTCTGGCCCAAAGAGGGTGGCAGGGAGAAAATATTTTGCAACCTGCCATAACATGCTGCACATTCCAAGTTTGCACCCAGGATGGCATCAACTCTTTCAAATTCTTTGAGCAACACTTTGTTAAAGAACAGGGTAAATTCAGACAAAATCAGATTGCAGAATTAAATTGGTGACCTAGAAAATTCCATCCCTTCCCCCTTTTATGAATTTCAGCAGGGGATTTTAAATCTTCCCCAAAGATTGGTGCTGCTTGGGATTCTTCAACACATACAGCCCAGGAGCATGGGCAGCGTAATTCAGAATGACACGTCTAGAAATTCAGATGCCTTTAATGCACCCCTTGAGAAGATCAATACCACAAGCATGATATAAACAAGACTGGCTGTGTGCTATTATTCCATGTGAGTACATGAAAACAGTGCAGAGTGTGGCACTGGACACAAAATTCACCTCCTTGGGAATCAGGTTTCCTTTTTTTAAAAACGAGTTTCTAGCCCTTATGGCTACAGAGAAGACTGAGTGCTGGAACCTCATAAGCCACAGGGTAGTCTGAGTAAGATTTCCAATGGTTGGGATGGGGAATCTTTCTGTGCCCTGTGAAGATCCCACAATTAGCAAAGTCAGAATAAATTATGCCTCGTCCTGCTGGATCCAAAGAAGCTAACGATAGAGTGGTTAACCACACAGGCTTAGAGTCCGTAGGCTGTGTTTCAAACTTACCTTCTGTTTCTTTTTGGTTACTCTGCCATGGGGTCTTCAACATGGTGCCCGTGGGCCCCAATGTGCCCCTCCCCCATCTCTTGGTACCTGCCAGATTCCCTCCCCCTCCGGATGTTTCTTTTATCTCTGTCTCTGTCTCTATTGCTACATCTCAGCCATCCCAAAGTACAATTGGATGAATCTGTCAGGTTTGTTTTCTCCCACATAATTTATTTTTAATGTTCAAGTTCTTTCCACCCTATTTATGAGGAAAATTGCAAATTTTGGTAAGTTCTTATCAAAAAACGAACTGAACAAAATCCTCATACATCTGCAACAGCGAAATTCAATAGGTAAGCTATTCCTAGCATGGAGTGGACCATGCTGAATCTGCCTCCCACATAGTTAAAGATGAGAAGCCTGTCAGAAAAAAAGAGGTGCTAACCCTCATTCAGCCCCACAAATATGGCTGATTCCAAAGGATTCAAATCCAGGCTTTTAAGACCTAAGCATGTAAAGTCCTCTTCATGCACGGATAAATCTGTCTGTTTTGCTTTCTCCCATTCATTTTTTTTTAAAAAATCTCAGGTTCTTTCCATCCCCTCTATGACGGAATTTGCAAATTTTGTTACATTTCTATTCAAAAATGAAACAAATGAAATTCTCACCCATCCTTATTGAAAACAAACCAACCAATACGAACAATTTCACAATTAGGCTTAGGGGTCATGGCTGCAGTCCTAAACACAGTTTCCTGGGATGAAGATCATTGAATGCAATGGTGCTTCCTTCTGATTGCATAGGTTCAACTTGTAAAAATGACTGCATTCTGTAATAAAAGATCTTCAGACAGCTGCATTTATTTATTAATTATATTTCTATAGCACCCAATAACCAAAGCTCTCTGGGCAGTTTACAAAAGATTAAACTCTTAAAAATAGAACACAAACATAATATAAAAACCATTTACAAACAAAAACCATTCAAAAGAATCAACAATAGAAATCTCAGGACCAGTTAAAACCCTATCATATGCTGTCAAATGCCTGGGAGTAGAGGAAAGTCTTAACCAGGTGCTGAAAGAATGACAATGTATAGTGGGATAAACGGGCGCTCCCCCATCTGGGTTCTCCAGGTACCTGCTGAGCCTCCGCCCCTGAGCCCCATTGCTTGCTGAGCCACCCGCACTCACCCTGGGCCCATCTGCCGAGCTCTGTGACCACAATTTTGTGGAAAAAAATGGCAATCGCAAAAATGCGCACCTTTGATCTTATGCAAAATGGCACTGTGAATGGTTGATATACGCAAGATTACAGGCGTAAATGGCCCATTTGCGCCTATAATCTTACATATATTGGCCATTCATGGTGCCATTTCGCATAAGATTAAATGTGTGTATTTTCATGGTCACCAGTTTTGTTTTGTTTTTGCAAAGTGGCGATCGCTGAGCTAGGCAGATGGGTCTGGGTGGGCGCAGGCAGCTTGCGAGCGCGGGGGGAGCTCCAGCAGGGAAGGGGGCATGGTGGGTGCGGCTCTGGACAGAGGGCGGAAGGGGTGGGAACTGGACTCCCGGTCTCTGGTCCTCCCAGGCCCATGCTATCCCTAAATGTTGGTACAAGGTGGACTTCACTGGGGAGAGTGTTCCACAGTTGGGGGCCCACTAATGAAAAGGCCCTCTCCCTTGTTGGCACCCTCCAAACTTCCCCCGAAGGAGGCACTTGGAGGAGTACCTGATATGATGATCATAGTGTATGGGCAGGTTCATCCCGGGAGAGGCACTCTGTTCGGTATATCATTCCCAGGCAACTTTTAGCTTTTTCATTAATTTAATTAAAAATGCAAACAATCCTTCAAAGAAGTGTTACCCTTTAAGCTGTTAGTTTGAATTAGGAACCCCATCAAAGAAAGGGAAAGAAGAATCCAATTCCTGCTTGAATATTTTCTTCATTCTCTGATTTCTTCTGTGCTGATCTGTCACAAACAACAGTAAAACTTGAAAGCCTTGTTATCACTGCATTCACTTGCTGGAGCAACTAGGGTCCATCAGTTACCCTGGCACTCTGGCAGATGATGTCACTGCTCATGCCCTGAAAAAAGGTCGTGGAGCTTCACTCCCCTGTGTTGCCAGTGTCACTCGACTCTGCTACTGTCTGTTAAATGTAGCTTGACCTTGAGTTTCTTGCAAAGATCATAATGATGTCACTGGACATTTCCCCAAATTGTTATTTTCCCAAATAACAAAGACCAATTTTTCATCATTCCACCCTATTGCAAAACTTAGAAACCCACATACACACAATACACACTGATAAGTGTCAAGAAAAACCAGTCTAATGCAGCCTTCCCCAACCTGGTGTCCATCAGATATGTTCAATTGCAACTAAAATTATTAAAGGGCTGGAGCAACTCCCCTCTGGGGGAAGGTTTCAACAGCTGGGACTGTTCAGTTTGGAAAAAAGGAGGCTAAGGGGAGACATGATGGAGGTGTGCAAAATTATGCACGGTGTGGAGAATGTGGATAAGGAGATATTCCCCCCCCTCAAAATACTAGAACCCGGGGTCATCCCATGAAGCTGATTGTTGGGAGACTCAGGACAGATAAAAGGAAGTACTTCTTCACACAGCGCATAGCTAAACTATGGAATTTTCTACCACCCATTTGGATGGCTCTAAAAGGGCGTTGGATGAATTCATGGAGGAGAAGGCTATCAGTGGATACTAGCCCTGATGGCTATATGCTACCTCCAGTATCAAAGCCAGCAATTCTATGTACACCAGTTGCTGGGGAACATGGGTGGGAGGGTGCTGTTGTGCTCATGCCCTGTTTGTGGGTTAAGAATCATAGAATAGTAGGGTTGGAAGGGGCCTACAAGGCCATCAACAGCTGGTTGACCCCGGTTCCCGGTCGACAGCTGGTTGGCCACTGTGTGAACACACTGCTGGACTAGATGGACGCCAGGTCTGATCCAGCATGGCTCTTCTTATATTCTAATTCCCATTATCCCCAGCCAGCATGGCCAATGAAGATTCCAGGAGGCTCCCTGGAGTGCCATTTTGCCTGAATACAAGGCTCGTGTTCCTTGTGTGCCTCGTTTTAAAGTAAACCTGACCCCCTTTTTTGGTCACTGCCACTGCTGTCTGGCAATGTTTTGGCTGCGAAGTGCCGTTTTCTTTTTTCCTCTTTTTTTTTTTGTGGCCACTGCTGCTGCTGCAAATTCGGTGGCAACGGGGGTGGGGCAGGGAGAGGGAGCAGTGGTGGTGCAAAAAAGGTCAGGGGGCACATGCAGAGTGTGGGGTGCATGTTCCCACTCCTGAGGTTGGGCTCATCTGGACTACATAATGTATACTGAAGGAATCCCCCAGATTTCACTGCAACTGCACCAGTGTTTCTGGGATCTGGAGGGGGAGAGGAAAGCTCTTGTGTGCCTGCAGTTACCTTCAATATGATCTTTTATTGGGTAAGCAATTCTTGCAACTGCATTCCCACTACAGGGTGGTACTACATTCCTGAAAGTGTGCAAACAACTTTACCCCAGGGAATACAAATTTTCCAAAGCTGCAACCTGCCAAGAGAAAACTAAGTCTTGGCTGTGAAACGACAGGTCTGTCATCAATGAAATGTACTGCTCTCTTTCAGGCTGGGGCAATTAATTTCCCTTCGCGCTCCGATCGCCCCAGGGGATTTTGCTGTGCTACAGACGCCCCACACATTTTTGCATTCATTACGCAACAGGCCCTGCTTTGATGTGAGTGTCTGTGAGGAGCTGCAAATGAGTATCAATGTATCACATCTGTTTGTGAACATCGGCTTTGAAACGGTAGCATTACATCCAAATTAATACAGAAGCATGCCCAATGCAGGCTGGCATCAGTGGGGTGGTGCACCGTGGATAGCTCCTTTAGAGTTCTGATTGGTTCTGACTGAAACCCGGAGTGGATTCACTGCCCCATTGACACTGGAACCACCAGCCTCTTCTGAGCATGCTGCTATTATCTGTCCCAAAATGGAAGTACGAGATGAAAAATAAACCAGTTCCCAGCTGCTGTATAGCCTTCTCCAGGCATTCTTCCTCCTGTGTTGATTGACTGCATGAGGAGAGGAACACTCCAGTCCTACACCCTCCATCATTGCGTTTGTTGCCCTGTATGCGTGGAGAGTACCAGTCTGAACAGGAGAGCCTCCTGTATCCATGGAGGCTGTCCATGAGATTAAGAACCCTGGAAAAATCAGCATTCTTGCTCATGAGGAGACCTTCCGTGGATACAGGAGGCTCTCCTGTTCAGACTGCTGCTCTCCATTTGTGCAGGGCAGGGACGTATGAGGACAAAATGTGCAAGCATGCCCCATTCAAAGCTCCAAAAGGGAGCGCAAGCATGAGCATGTGTCTGCCTAAAATATTTGTGAACAGTTGAGCACATGCTCGCGTTTCTCTCGTTCCCGATTCCCAGTTCAATTTGCGCAATGAGAAGAGAGAAGCAGGTCCACTTTAGACTATGGAGGAAATCTGTGCAAATTAGAAAATTTGCACAAATTTGGGGAAATTTGCATGAGCCCCCATTTGATTTCTGCTCAATTTGCATGATTTTCCCATTCACTCAGAGCGAGCAGTGATCGCAAACTTGAATGGGGATCAGTGATGAGGCAAGTGGCAAGGCAATGCTCAGAGAATCCTGGTGATTTTGAACATCGCTTGTTTTTCCATCCTGAATACAGGGTGATGAATGGGCTGACAAAGGGAGGTGAGGATGGAACACTCCACACTTTCATTCAACATGGGAAGAAAAATGCTTGAAGAGGGCTTATATCTATATCTATATATCTATATCTTCTATCTATATCTTCTATCATATAGATATAGATATATAATTTAAAGTCAGGAGTTAGTTGGTCATCCCTTTTTGACTGCCTTTCCATTGAACGATTCTGATGAAACGCACTTCATTGGAAAGCTCTTGACGTGCAGAGTCCACAAATAGCCACGGTTTTAACTATGATTCAAAGTCGAGCATTTATTCATGTTCATAAAGCTTAAAAAAAAGAATTAGGGTATCTTCTATAACAATGTAGTATAAAGTTTTATTTTTAATATAAAAAAATGTTAAGTATAATTAACCAAACCTAATTAATTGCAAACTGGAGCAAAATGAAATATGAACACACAAAAAGTCTCTGTACACCTTTAGTTAAGTTAAACCTTTCATTAGATTTTATTTTTCTCCATGAACTGTGTCTGCTGGGACCCAACTTGTATATCTATATTCTAGATCTATCTGTACATCTCTGTCTGTCTAGTGACCGATCCCTAAGATCGTGTAACACTTGGGATTCCCTATGTTCCTTGAGATAGGTAATCCAAAGTATGATAACTTTCATGGACCCGTTTTGTTTTCAGTCCACCCATATTGTAAGTATTTTGTCTCTGCCAGCACCTTTTGCACTCACTTGCTCAACAGAAGGCAGGATGGAGTTGATAGTTTCTTTGGGGGGGGTATAAAGTTATCTTGCTCCGGACGCAGGATGCTTCACTTTGACAAAGCTTGAGAGCCCCAGGTTTGCAGCTGCTATTCGCATTGATAAGAATTTTCCTGCTGGCTTTTGTATAAGTAAATCCTGCCTTTGTAGTTACCCTTTTATTAAATTATGTGTACATTATGATGGGCTTATGCGCTTCCCAAATTCCCCATGTCATGTGACTCTGGAACGAAATCGGCTCCTTCTTGTGTACAAGAACTTGCAGGGTGTGGTGGATTTTCAGATAGCTTCTATGGGAGTTCACAAATTTTAGCAAAAGGCCCTGTTAAGATCAATCATCACAGATATATTCAAAAAGTGAATTGCCCCAAGCTTTTATTTGGCAATCTGTGAGCTGATTTAAGTACCTCAAAGCTTTATCTGTGTGGGAAAATGGCTTTTCAACTGTTTTCAGTACTACACGGGGCTTTGAAACATGAAAATACATCCAAATATGCATTGCAATAAGTAATCATTTCCAATTCCCTTTAGTGTCACGTGTGTGTGTGTGTGTGTGTGTGTGTGAGACACAGAGAGAGAAATCTAAAGGACCTAGCTGAAAACTGCTGCCTTTGTAAGAACAATTGTAAATCTATGCTGGGGAAGGTTTTTGGAGGGTGAGGTATAATATATATAAATGCTTGAAATAAATTAATACAATAATTCTGTTCCTATCTTTGAAACTGTGCATCACCACTATGATCTTATAAAACAGCACAGCTCCACAGCTAAAGGCAGGGGCGTTGCTGGGTCTTAAAAGATCCGGGCACAGGCCCTTAACACAAATTTGTGTGCATGCACACACACATATATGAGTCTAAGCACACGTCTAATATGTGTGTGTGTGTGTGTGTGTGGTGCGTGCATGCAGTGTGCTTGCATGTGTGTATAGATTACATACATACATAAGAAGTGTTCACTGACCCCCCTCCCCACTTCAACTCAGACCCCAATTCAGCATTTTGGAAAACATCCCACTTCTCCTCTGGCCAATATGTAGTCGGACCACTTCAGCTCAGCACCAAAAATGAGTCTTATGCTTCCTGTTGACTACCATGGAAAATTAGAAAAAAACTGTAACTTTTTTCTCTTGGTCAGAACTAGATAATTTCAAGCATAGTAGTCCCCTAGTTTACATTCCAATTCCAAAGAAGGGCAATGCCAAAGAGTGTTCAAACTACCGTACAATTGTGCTCATTTCACATGCCAGCAAGGTGATGCTCAAAATCCTACAAGCTAGGCTTCAGCAGTATGCGAACCGAGAACTACCGGAAGTACAAGCTGGGTTTCGAAGAGGCAGAGGAACTAGAGATCAAATTGCCAACATTCGCTGGATCATGGAGAAAGCAAGAGAATTCCAGAAAAACGTCTATTTCTGCTTCATTGACTACGCTAAAGCCTTTGATGGTGTGGATCACAACAAACTCTGGCAAATTCTTCAAGAGATGGGAGTACCAGACCACCTTACCTGTCTCCTGAGAAACCTGTACGAGGCTCAAGAAGCAACAGTAAGAACCGGAAATGGAACAACCGATTGGTTCAAAATTGGGAAAGGAGTAAGACAAGGCTGTATATTATCGCCCTGCTTATTTAACTTATATGCAGAGTACATCATGAGAGACGTCAGGTTGGATGAATCACAGGTCGGAATTAAGATTGCCGGGAGAATTATCAATAACCTCAGATATGCAGATGATACCACCCTAATGGCAGAAAGCGAAGAGGATCTAAAGAGCCTCTTGTTGAGGGTGAAAGTGGAGAGTGCAAAGGCTGGTTTGAAACTCAACATTAAAAAAACGAAGATCATGGCATCTGGCCCCATCACTTCCTGGCATATAGAAGGGGAAGAAATGGAAGCAGTGACAGATTTTATTTTCTTGGGCTCCAAGATCACCGCAGACGGTGACTGTAACCATGAAATTAAAAGACGCTTGCTCCTTGGGAGGAAAGCTATGGCAAACCTAGACAGCATAGTAAGAAGCAGAGACATCACCTTGCCGACAAAGGTCCATCTAATCAAAGCTATGGTTTTCCCAGTAGCAACGTATGGCTGTGAGAGCTGGACGATAAGGAGGGCTGAGCGCCGAGGAATTGATGCTTTCGAACTGTGGTGCTGGAGAAGACTCTTACGAGTCCCCTGGACTGCAAGGAGGTCAAATCAGTCCATCCTAAAGGAAATCAACCCTGAGTGCTCATTGGAAGGACAGATACTGAAGCTGAAGCTCAAATATTTTGGCCACCTAATGCGAAGAGAAAACTCCCTGGAAAAGACCCTGATGCTGGGAAAGACTGAAGGCAAAAGGAGAAGGGAACGGCAGAGGATGAGATGGCTAGATAGCACCACTGATGCAATGAATATGGACTTGAGCACGCTCTGGGAGAGAGCGCAGGACAGGAAGGCCTGGTGTGCAATGGTCCATGGGGTCACGAAGAGTCAGACTTGACTGAATGACTGAACAATAAGCCCCCTAGAAGGGGATTACACCTGCTCAATGTCAGAAAAATAGAGGCAGGGTTTATATTTTGATTTTCTTTTAAAGGGAATTGCCAATGACTTTTTAATTCCTTGGAAGAATTGAATAAAAATTTCCAGATTCATTGCCCCATCAAAGGAGACCATGTCTGCCAAATTGCAGAATGCTAGCCACAAGGTTTTTATGCATGGGTGGCCTTGACATTTTGAGGTCTCCAAAAGAAGACATACTTGTTTCCCTATGTTCCTTGTGGACAATTGTTCTGAAAATTACAGACAGCTTACAGTTGTCCCTAAGTAAGAAACCAGCAAAGTTTCAGAAGGAGAGGTGCAGCAATTCATGTGGAAGGGGAGTTCTCCAGTTTGAGGGAGGGAGTGATTTGCTTTTCCTTCCATTCACCTCTTCCCCAATAGTCTTTGGATAAATTTGTATGAAAATGCACAGGTCATTAGAGGTGTCCCCCAGGCAAGAAACCTGCAAAGTTTCTGAAGGATATACATGCATTCTAATTTAGAATTACTAGGATTTATTTACCTTTGACCAATGTTAGCAGCAGGGGAATATGGGTGGGAAGGTGCTATTGCACTCATGTCCTGCTTGTGGGTTTCCAATGGGCATCTGGTTGGCCACTGTGTGAACAGAATGCTGGACTAGATGGACCTTGGTCTGATGCAGCACGGCTCTTCTTATGTTCTTAAATAGAGAGTGCCTCTGAGCATGTGCAGAATGTTTTTCTTTCACCACTGAGCACTTACATTCTCCCCCTACCAATTCTATTCCCCTCCATGCAGCCATCCCTCCTCATCCTACCATCCTCCAGCAACTCTTCATAAAAACAGACGTCTTGTTTTGTTCAACTCTCCTCTATCCCCTCCTTGTTATGCACAAGCTCTCATTGCATCTTCCTCCCCATAACTTCATTTGTGCCAAGACTTCACCAGGATTCAGCCAATGAGTCTGTTTTCAAAACTAGGGCTAAGTTATGGGGAAACTCTGAGCGTGTACTAAGTGCCTTTCCCTCACCACTGAAGCTAGAGTTCATCCAAAAAGCCCCCAAATGACAAAACATGCATAGGACTGAGCTGAAAGGGTAGTCAATTCATTAAACAGAATTGGGTAGGCACTGTACTAAGCCCACAATACCATGCTCAACTCAGGACTTATTTCTAAGTAAACATGCAGAACATCAAGATGCAAACCTCCCTGCAAAAGTAACTTGTGCTGGAATCCTATGCACACTGTCCTGAGGGTAAGCTGCATTAAACATAACAGGACTTCTCAGTAGACATTGTTGTTGTTGTTGTTGTTCAGTCGTTCAGTCGTGTCCGACTCTTCGTGACCATAGGTTTGCATAAATTAGCAATATGTATCTCCCCTCCACTTAAAAAACAAACCAAAACCTCCTATTTTTTAATTAAAGCTTTTTGTTCAGAGGAACATAGGAAGCTGCCTTATACTGAGTCAGACCCTGGATCCATCTAGCCCAATACTGTTGACACTGACTGGCAGCAGCGGCTCTCCAGGGTTTCAGGCAGGATTCTTTCGTAGCCCTACCTGGAGATGCTGGGGATTGAAGCTGGGACCTTCTGCACGAAAAGCAGGTGCTCTGCCACTGAGCTACAGCCCTTCCTATGGATGGATAATGGCAACTGTCAAACAAAACAGCCCCATTTTTGTTTCTCTGCAACCATGTGAACCCACTTTTCTCAAAGGCTTGAGTGAGAAGGAGAAAAACCAACCCTCTTGTCTGTTTGTATACAGTCAAGTACAGTTCAGAACTTCTCTTGCCCACCGAAGATAATTCTCTTTAAGAATTCCCCAAGATATGCTCTGGGTGAAAGAAAGAAGAGAAAGAAAGAAAGAACAGGATTGAGGAGGGAAGAAGGAAAGAATCCAGTCAAGAACGGTGATTGGATATGTGCGCAGGGGTGGGGGATAGAGAGAATTCCCTAAGCCAAGTGGTGCCTTTCAGAGAGGTAGTACTTCAGAGGAATTTAGGAGGCTGTGAAGGATTTGTAAGGATTGCATGTACTTAAATGAACTTTATGAGGTGAGATAGCGGAGGGCTTTTTCTAGTTTTTTTTTAAATCTGTGGAACCTATTTAAAAGTCCCAGCAGTTTCTCAATCATGACGCCACATAGTCCTACCCCTCCCTTTGGGATTACTTGAGTCCTACAGCTATTTCAGAAAAATTAAAGCAGAGGGGGAGAAAGAAGTTTGTGGAGGCTGATTGGATCCTTTGCTGTACTGAGGCTACTAAACTTCTGCAGAATCCAAAGGTTCCAGTTTGGGGCAGTAAAATTAGATGCTGCGTGAAATACCACCTTCTGATTAGGATCTCTAATCCCCTGGGTGACTTGACAGTTTTTACTTTTTGTTTTAAACTTTGAGAAAAGGAAAATTTACCCATGGCTAGTGGAAAAGCCACTGGACCTAACTGTCTGAAATTTGGTAGGTTCAGTCAGCTCCATAGGGTCTGCTAGGTCCCCAAATTCCGTGAATTTATGTGGAAGTACAAAAAAATTATAGCTCTTTACTTTGACAGATTTTCTTGGAAAAAGACAGTTTTACCTATGGCTAGCACAAAATCCACTAGATCTAACTGTCTGAACTTTGGCAGGCTCAGTCATCACTACAGGGGCTTCTAGGTCCCCAAATTCCTTGTACATATGTGGAAGCACAAAAAAGATATAGCTCTTTGCTTGACACATTTTCTTGAAAATAGCGAACTTTTCCTGTGACTAGCATAAAAGTCACTTGACATAACTGCTTGAAATTTGGCAGGTTCCATCAGTGCCATGGGGGTTGCCAGGTTTCCAAATTCCATACACTTACGTGGAAGAACAAAGAAATTATAGCTCTTTGCTTTTACACATTTTCTTGGAAAAGGCGAATTTTACCTGTGGCTAGCACAAAAGCCACTAGACCTAACTGTCTGAACTTTGGCAGGCTCAGTCATCTCTATGGGGGCTGGCAGGTCCCCAAATTCCATGCATGTATGTGGAAGCACAAAAAAATATATAGCTCTTTGCTTTGACAGATTTTCTTGAAAATAGCAAATTATACCTGTGACTAGCACAAAAGCCACTGGACCTAACTGACTGAAATTTGGCCAATTCAATTAGTTCCATGGGGGCTACCAAGCCTCCAAATTTTATGTATTATCATACAAACTAAAAAAGTTATGGCTGTTTTTGTTTTCCAATGCAAGTCAATGGGAAAATCTTAAAAGAATGGCAATTAGGACAGCTCAAAAGATGTGGGGCTGGCCTAGAAATATTTCAAGCACCTGCTCTCGGCTGAAGAAATGGTTGAAATTCTTCACAACTTCTAAACCTGGATATAGTCCTTTCAGTGTTGCTGCCCAGTACCCTAAAAACCTGTGAAGAGGGTGGATGAAGTGGAACCCTGAACTATTTGTTGCTGAACTATAATTTTATAGGAACTTGCTGGAGGCTCAAGTCTTCAGTGTCTGGTATCAGGAAAACTGGCATGGTGGGGCAAATGCTAGGGCCCAGAGGACCTGGGGGTCCCCACCACAGCTGATGCTGGCCTCCCCCCTACTTTGAATTTCCTAAAAATGTTTTTATGGCCCTGCACTGTGAAGAAAACTTCTGGGTCAGGAGGCTATAGCCGCTGTGGTCTTCCTTATCCTCGATGCCTCTGGGCACTGCTCTAATGTACGCATTGGGGAGATGCCCAGAGGCATTGGGGATAAGGAAGATGATGGTAGCTGTGGCAGTGACAGCAGCTGTAGCTGTCTCACCCATTGCTTCTTTTTACAGCAGGAATAGGCAATGTCAGTCTTGCAGGCTCTACTTTTACTAGAATCCTGAGGCCCACCAACCAGAGCAAAAAACATACACTTGGGGGCTGAAACAGACACCACCTTAAGGTTGTATCTAGCACCTTTGCCTTTTTTCATTTTTACTCTAGAGGAAGCATAGTGGCCCTGACCCAGAATTTACAAGTCTCCCTACCTCTATGCTCATATCCCAGGCCAGATTGGGACCCTCATGCCTACACTAGAGTAAAAATGAGGGCAGTGGGGAGAGGGGGAGCCATAGTTGCTAGATATGAATTTAAGGTAATGTCTGCTTTGGCCCCTAAAATTAAAGAATTCTGAGCCCAGGACTTCGTTATGAATGCCAGAACTGAACACAGCTCACTGCCCTTCCACTCACAAAATTCAGTTCTGGTTACCATAAGCTTTCTTCAGTTCTGCAGTATAATTTAAGGGTGGTGGGAGGATCATTTTGATGGTGGTATTGTAAACAAATTTTGAGCTGAAATCCTTGCCAATCTATGGCACATCACCCAGAGATTTGCCAGTAGATTGAGTTCTATCTTCTGCCCACCCCTGTTTCATCGTGCTGGAATGAGGGAGTACCGGCAGCTGGAGAGTCTGTCTACTAAGCTTTGGAGACACCAGTGAGCACTTGCCCAAGTCCCCATCAAGCCTGTCTCTGTCACTGGCTTTAGGGCAGTCTCCCCCTCCAGATGTATTGGCACCCTCCAGATGTGCCCACAGATGTGTTGGACTGCAACTCCCATAATGCACCTCCAAGGCTTTTCTGTCTTCGACACAGTCTTCTCCTCTCCCCTCCTTTTTGACTGCTGTGGCTAGCAGGTTTTAGAAGGCCAAGGGGTGGTCATACAGTGCAGACCTCCATGTCTTCACTATCAGCTAGCACCATGCTGCCTTCCTACCACTGGCCCTTCAGCTTTCCAGAAGCGGGAGCAGGTCTAGATGGTAACTTTGCAACAGGTCTAGATGTTAACGTTGAACGTTTCTACACAAGAAATCATTCCCTACTCATGGTTGTTTACAGGTTCTTCAGGTGACAATGTGATTCTCCAGTTTCACTTCTGTGTCTAAACAGCACTTTTGGCGAGTTTTTTTTTAGAGCAGGGAAAATGCTGTATCATTTGTGAAAGCAAAGGAAAATGCTTTTTCTGCTTGTGCAATTGCACTATTCCGCTATAGCACAGGGCCACCCAGAGGTTATGTGGTGGAAAGGTATGGAAGGAAACACTCTCTGTGTAGTGCTCCGACCTCAATTCTGCAAAGAAACCAAAAGTAGATACAGTGGCTTAACAGCCTCATGTAGAAAAGCTGTTTATTGTGAACCGCTCAGAGAGCTTTGGCTATTGGGTGGTATAGAAAAGTAAGAAATAAGCAAGCAAAGAAACAAACAAAGAGGGATCAGCATCCTTGTTGTGGTTGAAGCCACAGCCCTGTTTGCTTGTATTGTTTAGCATAGCCTTCTCCAACCTGGTGCCCTCTAGATGTGTTGGATTACAACTCCCATCGTCTCCCAGCCAGCATGGTCATTGGCCATGCTGGCTGGGAATGATGGGAGTTGCAGTCCCACACATCTGGAGGGCACCAAGTTGGGAAAGGCTGCTTTAGGGACTTTGCACCTGGTCTGAGCCCAGGGTCCACCCGTGTGGCTCTGGGATTACATACGAACATAAGATGAGCCATACTGGATCAGCCCAAGGGTCCATCTAGTCCAGCATACTGTTCAAACAGTGGCCATTGTACCAGTGTGGGGTCTTGACACAAAGAAAGTGCTCTCGTGCCTGTGGTGGGATGTGTGAATGGGGCTTCCTCCATCAGAATGGAATGTGATGTTTCAAACCTGAATGCTGTGAACCTCAACAATTCCCTAAAAAAAATCATACTATAATAAAGTTACATAGGAAGCTGCCTTAGAGCAGGCCAGGGGATTTATGCATCTAGCCCAGTACTGTTGACCTGGCTGGTTGTGGTTCTGAGGCAGAGGTCTTCACATCATCTGCTTCTTGAGCTGTTGTTAACTGGAGACCCCAGGGGCTGAACAGACAAAGACATACACGTATGCATGATGGTCATGACTTCAAGGGCACTTCTGTGGAAGTAATCCCAGCTAGGGATGGACCAGAATTTTGTTCAGTCCTCCTCCTCCTCCTCCTCTTTTTAAAGACCTTCCCCAAATTCTTCATAAGCAGGATGAAAAGAACTTGAGATTATTTTTTTTAAAAAAACTGAATGCTGGAGAAACTGAAATGGACAGATTCGTCCATCCAGTCCCAGGGCTTTGAGTGCTTATGTCAAAGTTCCTTCTTTTAAACTTCCCCTTCCCAGTAACATGGGGTTTACGCTGTAGACATGGGGTAACCAACACTCTAGACACAGGATTTAACCACAACAGTTAACCAGTAAATTTAAAGCTAGCAAATCACAACTAAAGGTATTTACATAATAGAGCTGAGTGATACAAAATGCCTTAAGAGAAAGTAAATGTTGCAAAATGCAGGTTCCTTTACCCTAGCTGTGCTTAGACTTTTCTAGGCTGCTGCTTCCTGCTCACTCTTCAGACTCTGCTTTCACTTCAGGCTCTGGCTGTCTCTCCCTTACTGGCTCTCTCGCTCTCTTTATATACCCTCCTCCCGCAAAACTAAAAGTACTGCTTCAACCTGAAGAAACAAAACTTATCTGGAGAAATGAAACTGACACTTAACTGGAGAAATGAAATTACTCTTGTCAGGGTTACCCCTCCCAACAGAAAACTCCAGGCCTCTAAGACTGACCTTTTCCCCGTTGCCTCTGTAGGCCTCAAACTTTCACAGTGCACCTCTTAAAAGTCTGGGCTCGAACCCCTGTGTATTTGATCATGCTTGTTTTGCTGGATTACGGTTGCCACCCTATATGGCAAGCAGATACAACATGGTCCTCTCCATGCTGGGAATAGCTGTATGTATTAAATTTGGCCAGTGTGAATGGTGAGGATTCCTTTCCCCCCCCCCCATGTATTAAAAGAATTTACCAAAATTTGCAAATTTCTTCATACACGGGAAGGAAAAGCTTCAGATTTAACAAAATTAAATGCAGGAGAAAGTGAAACTGATAGACCTATCCATCACTAATCCAAGAATAATTCCAGTAATTATTATTATTACTGGAAATGAGATATCTTGCAGGATCATAGGGAGTTGAGTTAATCAGTAACATGGAAATTATTTTGATTTATCTAACACTTTCTCTTGTTAGTCTTGTTTGTCTTGTCTTGTGAAATTGAGTCATCTCCAAAAACCAGTAACACCTCTGGTATTTAGAATGAACAGTTTTTAGAGGAGATAATTTTTTTTGATTAAAAATCAAACCCAGGTACATTTCACAGAACATTCTTGTTTAATTTCCAGCCTTTTCAGCCACCACCCCCATACTTAGAAAAGGTGGAAGCAGACAGCACCCTCTTCTGTTCCACAGTGCTATAATGCTAAAGAGTTGAGTCCCCTTTCCCCCTTATAGGAACAGAGATAAGGGAGAGAAAATACACACTGAAATGTGATGTGCTGTTCACTGCCATCCTATGCATGTTTACTCCATAGCTAAATCCCATTGTGTTCAAAGGGGCATCCATTCTGGTAAGTGTGTATGGAGCTGCAGCCTTAATCATAAAATATTAAATTATCAACCTTTAAAATAAAATAACAGCTACATAGTTCTACCTGAAACTCATAATGGGCATAAAAATAGCCTCCAACAATTGTGCATGAAAGAAGCCTAATATTTTTGCTAAGAAAATTCAAATTCTCCACTTAAAACAATTATGCACCAATAGGGTGGCCCTGTACACATCATCAAAACAGGAAAAAAATGCATCACCAAAAAAAATGACAGAAAAGGATGCAGATTTACATAAAATTTGCACCTACTAACTTATATCTATATAGTTACAAATTTAGAAATAATTACTGCAATATAAATGGAAATACACTACATCTCACCATAGTGGGGAGGCTTGCCGGGGCTGTCTCAAGCTATTTTGGCACCCTGGACGAGGTACCGTTTTGCTTCCCTTCCCCTCAAGCTGTCACGAGTAATTCCTGAACAGCATGAAATGGGTTCATGGGGGGAAAGCCACGCGTTGCTTGTGATATTGATATCTTCTATTTGTAATTTCTTTCTTTAACATGGAAGCATTTCTCCATGTCACTGTACTATAAGGTGCGTTAAACATTTGTCTGGAACACAGTAGATGCATCCTTTAAACCGGTGCTCTTCAACCTGTCCAGACCTGAGACTCACCTCTGATTCCCAGCCTGCAACATTGCTGCTTCTCACACTGGGGAGAATATTGTGATTTAAAATGGCACACAGCTGTAGCCTGGACTGACCAATACAGTGCTTTCCTTTGCTGTATGCTAAGCCTTGCCCAGCTGCTACTGCTGCCTGCCTGCTTGGGGTCGTTTGGTGCCCTGGACCTCTAGGTGACCACCCACTTTGCCTCTCCCTAGAACAGCCTTGAAGACTGCAACCTGTGTGCCTGCTCAGGCTGCTGTCCAGGTGCTACCTGCTGATGGGCAACTTCCAGGCTCCCTGCTCACCCTTTTTATGGTTCTTTATCTTCAGTCCCAGCTCCTGCCAACCTAGCAGTTCGAAAGCAAGAAATTGCAAGTAGATAAATAGGTACCACCTCAGCGGGAAAAGTAACAGCGTTCCGTGCACCTTGGTGTTCAGTCATGCTGGCCACATGACCACGGAAGCGTCTTCGGACAGCGCTGGCTCTTCGGCTTAGAAACGGGGATGAGCACCGCACCCTAGAGTCGGACATGATTGGTTGGGGACACCTTTACCTTTTTACCTTTTTATCTTTAAACTGGACTTGGACTGGATACCCTTTCAAACAGAGAATGCTTTCAAACAGAGGACCATCCTCTGTAAAGTAGGACATGTGGCCACCCTGTGCATCAATCACATACAGATTCACGACGGTTTTAGGTTTGTGCATAATGCCTATTTTTTCAAGGCAAATTTGGAGCTCAAAAGTGTTATTTCCACCACTTGCAAAGCCCACGTATTATCAATTCATCACACATGTATGTCTCTACCTTCCCCCCAAAGGTTTACTGTAGGAGACATGGAACTAGCCTCCTTTTTCCTCACAACAACCCTTTAAGGTAGAGGGTCAGAAATGCCAGCTGGCCTCAGCTCCCCCAGTGAGCTTCATGGCTGAGAACATAAGAATATAAGAACATAAGAAGAGCCCTGCTGGATAAGACCAAAGGTCCATCTAGTTCAGCATTCTGTTCACACAGCTGTCGACCAGGAACCCACAAGCAGGACACGAGTGCAACAGCACCCTCCCTCCCAAGTTCCCCAGAAACTGGTGTGCATAGGCTCACTACCTCTGGTACTGGAGGTAGCACATAGCCATCAGGACTAGTAGCCATTGATATCCTTTTCTTCCAGGAATTTGTCCAACCCCCTTTTGAAGCCATCCAAATTGGTGACCATCTCTACATCCTGTGGCAGCAAATTCCATAGTTTAACTCTGCACTGTGTGAAGAAGTCCTTCCTTTTATCTGTCCTGAATCTCCCACCAATCAGCTTCATGGCATGACCCCAGGTTCTAGTATCTTGAGAGAGGGAGAAAAATGTCTCCCTTTTCACATTCTCCACACCACACATAATTTTGTAGACCCCTTACCTTCCTGAGCAGGGATTTGAACTAAGGTGACTCTGGTCCAATCCCAGCACTTCGGTTAGTACATTGCATTGCCCTTAGTCAAGCTGGAGTAGAGTATCAAGCATGGTTTAAAGGCAAAGCATGCATGAGAGGAACATAGGAAGCTGCCTTATACTGAGTCAGATGTTTGGTTCATCTAAGCTCAGTATTCTCTACAGAAGTGTGGAACCTCTCCCCATGAAGCTGGGCCCCTAGGGTATCTGAATGTTAGGGTGGCCAGGTGTCCTACTGTACAGGAGACAGTCCTGTATTTGAAGGTCTGTCATAGGAGAGTCCTCTGTTTGAAGGTGTCCTGTATTTGAAGGGCTGCCCAATCCAAGTCTGGTTTAAAGAGAAAGAAACATCAGAATGGAGAGCAGGGACCCTGAAGTTGCCCATTGTCATGGTCTGGCAATGTCCCTGTTCCATAAGTGGAAGGGAAAACTGGCAAAATAATGTCCAGCTGTCACCAGCTGGAAGTTTTTAATTCTATGGCTGTCTCCATGAAAGCAGAATTAAAACTCTCTTGGTCTCAGGTATCTGCTTGGGGAAGTGTGGGCTGACAATTAGATGTAGGGTGGGTACTCCCTCCAGAAAAGAGGCCATAAAGTTTCAAATAATGAAGTTTAAAATTTACTATAGAAAAATGCCAATAATAGGAAAAAGATCCTTAAAATCTAATGGACACGCACACATGTGTGCACAATAGGGTAATAAAACAACCGGAGATGAGCCCATCCAGTTAACCAGCTAGATTGTTTCTCAGATTGTTTCGCTGTTTTATCCAGGTCCCCTATCCAAGCAAATATCTTACTGTCTTTGATCTGGCCTTCTCAATCAGATCTCCAGTTCCAAAAATTCAGACTCTTTCTTTCCCCAAGCAATCTGGTCTTCTTCCCCACCCTTCTCTCTGTCTCCTGTCATTCACTTTCTGCCTCTGGCTTTTATCTTCTAAACTTATTTTCTTTCTCTCTAACTCCAACCAGTTAGGAGGGTAGTTTCTTGTTCATTCCTGCCAACTGTGCAGGTGTTCTCAGATGAAACTGATTACTTTGATCCATTGCAGTCTGGGTTGGGGATGGAATCGGCCTTGCTTGCTCTGACTGTGCCTCGGGCCCCTGGCAGTTGAACTGCACTAATGCAGTGGCTTGTTGGATCCAGGGCAAGTGTCCCGGAGTTAGTTCCAAGTTGTCCCCTCTTACTGATGGCTGGATCCAATGAAGATTGGGCGATTATAAACATCTCTTACCTTCCTGGAAAAAGAAACTAGGAAGGATCTTATGGCACAATATTAGAGTTTGGCTAAAAACATCCCTTAAGAGTAGTTTCCATTTGATATGTATGGCACATTCTCTTTGACCTCTCCAAGTCTCCCCAGACTGTAGCTAGTTCCATCTCTAGGGCTATTCTCCCCTTGCCCTGAGCACATTATGGACTTTGTCAAGCCCTTTAAAAAGATGACTGCATTTCCCCTATAGCCGCTTAAAGAACATCCCGATATGTCAAGGCATTTCAACCTTTTTTTCTTTGAGAAAGAAATTAATATCAAAGGTTGGTCAGTGAACAGATATTGTCCATTGTATGTCACTTTTCTTTTCATTTCTTACTATCTTGCTACAAAAGAAAAGGAAAGGAAAGATTATAGCCCCATTTTCCTTCTCTGCCCTGAAGAGAATAAAGAAACAACTTGCAGGACAGCTATTCAAAGGCATCTATTTCACAGAGATCATACACCAGTGAGTTGCCAGAATACATGGCACACATCAAGACTGCTACATGCCATAAATGGCACAGGACCAGTTAAAATGATACAAATATATTGACTATTTCTAGGTTTTGGACAGCACCCAGGTTTACTGACAGGGATGGGATATTGTGTGTGTATATGAATGAGGGTTCTTGCATCCACGTCCATTATTTGATTTTCCATCATCCAATTCAGCTTTCCCCAACCTGGTGCTGTTCAGATGGCCAGTGGCCAGGAATGCTGGGATTTGTAGTCCAAAACATCTGGAGGGTGCTAGGTTGGGGAAGGCTGATGTAATTCATCAGCATGACAATCTGCAGGTGAATTTGTGTCCTGATTCCAGTGAAAAGCATTGGGTTTGAGTTGATATGGAATTTTAACTGTGATAGCTGATTGACGGAATCATAGACTTTTAGGCCTTGTAGGCCATCTAGTCTAACCCCCTGATTGATGCAGGAAATCATCAGAGTGTGAGCATTCCTAACAGATGGTCATCCAGCTTCTCTTTGAAGACCTCCAGTGGGGGAGAGCCCCCCTCCCCATGCAAGCCACCACTTGATACTTCAGTCATCAAGGGATGAACATTGCATGCCTTTATTTATTACATTTCTATACTGTCCTTCCATTCAATAACTCTCTAGGTGATAAACAATAAAACCTAAAAATTATTTTAAATATATAATAAAACACCCACCCACAAAATGTGGTTCAGTATACAAAGTAACAATAAAATCAGATGATAAAAATCCTTGGGAAGGATCAAACAGTGCACTCCTGTTATTCATGTTGTGCCAGTGAAAACCAGCACTTGCATATCAGTAGCACTTGCTAGTGCACTGAGTTTCCCAGGAAACCTTTTAGCTGGCAACTGCTATTGACGTCGCAAAAGTGTTGGTTTTTGCTAGTGCAATGTCAATAGCACTAGCGAGAGCACACTGTTGGATCCTTCTCCTTCAGCAGCAATGCCCCAGGAGAATTTTCCCCATCCTAGTGTCTTCAGGATATGCTGGACTACAATGGCCATGCTAGCTGGGGGTGATGGGAGTCATACCTCAACACATCTGGAGTTGGGGAAAACTGTCCCAGGAAAATAAGAAAGGTCTTTGCCTGGCACCAAAATGGAATTAATGTAGGTCCCAGGTGACCTTCCCTGAGGAGAGAGTTCCAGGAGCAGAGCACTACAATGGAGAGGGATAGCTCCCTCTTGATCTCAGACAGTGGAGGCACCAGGAGAAGGAGGCACCAGGAGAAGGGCCTCCAAAGATGAATGCAGTGCACAAGCTGATGTGGAAACACACATTCTTTCAGGTATCCCGGCTCTGAGGCACGTATGGCTCCAGCACTTTGAGCTCTGAAATGGACTGGAACATGCAGGTAGGTGCTAGCCTCAATGTATATATATTATTAAGAGCCCATTCATCATTTCTTCTTCTTCTTCTTCTTCTTCTTCTTCTTCTTCTTCTTCTTCTTCTTCTTCTTCTTCTTCTTGAAATTTTATTAATTTTTATTTCTGGTTACATAATGTTATATAAATCAAACAAAATGTTCGTTCAATATCTGACTTTCAATTTCTATCTGGTATTTAAATATTAATTAATCAATTACTTTTATACTCCATAATTCCTTGCCCACAAATCTTAATTCCTAGGTCACCATTGCCACATCAAGCTTCATTTCAGACATGTTGAGAGGGGAGTCATGTTCCTTAAATCTAGGCTCTCCAGAGCATTATATATGTCGACAGAGGCGCCTATGTACTACTGAATTTACAAATTCAGTATATTTCATCCATACCCCTTCAAACTTAACTGTCTTTAATTGCCCTCAGGCTATCCTTAACTTTTGTGTCAATTTCTCTAGGAGAGTGATTTGCCATACTCTCTGGTACCAACTTGCAATATGAAACCCTTTACAATCTTTCCAATGTTTGGCAATCAACCATCTTGCTGCTAACATTAAGTAGCTCACTAATTCCTTACTTTGCAGACCACTGTCTGATCCTGTATATAAATTTAACATGGCTAAATGTGGAGATGGGTGAACCCATTGTCCCATTATGGAACTAATCTCTTGAAACACTGTTTTCCCATTCATCATTTCAAGAGTTGCCTAGGAGATGATTCCTTAGGGCCCAGTCCCATATCACTCTGGGAAAGTATAAATTGAGCTTAAAACCCTGATCAGGATGTACATGATATTTATGCCCAATATTTTTTTTTAAGGAGTCGGAATACAGCTTTATGTAAAGCACGGTATCTATAGATATTTATAAATACGGCCATAAACTTGGAAGGAAAATGAAATTCTGTGGTGTTCAGATTTGACTTCAGTCATCAATGACATTAAATGAACATGGATGTTTGAAATCAAATTATTTGGGACTTACTCCCAAGTCAGCTTGCATAGGATTGTAGATAATTTTTTCTCCATAGCTCTGGTTATGTGATCAGTTCCCAACTTCTATGCTGTTCCTTTGCTCCGAACTCACTTTTGGATATTAGTAGTGACACTTGACCACTTCACTTTGTCCCAGGAAAAATTCCAAACTAGACTAGAGTAGAGCCTTGCTCCAAAATGGGGAAATTCTCATTCAAGAAGCATTGTCTGTACTTGATTGGTTATGTTCAGCCTTGATGATGTCATCAGGTAGTCAAATCTAATTAGCTACATTGCATTGTGATACCATCATATTCAGCATGTGATCACTGATTGGTTGGACTGATGCTGTGACTGTTTCAGGCTAACGTCCTCCCAAAATAGTACTGAGGGAACAGCAGGAGCAGCAAACAAGAACAAATACTAACATTCACTTATTTGGGTGGTGGTGGTGGTGGTGGTGGAATCACGTTGGCCACGACTGAAAATACTACTTTGGGGCCAAAAGCAAAACAGGCAAATGTTTGGTACCGCACTGACCCAAACCACATTCATTTAACTGGCTAATAATGATTGTGCTGGACCACAGACTGCATTGCCTGCACTACCTCATCTAGCAATTTGTTGGGCAGTGGAGGCTGGTGGCTCTGATGTCAGTGGGGCGGTAAATCCGCTCATGGTTTCAGTCAGAACCAGTCAGAGCTCTAAAGAAGCTATCTAAACAGCCCACTGACATCAGAACCACCACTCTCCACTGTTATTGGGGCTGTTAAATCAGCAGAGGCTGTTAGCTTCTTGGCTGCTTATAAGTTTAATATCTCCCAGTTAAAAAATTAGGCTGCTTGGAAGTAATCCATATTGAAATCAGTGGGGGTTACATCTGAGTAGATATTATTGGGATTAGGCTCTAAATGTTAGTATATTCTTCAAATGATTCTGAGATAGGAAATGTTAAATATTTAATAATACTGAAGAATGAAACATTCCATTAAGTGTGGTTATGGTATGTTTAATATGAGCACTGGTTTAAAAATTATGACATTAATAAATCATATATTTGAAAAAAGCAAAGAAATGCAAACTTGAATGATCCCTGAGCTTCGTAGTCAGCATTCTGCATGGTGACAATTGGGACACAGCCCACATATATTCCACATAAACATGAGGGCTTTTTATCCAAATGAAAATTGACTCTTTCAGGCAACCCTGCCCCAGATTTAACATTCTTTGCCGATATAATACAGATATGGGAACACATGAGAAAAATCAGAGAACAAAGTACTTAACATTATCTAGAGCTAACACAGTGAATGATCCCAAATTTTGGAAGGAAGAGGAAGCATCATGCTTTATGATTCCCTAACATACTAAGCTTTAAAATAGTATCCCTAACATGTTAAGATTTAAGCTAAGATTTCCACAGGAGCATATTTCTCCCATGAAAATTCACAATTCCCCCTAGTATACACCCTGGTTTTATAAGAAAATGGACCACGGAATAAACAGTGTCTGAATAAGCCTGGTAAATTGTGTTGTTTGACAGTTCCCTTCCCCATGACTCTTAAATTTGGACAACCCCACAACTTTCTCATGGCAAATGCTTCTGATATGTCATACACCATGTGTAATTTTCCATAACTACTGGGTCTGAATATGCCAGCATCCATTAATCATACTGAAGGATGCAGATGTATATTACCATGAATGCTTTGGAAAGAGCAGCAGAGAAATGAATTATTTCTCATGGATCCACTTTGCCAGTCTGATTGGTTCTCAGATCTTTTAATCTCCCCTTGATTGTCATCACCTCCTTTGAAACAAGCACTATGGTAGAGTGGAACATGATGTCAGCCCAAACCCATGATCTTTCTTTGGCTGTGAGCCTGTTCTGGAGCTGCTGTTTATTCAGTAGGTCAGGAAGTAGAACAAGGAGCTCTGTACCATAATGCCAATGAGGCAAAGGAGATTCCAGTGCTGGCACTGTGGTCCCTGCAGCTTGGCATCACATTGGTATCCGATGAACAGCTGTGCTGAGACATGGGGCAGTTCCTGTTGACTTATATCTCATAAATGGAGTCACCTTTTTATATATATTGGGCTGCAACATTTTATGTTCCCCGGGTGTAGGCAATGTGATGCCTTCCAAGTGTTGCTGGACCACATTTCCCATCATCCCTGACAATTAGCCATCCTGGCTGAGACTAAAACACCTGGAGGTCACCAGGTTGCCTTTTCCTGGTCTAGATCCTTTTAGCCAGGCTGTGAATCATCTGACAGGGAGAAGGGAGAGGACAACTGATGACTGGCCAGAAACTGAGCTCTCTGGCTAGATTCTGGAAATCAATATTTCAAGATCTTCATCAGGAAATCCATATTTCTGTCCATGATCCTTCCAGAAGGAAATATAAGTTTGTTAAAAAACCATGTCAATTTGTATTCTTTCCTCTCTCATTTGAGGAACTGTAGTGAAAAATGTTGAAGTGCAGGTGCTCATCATAACTATCCCCATGGCCACACCCCCAAGAAGAGTCCAAAAATCCAGGCCGCTGTGTTGATTCATACAGACAAAGCAGTTCTAGTAGTTTTCATCTCCAGCAGGAGCAGATCTTTGGTAAAGCTAATGGGTCTTAATCGCCCATTCAAGACCAAGCCCCCACCCAATGCTTTGCATTACAACAAGGTATAATATATTGTTACAGGGAAAATGCATTTCTCCCCAGCTACTAGGAGGATTGCAGCTAAGCAACTGTCACTTGAGGCACAGGTGAACTCAGTGGCACGGAGCACTTTTTATCAGCTTAGGCTGGTATACCAACTACGCCCTTATCTGGACAGAGATAGCCTAGCTACAGTTATCCATGCTCTGATAACTTCTCGTCTGGATTACTGCAATGCGTTATACGTGGGTCTGCCTTTGAAAATGGTCCAGAAACTTCAGCTTGTCCAAAATAGGGCAGCAAGATTGTAAACAGGGACTGGATAGCAAGCTCATATTATGCTAGTACTTTTCCAGCTGCACTGGCTGCCAGTCCGGGCCCGATTCAAAGCGCTGGTATTAACATTCAAAGCCCTTAACGGCTTGGGGCCAGGTTATCTGAAGGATCACCTCCTCCCATATGTGCCTGCCTGGACCTTAAGATCATCCTCAGCGGTCCTTCTCCATGAGCCCCTGCCAAAGAAAGTGAGGCGGGTGGCTACTAGGAGGAGGGCTTTTTCTGCTGTGGCACCCCAGCTGTGGAATGAGCTCCCTAGTGAGGTTTGCCTGGCACCTACACTGTATTCTTTCTGGTGCCAGGTGAAGACCTTTTTATTTTCCCAGGCATTTTAGCATTTTAGCTTTCTAGACTTTTAGCTTTGCTGTTTTAAATCTGTGTTTTAAATCCCTGCATTGCTGCTAGGTTTTATTCTGGTTGTATTGTTTACTGTGATTTTAATGTTCTATATGTTTTAAATTGTTTTATTGTGTGTTGTTTGGTTTTAATTTTTGTGAACCGCCCAGAGAGCTTTGGCTATTGGGCTGTATAGAAATGAAATAAATAAATAAGCAAGCTCAGAGTGAACAGGGGAATTGGGGTGGGGTGGAGATAATAAAAAAAAAGTGCTCATCTGTGTCCCTGTGAGCCCTGGCTCCACCACATCACTGCCTTCACCCCACCACCCATCACTACAAGGTCAGACAGTTCTGTTTTATATGTATATATTTTTAACCCTACTAATCAGGTTGGTTCATTTTGATCCCTTCCACGGTCTAGCTAGAGGAATGGTAGCTCTACTAAGAAATACATCTTTAAAGGTGCAATCCTATGCATGTTTAGATGGAAAAAAGGCCTACAACTCCCAGCATGCCCCAGCCAGCCCTAAGTTGTCATGCGTTCTAACCACGTTCCAGATATTAACTATCAAGACTACCTAGTGATAGAAATACATCATTAATACATCACTAAGTTGTGGTGCTTTCTAACCATGCCCCAGAAATTAACTATTAAGACTACCTCTGACTTCAGAGACCATTTACAATCAGCCTTGATTATAATTACATTCAGAAACTCTTTTCAGAAGGGATTGCGCTTAGGACGGCTTATCCACATGTGTAAATACATCCCTTTCATTCCACAATGCCATCTAGAAATTACCTTAAAGAAGGCTTATTTTAGATTCCTAAAAGGAGAAAATATTAGTCCCTGATTCCAAACAAATTTCCAGCAATCTTCTCCAAACAGAATACTCAGTTTCTGAGCCCACTGTTGGTGTGGCCTGCCTTCATATGTACCTGCCTGTACATTTAGTGGGGAGCCATGTGTCCTCCTTCACAGAGGAGGGTTTTCTATTTGAAATTGCTCTCTGTCCTCTATTTGAAGTACTGTCCATTCCAAGACCAGTTTAAAAATAAAGAACACTATGAAGGAAGAGCTGGGCCTTGAAGTTGCCCATCAACAGTGAGCACCTGGACAGCAGACTGAGCAAGAACTTAAGAACATATGCAGCATCCACACCTTTGCTAATGATCTTACACAGCAAGTATCCCATTGCTTCCATGATTGTCCTTTCAGGTCTTTACACACTCTCTCATTTAGCTGTCTTGTTCCTGTGCTTTAATATTTAATGAAATGGCACTCTTCATATTCACACTTCATTCCTTGGGTGGAAAACCAATGGCACATGGCCAAATTTCCTCTGGCCTCAGCAGTAGCAGTAGCAGGAGTACTTCTTCAAGTCCAAGGAGTTATCTGAGGGAGTCCTCTGCAGCAGGTGATGGTGCATCCAACCTCTGTCAGCAAGGTGGGGTTAGGTGTGCCGGCATCGTTGTATGCCCTGGCCATGGGCTGCTAAGGTTTGGAGGTGCTGAGATAATGATAAACCAGACCTAGGTTTGCTTACAAGGTGACTTGCAGCACACAGGCATACCCAATGGTTGGAACAGACAGCTTCTCTGAACCCAGAGCCATGGGGTAAAATGGGTTTTATACCATACATGTCAGCAGTGAGGCAGCATAAAAGCAGTAAGAGTTAATTAGTGTTCATCTGCAACTTTCCCAGCATAGACTTACAGTGCTTGTTCAGAAGGAAAACAATCAGAACTTTCTCAGCACAGCCACTTGGTAACTCGGCATAAACATAGCCTCCCTTCTCAGGCACATCCTAGGCCTTGATAAGATACTAGCCTTCATTAGCGTGGAATGTGCTGAGGCTGCACTATCGACCTTTGACTCATCTCACATGCTCAGAGGCCCACTAGCAGGGAAATTGCACTTATAATGAACCTAAGCCAAGCATTATGGATCTCTAGGCTCCTCTAAAACTACAGGTGACTTGGTTACACTCCTGGGGCCATTACACCGGTACATATAATTGTTCCCAAAGAGCAAGATTACATACCGAGTGAAAAGTAGAAAGAAAAATGGTATACCCATGAGCAGGGAATAGGAAGCTTTGGACACATCACATATGTAAATCCTTTTCCAGGTTTTCCTGTTGGTAGTTCTTAACAGAATTTCTATTAATGGCACTGAGAATTACTTAAATCTGGTTTAATCTGGGACCAGCGCTTTGAAATGAAACTGTATGCTGGGGATGTGTCAGCTTTTTATATGTATATTTAAGTATTATGTTTTCTATGTGTGTCTTTTTGCTTTTTGTACTTGAATAATTCAAAGTATTTTTAAAAAAGAAAACAGATAAAGACTATATATAAAGAGCTTCACAAGTTAAGTTATGGATAAATGATTGGCAATATCAAAATCCAAATCGATGTAGTATTTTCTAGATCAGAAATGAGCTTGATTTGGTGTTTTTATTTGTAAAGTGTTTGTGGCTTCCCCTCTGTTCCTTTGGAGGTAGAAGCTATCCTCTGAGAGATATGATCATGGTAAGGCTAACTCTGTGTGTTTCCAGAACAGGGTCAGCACCAAAGGTAGGCATGGTTGGGCACTTGCCAAGGGCCCACACCCCAGGAGGTGACAAGAGCCCCCTGGACTTGCTCCTCCTCTTCACCATTGCAACCTGCTTGTTTTCCTGCCTCTTGTCTGGCCCAAACAATGGTGATGTGAGAAAAAGGTGCAGTAGATGCCATGGCCTACTTGCTCACTGGGTCTCTGCCTATCAAATAAGCAAGTGGTAGCAATGATGAGAAAGAGGATGAGGAGCAATAGTGGCTGGTGGTGTGAAAGTGGTGGTGCGAAAGTGGACTCCCTGTGGGAGGGAGTCCACTGAGGGTATATTGCAAAAGGGCCCTCAAGCCCTGGAGCCAGCACTGCTTCCAGATGTGTAGCTATTCTGTCTTTTCCTCCTTAATGGATTTTCTGTGGTATGAAAATGAAGAGAAGCAGTGGGAAAATATGGGAGGGTTGCAAAGGGAAGACAAGGACATTGTTTGGACCCCCAGTAAAATTCCATGAATGAGGCGGGGCAACTGCACAATCATCTGGCACCCGTATGGAAAACCTGAACAGTGCAAGGGTGACCTCTTGTGGCTGTGCGGTCATTCTAGTTTTCAAGCATGCTCTGAGATGTACGATATGTGAAATAATTTTATGCATGCTAAATAATGCACTGATTTATTGTAGCTCAATAAATTATATTCCAACCACCTGCCAAAGAATGCTCTCAGTAGATATGCAACCATGTGCTCATAGAAAGCACAACAAAAATAATGACAGAACATTAAAAGAATCTTCAGAAAAGTAATTGCTGTCACAATGGGAAAAGGGGGGGACTTTCAAGATGTGGAGTGTTAAGATGCTGAAACTGTAGGATCAATTAAAAGCAGAGAGATTTTTAATTTCTTTTCTTTAAAAAGGGTTACACCTTTTCCTCTGGTATGGCTTGTGGCGGGTCTCCTAAAGGAAAGTGTAACAGAGTAGCACCAGGGCTCAGAACTTCAGTGGTGTAACGATGTGGTTGCCCAAACCAGGTCTCAGGCAACCACCCAGCAGATGTAACGTGAATTGCACTACAGTGTGTGCCATTTGGGGACATATATGAAAGCAGCTTCCCTCCGTAAACACAGAGTAAGAATGCGGTATTGTCTGTTGAACTTTAACTATGAAATTCAGACTCAACACAGTAATTTAACTGGTCATCCCATCTCTCCCTCGCCCCCCAAACAATGTTATATACATCTCTTTAGCAGGGCTCATAATACCGGCCTGCAGCAGGGTTATTTACAGCTCCTTAGCAGGGCTCCTAATAGAGGGCTGCAGCAGGGTTTCGCTTAGGCAAGGCTCACTCCAGGTTTGTCCACCCGCTCAGCAAAGTGCCATTTGGTTTTGCCCCTCTGACATCAGTGAGCCCCCGACATCATTGCCTCTCACATCCCCGATGGAGGGCCCCAGTGCTGCAATCCATGGCGGATAAGTGTTTGAAGGGCTGCCAGAGGAACAACCTCTATTTGGAGTCTTCATGCATTCCTATTTAAATTATTAAAAAGTATTTCTAAATTTGCATCTATTCTTATATAAATTAGCACATGCTAATTTTATGCAAATCACGGTCCTCTTTTTTGGTGATTCATAAGTAGCCACCCTCTTAATTACCCATAATGCCCCAATGTAGCATTGCTCTCAGGCACCATGGGGAATTTTAAGTGGCTTGTAGTTGCCTAGACCCAGCTGTAGCTGCCAGATAACCCATGAGGAAAGGTAGGATGGTCAAGCATCCATGTTGGGGGGACACTTGGGTCCTGTCAACTGCCCAAACTAGAATATAAGATGCTGACACTGGCCCTGATCATAGATGGCGAGAGAGGAGAGGCTGAAGGCTGGACTGTACTTAAGGGGACAGGGTACAGTTAATTCACAGTGCTGGAATCCAATATAAACCTGACGCTACTGGAAAAGATGGGCAACCCAGGGTGGCCATTTATGGATCGTCAAGAAAGAGGAAACGCATCACCAAAAAAGAGGGCTAAAGAGCACACAAATGTGCATAGAATTTGCATGTGCTAATTTATATATGCATAGATGCAGATTTAGAAATAATTATCACAATTTAAATAAAAATACTGTAAATCTCACCATACTGCAGAAGACTGTGACCAGGTGACCTGTGTGCTTGTTAAGTCTAGTGTTCAGGTGTTGATGGACATCCATTCCTATAGTTCTTTATCTTTAAACCGGAAGTGGACCGGGCAGCCCTTCAAACAGAGGACTGCCCTCTGCAAAAGAGGCCACATGGTCACCCTAGGGCAACTGCTTTGCAAAACAATCAAGACTCAAGCGTGATTGCCTGCGCCATATCACAATCGCACAACAGTTAATAAGGACAACAACTACTATTACTACGACTAAAATATATCCGACTTTTTGGCCTATACCAGGCTCTCATGTTGGCTCACTGTATAAAAATACTAATAAAATACAATAAGATTTAAACATATAATAATGAGCAACTCAAGCTATAAAACATTAAAACCATCAGCATAAACCAATACAAAAACCAACGGTGGAAAAAAAAAAATCCCTGCAAGAGCACACACACTTAAGACAAGGCCTTTTGGAATGAATAAAAACCACTGCCAAACCACCATGGGGCAGCAGCTTTCCTCTGCCACAGTATCGGCTGAAATGGATACTGTGTAGGTTGAATGCAATGATATGTGAAACATGGATTAGTATTATAAGTAGTGCTGTGCCAAATCCTGCCCCCTAATTTCAGGAACTTTTTCTCTTCCTGCGAAAGAGGCATTGCTTTTTCTGCCTCTTTCGCAGGGACGGGGAGAATTTTGGAGAATTTTCTCCTTGGGAAGGGGGACAGGATTTCCACATACCTTTTTATAGCGTAGACAATTCTTGAGCGGTCTTCTTTCTATTTTTTTTTAATTATTATTATTTTTTAAATACCCCCTGCACTTGCAGGAGCCCAGGACTCTTCTCCAGCCAGGAGGATTTCCTGTATCAAGCAGGGTGGATGGCCTAGAAGCCCCCCTCCAACTCTATGACTCTTTCATCTAAAAATATTTTTGGAAAGGGTGGGGGGAGATAATTTCCCACCATCATCAAAAGAGAATTCTTGTTATTATAGTGTGATATTATATTATCACTTCCTGCAGTGATTTTCTGTTTCCAAAATAAAATAAAATAAAGCAGCACAAAAGATTAGAATACTGGTCAAAGGTCATCTACGGCTTGCTGAGCAATACAAATGGGGCTGTTTAAAATTCTGCTGACTCACAGAAAATAGCCGAACTTGCTGACTCAAGAAAACAGTTGATCTGGCATGACTCATTACCTGCATTTGTTTTGAAGGCAATATTCTCAGACTGCAAACATGGCATTTTCTCTTTGAAAATAAAATTCAAAAGAATGTGTATTTTCCCCATTGTTTTTAACACAAACTGCCCTGGATGTTGCTGATCATGTTACATGTTCATGTGTTGTCTTTTTATGCTATGCCAAGGTAATGGGAAAATATCCAAATAAGGGTCCCCCCCCTTCACTGTTTGCGTGAATAGACATAAATGGGCTACCTGATCCAGAAATGAGTTAAGGTGGACTCCTTGGGCCAATCTACATTGTGCCCACCATCGCAATGAATTTGGTGTCCTGTCGGGTTAAATGCTTTCTCATTAAAACGTGATTATCCACACTCAGCCATTTTCCCCGTCGCGGTGCTTCATCAAAGGTGTGAGCTCGGTTCACACTCAAGTGCTGTGCTGTTTTCCTGCTCTTAAAGACAGTGGCCCTCATTGGAGGATAGAAACTCTTCCTGTTTCTGCTGATTCCATGCCCACTGTGTGGCAGTGGCGTGGGAGAGGCTTGTCATTTTCCACATGTTTTCCTGGCCTTGGGGAAAATGACTGGCTTGTCCCTTGCTGCCGCCGCTGTAGCAGGTGGGAGTGGAGGGAAGAAGGAGGCATCTATCCTCTTCTCCCTCCCCACCTGCTGGAGACCAGGGTGAGCGGCTGGGGGGTGTCTGCCAATGCTCTTTTCCCCGCACCAGCCCTTGACAGCCGGCACAAGGAAGAGGGGCAGTGGCGGTGGCACCCAGTGCTCACATTTGGGGGGGGGGGCGGGCTGCTGGCATCTTCGAAGATTCGAAGCTTCATGTCAGCCTGATCAGTAGTTGGATGGGAGACCGCCTGGGAATAAGGCTTCCTGCATTGAGCAGGGGGTTGTTCCATCCCTTCAAATGAGACTAAGTTTTACCCTCTTCTATCCCCCACTTCGGCTTTTTTTTTTTAAAAAAAATTAAGGCATTATCTTCAAAGAATCGTAGCTTCTCCATTATTATTATTTTTTTTCTAATTCAGGCAGGATCTTTGAAGATTCGAAAATTTGAATATGTGAAGCTTTGAATCTTCATATCTTCAAAGATCATGCCTGAATTAGAAAAAAAAAATCCTGGAGAAGCCATGATTCTTCGAAGATAACACTTTAATTAAAAAGAAAAAAAATGCTGAAGTGAGGGATAGAAGGGGGTGAACCTTAGTTTCATTTGAAGGGATAGAACAACCCCCTGCTCAATGCAGGAAGCCTGATTCCCAGGCGGTCTCCCATCCAACTACTGACTGGGGCCAACCCTGCTTAGCTTCCGAGATTAGGGATGTCAGAGAATTCCACGAAGGATCTCGGTGAGGCCAAATGCCAGTGCATTTGGCCCCCTGAAAACCATCATGTAATGAAGCCCCTGTCCCCCCAACCCATGAAAGGCGCACGGGACGAAGTGCCCACCACCCCCACCCCACGAAAGGCATGCGAAATGGAGCACTTACCTGCTCCCGTCCGCACTGCTGTGCAAATGGTGGCTGTCCTGCGGCCGCCATTTGCTTCCTCCTTCTTCAGCCGTGATAGGCTACGTAAATACGTAGCCTGTCACGGCTAACGCAGGGATGCCATTTGCATCCCTGTGGAGGCCGTGATAGGCTATGTAAATATTTATGTAGCCTATCACGGCAAGGGAAAAAAAACCCCAGCCTACGCAAATGGTGGCTACCGCCATTTGCATACGCTGGGGTTTTCCCCTGCAGTGTGATAGGCTATGTAAATATTTACGTAGCCTATCACGGCTCACTACAGGGACGCAAATGATGGCGGCTATGACAGCCACCATTTGCATCCCTGCAGGGCTGCCCAGCAGCCGGATGTCCAGCTGTGGGTGGCTGGAGCTGGCTGGTGGCTCCACGGCCAAGCCGTGGAGCAGAGCTGGCTGGCCAGGATTCCAGGGGGAGGCGCTCCACGCCTCCCCCCCTGGCCAGGATTCCAGAGGGAGGGACAGAGCGCTTCCCCCCACCTGCGGAACCCGGTGGAGCCAGGTAAGCAGGGTTTCATACACCCCTATCCAAGATCAGACAAGCACGCGCACATCCAGCCCTTTGCTTGTTGCTGAGGTAACATTGAGTGCTGAGGAAGCTATGCAATCAGTAGCCAGAAGACAACATGGGCCCATCGAGAGCTGTCATTGGACAGGAGGGAAATACAAACACCTCCGTATATGGACAGACAGGGGAGGGGACTATGACCAGATACGGTAGCGAAGGAGGAAAATCAGAGCACATTAAGGGGAAATATCGGGATGTCAGGGTATTGTAAGCGGGAGCACGGAAGTGGGAAATTCTAGTTCCAATTCGAGGCGGATACTGTGTAGTGTGAAAGACGGGCGGTGAAACCTCATTGGAAGTGAAAAAGCCCGTAAGAGTAGATCGGCCCCTTGACTTCAAACTAGGTTAATCCTATCAAACTTGTTGTTTTAATTTGGGCTGTGCATCACTTTGGCTGGAGACCTGAAGCCCAAGTCAAAGCAATCTGCTTTGGGTCACTTTGAGCCCCTTCCGAAGTGGAACAAAGGGGGCACAAAGCGACCTGGAGCAGGTCAGGGGCTCTCTGAAGTGCCTCGGTGCTCTTCGGTGCTTCGGTGCCCCCAGCCCAGCTGCGCTGGCCCCTCCAGATCCTTACCTAAGCCACCCATCACCGTCACCACCACCTCCGCCACTGCCTCCGTTGCTTCTGCCGCCTCCACTGCTGTCATTGCTGCCAGCACCACTGGCTCCATCACCGCTGCTTCCGCCTCCGTGGCTGCTGCCTCCACTGCCGTGCCGCCGCTATTGCTGCCACAGTCATCTCCGCCACAAGCTCCTGAGGCCTGGACGCACGCCGGCTCTTACTGCAGAGAGTCGCCATTTTTAAAATGGCAACTTCCTGGAAGTCCCTGGAAGCTGCCATTTTTAAAATGGTGACTCCCTGCAAGAAGAGCCAGCGTGCGTCCAGGCCCCAGGAGCTGGTGGCAGAGATGATGATGGCGGCGGCGGTGGTGGCGGCGGCAGAGAAGGTGGCAACAGAGGCGGAGGCCGTGGTGGCAGTGGAGGAGGAAGAGGAGGTGGAGGAGGCAGCAGCAATGGAGGAGAAGGCAGCGGCGATGGGGGAGGTGGCAGTGGAGAAGGAGGAGGAGGAGGCAAGGTAAGGAGCTGCGGCTTTGCGTGGGGGCGTCAGTGGGGAACCGAAGTGGGATTTGGCCATCTAAATCCCACTTTAGGTTTGGGGCTGAGTTGGGTTGAGGCGGCACTGAATCAGCCTGAGCCAAATTGGGCCCGCCTCTGAAGCCCCGAAGCGGCTTCCGAGTTGGATCGGGGGCCCCCTGCACAACCGTGGTTTGATTACAGTTCAAGCTGCCTGATACTCAGTCAAACCATTGGTCTCTCTAGCCCAGCAGTGGTGTAGTGGTAAGTGTCGAAGTGCCGGCGCTCACCATGACAGTCGCCGTAGCCACGCCCCAAGGAGAGTCCAAAATGGCAGGCCGCTGTGTCGATTCCTATCAGCAAACCAATTCTAGGAGTTTCAGGGAGTAATATATTGTTACTGGGAAAATTAATCCCCCCCAGCTACTGTAAGAATTGTGGCTAAGGTCAGGGGGAACAGAGAATTCTGAGGGGGCTCAGCATCCCCGCTAATAAAAGAGTGCCAGTGCTGAGACCTCTGGCTCCACTCCTCCACTGTTGCCCAGTATTGCTTGCTCCGGGAAATGGGGTTTGGCAGGCGTTTTTCCCACCTCAGTGTGTGGTGGGGTCTTTTCCACATCTGCTGCCTGACATCCAGTGGAGGCTGTGATGCCAGTGGGGCTGTGAATCAGTTCTAGGTTTGAGTCAGGACTCTAAAGGAGCTATGCCAGGTGCTGAACCCTAGCCCTAAAATAGGTTCAGCACCTTGGATAGCACCTTTAGACTTACGATTGGCTCTGACTGAAACCTAGGGAGGACGCACAGCCCCACTGACATCGGAGCCACCAGCCTTCACTGCTGACATCCTTTATGCTTGAGATGCCAGGGGTGAAACCTAGCGGCAGAGCACATGTGAAACTTTTACTCTGCCCCTGAGTTATAGTCCCACACCCATCTCTGGATTCAAGGCACAGATGTCTTGTCCCACGCTGATTCTGACAACCCTAAAGTTTCCTTCATCGTTGTATGTGTGAGAGAGACATCACACATAACCATGTTATGCAGTCACAGGATCCAAGGGAAAATCTGTTCCTTCTGGAACTGTTTTTCTTTAGACAGCTGTCTGGGGAGCTGCGGGTTCAGTGTTTGAATGACCCCCATTTAAAAAAAAGAAAAACAACCTTCTTGCATGTATAAAACTAGCATGTTGGCAAAATGAATCCTAGCCTTCTCCTTGATGCACTATTACAGGTGTTATTGAATTTCACGGCTTTAGAGAAACCCTTAACACAAAGGTTATAAGTAATACCTATGGCAAGTTGATTTTTACATCATTCACTCTAATTGCCAATTCATGTGGTAAGTGCCAACAGAAATGAGGAGAAAATGGAGCTACAACAAGATGGAAGGAGTAGTAGTACATTTGGGGAGCCCTGAGGTTTGTAAAAGTAAAAAAAATAAAAACAAAAACTGAGGGGACCCCCGCCATCAGCCCAGTGAGGACTGAGCATGCTAAGTAGCCACAGAATGTTACATGTCAATTGGGAAAAAACAGGGGAGCAGCATGAGAGGAAGGAAGAAGGAGATGCCGTTCTTGGAGAACATGGCTGGCTGAAACGCTGAGTAGGAGCACTCCCATTGGGAAGGAAGATACATTGCTTCATTGCAGGCCCTATCGGCTGTTGCTTTAATGTAGGACTTAACCATTTAGTTTTCAGAATCCCATTTCAAAAGTGATATCTTTTAAATGTAAAAATTAAACAATCCAAATCTGAATTTTGGAATCTGTGCAGGATTTGATTTAAATTCTAGTGACTTCCCCTAGTTTGTCAATGGCTGGGCAACCATTTCAATCTGTTCTAAAACTTAGGCCCTATACTGTTACTTAAACATTTATTTGTTTTAAGCAATGGGGGTGGGCATTAATTATGTGGAGAAAATCGTAACAGCCAGTCATCCAAACCATATGTTGTATTCCTTCCGGCGCCAGGTGAAGACCTTTTTATTCTCCCAGGCATTTTAGTATTTTAGCTTTCTGGTCTTTTAGCTTTGCTGTTCTAAATCTGCATTTTAAATCTCTGCATTGCTGCTAGGTTTTATTCTGGTTGCATTGTGGTTTTGTGGTTTTAATGATTTTATATTTTTGTATTGTTTTACTGTGTACTTTTTGGTATTAATTTTTGTGAACCGCCCAGAGAGCTTTGGCTATTGGATGGTATAGAAATTAAGTGAAATAAATGAATGAATAAATAAATGTCTGACTCCAATATGCACTCTGTTCTTTCTTATTATTTCACATATATTTGAGGGTAGAACTCACGCATTGAAATCAGGTTCCAGGAATGTTTATACATGTTTTCATGTTCACTCCTCGACCATGACAGCCTCTACTCTAGTGACTTGTATGCATGTGAATGAACCATCAGAGATCAAACACCAGGACAGCACTTTCATGTGAGCTCAAGCAAGTTTTTATTAAAGGACTGAGTCAGTTCACACATTCTGCTGTGAGTCATTACACATTATGTACAGTAACCAAGTGTAGAGGAGTCAATGCATAAGCTCTGCACAGCCGTGCTCCACCAGAGAACGTGGCAGTTGGGCACACTGCTGTACACTTCCTATGCCCTCACCACCATCCCATAATATACATGAAGACTTGTATGTAGCATCATCTTTCTCTCTCCCTGGCTTAAGCTTCCAGCATTCTGGGATGGGGTATAGCAGGGGTGTTAAAGCTCAAGCTTGCAAGCCAAATCTGACCCGCCTGGGGTCCCAGTCTGGACTTCTGGAGTTCCCCATATAGCAACACCCCCTTCCACAGTCTCCATCACCTTTCTCCCGACCGCCAATCATTTGGTGGTCTCCCAGCTTTTGTGTGTTTTTTCCCCATTCTAAAAGCCTTACATGGTCTAGGCCCAAGGTACCTTAGGGAGCGCCTTCTCCCCTACGTCCCGGTCAGCCATCAAAGGTCCTCTGAGAGCTGTCTGGTGTGGCTACCTCATGTAAGACTGGCAGCCACATGCAAGAGGACCTTTTCTTTTGCTTCCCCTCAGTTGTGGAATGACCCTGCTGGTTGAAATGCGCCTGCTGACCTCTTCGAAGGTTTTTAATTAGGCATGAAAGACTCCGTTATTCCAGCAGGCCTTCCCTTTTTAGAACTCTTGTTCCTTTTGCTGACTCTTGCATACTGTTTTTAAGCTGTGTTGTTTTATTGTTGGGGTGTGTGTGTGTGTGTTAAATTGTTTTTAGTTCAAAGTTGTTTTTAGTTATATGTTGTTTGCATATATTGCCCATTAGCTTTTATGTAAATGGCTTTTAAACTTCATAGTATTTTAATGTTTTAGCTTGTGTAAACTGCCCAGAGAGCTTTGGTTATGGGGCAGTATAGAAATGTTAATAATAATAATAATAATAATAATAATAATAATAATTTGAAATTCCTCTCCTAAGGCTTAGTTACTGGCAGTAAGAGCTTTAAGCTAAAATGTGCTAGTAATTTGGGTACTTTGGACTCACCCTGTTTGCCATTGGATGCGGCCTTTTTGTCTTTGGCCCCACCCACCACTGGAATGTAGCCCCTGAGAGGTTCCTTGAAATGGAATTCGGCCCTCAGGCTGAAAGATGTTCAACACCCCTAAGGATGGGATGAGTAGACAGTGACTGGGTTCATACAACATGATAACCCACACTCAAGGGTTGAGTATGGGTTGAGTGTGGGTTGCCATTGAATTGTGGGTTATTGTGTTGTCTGAACCCAGCTGTGATAACAAACCATGGTTTGTTGACCATGAACAACACACAGTTCACAACCCAACAACAAACCATAGGTTCTCTTCATGTGTTGTTTTCAGTTAGCAAACCATGGTTTGTTAGTGTGGCTGGGTTCAGACAACATGATAACTCACATTTCAACAACAACCCATGGTTCACAACAACCCACACTCAACCCATACTCAACCCTTGAGTGTGGGTTATCATGTTGTCTCAATCCAACCAGCGAGTGAGAGTAAGAAAGTGGTGGGTCTTGCCTAATTTGTCATTTCTCCCAAAAATGATAGGAAGGGAGGGTACAGTAATAGAGGAGGAGGAATATGGATGGGAAAAAGATAAAAGAATCATCCTTAGCATTTCTATAATGCTTGTAAAGTGTTCAGAAAATTTCACACATGCCTGTTTACTTACTTCATTTCAAAACCCTGCTTTTCCATGAAGCATTTCACACAGCACCTAGGATCCTTCCAGACAGAGGGCTCAGAGCACTAGCAATCAAAAGGCATTATGCAGTTATTCTGTTTTTTTCTCCTTAACATATTTTTCTGGTAAGGAAAAAGATGGAAGAAGCAGTGGGAAAACATGAGAGGATTAACGACGTCTGCCTCCCCCCCCCAATACCATGAATTGGACAGGGCCATTGCACAATAAAAGCCTCCTCTGAAAGCCCCCCTAGTTACCAGTGTGCAGCAGAGGGTGTTTCCAGATGAGGTTTTTATGGCTCCATCATCTTGTTTCATTCACATATTTTACAGGAGCTCCAGAGGCCACCATCTTCAGTTTGTAGCCTTCCTGTCCACCGCCCCCCCTCTTCTTCCATCATTCATCATTTTCTTATCAGAAAAAGAAAACATTAAGGAAAAAAAAAGACGGAATAGCTGTACAGTGCCTTTTGACTGATAGCATTAAGAGCCATCCATCTGGAAGCATCCTCTGCTGTTTCCCATGCCCAATTTTAGATTGCAAGCTCCTTGTCATCTAGTCCTCTGAAAAGGCCCAGGAGTGCTGATGGTGCAATAATAATAATAATAACAACAACAACAACAACAATAATAAAACAATAGTAGTTTGTTATAATTTTTTCAACAACTCTGTAAGGAAGATCAATATTATTTTCTTGACCAGATTGCAGTCGCAGGGCTGAGCCAGGTTGGCTGGTAAAACAAGACCATCTAGAACAGCCTTCCCCAACCTGGTGCCCCCCTGGAGGTGTTGGACTACAACTCCCATCATCACCAATCAGCCTGGCTGCTAAGTTGGCTGGGGATGGTGGAAGTTGTATTCCAACACCTTGGGGTGATGCCAGGTTGGGGAAAGCTGATGGAGTGAGTTGATAGCAAGAGGTGGGATTTGAATCATGGCCATCCTGACAGGTAGCTCAAGTTTTTGAATCGCAATACTAAGCCAGGGTCTCAGAAGAGAGAGGAGCACAAGAAGGGAGGGGGGAGTTAGGCAGAGGGGCTGCGGCTCTGTGGCAGAGCACCTGCTATGCATGCAGAGGGTCCCAGGTTCGATCCCTGGCATCTCCAGGTTAGGGTTGGAAAAAAAAATCCTGCCTGAAACCGTGGAGAGCCATTGCTGCCAGTCAGTGTTGACAATACTGGGCTAGATGGACCAGTGGTCTGAGTCAGTATGAGGCGGCTTCCTTGTTCCTATGAGGTAAGGAGCTCTTGGAAGCATGGAAGCCATAACTCTGAAGACCCGCCAGTTTTTGCTTGGTCCTCCCATAATCCGTGGACTGCAGGTTTTACTGGTGTACTCTGTTTTTATAGACTTTTATAGTATATTTATTGTCTATTTTTTAAAAACCCTGTAATGTTTCCTTGAGAGGGTTTTAAAAGGTGGCCTACGCATAGTTTTAAATAAATAAATGCAATAAGGTGGACTGTAGCTCAGCGGTGGATTGCACGCTTTGCATGCAGAAAGAATCCTGCCTGAAACCCTGGAGATCTGCTTCCAGTCAGCGCCGACAATATTGGGCTAGATGGACCCATGGTCTGACTCAGTAGAAGACAGCGTCCTTGTTCCTATGAGTTGATGGACGGATGTGTGCGAAAGAGGGCAGGCTTTTCAGTGTGTCTCAGTCTGCTCGTTTTTAAAAATGCCTTCGTTGTTCAGATGAAAGAAAAGATGGGCTAACAGATGCCAGAGATCTCCCCCTCTTTCCCAAATCTCTCTCTCTCTCTCCCCCCCTCCCTCTCGCTCTCTCTCTCACGCGCACACACACGAGTGTAGCTCAGTGAAATTTTAGTCCAGGGTCTCCCGAGAGAGGGTCAGTAGGGAAGGACAATAGTTGTGCCAGGGGCACGTGTACGCACGAGCGCGTGTTCCTGAAGCACAAGCCGCTCTTGCGTCTTCTTGCCAGCGAGATCTCCCTCCCTCCTTGGCAGAGAGGTGAAGGTGGGCGTGTGGGGGACTCCCTCAGATACACACACCCGCTGCTCTCCTCCTCACCCTCCTCTTTGTGCAGTGCAGGTAAGCCATCTCCCAGCCACACCCACTCCTCGTCTTCTCCCCCCTCCCCCGTGATGTCACACCTACTCTCGCAGGGCATGATGGGAGAATCCCACTGTTTCCCAACAGATGCACGAAGAAGAGCAGCGGAATAAAGCAATCCCAGGCGAGAAGGTTCCTCCTCTCGTTCGTTGGTCCTTTCTTCGCTGTTTTTGGCCTGCCCTCTCCTCCTCCTCTTCCTCCCCCCCCCCCCCGGCAGCGGGAGCAACGGGCAGCAGAGCGTCCGGAACCCGGGCTCGGTCATCCTCCGGCCAGCCTTCTCCCTCGCCCTCACCTGCGACCCCGGGGAAGCATGAAGCCGTCCCCGACGGACATGCCCAGGAAGAAACTTCTCCTGCGGGCCAAGAAGCCCTAGGGAGCCAGCCGGGCGCGGGAGGGAGGGACCCCCCCCCACTCTTCTTTGCTGGATGGTGCAGGTGGCTTGCCTGGCGGGGCGCTCGCGGGAGGGGCTTGGCCGGGATAATGCCCCTGCTGCTGGGGCTCCCCGGCTGAAGAAGAGCCGGTCCCTGTGCGCCACCCCCAGGTCCGCTCCCCCCGCGTCGTGACCTTGGGCTGCCTCGGATTTCATGCGCGCCGCTTCCTTCTCCCCCGGCCTCTGAGATCTGCTTCCCCTCCTCCCCTCCCCTCCCCTCCCCTGCTCCCTCCCCCTCCCCACCCTCGCACTCCTTCCCTCCCCCACCCCCTCATGGCTGCATCAGAAGAAGGGACCGGCTGCTTCCTCCCCAGAGGCCGGTCCCAGAGCGACCCCAGCGTCCTCAGCGAGGCGGCGGGCACGGAAGGCGACGCGCCCCTCGACGACCAAGGTGAGCCCCAGAGCCCTTCTCCTTTCCCAGGGGCGGAGATGGGGCTGGCTGGGCGAGGGGGCTGGGAAGCAAGCCGCGGAGGAGAGCGGGGCGGACTGGGGAGGGGGCGCGCGTCTGCGTGTGTCGCCAGCAGCTGCCAATCTGGCAGCACCAGCCTGTCAGGGAAAGAAGGAAATTGGGAGCGATTCTCTGCAGTCAGCCCAGAAATGATGCAGCAGCGGCTGAGCTGGACGTAGGATTGCGTTGGACAGAGCCTGGCATCCCGGCGCTTTGGGGCCGGCAAAGGTCGCCTGCAAACCGAGGAGGCAGCGGGGGGCGCGTGTGTATACCGGGAGTAAGCCGCGAGGCGAGCGTGAGCAAAACAGCCCCTGTCTTTGCGCCGAGCAGGCCGTTTGCTAGGCTCTCGTCTTACAAACGAAGCGAAGTGACTTGCCCATGGCAGCTCGGGGAGCCCGTGGCAGAGGTCGGGTTCCATCAGTAGCGGCTAGACCAGCAGCACACGCGCGCGCGCGCGCTCTGTCTCTCTCTCAGACTTCGCTCTGAGCTGTTTTCACAGTTTCCACTCAGTGCAGGCTGGTGGGTCTGATTTCGGTGGGGCTGTGCAGCATTCCGAGTTTCGGTCAGAACCAGCCAGAACTCTAAAGGAGCTATCCAAAGTGATGAACCCCATGGAGTTCATGGGCTTCCATTAGAGTTCTGGCTGGTTCTGACTGAAACCCGAAATTGGAGCCACCAGCCTCCCCTGTGTTCACTAACTCCGGACGGGCGATCTGAGGAAGGCTCCGCTGACCTAACCCGCATTAGGAGATGCCAGTGACTGTGAGTCACATTCGTTCGCTTTGCTTTTGCCCGCAGTTGTTTTGGGACAACTCTGCTTCCTTCCCATGCCATCGTTTCACAGTGATGCCCTGGTGCAAAGTGGGAGGGTTGTTTTGTCCTAGGGAACTGCCTGAGCCCTTTCTCTCCCCCCTCCCCTTCCCCCCCCCACATCCACCCAGCCCGCCCCCCTCTTCCGAAGCCACAAGGCATTGAAACATATTCATAAAAAAAGAGCCTCAAGCGATGTCACGGCATCCTGTGGAAATGGACCCCAGAGCTGAGAAGGCAGTCGAGGATACGGCTTGATTGCTTAATGCCTCTTTGCTGGGTACCACACACAGCACGACTCACCTGGGCGAAGGATGAATAGACCTCAGTTTAAGGCTGTGCATGTTGGATTTGCCACTTGCTACAGAAGGAAAGAGAGAGAAAAGGTCTAATAAAGCAGAAGAGGATAGGCTGTTGGCACGAGGTCACCATGGAGACGGTGGAAGCAGAGTAATAATTAAGTCACCAGCCCCCCCGCCCCCCTCACAAGAAAGCAATTTTCGCTACATGCCGGAGAAGTCTAATCTTCTTAGGAAGCGCAGCGCGTGTTAAGAGGGAGGGGCCAGGCTTGCCTTTGCAATCACCATTTTCTATTTATAAATGGAAGGGGATGATTATTCCTCCCCCCGACAGCCCCCCAAACACCCCACCCCACCCCAGTTCGCTTTCTCCTCCCTTTGAAGCATAAACTCTTGCCATTGAAATACAAGATCTCTCTCTCTCTCTTTAGCTAATGACTCACACGGTTTCTTAAAGGAGCAGGAAAGGCTTTGGGGGGTTTGGGGTGGGGTGGGGTAATTGCAATCACTCTTGGTTCTGGTAAGGGAACAGTCAGTGGAGACTGGTGGCTGTGATTTTGGTGGGGCTGTGAATCCATTCTGGGTTTCAGTCAGAACCAGCCAGAACTCTAAAGCACCTATCCAAAGCTCTGAACCCTATGCACTTTGGTCAGCTCCTTTAGACTTCTGGCTGGTTCTGATTGAAATCACAACCCCGCCGAAATCACAGCCACCAGCCTCCACTGGGTACAATTGCCTCTGGTCAATGTGAAATTAGAGGGGTTGTGGGGGGGGGGGGAGAGATTTCTACAAGGTTTTAATGCCAGGTTCCCTGACAGGAGAAGTCTAATGACAATCAGCTGGAGAACCCAATAGCATGTGGATTTCTCTAAACAGTGAGCCGAGATAGAGTGACAGGGTCTCTTTGTGAGGAGTTATTGATTCAGGGTCTTCATTAAACACATCAATTGTGCCATTTTAGAATTGAGCCTTCAGGAAAATCTCCAATGTAACTAAGGGAAATGAGGAGGGGGCCACTAATCCCCCTTGTAGGTCCCCCCTCCCACTCATGCAGAAATAAAACATGTCCTGTTTTGACCCTTCAGTTTCATAGTCTGGTTATATTCTGGGTTTTCCGCACCGCTCCCCTCCCAAACACACTCCTGCTCCCTCAGTTTTATAGACTATTTTTTCTTTATTATATTCTGTACAGTTAGCCTGACAGAAATGTTCTTTCTTTCTTTATTCATTGTGGTATTGTACAATCACTTAAGGGTGGGGGGGGGGGAGGAGAAGAAAGCTGTTTTAAAAATAAACGAAGTGGACACAGTGTCCAAGAAAGCTTATGCCAGAATAAATTAGTTAGTCTTTAAGATGCCACAAGACTCTTTGCTGTTAAACATAAAAGCTTCTCACAGAGACAGTGTTTTGTTTAAAAATAATAATAATAATACAGTACATACAAATACAATAACATCCCTTCCCTAGACCCCTTCAAGCACACTCTCCCTTCATCCACTGTGTCAGGGTTTCAGCCCCAGAGCTGCCCCGATGCATTGAAATCTGAGCTCAAAACCTGCTTGAGGTCTGATCTAAACCAATACTGGTTCCGTTTGCACTCCATAGTCTTTGGAGCAGACCGTTTGGTTCTCCCTTCTTCCTTTTCATAGCACAAATTGCCAGAATATGCAACCAAGTTAATAATAAGGACTGACTGCTTTTGAGCTTCATTCCCCACAATCTAATAACTGAGGATCCTTGTTGCTCTGGAAACATGTTTTTAAAGTGGGAATAATAAGAACAGCTGATGAATCTTCGGTGCCCAACCATGCTGGTATCCCAAGTCACCAGAACAAAGGACACCACCAACATGAAGTGTTAGACTTTTGCCCTGAGCGACAATAGTGTCTGAATAAGAGGAATGTTATTTGCATGCTTTCACATCTGAAGGCAGCAGAAATTGAACGTTCACTAAATTTCAATTTCACTTGCTTCTTCCCAGTTTCTAGATAATGAACACCAGAGTTGGCAAGCTTGCAAACAGATAGACTGTGTCTGATTTTTTTTAAATGTTGGTTTGATATGTGAGAGAAGGAAATACATTTTTCCTTTCCCCAAAGAAGCCCCTATTTGCATGAAAAAATTAAAATATTTTGTGTCATTTTTCCTAAAAAATGCATTCTAACCCAAGTCTAGATATCTAAAATCAGAGCAAGAAAGCTAGAAATAACACCCTATACCTTATATAGAATAAAACACATGTGACTTCAAATAGCTCAGTGTGTGGTGGTGTTGTTCAGTTGTTCAGTCGTGTCCGACTCTTCATGACCCCATGGACCATAGCACTCCAGGCCTTCCTGTCCTGCGCTCTCTCCCGGAGTGTGCTCAAGTCCATATTCATTGCATTGGTGATGCTATCTAGCCATCTCATCCTCTGTCGTCCCCTTCTCCTTTGGCCTTCAATCTTTCCCAGCATCAGGGTCTTTTCCAGGGAGTTTTCTCTTTGCATTAGGTGGCCAAAATATTTGAGCTTCAGCTTCAGTATCTGTCCTTCCAATGAGCAGTCAGGGTTGATTTCCTTTAGGATGGACTGATTTGACCTCCTTGCAGTCCAGGGGACTCGTAAGAGTCTTCTCCAGCACCACAGTTTGAAGGCACCGATTCTTCAGCGCTCAGCCTTCCTTATAGTCCAGCTCTCACAGCCAAGAAAGTAAAATCTGTCACTGCTCCCATTTCTTCCCCTTCTATGTGCCAGGAAGCGATGGGGCCACATGCCATGATTTTAGTTTTTTTCATGTTGAGTTTCAAACCAGCTTTTGCACTCTCCACTTTCAACCTCAACAAGAGGCTCTTTAGATCCTCTTCGCTTTCTGCCATTAGGGTGGTATCGTCTGCGTATCTGAGGTTGTTGATAATTCTCCCGGCAATCTTAATTCTGACCTGTGATTCATCCAACCTGGTGTTTCTCATGATGTACTCTGCATATAAGTTAAATAAGCAGGAGGACAATATGCAGCCTTGTCGTACTCCTTTCCCAATTTTGAACCAATCAGTTGTTCCATGTCTGGTTCTTACTGTTGCTTCTTGACCCTCGTACAGGTTTCTCAGGAGACAGGTAAGGTGGTCTGGTACTCCCATCTCTTTAAGAATTTGCCACAGTTTGTTGTGATCCACACAATCAAAGGTTTTAGCGTAGTCAATGAAGCAGAAATAGACGTTTTTCTGGAATTCTCTTGCTTTCTCCATGATCCAGCGAATGTTGGTGATTTGATCTCTAGTTCCTCTGTCTCTTTGAAACCCAGCTTGTACTTCTGGTAGTTCTCGCTTCACATGCTGCTGAAGCCTAGCTTGTAGGATTTTGAGCATCACCTTGCTGGCATGTGAAATGAGCGCAATTGTACGGTAGTTTGAACACTCTTGGCATTGCCCTTCTTTGGAATTGGAATGTAAACTGACCTTTTCCAGTCTTGTGGCCATTGTTGAGTGTTCCAAATTTGTTGGCATATTGAGTGCAGCACTTTAACAGCATCATCTTTTAGGATTTTAAATAGCTCAGCTGGAATACTGTCATCTCCGCTAGCTTTGTTGTTAGTAATGCTTCCTAAGGCCCACTTGACTTCACTCTTGAGGATGTCTGGCTCAAGTTCAGTGACCGCACTATCATGGCTATCAGGGACATTCACATCTTTCCTGTATAGTTCTTCTGTGTATTCTTTCCACCTCTTCTTAATCTCATCTGCTTCTGTTAGGTCCCTGCCTTCTTTCTCCTTTATCATGCCCATCTTTGCACAAAACGTTCCCTTGAGATCTCCAATTTTCTTGAAGAGATCTCTAGTCTTTCCCATTTTGTTGTTTTCCTCGATTTCTTTGCATTGTTCATTTAAGAAGGCCTTCTTGTCTCTCCTTGCCATTCTCCGGAAATCTGCATTCAGTTGGGTATATCTTCCCCTTTCTCCCTTGCTTTTCGCTTCCCATCTTTCCTCAGCTACTTGTAAAGCCTCATCAGACAGCCACTTTGCTTTCTTGCATTTCTTTTTCTTTGGCATGGATTGAGTTGCTGCCTCCTGAACAATGTTACGGACCTCTGTCCATAGTTCCTCAGGCACTCTGTTTATCAGGTCTAATCCCTTAAGTCTATTCCTCACCTCCACTGTGTATTCATAAGGGATATGATTTAGGTCATACCTGAATGGTTTAGTGGTTTTCCCTACGTTCTTCAATTTAAGCCAAAATATTGCGCTAAGAAGCTCATGATCTGAGCCACAGTCAGCTCCAGGTCTTGTTTTTATCGACTGTATAGAGCTTCTCCATCTTTGGCTGCAAAGTACATAATCAATCTGATTTTGATATTGACCATCTGGTGACGTCCATGTGTAGAGTCGCCTCTTGTGCTGTTGGAAAAGAGGGTTTGCTATGATCAGTGTGTTCTCTTGACAAAACTCTATTAGCCTTTGTTCTGCTTCATTTTGTACACCAAGGCCATGCTTGCCTGTTATCCTGGTTATGTCTTGACTTCCTACTTTAGCATTCCAATCCCCTATGATGAAGAGGACATCTTTTTTTGGTGTTAGTTCTAGAAGGTGTTGTAGGTCTTCATAGAACTGATCAACCTCAGCTTCTTCAGCATCAGTGGTTGGGGCATAGACTTGAATTACTGTGAAGCTGAATGGTTTTCCTTGGATTCATACTGAGATCATTCTATTGTTTTTGAGATTGTACCCCAGTACTGCTTTTCCCACCCTTTTGTTGACTATCAGTGCTACTCCATTTCTTCTAAGGGATTCTTGCCCACAGTAGTAGATATAATCGTCACCTGAATTAAATTCACCCATGCTTGTCCATTTTAGTTCGCTGATTCCCAAGATGTCGATGTTCAATCTTGCCATCTCATGTCTGACCACCTCCAGCTTACCTTGATTTATTGATCTTACATTCCAGGTTCCTAAACAATATTGTTCTTTACAGCATCGGACTTTCTTTTCACCACCAGACACATCCACAACTGAGTGTCCTTTCGGCTTTGGCCCAGCTGCTTCACTCTTTCTGGCACTACTTGGAAATTCCCTCTGCTCTTCCCCAGTAGTATATTGGACACCTTCCGACCTGAGGGGCACAACTTCCGGCGTCATATCTTTTAGCCTTGTGATATGTTCCATGGGGTTTTCTTGGTAAGAATACTAGAATGGGTTGCCATTTCCTTCTCCAGTGGACCACATTTTGTCAGAACTCTCCGCCATGACCTGTCCATCTTGGGTGGCCCTGCATGGCATAGCTTATGGCTTCACTGAGTTATGCAAGCCCCTTCACCACAACAAGGCAGTGATCCATGAAGGGGAGTGTGTGGTAGTAAATGACAAATGCTTATAATCGTATAAACTGCTATTCGCCTCTATCACCTTCATAAGTTGCATATGCTTATTGTGGGATTGGCTAAGAGGACAGGTTTTCACACATATGCTCAAAAGTTAATCCTGTTGAATTCAATAGGACTTACTTTTAAGTAATTTTACAGTGTTTTGAAGCTTAAGGGGATGTTTGTATTGTACAGTTCATTTTATTTTAACATGATTTCCGTAACACTCCATTGAAGTTAATAACTTGCAATCAACCCTGTTGGTGCTGTGAATCCTGCATTCATTTCACTGGTGCAAGGCTGACTTTAGAGAATGCTGTTTCAAAGGACAGATTACATGAGCAGGAGCTTATAACAGAACATAGGAACTCTCTTGCCTTGCTTGTGCAAGTTCCTCAATTGCATATCCCCCCATTGTCTTGATAAGAAAAGTGAACTTCTAGCTGCGGGAACACTGGAGCATTAGTTGTGGATAATTCTGGTCACATCTCCTCCAAATGTATCTCAGAGCTCCAAAAAAAAAAAAAAAAAAAAAGGGACAAAAACAGCCAACCAAAGTCATCAAAGGGTTTCAGCACCTTCCCTATGATGCTTTTTAGTTTCGAGGGCAGAAGTCCACAACAGAGGTTTTATAAAATAATACATGCTGCGGAGAAAATGGATGGAAAGAGATTTTTCCCCCCTCTCTCATAACACTAGAACTTATTGTGTTCCAATGGAATTGATTGAGTGATTGAGTATTCAGGACAGACTGAAGAAAGTGTAATATTGGGTAGGCAACCTGCTGCCCTCCAGATGTTTTGGGCTACAACTCCAATAAAGCCCAGTCAGCATGGCCAATGGTCAGAGAATATGTTGCCTACCCCTGGGTTATACTATTGAATCTGATCAAATGCTATTTCTTCTCACCTATGTGAAGTATTTAACTAAAAAAGAACAAAGAACTAGCTAGTTGCGGTAACAGTTGCCAGACTACTTCTTAATGCTGCATGCATACTTAAAAAGGTAAAGGTGTCCCCAACCAGTCGTGTCCGACTCTAGGGTGCGGTGCTCATCGCCGTTTCTAAGCCGAAGAGCCAGCGCTGTCCGAAGATGCTTCCGTGGTCATGTGGCCGGCATGACTGAACACCGAGGTGCACGGAACGCTGCTACCTTTCCTGCCGAGGCGGTACCTATTTATCTACTTGCAATTATTTGCTTTCAAACTGCTAGGTTGGCAGAAGCTGGGACTGAAGACGGGAGCTCACTCCGTCACGCAGCACTCGGGTCTCGAACTGCTGACCAGCCGACCTTCCAGTCTGCAGTTCAGCATCTTAACCACTAAGCCACCGCATGCATACTTACCTGGGAGTAAATCCCATTGAACTCAATGGAGCTTACTTCTGTGTAGACATGTGTAGGACTGCACTGTAAAATACCTAATATGAAAGACTGGATCAGTGGATGCAGTGGCGCCAATTTTGGTGGGGCCATTTGTTCAGTCTGGGTTTCAGTCAGAACCAGCCAGAGCTCTAAAGCAGCTATCCAAGGTGCTGAACCTACAGGTTTTGGCACCTTGGATAGCTGCTTTAGAGCTCTGGCTGGTTCTAACTGAAACCCAGAATGGATTCATGGCCCTACAGAAATCAGAGCCACCAGCCTTCACTGGACTGGATATAGCAAAAACGTAGGATTTTGCAGCAATGGCCAGACTGACATAATATATAAGGGTCAAAAGTGAGATAACTGTCTGGAGAACTGAGGATTATATATCGATTTTTGTGAATCCAATTTGTTAATGCAGTTATATTTTAAGATGAATTAAGGTGAATTACTATAACAAAATATTTATCTTCAAGTATTAGTAAATCCTTATATGAATTTTAAAAGTGATACATCTTTACTTTGAGTACTGCAATGTCTGAATTATGGACTCCCCTTGATGTATAGTTTTTTTTTTTACTATTTTGTTCTTTTGCTCTTTCTTTTGGTGATCAGTATATTTATAGAGCTTCAAATCTAAAAAAAGCAACCATCCTATACTTTGGCATATGCTTAAGTAACTAACAGAACCCATTGCCAGAGAACATGGTGATGGCTACTAGAGTAGTTGACTTTAAAATGGGATTCAACAAATTCATGGAGGACAGGTCTGTCAAAGGTTGTTGCCCATGACAGCTAAATGGAACATCCAGGTTCTGCAGCAAATGTGTCTGAGTATCAGATGCTGGGGGATGAACAATCTGTGAAGACTGTAGACTTTACACACTGCTTGTGAGTGTCCCAGGGGCACCTGGCTGGCCACTCATGGCAGCAGGATGCTGGCTAGGACCTTGGGGTTGTTTTTATGCCCCTCTGTTCTCTATAGCCAATCCTATTTGCATGTTATTGTCTAAACCAGGCTGTTTTAAAAAAAGAAAAGAAAGGTATTTGTCCCATGCAATAGTTTTGACATTCAAAACCCTCTCCCTTGCTTTGTTCAGCTAAAAAGGACCTTGAAATTGCTTTTGCATTTTTGCCATGGTCATGTCTTTACAACCCATTTCTGTTCCCTCCTGTTGCTTGACTTTGATCGGTCACAATATAACCCTGCCATTAGCTGGAGCATGCCAGTGATTCACATTGCTGTAAGAGCTTCCAGTTTACCTAAGAGCCCATCCAAAGCATAATCCATTAGGGAAGAGCCCCTAGCTCAGAGGCAGAGCACCTGGTTTACACGAAGGGAACAGGTGGTATTTCCAGGAACCGCTGGGAAAGATTCCTGTCTGAAACCCTGGAGAACCGCTCTTAGTGCAGTACTGAGCTAAACAGACCAATGTTCTGACTCTGTATAAGGCAGCTTCCTGTCTTCCTATTTAAATTAGCTCATTGTTCAGAACCATGAGGACTAGAACCTTACTTTGGAGAGGGGCCATAGCTCAGAGGTAGAGCACATTCTTTGAATGCAGAAGGCCCCAAGTTCAAGTCCCAGGCATCTCCAGGTAGGGCTGGCAATCCTGAACACTACAGAAATGTTGCTGGTCCATGTAGCAGATAATACTGAGTGAAAATGCCAGTGGTCTGACCCCATTTAAGGCAGCTTCCTATGTTTCTAACCCATTATATCAGGGCTGGGCAACTTGTGGCTCAGCAGATGTCTTTATGTGAAAGCACAGAGGCCTAGTAGTTGCTGTAGTTTAATTAGGGGAATACATTTGAATTAAATATTGGGGATGATGGATCCACCCCTCCTCACCTAGAAAGATATTGTCCTCTCTGCAGTGGAAAAATATGGCCTCTTTAGGAAAAGCTGCTCCCACCTCTGCTTGGAGGGTATCTTACCCACAAAAGCCATTATAAGCACTGAAATGCTTGAATGATGGAACTTGCCATCTAAAGGTCTGGGTCTGGGCAATTATTATTATTTTTTAAAATGTCAGTGTTGTGTGATGATGATGAGGAGGAAGGTGGTGCCAAAGGAGGCAGTGCTGTGGGCAGTGCCAGCACCAGGTTTCTGAGGGCTCTTGAGCAAGACAACTTCAGTGGGCTTCCTCCTTCCATGAGTTTACCTTCTCACCACCACTGTTACCATCTTTCTTCTCATCATTGCTACCACTGGCTTGCTTGACAGGCAGAGAGTGAGTGAGCAAGTAGGCAGAGGCATCTCCTGCTTCTCCTTCTCACCACCACTGTTGTCTGGGCCAGAGCGAGAGGCAGGCGAACAAGCAGGTTGCCATGGTGAAGAGGAAGAGCAACTCCAGGGGGTCTTGTCAGTGGGCCCCTGCTGGGGTGTGGGCCCTCGGCAGGTGCCCAACCATGCCTACCCTTGATGCCGGCCCTGCCTCTAGGGAGAGGACTGGGACTACCAATTATTACCGAACTGCCCTTCTTGGGTTGGGAGAGGAAGGACAGGCAGTAGGAGGTGCTTCTCTGAGCAATTTGCAAGCACTCAGATGTGGTCTGTGCAAAATACCCATCTTTGGCAAGTGCCCATATGATAAAACCCCTTTCAGAGTGAGCGCAGGGCTGCTCTTGCATCCCCAATAAGGACTGGAATTTTGTCATCTTCTCTACAGATTAGCAGAATTCTGAAGCAGGGCTAAGAAGGGCAGAGAAGAATCATTCCCGCAATGGTGCTTTTTTATGGCTGCTCATGCTCAATGGCTCCAGGTTTTGGGAGACCCTTCGGCAAGATGTCCTCGGTGGGCTTTCCCCTGCTCTGGCTTGGATTCCTGCACTGAGCAGGGGGTTGGACTCAATGGTCTTATAGGCCCCTTCCAACCCTGCAATTCTGTGATTCTATGCTTCTATGATTCCTCCTCTGCGCCATCACCGACTCACTCTCCTTCTGCCTTTGGGTCTGATGGCCAGTCCTGCCTAGGGGGAAAGGAGCAGGCAGTGGCTGCTCCTTTTCCCTTGGTTGCATGACTCATGCACTCTCTCCTCCTAGGCCAGAGGGCAGCGGTCTAGTGGAACCAGGGCTTGCAGGGATGCAGTGCCGACACTTTTGGACTAGCAAGGATGCTGGCATCGTTCCCCCGCCCCGCCCCGCCCCAAATTCCCTGTTCCCTCTGAGCTTCCCCACCCCCAGCTACTGTGCAACCTTCACAGTATTCCTCAACCACAATTTTCTCAACCATAGTATATAGCTGTGACCTATCGTTGTGGCAAGGCAAAGTATTTTGCGCTGACTTGGTCCTGAATAGGCCGTTTGTCTTACAAAAGTCCTGCTCCTGGTGGAGATGAAAACTACTAGTTTGTTGGTTTTGTTGAACATGGCTGCCTGCATTTCCAGCCTCTCCTTGGGGGCGTGGCTGTAGGGACTGTCACGATGAGTGCTTGCACCTCAAAATTATCTACTGCACCATTGCCGAAGGGCAAGAGGAAGCAAGTGTAACCCACTGGTATATTTTTATTTAACAGTTCTCAGGGAATATTCCCGCATATGCTCAGTAAAGGAGTGAGATAGGGAGTGGCCACCATTATGGGCAGATACCAAAATGCAGTGTGGAAGAAGCTTGATTTCTCCTCTCTGTAAGACCCTGGACCCTTGAGACAGGGCTGTTTGCAAAGTTTGCTCCTGTGTTATTGGACTCATCCACCTTGAGAAGATTGCTGCGGAGCGGGAGTGAACTGAGTAGAGACTGTTTTCCTTCTTCAGCCAGCAAAAGAATCAAGCTTCAGGGAGAAGTTATACTCATATTTTTGTTGTGAGCTCAAGTTGAAGACAGAACTTTGGGATGGCTGTGCTCTACTTTGTTGTTTTAGTAACAAGTGAACTGTTATGCATGTAAAATTATTACATGTGCATTATTATTGTTCTTGTGTTGTTAGCTGCTTTGGGCACTTTTTGTGGAAAAGTGGCATATAAATTTGAGGATGATGATGATGATTAAGAAATTAAAACCGTACGTTAGTTGCCTCTGGGCCAGGCCTTTGCTGTGAGTCCCTTTAGAGACCCTGAAGAAAAAGTGTTAAGCAAGCAGGCAGCAGTGGCGAGAGGAGCAGCAACGGAGCCGGGGGGGGGGGGCTCTGGAGGTCAGCTGGGTGCCCCTGCTCAGGTGTGCGTGCCCAGTGGTGCTGACCCCTGATGCCAGCCCTGAACTCAGGCAAAACAAATGACCTAAAAGGTGGCATCAGTGAACAGGCCCAGCCCAAGATATTTCGCTGCCTGAGGCAAGGAACAAGGCCTGTCCCACTCCATGTACAAAAGCCAACAGCACTGGTGGTTGAATCTTCAACACTGATGACGGGACAGCATATTACACTGCACCTGAAGTCAGCAGGGCTCCCTTGGGGAGTGCAGGGCAGGCTGTGTGGCACACAGCTCTCTCCTCCCCTTGCTGCCACCTCCCACCAATTTCTGCCCAAGGTGGCTGCCTCACTTTGCCTAATGGTAGGGCTGGCCTGACAGTGAGGGATTGGAGGGGCAATGCTGTTATGTAATGCCATATTTCAGTTTTCAAGTGACTTTTCCCGTTGTGGAACAATGGGGGATATCGCATTCCCTTAAGGGTGTTCGGGGCACTCTTTGCTAGGCTGACATAGAGGATCTTCAGGTAGACTACCATTGTCATGACTTTGATTTAATAATGGAACTATCCTTGAAAGCATTTTGCTCAAAAGTAGAATTGTTTTGCATTAGCTGACTTTCAGCTGAAATGAGGGAGCTTTCCTTCCGTGGATGACCCAAGAACTCACCAACATTGGTAAAACCACAAAGGTACGATTTATCCAAGGATGGGTTGTTCTTTATCAATCCTGCAACCCCCCCCCCCGCCATGCTTTTGGTAAAAAAACAAGCAAACGCCAAGAACTTTATTTCTTAGAATTTGGCAAGCCTGTTTTGTTCTTGGATCCAGCAATTGGCTTGGTCAATAGAGGCCTGTTCTCAGCTTGAATTAATATTCTGTGGAGGCTTTTTAAAAACCCTCTTTGGTGTGGGGTAGATGAGCTTTCTAAGCTTTGCCACAAGGTCCCTTGGAATCCATTCAAGTCCTGTTAAGCTTGTGTTTTCTTGATCTTGGGTTATTTCTGTGCTTGTGAGCTAAGGGCTTCTGATTCCCAGGACAAGGGCGACAGACCTGTTTAGTGATGCCAGAAATAATTCCCATCGGGGAGAGTGCCTGCAAAAGAGCAGGTCAGAGGCTGCCTCTTGAATCGCGCCATCCTCAATGGCTGCTTGTAATGCCTATGTGGTAGAGCTGACCCCAGTCACAGCCATTCACAACTTTGCCAGCTAGTCACTGTGAGTGCATGTGCTGTATAAGGCAGGGCCTTAGAAACTCTTTCAGATGAATTCCGTTTCTGAGAAGCTCTCGGGAGCCATATTCTGGTGGTGGGCAGAGCTGAAGGCAAAGGGGGCATGGCCAAAGGCAAAGGGAGCAGATCCAAAATATCCAAAACTATTGGTATATTTTTTTTCTTAAAGTTCTTACTGCTGGTAACAAAGCCTTAGGAGAGGCATTTCAACTTTTTAGAATGGGGAATAAATTGCACAAAAGTCAGGAAACCACCAAATCCCAATTTCAAGTATAACCTGATGGGATCCGAGCTAGTGGTAACCAACCAAGAAAGAGATCTTGGGGTTGTGGTGGACAGCTCAATGAAGATGTCAGCCCAGTGTGCAGCTGTTTGCAAAAAGGCATAATTGGAAAAGGAATCGAGAATAAAACTGCCAGTATCGTACTGCCCCTATACAAATCTATGGTGCTGCTACACTTGGAATACTGTGTGCAGTTCTGATCACCATGCCTTAAAAAAAAAGATATTGAAGGGCTGGAAAAAGTGCAGAAAAAGGCAAGTAAAATTATCAAGGGGCTGGAGCATCTCCCCTATGAGAGATGGTTACAACAGCTGGGATAGTTTAGCTTGGAAAAAAGGAGGGTAAGGGGAGACATGTTAGAGGTGTACAAAATTATGCATGGTGTGGAGAAAGTGGATGGGGAGACATTTTTCTCCTTCTCTCATAATACTAGAACCCAGGGTCATCCCATGAAGCTCATTGGTGGGAGATTCAGGACAGATAAAAGGAAGGACTTCTTCACACAGCGCAGAGTTAAACTAGGGAATTTGCTGCCACGGGATGTAGTGATGGCCACCAATTTGGATGGCTTTAAAAGGATGTTGGACAAATTCCTGGAGGAAAAGGCTGTCAATGGCTGCTAGTCCTGATGGCTATGTGCTACCTCTAGTACCAGAGGCAATGAGCCTAAGTACACCAGTTGCTGTGGAATATGGGTAGGAGAGTGCTGTTGTGCTTGTCTCCTGCTTGTGGGTTTTCACAGGTTGGCCAGAGAGTGAATGGAATGCTGGACTAGATGGACCAGTGCAGGACACGGAATAATGGGCTCAAGTGACAGGAAGCCAGGTTCCAGCTGAACATAAGGAAAAACCTCCTGAGTCCTGACTGTTAGAGCAATATGACAATGGAACCAATTCCGTAGGGAGGTGGTGGGCTCTCCCACACTGGAGGCATTCAAGACGAGGCTGGACAGCCATCTGTCAGGGATGCTCTGACTTGGATTCCTGCACTGAGCAGGGGGTTGGACTCCTTCCAACCTATTTTGGGGGTAGAGTTCAACACCTTGGATAGCTCCATTAGGGTTCTGGCTGGTTCTGACTGAAATCCAGAATGGATTTACAGCACCACCAAAATTGGACCCCCCAGCCTCCAGTGCCCTGCTGTTCTCTGGTCATGGAATCCTTACTGTGAAGCCCTGGACTATCCCTTTTATATGCAACCATCAAGTAACTAAGCAGCAGCAGCAACCAGGTAGCAGATGCACCTGTCTCTATCCACCCCATAGACACGGCCACTGTTTCCAGTAGAGATCCTACCATATTGCTTGGCCAAAATAATGTCAATCCACGGTCTACCCTTCCTGGCCTTACAAAACAAATCTCTGTTGTGCAAAGGGACAAGCTGTGATTATATTTTATTTTTTTAAAGTGGCTTGTTTGATTAAACCAAACATTGTGGGCTGGGTCAGACAAAAAGTACTTCTTCCTACAGCATGTTTCAACTCAGGGCACAATGCTGGCTGGGGAATGCTGGAAGTTGTAGGACTTTTTTTTCCTGTCTAAATATGCATAGGGTCACATCCTTACAGAATTCAGTGCCACAGGATGATGGAGATAGCCACTGGCTTGCATGGCTTTGACAAAGTCGTGGAGGACAGGTCTGCGCGCAGCAATTTTCACTAGTAGGTAAATGGAACCTCTGTGTTCAGAGTTATGCTACCTCTGCATATCCATATAACATCTGCATCTCAGGGATGGGGCAAACAACAGAGGAAGGTGATAGTTGCATAAACTTTTTGGTCCCAACGGCTGCATCAGGTGTCTGCTGGGGTGGTGGGGGCTGAACATGTGCGTGGATGCGCACTCACATAGCACTCTCTCTCACACACATGCACCCTTCACACTCACCCCAGCAGCAGCAACGTCAAGGTTCTGAAGCCCCAGCCACTCTAACGTGATGACCAGAAAAAGAGGAAACCGTGCTCTGGGTTTGAAGGTTCTTGCTATAAAGCAGGAACCTCATTCCAAGAGGATCCCAGGAAGGAGGCTGGAACCTTCAACCATTGCTTCCTCCTAAGCCCTAGGAATGATGTTCCTGATGTGTTCTCTCCACCCCCTGGTTGCCATTTATTCGATGGCAACAGATGCTGGGGGCTTGGGGGCTACCAAGTAGGGCTTGAACAGCTGCTTGAGGCCTGTGGGCTGGACTTTTTTCACTGGAAAGACTTTCGGCCTGATCCTGCAAGGCTCTTCTTATGTAAAGCTTCTTATGTACCATGCAAGGATGTACTGCTGAAGAATTCTTTTGCATGGTGCCAGTCCTCATGAAGCCCAAAAAAGTCTGTAAACAATTTATGAGGTTGGAGCTATTTAGACAGGAGGCTTTCTGTGCCAGCAATGGATTTTTCTGGATGGCTGTTGGTGTGGAAATATTTAATGTGATCTGGTCCAACCATGTGGTGGTGAAGTGTTTACAAATATGGAAACTTCCATGTGGAGAGTGGCTAAGCTGGTTCTTGGGGCTCCCATAAGCAGGCCATAACTCTTCAATTTCCTCAAGCAGTGGAGGCTGGTGGCTCCAATTTCAGTGGGGCTGTACATCCATTCTGGGTTTCAGTCAGAACCAGCCAGAACTCTAAAGGAGCAATTCATCTTGGCTAGCTCCTTGGAGTCCTGGCTGGTTCTGACTGAAACCCAGAATAGATGTACCGCCCCACCGAAATCAGAGCCACCAGCCTCCACTGGCCTCAAGGTGTGGGCTCAGGAAATGGTGGCATCTGAGTACTGGCACTGGAGTGCCACCTTCTGGCCAGTGAGACTTGGCTCCTTGGAGAGAAGTCTCGCAGCAGCTCAGCGGTGGAACACGTGCTTGGTATGCATAAGCTCTCAGGTTCAGTTCCTGGCATCTCCAGGTAGGACTGAGCAAAACTCTGGTCTGAAACTCTGGAGAGCTGCTGCCTATCGGTATAGACAATACTGAGCTATATGGAACATTGATCTGACGTGGTATAATGCAGCTTCCTATGTTCCTAATATGGTTTAGCAAAGGCCCTGGGGTTTGTGTGTGTTTTTAGCTTGAGCATCCAAATCCCATCATTTCTGAACTATTTTTAGTCAGCAGTAAATAGGGGTCAACGTTAGGGATGTACGAAAGTGACTTACCTTTCGTGGATTATGTTGATGGTGGGGGGGAGGTGTTCCGTCCCTCCCCCCGGAATCCTGGCTGGGGGGGGAGGCGCTCCGTTCCTTCCCCCGGAATCCTTGAATGGCTGGCTGTGCTCCGCGGCAGCTCCATGGAGCAGCTGGCCAGGCCCGGCCCGGCCCGGCCAGGCCAGAGCTGTCTGCAGCCGGATTTCCAGTCGCGGAAGGCTCTTGGTAAAAACAAAAACAAAATGACAACAAAAAAACAACTGCGTACGCAAATGGCGGCGGCTACGGCCGCCGCCATTTGCATTCCTTCTTTTTGGCCATCTTAATCTATGTAAATATTTACATAGACTATGACGGCGAAAATCAAGGGGAACACAAATAGCATAGCGGGCGCTATTTGCATCCCTTTTTCATTCACCATTTTAGCCTATGTAAATATTACGTAGCCGCCGCCATTTGCGTATGCGTTTTTTTTTTAAACCCACCCCCAACCATGATAGGCTACGTAAAGATTTACGTAGCCTATCACGTCTTTTTTTTTTGTTTTCCACAAGCCTGGAAATGGCGGCAGCGGCAGCTGGTTGGAAGACCGGCTGCCGCCGCCGCCGGAGCCGAAGCCGCCGGAGCCGAAGCCACCGCCGGAGCCGCCGCCGCCCGGAAGATCCACCCCAGGTAAGTCTCGTCCCGGGGGGGATCCGTGGGGGGGCGGGGAGGTGGCAGGCCGTTCCACCACAGATTTCGGGGGGCCGAATGCACTGGCATTCGGCCTCACCGAGATCCGTGGCGGAATTCTCTGACATCCCTAGTCAACGTATGTTACATTTAAATATACATTACTGCCCCCTATGGGTCCATTCAAAATGTCAAAATCCATGTGAGGAGCGAGTGACTGACAGTGGAGAAATCTCAGGGAAGGAGGTGCTCTGCCCATTTTCCTGCCAACTGTTTTCCCACCCTAAATTGCCCTGAATTTGACCCTCACCCAGATTTGAAAGACATATTTCTATTCCCAACTATGTGTTGATTAATTTAAAATATTTATAGGCCACCTTTTAGGATAGGTATCCATACAAAGTGGCTTTCATGAAACATTAAATACAGTTATAAGTCAGTAACAAATACATTCTAAAAATCATAATAAAATACTAAAATGTACCACCGATGAACCTAACCATAGCAGTAAAAAAAATGCAATCTCAGACAAGGATAATGCCAAATAAGGCACAATTCTATGCCTGTTTAGACAGAAAAAACTTCTACAATTCCCAGCGTGGCTGGAAGGGAAATGCTGGGAGTTCTAGGACTTTTTTCTGGCTAAGCATGCATAAGATTGCACCATTAATATCAGCCAAACTTAAAATATCAGGTTTACAATTTAAATACCAGAAAAAACTAATATAATTTTTTTTAAGAAGAAAAGCAACCTGACCTAAATAAGTTTTTAATGGCCATTTGGTGCCCCGCAGCAAGAAAAGCTGCTGCAGGGCACAATTTAAAGCAAAAAGTGATGAGAGGGGAAAAAATTCTACATCTTTCTTCCCCTGCTGCTTCTGCACTTCCCTTCGATCCTTTTAGGAAGTGTGTTTGCATCTTCAGTAAGGTTTGTTGGTCTACAGTTACCAATGTTCATATGTAACCTGCAGTTTGGCCTTACAGTGACATTAAAAGAAGAAGAGAACCATTGGTTTTTCATATGTTCATTAAAGAGGGATTCCGCTCAGATGCAATATTTGCATTTCTGCAAGGTCCTGCATTTCATCCAACTCTGTAGCTGGGTTGACCTTGACTCTCACAGGGAAATTTTGCGAATTGCCCAGAGTCACACACAATGAGTCATCAAGTTCATCTGGGACAAGAGCCCAGAAACCTTCTGGTTTAATCATAAAACGGCATGAAGTGGCTTGGAAAAGGAGCAAAATTAGAAATGGCAGCATGGACAAATTAAACAGAGGCAGTCCTTTGATCAGTGGAAGAACTGAGAAAATTCAAATTGCATCTTGTGGTTTTATTTGTTTTTTTGTAGTGAAATAATGTCTTGACGTCGATCCCATGGCCAAGACAATGGAACACATCCTCAATAGCTTTGGTAGTGCCCTAACATGTTCTTGCTTTGCAAGAACCCAGATCCAGATGAAGTTGAGCCTGGATTCTGAACATGTTTTGTCAGAAATAAGATCCCCTGAAATCACTGGGATAGTTAGTGCAATCCACAGTGGGGTTAGGGAAGTGTGAAGTAGCAGATCTGCTGTTGCACTCCAAGCCCTGCCAGCTTACACACACTGAGCAGAAGATGAGAGGGCATCTTGCCACATAGGATCTGCAGGACTTTTGATCCAGCAGATTCAAAGTCGCTGGTGCCCTGCCCCCCAAATGGCCCTGGATACTCCTGTTGCTTCTTCATACTGTAACTTTGAGGATCTTGTTTATATTGTGTTGTCATTCATTGGGTGACTTGATGTGTTCATACACTGCTACAGAGCTTTTTCTACATACATGTGCTTCTCTTTTACATGTGCTGTATAAGTTTTAATATACAGTGCCTCAGAGCAATATTTTTCTATTGTGTATCAAATGTTGCAGTATATACAAGAGTGTGCTTATATTTATCCATACAGTGGGTAGTATCCAGCTGAGCTGCTGCAGTTACGCGGTTGACATACTTGCTAGTGGAAGCAACCTCTAGCGCTACACTAATATGTTGTAGAGCTAGAGGTTACAACATAACCTCTATGTTGTCGCAACGGATTTGGTGCAATGGATTTCCCTGGAAAACCCATCATGCCAACGTACATTTTTAATATTGCACTAGAGGATACTTAGGCTAGTGCTACGTCAGTTGTGTAAGTGCAGTGGCACTGTTGGATACCGCCCAGTAATGTATATGCCTGAGAGGCTTTCATTGTCTGTCATCACAACTGTTGCTTTTGTTTTTGTCCTGCACTCCTGACATACATGCATTCATTGTATGTAAATGTAATGTGTGAAAAGGAGTGATTATATCTGACATTTGAATGTCTCTCCATCTGAGGTGACACATGGGAAGAACTGGAAGTTCTGTTTCTGTGTTATATCTGAGATGGCTGGTTCACACATGGAAGGCATTATTTGCAGGTTCAGTCTTTAAGTGATGTACAAACACAGGTGAAACAGGGCCAAATGATTGGTAGTTGAAAGTGTGTGCTACTTGCATAGGCATTGTATCTGAGGTAATGTAATGTCATATGGCATTTCTGTAACATTAGACATACAATAGTCCAATCACAAAGGGAAGTCACCATATGATGTTGACAGCTATCACATGATGAGTATATCTGTATGAACCAGACATCAAAACCTTTGATGCAAATGATTTTCCATGATGAATTCTCTGTCTGCAGCTTCTCATGCTGTGATTTCAAATTTCAAGATTTCTACTTGCATCATGTGCAAAATTCAACATCTGGAATCCAGATACACAGCTGCATCCAGACACACATGTTGATCCTTCCACATAAGAGAGATTCCAGTAGCCACTTTGATTTAAAGCTGGCTTGGGAGGAGAGATCTGCTGGAAACTGTATAATGCAATTAAGTAAAAAACCCTTTATTCCTGGAGCCATCGGGACCCATATTATCAAATATTTCCCTTTGGAAGATGCTCGAAAGACATTTAATTGGTTTCTGATACTTCCAGGATTCCATAATGGTAGTGGCTTTAATGATAAAAGCTCACTATTATGAAATTTAAAGTGCAATCCTATGCATGGTTGGCAGGGGAATGCTGGGAGTTGTAGGACTTTTTTCTGTCTAAACGTGCATAGGATTGCACCATTAGTTAAACTGCAGTGTCATTGCATGTGGAGAATTTCACAGTAGAGAACATCTGTTTGAACTCTGTGTTGTTACTGCACCTGGGAATTTCTGGTGCATATTAACCATATTTAGAGCAGCCCTAGAACACCAATTTCAAACTAAGAAATTGTCTGCATAGTTCAAAATATATAAAAAAAGTTTCTACTGAAATTTAGTTTAGCGATGTAAACTAAAGGTGAGTTTACATCAGCGGTGGATAACTACAGGAGGTCCGGGGGCTATTTTTATCTCCCCCCCTCAGACATCCTCCTGCAGAGCCACACTGGGAGAGGGGAATATATACGTGTGTGTGTGTAAAACCACCAGTTTGACCTTGAAATTCAACACTCAGTAGCACTAAAATGGACAAATGTAGCTTGCTATCTAGCTAAAATTGCCCCTTTAATGGTCTCTAGCTGCTATGGGGCACCATTTTGTTTCTTAGAATATGTATTTTTAATTCAGGCAGAATCAGGGGGCATTGGGGGGGCCACACCAGTGGGGGGTCAGGGGCTGCATGCAGGCCATGGGCTGCATGTTACTCACCCCTAGTTTACATAGTCAGTGTCTTCAATAAATACAACAGTTGCTTACACAGGTAACAATCAACCAATTAACACTGCAAACCTGTATATAATTACCGGGGGGTAAATGCTATGGAACGCAATGGAATGTCCTGGACAGGACTGGGTGATAACATTTACATCCTTACTAAAGATGGCCACATTTTCACTGTGGATTGTCACAATCATGTTTCAAATATTGCTCATTCTGATGGTTTCTTTCCCCATCCTTGTCCTCCCGCAACCAGATGTTCTATGTCAGTCTGCAGTCAGGGCTAGTTTCACACAAGTGCCTTTCTTTCCATTTCCCCTCTCAGCTGCAGCTCCGGTATTATGCCAAAGGCAGTCCAGTTGGCAGTGCCGTCCGGGAAGACAATGCAGCGAGTCTCTTTTTTTTATGCCAAACAGAGATGACAAAGAAGAGCAGAGGATGTCTGGATTCTGCATGTAAACATTTCAGCAACTTCTTCCACCTCCATCGCCATGCGTAGAAATTCTTAATTCAAATCTTGGAGAGACAAACTACTGACAATAAATAAAATAGGAAATAAAAGGTGCTTTGTTTTCAGGGCTGCAGTAGAGTATGCATTCTAGCAGTGGTTCGTAACATTTGATGTATCAAAGATGACTATTCTGGTTTTCTCATTCTGTGGGCACAGCCATCTTGTGGAGGACTGGAACTGAGCTGTAACTACTTGCAAGGTTTTTGTTTTGTTTTTTGTGAACATTTTTGGCAGCACTGTAATGTGCCTCAACCTTTGGGTGCTCTTTCACCATCCACACCTAGCAAAAATGTCTGATTACTCATTGCCCTCAGTTGCCCACACTTGCCCTCAGTGATCTCACACGGCTAAATCTGATTGGCTATGCAATATCATGCCATCATCCAGGTTGCTGCAAGATCCTTGGCTGGGTGGGATAACTCATGCGAGTTATAGCCAGAAAGGAAGGAGAGAGCAGCAGCCAGGGGAGAAACGTTGCTCAAAAGCAGCTGCTGCCACTTCCAAGGAAAAAGGAGAATACCCTGTAGTATAAAATGGTATAACACTGACAGATCTATTACATGAGGTTTTTGCTTGCTCATGGAGAACAAGGCTATCGGTGGCTGCTAGTCAAGATGGCTATATGCCTCTCAAAACCGGTTGCTGGGGAACATGGGTGGGAGGGTGCTATGGCACTCATGTCCTGCTTGTGGGCTTTCCATGGGCATCTGGTTGGCCACTGTGGGTACAGAATGCTGGACTAGGCCTTTGATATGGTCCAGCATTGGCTTTTCTTATGTTGAATCCAATGAGGTGCTTATGCTCCCATCAATTCTCTTATGCCCTGCCAGTTCCGTTGTGCAGGCAGCCCCCACCACGTGTGCAACAGTGATTTCGTGCTTCTGGAGCAACCTGAAATGAATGGAAATGCTTGTTTCTGGAAGAAGGCAGGTTGGCAGAACTAGCATAGCTCGGCCAACCTGCCTCCTTCCAGAAATGAGAGTTTCCGCTTGTTTCAGAGCTTCCCTTAGGAAGTGCTAGATCTCCCTTGAGTAAGCAGTGGGTTCTCCTTGCCCAACAGAATTGGCAGGACCCACCACTTGTGGAATGGAATCGGTGGGGGTGTAAGAACCATGTTGGATTCTGCCCTATGTCTATCCTAGCTGTAAAATCCACTGCAGTATAGAATCCTAGGTTCTTCCAGAAGCAGAGCTCTTAACGCTACCAGCCAAGAGATATTGTGCAGCTCTTCTGTCTTGTGCGCCTTAACTGATTATTTTGAGGAAAGAAAAAGGACAGAAGAAGTGATTGCGTTACAAGTGGAAGGTGCTGTCATTTAGACCCCCCCCCCCCGTAACATTCCGTGAACAAGGCAGGGAGATTCCATGATAAAATCCTCACCTGGAAGCACTCCTAGAGCTGAAAGCATCCCGACGGGCCATTTAGTCCAAAATCTTTACTAAAAATGAAGAACCGTAAAATGCTTTTATGCCTGGAATCAATGAGCAGCCTTAAATATCAAGTGTGTTGTTGCAGAATGTATTTGCATAAGATTGTCTGGCATGTAGGAATTGCCAACAAGTAGCCATGCAAGGAGCTATTGTAAATAGGAAGGGTCGGTTCTTTGAGTGTTTCAAATGGTCAGTGTGCCATCAGTGACTAATGGTCAGTGTGCCATCAGTATTTGTGGGTATGACTTCTGTGCACTTGCAAGGCCCTGCTGCAAAATGTGGAGGCCAATATTTACCTTTGGGGGTGGGGGAAGGGCTGCAAAAGTTGAAAACTGGCTCGTAAGTTTCATTGTTTCTAACTTGGGACCATTAATAAATTATCAATCAGAGAATGATACTCTGGGGAAAATAATATCAGATTTTATTGTTTTTCATTATACATAGCTCTAAGCAAAACCGTGTTTGCTATAATCTTATTTATTTATTTATTTATTTATTTATTGCATTTATATCCCGCCTTTTTTCCTCTTGCAAGGAACCCAAGGCGGCTTACATTATCCTCCTCCTCTCCATTTTATCCTCACAACAACAACCCTGTGAGGTAGGTTGGGCTGAGAGTGTGTGGCTGGCCCAAAGTCACCCAGTGAGCTTCCATGGCCGAGTGGGGACTAGAACCTGGATCTCCCGGCTCCCAGTCCAACACTCTAGCCACTACACCACACTGGCTCTCTAAGCATTCAGTCAGGAAGGCTCACTGTGGTCAGTGCCCTGTTCAAATGCTTATGATATCCTGAATCTGTGTTTTTCAGTTTAGGGCAGGGGTGGTGAACCCTTTTCAGGTTGAGGGCCAAATTCAATTTTGGAGAAGCTCTCAGAGCCACATTCCAGTGGTGGGTGAGGCTGAAAGTAAAAGGGATAAGAGCCCAAACACCAGAAATACCAGCAAATGTTTGCTTAAAGCTCTTACTCTCAGCCTTAGGAGAGGCATTTTAAGCTTTTAGGATGGGGGGAAAAACACAAAAGTCAGGAAACCATCAAATGATCAGTGGTTGGGGAAGGGGGTGGAGCCAGGCAAAGCGGGCATGACCATCTGGGGAAACTTGGAGGACTGGATTACGACCTCACCTGCCTGAGGTTCAATAAACCTGGTCTGTGGTTTTGTTGTTGTTCACACTGGAATGTGGCAAATAATTGGGAATTAGGTTTTATATAGGCCTGGTTCACACACAATGTCAACCCGTGGCATGACTTGTTGAATTCTGGGTTGTTGTGATGTGTGAAAACTAGTGATGGCAGAGAATTCCACCACGGATTTCAGTGAGGTCGAATGTACTGGCATTCAGCTCCCTGAAACCCGTGGCGGAACGGCCTCCCACCCCCCGCCACCCCGCAGAATCCCCCTGGGACGAAGCTTACCTGGGGCGGAGGCGGAGGCGGAGGCGGAGGCGGCAGCGGCAGCGGCTGGTCTCTCGGTCACCATTTGCGTCCTGCCAGGCTGCCGTGATAGGCTAAGCAAGTATTTACGTAGCCTATCATGGCAAAGAGCAGGGACGCAAATGGTGGCCACTATGCCATTTAAGCCCCTGCTCTTTCTGTGATAGGCTATGTAAGTATTTACGTAGCCTATCACAGTAAAGGCAGCCATGCAAATTTTACGTCCGCAGAACTCCGGCTGCGGATGGCCCTGGCCAGCAGCTCCACGGAGCCGGCCAGGGAGGATTCCGGGGGGAGGGACGGAGTGCCTCCCCCCACCACGGATGCCCCTGCACGGAGCCAGGTAAGGGATTCGTACATCCCTAGTGAAAACAGCCACTGTAGAAAGAGAACCTATGGTTTGCTGTTGAGCTGTGAACTCTGGGTTGTAAACCATGGGTTGTCTTTATGTGGGAACCCAGAACTGTCAGTTGTTCATGGGTTGTTTTGCCAGGCTACAGAGGCACGGGCAAGAAGGGACCCCCCCCCCCAGGTGCTCTACATGCCAGTACTACAGTGCCACAAAGGCATTTGGGATACAGGGAGGAAGTAGGCAAAAGAGGAGAAAAATAAGCCAGAGTTTGAGAAAACAAACCACAGCTTGTTTGATCATCTGCCAGACAAATCCTGATTAGGGGAAGAAACCATGGGTTAAATAAACCATGGGTTAGCGATATGTGTGAACAGACTATAGATAGATAGGGAAGAGGTTTTTTTGAACAGCTTTTCAGACATGAAAATCAGCTTGCAGGAAAGCTCTTGTTGGTGGGGGCAAACAGAAGGTGAAACCAAATCCAAAAATATATTGAAATGTCTGCTTAACAACCTCACTGTGTCTTCTGGCTCTCTTAATTCCCAGTGAGTAGCCTGACTGATAACAGACAAAATGGATTAAGCAGGGATGCTTCAAAGATCTGATGAGTTATTGAACAAAAAGGCCTATGGCGACGATGTAATCCCAAAAGAATGATGCCATGTTAGAGATGAACAAGGATAGACGAGGCTGAGAGGGGATGTGATTGTATGCTACAAACATATCAGAGGAAGGCAACACAGTAAATGAACAAGAGAAGGTTCTTCTAAAGAAGATGGTGACTGCAATGGACATGTACTGATAAAAATTCTAGGGTGAAAATCAGAAGGTGGTTTTCAGTTTGGCCAGCCTGAGCCTAGTGTATACTGGAAGTAAGCCACATTGCTCTCAAAGGAGCTTACTCCTAGGAAAGTCTATATAGGACTGCAGATTTAGGGTGCAATCCTATGAATGTTTAGACAGAAAAAAGTCCTACAATTCCCAGCATGCTCCAGCCAGCATAGCTGGATTGTGCCCTTAGAGATGAAAAATTCTCCCTTGGAACAGTTGTGGGTACTCTGGGTTCAACTGGAGATATTTACAATAATATTTTGGAATGTCCTGGTGCCTTAGAATCAGGATGGAAGGTTTTGTTCTTCCAGATAAGCTTTTCATGCTTCCCTCTTTTGAAGGTTAATATTAGAAGGAGGCTTTCACTGGTCCTCTTGACTCAGTAGTTGTATTATACTAACAAGGATACTGTGTTTCTGTAGCAACACCAGTAAACGTGAGGCTTTACACTAGGGCTGTCAGACCTCTTTCAGGCTCTTGGAGACTAAATTCCATTTTAGTGAAGCTCTCGGAGGACACATTCCAGCGCTGCATGGGGCTCAAGGCAAAAGGGGTGGGGCCAAAGGTAAAAGAAGCAGAGCTTCTTTATCAAAAATATCCCAAAATACCAGCATATTTTAGCTTAAAGCTCTTATTGCTAGGAACTAAGCCTTAGGAGAGGCATTTCAACTTTTAGAAAGGGAAAAACCTGCTGAAGCTGGGAATCCACCAATCTCAGTGGTCAGAGGAAAAGGGGAGAGGGCAGGGGAACCTCAGAGGCCCAGTTGGGGAACCTAGTGGGCTGGATTTGTCCCACATGCCTGAGGTTCAACACTTCTGCTTTACAGAGTAGTGTAAGGGGGAAATATAGGTTCCTGCCTGGCCCAAGGAGCTTACAATTTAAATTTAGGCAGGTGACAGGGGAGACCACCGAGGGAGGGGAGAGCAGCCAGGGTAACAAAACCACATGGAGAGGGGCAGGATGGGAGCGGCAAGGGTACTGATTGTGAGAAGATGGAATTCTATGGGTTTAATCTTCATTTCATTTGGGAATGAGGAACATAAGAGGCTTAGTCAAAGGCTTTATGGAGTGAAGGATCTAGACAGGGTTGGCAATGGCAAGACCGAAAACAGCTTTAGAGATGAGGAGAGGGAGTCTGTGCTGGATGCAGAACGGGATGGAAATACAATAGGTTGGGATGCAGGATCAAACTGTCCACATAAGTCTCTGACAAATTACTTAGTGGGCCGAGTTTCTAAAGAGCAACAAGTCTCTGGAGGTGGGTCAGGTTCCAGACATGAATAAAGTCTAACCCAGGGTTAGGCTACCTGGTGCCCTCCAGATGTTTTGGACTACAGTGTCCACAATCTTTGATAATTTCCCATGTTGGCCAGGGCTGATGGGAGTTGTAGTCTAAAACATCTGGAAGGCACCCGGTTGCCTACCCTTGGTAGTCTATATTTTTGTGACTGGCTGGGCATGCATGTGAAGAACTTAAGCGAGAAACAGAAAACTGGAGCTTCAACACATATTTAAATCAAATGAAAACTTCTGTCCAATTAGCAAATTGGTTTTCCAGATGCAGGGGGAAAGCATTTGAGCTCCACCTCCTTTCTGATGTGTTAATTATATATGTACAGGGATATCTCTCCCCACCGCATGAGTGAACCTGGGAAACTCAGGAACAGTTGTCTGAGCTCTGTGGCTGTGTGTGTGAACTGGGCCAACCACAATAAAGGGAGGTTTATATAGGATACGAAGGACCAGGGACCAATGGGGTGGAACAAGGCAATAAAGTTACTTGGGCACCAGGCAAGGTGGCCTCTTACATCACCAAAAAAGAGAGCACAAGAGGACACAGATTTGCATAAAATTTGCACAGGCTAATTTATATGTATAGATGCAAATTTAGGAACAGTTACTATAATTTAAAGAGAATACAATGCATCTCATCAGACTGGGAATGACTGTGACCAAGTAAGTCACGGATCCCCAACGTACCACCTGTGGGTGCCATGGCTCCCGCGAACACCTCCAATGGTGACTACACAGCTCTTCATTCCCTACCCCTTTAATTAATATAATAATAATAATAATAATAATAATAATAATTTGAAAAATGTTAGGGCACCAGGTTCTCCTTCCTGTTCCTGAACCTGCCACTGATCAGCTGTTCAGTGGGCAGGAAGTGAACACCATGCAAAGGGGTAGAGGGGAGAGAAGGAGCAAGGCTAGAGGCTAGGAGTGGAGAGAAACAGCAAGATACAGGGGTGAGTGGGAGAGAATGAGCATGATTAGGGGCTAGGAAGGGAGAGAAAGAAGAAGGCTGGGGATGGGGAAGGGGAAGGGAGAGAAATAGTGAGGAAAGGGGTTTCATGGAGAGAAAGAGCAAGGCTGGAGGCTGGGAGTGGAGAGAGAGAGAGCAAAGGGGAAAGGCCTGTGTGGATGGAAGAAGACTGAGTGGTCCAGAAAGCAACTCTTTCCATTTCCCCTCCCCCACAGCCTCTAGCTTTGCTATTTCTTCCCCCACTCCCAACACCTCTTGACTAGCCAGGCCCTGATGGCAGCCATTATGGGACTAGCCACATCCTCCATGGCAGTCATTTTGTGGTGGTGCCCACAGCAGTTTCTCGAACTCCCAAATGTGTCCACAGGTCCAAAAAGGCTGGGGAACCCTTAAGGAAACTGTATGCCTGCCTGTTCAGTCTGCTCTCCAGGTGCTAACTCTTGATGGGCAACTTCAAGGCCTCTGCTGCTCTCCCTTCTTAGGGTCCTTTATCTTTAAACTGGACTGGGGCTGGAAAGCCCTTCACAGAGAGGATGCCTTAATCTGATCTTGTCTTCGGAGTACAGCTATCTTTTTTATTGGACAGGCAGCCATACAAGCTGTATACACAGGTTATCCAGATGAATACATGTAAGCTATGTAAGCTGGGACTGTCCTCGGCAATGAAGGACACATGGCCACCCTAGCACCAGGAGGCCCTGGATTCCAGCTGAGATGCAGCCCCTTTAGGAGTAGAGCTTTAGTCCATATCCCAGCCAAGAAGAACTGCCTGTGGTCAATGACACCACAAACTGATGGATAGAGACTGGAGTCTTAAATGTAGCCCATCTGTTTGAGAACTGATCAGATACCTTGTTCATGCAATAAAACATTTGCACATGTATCCAGGCACAGACATGTTTTAAGAGAGTCCTAACATGAACTGAGCTTTCTGTTGTTAGCAAGAAGGGGAAAAGTGTGGTGCTGACTTACTGTCTCTGGAATGTTCTGCTCTGAATTAAACGGTCCAACAAACAGTCATGAAAAAGTAACTCAGGGTGCAGCCCTATCGAGACAGACATCAGCCTCCGCACTTGGAGGCTGAGGCCTACCCAGTGCATGTCGAACTTGGAGGCTGAGGCCTATCCAATGCAGGTCTAGTAGAGCATGGGGGCATCCTGTCCTCCATGCTCCGCCTGCCCTGCATTCTTGGCTAGATGCACAATTTTGTGCATCTAGCTGGGGCTTCAGAAAGGGGTAGGGAATGAGCCTGGAGACCCCATAGGAAGCAAGGTAAAGGGGCTTCTGGGGTCTCTTCCCCTCCCCACCCCAGGAACATCCCCCTTTTTGCCCTCTCCACACTCCATTTTACAAGCATGGAGAGGCAGCTGCCATGGTTCTCCCTGGGCAGGCAATGAGGGGGAGGGGGAGGGCAGGGAGTGCGGTTTCCTGGCTCGGAGCTCAGAGCGCTGTCTACAAGCTTGGAGGCAGTAAACTGAAAAATCTCATGGCCCTCTAGTCAGTGTCTAGTGGCCATAGGATTGCTCTTCCTGATACCTTATGCACATAGATTTTTGTAATGGGGGTAACTTTAAAATGCATAGAAAAACCACTGGGTAAAATGGTTTGATTTCATGTGCCTGTTGGGTACACATGCCATAACAATAGATTTATAAATTGAATTCTGGGCACTAGCGAAAACACAGGTCGGCTAGCGGGTCAATTGGTGCTTGCACAGCATTTGAAAATCCAGCTGGCAAAATGATTGCTAAGTGTTTTTCTTACTGCTTTCTTCAAGGAGTTTTAAACTGTTTATATGAGTAATTAGTTAAGTAAATATAATATTAATTTGTCCCAACCTTTAGTTCTGAAAGCTGCTGTGCATAATGGCCTATTAGTGCTGCAGCAGCTAATGGGTTCCCAAGTTTATTTATCTACAACATTTGCTCTCTTGTTTCTGACTAAATTGGTGGGTTTGCAGCATGCAATTAATATCTAGAATTAATAACCCCAGCCCCTTGAAAAATGTCCATCTTGTAAACACCAGCAACTTAGTATGACTAAAGTGGAGAGCCTCAAATTACATTGTGTCTCACTCAACTTAAATAATAGCAAGATGGATCCTCAGTGCCCATTAAGTTCCCTGCTAGTTCATTTTTTTGTTTGTTTGTTTGCTTGAAATCCAGAGTGATTTATTGCACATAATGCATACCCAATTGAGATGTGCCCTTGGGATCACATCATTTAACTACATGAATGAAGTCAATAATTTAAATGCCTGAATCTACATAAATATTTCAGGGAGATGATCTTAATCAAGAGGCATCTGATTCTGTCTTCGGAGTACAGCTATCGCTCTTATTGGACAGGCAGCCATACAGGTTGTGTACATAGTGGTTATCCAGGCTGGGTGAATACATGTGCTATGTAAGCTGGGCCTCAGCCAGACTCAGGAAACAATAAAGCAGAATTCTATGGAGGTTTCCCAAGGCAGAGAGTAGGTACACCTCCTTCTTTGTCCTTACTAGAGGCAGCTGGTGGCTCTGATTTCGGACAGGCTGTGAATCCATTCACAGTTTAAGTCAGAACCAGCAAGAATTCTATCCCAGGAGCTGAACCCCAGGCCCATAATAGGTTCAGCACCTTGGACAGCTACTTTAGAGTTCTGGGCTGGTTCTGACTGAAACCCAGAGTGGATTCACCATCCCACTGACATCGGAGCCACCAGCCTCCACTGTATAAGACCCTGCTGCTTTCCTGGTGACAGGCTTGGAAATAACTGAGCTATATTCTAAGTTTATGGGAAGTATTTTGGTTTTCCTGAGCCCTGTTCTGAGTCTGACTGGAGTTTTTTTTCATCACTACTTTAATTTGCAAACTCCTTGGTGGAGAGACCTTCCGCTTTTGCTACTCTTGTAAACTCCTATATGTATTGATATCTTCTTCTTCTGCTTCTTCTTCTTCTTCTGCTTCTTCTTCTTCTTCTTCGGGGGAAATGCTGAAAACCATATCTGGATTGCTATGTGTGATGGTCAGACAATGCACAAATATTGGAAAACCACCGCCACTTGCAGCTTCCCAGGATATGCAGACTGATTGATTGATTGATTGATCGATCGCTCGATCGCTCGATCAATCAATCAATCATTCAATTTTATTATGGTCATAGACCAGCAAGGACTGATCGATTAGATGACTGGATATACTCTCCACCCATGACACTGGGAAAAAATAAGACTAGGATGTTTTCTCCTATCCCAGGAGCATATGTGAGAAAACACTTCTTAATTACACATGGTGATGCAGGGAGATCTGTGAACAAACAAGTCTGTGTGTAACCTATTGCTTGAGGCTAGTTTGTCTAACTCTCCAACTGGCTGTGAATGTACTAGATGCCTTTGTGAAATGCTTCTTGTCTGCTTTGCTCCCCCCCTCTTTCTTCCAAATGCGGGGTATGTGAACTGCAGCTGTCAGGAAGGATAACAATGCAGACATTCTTCTATGATGCTGGGGCTCTCAGGCACCCTGCTGCATTCTTCCCAACTACTAGCCATCATCTATCTAGAAACACAGGGTACTGGACCTAGGTGATTTCAAAATGGTGAAGCGTGGCCCTGGAGGGCAAAGGGGCTGTAGCTCAGGGGAAGAGTGCACACTTCGTATACAGAAGTTCCTAGTTACATTGCCTGAGATCTCCAGTTGTTGCTGTTTTTTTAAAAAAGGATATTGAGCAGCAGGTTAGGGGTGAACCTCCATTCCAGCTGAGTTCTTCCTGAGCTCCTGTCAATGGGGACTCTGGGGCTTGGTGGACTCAGTTAAAGACCGGTTTGCACCATGTCGTACTGGAGTCAGGGCTTGCAGGGTCAAAGCACTGGGATGTTTTGATTAGCAGGAATGATGACACCCTCTGCCACCCCCCCTCACCCCCCAGGCTTTCCTGAGCTTAGCTGCAATCCTCTTTTGGGGTGGCTTGCACTTCAGTGGGCCATTAGGGGTGGGTTAGGGTATTTTAGAAAAAGTTTTTATTGTAGAATGTTATTGTTTTAAACTGTTTTATTATATGTTGTACATCGTCCAGAGTGGCTGGGTGACCAGCCAGATGGGCGATTAATAAATTAAATAAATAAATAAATTAGCTGTACAAAAGATTTGCTCCTGGTGGAGAGGAAAACTGCTAGAACTGGTTTGTTGAGATGAATCAACACTGCTGGCTGCATTTGGGGATTCCCCTTGGGGCTGTGTCATTGGGACTGTCATGATGGGCATCTGCACTTCAAAATTTACCATGACGCCACTGGCTTGGCTGCCCAAGGCATTTTGCTGCCTGAAGAAAAGGACAAGATGGTGTCTGTGGTGTCAATTCTCTTTGTTTCCTGGCACAGCTGTAGTTATGCTGGTGCTTGGTTCCCCCCACCATTCCATTCCTCATACAGAAACCAGCTAGAGAGGCAGTTTAATCTTACTTCAACAGTGGCAATGGGACAGCATCTTCCGCCATGTCTGAGGGCAGGAAGCTAGTTCAGGGAGTGCAGAGCAGGCTGTGTGGTGCACACAGCTCTGTCCTCAAAGAGATGGGAATGGCCAGAAGGCTCAGGAGGAATGGTTGGGTGGGGGGTGGGGGGTGCTGTCACTGCTTCCCCCCATCATTTGCCACCTGAGTTGGTTGCCTCACTCTGGCTAGTGGTAGGGCCAGACCTGTTGGTCTGGCCAGAGAATCACAGCCAGAGAAGACAAATGCAGAAGTAGAGTTTTGAAGCCTTTCAAGTGTTTGCACAGCTCAAACCAACCCATCTCCCTCTCTGAAACGTGTGTGTGTTCTTTCTGAAAATCTGTGTTTGCTGCTTCCTAAGTAAAGCTGAAATGAAACGTCACACCAATTCCTTTTGGAATTTGATTTTCAGAGATGCTAAGTGACCCTGCTGCTGTATTATAAGTAGCAATGCTACCAAATTTCGTAATTAATTGGCTCATTGGTCAAAACTCATCCATTCATAATGCTCACATTTGGAGTGAGGCTGGATTGATGTATTATGCTATTAGGTTTGGAACTGATTGTGAGCTTTGGAGCATGCACAGTAAAGTAGCACATATATCTCCCCCTACATTTTCTGTGGTCCTACCAATGGAGGATGGTGGCTTTGATGTCAGTGGGGCGGTGAATCTGCTCCAGGTTTCAGTCAGAACCAGACGGAACTCTAAAGGAGCACCTTGGATAGCTCCTTTGGAGTTTTGACTGGTTCTGACTGAAACCCGGAGTGGATTCACTACCCCACTGACATTGGAGCCACCAGCCTCCATTGTGTCCTACCACCTAGTCCCCCCCACCCCCCATTTACTTGAAGCAATCTTAGCAGCTTCCCTCATTGCCACTGTTGCCATTGCAGATCTGGCTCTGTGAAGAGGGGTATGACTCTGCGCATTAATCGTCATACCTCCAGTTGACAACGTTGCATAAACATCACATGACATCATCACGCAGGCTGGCCACATGAAAACAACCCACCAGAAAAGGGGCACATCATACCACACTACACAATTCCAGACAACAGCACCCAAGATATTGTGCATGCACAAAAAAACATACACCTGGAGTGAGAGCTCGTATTCAAGGAGAACTCTCATCCAAGCTCACATGGATGAGTTCATTATTTTCCCAGTAAATAATTGCCTGGGGGTAAGTTCGCCCGTCAGTAACTATAAGGGAATATGGTTGATAAAATCTTTTTACATGCACACACGCATGCGCACACACACACCCACACACACACACACATAATTGAGGATGTCAAAATAAACTGATATCAGGAGAAGATGAATTAATGCTGCAGCAGGACTTGCTAATGGAAGGTGATTTAGCTCAGCAGCAGCCATGCATGGCCTCTACCAGTCCCTTGTTCAGCTTCCAGCACCATGGAAGCAACAGCAGCAGATCTTATTCTTAGCTTCTGTTGTCAGTACTTCCCATGCTTCAGGATGTTCACTCCAATCTGATGCCATCAGTATAGAGGCCAGGAGCCCTTGACAAATGACGCACATGCTGATAAATTAGATCCAATTCATAGTGGGTAGCTCTGCCCACTGCTATTTGCTATAATAGCCCGATAGAAGCTCCACGTTCAGCGTGGTTATGCGTCTGAGTACCAGAGGCTGGGAAAAACAGCCATCAGGCCCAGCCCTGTCATTATGGGGAAGGGGCTGGATAGATGAAATTCTGAAGTGTTGCTGAATTCATAAGCAACAGGTTTGGCCTGCCAACTTGTGCAGCTCGTAACGCCTGGCTGTATGACGAACTAAGTTCATCATACAGAGAGAGCCAGTGTAGTGGCTAGAGTGTTGGACCGGGAGTCGGGAGATCCGGGTTCTAGTCCCCACTCGGCCAGGGAGGCTCACTGGGTGATTCTGGGCCAGTCACAGACACTCAGCCCAGCCGACCTCACGGGGTGGTTGCTGTGAGGTTAAAATGGAGAGGAGGAGGATTACGTACGCCGCCTTGGGTTGCTTAAGGAGAGAAAAAGGTGGGATATAATGTAATAAATACATACATAATAAATATGTACAATTCCCTAAGTTCTTCTCCAGATCAGAATGGGGCAGGGTGTCATATGATCCCCGCCCACACACTGAAACCATGCATCGGGGGGTTGCGGGGCACACAGGCTGGCCCAGCACCCACACAGCCTCCAGCCACAATCCCTACTGGCCACATGTTCAGTTACCGTGAACAGGGCCCCTATAAGTGTGTACTAACAGGCATCCATAGAGCTCCTCCATGCATGCGGGGCGGGGGGATGCTGGGCCAATCAGGATACCCCCTCATATGGAAGGGTTGGGTTCTAGGCATGCATGCTGCTGCCAGACACACACTGCTGCCAGCTGTGCACTGGGCAATGGTGAGAAGGGCAGCCGGGGCGGGGAGGCAGTTCCCAGAAAATGAAAAATCTATGGCCGTCCTGCCGCTATGCTATCTATCCATTTCACTAGTTGGTTACAAGTCAGCTGTCAAATATAGTCACACATCAAATACTGAAAATCAGATATAATTGGATATGCAATGCCACGGTCAAATATTCTGTAAACATCTCGCAAGGACTTGAATAACCCCAAAAGATTATAATGAACATTCAGTATCAACACATTCATTGGATGTTTTGGAGCAATTTGGTTTTGGCTCTAGCCAGTGGAGGTTGGTGGCTCTGATTTTGATGGGGCCATGATTGCATTCTTGGTTTCAGTCAGAACCAGCCAGAACTCTAAAGGAGCAATCTAGGGTGCTGAATGCTATCCCCCAAATGGGTTCAGCAGGGTGGATAGTTCCTTTATAGTTCTGGCTGGTTCTGACTGAAACCCAGAATGGAATCATAGCCCTACTGAACTTGGACCCCCCAGTCTCCACTGGCTTTCGCTGTTGCTGGCAGTTTATGCTAGAGCTGTGCACAAATGGCCTCTTGAAATTCTTGGGCAGAGAAATCTGGGAGACAATTTCACTGAATTTCTCCAGGAGGAGGAGAAATTCTCATCAGTTTCTCCCAGGTAGGGCTCCCCATTGGCAGGGCTTGTAGCACAGCTTCTTTCTTTTTTGGCAAGGGTTTTGGGGGTTTTCGTGCTGCAACGGCATCAACTGTCTTGGCAGGCTGGCCCCGGTTTGCATCCACCACAATGCAAGTGGGGGCAGTGTTGTGTCCAGCTCCAGGGATGAGGTCTGCCAAAATCTGCCCTCCAATTTCCTGAAAGTTTTCTCCCCCCATGAAAGAGGCTTCCATTATTCTGCCTCATTCAGGAAATTTTATGATGTATTTTTGTGGTGTTTTGAGCTTACCTCATCACAGCTAGCCTCCCAGGCTGCCTGCACGTCCTGACCTAAAAAAGCCCTAAGGGAGGAATTACCTCATGGTGCCTTAAACTGGTCTTTAATTGAAGTGTAGGAAGCCGAGGAGGCTACAGGTGGCCAGAGAGATGGTTGTACAATGAAAAACAGGACACTTGTGCTCACTCCTCAGCCACCACCTTGGTAAGGTCGGCCCAAGAAACCCAACCCCAACCCATGAGTTCTCTGAAATTTCTTCACCATTGAATTTCTTTTCGAAAGCAATTTCTCTTCTGTCAAATTGAATGAGAATGGTCAAAAAAGCTGTGGGAGAAATTTTCAGCACAACCCAGGAAGCTCCACCTTAAGAACTACTGCCTAACCTGCGACTACATGGGCTGGCTGTGGGGAGTGGCAGGTACTTGGAGGATGAAAGTCTTATCAAAGCTTTACAGAATAAATCACCTTGGCAAAATGTATCACATAAGGAATTCAGAAAGGCCCTTTGTAGAAAAGTCGCAGAAGCGGAAGAAGTAAGTTAGGGGGTGGGGAGGATCTTTCCCCAAGGCAATGTCTTTTTTGCTTGCTTCAGAACAAATTGTGAAGTTCTAATAGTAGCAATATTCATAACAAAGTGAGACAATCTCTTTGGGAGGTAATTGCTGTACTAGCAGAACCGGGAAAAGCATATTTGATGCCTTTCTCTGCAAGGATATGCAGAAGAGAAGTGAACGTTCTGTGCTAACAGGCTAGCATGTGAGCGAAACTAAAGATCCCCAGTACTTGGTAGCTTGGGTCCCCAAAGGATCACCTCATCCTGCATGTGCTTGTCCAGACCCTAAAATCATCCTCAGTGGTCCTTCTCCGTGAGCCCCTGCCAAAGGAAGTGAGGTGGGTGGCTACCTGGAAGAAGGGCTTTTCTGCTGTGGCTCCCCAGGCTTGCCTGGCACCTACGTTGTACTCCTTCCAGTGCCAGATGTAGACATTTTTATTCACCCAGTATTTTAGCATTTTAGCTTCCTAGTCTTTTAGCTTTGGTGTTTTAAATCTGCATTTTAAATCTCTGCATTGCTGTTAGGTTTTATTCTGGTTGTACTGTTATTTTGTGGTTTTAAGCTTTCACATTTTATATTGTTTTATGTGGCACTTTGTGGTTTTAAATTTTGTGAACCACCCAGAGAGCTTTCGCTATTGGGCAGTATAGAAATAAATAAATAAATAAATAAATAAAGATGGTCCATCACCTACAGGTCTAGCGTGTGTGTTTGCAGACCAGGGAATGAAGCAGAGCTAGGCAACTGGCATCCCAGGGGATCCATCTGTCCCTTCGGGCAGGGATGCAGAACCCCTTTCAGTTTGAGGGGCAAATTCAGTTTAAGAGAAGCTCTCGGGGCCGCATTCCAGTGGTGGGTGAGGCTGAAGGCAAAAGGACAGGGCCGAGTACTAGCATATTTTTGCTTAAAGCAATTACTGCCGGTAACTAAGCCCTAGGAGAGGCATTTCAATAGGACTTGTGCAAATGCTGGTAGGGATGGACCGGCGCCTGGTGCAGCCTGGGAATCTGGCGGACCTGTTCCTGCTGCACCCCCACACCCCGCTCGCCAAGCCCCTGCCCCTGCTTGCTCCCTGCCCGTGCTCGGTGAATGGCCTGCACTCACCCCGACATCCTTGTCAAACTTTGCAGTCGCCACTTCCTGAGAAATAAAACGGCGATCGCAAAAATGCACAAATTTGCGCACATGCAAAAATGCTCATTTTCTTGCATACAAAAACATGCACATTGTTGCTATTGCCATTTTATTTTATTTTTTTAGAAATGGTGACCACGGAGCTTGATGTTGCTGCTGGGGTGAGTGCGGGCTGCTCGCTGAGAGCGTGAGGGGCTTGAGTGCAGTCTGGGGACCAGTGAGCAGGGGCTGGGCCAGAGTCCAGAGAACTTGGACAGGGGTGAGTTCGCACATCCCTAAATGCTGGTACACCACCAAGTGGCTGGGGGATTGGAGGAAAGTGGGAACCACTTAATAATCTGGGGAAGATGGGGTGGCCTTCTGGGAAACCCCATAGGGCCAGGTTAGGACCCCAGGAAGACTGGATTTGGGGCATGAGGATCAACTCTTCTGCTATAGGGACTTCTCATTTGGTCCTCTCCACAGTTGTGATCCCGAGGACTCTGTCCCCATTATGTGCCTGCATGCTTTGTATTCCACTTTATACAGTGCTTGCCCCATGTGCTGCACGTATATTCCCTCTGTAATCCTTACAACAATCTTGTCTGGTAGCCCTGTATTTGCAACCCATATTGCACGTACATTGGGGGGAAGGCTGAGGGATGTAACTTGCTCAAGGCTACCCAGTGAGCTCCTGGTTGAGGAGACAAAACCGTAGAAGTGCAGGCTCTGCAGCAGCGTGTGGCATTCCTGGGTGAGTGCTGGAGTTCCGCAGTCCTGCCTAGAGCAGCTGCTGCTGACCGCTGGTGAGGATGGGAGGTAGCCACCACTGTAACTCTGGCTGTTGCTGCCACTAGCCACTGCCTGCCCATGGAAGTAGCCAACAGGGAATGGGGCTGGCCTTACAGTGGTTCTGAGCAGAGTCCAGAGCCGGCATGCCCTCCATCTTAATTAAGCTTGCCCACAGACTACTAAGCCAGACTACTTTTGTGGGGCAGGAGGGGAATGGCCCATCGAGCATCTGTGTGGCCATCAGAAGCAGCTTGCCCCGGTCTACCCAAAACCTGGAACAGGGCTTTGCAAAGACTTATTGGGCTTTTCAGGAGATCTTCCAGGTAAACCATATTTAGCTACCACTGCTGCCAAGGGCTTTATCACCTTTAATTTGTCCTGATGAGCAAAGGGCTGGATATGCCTGATCATGTCTGATCTTGTAAGCTAAGCAGGGTCAGCCCTGGTTAGTACTTGGGTGGGAGACCGCCTGGGAATCAGGCTTCCTGCATTGAGCAGGGGGTTGGACTTGATGGTCTTGCAGGCCAGCCCTATGATTCTATGAATCCAACCCTATGATTCTATGACTTCTATGATTTCTTTGTGGCAACCTGGTGAAGTGGATCTTATCATGCCCATTTTTAGAGACAGACATTTGTGGCAGCTTCTGATAGCTTCTACAATGCTTTATGGGTCTGTGTAATGGTCACCCACTAGAACCCATGTGCAACATCTTCCACAAGAACCTGCAACGTGTTTGTGTTTGGCCTGTCAATATTATTCCAAAACAGGAATGTTTTCCTGACAAAGGTTTTTCCTCTCCCAACAAAGCAAATGCAGCCCACCAGACGTAACACCTAGCCTGCCAGCAGTTTGACAATCTGCCCGCGTTTGGCAGAAACATAGGCAGAGTCAAGTCCCAGAGAAGCAATATCTAAGCCCATTTGGCTTTGGCAGGAACACAAAGCAGTGTGGGAAATTTCTGCTTGCTGTAATGGATTAGAATAGTTTCACTGCACATGAGCATGATACAAGACCATGATGAACCCGAGCAAGGCTTAATTAACCTGACTTTGTAAGAAAGGCAATTTAAAGGATTAGTCTCAATAACGTATCTGTGCCCTCACAACTTATTGTGATGTCATATGCTACAATGTAATGCGGTGTGTCTCTGGAATACAAAGGAGTCCCCCCCCTCCTGAGTCTTGAAAGCCAAATCAGAACTTCCAGGGCTCACTGACAGCATCAATCACCTCCCGAGATGGTGCCGTGGAACGCTACTCCCATCTCGTTCTGCTGTGGAAGAAGAGCATTATTATGAACGTAGTGTCAAAAGGGTACATGGCTCTTCACAAAATAAGCAAAAGAGAAACCTCTGCCAAAGGAGCTTGTAACCTAAATTTAGACAGGGCAGTGAGAAAGGGAGCTAAGGCAGGAAGAAGTAAGGGTAGAATGCGAGCCAATGCTCTTATATGTACTTAGTTTTCCTTTCTGGATTCTTGGAATCAGGGTGGGAGAACTTGTTTTAGGGTGCAATCCTATGCATGTGTAGACAGAAAAAGTGGCTGCCTGCAGCATGCTGTAAGTTGTAGCCCTTTTTTCTGTCTAAGCATGCATTGGATCATGCCCTTAGCCAATTAGTTTCTCTTTCTCTCCCCCGCCCCTTTAAGGTCATATTAGAAAGGAAGCTTTCACTGGTCCCTCCCCCTTGATTCAGTATTTGTACTATAAGAACAATGATTATATAGTACCATCAGTGCACTTGGAACTTTACTGAGGAACATAATGCAGAAGAAGAGAGAGTGCTCCCTCCCCTAAGGAGCTTAACATTTATATTTAGACAATAGATGGTGAAGACAGTAAGCTGGCTGGAGAGCGGGGAACATTACAAGGGGAAGGGAGGGGAAGTGGATATGGAAGGAAGATGCAACACGCTGCTACACAGCAGCACAAGGTGAAGGAAGAGAAAGATGCCTCCTGCCCTCTTCAGCAGCTTGGTGCCAATTTTTTGAAAGTTTCTTACAGGGAGCGGTTGCACCTCCCTCTCCCAATCCCTGCTCCTCCCTCTCCCAATCCCCTAACCTCCAGTACTTTTATTCACATTAGGCTGCATTTGTGAGCAGAAGAACTGTGATGTCAAAACATGTAGCCTTCTTCCCTCTCCAGGAGTGAATGGCTAACTGTAGCCTGTTTACTCAAGTGCAATCAAGTGTTGCACATCACACTCCTCTCCAAAGCTGTCACATGTCATCCAGATGTGCTACTTATGACTTCAAAGTTATTGTCATGTTGACTATTTTATGTTGGCAATGATGATTCTGGCCCAAACGAAACAACAGCACGGCTTTGCTACTGTTGGCTCTCTGTGGTTTTCCCCTCATTTCCTTCATGGATGAAATTAATGACAACAGTATCTCACAGGTTAACACTGTCTACAACTAGGGGTGTATGAATCAGCAAAACACAATCTTGCCAAAGTTCTCCATATTCCATTTCGAGGCTTGTTCCGACTCACGTCCATATCAAATTGCAAGCTTTGTTTTTTTCTTTTTCCATGAAAATCCATGCATATTTTTCCAAATGTATGCATCAATTTTGAAATGTATGCATTTTCAAAATGTATGCATTTTTGAAATGTACTCATTTGGAAACGTACGCATTTTGCAATGTACACATTTTTGAAATGTACTTATTTTGAAATGTTGCATTTTTGAAATGTACACAGTTTTGAAATGTTGCATTTTTGAAATGTACACAATTTTGAAATGTACTCAGTGTAGAATATATACATTTTTGAAATGTACACATGCTGTTGAATGCTGCTTTTTTTTCTGCTCTGCACATCACACTGAAAGCTCAGAAATGTATGGACTTCTACAGCAAATTGCATCTGAGTCTGTGTTCAGTTCGGAAAGTGTGAACTGGGTAAAATAAAAAAATGAACTTTTCATGCATCCTTATCTACAATTGAAGCCTACTCTATTCTGGGAGAACCAGTGATGGCAAACTATGATCTATATAACAAGATGTTCTCACATGGTATAACAGATTGTAGCAGACCCAAAGAATTGTACCAGATTCTGAGTTGAATCCAGACCAACACTGGGGTAATGGGGCTGGTGAAAGCTGAATTCCATGCCTTCTCCTCCACCCAGCAGCCCCCTGAGAGTCTAATCTGAAGGCTGGAGGATACTGCTGAATGGCATGTGCTGTGGTGTGGGGGACTGAGGGTTAGCGGGAATCTTTGAAAATCAGGCAGAGAAAAACTCTGCAAGTGGAGCTTCTGCTGGTTGGGGTGGGTGGGTAGGGCTGCCAAGGGGAAGAAGGGGCAGGGAACTCAGCTTCCTCCAACTGCATTATGTTCACATTGATCTGGATACAACCCTCTATTCTTTTCCACTAATGCTCCTCCTTATTAAGAGCATTTTGCTAGTGGGAGGCTGTGAACTTAGCCAAGGGACAGAAAACTTTTGCGGGGTTCAAAGGCCATTTTGCCCCTCCCCCTGACTTCCATACAGGCTGCACTCCAGAGGTAGGTTGCCCCCCAAATGGCCATTTTGCCATTGAAATTCAATGGCAAACCACTATGGTGTGCTACAAGGGTCAAATTTAGCTTGTGTTGAAATGAAGTTCAACCCTTTTAGCTCTCTGTAGCACTTATTGAGTGCTAAAAGGCCCAAATTTAGCTTCAGAACAAGCTCAATTTGACCCTTTTAGTGATCTGTAGTGCTAAAGTCACCATTAAAAAAGCACCAATTTTTGGCCTCTAAATTCGGCAGTGCCATGGGGCCACACCAGTGGGGGGGACACATGCGTTGCCCACCGCTGACTTAGCCCAAGGGTGGTTAAGAAGTGTCTCTAGTGACACATGCATCTCTTGCCTCAGTCCTTAAAAACACGGAATGTCAGGGGCTGCCCAGACCGTTTTGTCGCCCCAAGATAGCCCAGCTGTCCTATCAGAGCAGCGCACTCCAGGACTTCTTGCAGCTCTGCAAAGTATGCTGGGGGACATCTCTTTGACCATGCTCAACAACTGGCAATTCTTCTCAGAGGCAGTACCATGTAGTGGATAAAGTGTTGGACTGAGGAGGCTTGGGTTCACATTTCTGCTCAGCTATTAATCTCAGTGGTGTCCCTGGGATAGTAATTCTTTCTAACCTACCTTATGGAGTTGTTGTGAGGATGAAAGAAGGATTACCATATGCCATCCTGAGCTCCTTGGAGGAATGGTGGGATATAAATGAAATACTAAACTCTACAGATATAGCTTAAAGTTGGAAATCTGAAGCAGCCTGGGTGTAGTGGGAGGAACAACTTCCATAATATCCAGCAATCTGGGGTGGGAGAAATCTGAGGCAGCTGGGCATAGTGGGAGGAACAACTTCCATAATGTCCAGCAAACTGGGGTGGGCTGACTTCACATGCAGATGGAAACTGTATGCCTGCATGCCTGCATGGCTGCATGCTTTTATGCCTACATGCCTGTATGCCTGGATGGCTGAATGCCTGTATGTCGTGATGCCTGGATGCCTGCAAGCTTGTATGCCATGATGCCTGGATGGCTGTATGCCTGGATTGCTGTATGCCTGCATGCCTATATGTCTGTATGCACTCATGACAGTATGCCTGTAATGACTGTATGTCTTGCTGGCTGAATGCCTGTATACCTGTATGCCTGTATGTTTTCTGACCTGTATCCTGTCCAGATTCTCTGCAGCCCCTTCTACTAGTTACTAGAAAAGTTCTATCCATTTTAGGAGAGATGCAAGGTCACCTCTGGCCCTTTTACACATCCAATGATGTCATCAGAATGTTAGTCTTACCCCCACCTACAGTTAATTACAAATCAGAAAGCATGTGCTTCCTTCTATCACTAGATATAGTTAGTTTGGAGACTCAACACTGGATGATAAATCCGCTCTTGAAATGGGAATGAATGGGGTTGTTAGATCACCGTTTTGCTCATGTTCAACCCCTTATATATGGGAAAAAGAATGCTTATACCCAGAAAAACAGTGGAACACAATATATAGTCTGTATTTATGTGCTACTTCTTTATTGATTAGTTGTCTCTCTGCAGTCTTCAGACAGCCAGGCTTTGGAGAGACAAAGTTATGACACATTGCAGAAGTGAAAGTTTCTAACAAAGGCATGAGGGCTCCAATTACCTGGTAGTACACAAACTACCAATCCATTATATTCTACTCTTTTGTTATTAATTAGCTGTCCTTTAGCCAGTGCGTGCAATCAATCCATCCTCTCTGCAGATGTTTTCATTGTCTCTCCACTTTATTAGCTAACAGCAAGGTTTTTCACCCTAATTAAGACGAGTTGGCTGGTTCTGCCCCACTGAATATCTTCAGCAGACCATATTTGCTGTGCATTGCTTGGGATTGTGTGATGGCATTGTTGAGTTTCCCCTCCAGTGGCTGAGGACTATCTACACCAGCCTTCCTCAAGCTGGTGCCCTCCAGATACGTTGGACTACAACTCCCAGCATGCCTCAGCCAGTGTTGTAGTCTGACACATCTGGAGGGCACCAGCTTGGGAAAGCTGATCTACACACTTCTTGGTTCACATTTTAGTCTTCCTAGGGTTCCGTTTTAGGTCTAAGAGGGCAAGACGCCATTATACATAGACACAGGGTTAAGGTTTGAGGGTTCAGCAAATGATCCATGGACATGAAGAACGTTCCATGTGTGGAGATCATGGGTCTGTCCTGTGTTGATGGGAACCCTCTGTTGCCTGCTCATGGATGTATGAGAAATTTGTTTCAGTTCATTTCTGACTAGAATTTACCCCATTCATACCTCCCAAACCCAAATGAGATTGCAGCGCAATCTGCTTTGAAAGCTTGTACATTACCAAGCTTGTGATGTTGTTTGTGATGGAAAAAAATGTGTGAATTGAAAAAAAATGCATGAAAAAATGTGCATCAACAAATAAAAGCGTGCACCAACAAAGTGGTGCACACTTTTTTGTTAAAGTGTGTACCAACAAAGTTTAATGAATGGGAGAAGACTTCATACTTTTGAATCCCCACGTATTTCACAGTTTTCATGCAAAAAGAACAGAAAAAGCTTCCAATCTGATACGGACACAGATTGGCTCCAGGTGGAACTTGGAGCACCTTGACAAGCTCAGGTTTCCTGATTTCTCTACACCTGCTGCCCCCTTCCATCCCCATATGTAAGGCTTGGAGGAGAGGGACTGGCAAAGGGGGCTGGAGGTAGCCAACGTGGGGCAAATGCCCCAGTTTGAGTGAGGCCCTGCTCAAGGGGAAGCTGTGCCCACTTCAAATCTGAGTTTCTGTATTTGAGAGGGTGTGCATATGTTGCATTGCAGACATGCAACTTTGGACTATTATGTGATCTTTTTATAAAGGCAATTTCAGCCAATTTAAAAGGCAACTAAATCCTTTGATGCTGCAGTGGAGAGTAGGTGGGGAAAAACATAAAACCCTTGTTCCCATATACCAGGGGTGGGAAACCTCCGGCCTACGGGCCAAATCTGGCCCTCTGGGGTTCCTCAGATGGTCACACCCCCTATTCATGGTCATGCCCCTTTCTCCTGACTGCCAGTCATTGGTGTTTTTCCAGCTTTTGCATGGTTTTTGCCTATCCTAAAAGGTTGGAATGCCTCTCCTAAGGTCTTTGGTTACTGGCAGTAAGAGCTTTAAGCTGAAATATGCTGCTATTTGGGGTACATTGACCCCATCCCTCTTGCCTTTGGCCTTGCCCATCACTGGAATGCAGCCCCTGAGAGCTTCTCCAAAACTGAATTCAGCCCTTGGGCTGAAAGAGTTTTCCCACCCTTGACATAGACATTTTAGGTTAAAGGGGGGAAAGTTCCTACTTGATCCCAGCAGGGCATGTGCACAGGGAGAGTGAAGGGATTGGAATTGTGTTCTGCCCATGCCTCCCCCCCCCCCACACATAAGAACATATGAACATAAGGAGAACCATGCTGGATCAGACCAAGGGTCCATCTAGTCCAGCATTCTGTTCACACAGTGGCCAACTGCTGTTGACTGGGAACCCACAAGCAGGGCATGAGTGCAACAGCACCCTCCTACCCTTGTTCCCCAGCAACTGGTGTACATAGGCTCACCTCCTCTGGTCCTGGAGGTAGCAGATAGCCATCAAGACTAGTAGCCATCACTAGCCTTTTCCTCCAGGAATTTGTCCAACCCCCTTTTAAAGCCATCCAAATGGGTGGCCATCACTACTTTCTGTGGTAGCGAATTCCATAGTTTAACTGTGCGCTGTGTGAAGAAGGACTTCCTTTTATCTGTCCTGGATCTCCCTCCGGTCAGCTTCATAGCATGACCCTGGGTTCTAGTATTTTGAGAGAGGGAGAAAAATGTCTCCCTATCCACATTCTCCACACCACACACCAAAAATGCCTCATATAACTAATAGAGCATCCATTGAAAAAAATGACTCTAAGCAACAGAGATGCAAAACTTGAATTCGGAGACAGAGCTGGCACAAATTTTGCCCCAAGAAATTATTCCTCTGCAAATGTTGATGCTGAATATTCACCAAATATTTGATATCTGCATTTGTCATCCAGTGGTGTTTGTTTTCCAATATTTGGTATTCATTAGGTATTTAGCATTTGATTGAAACTAACTGACAGCAGACAGAATATTAGATTCTTTCTAACACCTACCAAACTGAAAATGACCAAAAGATGCCAACAAGTAAGTTTGAGGCACTCATGTTTTGAATCACGTGGTCGAACTTCACTTTTAAAATTGGAATTTTGAGCTTTTGTATTCAAAGGTTGAATGGAAGACTTTTAAGTTTTGATTATTAGTTTCAGCTCTGTTAAAAGCATTTGGATCTTTATAAGAAATGTACGAACTGTCTAAAGGCTTTCTTGTGGGTTTTCATTTGGTTCATGCTTGTTTTTGCCTCATGATCACTGATGACTGTGAGTCATGGAGGAGGCTGACATATGCATGTGCACAAAACCAGTGATGTGTGAGAATACCACCTCAAAAATAGTTCAGCCACATGCACTGCAGAGATACCACATTGATCCAGAGCTGTGATACATCTGGTCCACCACTTTCCATCTTGGAAAAGGTCTCATGATCAGAATGGAAGAGGAAAGAATGTTCAAAAACATATTTCCTAAGGGAGATGTTATGGTAACAACACAGGAGGAAAAGAGTGGGTCAGAGAAGTTTAGTTTACAGTAGCAGTATCAGAATAAGCAAACAAGATAGAACAGCTGTATAATTCATCTTCTGAAAGAAAAAAAAGCATATCTCCTAAGGATGATCTCAATGACACTGCAAATTATGCATTAGTTTAAACCAACAATAAAATAGGAAAACCTGGAACAATAAGCAAAACATAGTGCAAATTACAGGGACGTTGCCAATTTACTACCAGTTAGGTGTCCAAACTCAAGATAGAAATGTATAAGCTATTTCTGTAGTACTTCACCATTGTGGTATCTCATGTTCTTGTGAGAGTGCTCTACTATTTAAAGATGTTCAGAAGTATTCCCACTCCCATTTCTTGCCAGTGAGTGGTAAATTTGCATTTGCAGGTATTGTTAAGATATTTGGCCTCAATGAGCTGCCAGAGTCTCCATTGTATTATGGTTCCCAAATCTCCATGGTATTATGTAGCCACTGAGATTCTACACTGGAAATTTTGTGATGGAGCAATTAACCTGCTCAAGTTCCACATCATCATTCAACACCCTGTCCCTGATGTTAGGGGAATCTAGATCAGGGGTAGGCAGAGCAAGCAAAAAGGAGCTATGGGCAAGGACTGGGAGCTGGCCATGGTACTGAAGCAGCTTCTATTGACCACTGAATGTCCTGCTCAGCCCAGTTCTAGATGCTGAAATGTCACCAGACAACAGGGTGCTTCAAGATCTCTATTCAATTATTGTCTTCTAGACATGGTTCAAGGTGCTCATTTTAACCATCAAAACCAGGTCATTGTCTTGGGCACTATGTACCCTAGAAACGGCCTCTTTACTTATGTCATGTTATGATCTCTAAGATCTGCTGAGAATGTCATCTTAAGAATCTCATCCATGCAAGCAGAACATGAGCACACAGAGAGCTATTTTTGATGGTTGCTCTTAAGCTCTCTTCCTCTTCAGATGTGTCAAAGCCCCTTTCTGAGTCAGCATTAAGTATTTACTGACAGAGCATCAACAACACATTACTTTACCACGATATTTTGAAATGTGTGCATTAGATATTTTAGCATATTTATTTAACGTGATTGTTGCATAGGTACTAATTCTTCTGATGTGTTTGTTATTTGCCCTGAGCCTACATGGGTAGGACAAGATATAATCTAAGAAATCCATGCAAAATACGTATTCCAGATCAAGGACCAGAAACATAAAATGGAGTAGATGTTTTACATGGAATACTTTAAAGGGGGATTGGATGAAGTCATGGAGGACAGATCTATCAATGGTTATGAACTATGACCTCTAATTTGTGACCTAGTGTGACACTGAGTATCATTTACTAGGGGGTAAGCAATGAGAGGTAGGCTGTTGCCTTTAAGTCCTGCTTGTGGGCTTTCCAAAGGCATCTAGATGGCTACTAAAGGAAACAAGAGTGTTGGACCAGGTGCACCATTGTGCTGATCCAGGAGGGCTGGCTCTTCTCTGGACCAATGTTAAGGGTAGGCATGGTTGGGCATCTGTTGAGGGCCCACACTTCAGCAGGGGCCCACTGACCAAAGTCTCTTTGACTTGCTTTTCCTCTTCATCATGGCAACCTGCTTGTTCACCTGACTCTTGCTGTGGCCCAGACACTGGTGGTGGTGAGAAGAAGGAGCAGTAGATGCCACTGCCTAATTGCTCCCTGGCTCTCTACCTGTCAAGGAAGCAAGGGGTGGCAATGATGAGGAAGAGGAGGAGGAGCAACAGCAGCTGGTGACAATGGTGGTGAGAAGGTGGATTCACTCAGGGAAGTGGGCCCATTGAGGGTGTCTTTCCCAAGGCCCCTCCAAAACCTGAAGCTGGCCCTGGCTTTTCTTATGTTCCTCTGTTAACTCCATGCTGCTTAGAATGCCTTGATTATTTAAATGTTAGTCTTCAAGCTTTTCTGGCCTGTACCTGACTTTTTATTCCAAACCATTACATGGTGTCCGCTTTTAAAATTTTGGTCATCTTTCTCCTTCTCCCTTCAGTTCCATAGTAGAAAGAATTTGGGCAGATTCAGCTTATCTTGTATGAGTGAGAAGCTGCACAGGCTAGATAGGTGAAGGTTGCCTTAGGTAGGCCTTTGTCTCTCTTCTCTTTTTCACTTCTCTTTCCCTCTGTCTTTCTCCTTTCCCATAAAAAACCCCCAAACAACAAAATCTGTGGTGTTGCTAGAGCAAGGGAGGTAAACTTCTTGGGCCATAGGCACATTTGGCCATTTGAGAAACTGTCCTGGGCACCACCACAAAATGCGTCCTATGGGAGGCATGGCAAAGGACAAGTTGGCTGTCCAAAATACTAGGTACGAGGGGGAGGTGGGGTCTGAGCCCCAACACACTAAACAATTTTTTTGAACCCATTGTTTTCCACACCAACAGAAGCCCATTTTATTTTATTTATTTATTATTACATTTCTATACTGCCCCATAGCTGAAGCTCTCTGGGTGGTTTACAAAAGTTAAAACATTAAAATACAATATACAAAGTTTAAAAGCTATTTACATAAAAGCATATGGACAATAAATACAAACAACACATAACTAAAAACAACTTTGAACTGAAACGATTTTTTTAAAAAATCCAACAATAAAACAACACAGCTTAAAACAACACAGCTTAAAAACAGTATACAAGAGACAGCAAAAGGAACAAGAGTTCTAAAAATATTTCTTTTATTTATTTATTTTACATCGGTCCCAGCTGTCAGTAAGCAAATGTGTTAATCTGTTTCTTTGTTTTTAAAGTGGGAGGGGTAGGGCACCTTGACGGGCACCAAGAAAAGCATCCAGAGGGGCATTGGTACCCACAAGCACCACATTGCCTACTCCTGCACTAGAATGAGCCATCTTAGTCAGGTTGTGACCCACTTGTGGGACCAAACAAACCCATGGAAGACCAATGATTTATTTTTTAAAAATGCATATGTTCAGATGATTTTTTTTTAATGAAAGGGTGAGGAACTAGAATGCCATGTTTTCAAACTTCCAGTGAACTGACTAAGACTGAATACTGCCTTCTTTCTGGCCCTTCTTTAACTGAGCATGGTCCCTAGAGAGCATCCTATGGATCTCCCTGTCCTACCTAGAGACAAAGCTCTGTCCTCAGGGGAGGAGATCCAATTGTGGATCCACCCAAGTGCCTCCCAACCACTGCAAAAAGCACCAAGATGGCTCCCTCTCCTGAGGTCAGAACTCCGAGCTTGGGAAAGGAAAAAGTGGGAGTGTTGAGGGGGTGCCAGTGGGTGGGGAGGTGAAAGGCTCTGGGTCCAACAGCCTCTTAGCTCCTGTCCCCACACCCAGAATAGAGGGTGAGTTAGATGGGCTCTGAGGCCTGTCTAACAAAAAACACTTTTAGGGAGGATGGAGAGGCAAAAAAGAAAGAAAGAAAGAGCCTCTGCCATTCCTCCCATCTTGTCGGCAACAGCCCAGCAGGGCTGAGGATGATTGGGTACCACCAGTCTCAGAGGCCTCCGTCCTCATATTCCCCTTTTACCAATCTATGATGCAACTGCACTTAGAATATTGTGTACAGTTCTGGTCACCACATCTAAAAAATGTAGAGTTGGAAAAGTGCAGAAAAGAGCAAGTAAGGGAGCAATCATATCTAGATAGGTGGCTGCCTCCAAACTCAGAGGCGACCGCCTATCCAAAGCAGGGCATGAGAAGCACAAAGGAGATCATTCCCCCTGTGCTTCTCCTGCCCTGCTTTTTCGGCTAGACAGCCAATTGCGGCTGCCTAGCCCTGGGGGGGGGGGGGCTGAGCAGGGGAGGAGGCTGCCATATGACACATAGGATGTGTTGTACAGACAGTTACAATCTCCCTGCCCTGGAACACCCCCAGTCACTCCCCTTTCTGGCCACTCCGCACTACTCTTGGGTGTGTGGAGGACCGGGCTGTTCCATGCTGCCTCTGAGGCCGTACGGAGGTGGGGGGAGGTTGGTTCCTGGAAAACAGGATATCCTATGGCTGTTTAGCCGCTGTCTAGAGGCCATAGGATTGCTCCCTAAAATTCTCAAGGGGATGGAGCAACTTTTCTATGAGGAAAGGTTATAACATCTGGGACTGTTTAGAGAAAAGGCGAGGAAGGGGAGACATCACAGAGGTGTACACAATTATGCATGGTGTGGAGAAAGTGGATAGGGATACATTTTTCTCCCTCTCTCATAATACTAGAACCTAGAGTCATCCCATGAAGCTGATTGCTGGGAGATTCAGGTCAGATAAAAGGAAGGACTTCTTCACACAGCACATAGTTAAACTAGGGAATTTGCTACCACAAGATGTAGTGATGGCCACCAATTTCGATAAGGCTATCCATGGCTACTAGTCCTGATGGCTATATGCTACCTCCAGTATCAAAGGCAGTATGCTTACATACACCAGTTGCTGGGGAACATGGGCAGGAGGGTGTTTATTTTTACTTTCATGTCCTACTTCTGGGCTCTGACAGGCAGCTAGTTGGCCACTGTGTGAACAGAATGCTGGACTACATGGTCTGATCCAGCATGGCTTTTTGGTGCATAGCCCCCAGTATTCCTTTCTCAATCAGTTTTGTTGAAGGTGTACCACTGACAGGGGTCTTTTCTGCAGCAGCACCAAGACTGTAGAATTCTCTCCATGGAGATATCCATCCAGCTTCCTCGATTTTTATTTTAAAACATGCCTTGAAAATGTTTCTATTCTGGAAGACTTTTTACGATTAATTTGTCAGCTAATGCTGACCTTTTTATTTTGGTTGGATGATTTGCTGTTTCTTACCACCTGGGTCGTTGTATTGCTTATATTCCATTGTTTTATTCCTGAAAGCGTTAGCTGCCTTGTGAATTTATTTATTTATTTATTTATTTAAAGGGCAGGATATAAATACATCAAAACAAATAAATGAAATGAAGGAATGAGCTCCAGAGTCCTTAACTTTGGCTGGATCATGCCCTGCCTTTGCTCAGCTCATTGCTGGTGTGTTGATTTCACGCACATGGTAGCAACTCCTTTGAGAGTGTAGCAGTTAGATCATTTTAGTCCTTCTTTTGCTCTAAATCATGATGTAAGGAAGGAACAAATGAACAAACAAAAAACCAACATGTCAGCAAAACATAAAAGGCGGTAGCCCGAATGCAGCCACTGTCGGCACTTGCGCTCTTGAATAGATCAACAAATGACACTGAGCCTGTATTGAATGGCTCGGGGCAAAGCGTGCCTGGATGAATGTGGGCAGCTGTTGTTTAATCTCAGCAGTAGGTTGGCAGAGGCACTTCCCAGCTCCCAGGGACTTGCAGCACCATTCAAAACTGTGCTCATTTCCATTAATCACAAATCGCTCAAGAGCTGCATGGATAAAACCAGGAGGATAATCTACCATTGTGAGGAACAGCACATTACCATATACAGACCTCTTTGGAGGACAGGGCTGGCAAGGGAGATTTCCTGAACCTGCCATTGCAGGGAAAACCGCCATCAGTGAGCACATCGCTTTGTGGAGTAACCTAAGTAAAAACAGGGTAAGGGCCATATGTGGTTGGTAGAGCATTTGTTTTGCATGCAAAAGGACTGGGATTCAGCAGGTGATGGAGAAGACCCTTCTCTGCCTGTGACCCTGGAGTGCTCCTGCCAGTCAGAGTAGGCAATTCTGGGCTAGATGTACGCAATGGAGGCTGGTGGCTTTGATTTTGGTGGGGCTGTGAATCCATTCTGTGTTTCAGTCAGAACCTGCCAGAACTCCAAGGGAGCTATCCAGGGTGCTTTAAGGACCTTGGAGAGCTCCTTTAGAGTTCTGACTGAAACCCAGAATGGATTCACAGGCCCACCAAAATCGGAGCCACCAGTGTCCACTGGATGTATCAGTGGTCTCCACAGCATGAAATGGTCACACATGTCTCCAAGCTTTGACAATAACATCTGTGAAGGGATGGGAAGAGAAAATGTATCCAGGCATGAACTTGAACAAATGCCATTGCATGAGCTTGGGTTTCATTCCGTTGCACAGAATTAGGAGGTAACGCTTCCTTACATTCCTTGGGTTCTTTCGTGTGTTAATTCAATGCTTACCCAAGAGAAGGGAAAGAACAAGCAGCAAACGGTCTTGCTCTCTTTCCTTTAAACCGAGTTGATAGACCCCCCCATCTTTAGAAATGCTAGGAATAAAAATGCAATTCCAAATGCTCATGTCATGATGCTAGTCCATTCGCACAACGGATATGTTCAACATTTGCGCGTGCATGCATACACACACACACACACACACATATATATCAGGAGTGGGAAACCTGCAGCCCTCCAGGGCCACATGTTGCCCCCAGGTTAATTTTATGTGGCCCTCGGCCTAATTTCAAAATCCCTCTGCATGCAATCAGTTCAGACATCCAGCAAGAGCAATCTGTCCCTCTCCGGGCAGCTCGCTGACTGGGAAGGAAGGAGGGAGAGAGAAATGGGGGTGGCAGAAAGAGAAAAAGGGAGACCTGACCACTCTTGCCTCTGGCCCCATCCACTGCCTGCTTCGGCGTCTGCCCCCTGCCCCACTGACATGCAGCCCCTGACAGATTATCCATGAGGGAATGCTGCCCTCAACAGAAAAAAGATTGCTCACTCCTGATGTATATTGTCCTTGTTGGGGCCTCCAACAATGCTGGGGCCTGAACAAGGCACCTCAGGAATTAAGGGTAGGGTCTATGGATTGTGTGTTCTGGTCCAAAAGCCTTCTTGAGGTGCAGAAGGACCTGGGCATGTTGAACATCAACCATTTGTGATTGGCAAACAGCATGAAGCCTCTGAATGGGTCAAGCCTGGTAGAAATATTAGGAACTTCACCTTCTTAACTTGCCTGAGTAAGAGAGCAGTACTTTCTGCTTAATGATACAGTTCAGTTCATCTGCTCAAGAAGTCAGTGAGCTCTGAGCTGCAGGGCCTAAAGATTTGGGTCAAGGCCGTTCTTCTTGTCCTTGTCCTATCAGGCATACTAAATGCACCCTAAGTAACAAAATGTTGTTGTTGTTGTTGTTCAGTCGTTCAGTCGTGTCCGACTCTTCGTGACCCCATGGACCATAGCACGCCAGGCCTTCCTGTCCTGCACTCTCTCCCGGAGTGTGCTCAAGTTCATATTCATTGCATCCGTGATGCTATCTAGCCATCTCATCCTCTGCCGTCCCCTTCTCCTTTTGCCTTCAGTCTTTCCCAGCATCAGGGTCTTTTCCAGGGAGTTTTCTCTTCGCATTAGGTGGCCAAAATACTGGAGCTTCAGCTTCATTATCTGTCCTTCCAATGAGCACTCAGGGTTGATTTCCTTTAGGATGGACTGCTTTGACCTCCTTGCAGTCCAGGGGACTCGTAAGAGTCTTCTCCAGCACCACAGTTCGAAAGCATCAATTCTTCGGCGCTCAGCCTTCCTTATAGTCCAGCTCTCACAGCCATACATTACTACTGGGAAAACCATAGCTTTGATTAGACGGACCTTTGTCGGCAAGGTGATGTCTCTGCTTCTTACTATGCTGTCTAGGTTGGCCATAGCTTTCCTCCCAAGGAGCAAGCGTCTTTTAATTTCATGGCTACAGTCACCGTCTGCAGTGATCTTGGAGCCCAAGAAAGTAAAATCTGTCACTGCTTCCATTTCTTCCCCTTCTATATGCCAGGAAGTGATGGGGCCAGATGCCATGATCTTAGTTTTTTTAATGTTGAGTTTCAAACCAGCTTTTGCACTCTCCTCTTTCACCCTCAACAAGAGGCTCTTTAGATCCTCTTCGCTTTCTGCCATTAGGGTGGTATCATCTGCATATCGGAGGTTGTTGATAATTCTCCCAGCAATTTTAATTCCGACCTCTGATTCATCCAACCCGGCATTTCTCATGATGTACTCTGCATATAAGTTAAATAAGCAGGGTGACAATATGCAGCCTTGTCGTACTCCTTTCCCAATTTGGAACCAATCGGTTGTTCCATGTCTGGTTCTTACTGTTGCTTCTTGACCCTCGTACAGGTTTCTCAGGAGACAGGTAAGGTGGTCTGGTACTCCCATCACTTTAAGAATTTGCCACAGTTTGTTGTGATCCACACAATCAAAGGCTTTAGCGTAGTCAATGAAGCAGAAATAGACGTTTTTCTGGAATTCTCTTGCTTTCTCCATGATGCAGCGAATGTTGGCGATTTGATCTCTAGTTCCTCTGCCTCGTCTAAACCCAGCTTGTACTTCCGGTAGTTCTCGGTTCGCATACTGCTGAAGCCTAGCTTGTAGGATTTTGAGCATCACCTTGCTGGCATGTGAAATGAGCGCAATGGTGCGGTAGTTTGAACACTCTTTGGCGTTGCCCTTCTTTGGGATTGGAATCTAAACTGACCTTTTCCAGTCTTGTGGCCACTGTTGAGTGTTCCAGATTTGTTGGCATATTGAATGCAGCACTTTAACAGCATCATCTTTTAGGATTTTAAATAGCTCGGCTGGAATACTGTCATCTCCGCTAGCTTTGTTGTTACTAATGCTTCCTAAGGCCCACTTGACTTCACTTTCTAGGATGTCCGGCTCAAGTTCAGTGACCACACTATCATGGCTATCAGGGACATTCAGATCTTTCCTGTATAGTTCTTCTGTGTATTCTTGCCACCTCTTCTTAATCTCATCTGCTTCTGTTAGGTCCCTGCCTTCTTTGTCCTTTATCATGCCCGTCTTTGCACAAAACGTTCCCTTGAGATCTCTGATTTTCTTGAAGAGATCTCTAGTCTTTCCCATTCTGTTGTTTTCCTCGATTTCTTTGCATTGTTCATTTAAGAAGGCCTTCTTGTCTCTCCTTGCTATTCTCTGGAACTCTGCATTCAGTTGGGTATATCTTCCCCTTTCTCCCTTGCTTTTCGCTTCCCTTCTTTCTTCAGCTACTTGTAAAGCCTCATCAGACAGCCACTTGGCTTTCTTGCATTTCTTTTTCTTTGGGATGGATTTCGTTGCTGCCTCCTGAACAATGTTACGGACCTCCGTCCATAGTTCCTCAGGCACTCTGTCTATCAGGTCTAATCCCTGAAATCTATTCCTCACCTCCACTGTATATTCATCAGGGATATGATTGAGGTCATACCTGAACGGTTTAGTGGTTTTCCCGACGTTCTTCAATTTAAGCCGAAATTTTGCAAGCAGCAGCTCATGATCTGAGCCACAGTCAGCTCCAGGTCTTGTTTTTACTGACTGTATGGAGCTTCTCCATCTTTGGCTGCAAAGGACATAATCAATCTGATTTCGATATTGACCATCTGGTGACGTCCATGTGTAGAGTCACCTCTTGTGCTGTTGGAAAAGAGTGTTTGCAATGATCAGCATGTTCTCTTGGCAAAACTCTATTAGCTTTTGTCCTGCTTCATTTTGTACACCAAGGCCATGCCTGCCTGTTATCCCGGTGATTTCTTGACTTCCTACTTTAGCATTCCAATCCCCTATGATGAAGAGGACATCTTTTTTTGGTGTTAGTTCTAGAAGGTGTTGTAGGTCTTCATAGAACCGATCAACCTCAGCTTCTTCGGCCTCAGTGGTTGGGGCATAGACTTGAATTACTGTGATGTTGAATGGTTTGCCTTGGATTCGTACTGAGATCATTCTATCATTTTTAAGATTGTACCCCAGTACTGCTTTTCCCATCCTTTTGTTGACTATGAGTGCTACTCCATTTCTTCTAAGGGATTCTTGCCCACAATAGTAGATATGATGGTCACCTGAATTAAATTCACCCATGCCTGTCCATTTTAGTTCGCTGATTCCCAAGATGTCGATGTTCAATCTTGCCATCTCATGTTTGACCACCTCCAGCTTACCTTGATTCATTGATCTGACATTCCAGGTTCCTAAACAATATTGTTCTTTACAGCATCGGATTTTCTTTTCACCACCAGACACATCCACAGCTGAGTGTCCTTTCAGGTTTGGCCCAGCCGCTTCACTCTTTCTGGCGCTACTTGGAAATACCCTCTGCTCTTCCCCAGTAGCATATTGGACACCTTCCGACCTGAGGGGCTCATCTTCCGGCGTCATCTCTTTTAGCCTTGTGATACGTTCCATGGGGTTTTCTTGGCAAGAATCCTGGAGTGGGTTGCCATTTCCTTCTCCAGTGGACCACATTTTGTCAGAACTCTCTGCCATGACCTGTCCGTCTTGGGTGGCCCTGCACGGCATAGCTTATGGCTTCACTGAGTTACGCAAGCCCCTTCGCCACAACAAGGCTGCAAGCTTTCACCTTTCCCCCTGGCCCTTGAAGAACTGCATGGTGGTGATGGTGGGGCAGAATGCTTTTCTCTGCTTCTGTGATACCATCAGCAAGTAGCTATTACATCAGTCCTAAAGGTTCAACTCAGTATTCTTTGCATGCTCAGCAACTAACACACCTGAAGTCCAAGTTAGGTGAGACATGGGAGATGCAGTCAAGTAAGTGTCTGTGGGGAAACTTGATTGGAGCAGTGGCAGGGTAGAGATGGTTAAGCCTTGACTTACTGGTTGGGTTTCTTATCAAAATCCCATGTGCCTGTGCTGCTTTCCTATCTGGGGGGGGGCATTGAGGGGAAGAAATGCTTAAAAAAAAACAAGCATCAGGGAAAAGTTAATCCATCTCCCATGTCTCATTTAATGTGACCTTTAGAAAAAGGGCAAAGAGGCCTAATACAATCATGCCAGTTGGTACAATGGTTGCTGATGTCACAAAAGCACTGCTTTCCCCCCTTATATAGCTCTGCCACAGGGATAAACTACAGCACTTGGAGGCCTCCAGGTGTTTTGGCCTACAACTCCCATCATTCCAAGCCAGCATAGCCAATGGTGAGTGTTCATGGGAGTTGTAGGTCAAAATTATCCAGAGGCCATGGGTTGCCCATACCTGCAGCAGGATAGGATTGTTGGGAAGGGGGGAAAGTGACAAGAGCCTGAGGGAGGTGATCAGATGAAGCAGAGGATGGAGAGGGGGAGGAAGCAAACCCTAAGGAAAAGAAAGATGAGCCAATGCCAGCTGAGAGGGAAACTGGGTGATCATCTGCTCACTGAACTACTGTCCATCTTTACAGCCACATTTCCTATTTCCATACATACCTGTATTATTTGGTGCACGCCTTGCATGCATGTGTGCGTTTGCATCTCCAGACAGCACCTACAGCATTTCCTGCTGAGCTGTGGGATAACAGGATATTCTCCAGCTTGTTGGCTGCTTGTTAGTAAATGCTCTTGGGCAGGAGAAAGTTGTTGTTGTTCAGTCGTTCAGTCGTGTCCGACTCTTCGTGACCCCATGGACCATAGCATGCCAGGCCTTCCTGTCCTGCGCTCTCTCCCGGAGTGTGCTCTGTGAACCGCTCAGAGAGCTTCAGCTATTGGGCAGTATAGAAATGTAATCAATACATTATTTAATTAACAGAATAATAATGATTATTAAATTATTGAAAACATGTGTAATATTTTCCAGCTATACAGCCTCCCAAAGCAGGTTACATAGTGTTGGGCAAAATGATACAGTATTTAATCAAGACAATATAGCAGAAGTCTCTAGGAGACTAAGGGTGCAATCCTAACTAGATAGGTTATCTAGCCTCTGAACTCGGAGGCAACCACCTATCCAAAGCAAGGCATGGTGGGGGGGGGGTCGTTTCCTCTGTGCCTCTCCTGCCTTGCTGTTTTTTGCTAGACAGCTGTTTTTGGCTGTCTAGGGCAGGAGGCCTGACCAGGAGAGGAAGCTACTGTATGACACATTGGATGTGTCATACAGGCAGCTCCACTCTCCCCGCCCCAGAACCCCCCCAGCCCCACCCCTTCTTAGTCACTCCACACTCCTCTTCCGAGTGTGGAGGATGGGGCTTCTCCATGCTGCTTCCGAGGCAGTGCAGATGAGAGGGGCAATCAGTTTTCCAGCAACCAACCTCAGAACACAGGCTCCGAGGTCGTTTCCTGGAAAGGAGCATACCTTATGGCCTGCTATGGCCTGCTAGACAGTGTCTAGCAGTCATAGGATTGCTCTCTAAGTGTCCTGAAAAGCCTGAATAATTTTTTTTTAAGTCTTCACTTGGCACTGAAAAGATAACAGAGAAGGCTCCAAGTGAGCTTCCCTTGGGAAAGAGGTTCAGAGATGGTGCTACAACAGAAAAGGTCCTATCTGTGGCCACACTCTGACTCATCATGGTTCTGTGGCCCACTGAAGGGCCTCAGGTGAAGATCTTAGTACCAGGCAGGTTCATGTGGAAAGGTGATTAGAGCCAGCGTGGTGTAATGGCAAGAGTGTTGGACTAGGAGCTGGGAGCTGGGAGATCCGGGTTCTAGTCCCCACTCGGCCGTGGAAGCTCACTGGGTGACTTTGGGCCAGTCACAGATTCTCAGCCCAACCCACCTCACAGGGTTGTTGTTGTGAGGATAAAATGGAGAGGATGATGATAATGTAAGCTGCCTTGGGTTCCTAGCAAGAGGAAAAAAGGTGGGGTATAAATGCAATAAATAAATAAATAAATAAACAAACAAACAAATAAATAAATCCTGGCCCTAAGCCGTTGAGAGCTTTGAACGTTAAAACCAGCACATTGAATTTGGGCCTAGTACTGGATCAGAAGCCAGTGAAGCTATTTCAAGACTGGCAAGATGTGCTCCATACACCTAGTCTCAGTTTGTAACCCAGCTGCTGAATTCTGCACTACTGTTAGTTTCCTTCAAGGGCATCCCCATGAACCATGCATTGGAATAGGCCAGATAGGATGACAAGCGTGCATGAAGAACCATGGCTAAGTTGTCTTTATCTAGAAGAGGCCATTGCCATGTACCAGCCAATGGTGGAAGATGCGCCATATTTCTGGGAACCACCCAGAGCGCTTCAGCTATGAGGCGATATAGAAATATAATACATGAATGAATGGATACCACTGAGGCTTCTTGGGCTTCCAGATACATGGTTGGCTCTAATAACACCTCCAAACTACAAAACTGATAAAGAGGGGGAGAACCCCTGTCCAGAACAGGCTGTTCCCCACCTCCCCCAAAAGACAAACTACCTACCAACAGCACCTTCATCATATTGGGATTGAGCTTCAGTTTACGGCCTCGTCTAATCCATTACTGATCCCAGACATTTATCACTAATCAGTCTTATGGAATACTGTGGCTTGGTTGCACTTACAGTTTTACACATTCAAGAATTCTCAGAAACACCATGTCCTTTCTGTCAATTAACGTAGATGGTCTGAAAACACACAAGAGGCTCTTGAACTGACCTTGGTGCTGAAGATTGATTAAAGGGTTAGAATAAATCACTGTCAGTCCTTTCAAGCCATAATTGAAAGGATGGCGTATATGTTGAATAGTCATACATTATGCTGATAGCACTTCAGTTTTATTATCTGGAGTATCCAATACTCTGCACCGGATTTCCATTGGAATCATTCAGTGGTGGTTGCAAAAGACAGAGAAGAGAGAGACACACAGACACATAAGATTCAATCTATGCATTATGCAGAATTCTATTCTGCCTTACTGAAAGTATTTTGTTAGTGTGTTTAAGCCTTTGCATTTTTAAAAAATGCAGTTTCTTTTAGTTTTAAAGATATGTTTAAAGACGAATTTTAAAAACATGCTTTGATATTTATCTCTTTTAAAAATGTATTTTAAATCATTGTTGCTGCTTTTAACATCTTTGAATGTGTTTTATCATCAGTTTAATTGTATTTGTTTTTATTATGTATATCTCCTTGAAATATTTGGCTATAGTGCAGCTCATAAACTGATGATAACAACAGCAACAATTTTTGTAAACCGCCCAGTGAGCTCCGGCTATTGGGCAGTATAGAAATGTAATAAATAACAACCACCACCACAACAACAGCAGGGACAGTTTTGCCCTCCCACATTGACTTGGAAGGGTGGTTCCCAACCTACCTCATTGCTAGCAAGCTTGAAGACAGGGTGTATGTGAAGGGAGATTTGGGGACTGCTTTTAACCCAAGGAGGCTTTGCCCCATCTGACATTGCCAAGCTTTTCCTTGAAGCAAGCAGGTGATGCACAAACTGTTGATCTTTGCAGGGAGCTAGGGTGGCATTGCCCCCTTATGAGGCAGTAGGATGCCTTCCTTACTGGCTCACACACCTCCATGACATCAGCACTGTTTCTTGAGCTTGTTGGGCATTGCTTATTGTAGACCAGGGTTGAAAGAAGTTCTGCATGCTAATTATAGATACTTATATAGAATAGAATCATAGAATCATAGAACAGTAGTGTTGGAAGGGGCTTATAAGGCTGCTGAGTCCAACCCCCTGCTCAGTGCAGGAATCCAAGTCAAAGTATCCCTGACAGATGGCTGTCCAGCTTCACCTTGAATGCCTCCAGAGTGGGAGAGCCCACTACCTCTTTAGGGAGCTGGTTCCATTGTCGTATTGCTCTAACAGTCAGGACATTTTTCCTGAGGTTCATATGGAATCTGGCTTCCTTTAACTTGAGCCCATTATTCCGATGATTGAGAAGAGATCCTGGCCTTCCTTTCTGTGACAACCTTTCAAGTACTTGAAGAGCGCTATCATATCTCCCCTCAGTCTTCTCAAGGCTAAACATGCCCAGTTCTTTCAGTCTCTTCTCATAGGGCTTTGTTTCCACTCCCCTGATCATCTTTGTTGCCATCCTCTGAACCTTCTCCAGTTCGCCTGCATCCTTCTTTAAGTCTTGGCCTTATACCCAATTTCATTCTGGGAGAGCAACAATAAGGTGGAAGCTTTATTCTGGCTTTTCTCATGTTAGATTGCTTGTGGGTGGGTCATGTTTTTGAACACATTCTATGGACAACCCCTCCCTGCATGTAATAAATTAGCATATCACAGCATAGTCCTCTTCCTGACATGCTAATTTACTACACGAAGGGAGTTTTCTGTGTGGAAGAACATTAAGAAAAATATGACCCAGTCTGCATTTTGAAGTGGTAAAGTTCAGAATCCTACCACTTCAGGCTGCTACCTCATTCTTTCTGTTGTGTATATCAGCTCAAATAAATATCAGATAAGTGAGAGTGACTGGAACATATGGTAAACATACTGAGATGTATCTAAACTGTTCTTATTTTAGATCAGGTTCCAAGGGATTTTTATCATGATCATAACTCTTCCAGGTTCCTACATTTCTGGCAAGGCAGCTGGATTAAAAACTGGGTTATATTATGCTGACTCAGAGGCACAAAGTATTCATTCCATATGGTCTGTTACAAAACTGATAATATTCTGCTGCACATTGGGATGCAAAAGCCAAAATTGCAAGGGGACCTTCCAATGAGGTACATAATGGTTTATGCATATTACAGAGAAAAATAACTGTTATAAAACCCCAGTTTAATTTTTCAACCCCAACTGGAGCTGTAAAACATTTGTTAATATTTATGACAAAGTTTTACAGAGAAAATGTTATTAAAACCATACTCTTAAAGAATGTACCACATGGTGTGCTTGATACCCATGTGTTATTGTTGTGGCTGCAATCATTCAATATGGACTGTTTGGCTTGTTTCATGTCCATTTAATTTTATTAGCTACATGGATGACATCTTTCCAATCCTTTTTTTAAAAAAATTGGAAAACCACAACAACAATGACAACAACCACAAAGCATCTTTGTAATCCATATGGCTGTGAGAGCTGGACCATAAGGAAGGCTGAGCGCCGAAGAATTGATGCTTTCCAACTGTGGTGCTGGAGAAGACTCTTATGAGTCCCCTGGACTGCAAGGAGGTCAAATCAGTCCATCCTACAGGAAGTCAACCCTGAGTGCTCATTGGAAGGACAGATCCTGAAGCTGAAGCTCAAATATTTTGGCCACCAAATGTGAAGAGAAAACTCACTGGAAAAGACCTTGATGCTGGGAAAGATTGACGGCAAAAGGAGAAGGGGACGGCAGAGGATGAGATGGCTAGATAGCATCACCAATGCAAAGAATATGGACATGAGCACACTCCAGGAGAGAGCGCAGGACAGGAAGGCCTGGTGTGCTATGGTCCATGGGGTCATGAAGAGTTGGACACGATTTAATGACTGAACAACAACAAGAAATCTGTGATTAGAAATAATAAATGAAAGCTTGAGGTTAGCATCCTGATCCATACACACATGAAAACAAGCTCCCTGGTAGAATGTTTCTCTAAGCCAGCCTTGTCCAACCCAGGGCCCTTGTCCACAGCGATGATGGGGGTTGTAGTCCAGCACATCTGGAGGGCACCTCGTTGAGGAAAGCTGCTCTAGGTTGAAAAGCTGGTGCTAAACCTGTGGAAGCCCAATCAGAACATCAGCAAGGGGAACAATAATCCATTTGGGGGAAGGAGAAGCTGGGTGGACTATATCCAGCCATTTGCTCCCTCTTCTTCAGGGATGGGAGAATCAGCAAAGCAGAGAGTTTGTCAACTGAAGGGTGGAATACAAAGATTTGTCATCATCACCACCACCACCACCACCATCATCATCAAATTAGTGGTAGTTCCCACAAGAATCATGATTATTAATAATCATTTATGTAGCAGTTACATTGCTACATAAATAGCAATGTATTTATTGGTCCTTGGCAGTGGGAGGGTCCTTGGCAGTGGGAGGGCTTCCCTCTTCCTCCATATTACTCCGTTGACTTTAATAGAGGTGGGGAGAAAATCCCCAGCCCCAGAATGACTGAGGGTGGCAAGGAAAGTGTGAATCCAGAGAAAGGGGGGGGAGAAAATTGAGAATCCAGAGAAAGGGGGGGAGAAAATTGAGAATCCAGAGAAAGGGGAAAGAAAAGTGAGAATCCAGAGAAAGGGGGCAAAAAAGTGAGAATCAGAGGAGAGGGGCAAGAAAAGTGAGCATCAGAGGAAGGGGGCAAGAAAAGTGAGAATCCTGGTTTGGGGAGGGGTGAGAAAAGCAAATCCAGAATTGTTGCTCACAACATTTTACCCCCTCCCCATGGGAATGTGTGCAGGTGCCCAGGAGACTTGTTTAAATTGTCAAATGTGCCCGTGGGCCCCAAAAGGTCGCCTACTCCTGATGTTGCCCATCCCTGTGAAATACACTATCAGTGGTCCTAGTTTTTAAAGAAGTAGGAATCTAATGCATGGAAGTGGACATGCCCAAGAGCTCCCCTTTAATACATGGCACTGTTGAGATTTGAACCCTGGCCTACATCTCTCCCTCTGCCCACTAAACCATGCTGGTTCTCATCCTGTTTTCCCAAAGATATGAAGACTTCAGCCCTGAGCATATGTTTACTCTATGTGTGCAGCAGGGGCAAGAGACCACACATGCTGGCCCCACCCTACATGTGTTTTTTTGCCCCACTGGCCCTGCCCTCCAAAATATTTGCACATTGATCATCAGAAAGGACTGTGTACAGCTGAGTGCACATAGACATTCCACACTGTCAGGTGGAGCCTGCTTTACAGTACAACTCAAAGCCCAGACATCGGGGGGGGGGGGATGGTGGAGCACATGATATCACAGTGGGGCCAGAAAGGCTGGTAGTGGAATAGCAATGGCTAACCTAAGATTCAACTTAAGGGCTATTTTGTTCTTAAAGTTTTTAAAGCAATCTGTAGATGCAATGGCATACACTCTGGATGTATCAGAGAACCTTGGGTGCAAACAGGAATCAAAAGGGCGGGGATTTTGCTTAGCAGCCAGGTAGAGCCAAATAAGTTTCCTTTTGGCCTGTATTTCTCATGCATAAAAAGACTGGCATGTTCACTATGTTCTGTAGTAGTAGTGGTTTCATTCTGCTAGAAGTCTGGCCTGATTTGATCTGCTGTTTTATACATCGGGCTGCTTAGCCAGGGGACTATGAGTTTATAACTCAGTAAAGTTTGCCAAACACTTCACTTTCTGGATTCAATCTGCTTTATTCAGCCAGTTCTGCTAACAGGTGGTCCTGTTCCCCACTCTATGTGTAAAGTTAGTGCACCTGGGGTAATAACTGCATCTGGCTTTTTTAGAGTGTAATTGCTGGGAACCCAATTGAGTGATCTGTACACAGGCACATTTGGACGGTGGCCATTAGCCCTTGACCTCTGATATGAACATGGCAATTTTGATCCACTGTCTTCTATTGCTTTAATCACCAAAGCAATAAAAGGAAACATTTTTGGTGCTTTGGCTCCACCCCTTTTGCCTTCAGCCCCACCCACCACTGGAATGCAGCCCCTGAGAGCTTCTCAGAAATGGAATTTGGCCCTCAGACTGAAAGGGGTTCAACACCCCTGCTTTAATGAGTACTTCAGTAGGTGTGATGTAAACAATTTAGTAAATCAGATTTACTAAATTGTTTACATCAGATTTGTAAATCAGATTTACAGTGGTGAGGACATTAAAATTAAGGCCAATTGACTTAAACGCCCCCCCCCCCGACTATCCTCCCAGGCCAAATCAAGCCCTCAGTTGCATTTTGAATCGTCATGTTCCATTTGAGTCACAGCTATGAAGCTGATTGGTGGGACGCAGGACAGATAAAAGGAAGTCCTTCTTCACACAGCGCATAGTCAAACTAAGGCATTTGCTACCACAGGATGTAGTGATGGCTTTAAAGGGGGGTTGGACAAATTCCTGGAGGAGAAGGATACCAATGGCTACTGTTGATGGCTATGTGCTACCTCCAGTACCAGAGGTGGTGGGCCTGTGTACACCAGTTGCTGGGGAATATGGGCAGGGGAGTGCTGTTGCACTCATGTCCTGCTTGTGGGTTTCCCTTGGGCAGCTGGTTGGCCGCTGTGTGAACAGAATGCTGGATTAGATGGACCCTTGGTCTGATCCAGCAGGGCTCTTCTTAGGTTCTTATGCAGACTAGATGCACTTTTAAATGTTTAAAAACTCATGTTTGTTTTGCACACTGGGTCAGTCTCAAGAAAGAGCAAGGGCCTCTCTCTTTGAGGCTAACATTGGCTTTTCCACACTCTTAGTCACAGGCTCACGTTGGGAACCTCTTTCAGCCTGAGGGCCAAATTCAGTTTTTTGGAGAATTTCCAGTGGTGGGTGGGGCTGAAGAAAATTGTAGCGGACTGCTCTTACTGCCACTAAGTAAGCCTTAGAAGAGACATTTCGACCTTTTAGAATGGGGAAAAAAAAAACTGCACAAAAACTGGGAAACCACCAAATGATCATGGGGTGGGGGGAGAACAGTGCAGGGACAGGGGTGCGGCCATCTAGGAAACCCTGGATTGGCACCACAGGTGGGCTGCAATTGATCCCCAGGCCCAAGGTTCCCCCCCTCTGAGCCAACACACGCACACCAGGGATACACTGCAACATTTTGCTTGTTTGTCTAATCCTGTTTTAAAGCTGTCTAAACTATGGGCCCTCTGTACATCTTTTCTTGGCAAATTCCATAATATAATTATGTGCTGTGTGAAGAAGTACTTCCCTTTGCATCTGCCCTCAATCTCCCACCATTCAACTTCACTGGATGGCCCCAGCTTCTAGCATTATAAGAGAGTTTTCTCCTTATGCACTTTATGCACACCATGCACAATTTTATAAATCTCGATCATGTCCTTGTACTCACTCACCTATTTTCTAAACTGAAAAGCCTTCCCAGCTCACCGATCCCCATTATTCTCTAGTTCCTGTGGTACAATGGGAGTTAGACCCACGGAATACTCCTTGTAATGAAAGGTCTCGATAAGTGTGTTGGTAATAGTAACCCATTGTGTGATTTCTGGGAAATGGAATGAAGTTAAAAGGCACAGATGTAGAAGAGGAACGTGAGCAAGTGGGAAGAAAGACAGAGAGTGCTTGCCACTGAATACTTTTATGCACAACATATCCACATTCTTGTTAGATCAAAAATGTTTTCTGGAAGGAATAGTAAAAGGTTCCTTAAGATGTTTCTCAGAACACAGCAGGGAGCATCACTGATTTGTCCAGTCTTCTGTTTTTGCATGGTAACTGGTGATTCGCCTTTAATTTTAAACCCCCACCCCAGCAAATGCTTAAAAAAAACCAAAACATTGTAATACCTAAACCAGTGATTCCCAAATAGACCCAGCACAACTGTGTGCCATGAAAAAACTGCTCCTATGCCATCAGAAATAAATCCATTAAATAATTAAAAGGCCAACAAATAGGGATGTCAGAGAAATCTGCCATGGACCCCAATGAGGTCCATGGCTCTGGAGTCCATGGCGGAAAGGATCCCTTATCTCCGCCTCCCTGCAGAATCTTCCCCAGCCAGATCCTCCTCATTGGTGGCTCTGGAGCACCAGTGATATGGCCACCATTTGCATCCGTGGTTTTCCGGCGAGGATTCCGGCGGGAGGGACGGATCGCCTCCCCCCAAGGGCAGATTCCCCAGCGGAGAAGCAGGTAGGGAATCTGCCCATCCCTACCAACAAAGTACCCATCCACACATCTCTGCATGATTTATGTCCCCCTTTCTCATGTTTGCAAATTGTCAGACATGTGCTTGTGTTCGATATGCACAACTTTTCCATTTTGATTTTGTGCAAATTTTCCCCATAAATAGAGCCAGGCCTGCTTTAGTCTCTGGAGGAAATAAGTGCAAATTTGGTTTAATTTGGCTAAATGTGTGCAAATCTGTGGAATTTCATGTCCGATCCCTGCTTGATTTGCACAATTTTCCCATTCATGCACAGACAGCAGAGGTCACAAACATGAACAGAAGTCAGGCATGAGACGACCAGCAAGATGATGTTCAGAAAATATCACTTGTTCACCTATCCCTATTTTTGTGCATAGGTCGTGCTGTTTCAGCTACATAAGTATAAGTTCTTGGAGAATGAGTTCACTATTTGGTATATTGGGTTGAATCATTCAACCACTCTCTATGCAAAGACACAGTGGAATTACGCACTCTCAGGCTCAAACTACATGTTCTGTTAAGTGGGTTGCATATAGTGGAGAAAAATATCTTTTTTACTCTAGAGTGAGTGTATGTGGCTCTCATTTAGGATTGGGACCACAATGCACTGGGGGTGGGTGGGTGGAGAGGATAGGATTAACCTTCTCCTCACTATTTTTCCTGGGGGGGGGGTAGGAAAAAAGAAAGAAAGAAACCCTCCATTGTCATCAATAGATACCCTTTTTTCTTTTTTTAACCTATCCATGGGGATGGGGGAATAATGGGGAAAAGCGGGGCAGGGGGAGGTTTAATCCTCCCCTCTTGATATGCAGTGGCCCTGACCTGAATTGTGGCCACTTACTCTAGAGTAAGAGAAAAATATCCTTAGCTTTCCCCTCCTTGAGTGGAGCTTTACATCAAGTACAAGTGGAATGCTGTGCCTTTGTTTGAAAAACAAATGTAAAATAAAATGAATGCCCCCACCTTCATGTTATATTTGTTGTAGTGTATAAACAAACATGAAAGTGAGGCTTGATTTTCATTTTTTTCTCATATGTTTTTCCTTAATTCAATCCCACACTAATGAAAATGATGGCAACACTAAAAGAAGGTGGCCTCAAAAATGAAAAACAAAAGAAAAGATTTTGTAATGCACATCACTAGCAACTATCTCCACTGTTTAAATCTGACAGCAATTGTTCATATTACCTCAAACACATCCACTGAAGTACTCCTTAAAGCAATAGAAGGAAGTGGATCAAAATTAAATACATTTGAAAATCAAGCCTTTAAACGTATGCTGAGTAGGTTGGTGTATTTTTTAGTGTGATGATGATTATAGCACTTCATGCAGAATTGCTCAAATCCTTTGACTTCATCTAACTTTCAAAAGGTGCATTGCTTTCTTAAAACATTTTATTTTAGTGTTGCAGAACCCAGAGTCAGAGAGACCACGGAGTGAAGGAAAAAGAGATTCTTTATTTAACGCGCGGGCTTAAGGCTGGAATCATTTCCAAAGAGCCAGAAGCCCCGAAATACATCAGCACATTGTTTTTATAGACATTGTGACACATATGAAATGGCTCCTCCTCCCCCTCCCATGTGGGGTTGCAGTCCTCAACATTTCTTCTCTTAGCACCATTGTTTATAATACAAGAACTGGGTTATAGGGTAGCCATGATAAGGAGAGAACAGAAGAGAACAGCAGAGAACAAGATATACAATTGTATGACCTTTGACAAGATAAGGAATTCCTGTGTCTTGTCAGCTTACAACAATATATTCAAGGGAGAAAGAGCTCAGCAAGAACATGAAGCATGAGACTGCATGAGGCTACTTAGTCTGACCCCCGATATGGCTGCTACATTCCCCCCTTAAATGCATAATTTCATTACAATTATAGCATTTTTGATAACCATACAAAGCTTTTTGTGACATACATATTACTTATCCCAGAAATTCACGTTGCTCCTTCTGTATGTCCTCCGTTTTTTTTATTGGTGCTGCCACTGGGCAAAGAAATGCCTTCAACAATGTATAACAATGCAGAGCAAGGCAGTGGGGCTCAGATAGTAAAATTTGAAGTATTCCAGTCATTGCATTCAAGTCCCTATTTTCATCTGTGAAATTCTGGAGGCTATGCATTTGCATGGACAACCCAAAACAGCCATTTGAGCCAGCGCTCTTGGATGCTCACTGCAGCAATTCCCATGATCTGAAAGCATGTTGACCCAGGAGTTACTGCTGGTTGTATCCAGGATTCACAAAAGAGAAAAAGTTCTTAGGTGCTTGAATTTTTTCTTTTATTCTGCCCAATGCATTTCTGAAAGAACCCATCCAGTGTTTCTTCCACCTTCAGATGTATCAAAATCATGAGCATTTCAAGACGGAAGAAACACTGAAAGGATTCTTTTCACTACATCTGTAGAAAGATAAGTGGCCCACGAGGAAGGAAAGTTCTTTCTGAAACATGTCGGGCGGAATAAAATCTTTTTTCATGCACCTGAGAACTTTTTCTCTTTTCTTTTCTGATACATAAGTGCCTTCCCCTCTTGCTGTCTCCTGCACCCAGGATTGCCCAGTTCACATGTTGCGTTTGACCGCATGAGCATGCAGCTTTTATTTTATTTATTTATTATTAAATTTATTAATCGCCCATCTGGCTGGTCACCCAGCCACTCTGGGCGATGTACAACACACCATAAAACAATTTAAAACAATAAAATTCTACCATAATTTTTTTTTTAAATACCCTAACCCACCCCAAATGCCTGCCTGAACAACCACGTTTTTAATGCACGACGGAAGCTCATTAAAGAGGGGGCATGACGGAGTTCCCTAGGGAGGGAGTTCCACAGAGTGGGGGCCACCACAGAAAAGGCCCTCTCCCTCGTCCCCACCAGTCTAGCTGTCCTGGCTGATGGGACAGAGAGAAGGCGATCCGAGGCTGATCTTGTTAAGCGGCCTGTCTGGTGTTGCTGGAGGCGCTCCTTAAGATAGGCTGGGCCAGAACCATATAGGGTTTTAAAGGTCAAAACCAACACCTTGAATTTGGCCCGGAAAACAACTGGTAACCAGTGCAACTCCTTCAGCACTGGAGTGATGTGATCTCGCCGGCGGCTGCCTTTAATCAGGCGAGCTGCCGCGTTCTGTACCGGCTGCAGCTTCCGAACCGTCTTCAAGGGTAACCCCACATAGAGCGCATTACGGTAGTCTAAACGAGAGGAGACCAGGGCATGATGGGAGCAGATGGTTGGGAAGGAAGGGGCGCAGCCGCCGTATCTGATGGAGTTGATACAGCGCTGTCCGGCTCACAGCTGACACCTGAGCCTCCATGGACAGCTGGGAGTCCAAAATGACCCCCAGGCTGCGGACCTGGTCTTTCAAGGGTAGCCGTACCCCATTCAACACCAGGTCAACATCCCCCAGCCTCCTCTTGTCTCCCACCAAAAGTACCTCGGTCTTGTCAGGGTTCAGCTTCAGCTTATTCCTCCCCATCCAGCCACTCACCGTCTCCAGACATTTGGACAGGGATTCTACGGCCAACCTTGGTGAAGATTTGAATGAGAGGTAGAGCTGCATGTCATCCGCATATTGATGACACTGCACCCCAAACCTCCTGATGATAGCCCCCAGCGGCTTCACATAGATGTTAAATAGCATCAGGGAGAGGATGGAACCCTGTGGCACCCCACAAGTAAGTGGCCACGGGTCCGAAACCTCCTCTCCCAGTGCTACCCTCTGGTACCTGCTGGAGAGGAAGGACAGGAACCACTGCAATACAGTGTCTCCAATGCCCAACCCCTCCAGGCGGTCCAGGAGGATACCGTGGTCAACGGTATCAAAAGCCGCTGAGAGGTCGAGGAGAACAAGGAAGGAGCATTCACCCCTATCCAGAGCTGAGGAATGCTCACATGCCCTTGGTTTCAGTTTCAACCTTGTTCACTTTGCACCAGGTTCTCCACAACCCACAACCTCTGACCCCAACCAGCTGTGTGCTGTGGATTGCCAGACAATTGAAAAGCCTGTTATTTTTGCAGTCCTAGACAGGCAGCAAAAATAGGAGGAAGACTGATCTCTTGGTGGACCATCATATGCAGCTGGTTAGCTCAGGGCTGGCATCAGAGGTTTTTATTGGAGTTCATTTTATCAAGGGTTCATTTTATCATTATTGAGCCTCTGCTGAGTCCCACATCCCAGCAGGGCCACACTTCTGATCCCCCACAGAGACAGTGGGTGCTGCATCCTTGCCTTGCTGTTGCCGCCTGTTAACCTCTCTGTGCATGTGAGCAGCAGTGAGAAGAACCAGGGGACAGAGCGGTGCGCTTGACCTGCCTTGGTGGATTGGGCCTGAAGGGAGAGGGCAAGCAAATTGATAGTGGTGACTGTAGCAAGAAAGCAGACTGAACCACCGGGGGGCAAGGTGGCCACTTACACATTGCCAAAAAAGAGGAAATGCATCTCCAAAAAAGAAGAGACAAATTTGCATAATATTTGCATATATTAATGTATACATATACATACAAATTTAGAAATAATAACTTTAATTTAAAAAGAAATGCAATGCATCTCACCATGGTTGAGAAGACTGACCAGGTGACCTGTGTACCTGATCACTCCACTGTCCAGATTCTAACTGTCGATGAGCAATTTCAAGGCCCAACTGTTCTCTCTTCTTTATCTTTAAAAAGCAGACCTCGACTGGGCAGCTCCTTCAAACAGAGGACTGACCTCTGTAAAGTATGACACTGCCCACTCTACTGAAGGGGTTTTCCCCAAGGATCCCCTCAAGTCTGGAGCACACACTGGGTCAGCTGCATTTGCCTCTGCCACGAATTCTGCAGGCCAGGCTTATAGCAAATGAGGATTGGACATTTTTCTTCTCCAAATTAACTCTGACAGGCAATAGCAGCAGCCACCGTCTTTGTCCACAGCTATCTAGCCAGCCAGTCTTTTCCCAAGCTGGCGGGGATATACGAGCTAGCCCAACATGACCCTTTCCTTGCCTAGATTCATGTTGGATCAGAAATGATTAAACTGGGCAATGTATTCCTCTGTGATTATGGTGGGTGGCATTCACCAAACAGCCAGTAAGATCAATGGCACTAAAAAAGGCCAATGAATACCTCCAGCAACAAGATTATCTTATCACACGAACAAACCAGGAAATAATGGGGAACGAGTAAGGTTCAATAGCAATCAGCATCCCTGCAGTTGACTGAACAAGAAATCCCATTCTTCACCTGTCATTCATTGCATTATTTTTGTTCCCACAAAAATCTTTAGCCTCTATAGAATAAGTTCCCATTTCACATGAAACTGATCTCATGAGACACCAAACAAAATGAGAAATGTTGTCAATGCCGGTGGAAATCCTGTTTTGGCACCACTGCCCTGGTGAACCTCCTGGCTTCTTAGGTCCAGCACTCCCACTTAGAGCATTTCCTGGCAGGTGTCTGTGCTGCTTACCAGAACTTGTGGCCTTTCTTCTCCTCAGTTCCTTTAAGAAGCAAATCACTGGGCAGGCGGTTGTTTTTTTTACTTTATTCTTCAGGCACTGCACCTGGTGCACTCCTGACCCAACTCCCAAGGGAGCTCACTGCAAGGGGTTCCCCAAATGAATAAACAGCTTTCACGATGGGTCCCTCCTGGATCATGGGTTTTCATATAGCTGGGTCTCCTACATGGTGCCCATGGACAACAGTGTGCCCACAGACTCCTCTCTTGGGACCCGCCAGGCTCCCCACCCCTCCTGCTTTTTATTTTATTTCTTAAGGTTATATCCTTAAGAAATAAAATATAACTGGGAGGCAGGCATGCAGCAAACCAAAGTAGTGCCCCCAGCACCATCTTTATTTGGGTTCAAAACAGAGGTTTTGTGTTTTGGGCATCAGCCTCCCAACTCTGCGTGGTACTTAGTTTCTTGTGACTTTTCTTTTATTCTCACCAATTTGCCTTCTGGGAGATGAGTGTTTTGTGACTGACCATGCCCACCATGGTAGCCATTTTATGACTGAGCAAACCCCCTGATGGCAGTCATTTTAAAAACATAAGAACATAAGAAGAGCCATGCTGGATCAAGGTCCATCTAGTCCAGCATTCTGTTCACACAGTGGCCAACCAGCTGTTGACTGGGAACTGACAAGCAGGGCACGAGTGCAACAGCACCCTCCCACCCATGTTCCGCAGCAACTGGTGTACATAGACTCACTGCCTCTGGTACTGGAGGTAGCACATAGCCATCAGGACAAGTAGCCATTGATAGCCTTTTCCTCCAGGAATTTGTCTAAATCATTTTAAAGCCATCCAAATTGGTAGCCATCACTACACCCTGTGGTAGCGAATTCCATAATTTGACTATGCACTGTGTGAAGAACTTCTTCATTTTATTTGTCCTGAATCTCTCACCAATCAGCTTCATGGGATCTGGATGCTTCCCAGCTCCGGTTGGCTTTCCCTCAGGGTTTAGTTTAAAAGCTATTCTGTCACCTTTTTTATGTTTAGCACCAGCACTCATGACACTCTCTCAAAATTCTAAATGTGCCCACCAACTCAGAACATTTGGAGACCCCTGTAATATAGACACAATGCAAACACATGCCTACGCTGCCCACCCTCTCTATGTATGTGTGTCTGTGTATATGACTTATTTCATCTTCACCTTCCAGGAGTTCTGAGCTGCTTATTTTAGTTAGGATGACATGGATTTGTATATATTCAACATTTCAAGAATACTGATAGAGTTGGGCTGAGGTGAATTTCAGAAATCAGCTAGTTCCACAGAGTGTTGCCACAACAGAGATCCCTACAGTAGGTCCCAATCAATTTAAACTCACAATAAAAGGAAGCAAGGCCCCTCCCAGGGTGTGAGGGAGCCCTTGACAAAGTGCTGTTCAGTGGGGTGGGGTCCTCCTAAAGTGGTGGGCTGTGCATCCCTAGGGTTCACGGTTACGCTGGGGTCTTACCTCGGTCATTTTGTTTTCGCAGTGGTGGCCACATTTATTCCCACACAAAGCCCTAGAAGCCAACTCAGCTTCCAGGCCATTGTGTAAAAAAAACAAAATAAAACCATGGCTACAGCTGGGAGCTAGTTTTAAAAGAAAAAGACGTATGAGGCAGATATCCATGGCGTTCACTGTTAGGGCTGGGCAGCTGCCCAAAGATGCCTCATGGAGACACAGGCCTTGGCTCTCCCCTTGGTTTTTGAAATGTATGAGCTCAAGTGGGATTGAAAATATCACTAAATACAATATTTGGTGCATAGTTTATGTTACTATAGAATAACTCTGAAATTAAACTTTCCACACACATGCAAGTTACCAACATTTCTAATTTTACCATTCAAACGGCAAATGCAACATTCAAATTGTCAAATTGTGAATTCTCCCCATAAAATATTGTATGCTTGTTCACATCTCTTGACTGTTTTGCTTTTTCTCAGGGATCCAATATGAAATCTCATAAACTACCAACTGTCACTAATATGATTGCAAGCTAATTGTATTAGTGACCAACTCTCACTAATATGATTCCATGTCAACTATCAGTTACTAAATATTAAATATCATTACACGACAGCTTTTAAATGCAGTCAGTACTGATATTGCTGCATGCTATAATAATAATAATAATAATTACTGCCAAATACTAAATACTATTGCATGTCAACTATCAATGACAAAATACTAAATGTTACTGCAAGTCAGTTATCAACACCGTCAAATGCCAATGGTGAAATATCAAATACTGAAATCAAATGGCATTCGAGATCAAATAGTGATATCAGAGATTTGGATGATATGTGACATCAGCATTTGCAATGGAGAATTTTCAGGAGGAACCTTGTTTCAGAAGCAAAATCTTGCTTTTTCTTTCCTTTTTTGGGCAGAAATGGCCGTCAGCCTTCATAGCAGCTTGTTCTATCATTGCTTAATTCTGTCAAAGGAACCTTCACTTGGGGCAGGAATTAGAAAGTAAAGGTGTGCATTCAGGTCAGGAGTTGGTAACATTAATTGTCCAAAACGTTATCCAAGGATAATGAGAATGACGTCCCATGCAAAGATTTAATTGGTTCCCCAGCTTTGCAGCTTTGTTATGGGCCTTAATATGTAAAAATGGAAGAAAAGGGAGAAAGGTGCTCATTAGCAAGGACAAGGTATGTGTGTTTTTTTGTTAGCAACTGGCAGGGAGCTGAATGAGGTGGTGAGATTACCTCTCAGCAGGCATATTGATTGAGCGAGCAGAGAATATCTGTAGCTGCTCCTTCCAGCCAAGCTCCCAATCACAGCCTGCAAATGCACCTTGTCACCACAACTGGAAGAAGGTGGCACATTAGCACTTTTCTCCCATTTTGGAGAGATGGGAAGAATGGTGTAGGATGACTGCTATGGCTTGTAGAGAAAGGAACCAGTGCTGTTACATTTTTAAAAAATACAGTATCTTTCCAAAGGGCAAACAACATGCAGAGGTGCTCCTTCGAGATACCGCTTGCCTTGGTTGGCCTCCTCTTCCTCCCTTTCATTTGGTATTCCTCCTGCTTTCTTGCATGGATGCTGCCTTTCTTCAAATGTGAATTTGGAGTCAATCAGCAAAAGTGCTGGAAGAATGTCCACCTTTGGAAAGGTGGGGCAGGTGGGGTGGTCCTATAAGAATTTTGGATGCACTCATTCAGTGTGCTGGATTCCCATGAGCCACCAAAGCATCTGTGCATGGTCAGCAAATTTCCCACCTGTCTATATGGCAGGAGAATTGTGGGCCATGTAGAACAGTCTGTGCTATCTGGCAGGTGGAACAAGCAATGCAAAATCCTTTCTGTTAGGTTGTTCTATAGGGTGGGCAACCCAGCTATCCGAGGGTGTGTTCTTATGTATGTATGTATGTATGTATGTATGTATTTGTTTATTTATGGATTCTTCGTCATTTATTGACCACTCAATAACAAGAGTTCTCTGAGCAACACACAAAGTAAGAAAAAAATCACAATTACAATAAAACAAAAATTAATATTATATATTGGTTACATTGTTATCCAACCTTTCCTCCATGGTGGCATAAATACTTCTCTCCCCCTCGTTTTTATCCTCACATTAACAACTCCGTGCAGCAGGTTAGGCCGAGCGATGGACCCAGAGACATTCGTAGGGAGTTGGGATGTCGGAGAAATCTGCAACGGATTCAAATGAGTTTGGATGTCTATGAATCTGACCTGCGGATTCCGCAGTGGACTGTCTTTTTCCAAGTCCCACTGATTCTACTGATTTGCAGACTGGTTTTTCACTTTGGGGGGATTTGCACTAATTTACATTAGCGCTAATGCGCATTATTGCAAGTGCGCATTTACTCAAATGCGCACTTGCACAAATGCCCTAATGCACACTAGTTAGTGCAAGTAGAGTTAAATTCTGGTAAAGAAAAGATCCTGATTCCGTCACTGACCAGATGACAGAATGAAAGACATGCGACAATCCGGGAAACACAGACAGAACAGATTTAACAAAATCCGTACATCCCTATTAGGAAGTACAGACAGCGGGCAGCTGGAGGCCAGCACTTTGCTCTGAAGTGCTCCCAGCTAAACATACACATCCCAGAAAAAGGAAAGGTGAGAGGAAAGGATGGATGACACTGCCACTGCCTGGTAAAGGAGGAAGCATAGAGATGGCAGGGGAGACACCAGGAGAAGGCTGGGCTGATCTGATGGAGTGGAAGTGGGAGGAAGAACAGGGAGACCAGGCTGGGGTGGGAAGGGGTGGGTTAGGCAAGGTTTCAGGGCAATCCCATGGGGGTGGCATGAAGCAAGGAATGGTCCTCTGGGGAATTGTTTTGGGTGTGTGTGAGAAAGTGTATGTGTGCGAGCGTATGAGTATGAGCGAGTGAGTTTGGTGGGGGATTGTGTGTTGTGTGTTCCTGAATAAGACAGAGAACTGTGGGTTTAAAGGAGTGGGTATGCGTTTTGGGAGTCACCCCCCTCCCTTACGTATTCAAGAACCTGGGCAAGTCACTTGTCTTTTAGCCTCACCAGTTTGCCATCCTGTGAAATGGGCTTCTTTTGGAGCAGAAAAGTGTGGGTTCAGTTTTTGTTCTCATGCTGAGACCCCACCTATGCCTTAAATTCAGGTTCTTGGGCAAGTTACTTGTCTTTTAACCTCACCCATTTGCCTTTCTGTGAAATTAGTGTTTTGTGGCTAACTGTGCCTACTACAGCCGCCATTTTTCCGTGGGCACACCCCTTCCCATGGCAGATGTTTTGTGATGGTTAGGGATGTACAGATTTTGTTTAATCCATTCGTGGATGGTCAGGCATCTTTCATTCCATCATCCACTCATTGATGGAATCAGATTTTCCCCCTTTTGGTAAAGTCTGCTAAAAAGTCTGCTGCAATTTATGTAACTGGCTGGCATGTAACATTTTATGTATTTTTCTTAGCCCAGCATACAATCAGTGAGCAGATCACACATACACACACACACACAAGCAAAGGCGGAAGAGAGATCAGAACTGTGTAAAATGTGTGGTTTTCAATGGTGTATATTTTAGTGTATTTCCAGTAACTTTTATATTTTTGTATGACTAAATTTGCATACAATTCTGGAAAGTTTTTAAAAAATGGTCCACAAGTCTGCGGAATCCACGCAACTTGGATGTTGGTATGTTGCAGAATCTGTGGGTTAAACTCACAGAAATCCATTTTGGATTTCTCTGATATCCCTAGTGACGGTGCCCATGACACTCTCTCAAAATTCCAACAGGGTCCACTGGCCCCAACAGGTGCATCTGGGAAGAATTCTGCCCAAGCTGTGGTGTTCACACTTGAGAAGAAGGGCTTAAAAAGCTCTTTGGCTGCATCTCAGCTTGCATGGGAGTCAGTTGGTGGCCAGAGCCAACACTGCTAGCCCTTCAGCCTTGTCCATCTTTATGCTTCCAGCTAAAAATTAAAATTAAAATTAAAAAAGTAGGGAAGTCAGAGAAGTCTGCCCGGATTTTAAATGGGATCGAATTCTGACAAATCTGGTCCACGGAATCCTCCTCAGAATGGGGCGGCCAGGTCAACCCGGACCGGACCTCACGCGGACCCAATTTTTTTTTCTCCGCCAAAGGGTGGATTTTTCAAAAATAACTACGAAAATAGAAATGTAAATCAGAAATGGAGGAAGAAAGACCGCGACCGGCTTTACCCTTTTTACGAGGCATTTTCCAGAGGCTTTCTTTTGCTGGGGCTGAGTCGTCCACGGAAATCCTCCATCTTTTCTGTTTATTGTCTGTGAAGGTGAGGTGAGGTAAGGTGAGGTGAAGTCCGGTGAGGTGAGGTGAGGTCAGGACAGCTCTGGTGAGGTCAGGTGAGGTGAGGTCAGGTGACCAGAAGTTACGTGGGGAATCCCCACAGAGGGCTTTACTTTTACGGAGACCGAGGTTGTGCAGAAAGGATTTTTCGGCAGGAATTACGAAAGTATTTACCTAAGTTCCAGAGCCGGAAAAAAATGGGTGGTGGTGGGGGAATCTGTGGCAGGCGGACGGTGGAATGGGGCGGCCCTCAGCTCTGCGGAATCGTTGTGGAGCAGAGCCACTCTGTGAGGATTCCGGGGGGGGGGAGGAACAGATCGCCTCCCCCCCGCGGATTCCCCACTGGAACGGACGGTGGGGAATCCGTACACCCCTATTGGCAACCGTGGCTATATATTCCTTACAGAAGCCTTCCCCAACTGGTGCCCTCCAGATGTTTTGGACCTCAACTCCCATCATTGGCCACGCTCACTGGGGCTGATGAGAGTTGAAGTTCAAAACATCTGGAGGGCACCAGGTTGGGAAAGGCTGATCTATAGAGATACAGATTCCCACATTTCTAAACATGACCTGGAGGGCCAAATTGGGAATGTAAGAAGCTTCCTGGCAAACTGCACTAGTAATGCAACGCTTGTTTTGATGGGCACCCAATATGGCCAGTCATAAGTGCTTCAGAAAATGTGCAAGGCCCACATCTGTTGCATTTCTTCCTGAAAATTAGGAACTGCAGTTTGCTGACAATGCTATAAAAATGAAATCACCTTGGGAGAAGGGACTCTCTGGTTTCCTTTGAGAATCAAATAAGCAATGCAGGCGGCTGTGGTGTGTGTGTGTGTGTGTGTGTTGTGAGAGAGACATGTAATTCCAGGAATGAGTTTGATTTCCAAGCTAAGCCGATTCTACAGGCCCTTCTGCCACCTTTTCTGTTCTCCCTCTCTTCCTCCTCCTCTTCCTCCCACACCTCCAGATAAAAAGGCTCATAGATTTAAAAAAGAAAAGAAAAAAGAAGCTTCTGCTGCAGGAGGTAAAGGGATTTGCATGACGAAGGGCTGGGGCGGGCGGGGGGAAATGTCATTTGGCAGATTGTTGTCAGGGGGAGGCTGTAGAAAGGAACGGAGCCTGATTTTTAAGCATGCATGGAATCATCTCGCAACATGCATCGCAACAGTCACTGTCCAGGCAGCCTCCAGTATACGATGTGTGCGAGTCTGTTTTTGTTCCCCTCTCTGCGGCCTTTGGCTAAAATAAGAAACACGTCCAGCCATTGTGCACAATGTAAATAGAAGCTGTCTAGACTCCAGAGGGAGGTCTGTGTATTGGGGATTTTGAAAGGGAAATGGTGAAAGGATTGCAAGAGGTTACACCACAGAAGCCCACGAGGGAACACATTGTTTCCCGCTCCCCCGCGCCACCACTCTCCTGCGTTCGGAGTGCTCCAAACAAGAAGCAGCACTCTTGAGGTGAGTAGCAACATGATACAGAGGCCACCTAAGGAAGGCTCTGTAAATGTTTATTCTGCCTTACTGGTGGCATTTCAGCTGTAGCAGGGGATCTTTGGCAAACAGGCTCAACAGAGATGATTGCTTTCAAAATAGCTGAAATGTATCCCCCCCCCACTTCGTCCAGGATGCACATGTTTGTTTTCGTGCCAACCATTAATATGCCATTGTTCAATAATAGCGGTTGGTACTGGCTTTTAACAGGCGTGCGTGCGTGTGTGTATGGGGGAATCATGGGGACTTTATATTTTAAAAGGGAACTTATTATTGCAGAGATATCTCCTGCTCAGTCTTGGCAGGGGTGTACCACAGGACTCAAAAATATTATGGATGAATTGAATAGGATACCCTCCAAAGCACTGTGAATTAGAGATGTGTCAGACCCTCCTGAGAAATGTCACTAGTCATATCAAAACTTCGTTGGCATCCTTCAGATTTCCTCACATATTGCCTGAGACAGACCTTCCAAATTCGCTTTGGAAATTGGTGGCAACTCTTAATTTGGAATATTGCTGGGTAAAACCATGGTGAAGTTTTGGGTAGCTTTAGATGACTTCCGTTCTAGATGTATTTACCTTGGTATCTACCTACTGTATATCTAACTTGGAAAGGAACTGCCCATCCCAACCGCTGCTCAGGTCTGGTCTCTACTCACGCCCTAAGTGGGCCACCAGGGTGGTGCTGGGGGCAGGGTACAGAGGGTCCGTTGCCCAGGTCCCTGTCAAACTTGGCATCTGTGTGTGAGCCTTCACTCTGCAAAGAGGAGGAGATGTTCATACATACAGCTTATCTGGGGACATGCAAGTTTTCCGCTTTCTCCCATTACACCTGGCAAAGTCCACTCTGGGCGAGTCTGTGAACTGTGTCTGAGACATCCCTGCCCACACATAGCCTCAATTTGTTGACATATTTAGATTGTGTTATTCTGCCTCCACCTGTAGCATGGTGGGTAGGAGGTGACATTTGGAGCGATGGCTCTGCAAACACCTTTCTGCATTTGCACTGAGCCTGCTTTCTGCTTGTAGCAATCTATGAGAAGGATGGTGCATGTTTATTAACGAAGAGCAAATGGTTCTTGCCTTGTGGCTGATGATCAGAGGAGTTGGTCCAAACCGCTTGATTCTACCACCAGGAATCCTTGGGGTTTTAGCTTTGGGGGTGTAATATTTTTGTCATTGGTCGTGTTCGTTATCATCATATTTGTTGCTGTTGTTGTTGAGCATAGGAACCCAGAAAGATTTGGTTATTAGGTCCATTTTTAGAAATCTAAAATATGAGAGATCTAAATGCATATATCCAGATAAATAATCATCCAAGATGTCCATGGATTTGTTGATTTCATGCCAAAATGGTTGAAAATCGTATACTTATTAAGATACCAGTAGTATCCCCTTCCCTCATTTTGCTCAAAGAACAACACAAACATAGAAAATTGGTGTCAAAGGAAATGTTAAAAGTTTTACTTAATCAGTTTTGAACAACTTGAGTTTCTAATGCACCCTTCCCCAAACTAGTGCCTTGCAGATGTCTTGGACTACAACTCCCAGAATCTCCCTCAGAATGCTGTACTCAGTGGACGCTGGTGATTCCAATGTCAGGGTGGTGGTGAATCCACTCTGGGTTTCAGTCAGAATCAGTCAGAACTCTAATGGAGCTATTCAAGGTGTGAAACCCAGAACAGATTCACTGCCCCAGTGACATCAGAGCCACCAGTCTTCATTGGCTGTACTAATGCTCTTGTGATGCCAAAAGGCAGGAATCTCCCCACCCCCCAGCCCCAGCCACACACACACAGAGCAAGTGGGCAGACAGGGAGGGGGAAAGAGTTTTATCTGCTTTTATTTTCTGTATCTTTGGACCCTTAATGGGACAGGCGCCCTGCAACTCCTTGCATTTCATGGCCTTTGGGCTCCACTTCTTCACTGTACACATGGACATGTATATCTGCCAGCTCCGGACACTGCTGCTTAACACATCTGACAAAGTGGGCTCCAGTACACAAAACCTTATGCTGCAATAAATCTGTTAAGTCTTTTAAGTGCTACAGGACTCTCAGTTGCTGTTGCTACAACAGGTTCACTCAGCTATGCTTCTGGAATTTAGATATCTTTTAACCTGGGTTTTCTTCACTACGTGATTTTGAGCAAAATAGTGTGGAAGATTGTCATCAGGTGACCAGTGTGTCTTGCACAGTCTCTTGGTGGACAACTTCCAGGCCCAGGTCTTCATTCTGATGGTTCTTTATATTTAAACCAGACTTGGACCATGCAGCCCTTCAACTAGAGGATGCTTTCAAAACAGAGGACAATCCTTTGTAAAAGAGGACACATGGCCACCCTTTGTGTGCTGGCTGAAGGAGAACCAATCACCAGAGGGGAGAAATGCTTTTTTTAATGAATGAATGGTACTGCTGGAGAGCAAATGAACACATAGTGTGATGCTGCTGGAATCATCCTGGCAGACATATTTGGTATAATATGTAATCTGTACTGGGACCCAGCTACATTTTATTTCAATGGGAGGTTTCTTTTTATTGAGTTCCAAGGGTTAAAATGGGATTTGGGACTACTCAGCCAAGGCAGAAGTCCTCTGCATTATCACAGAGGATACTGAATTATGCAGGTGACTGGCTTACTCAAGGTTTGTTATTTCATCAGCAATGACCATTTCAAAAGAAGGAAAGAGCAATAACCATTATTAGGTTTTACATAGTTGTTGTTGTTGTTCAGTCGTTCAGTCGTGTCCGACTCTTCGTGACCCCATGGACCATAGCACGCCAGGCCTTCCTGTCCTGCGCTCTCTCCCGGAGCGTGCTCAAGTTCATATTCATTGCATCCATGATGCTATCTAGCCATCTCATCCTCTGCCATCCCCTTCTCCTTTTGCCTTCAGTCTTTCCCAGCATCAGGGTCTTTTCTAGGGAGTTTTCTCTTCGCATTAGGTGGCCAAAATATTGGAGCTTCAGCTTCATTATCTGTCCTTCCAATGAGCAGTCAGGGTTGATTTCCTTTAGGATGGACTGATTTGACCTCCTTGCAGTCCAGGGGACTCGTAAGAGTCTTCTCCAGCACCACAGTTCGAAAGCATCAATTCTTCGGCGCTCAGCCTTCCTTATAGTCCAGCTCTCACAGCCATACATTACTACTGGGAAAACCATAGCTTTGATTAGACGGACCTTTGTCGGCAAGGTGATGTCTCTGCTTCTTACTATGCTGTCTGGGTTTGCCATAGCTTTCCTCCCAAGGAGCAAGCGTCTTTTAATTTCATGGCTACAGTCACCATCTGCGGTGATCTTGGAGCCCAAGAGAGTAAAATCTGTCACTGCTTCCATTTCTTCCCCTTCTATATGCCAGGAAGTGATGGGGCCAGATGCCATGATCTTAGTTTTTTTAATGTTGAGTTTCAAACCAGCTTTTGCACTCTCCTCTTTCACCTTCAACAAGAGGCTCTTGAGATCCTCTTCGCTTTCTGCCATTAGGGTGGTATCATCTGCATATCGGAGGTTGTTGATAATTCTCCCGGCAATCTTAATTCTGACCTCTGATTCATCCAACGTTTTTGTCAATTCTTCTCATAAGACCGTTGCTGGCTGGGACCAAAGGGCTATCTCTTCCAGGATAATGTTTCCAACAGATGCACACAGCCTACACGCAGGTCATAAAGGCAACAGCCCTGCCTTGTTCTTCGTTGTTAGCAGCTGGTTCAGAGGTACACTATCTCTGGCCATGGGGGTTCCATTTAGCATGCTGGGAGTTGTAGGACTTTTTTCTGTCTAAACATGCATAGGGTTGCGCTCTTCGTTGTCTTGGTAATAGCTGTTGAGAGACCTATCCACTCACATTATCTCTGTAATTCTTCAAACCAGTGTGTGTGTGTGTGTGTGTGTGTGTGTGTGTGAGATGAGAGATGTTATGAGAGAGAGTGCTTGCCTCAGGCCACCCATGAAACCTGACTTATGTTAACATAGTGGCATGGAAACTGCTTCCCTGTCACTTTTTCCTGTACCACCCCAGTAATGTTTTCTTGGTGGAACCCCATGGACAGGAACAATGAGATTGTTTCTTCCTATGAGAATATCATCTGATTCCTGGGGAGGACAGTAGTGGCATAGATGTCACTAGATGTTCCAGTAGACATTACTAGAGCAGCATGGAAAGAAGCCAAAAGGAATCAGCTTCAATGCCACCTTTCCTTTGAACCGCTAATTCCACAAACAGAGTGTATGTATGACGAACAGCAGACCCAGAGAACAGGAAAACTGTATGTTGTATTACAGAAAAAATTACACTAAATCACTTATAGCATTTAATTCAATCTGATATAGAGGAATCAGCTAGCCAATCTTTCATAATTTATGAGCCAAGCCAAGGTTTCTTATGAGTCTTGGTTGCCCCAATTTTGATTACCATGCTTGTGTGAGATCAGATGTGCCCCTAAGATGACCCAGGGGATATCTGGTAGTACTGTAGTTCATGAGATAAGCAGAGAAAATACTCCCATTCACATAAAATGGTTGGTGTTTGGAAAATATTATAATGGAATTGGTCCATAGACGTGGGAAGGAAGGGCAGATGGTGGTCAATGATAACTGTCTGTCTTTGCTTGCCTGAAGGCAATATGGTGCCTCCTAAATCTGCAAAATAAACAAAACAAATATCAAGCACATTCCCTTTCCCAAAATCACATATGGTGGTAGCATGGCTTCCAACACAAAACTCAATATTCCAAATGAAGGCATCAGAGCTATTTGGTAGGATATGCAAAATTGATTGGATATCTGACACATTTTTAAGTGGCTTATTCCCAGTGATGTTCATTAGGAAACAAAAGGTTGATATGGAAAGGAGCAGCAGGAATGACTCTTGGGTACATAATGGAAGAGTGATGAGGGGGTTTATCGTTCTTTAATGTGGTTGCCCTTTGCCTCCCTTCGTAAATGCATTATGAATAGTTTCCTAACAGTCTCAAGTGACCCATACAGACATCTTAGCATTCTTGCAAAGAGATCTTTAATAGATCTCGACAAAGGAAGATTAACTCTTTCAGGTGACATCATACAGAAAGTATGCTTAAAACTGTACTGCAGATTAGGACACAGTTAAGGAATTTCTGCAGGGAAAGAATGTTTGGGTCTACTCCTTTTTTGCCTTACCCTTGGGATTTTCCATAGCAAGGATGTTATTGACTGGCAATATGTAAATCTATCTTTCTGATAGAGATATAGTTTAATAGCCATTTTGTTTATTTTTATCTTTTATTAATTTTATTAATAGCCATGCCCTCTTATTTGATATCATCTGGCCTTCAGTGGGCCTGGTGAGGGGCAATTCAGCTTATAAATACTAGCAGTTGGACTTTTGCCCTTGTCTGATCAATAAAGCAGCATCTTCTGCCTACTCCTGCTACCCAAGTCCCCGCACTTGATCTCTGGCTACTTTCAGGACATTTTTTAAAAAGAAAAGTTTGAATCACACAATGTCATTCATGTGCATAGCGTGCACTACTGCAACATGCCTGTGCACTTTCCTTGTGTGTTCGTGCTTGTGCTGTCTTGTTCATAGTAACATTCCATTTAGATGCATTCACAGCGTGGCAGTAAGCACTAACAAGCATCATGAACTCCAACCAAATGTTGGAGTGAGGGATATATCTATATCTACACCTATATCTACATCTATATCATCTATATCAATATCAAACTAAGAATAATAGAATCATAGAATAGTTGGGCCTATAAGACCATAGAGTCCAACCCACTGCTCCATGCAGGAATCCAAGTTAAAGCATCCCTGACAGATGGCTGTCCAATTTCATCTTGAATGCCTCCAGTCTGGGAGAGCCCACCACCTCCCTTCGTAATTGGCTCCATTGTCATATTGCTCTAACAGTCAGGACATTTTTCCTGAGGTTCATATGGAATCTGGCTTCCTTTAACTTGAGCCCATTATTCTGATGATTGAGAAGAGATCCTGGCCTTCCTCTCCATGACAACCTTTCAAGAACTTGAAGAGTGCTATCATATCTCCCCTCAGTCTTCTCAAGGCTGAACATGCCCAGTTTTTTCAGTCTCTCCTCATAGGGCTTTGTTTCCAGTCCCCTGAGCATCTTCATTGCCCTCCTCTGAACTTGTCCAGCTTGTCTGCATCCTTCTTAAAGTGTTGTGCCCAGAACTGGACACAGTACTCCAGATGAGGCCTAACCAGTGCTGAGTAGAGGGGAGCTAGTACTTTATGTGATCTGGAAGCTATACCTTTATTAATGTAGCCCGAAATAGCATTTGCCTTTTTTGCAGCCACATCATGCTGTTGGCTCATATTTAGCTTGTGATCTACAACAATTTCAAGATCCTTCTCACTGGTAGTATTGTGGAGCCAAGTATCATTTACTTGGTAAATGATTTGGTTTCGTTTTCCTAGGTGCATTTCCTAGGTAAATGTATATTTGGTTTCATTTTCCTAGGTGCAGAACTTGGCATTTATCCCTATTACATTTCATTCTGTTGTTTTCAGCCCAGCACTCCAGCCTATCAAGATCACTTTGAATTTTGTTCCTGTCTTCCAGGGTGTTAGCTATCCCTCCCAATTTTGTGCCATCTGCAAATTTGATCAGCATTCCCTGCACCTCCTCCTCCAAGTCATTAATAAAAATGTCGAAGAGCACTGGGTCCAGGACAGAGCCTTGTGGTATCCTGCTCATTACCTCTCCCCAATTTGAGACAATCCCATTGATAAGCATTATTTGAGTCCAATTCTCAGCCTACTGTGGATCCACCAGATTGTTGTTTCATCTAGCCCACTTTTAGCTAGTTTGCTAATCAGGATATCATGGGGCACTTTGATGAAAGCTTTGCTGAAGTTGAGGTATATTATGTCCACAGCATTCCCACAGTTTACAAGGGAGGTTACCTGATCAGAACAACAACAACAACAACAACAACAACAACAAAACAGATGCACAAACACGGTACAGCTGTCCTTGTAAGAAATATCATGTTGGATATTTTTTGGCATCCCTTATCATAACATTGACAATGTCCCATGATGTATCAGGAAGGTTTCCCATGTTCTAGAATGATTTCATTCATCTCTGAAAGGTTGGTGAATGCTCTGTGGAGAGTAGCAGTGGAAGGTGCAGGGAGTGTCTTTTGCAGATGGAGGAGAAATGTGTATACTTGATCAGAGTTGGGGTTCCTAGAGGAGCACAGACTGCTCACTTTACTTTTCACATTGCTATAAGACACATTTTATATCAGTTAACCTAATACATCTTGAATTTTGGACTCCACAAATTTTCTTTTGGAACTGCACATTGTTTCCCCTGGAACTGCACATTTTGTTTCTGGTTGCACATTAAAAAAGAAGCAGCTCCAGTTTGTTCAAGTGACTCTGGACATATGAATATGCCCTCTAGGTCTAGATTCTGATACAGCCCATAGCTCTGGCCTGGCCCTGAAGGTGTTTAAGCACAAGAACTTGTTTCCAACTTTACCTGCTGGAATTAGAGAAAGCTTTCATCAAGTATAGATTGCTCAGTGTTCCACTGTGGCTTTTTGCCTCTGTCCTATTACACATGGCTTTGCTCATTTATTGGCAGCAAGTGTCTCCTTGTCTATTTTCATGAAAAGTCCAGAGCCATATAACCAGTTTTCACACCTACACATTGGCCAGCAAGATTGATATTATTTAATTTACCAAACATTATTTATGGACCTTAGAATCCTAATTCTACAATTCAGATGTCATTTGAATTCCAAGGTCTCTGAAGCAGGGATGCCTTTCAGGGGAAAGGGAAAGTATGTGTCAGACCACATGTGAATATTAGTCATAGAATCATAGAATAGTAGGGTTGGAAGGGGCCTACAACGCCATCGAGTCCAACCCCCTGCTCAGTGCAGTCCTTAGAGACCCCTACATCTCTAGGTTAGCTCACTGAGTGATGGTTTTCATAAAATGTGCCTAAGCTCATTTATATCTAGGCTTGCCAAAGGCACAGATCTCTTAGCTGTTTTAAAACTGTGTGAGTTAAAGCTGCCTGTTTGAACTGTGGCAATCACACATCACAGTGATGTAATTACTGAAAGGCATGGAAAGCACATATTTACACACACACACAATTATATCAAAGATTGCTCCATTGGGCTTTGCTGAATCTCGCCTTCTTGTCCTGAAGTATCTTTGTCCTCTCCTCTACTGAAATCTGAGATGGTAGCCCCTACTCCAAAGTGTGCCCTGCTGATTTCTATTGCCAGGTCCATCTCCATCTCTGAAATTGGAGCAGCTAAGCAAACAGCTGGAAGAACATATACAGCTGGAAGAACATATACAGAGCCTCTACCTACAGAAGGCCCTATTGCAGTGGAGGCCGGTGAGTCTGGTGTCAGTGGAGCGGTGAATCCACTCCAGGTTTCAATCAGAACCAGTCAGAACTCCAAAGGAGCTGTCCAAGGTGCAATAGGCCTCCTATTGTCATATCGGAGCATGCTGGATGGTACTTATAGTCCACAGGAAGTGTTTATGGTATTTTAAGTCATATGTCCTATATGGAGGCACTTTGATGTGGTTCCATCCCGCTCCCTCCACTCCTGCTTCCAGTTGCAAACATAGTGGTCTGGATAAACATCCTCTAGCATTTCGGTTCCTTTTCATCTGTTTCCAAAACTGCGGTGTTGATGTTAAGGGCATGTTCTGCTGTTTTTGAAAGACATTCCAAAAGCAGGTACCAGGTGTCAAATTATGTGCTGCCTGCTGTTGTGCGTGACAGTCACCATGTTCAGCACAGGAACCCGCTTGCATCTTTATGGAAGACAATGCCTATGAAAGCCTGCCTCAACCAAGCACCCTCCAGATGTGTTGGACTACAACTCCCATGCTGGCCAGGGATGGTGGGAGTTGTAATCTGACACCTCTGGAAGGTGCCAAGTTGAGCAAAGCTGGCCTGCAGACATTACAATCCCAGTGGAACTGGCCGATTTGGGAATCATGATTCTGTGCCATCAGCCAATTGTAGAAAATACATTTACATCAGGCAACTGTCGGGGTGTGTGTGTGTTGTGGAGTTTGGAGATGCTCTGGGAGAGGGGAAGGATGAAGTAGCAAGGGCAATGGCTATAGCAGCAAGGACAGCACATGAGAAAGGGCAGGAGGTGCTGGGGTGGATGAGAATAGGTGGTGGTGTCTTGAGACTGTAGGAAATGAAGTCCACAAAAATACAATCAGTATATGAAATGCTTATTAAAAATCCATGGTCACATGACTGCTAAAAATTGCAACTATGGTGTGGAGAAAATGGATAGGGAGACATTTCCCCCCTCTTTCATAATGCCAGAACCCAGGGTGATCCCATGAAGCTGATTGGTGGGAGACTGAGGATAGATTAAAGGAAGGGCTTCTTCATACAGCACATAGTCAAACTATGGAATTCGCTACAACAACAAGTAGTAGTAATGGCCACCAGTTTGGATGGCTTTAAAAGGGGATTGGACAAATTCCTGAGGAGAAGGCAATCAATGGCTACTAGTCCTTCCTCCTTCCAAGAGCTTCCTCCAGCATTGGAGGCAGTATGCCTATGTACACCAGTTGCTGGGGAACACGGGCAGGAGGGTGCTGTTGCTCTCATGTCCTGCTTGTGGGTTTCCCACAGGCAGGTAGCTGGCCACCATGTGAACAGAATACTGGACTAGATGGAGCCTTGGTCTGATCCACTATGGCTCTTTTTATGTTCGTATGGTATAGAATTAATTAAGGGCGCAGCCCTATTGATTGCACCCTTGATGATCATAAGCCTCTGAATCTGTAGGCTTACAATCATCCTATGCAGAGCAGGAGGAGCAGTGGATGCAATTTTAGCTTCCCTGTCCTCCCGCCCTTGTTTTTGCTAGATTTGCCCATCTAGCTGAGGTGGTTTCGAGGGGAGGGAAGGAGTCTGGAGAGGCCTTAGGATAGCTTGTATCCTGCCCTCTCCAGTCTCCTCCCCTCCCCTCCCTCTGGAATGCCCTCTTCCCCCCCAGGTTGCTTTTCTGACCTCTGAGTGCAGCCAGTGCGGTTATTTTTGCACCAGCTGTGAGGCGTCAGGGGAGGGGGGTCGGATCTGCAACTCCCCCTTCCAAGGTATCTCTGACCTCAGAGGGGGGACTTCGAACAATCCTATGGCCCCTCAGATGCTGTCTAAGGACTTAGACAGCATTGCTTACAGGATTGCTCTGTAAGGTGCTGAATAATATTTTACTATTACTAGAAGCCTTCAGGCAAAGAATTGGCTGGCTAATGCAAATCAATATAAGAAATTTAGACCATTAAACTTTCTGCTTGTTGCTTCTGGCTCGCAACACCTCTTTTTCAGGAAACTTTTCTTTAGGTTCCTTGCTTCTGGCCTCCAGGTACCTAAGCTTTCCTGCTTCCTGGGACTTCTTCCCAGTGCTCTGGCTGAGGGAGGTTCCAACTCCCAGCCAAAATGACAGCATCTCCTACCCTCAAGGAAAAGGGACTTGATTACTGCTTTTGTTTCCAGACCAACTGAACATTCTGAGCCACCAGGCCACTTCAGCGACAATGGAAAGCTTTACCACCACAAGCACAGTTCGATACAGATTGATTTCAGTGGGCTGAAATGTGCTGAGTTCTGTATCGGGTTGTGGCCAAAGTATGAAGCCACCCTCGGAATGAGTCTCCAAAGCTCCTGTGCCATTGCAGAGGATTCCGGGGACACATTTTCAGTTCCTTAAAACACAACCTATAAAACTGGCCATGGTAGAAGTAGTGTGCAGAATAGACTTCCAACAAGGAGGGTATGTTGTCAGTTGTGTACCCCAGACAGCTGCCTAATCTGCCTGTATGGTAAAGTGGATCCTATAGTTCACATCAGGCTCCTTATAAATATTTGAATAATGCCAGCCTAGTCCCTGCCTCTCCAAATCAAGTCGTCTTTTCTGCAGGCAAAATTCAATTTCCTAGAGTGCTTTTTCCCCACATATTTCATCTTCTATAGATTTATTTACCACCTACAGACAAACAAACAAAAAAAGAAAGAAGGAAAAAAAAGAAGAAATTGGAAAATTGATGTTTGCTCAGGTCAGGAGATTTCTTCTCCTAGTTTCAAATGATCCCTTCAATTCTCCCAAATCCACCCAAATTGTGGTAGCAAGAGGAGGGGGCATATGTTTGACTGATTGATTGCCCTTAAATCCTGTCTTTTTTCCTTTTGCAAGAAACTCAAGGCGGCTTACATTATCCTCCTCCTTTCCATTTTATCCTCACAACAACAACCCTGTGAGACCCTGTGCTGGGCTGAGGGTCTATGACTGGCCCAAAGGCACCCAGTGAGCTTCCATGGCTGAGTGCAGACTAGAACCCGGATCTCCTGGCTCCCAGTCAAACACTCTCACCACTACACCACGCTGGCTCTCTACAATAAACACAATATGTACTTCCCTCATCCTGAACATTGAGGATTCTTTTTCCTTTTTCCTTTTTTTAAAGCTTGCATGAAAATCCATATGCATGTTCATGTTGTTGTTGTTCAGTCGTTCAGTCGTGTCTGACTCTTCGTGACCCCATGGACCATAGCACGCCAGGCCTTCCTGTCCTGCGCTCTCTCCCGGAGCATGCTCAAGTTCATATTCATTGCATCCGTGATGCTATCTAGCCATCTCATCCTCTGCCGTCCCCTTCTCCTTTGGCCTTCAGTCTTCCCCAGCATCAGGGTCTTTTCCAGGGAGTTTTCTCTTCGCATTAGGTGGCCAAAATATTGGAGCTTCAGCTTCATTATCTGTCCTTCCAATGAGCACTCAGGGTTGATTTCCTTTAGGATGGACTGATTTGACCTCCTTGCAGTCCAGGGGACTTGTAAGAGTCTTCTCCAGTACCACAGTTCGAAAGCATCAATTCTTCGGCGCTCAGCCTTCCTTATAGTCCAGCTCTCACAGCCATACGTTACTACTGGGAAAACCATAGCTTTGATTAGACGGACCTTTGTCGGCAAGGTGATGTCTCTGCTTCTTACTATGCTGTCTAGGTTGGCCATAGCTTTCCTCCCAAGGAGCAAGCGTCTTTTAATTTCATGGCTACAGTCACCGTCTGCGGTGATCTTGGAGCCCAAGAAAGTAAAATCTGTCACTGCTTCCATTTCTTCCCCTTCTATATGCCAGGAAGTGATGGGGCCAGATGCCATGATCTTCGTTTTTTTAATGTTGAGTTTCAAACCAGCTTTTGCACTCTCCTCTTTCACCCTCAACAAGAGGCTCTTTAGATCCTCTTCATTTTCTGCCATTAGGGTGGTATCGTCTGCATATCGGAGGTTGTTGATAATTCTCCCAGCAATCTTAATTCCGACCTCTGATTCATCCAACCCGGCATTTCTCATGATGTACTCTGCATATAAGTTAAATAAGCAGGGTGACAATATGCAGCCTTGTCGTACTCCTTTCCCAATTTTGAACCACTCGGTTGTTCCATGTCTGGTTCTTACTGTTGCTTCTTGACCCTCGTACAGGTTTCTCAGGAGACAGGTAAGGTGGTCTGGTACTCCCATCACTTTAAGAATTTGCCACAGTTTGTTATGATCCACACAATCAAAGGCTTTAGCGTAGTCAATGAAGCAGAAATAGACGTTTTTCTGGAATTCTCTTGCTTTCTCCATGATGCAGCGAATGTTGGCGATTTGATCTCTAGTTCCTCTGCCTCTTTGAAACCCAGCTTGTACTTCCGGTAGTTCTCAGTTTGCATACTGCTGAAGCCTAGCTTGTAGGATTTTGAGCATCACCTTGCTGGCATGTGAAATGAGTGCAATTGTGCGGTAGTTTGAACACTCTTTGGCGTTGCCCTTCTTTGGAATTGGAATGTAAACTGACCTTTTCCAGTCTTGTGTCCACTGTTGAGTGTTCCAGATTTGTTGGCATATTGAATGCAGCACTTTAACAGCATCATCTTTTAGGATTTTAAATAGCTCGGCTGGAATAATGTCATCTCTGCTAGCTTTGTTGTTACTAATGCTTCCTAAGGCCCACTTGACTTCACTCTCTAGGATGTCCGGCTCAAGTTCAGTGACCGCACTATCATGGCTATCAGGGACATTCAGATCTTTCCTGTATAGTTCTTCTGTGTATTCTTGCCACCTCTTCTTAATCTCATCTGCTTCTGTTAGGTCCCTGCCTTCTTTGTCCTTTATCATGCCCGTCTTTGCACAAAACGTTCCCTTGAGATCTCCAATTTTCTTGAAGAGATCTCTAGTCTTTCCCATTCTGTTGTTTTCCTCGATTTCTTTGCATTGTTCATTTAAGAAGGCCTTCTTGTCTCTCCTTGCTATTCTCTGGAACTCTGCATTCAGTTGGGTATATCTTCCCCTTTCTCCCTTGCTTTTCGCTTCCCTTCTTTCGTGAGCTACTTGTAAAGCCTCATCAGCCAGCCACTTTGCTTGCTTGCATTTATTTTTCTTTGGGATGGATTTCGTTGCTGCCTCCTGAACAATGTTACGGACCTCCGTCCATAGTTCCTCAGGCACTCTGTCTATCAGGTCTAATCCCTGAAATCTATTCCTCACCTCCACTGTATATTCATCAGGGATATGATTGAGGTCATACCTGAACGGTTTAGTGGTTTTCCCGACGTTCTTCAATTTAAGCCGAAATTTTGCAAGAAGCAGCTCATGATCTGAGCCACAATCGGCTCCAGGTCTTGTTTTTACTGACTGTATGGAGCTTCTCCATCTTTGGCTGCAAAGGACATAATCAATCTGATTTCGATATTGACCATCTGGTGACGTCCATGTGTAGAGTCGTCTCTTGTGCTGTTGGAAAAGAGTGTTTGCTATGATCAGCATGTTCTCTTGGCAAAACTCTATTAGCTTTTGTCCTGCTTCATTTTGTACACCAAGGCCATGCCTGCCTGTTATCCCGGTGATTTCTTGACTTCCTACTTTAGCATTCCAATCCCCTATGATGAAGAGGACATCTTTTTTGGGTGTTAGTTCTAGAAGGTGTTGTAGGTCTTCATAGAACCGATCAACCTCAGCTTCTTCGGCCTCAGTGGTTGGGGCATAGACTTGAATTACTGTGATGTTGAATGGTTTGCCTTGGATTCGTACTGAGATCATTCTATCATTTTTAAGATTGTACCCCAGTACTGCTTTTCCCACCCTTTTGTTGACTATGAGTGCTACTCCATTTCTTCTAAGGGATTCTTGCCCACAATAGTAGATATGATGGTCACCTGAATTAAATTCGCCCATGCTTGTCCATTTTAGTTCGCTGATTCCCAAGATGTCGATGTTCAATCTTGCCATCTCATGTTTGACCACCTCCAGCTTACCTTGATTCATTGATCTGACATTCCAGGTTCCTAAACAATATTGTTCTTTACAGCATCGGATTTTCTTTTCACCACCAGACACATCCACAGCTGAGTGTCCTTTCGGCTTTGGCCCAGCCGCTTCACTCTTTCTGGCGCTACTTGGAAATACCCTCTGTTCTTCCCCAGTAGCATATTGGACACCTTCCGACCTGAGGGGCTCATCTTCCGGCGTCATCTCTTTTAGCCTTGTGATACGTTCCATGGGGTTTTCTTGGCAAGAATACTGGAGTGGGTTGCCATTTCCTTCTCCAGTGGATGTTCATGTACATTTCTCCTGATACATGCATTTATATTCATCCTTGCCTAATATACACCTTTTTGCAACCAATTTTCCTAACATAATGTATTTTTGAACATTCTTTCCCCTATGATACACATTTTGAATGCATTTTTTTATTAGAGGACTCTATTGCAAAATTTGGAGAGGTGTGAATTTTGAAGGATAACTGAGGTTCAGTTCACATAGTGGTTTGAAAGTGGGAAACCAGGTAAGTTTGCCTTAAAATGCAAACTGGATGAATTTCTTCCCCTTCCCTACTCAAAGGAAGGTGAGTTATGGGGCATCATGTGAGGGAACAGGAGGGTAGTGAGAAGAGGAAAAGTTGAAGGAAATAAGAAGACTATCTTCCCTCTTGTATCCACCAACTGCCTAGCCTCTCTTACCAGGTACAGTTCCTCCTTTCTGGTAAGTGCTCCTGGTAAATTGCTGCCTGTGTTTTGTCTCTTGGGGAAATATTGTGGCTGTTTTCTAAACACCGTGTTAGCCTGTACCTACGTTCAGTAGAATTCTTCTGGTTTCAGAAGCTTCCCTTCTCCCAGAATTCTAGAAGTTACATTTCAGAATGGGGGTGTGGATGTGTCTTGAACCTATTGCACTTGCATGTAAACACATGCACAGTCACTCTGTTCACTCTTCCCTGCCCTTCTGTCATGCCCCCATCCCTGTGAATTTCACACCTCTGAACTTGGGTTACCAATTCTAAACCAAACAAATCCTTTCAGAATTGATCTAAGGAATGGGGAAGCCCATGCCTTCTTGCCTACATGTCAAGAGGAAGATAAACATACTTGAAAACAGGGGTGGCTGGGCCCAGCTATAAAACAAAGGACCACATTCTACCTTACCTTGTAGTTATTTACAAAATGTTGATTAATTCTGAAGCAAAATCAGCCTTGAATGAGTGGTACATATTTTATAAGATTCTAAAGTATTTAGCAGCTGTGAGGCCACCAAATGCCATCGTAAATAAATGATGCATCCTATTCAAGGAATAAGGAGAAAGGAAGTGTGAATAGGATATGGCGTGGGCTAAATCTCTTGCCCTCCTGAAACATATTCCTTTTCCTTTCTCTTATATTGAGATCCAAGTCAGGATACAGTCTGCAGATTTATTTACCTCAGTTATATCCTGTTTTTCCTTTGGGAAGCTAAGTGTGTCTTTTATTTGGGGGGGGGGGCTCAGACAATTTCCCAATTTCCCAGCCAGTCTGACTAAGCCAAGAAAGTTCTGCTCTGTGGATCAGCGAATGCATGTCTATTGACATGTATTCAGAAAAAATGCAGACAGTGGCTATTTCATTATGAGTGTACAGGCCACACAAACTCCATCTTATATCTTAAAATGTAGACATTCTAAAGTTCAAAAACCTGTCCAGATAAGAACATTTTATTTTAATCTTTACAACACTTACATGAGGTAGCTAGCATGACAGAAAGAGTGAGTGTGTGAGAAAAGAGCCCACAATTTGCTAAGGCCACATAGTGAGTACTGTATAGGGATTTGAACTTGGATCTCCTTTAACCAGACCAGACAGTCCAGTCATTTACCTATGCTATTCAGGGTTCCATAATTGTTTGTCTTGGTTTAGTAGCTAGAAATTATTTGTGGTCACTGTGTTGTAGCCTTCTCTAACCTGGTGCTCTCCAGATGTTTTGCACTTCATCTCCCATCAGCCCCAGCCAGCATGGGCAATAATCAGTAATTGTGGGAGTTGTAGCTCAAAACATCTGGAGGCAGGGCCAGTCCTACCATTTGGCAGAGTGAGGCAGTTGCCTCAGGTAGCAAATCTTGGGAGGTGGCAGCTAGGTGTTGGAGGAGAGAATTGTGGGCCACGTGGCCTGCCCTGTGCCCCCTAAGTTAGCTTTCTGTCTTCAGGTGTGTTGGAGGATGCTGTCCTTTTGCCAGTGCCAAACAACAATTCAGCTTCCTGTATAATTGACTTTTGTACATGGAATGGGAGGGGCACCATCTTGTCCTGTCTGGAAGGCACCAGGTTGCATTCAAGCACAATGAATTAATGGTGCACTGTCTCCTTAAGGACAACCCAGCCTCAAGAATCCCCTCTCCCTCTCTTCTCTTTGCTAAAACCCTGCTTCAGACCTGCTAAAAAAGCTCTGAGAGGGAGCAGTATAGAACCCTGTAAATAAACTTGTTATGTTACAAACTCCTGTGTGGAGCCTGAATTCATGAGTCAAGGTCCAACAGAGCCTCCCACAGCCCGGTAGCCCCCAGATGTGTTGGACTGCAAGTCCCATAATTCCCAGCCACTATGACTATTGGCCATGCTGGCTGGGAATTATGGGAGTTGCAGTCCAACACAACTGAAGGGTCCCAGGGCAGGGGAGGATGGTCCAAAAGGACATCTTTACCACTGACCCCTCCCTTGAGTCCTCTGGCACATACAGAGAACTCAGGAGAGCATCTGCAATCCAGTTAAATGTTGATTGGCTTCCATGTGGTTTCCCCTGTTCTATGGGAAGAAAGTGCTGTGGGACCTGAGAGACTCCCTTGTCTTTCCGGGGACAGAGCACAGTTTGTGCCCTTTTGTGAACAGCATAAAATTCACAGGGAACTTAGAGCCAGGAGGGAATCTTTGTTTGCTCTGGGTTTCTGTGGTCGGGGCAATTGTCGGAAGGACCTTTTCAGTTATGACCTTGCATCTTTGGAAACTTTGTTTGATTTCCTCACTGCAGAGTTTTAAGCAGGCCTAATGGCCTTTTCGATTTGCCATCCCTTTGACTGATCTGCTGTCGACTTTTCTCTCTCTTTTTCCTGCTGTTTTTAATAATTTATGATGTGGTTTTGTTGTATTGTTTTCCATTTTTTAAATTATATGTCACCTTGGGAGGGCTTGCTCAGCCACTGACTTATTAATATTTTAAATAAATAACTCAGGAAGGACCAAGTGACTAGATTTGTGGACTCCTGGTTATCTAACACTGTTTTGCACTTTGCTACACCAGCGGACAAACAGTGAGTAGGAAGTGCAAGGCATTTCAGATTACCAGGTTTTGAATTATGGAAATTTGATTCTATAATTACTTTTCGATGCAGACACAATTTCTCCATTCTATATATTAATAATATATAAAGTTACTTTTGAGATTCCCCTGCAGATTTGGGTTGGAACTAGGTTGAAAGTTACAAGCTGAATATTCAAACAATCCAATGTATGTGGCAGTCACATACTGGTTAAATAATTAACGAAACTGATTTTCAGTAATTTTTTGCCTTGCTTTTCTCAGTGAAGGGTCTCCAAATGCAACTGTGTATACTTTTGAAGAACATGGGACACATATTTAATAGCAACAACAACAGCAAAACCTTTTCCAGCTATTACAGTTAAATTTTAATAGGGTAGCAGATGGATTTTTAAGACATTTTCTTTTGAAGTTGTGAAAATGGTAATTTATTTAAATCCAAAGCCACCTCCATGCTCCTTAAAAATGTGAATAGAAGATCTACGACCTTCATGTCTTTGTAAAAGATGGTATAGTTGTTCTGGATTGTTGAGTTTAATGGGATCACTCTCCCAGCAGCCCCAGAGAAGATTCAGTGCTAGGTTGGCCCTCATAGAATAGAATCATAGAATAGTAGGGTTGGAAGGGGCCTACAAGGCCATCGAGTCCAACCCCCTGCTCAATGCAGGAATCTAAGTCAGAGCATCCCTGACAGATGGCTGTCCAGCTTTGTCTTGAATGCCTCCAGTGTGGGAGAGCCCACCACCTCCCTAGGTAATTGGTTCCATTGTCGTATTGCTCTAACAGTCAGGAAATTTTTCCTGATGTTCAGTCGGAATCTGGCTTCCTGTAACTTGAGCCCATTATTCCGTGTTCTGCACTCTGGGATGATCAAGAAGAGATCCTGGCCTTCTTCTCTGTGACAACCTTTCAAGTACCTGAAGAGTGCTATCACATGTCCCCTCAGTCTTCTCTTCTCAAAGCTAAACATGCCCAGTTCTTTCAGTCTCTCTTCATAGGGCTTTGTTTCCTGTGTTCTGATCATCTTTGTTGCCCTCCTCTGAACCCTCTCCAGTTTGTCTGCATCCTTCTTAAAGTGTGGTGCCCAGAACTGGACACAGTACTCCAGATGAGGCCTAACCAGCGCTGAGTAAAGGGGAACTAGTACTTCCCGGGATTTGGAAGCTATGCTTCTATTTGTTCAGTCGTTCAGTCGTGTCTGACTCTTTGTGTCCCCATGGACCATAGCACGCCAGGCCTTCCTGTCCTGCGCTCTCTCCCAGAGTGTGCTCAAGTTCATATTCATTGTATCGTTGATGCTATCTAGCCATCTCATCCTCTGTCGTCCCCTTCTCCTTTTGCCTTCAGTCTTTCCCAGCATCAGGGTCTTTTCCAGAGAGTTTTCTCTTCGCATTAGGTGGCCAAAATATTTCAGCTTCAGCTTCAGTATCTGTCCTTCCAATGAGCACTCAGGGTTGATTTCCTTTAGGATGGACTGATTTGACCTCCTTGCAGTCCAGGGGACTCGTAAGAGTCTTCTCCAGCACCACAGTTCGAAAGCATCAATTCTTCGGCGCTCAGCCTTCCTTATAGTCCAGCTCTCACAGCCATACATTACTACTAGGAAAACCATAGCTTTGATTAGACGGACCTTTGTCGGCAAGGTGATGTCTCTGCTTCTTACTATGCTGTCTAGGTTGGCCATAGCTTTCCTCCCAAGGAGCAAGCGTCTTTTAATTTCATGGCTACAGTCACCGTCTGTGGTGATCTTGGAGCCCAAGAAAGTAAAATCTGTCACTGCTTCCATTTCTTCCCCTTCTATATGCCAGGAAGTGATGGGGCCAGATGCCATGATCTTCATTTTTTTAATGTTGAGTTTCAAACCAGCTTTTGCACTCTCCCCTTTCACCCTCAACAAAAGGCTCTTGAGATCCTCTTCACTTTCTGCCATTAGGGTGGTATCGTCTGTATATCGGAGGTTGTTGATAATTCTCCCAGCAATCTTAATTCCAACCTGTGATTCATCCAACCTGGCGTTTCTCATGATGTACTCTGCATAAAAGTTAAATAAGCAGGGTGACAATATGCAGCCTTGTCGTACTCCTTTCCCAATTTTGAACCACTCGGTTGTTCCATGTCTGGTTCTTACTGTTGCTTCTTGACCCTCGTACAGGTTTCTCAGGAGACAGGTAAGGTGGTCTGGTACTCCCATCACTTTAAGAATTTGCCACAGTTCCACACAAACAAAGGCTTTAGCGTAGTCAATGAAGCAGAAATAGACATTTTTCTGGAATTCTCTTGCTTTCTCCATGATCCAGCGAAGGGCGATTTGATCTCTAGTTCCTGTGCCTCTTTGAAACCCAGCTTGTACTTCCGGTAGTTCTCGGTTCGCATACTGCTGAAGCCTAGCTTGTAGGATTTTGAGCATCACCTTGCTGGCATGTGAAATGAGCGCAATTGTGTGGTAGTTTGAACACTCTTTGGCGTTGCCCTTCTTTGGAATTGGAATGTAAACTGACCTTTTCCAGTCTTGCGGCCATTGTTGAGTGTTCCAAATTTGTTGGCATATTGAGTGCAGCACTTTAACAGCATCATCTTTTAGGATTTTAAATAGCTCGGCTGGAATAATGTCATCTCCGCTAGCTTTGTTGTTACTAATGCTTCCTAAGGCCCACTTGACTTCACTCTCTAGGATGTCCGGCTCAAGTTCAGTGACCGCACTATCATGGCTATCAGGGACATTCAGATCTTTCCTGTATAGTTCTTCTGTGTATTCTTGCCACCTCTTCTTAATCTCATCTGCTTCTGTTAGGTCCCTGCCTTCTTTGTCCTTTATCATGCCCGTCTTTGCACAAAACGTTCCCCTGAGATCTCCAATTTTCTTGAAGAGATCTCTAGTCTTTCCCATTCTGTTGTTTTCCTTGATTTCTTTGCATTGTTCATTTAAGAAGGCCTTCTTGTCTCTCCTTGCAATTCTCTGGAACTCTGCATTCAGTTGGATATATCTTCCCCTTTCTCCCTTGCTTTTCGCTTCCCTTCTTTCGTCAGCTACTTGTAAAGCCTCATCAGACAGCCACTTTGCTTTCTTGCATTTCTTTTTCTTTGGCATGGATTGAATTGCTGCCTCCTGAACAATGTTACAGACCTCCGTCCATAGTTAGGCACTCTGTCTATCAGGTCTAATCCCTTAAATCTATTCCTCACCTCCACTGTATATTCATAAGGGATATGATTGAGGTCATACCTGAATGGTTTAGTGGTTTTCCCTGCGTTCTTCAATTTAAGCTGAAATTTTGCAACAAGAAGCTCATGATCTGAGTCACAGTCAGCTCCAGGTCTTGCTTTTACTGACTGTATAGAGCTTCTCCATCTTTGACTGCAAAGGACATAATCAATCTGATTTCGATATTGACCATCTGGTGATGTCCATGTGTAGAGTCGCCTCTTGTGCTGTTGGAAAAGAGTGTTTGCTATGATCAGCGTGTTCTCCTGGCAAAACTCTATTAGCTTTTGTCCTGCTTCATTTTGTGCACCAAGGCCATGCTTGCCTGTTATCCCAGTGATTTCTTCCAACTTTAGCATTCCAATCCCCTATGATGAAGAGGACATCTTTTTTTGGTGTTAGTTCTAGAAGGTGTTGTAGGTCTTCATAGAACCGATCAACCTCAGCTTCTTCGGCCTCAGTGGTTGGGACATAGACTTGAATTACTGTGATGTTGAATGGTTTGCCTTGGATTCGTACTGAGATCATTCTATCGTTTTTAAGATTGTACCCCAGTACTGCTTTTCCCACCCTTTTGTTGACTATGAGTGCTACTCCATTTCTTCTAAGGGATTCTTGCCCACAGTAGTAGATATGATGGTCACCTGAATTAAATTCGCCCATGCCTGTCCATCTTAGTTCGCTGATTCCCAAGATGTCGATGTTCAATCTTGCCATCTCATGTTTGACCACCTCTAGCTTACCTTGATTCATTGATCTGACATTCCAGGTTCCTAAACAATACTGTTCTTTACAGCATCGGATTTTCTTTTCACCACCAGACACATCCACAGCTGAGTGTCCTTTCGGGTTCGGCCCAGCTGCTTCACTCTTTCTGGCGCTACTTGGAAATACCCTCTGTTCTTCCCCTGTAGTATATTGGACACCTTCCGACCTGAGGGGCTCATCTTCCAGTGTCATCTCTTTTAGCCTTGTGATACGTTCCATGGGGTTTTCTTGGCAAGGATACTGGAGTGGGTTGCCATTTCCTTCTCCAGTGGACCACATTTTGTCAGAACTCTGCCATGACCTGTCCGTCTTGGGTGGCCCTGCACGGCATAGCTTATGGCTTCACTGAGTTACGCAAGCCCCTTCGCCACAACAAGGCAGTGATCCATGAAGGGGATGCTTCTATTAATGTGGCCCAAAAGAGCATTTGCCTTTTTTGCAGCCACATCACATAGTTGGCTCATATTCAGCTTGTGATCGACAACAATTCCAAGATCTTTCTCGCTTGTAGTGTTGTTCAGCCATGTATCCCCCATCTTGTAACTGTGCATTTGGTTTCTTTTTCCTTTTGCAGAACTTGGCATTTATCCCTATTAAATGTCATTCTGTTGTTTTCTGCCCAGCACTCCAGTCTATCAAGATCACTTTGAATTTTGTTTCTGTCTTCCAAAGTATTAGCTATCCCGCCCAATTTTGTGTCATCTGCAAATGTGATCAGCTTTCCCTGCACCTCCTCCTCCAAGTCATTAATAAAAATGTTGAAGAGCACTGGGCCCAGGACGGAGTCCTGCGGTACCCCACTCGTTACCTCTCCCCAGTTTGAGAAGGTCCCGTTGATAAGCACTCTTGGAGTCCGATTCTGTAGCCAACTGTGGATCCACCGGATCGTTGTTTCATCTAACCCACTTTGAGCTAGTTTGCTCATCAAGATATCATGGGGCACTTTGTCGAAAGCTTTGCTGAAGTCGAGGTATATGATGTCTACAGCATTCCCACGGTACACAAGGGAGGTGACTTGATCAAAAAATGAGATCAGATTTGTCTGGCAGGACTTGTTTTTGACAAATCCATGTTGGCTTCGAGTAATCATGGCATTGTTTTCAAGGTGCTTCCAGATGGATTGCTTTATGATCTGCTCCAGAATTTTCCCAGGGATTGATGTCAGACTGACTGGTCTGTAGTTCCCAGGTTCCTCCTTTTTTCCCTTTTTGAAGATAGGGACAACATTAGCCCTCCTCCAGTCATCTGGCACTTCACCTGTCCTCCATGATTTCTCAAGGAGAATAGACAGCGGTTCTGAGAGTTCTTCTGCCAGTTCCTTTATTACTCTAGGATGCAGTTCATCTGGCCCTGGAGATTTGAACTCATTCAAAGTCATTAGGTGTTCCTTGACCATATGCCTATCGATCTCAAGCTGCAATCCTGCCCCCTCAGCCTGTACTTCGCCTTTGCCAGGGGGTCATAGACCCTCTTTTGGAAGAAGACTGAGCCAAAGTAGGAACTGAGCACCTCTGCCTTTTCTTTGTCATCTGTTATCATTTTGCCATCCTTATTTAATAGCTGAACAACCATTTCTTTCCTCTGCCTTTTACTATGCATGTAGCTGAAGAAAGCCTTTTTGTTGCTTTTAGCATCCCTCACTAACCTCAGCTCGTTCTCAGTTTTAGCCTTCCTGACGCCATCCCTGCAATTCTGTGCTACCTGCCTGTACTCTTCCTTTGTTACTTGGCCTTCTTTCCACTTCCTATATGTGTCCTTTTTTGTTTTCAGGTCATCCCTATGCTTTTTGTGAAGCCACATTGGCTTCTTCTGTTGTCTTCCACCTTTTCTTCTTGTTGGAATTGTTTGTGATTGTGCCTTGAGAATTTCCCTTTTTAAAAGCTCCCACCCATCTTGGACTCCTTTTCTCGTTAGCGTTGCTTGCCATGGGACCTTACTGATCATTGTTCTGAGTTTATTAAAATCAGCTTTCCTAAAATCCAGGTTACACATTTGACTACACTCAGCTTTTGCTTCCCTTAGAACCAAGAACTCAAGTGCAACATGGTCGCTTTCCCCCAGAGTTCCTGTAACTGCTACTTTATCCACTAAGTCATCTCTGTTGGGTAGGATCAAGTCAAGGATAGCTGACCCTTTAGTTCCTTCCTCTACTTTCTGTAGGAGGAAGTTATCTGCCACACAAGTCAGGAATTTCCTGGAGGGGCCATGTTTTGCAGAATTTGTCTCCCAACAAATATTGGGGAAATTGAAGTCCCCCATTACTACTACATCATGCTTCCTTAAAACATTGGCTATTTGCTTTTCAAAAGTTTCATCCTCGTCTTCTCCTTGGTTGGGTGGCCGGTAGTAGACTCCGACCACCAGGTTCCTTTTATTCTTTGCTCTATTTATTTTGATCCAGATGATCTCGATGGGGCTACCAAGCTCCTCCTCCTGTATTTCTGTGCAGAGATATGTATTTTTCACATACAGTGCAACCCCACCTCCCTTTCTGTTCCTCCTGTTCTTTTTGAACAAGTTATATCCTTCAATTGCTGTATTCCAGTCATGAGAGTCATCCCACCAAGTCTCAGTTATACTTATCAAGTCATAAACTCCCTCCTGTATTAAGAGTTCAAGTTCGTTCTGTTTGTTTCCCATACTCTGGGCATTGGTATATAGACATCGAAGACCATGTGCTTCATAGTCTGGCTTTCTTCCTACATGTGTTTCTACATGTGTTACCTAGAAAGACTATGATTGGGTGCTATCAGAGCTGTTCTCTCTGTTGCAGTGCATGCGCCTACGTCCATTGTTACCCCCAACATTACATCTCCCTTCCCTGTAGGATTCAGTTTAAAGCCCTCCTGATGAAGTTCTTCATGCTGTGGCCAAACACATTCTTCCCAGCCTTTGTGAGGTGCAACCCATCCCTTGCCAACAGCCGATCTTCCAGGAAGTATAGTCTGTGGTCCCAGAATCCAAATCTCTCTCGTCGGCACCACCTTCGTAGCCAGTCATTTACCCGGAGTATTTTTCGTTCTCTTTCTATCCCTCTTCTAACTACTGGAAGGATGGATGAGAAAACTATCTGGGCCCCAAAGTTCTTGAGTTTCCTTCCCAAAGCTTCAAAGTCTGACGTGATTTCTTCATAGCTCCGCTTGGCGGTATCATTTGTTCCCACATGGATGAGAAGAAAGGGATACCTGTCAGTGGGCTTTATGAGTGCAGGCAACCTTTCAGTCACGTCTCTAATTCGTCCTCCTGGGAGACAACATACCTGGTGAGTCCACGGGTCCTCGCAACATACCTGGGTCTCGATCCCATGCAGCAAGGAGTCCCCCACTACTACCACTCTTCTCTTCTTGTTGTTGTAGGCCTGGGTTTCATCGCCTCTGTTTGACTGACCTTCAGCCTCTTGCTCACTCTCATGTAGAATCTCCCTGTGATTCTTCCTCTGCAGGCTGTCCTCCAGTCTCATCCGCAAGTACCTGGAATCAGTTCCACAGCTCCACTGCTTCCACTGGTGCAGAGTGGCTTCTAGTTCTTCTTCTCCTAACTGTCACCCTTTTCCAAGGAGTATCCTCTACTCCATTTTTCTTCACCTCAGCATTTCACACTGCCTCATCTTGCTTTTGCTCTTCAAGCTTCTGGTCTTCCCTTTGCTGCTGTAGTTCCCTCATTCTGTCCAAGAACTCTTTGTGTTCTCTTATTCCCCGGAGGGTCGACAGTCGCCACTCCTGTCCACTTACTTTTTCTTCCAGCAGCGTGATCAACTTGCACTTGTCGCAGGTGTAGGCCATTTTGTTCTCAGGCAAGAAAACAAGCATTGCACACACCTTGCAGGTCACCACCGCTGGAGAGTCCTGTCCTTCCATTGCCTCTTTTTGTGTCTAGCTTTGTGATTTTTCTAGACTAGCCTGTGCCTGTTCCTCTACTCAGTAGAGGTTAAAAGCAGAGTCCCACTGGTGTGGAAGTGTGTGTTACAAGACAAATAAATGGAAAAAAGTAAGTTAAAAAATAAAATAAAATGAAAAATAAAAAAAAATGTTAGGGGCCTCCCCCTTGACCTCCCCTGCCGAACTCCCCTGGACAACTCCTGTTTGCTCCCCCTGGTCACTCGCTCTGGTCACTCGCTCTCTGGGAGCTTGCTTGCTTCTGTAGCCCCTGGACCAGCTGGACCAGCTTGCTCTGCTCTGCTCAGCTGGGAGGCGGGAAACAGACTGAAGCTTCCCGCCCACTCAGCTGCTGGGAATACTTAGGCCACACACCCCCAATTCAGTTGGAGCTCTCAGAAGCACCTGGTGAACTCACAGCTACTCAGAAGGATAAAGGGCAGCCCCCTGGGCTTCCTGCAGCCCACTTACCTCTTAGCCTCTGTCTCCTTTGTCTCTTCAACCACTGCAACTCCCCTGGCCAACTCCTGTTTGCTCCTCCTGTTTGCTCACTCTGGTCACTCGCTCTCTGGGAGCTTGCTTGCTTCTGTAGTCCCTGGACCAGCTGGAGCAGCTCACTGTGCTCTGCTCTGCTCAGCTGGGAGGCGGGAAACAGACTCATCTTTTGAAAGGCCAGTGAAACCTGGTTGGTCTTCACAGCCTTCCTGAAGACCTGCACAGAAGGGGCCTGATGAACCTCTGTTGGAAGCTGATTCCAGTGGAGTGGGGCCACCACTGAAAAAACCCTCTCCCTTGTACTCACCAGCCCAACTGCATGCTAGCTTCAGATTAGGCTCAGTTTAGGCTCAGGTTTTAGGTCTTAAAGAGCAGTTCACTAAATAAAGCAAGTTTAAGGGTTCAGCATATCATTTAAGTGTTTAAAAAGTAAAGCAGTGGAAGAGTCTGCTTAAAGAAAGTAAAAGTGCAGACTAGCTTCAGACAAGAGTTCAGGGCCTTGCTTTGCTCATATAGTGGAGCATTGAGACTGAGTGATACGGTACATTATTTTATGATGCTCTCTGCCTAAGCTGATGTTTGAATGCTTTTTGAAAAGTCAAGGGTTAACACTCTCCTGGGGAGTGCTAATTGCTGCATTCTTAGGGAAATCACACAGTTAGACACAATTATGGTAAGCAAAACCTCAGGTTAAAGAAACAGCAGATTTGATGCAAATTTACAAATGCGTTTGCTACTCATTGGCATTGTATATGTTGTAGTTAATGTGGGTTCACTGTGCATAATTATCCAATGATAGTTCATATTCACATGATGGCAAGGAGGATACACATAACTTGGGAGTATGAAGAGGAGATTTTGCACATGGCCTGGTCAGTTTAATCTTTCTGTGATTAATCAGACAGTGTGCACATTGGCTAGTCAACATTTATATTTTCTGGAGAATTGCTTATTGACTGAGCAATGTACAAAATTCCTGCAATCAACTCACATTTCCCAACATCAGTTGGTGATGGTTGTCCATATTGACTGGTGCAAAATCTCCCATTCATGCTGTCAATTTGTCCACATTCTCCACACCTTCATTTGGAAGTGCATCGTCACCACACTTCTATGTGCATTCACCACTCAGTTCACTTTAGTCCCCACAGCATATACAACATTTACCATTAAATATATACCAAGCAATACAACAAAGCTACCACTATTAAATGTTATGAAGAACTGGCACGTTATACACACTACTGTGTTCTAACCGACCTCAATTGTACCTTTTATAACAAAGAATATTGTGCTTGTCTGTAGCACAATATAATCTGTCTGTTGCACACTTGAACTTTTGCCTGAATAACCTGTTCTGGAAAGCAAAATGCTATGTCACAGGGTATTAGTAATCACTTCCAAGCCTGCTTCCAACAATTCAGATGTTCTCATGAATACAGTTTCAACAACTGGAAGGAGCTAATGGAGTTCTCCACAAAGCAAACCATTGAAATAATTTTTACAATGTGATCCTAAATACAGAACCAAAAAAGCAACAGCTGTACCAATTGAATTCCCAACACATTTTGACACTGGTCTTTATCAAGGGAATTACAGACTCTTAAGAGATTTTTATGGAGGATTCCCTCTCCCTTGCTTCTTCCAAAGAAAACTGAAAAGTATTCTACCTCGTCAAAATGGATTGGAAATTCAACTGGTGCAGCTGTTCCTTTTTTGATTTTGGTTTCCAGCCTTATAGCTGTTTTCCCCCACCCCCTGATCCCTATTGCTACTGATCATAAATACAGCCCTAGGGCTTTAGCCCATCCCCCTTGGTTATTAAATAACCAATGATTTGTTGACCTTTCATGACACCTCAAATCAGCTGCTGGAGGCAACTGCAGCATTCTGCCTAATACATATATTAACAGGGCCTTGGATCCTAAGTTAACTTAAGGAAGTTCATGGAAGGAAAACTTCCCATTCTTTTTTCCACCAACAGTCCCTGCTTCCTACCCCAGCTTATTCAGAAGGGTCCTTCAACCCTCCAGAGAAGCTTTTCAGGAGTGGCTGATGTGGGGAGAAGGTGATGGAAAACTTTCCTTCCATGAATGTTCTTAAGTTAACTTATATTTAGATCAAAACTGGGGTTATATATAGCTTCCTGGGAGAGCTCTTAATGCAGGCTCACAGCAGAGATTCTCCTAGTCCAGGGGTGGTCCACTTGTGGCCCTTCAGATGTTCTGGCTTACAGCTCACATCAGCTCTAGCGAGCACAGTCAGTGGTGAGGGATGATGGGAACTGTAGGCCAAAACGTCTGGAGGACCACAAGTTGCCCACCTGTCTAGTCTAAGAGAAGACAGAGGGGACAGTCTGGGGGCTGGTCTCTACTTAAGGGGACAGCTTGCAGTTAATTTCCTGTGCATGAATACAACACAGTGCACATTCCCTCCTCCCCCATTTAATCATCACAATAAACCTGTGTGGGAGGTTAGTTTGAGAGTCAGTGACTGACCAAACAGTGAGCTTCATGGCTGAAGCAGTTATTTGAATCTGAGTCTCTGTGGTCTGATTTTCAACGCTCTAGCCAGAGTTACACCACATTTCTGTCAGGATACTGATGGCTCTAGATGGTTTTCTGATGGCTATTGGGGATTTTCGTGTCACCTCAGCAGGAAAGATCAAGCCTTGGTTGATCTCTGGCAAGGAAAAATGTCCTGGGCAGTTGACATGATTGCTCCTGAGCATCTTCTCCCACACAGTGGAGCCAAAAAAAAACCCTGGTTTTCCAGGGTTCTGCAGGCAATGAAATGTCTGAGATGTCGACTAGAGCAATGTTGATGGAAAACTCGGTATGACTCTGATCAAACACAGGCTAGAGCCCATTTGAAAGCCTACTCCATGGCAATGAGGATGGCAAAGAAATTGTACTTCTCTGCCACCACTGCATTTGCTCAGAGTTGTCCAGCAGAGCTTTTTCAAGTGGTCAGGGCCTGTTACCCTCTGGTCCACAAGAAGAAGAGGTGGGCCACTCAATAGCCCGCTGTGACCAATTTGCACGACATCTTGCAGATAAAATTGATTGTGTCTTTTCTTACTTGGATGACATCGTTAATACAGGTCTGGTGGATGTAACTTTGGCTCCTTCTTGTTCAGTTATAATGGATACTTTTCAATTTGTACAGCCCGAGGAAGTGGACAGGATCCTTGGAAAGGTGAGGCCTACCACTTGTGTGCTGGGCCCTTGCTCTTCCTGGCTTATAAAAGCAGATAGAATGGGGACTGGTTGAGTGGGAAAGGGCGGTGGAGAACACTTCTTTATGGCAAGGTATGGTTGTGTCTTCCTGCCTAAAGGAGGTGGTGGTAAAACCTTTGTTAAAAAACAACAACCCTCCCTGAACTCCATTGTATTGGATACTTCCTGGCTGGTCTCCAATATTCCATTCTTGTACAAGGTGCTGAAGCATGTGGTGGCTTCTCAGTTCCAGGGATTTCTGGATGAGATGAATTATCTAGATCCATTTCAACTGGGCTTCAGGCCTTGTTATGGGACAGAGACTGCTTTGGTCACCTGGGTGGATGATCTCTGCTGGGAACTGGACAGTGGGGAGTGTCCATGTTAGTTCTGCTAGAACTTTCAGCAGCTTTCAGTGCCATCAACCATGGTATCCTTCTGAGATGTCTGACTGAGATGGGACTGGGAGACATTGTTATACGACGGCTCTGGTCCTTCTTGGGGGGGTGATCTCAGAAGGTGTTGCTGGGGGATTCCTGTTCGAGGCCATGGCCTGTGGGGTCCCTCAGGGCTCCATCTTATCCCCCATGCTATTTAACATATGCATGAAAGTGCTGGAAGAGATTGTCCAGAGTTTTGGGATTCGATGCCACCAGTATGCTGATGACACCATCCTCTATCTCTCCTTTCCATCTAAGTCTAAGGAAGCTGCTCTAGTTCTAATTCAGTGCCTGATGTTGGTAATGGACTGGATGAGGGCAAATAAATTGAAGCTTAATCCAGATAAGACAGAAGTGCTTTTGGCCAGTCAAAAGGCAGATCAGGGAATAGGGATTCAGCCTGTGCTGGATGGGGTTACACTCCCCCTGAAGACTCCAGCTTGCAGTTTGGGTGTACTCTTGGTTTAGGCCCTGAACCCAAATGCCCAGGAGTTCATTTGCACAGCTGAGGATAGTGTGTCAACTGCACCCATTCCTAGAGACATCTGATCTGGCCGTGGTCGCAGATGCCTTAGTTACATCACGTTTGGACTACTGTAATGCACTCTACGTAGGGCTGCTTTTGAAAACTGCATGACAAGCTGCCCTGTCCAAATATCATTTTGCAACTACATTTCAGGGTCTGAGAAATAACAGACATGCGTAATCTGAAATACAGCTCTAGTGTTTTCAGGTGGCTCCAGTCACCTCTAAGTAGCACTCCTGGACACCTCCTTTCATTCATACATTTTTTTGTACATTCTCATCATAATTCCAGGCATTTCTCTAGTGTGATATACAATGGTTTTATTTAGATGCAATCTTTCTCCTAGCTTTGAACAGTGAGATTTAGAAATGGGCTGTGCCCTTGGCAGAACCTGGATGCAGGTGCAAAATGGGCTTTTAGCAATCATGTACTATTCTCGCCACATTCAAATGATGTGCTGTGGTGGTGGTGGTTGTTCTCTGTTAGGAATAGGCACTTTTTCAAGGCGGATGATGAAAAGCCAGGTATGAGCCTGCTTAGAGGCTTAGTGTGGGCAGCAGGGGAGGCAGAGTAGCCTCCCCTGCTAACCTTTACTGGCCCTGTAAGCCTAAGAAAGTAAAGCACATTCATCCACTGAATACTGCTGGTGTGGGAGGAGACCATCAGAGATGCGTGTCTCTCCCCAGATTTTGCTAATCATTCCCAAAAGAGATTAGTCCAAGGTTAACTCTTCCATGGGAGTGGAGGAGGGAGGTACAGACCTGCCAAGGGTATAGAAATGTGTAGTTAGTGGACTAGAATCATAGGAAATTGTCTTCCACCAGGTCAGACTATTTGTCTAGCCCAGTATTGACTACTCTGACTGACGGTTGCTCTCCAGAGTCTCAGGCAGGGATTTTCCCCAGCAACTGCTCTGTGGCCCCTTTTAAAACTGGAGATGTCAGAGACTGAACCTGGAACCTTCTGCATGCACAGCACATGCTCTACCACTGAGCTACGGCCCTACCACCATTTCCTCAGTGACACTGCAGTCGCCATGGTAGCGTGTGCAGTTTGTGGACTATCTGAGACATCATCTCAATAATGTTGGTGTCCTCTGTGAGTGGCTGAAGCGGGAGTTAAATTTGCCTTGAGGCAAGTTCATTTTGCCTTTGGCAAAAGTTGTTGACTTCTCCAAGCTTCTTCAGTTGGGAAGCAGCTCCCTGACAGTAGCTAACAATTTTATTTTTACATCTAAGGAGAATTCATGCAAGATTCTGCATCTCTCCTTTATATGTATATATAACAGCATGTCTTCAACTTATTTGTAATAGTGGCAAAATAATCCACAGAAGATAGCCAAAAGCATACTCAGAATCTTCACAAGACTGGGTTTTGCCCAGCGATGAGGCTATCTCCAGGCTCGGTCCTCCTTATCAGAGTGTGATTTTGATTATTTATATATACTGTTTGTTTTGATAAAAGGTTCATTTTGTATAGAAAGAGCAATATGTGATGTATACCATGAGTGGGCAACTTGTGGCCTCCAGATGTTTTGTCCTATAACTCCCATTATCCCTCACCATGGACTTTGCTGGCTAGGGCTGGTAGGAGTTACAGGCCAAAACCTGTAGAGGACCACAAGTTGTCCACTTTGATATAAACTTTCAAGTACACCAAATAGGTCAGTTTGATCATCTCCATGTATTCCGCTGCTGTGGCTTCAAGCTTAGGGTGTCATTCTTTGGATTGGAAATATGTTGCCCATCAGATTAGAGAGGATTGGGCTAGATAGAGCAGATCTGATTAAATATAAGGGAAATGCATCTGTTCCAGATTTTTCATAATTATTCTTCCTAGGCTCACATTTTCTTGTTCTTCTATCTAGATGGAGAGAAGAACTCTGTTTGCATTGCTCTTGGTATATTCACCATTAGCTCTAGATTTTCACTCTGAACTAATTATCCAGCAGCGTCGACCGAAAACGCATAGAAAATCCCTTTGATGGATTTCCAAATCACCTGACCAATGTCAACACTATCCAAAGATCCATGGATTTCTGCAGTGACAGACACAGCTTAATCAAGCCTTAGGAAACCTCTAAATATCTGTTTCAGATCCCATCTTTAGCGCATATAGCAAGTTTTTGGTAATCACTTCTGTGATCTCAGCATCTTGGGGCCAGTGCCAAGTTTGAGGGGACCTTGAGCAAGGAGCCTCTGGGTCCGCTCAGCAAGCTTACCAAGGCTGGATCTACACTTACTGCCTTTTTTTTTGCTTCCAATGAGGTTTCACTGCCCGCCTTTCACACTGCACAGTACCTGCCTTGAATTGGAACCAGAATTTCCCACTTCTGTGCTCCCGCTTTCAATACCCTAATATCCTGGTATTTCCCCTTAATGTGCTCTGATTTTCCGCCTTCGCTACCATATCCGGTTGTAGTCCCCTCCCCCGCCTGTCCATATACAGTGGTGTTTGTATTTCCCTCCTGTCCAATCACAGCTCTCGACGGCCCCATGTTTTCTTCCAGCTACTGATCGCATAGCTTCCTCAGCAGCCCCCGTTTCCTCAGCAACAAGCAAAGGGCTGGATGTGCAGGTGCTTGTCTGATCTCGGAAGCTAAACAAGGTCAGCCCCGGTCAGTTGTTGGATGGGCGACTGCCTGGGAATCAGGCTTCCTGCACTGAGCAGGGGGTTGTTGTATCCCTTCAAATGAGATTAAGTTTTACCCCCTCCTATCCCCTGCTCCGGATGTTTTTTTTTTAAATTAAGGCGTTATCCTCACAGAATTGGGGCTTCTCCGCTATGTTTTTTTTCTAATTGAGGCATGACCTTCAAAGATTCAAAGTTGTGAAGCTTCACAACTTCGAATCTTCAAAGATCATGCCTGAATTAGAAAAAAAAAAATTGCGGAGAAGCCCCAATTCTGTGAGGATAACACCTTAATTTAAAAAACAATATCTGGAGCGGGGGATAGGAGGGGGTAAAACTTAGTCTCATTTGAAGGGATACAACAACCCCCTGCTCAGTGCAGGAAGCCTGATTCCCAGGCGGTCGCCCATCCAACTACTGACTGGGGCCGACCCCGCTTAGCATCCGAGATCAGACAAGCGTGCGCAGGAAAACAGCATAGCACTCGAGTGTGAACCGAGCTCGCGCATTCGATGAAACACTGCAACGGGGAAAATGGGTGAGTGTGAATAATCATCTTTTAATGCGAGAGCGTTTAACCCGACAGGACACCGAATTCATTGCGATGGCGGGCACAATGTAGATTGGCCCCAGGAGGCAGAGGGGTACAGTGGTGCTGTGGCTAGTATTAGTGTGGTGGCCATAGCCATTTTCATTGGCTCAGAAGCATTCTGGGGAAAGGAATATAGTGCTGGCTGCAGCCAATTCACCTGGTGCATCTTTTTCAGAGTGCTGGGCCTTAACCCCCCCCCCAAAAAACAGCCCCCCTAATTTTATTTTCTTTTTTTTAAAAGGTAAACTACCCAAAGGGATGCCAGCATCAGCCTCAGTAGACCCACTGTGGCATATGGGCCCAGGAAATTGCCCCACCATGCCAGGTGCTGACATCAGGCCTGTTTAAGCTTCAAAATAAGGAGAAGTTAGGCACACACGACTGGAAATTTTGAAGGCATCATTTGTTGGATACAGCTGAATACAGTGCTGCTGTATGCAGCATTTAGTTACTAGAGCTAGAGGAATGAAAAGGGAGAGAGAGAGAGAGAGAGAGAGAGAGAGGTGGGGGAGAGAAATTCTCCCTTGTATTTCAATATTACTTACATCTCTGAAAGGACTCACAGCTTCCCCTTGACAATAGAGCAGTATATGATCAAGAGAGACAAAAATAGATATAATTTCTTCTTTCTTTTCTTGTACTGAAATCGCCTTGTAGTTCTATTAATAGCAGGCTGGTCTCATCTTTTCTTTTGTTGACATTTGCTAATGTTTAAAGCTGCAGGTCAGGAGAACAAGAGAACATGAACAAAACTATCTGAGCCTAGTTTCAAATGAGCAAGTATTCCACTGTGAGATCGGTGGAGGGAAAGACAGTCAAATGACATGGGTGAAAAAGAACCACCCCCCGTAGTTGGATCTAATAAGATTTAGGGATTGTCCAGATGTAAAGCTATGACTGGGGTTAGGTGTACAAGCCTCATTGGCCCCTGAGTCTTGCATGCCCGCTTCTTCCCATCCCTCCTTCGGTGCTGTGAATCCGTGTCTCCTTTCCTGGTTTAAAGGCAAACCATAGTTTGCCATTTCATCTGCAACTTAGGCACAGAGAAGAATAGGAGTTTGTTTGAGCCACCTCTTATAACAGTGTAGTATTGCCTACATGGGGGGAAACCTGTGGTCCTCCTGCTGTCTTGGACCACAACTCCCATAATCCCCAGCCAGCATGCCTAGCTGGCTGAGGATTATAGGAGTTGTGATCCAATGCATCTGGAAGGCACAGGGTAGGGAAGGCTGTCTTGTAGGATCCAAAGGGAAATCCTACAATGTCAGAGTTTCTTCAACAAAGGCCGGACTTGAGAATGACATACAGTCAGGGCCAGAAATATTGGAACAAGGATAACTGTTTTGGCAGTTGGCCTCTGTACACCACCACATTGAAGTTGAAAGGAAACACACCCAGATGGGAGCGAAGTCAGGACTTTCAGCTGTAATTCAAGGGGTTAGGCAAAAGTGGGCACTACCTATTCGGGAAGTACAGCCAGTGGCATACACACACCCCCATCGTTGGTGGGTCATAAGTAATGGAACGAACGGCTGACAAGCAGCTGCATGGCCAGGTGTGGCCTGTTTCCTGGGCACCCCATGACCAATCAAGCAGATAAAAGGCCTGGAGCTGGTTCTGAGTGTTACATTTGCATTTGGTAGCTATTCACTGGAACTTCCAACATGAGGTCCAAAGAGATGTCCATGCGAGCGAAGGAGGCCATCATTAGACTGAGGAAACAAAATAAACCCATCAGAGAGATAGCAAGAACATTGGGAGTGGCCAATACAACAGTCTGGAACATCCTGAAAAAGAAGGCATTAACTGGCAAGCTCAGCAACAGCAAAAGGCCTGGAAGACCATGGAAGACAACTAAAGTGGATGACCGCAGAATTCTGCTCATGGTGAAGAGGAACCCTTTCACAACATCTAGGCAGGTCAAGAATGCCCTTGCAGAGGTAGTCATGTCATTGTCAACATCTACAGTCAAGAGATGGCTTTATGAATGTAAATACAGAGGCTTCACAACAAGGTGCAAACCACTGGTAACACTCAAGAACAGAAAGGCCAGATTAGCCTTTGCCAGCAAACACCTAAAAAAGCCTGCCCAGTTCTGGCATAAGGTTATTTGGACTGATGAAACCAAGATGAACTTGTACCAGAATGATGGGAAGAGAAAAGTATGGAGAAGGAAAGGCACAGCTCATGATCCAAAGCATACCACATCATCTGTCAAACATGGTGGAGGCAGTGTTATGGCATGGGCATGTATGGCTGCCAATGGAACTGGGTCACTGGTGTTTATTGATGACCTGACTGCTGATAAAAGCAGCAGGATGAATTCTGAAGTGTATAGGGCTATACTTGCTGCTCAGCTTCAGCTGAATGCTGCCAAACTGATAGAACGCCGCTTCATATTGCAGATGGATAATGACCCCAAACATATAGCAAAAGCTACCCAAGAGTTTCTCCAGGCAAAGAAGTGGGATGTTCTTCAATGGCCAAGTCAGTCACCTGACCTCAACCCAATAGAGCATGCTTTTCACTTCCTGAAGACAAGACTGAAGACAGAAAGACCCACAAACAAGCAGAGGCTGAAGGCAGCTGCAGTAAAGGCCTGGCAAAGCATCTCAAAGGAGAAAACTCAGCATTTGGTCATGTCCATCATGGGTTCCAGACTTCAGGCAGTCATTGACTGCAAAGGATTTTCATCCAGGTATTAAAGGCGATCCTTAAGTTTGAAATGATGTTGGTTTGTTCCATTACTTATGAGCCACCAACGATGGGTGTGTGTGTATGCCACTGGCTGTCCTTCCTGAATGGTTAGTGCCCCACTTTTGTCAAACCCCTTGAATTACAGCTGAGAGTCCTGACTTCGCTCCCATCTGGGTGTGTTTCCTTTCAACTTCAATGTAGTGGTGTACAGAGGCCAACTGCCAAAACAGTTATCCTTGTTCCAATATTTCTGGCCCTGACTGTATCTTGGTACAGCTGGCTTGCAACATGCTACAGCTAGCATCTTGGTCAAGTAACTTTTCTTGTAATCTCACCAGTTTGCCTTCTGGGAAATGAATGTGTTCTGACCGGTCATGCTCATCACAGTAGCCATTTTATGGATGGGCAAGGCCCACCCCCATGGTAGCCATTTTGTGAGAGAGCTCAAGACACTCTAAAAATTCCAAATGTGCCAACTGACCCAAAGATGTTGGGAACCCCTGTCTACATGAAGCTGCTTTTATATCAGAGTCAGACTATTGGTTTCTTTCGTCTAGTGTGTCCTGCTTTGGCTGACAGCACCTCTCCAGGGTTTCTGGCAGAGCTATACTTGTGATCCTTCTAATCAGAGATGCTAGCAATGGAATCTAAGCCCAGCGTCCACATCCAGCTTGGTGGGGCCAGCATTGGGGCTCACGGACCCCAGGGGGCACACCAGTGCTGACACTGGCATCCCTTTGAGTTTTAGCTTTTTTAAAAAAAATACATTTAAAACATTGTTTTTACATTTTAGGGCCTGATGCTCTGAAAGAAAGCACTGGGCAAAGCCAGCAAAAATGGCGGCACCTGCAGCCGCTTCACCAGCGCTTACTTGCCACTGACAGGTGGTTTGCTACCACCTGTCCCCACTGACACCTGCGGCAGCACCACTGCCTCTCTGTCCCCTGTAAGCTTACTGGCGGGGCCCATCAGGGTGGCAACTTACTCAGCTCCCCCCCCAAACCTGGTGGCGGTCCAGACTTCAGCACTCTACTTCCAGTGGAGGCTGCTGGCTCCTATCTCAGAGGGCTGGTGAATCCGCTCCGGGTTTCAGTCAGAATTCTGAAGGACCTTTAGAGTTCTGACTGGTTCTGACTGAAACACTGAGCAGATTCACTGTCCCAGTGACATCAGAGCCACCAGCCTCTACTGACTATTTCATTCTCCTGCCTTGGAACAGGCACTTGGTATGAGTAGTGAACCAAAGACAGGGACTTGTATTATATCCTACAAGTGGGGCCTGCCGCAAAATGTTGCAGTGTGGAGTGCTCCTGTTCATGGTTCCACTTAGTCAGCTGTGCCCCTGCTCAAGATACTTCATTTTGGGGGATGTATGAAAATTTCTTTTTTGCTTGTCAAATGCTCTGTTCGAAGTCCTGAACCTGAGGACAAGCACAAGCATGTGTCGGTTGAAAATGTTCACAAATTGTTGAACACGTGTTCACATTCGTCTCGTTCCCAAGTTTGATTTGCGCAAATTTCCCCAGTAGGGTACCCGCTTTAGAAATTTGTGCAAATTTGTGCAAATTTCAGGAGATTTGTGCAAATCTCCCATTCAGTCACTGCTCAATTTGCACAAATCTCTCGTTTGCACAAAGCACGCAGTGATCACAAACGAGAATAGGAATTGAACATGAGATGAACGGCAAGATGACATTTGGAGAATCCTAGCAATCTTGAGCATCGCTCACTTGGTCATCCCTACTCCATTTTATCCCCCCTCCTCGCCACTTATCCAGCTAAGAGTAAGCTAGCATTTCCTGCCCGATGAATATGCTCAGACCTCCTGGGTTGTTTTCACTAGTTTTTGTGTGTGTGTGTGCTTCTGCAAACCTTGGGGGTTTGCTGAGCCTCCTGGTCCCAGACTCTTCTGCATAGGCGGTGCCAATTTGGGATTCATGCCGGACCATCAGAAATAGAAGAAACAATGGACGTGTGAAGCATAAAAGTCTAGGAAAGCTTTTTCATCCTGAGGGCCAATTTGTTTGTGGGCAAGGATGTTGGGGGCTGCATGCCAGTGGTGGGTGGGGCCACCCCAAAATGGACAGGGCTACCCATGCTTCCATGCAGTTCCTGTGTGGTTACCCAGACTCCATTCACTGATACAAAAACTCATCTACCCACACTAACACACATCAGCCCTCCCGTACTGCAATCTGTCTTTTAAAAAGCCTCTGTGGGTGGCAATGGAGGCTTTAAAAAAGCCTAATTGCAGCAGGGGAGAGACAGTTTTTCAGAGTGGGTGGTGGTGGTCACAGGGCTTGGGAGGGGAGGGTTAGCCCCTCCCTCTGCAGCAGTGACTACCCCCCTCCCAAATCCCCATGGTAATTAGGTTTAAAAAGCCTCTATTGTCATTGATGGAGGTTTTTAAAAAAACTCACTTGCAGCATGGGAGGGAGGAGGGGGAATCCCTTATCTTTGATCTCTGATAGGAGATAAGGACAGGTGCTGTATTGAGGTTCCCCACCCCAGGTCTAGGACAGCTGTTTTGTTCTTTCAAGTCTGCAGTGAACTGCAATGAGGGGTGGTTCTGGAAAAGAAGGCAAGTTGGAAGGTTAACTGGTAGTTCACCCCCTAACAAACACATCTGTTTTTACACATCCATCTAGAAAACACAACAATATAGTGCTAGACAAAAGAAGGAGAAAGGGAGAAGAGGAACAGATCATTTTTCTGTTTCATTATGCCTGGGAAGTGGTAAAATATGTTGTCTGCTGCATGTAGCTAGATGTCTTTGACAGAACGAGGTTTATAACTGCTAGGCTCCAAGGAGTGCAGCAAAACAGGAAATCTCTTTGACATGTTTCATGACTCCCTGTTTAGTTGTGCACAGCCCGTGGCTACTTCTGGAGTCCTTTGGGCCCTTAATAAACAAGATGGGTCATACAGTTAGCGATGATATTCTGACAGCTTGTTTTCTCTGCCTGTGGCCATATATTTGGTCATTTTAGAAACACGTGTTGAATTGTTGTGAAATCTATGTTTGGATGGTACCATAATTTCCACCTGTTAATGGGGAATGGTTCTGTACTGCTGCAAAATAATCGGAGTGAGAGTTATTCATTTTCTGTCAGTATATTGTATCCACTTCCATGCAGTTGTATGAAGATGGCTTTAGCAGAAAACACAGAAAATATATTGAACAAATGTCTTCGCTTCACTGATTTTTTTTTCCTCAGAGGAGGTGCTATTTCAGTGCACGAAGCGGTGGTCTTTATGTTCTTACTGAGACAGCTATAATCTTAAAATAACTTGACATTTATGATGGGAGGATTTCTGAGGCTTCATTCTCCTTCATCTGGGAGTAGAGTGCTCGTGGAAAGCAAAAGAAATACATGAGTTTTTTTAAAAGATGCTCATAAATGACTAGAGATCAGGAAGGTGACAGGGCAGCAGAGCATAATCCTCTGGTATGTTCTTCCGTGCAAGCTACATTGAAATGAATGGGTGCTGTGCAAGAAGGTTTGTTGGTGAATGTGAAGACAAAAGTGCCATTGCCAAATTCAATGTCCTTTAAAACAGGGGCGGGCAACTTCTTTCAGCCTGAGAGCAAAATACCAGCATTAAAAAGTATTTTTACTTGGCTTATTGTAGCGTAAAGCTCTTACTACTAGTAACTAAGCTTCAGGAGAGGCATTTTAATTTTTTAGAACAGGGAGAAAACTTCACAAAGCCACCAAATGATCAGCAGTTGGGGGATGCTGGGAGTTGTAGGCAGTGGAGGCTGGTGCCTCTGATTTTGGTAGGGCTGTGAATCCATTTGGGGGTTCAGTCAGAACAAGCCAGAACTTTAAAAGGAACTATCCAAGGTGCTGAACCTTATCCCCCAAATAGGTTCAGCTCCTTGGCTAGCTCCTTTAGAGCTGTGGCTTGTTCTGACTGAAACCCAGAATGGACTTGCAGCCCCACCGAAATAGGAACCATCAGCCTCCACTGGTTGTGGGACTTCTTTTGTCTAAGCATGCATAGGATTGTGCCATAAATCCAACAGCATCAAGTTCCCCTCTTGTGTTATCCCACATGGCTGGATTAGTATGATGGGCAGGAAAGACCCACATGGTTGCCATGTTCACCACATACTGCATCCATGTGGAACTGCACTAGGGAATCCAGCTGTCTCATGGCTGTGAATGAGTATGTGTGGGAAGGAGACCCAATAATAATAAATAATACTTTGAAGCATTTCAGGCATGTCACCTGCGTTATCTAGTTGCCATCTTTTCGACAACCCTGTAAGGTGAGTCAGTATTATGATCCCCCATATTGCAGATGAGAAAGTGGCTTGTTTAAGGCCACTAAATGAGTTCATGGCAGAAGTGAAATTTAAACTGGAGACTTGCTGATTTTCAGCTTGGTCCCTTAACCACTTTGCTATACCAGCCACAGTAGCACAATGCTATACAGGTCTACTCAGAAGTAGTAGGGAGGTAGTGGGGTCTCCCACACTGGAGGCGTTCAAGATGAGGCTGGACAGCCATCTGTCAGGGATGCTCTGACTTGGATTCCTGCACTGAGCAGGGGGCCGGACTCGATGGCCTTGTAGGCCCCTTCCAGCCCTACTATTCTATGATTCTAAGTAAGGCCCATTGAGTTCAATGGGGCTTACTCCTAGGTAAGTATAGGCTTTCAGCCTAAATCTCAGATTTTGCCATTCTGTGTCTAGAATATGGTGTGCCTATTAGAAAGCAGTGCATATGTTTACAGAACATCTGTTGGCATTTACATATATATATATATAGCATTTTGGCAGAACGTGGTTTTAAACCATCATAAAATGGGAAGGCTCTGAAACTATGTGTCCTTGAATCAGTGTTGTGAATGTGCCCTTGTCTTCTTCTGTGTCATTTCCTGCAAAACAGACATTCTTTTTTGAAATCTTTCTTTGCCAAGAGGGCTTTTTCACTGTGGAAATAATCCAGGGTTTCAATTATGGAAAGGAAGCAAGGGAATACACTTGGAACCGTCCTTCTGGAATTATGTACAATTACATTAGGACTACAAAATATAGCTGACTATTGGTGGGTGTGCGAACACTCCAAAGAGGGTGAACTAAGATGCAAAAGGATGTTGAACTGTTTGCCACATCAAAACAGAGTGAAATTCAACAAAGACAAATAAGTGTTTCACAATGGGGCGAAGCAACAAAAGTACAAGTTGTCAAACTATGTATTCAGAATAATTATGTGATTCAGTGCTATAAGGAATATAACACTTCAGACTGTGGGAAAGATCCTTGCATGTTTGGATACTCCTTCACATAATGGGCCATTTACAGCTGTAATGTTCCATAGATCACCCTTTGCAGCTGCAATCTATGCAACATTCCCTTCTGGGAAATGCCTGAGCTGCTGTTGCTGTGCATAATGGTGGCTCGGGGAAGGAGCGGGTGGGCTGCTGGATGCTCGCAGACCACATGGTGCTCACAGGTGGGTCCAGTGGGTGCCACGTGGTCCGCAAATAGGGGTCCAGAGGTCTAAGCGGGGGGGCGAGAGTCCACGGGACTCCACCCCTATATCCGGTGCCTGCAACATCTCTACTCACAGTTAGCTTATAGCATACATAGCTAATAACTGCATTAGTAATTATTTACAGTTAGCATACACAGATGATTATGAACAGCACTCCTATGAAGTACAGCAAAGTCTTATCAACAATACACATTGCATTCATGCTTTGTGACAAGTGGAAGCCTCTTTGCACGGAAAAGATTCCAGGTTCAACCCCCGGCATCTCTAGATAGGGTTGGAAAAGACCCCAGAAGGCCGCTGCCTGTTAGTGAAGACCAGGGGTAGGCAGTGTGGTGCCCATTGGCACCAATGAACTCTCAGACACCTTTCTTGGTGCTCGCCAAGGTGCCCTACCCATCCACTTTTAAAAATAAATATATCACAGATCTTCTTACCAGCAGCTGGGATTGGTGAAATAGGTTTCTGTTGTTGCTAATAGCTGTGGGTTTGAAGGAGGAGTTGGGGTTCAGAGCCCACCTCTGCCGTATACTCAGGCTTTTGGGCAGGTTACTTGTCCTTTGTGTCCCATGGCTGCCATTTTGTGGTGGTGCCCAAGACAGTTTCTTAAATTGCCAATGGTGCCCACAGTCCCAAAAGCTTTCCTATCCCTGGTGTAGACAATAAAGGAGTTTCTTATGCTTGCTCAGTCTTTCCTGTTTCCCTAGCTGCTTATCCCCCTGTTGAGCAAAAGACAGAAGTCCCCATATCCATACCCTTGCAGGTAATAAGTAGCCTGAGGTATGCTGGTGATATGTGACCTTTGAGTAGAAAAATGGCTTGAGAAGAAGGGGTGAGCTCCAAAAACTGGTACCCATTCTGGAGTGGTAAGTATTCAGTAACATCCCTAATCATTTTTAAATATTTCAAAGCATGTCCAGTGTATTAAGATACTCCCAATCCAATTTGTCTTCTAGGTCCACTTCATAATTATCCACTGACTCACTTTAACACCCTTCTTTAATTATAGTGCCCAGAATTCATAGTACTCCTCTTGCATCCTCAGTATTTTTACAGTAAGAAAAGGGCTTTTGATTTTATTTGGAAAACATAAAGATTTGGAGCATATTAGGCGCCCCTACTGTACACTGAGGTACGAAAACTTTTCAAGTTTTTTTTTTATTATTTTTTTACACCTACTGGGCAGTATCCAGTTCAACGCTACCACTAATATAAATTACATTGTGCCAGAAAGTGCTATTGGTATGACACTAGAAAAAACACCTTGAAAAGTTTTCGTATGTGACTTCTAGTGTCATACCAATAGCACTTTCTGGCACAATGAGGTTTTCTGAAGAAAGCACTAGCAAACACCACTGGCATTGTGCTAGAGGTTCCTTAAGCTAGTGCAATGTAGTTTATGTTAACAGTAGTGTCAGATTGGATACTGCCCTTAGCTTGTAATATTAAAGTGGAACTGAATGGCCTCCTCTCTGTTTTTATCATTAATCCCCAGTTTCAAAATATGTTTTAGCTTTTTGTATTTTATATATCACAATCTCTGTATTTGTATCGTACATTGCCTTGAGTACCCATTGAATGGAGGGGTGATCAAAAAAATATTCTATCTAACTAAATCTTGTCTCCAGCTTCTCAGAACTTCATATCTGGAATGCCTTCAAGAGGAGAAAAGGAACCCCTTGCTCAGAATCTTTATCCAAATAAACCCTACCATCCCAAATCTTCCAAGTGGAGAAGAGATTATTTTCTACCTAAAAGTAAATATAACAGGATCGGTCTGTCCTCAATGGTCGTTAAAGTCCTTGATAGAAAATGGAACATTTTCTGACCAGATGTTGGAGACAAATGAAAAGGAACATAGGAAGCTGCCTTATCTTGAATCATACCATTGGTCCATCTAGGGATGTACGGATTTTGTTAAATTCATTCTGTCTGTGTTTTGTGCATTGTCAGGTGTCTTTCATTCTGTCTTCTGCTCATTGACAGAACTGGATTTTTTAACTAGAATTTCATTCTACCTATGCTAATTCACATCAGCGCTAATGTGTATTAGTGGATTCGCAGAAGTGTGCATGAGCACTAATGTGCATTAGCACTAATGTGCACTTGCGCTAATGTGCATTAGTTCATGCAAATTACCTCTAATGTACATTAGTGCAGGTGTGCATTATCATTAATGTACATTAGCACAAGTGCAAATTTGCACAAATCCCCCCCAAAGTAAAATCCCCAAAGTAAAACAACAACAACAAAAAGACTGCAAGTCCATGGAATCTGTGTTACTTGGAAGAAGCCAGGCTGCTGCAGCATCCACAGCTAGATTCATAGAAATCCCAACTTATTTGAATCCCTTGCAGATTTCTCTGACACACCTAGGTCTAACTAGCCCAGTACTGTCAACACTGACTAGAGGCAGCTGACTGGAAGCAGGATTTCAGGCAGGCGTTTTTCCAGCCCTACCTGGAGATGCTGGGGATTGAATGTGGGACCTTTGGCATTCAAAGCATGTGCTCCACCACTGAGCAACAACCCCTCCCACATTGAGTAATGGCTCAGGGATGGCCAATATCTTTATGAACTGCTTGTGAGCTTCCTAGAGGCATCCCTGGGAAGCTCACAAGCTTCCTGATGGCCAGTCCTGATGGCCATGTGCTACCTCCAGTACCAGAGGCAGTGAGCCTATGTACAACAGTTGCTGGGGAACATGGGGGGGAGGGTACACTGTTGCACTTATGCCCTGCTTGTGGGTGCCCAGTCGACAGCTGGTTGGCCACTGTGTGAACAGAGTGCTGGACTAGATGGATCCTTGGTCTGATCCAGCATGGCTCTTCTTATATTCCTATGTTCTTATCCCCTGTAGGAATGCTGGCCTACATGGACCTTTGGTCTGATCTAGCAAGGCAGTTCTTATGCTTGTATCTTCTTAAAGATGTAAATGAATGTCTCATGCCACAGTCACAGCAATTCCCGTGACAATGTCATGGCAGCATATAGCACCCTTAATCCCTCTTCATTAAAACGGGCATGGTAAACCAATTGTGAACCCTTGTAAGCTCCAAATGCTTTCTTTAGAGAGCAGAGTTCTTCGTGGTCTTTTCTTGAGTGATTGAAATATTGTTACTGCCTGGATTATCCTGGATCAGTCGATGGAGAAAGTCGGGGCTGCTTCTGGTGACGTTATTGGTAGCGGTGGCAGCAGCGGCTTTGACACCAATTTGAGCACTTTCTTTTCTATTCTGTGCACGACCTGCAACATTTTAAAGAGGAAAATAGGCACGTGGGTAGAGCAATCCTAACATTTTTCATGGAGAGCTCTGACATTGGAGCCTCTGGTGAAAACAAAGCCCTGCCAGTGTGAGCCTGGCAGAGTAAAACAGCAGGGGGAGGAGCCGTTCTGCCTTTCTTTGTTCCTTGGGCCATTAAAAAAACAATCACATGCCCTCCTATTGAAACCAATGAAAGAGAATTGATCTGCACCAGCTTGAGGGCTCCTATAGATAAGCAGGCAGTTTCGAGGGTGTGCCTAGGGGCTGGGGGACCTGTGGATTTTGCAGCTCTACACTAGGGATGTTGGAGAAATCCACAATGGAATCAAATGAGTCCAGATTTCTATGAATCCAACCCATGCATTCTGCAGAAGACCAGCTTTTCCTAAGTCCCACTGACTCTGCAGACATGGCAGACTGATTTTTTTACTTTCCAGAATTTTACGCAAATTAAGTCATAGAAAAATGCATAAAATAAAAAACACTAGCTGAAAATGTGCATTTCCCTCATAAGCTAAAGCATAAAAATCTGCATGGGGGGAGGGTTTGCACAATTTTCAGGGGGATTTGTGCATTTCCACAAGTGTGAATTTGCGCAAATGCACCTGACAATTTGTGAAATGCAGATGGAATTGATTTTACAAAATCCATACATTCCTACTCTACACCCTCTCCCACAATGTCTACCACTGGACCACCCCCGGCATGCCTCCTTCCCCCCCCCCCATAATGTTGGAGAATTATGGGCTTCAGAGGTTTCAGTGTGGGCTGGAAGGGGCATCTGAGGCCAGCTCTCCCCTTCTGAGGGTGGATCACTTTCAGAGGAGGAGATCCAAAAAACCCCTATGGCCCCTGAAACACCCTTCCAGAGACAATAGGATTGAAGCCTAAGCCTGCTTGAAAATATGTTACATGAATGGGACTTTCCAATGGAAGGTAATTGGGATCAGGGCATATCTGATATCCTATACACACCTACTTGGGAGTAAGTCCCATTGAACCCAATGGGATACATATATTGGATTGCACCGTTAAGACTGCACGTGGACGTAAGAGCCAGTATATTCAGCAGAGCTTAATTCTGAGTAAACATGCATAGCATTGGGCCTGTTCAGTGAATTCATGGCAATAAACAAGAACACCAAATAGGTGAGTCACCTATAAGGGAATTATGAGCATTGCCTGCCAAAAATTTTTGGAAAACATTCACTTCTATTAATTGGTGTAAAACAGAGAATGCTTTTAGATGTTACAAGTGTGAACTGCAAGAAAAGGTTGTAGCTTGAAATGCTTCTCTTCACTGTTCCAGTCAGTCAGCCTTCCAGGATACAACATTCCATCCCCCCTCCCAGCTGGTTTTCTATCCCCCCCCCGCCCAAAATTCAGTGGGCATTTCATGCCCACTGAACATGCTCATTCCTTATTGGGCTGTCTTTGGGGTTTTTTCCTCAGGGTTGTTTTTTTTTTTAGTACTTCTGGAAACCTTGAGCTTGCCCCAAGTCTGCTGATACCTCTCAGTTGTGTTTGTGTGTGTGGTGCCATTTTGGCTACATAAGCACTGGCACTCACCTCTGAACATCAGAAATAGAGGGACTTATACATTTCATAGATGTTCAGAATATCAGTGTTCAATAAATGTCAGCAAGGTTATGAAATCCATTTTCCATGTCACTTGAGGCCAAGCTCTGCGTTACTCTTAATGTGTAACATGCAACTAGATTTTCTTTAAGCAATTGCTGGCACGGAGACAGGGTGACAGTTATTGAGACAGGGATTGGCTCTTGCAGTCAGCTGACTGAGAGGCTGGTAGTGCTGGTTCCAAGTCCGGGCAACAGGGGCACCTTGGGCAAGGTGCTCTGGGTGGATCCCTCTCATCCTCACTGCTGTTGCCTCCACGCATTTGTTTGCTCTGTCCCTTTGGCCACAGTCCAGACAACTGCCCAGAAGGAGAGGCCACAGCGAGGTGTAGCCTCTGCTCCTACTCCTTGCTCACGTGCTTAGAGGGGCCAAGTGAACAGGCAGCATCAGCAAGGAGGAGGTGGAGGAGCAGCCGGGCCTCCAGGAGGTATTAGCGGGGCTCCTGCTGGGTTGTGGCTCTCGGCAGGTACCCAGCAACGCCAACCCCTGATGCGAGCCCAGCACAGGATGTGAGGGCAATAGCCTTCTCCCAGTGTTGTCCCCCAGCATACTGCCTCTGAACCTGGAGGCGGCCTACAGCCTTCTCCTCCATGAATTTGGCCAATGCTCTTTTTAAGCCATCAAAGCTAGTGACCACTACCACATCCTGTGGCAAGCGAATCCACCAGTTCACTATGCATCTTGAAACAACGATAAAAAACACATAACGATAATCAGAAGTTAAATGCAAGTATAGAAGGGTTATTTATTTATTTGCTGTATTTTTTTATCCTGCTTCTCAGACAATTATTGTCTCCCAAAGTGGCTCACATCGATAAAAAAGACAGACTGGCCCTGTCACGAGGCTTACAAACTGTAATGGCTAGACACAGAAAAGAAGTGGGGTGGAGGGAAAAGGAAGAGGAAGGAGATCAGTCGTTCAAGGCCAGAACAAGGTGGTGAGCTATAAGCTGGCCTTTAAATGCACTTTGGGCCAGGCTCATCTTCCATTGCTGGTGTTCTTGCTTGAATGAGACTCTTGTTCCTTTGGCCAGCGGATGGGGCCAGAGGGTGCTTTCCACTGACTTCTGCAGTCCCAGGGCAACTTTCTGTTGGAGCTGAGTGCTCTTTCTGGCAGGGAGGGGGAAGCGAGCTCCCTGCAGCTGCTTCTTCTCTGGCCTGTAGGTGGGCCAGGCTGGTCTCCCCACCTCCCTTGGCTTGCTGATATGCCTGGGAAGCGGGGGGGGGGCAGCTTCCCAGTGGCCCCTGGCTGATGGCAGAAGCCGGAGCCAACTTGTCTCCTGCTCTCCAGTCCCAGGGCAATATTTGCCAGCTCTCGGAACATCCAGCAATTTTCAGGAGAAAATTCAAATCTGAATTCATGGGGGAGGATTTTCAGGAGCAAATTCATTTCAGCTCTACTAGTAGAGAGGCTTCCACCAGCAAAGCAATAAGGCTTTAACTGGCAGCCTGCAGAAGCATCATCAAATCCCTTCGCAACTCTTGCGATGCATCTTATCCCCAGTCTCTCCTTGTGGTGCTTGATAGCTGTTTTGTTTGATTCACATTGTTTGAATTAATCTATCCTTGAACAGGCCTAGATGGTGGCCGCTGCCTTGGTACCCAGATTGACTAGATTACCACCTCCTAATCTTCTGACTTTTTGATTCCAGCCACTTGGCCATTGCAATGCACTGTGGGATATGCCCTGGTTCAGAGATTACCTCAAACTGTATTGTCAGCACGTTGGCAACCCCTGATTACCTGTCTCCTGTGAATATAGTCAGATTTCTCTTACAATCAGATACCATCTAGAGCAAGTTCAGTACTTCACTCTTGATATGGGTGATACAGAATTCTATTTCTTAAGAAACACTCTCTTCCACAAGATTTGACTTTTTGTCTTTTACTACAAAGTATTAGCATAACAATACTAAATACAAGAGCTTATGCATGCATGCATACATTCAAACACATGAAGCATCTAACATCCTTCTTAAACAAGACCTCTAAGCAGAGTCAAGTACATTTGCCAGCTCTCAATGATAATCAGTATCAAGGTTATGAGGTTGATTCTACAGGCAACACTCTAAGGAAAGGATCGCTCCCAATGTTGCATGTTCTGAGTCTCCTTTGTATACTTTTTGGATGCTATATAAAATACATTCAAATACTTTTACTACAAATTATATTTATCTAAGAATTCCAAAGATAACATTTTTACTGTAAATCTTTATATGTCTAAATAAAATGATCACAGTTTGAAGCTTCTTATTGAGACTAATGTGCATAACAACATACTAGGGCTGTGCAGCGCTTTGGCCCGAGGCCTGAAGCCCGATTCGAAGCGGGCTGCATTGGGCCACTTCAGGCCCTTCCTGAGGTGAAGTGGAGCGGGATGAAGTGACCCAAAGCAGGTCAGCAGCTCTCCGAAGCACTTCGGTGTGCTTTAGAGTCTTGGCACCCCGGCCCAGCTGCGCCAGCACCTCCTGCTCTTTTTCCGAGCCATCACTGTCACCGTCGCTGCTGCCACTGCCTCTCTCGCCGCTGTCTTTGCCTCCTCCACCACCTCTGCCTCCACTGCCACCTCTGTTGCTGCTGCCGCCACTGCCCACCACCTGCTGCCTTCCGCCGCAGCCAGCTCCCGAGCCCTGGATGCGCGCCGGCTCCTGTTGCAAGGAGTCGCCGTTTTTAAAATTCTGTCAGTTTTAAAGATGGTGACTGCCTGCAACAAGAGCCAGCACGTGTCCAGGGCTCAGGAGCTTGTGGTGGTGATGATGGCAGTGTAGGCTTTGGAAAAGGTGGTGGCAGCAGTGGCAGCCCAGGTAAGGAGCTGGGGGGTTGTGTGTGGGCATCAGGGCCCCCCAAAGCAGCATTTGGCTATCTGAATCCCACTTCAGGTTCAGGGCTGAGTTGGGTTGGAGTCCCCCTGAATCAGCCTGAGCTGAATTGGGCCCGCCTCAGAAGCCACAAAGCAGCTTCTGAGTTGGATCGGGGGGAGGGGGCTATGCACAGCCCTACAACATACTTATACAAACATTTTAGCTTTCTTTAACATTTTAAAAGCATGTTTTTGACACCAAAATATTTCCTTGATATCATTCTGTCTCTAGAACTTGTTTTTATTATATATTTACGGTCTGGGATGATGCTTCTAGTAATTTAACTGATGGCCCATTTGGCCTCATTATGTAACTGCTTGTTTTATGGTACCCTCTTTAACCATGCTAAGTGAAAGCTGTAACCCTAAATTTAACATTGGCACCTCCTTATCTGGATTCTTTTCTAATCAACAAAGGGTGCTAATGACCTATCTCTAATGGCCTGGCACTACTGTCTCTCATCTGGCAAATTCAAAGATGAGACATATTGACTAATTCTGGGTCAGAATAATAGAATCATAGAATCAGGATAACCTGGGTTGTTTTAGGCACTGGGATCTCATATTTAACTCCAGAATTCTCTTGGAGGCATTTGATTACAGAATTTCCTAATTGAGTAGCAGGAGTAAGATGATGCAAATAAGAAAGATTTTCCTGACCTGCTATAGCATGTTATATTATCCCTCTCCGAATTCAGGTTTTGTGGTACTTGGAAGGGCTGTATATCAAAAGTATCTTTTTATTTATGTGCTTCATGGGATTGTGCTCTATTTATGGTTCTCAATCTTATCTCTGCCACACTGTCAGGTGCATTCTAATGCCAAGAGAAGCTGGGAGGAAGGGCTGTGCCTGTGCCACATATTACGCAGCAGTGTTCCTAGGTTTGCCAGTCAAGAGGGAGCTGCAGCCAGTGCTGGCAGGATGGGTGCCTTCCTCAGTGAGCCTCCCTTCTCACCGCCATTGCTGCCAGCTGCTGTTGTTCCTTGACCTCTTTCTCGTCACTGTTACCACTGGCTGGCTTGACAGGCAGGGAGCCAGTGAGCAAGCAGGCCGTGGCATCTCCTGCTACTCCTTCTCACCACTACCATTGTCTGGGCCAGAACGAGAGGCAGGTGAACAGGCAGGTTGCCATGGTGAAGAGGAGGAAACAAGTCCAGGGGGCTCTTGTCAGTGGACCCCTGCCGGGGAGCAGGCCATCAGTACATGCCTAACTGTGCCGAACCACGCCTAACCTTGATGTCAACCCTGGCCCCAGCCAATCCCATATCCCCTATGAAAATACCCAGGCAATACACATGTCTGCAAAGATTCATATATGTCGCGTTCACACTTCATGCTTTTAGGTGTATGCTGAGGTCCTTGAAATGTGATGTATGCAAAGACCTTATGCCACTGAACAGAAGATATCTGTATATTTAGTTTCTGATATGCCCACTTGCTGATTCACCGTGAATGCTTTGAGCAAAGGAATCTCAGCTAGGGAGTACAGGAACAATGAAATGTGCTTAAACTAGGGAGCTTAGCATGGCACGTTATCAGGCATTCCTGGACAGCTGTGATTGAATTTTGATATATTTACTTCTTCATTACACTTCACCATTTTATTACACATTTGCCACATATATAAATCAATTTGCCGTGTGCATGAACGTTTGCTTACCTTGCTAGCTTGAGTAACATGACCTTGATTTTCCTCCCACACCAAAACCTTTGACCTGCATTCATAAATTGCTCTTGTCTAGACGAAAGACAAAGCACCAGGGGACTGATTATACTTAACAAAGCCAAGGCATCCAGAACTGTGTTTGCTGAATCTGCCTTGAAACAGGGCCGTCTAAAGCAGAGCTTGAAAATGATATCAAAATATGAACTTCAGATTTGTGTCTTCTAACATTTTAAAACTTGGTGACACTCTGGTTTTCACATTTCTTTGCACCATCAGATGGTGGAGAATATTCATAGTTTAACAGAGAGGGAAACACTAAACAGATAGGGAAACACATAGTTTAACAGATAGGGAAACATTAGGATGCACTAGTGCATCAGCCTAGAATAGCCTTCCCCAATCAGCTGTCTTCCAGATGTTTTGGACTATAATTCACATTAGCCCCAGCTAGCTTGGCCAATGGTCAGGAATGCTGAGAGTTGTAGTCCAAAATATCTAGAAGGCACCAGGCTCAGGTAGGCTGGCCTAGAACATGGGTGGAAAAGCTTTTTCAGCCTTTTTCATGGGTGGGGAACTTTTTCACATTCCCTCATGGCTAGACTTCCGGGGTCACCATGCCAGCAATTAGCAGGCCCAAAGCAAAAATTAGGTGGGGCCATCCTATATTCTCTCCCCCTTCCCCATCCATACACACCCATTCATACACATCTACTCATGAAGAGTTTCCCCACTTATTGCCTAGAAAAAAGTCCAGGCTCTTATCCCTTTAGTTAACTCCCAAGTTACATTCATGGCCTTTGTGGTGGTGGCCCTAAAATAGTAGAATAACCTCCCTCTGGAAATCTGCCAGAATCTCTGTTTTTATGCATCTGAAGATTTGTATTTTTTTTATTTCAACACATTTTTAGTGTCTAATGATTTGTTATTTTTCTGGATTTTGGATGGACTGTTGCTCTTACATTGCAATAGCATTTCATGATACTGCTACTTCAGTATCTTTTTTGGCATTGTCTAATTTTTCTTTGATATAAATTTGGTTGCACTGTTCCAATTCCTTGTAGGCCACTTTGGGTTTTTAAAAAAGAGGTTACAAATAAATAATACCAGACAAATTCTATGAATGTCTGAACACTGACTGTTTCATTCATGTGTGTCCAGAAAGTGGGAGCTAAATATATATCAGCATCTGGACATTTCTGAAATGAATCTAGAGTTGTCAGCATTCACCTGTGGATGTCAGCATTCACGAAGTTCTGTGCATTCACTGTAGCATATCTATAGCCCTTTTGTTCTTGACGAGATCGTAGCTGAGTAATGACAGTAGGACACTGGGTTAGTTAAACATTGTCACAGATGGGGAAAAAAAGGGCCGGTGTTGTTGCAGCATGCGCAAAGACATTTGCAGAAGAATGCCATTGTGTGTTTGCTCGCTGGGGAAATTCCCCACTGGAACGTTTCAGTGCATGAGCTGGTATTATATATTCATTGGAGGCCTCTGTATGACGTGGCAGTGGTTCCTCTCAGTGCCTGCCTCTAGTAGCAGATGGAGAGGGCATTTGTTCCTTCTCGTTGCTTCCCTACTGGGTTCAATTGCTTCTCCACTGTGGTATTATATTCAGATAAGCTAGACAGAATCCTAATTATGGTGGGGTTACATCATGTATAAGTTACATCTCCTAGGATAAGATTTAAGGTTGGTGATATCCCTAAAGTCATCTTGTTTGGGGAAGTGGGGTGAGATGACCTCTCCTTGTCTATATAGCACAAAGCTAATATTTAGCCATTTAGGGCACAGTCGCACAGAACTGATGCCTGCTAGAGGCATCAGAGCCCTCTGTGTATTTGAAGCCTTTCCAGCAAGATCCAGGCAGGGCAGGAGGAGCAGAAGAGGTTTTTACAGCCTCTCCATCCTCCATTTCTGCATTTTGAGCTTGAAAGGCCTCTGAGCCCGTCTAGCTCACTCACCTTGCTGTGGGCAGGGGCGGGAGCTGAGCAGCTTGTGGATCTAAAGGATCCACATCCTCTCCTGTGCCCTCTCCATCCTCTTCTGAGGTGGCAACACCAATATCAGGAGAGGAACTGCCACGGAACTTTCTGCGGTGGATGGGAGGCACTCAGGGGTAGTGGTGGTGCTGGCCCTGTCTGTGCCATAGCTCTGTCTGTGGCCTTGGAAAGTGGGGGAAGTGCCAGCATCCTGTGACATCTAGGAGCCATAAGAGTGCTCTCTGAAGCAGCTTTTACATACATGTGACAGGATAATACTGCGGGTTTATTTTGAGCAAGCAAGAGGTTCATATTATGGTATTAAGCTGGTCAAACGTATGACCCCCACTTGTGTGCATGTGTGTGTGTATGGTAGCATGCCCTGGCCAAAGAGGGTTTGAAAAGACAAATTCACCAATGTAAATGTCTTTAAAACTTCGAAAGCACAATTGTAACCTTCAGAGGTATCAGTATCTGTGTGTTCTATTTATTGCAAATCAGCATCTCGCTTTTAAAATATGACTCTTTTCTGAAGTTAAACAGACCAGCACACACTAGGAAAATGCCCTGAGCACATGAGGCAGCCATCTTGCTGAAGCTAAGCAGATCTGAGTCTGATCAGTGCTTGGAGGGGAGACCACCTGGGAACTACATGTAGCCACCTTGAGTTCCATGATGGAAGGAAGCTTGGATATAAATTTAATAGATAGATAGATAGATAGATAGATAGATAGATAGATAGGAAAATGATAAGATCTACTTCTGAGAAAGCTGGCCTATGCATTAGTGGCCTCCATCATGTGATCACCTCCTGTGGGATTCTGGAGGGCCACCTTTGGGCTCGAGGCATAATATGAACTAGGACCTCCACATGAGAGCTGTGAACCCCACCCCCCATCAGCTCCTTCCATTCCCAGGATCACAACTGCTTGGAAAATGCCCAATGACTGCAAAAATGCCCAGGAGAATAAGTACAGCCCCTATGTGGAGGCACCAGTTCATACAGCTGGTGCCCTCTCATTCCCATCAAGCTGCAAGCCCTTCAGGCTGATGATTGGATAGAGCAGGGGGGCAGAACCTTTTCAAGCTGAGAGCTGAATTCCATTACAAGCAGCTCTCAGGGACTGCATTCCAGTGATAGATGGGGCCAAAGGCAAAAAGGGTGGGGCAAAATGTCAGAAATACCAGCATTTTTTTTTAGCTTAAAGCTCTTTCTCCTAATGCTTAGTAACTAAGCATTAGGAGAGGGATTTCAACCTTTTAGAATGGGGGGGGGGACTGCACAAAATGGCACACTTCCAGAGCCAGTGTGGTGCAGTGGTTAGGATGCTGGACTGGGACTCTGGAGATCTGGGTTCTGGTCTCTGCTCAGCCATGAAGCTCATTGGGTGAGCTGGGGCCAGTCACTGACTCTCAGCCTAACCTACCTCATACGGTTGTTGTGAGGATATACTAAATATCTGGGTTTGCCAACAAATGTACACTTAGTAGGGAGCTGCAACCAATCTCTTATGAGTGTTCTTGTGTGTTATGTGGACTCTGAAATCTGGCGAAAAAGAGTGATCCCCCCTGCAAAGCTGGTTGCTAGATCTGGACCCAATCCACATCAACACTAACTAGTATTCCCAGGACAGCTGCATTCTCCCTGTAAATATTATGCTTTCAGATAGTCTATTTTAATAAGTAATTTAATTCAGGTGACCATCATATCTACTATTGTGGGCAAGAATCCCTTAGAAGAAATGGAGTAGCATTCATAGTCAACAAAAGGGTGGGAAAAGCAGTACTGGGGTACAATCTTAAAAATGATAGAATGATCTCAGTACGAATCCAAGGCAAACCATTCAACATCACAGTAATTCAAGTCTATGCCCCAACCACTGAGGCCGAAGAAGCTGAGGTTGATCGGTTCTATGAAGACCTACAACACCTTCTAGAACTAACACCAAAAAAAGATGTCCTCTTCATCATAGGGGATTGGAATGCTAAAGTAGGAAGTCAAGAAATCACCGGGATAACAGGCAGGCATGGCCTTGGTGTACAAAATGAAGCAGGACAAAAGCTAATAGAGTTTTGCCAAGAGAACACGCTGATCATAGCAAACACTCTTTTCCAACAGCACAAGAGGCGACTCTACACATGGACGTCACCAGATGGTCAATATCGAAATCAGATTGATTATGTCCTTTGCAGCCAAAGATGGAGAAGCTCCATACAGTCAGTAAAAACAAGACCTGGAGCTGACTGTGGCTCAGATCATGAGCTGCTTCTTGCAAAATTTCGGCTTAAATTGAAGAACGTAGGGAAAGCCACTAAACCTTTCAGGTATGACCTAAATCATATCCCTGATGAATATACAGTGGAGGTGAGGAATAGATTTCAGGGATTAGACCTGATAGACAGAGTGCCTGAGGAACTATGGACGGAGGTCCGTAACATTGTTCAGGAGGCAGCAACGAAATCCGTCCCAAAGAAAAAGAAATGCAAGAAAGCCAAGTGGCTGTCTGATGAGGCTTTACAAGTAGCTCACGAAAGAAGGGAAGCGAAAGGCAAAGGAGAAAGGGGAAGATATACCCAACTGAATGCAGAGTTCCAGAGAATAGCAAGGAGAGACAAGAAGGCCTTCTTAAATGAACAATGCAAAGAAATCGAGGAAAACAACAGAATGGGAAAGACTAGAGATCTCTTCAAGAAAATTGGAGATCTCAAGGGAACGTTTTGTGCAAAGACGGGCATGATAAAGGACAAAGAAGGCAGGGACCTAACAGAAGCAGAGGAGATTAAGAAGAGGTGGCAAGAATACACAGAAGAACTATACAGGAAAGATCTGAATGTCCCTGATAGCCATGATAATGCGGTCACTGAACTTGAGCCGGACATCCTAGAGAGTGAAGTCAAGTGGGCCTTAGGAAGCATTAGTAACAACAAAGCTAGCGGAGATGACAGTATTCCAGCCGAGCTATTTAAAATCCTAAAAGATGATGCTGTTAAAGTGCTGCATTCAATATGCCAACAAATCTGGAACACTCAACAGTGGCCACAAGACTGGAAAAGGTCAGTTTACATTCCAATTCCAAAGAAGGGCAACGCCAAAGAGTGTTCAAACTACCGCACCATTGCGCTCATTTCACATGCCAGCAAGGTGATGCTCAAAATCCTACAAGCTAGGCTTCAGCAGTATGCGAACCGAGAACTACCGGAAGTACAAGCTGGGTTTCGAAGAGGCAGAGGAACTAGAGATCAAATCGCCAACATTCGCTGCATCATGGAGAAAGCAAGAGAATTCCAGAAAAACGTCTATTTCTGCTTCATTGACTACGCTAAAGCCTTTGATTGTGTGGATCACAACAAACTGTGGCAAATTCTTAAAGTGATGGGAGTACCAGACCACCTTACCTGTCTCCTGAGAAACCTGTACGAGGGTCAAGAAGCAACAGTAAGAACCAGACATGGAACAACCGAGTGGTTCAAAATTGGGAAAGGAGTACGACAAGGCTGCATATTGTCACCCTGCTTATTTAACTTATATGCAGAGTACATCATGAGAAATGCCGGGTTGGATGAATCAGAGGTCGGAATTAAGATTGCCGGGAGAATTATCAACAACCTCCGATATGCAGACGATACCACCCTAATGGCAGAAAGCGAAGAGGATCTCAAGAGCCTCTTGTTGAGGGTGAAAGAGGAGAGTGCAAAAGCTGGTTTGAAACTCAACATTAAAAAAACTAAGATCATGGCATCTGGCCCTATCACTTCCTGGCATATAGAAGGGGAAGAAATGGAAGCAGTGACAGATTTTACCTTCTTGGGCTCCAAGATCACTGCAGACGGTGACTGTAGCCATGAAATTAAAAGACGCTTGCTCCTTGGGAGGAAAGCTATGGCAAACCTAGACAGCATAGTAAGAAGCAGAGACATCACCTTGCCGACAAAGGTCCGTCTAATCAAAGCTATGGTTTTCCCAGTAGTAATGTATGGCTGTGAGAGCTGGACTATAAGGAAGGCTGAGCGCCGAAGAATTGATGCTTTCGAACTGTGGTGCTGGAGAAGACTCTTACGAGTGCCCTGGACTGCAAGGAGGTCAAATCAGTCCATCCTAAAGGAAATCAGCCCTGAGTGCTCATTGGAAGGACAGATAATGAAGCTGAAGCTCCAATATTTTGGCCACCTAATGCGAAGAGAAAACTCCCTGGAAAAGACCCTGATGCTGGGAAAGACTGAAGGCAAAAGGAGAAGGGGACGGCAGAGGATGAGATGGCTAGATAGCATCACGGATGCAATGAATATGAACTTGAGCACGCTCCGGGAGAGAGCGCAGGACAGGAAGGCCTGGCGTGCTATGGTCCATGGGGTCACGAAGAGTCGGACACGACTGAACGACTGAACAACAACAACAACAACAAATTTCTGTGAGTTTAGAAGTATTGCTTCATTGCTCTTGTTTCTTTATTCTTTGCATTCAACGGTGCTATTTTTTTTTCATCTCAGAATTACTACACTGCATTCCAGCTTCTCTCACTGTTTTCCCACAGCAATCTTTGTTTTAATGAACTTTTCTCTTTTGCAAGTAATGACCAGCTATTGAGAATTCAGAAGGAAGACATTTCTCCAGGCTCATCACTTTTTAAATTTTATTTCTGTGCAAGCAGACATTTTTGCATACACTGAGTAATGGTTTTCTGTCCCTTTTCTCATCCATTAGCCCCATTCCTTTAAATATTAAGCCCCATTGCCAAAGCAACAGATGCACATGTTCTGTCAACAACCACGTAGCCCACAAAACTTGTGTTCACCATTGCTCAAGTGGACTAAATAAATCATGCTCCGAACACAGGCATGGGATGGCTTTCGGCAGAGAACGGGTGCTTTACATACTTTGCAATACTTACTTGAACAAACTTTTATCTACAGATCTCAAAATGTATGCTTTACAAATAAATTAACTGAACTAAAGGGTAAAATATCTAACTTCACATATATACTGATGGGGCCTGAGCTGGCCAGGAAAGGGATTTTGAAGTCATAGTGGATAGCTGTTTGAAGTCATAGCGGATAGCTGAATGGTGGGAGTTTGGGGACAGCAAAAGGATGTTCTTCTTCCAATGACACAGTTATACTATGGAATTCTCTTCCTCAAGATGTGGTGATGCCCACCAATTTGGATGGCTTTCAAAGGGGATTAGACCAATTCATAAAGGATAAGGGAACCAATGACTACCAGTCATGATGTACATAAGAACATAAGAAGAGCCATGATGAATCAGACCAAGGGTCCATCTAGTTCAGCATTCTGTTCACACAGTGGCCAACCAGCTGCCCACAGGAAACCCACAAGCAGGACATGAGTGCAATAGCATCTGCCCACCCATGTTCCCCAGCAACTGGTGTACATAGGCATACTGCCTCTGCTCTGATACTGCGGGTAGCATATAGCCATCAGGACTAGTAGCCGTTGATAGCCTTCTCCTCCAGGAATTTGTCTAACCCCCTTTTAAAGCCATCCAGATTGGATCACCACCTCACACAGTAGCAAATTCCATAGTTTGACTATGTGCTGTGTGAAGAAGTCCTCCCTCTTATCTGTCTTGAATCTCCCACCAATCAGCTTCATGGGATGACCCTGGGCTCTAGTATTTTGAGAGAGAGAGAAAAATGTCTCTCTATCCACATTCTCCACACCATGCATAATTTTGTAGACCTCTCTAGGGATGTACGAAACTCCCCTTACCTGGCTCCTCCGGGTTCCGCTGGGGGGGGGAGGCACTCCGTCCCTCCCCCTGGAATCCCCCCCGGAATCCTGGTCGGTCGGCTCCACTCCGTGGGGATTCTGCGGAGCTGCCGGCCGGCTCCGCCAGCAGCCAGACATCCGGCTGCTGGTTAGCAGGGACGCAAATGGAGGCGGCCATAGCCGCCGCCGTTTGTGTCCCTGTAGTCAGCTGTAATAGGCTACTTAAAGAATTATGTAGCCTATCACGTCTGGCTTAAAAAAACAACAACGCACGTACGCAAATGGCGGTGGCTACGGCCACCGCCATTTGCATTCCTTATTTTTGGCCATCTTAGTCTAAGTAAATATTTACGTAGACTAAAATGGCGAAAATAAGGGGGAATGCAAATAGCGCCTGCTATGCTATTTGTGTTCCCCTTATTTTCGCCGTCTTAGTCTACGTAAATATTTACATAGACTAAGACGGCCAAAAATAAGGAACGCAAATGGCGGCGGCCGTAGCTGCCGCAATTTGCATACGCGTTTTTTTTTTTAAAGCCAGACGTGATAGGCTACGTAAGTTTTTACGTAGCCTATCACATCTTGTAAAAAAAACCCAAAAATGACAAGACTGCAAATGGTGGTGGCGGCAGCCGGTCGGAAGACCAGCTGCCACCGCCGCCGAAGCCGCCGCCGGAGCTGCCGCCGCCTGGAAGATCCGCCCCAGGTAAGTCTCATCCCGGGGGGGATCCACGGGGGGGCAGGGGGTGGCAGGCCGTTCCGCCACAGATTTCAGGGGGCCGAATGCACTGGCATTCGGCCTCACCGAGATCCGTGGTGGAATTCTCTGCCATCCCTACCTCTATCATGTCTCCCCTTACCCTCCAAACTAAACAACCCCAGCTGTTCTAACCTTTTCTCATAGGAGAGATGCTCCATCCCCTTGATCATTTTAGTTGCCCTTCTCTGCACTTTTTCCAGCTCTATAATATATTTTTTTTGGTGTGGTGACCAGAACTGGACACAGTATTGCAAATGTGGCAGCACCATAGATTTGTATATAGTAAGTGACCTGGAGGGGGATTAGGGTTGAGAGGGAAACCCCCCCTCCTTACACTATGCAGGGTTGAGAAGTAACATTAATGTGTGTGTGTGTGTGTGTGTGTGTGTGTCTGTCTGTCTGTCTCTCTCTCTCTACTGCCCTCCCTGCCCCCCAAAATGATCCAAACCCACTCCACAAATAAAGAAGGCAGGTTAAAAATTAAGTATAATTCTTGTATTGCAGTGTTGATAGGAAGAGATTGACTGGCAACCTAGTTTGAAATGGTTCTTTTGAAGAAACCCCCTGAAAATAGGCTTATGTCAAGGACAGCTGAGCAGGCTGGGGGAGCAGAGGATTCTGGAACTCAAAGTTATCAAGTCCCATGCAATTTTCATGAGTATGTGCACAGCTGAATGAAGAGGGTTTTAAAAACTGAATTAGGATGCAATGCTTTCTCGCACCAGGCTAATAAATTAACAAAAACCTGTCCCCACAGTGGTCTGTCTCTTTGGCCTAGTGCCCAATTTGCTTAAATTATGTTTCCACTTCACAGAAGCATCATCATCCTTCTATTTGCTTTAGGTTCTCTGCCTTTTTGTCCCTAGCTAACAAACATGCAGGCTGGCTGGGTTAGATGGGGCATACTGTGTTACTGTATTCCTGCAATCGTTATGGAAACTGGAAGTCTGCACAGTCAAAGAATTGGCTGGTTTGTTCAAATGAATGTGTGAAATTCTCTTTTGATCCTCACTACCTTGTTAGGGTTGCCAGTTCACAAGGCTGCTGAAGACAGAACTGAAGCCTGAACTAGCAAATTTCCCTTCAACACAATTCCTAAAGCAGCAGGCTAGGGGATATTGGGAGTTGTAGTCCAACACATCTGGAGGCCACCAGGTTGGGAAAGGTTGTTCTAAAGGCATTGCTGTCTCCAGATATTACATATGCCCCTTCTCCATACTCTGTACTCAAGATCCTTCCAAACCCTCTTCCCTTCTCTGGTGTTTTGCCACTTGTTTTGTCAATAGGCAATAGGGTTTTTTTGGGATATTTAGAGGCAATGAACACACCATTCAAAAGAAGTTTATTCAGCTAAAATATGGAGGGTGTTCAACCTGTTCTGGATGGGGTTATGCTCCCCCTGAAGGAACAGGTCCGTAGCTTGGGGGGTCCACTTGAGTCTCAGGTGGCCTCATGGCACAGAGTGCCTTCTATCAGCATTGATTGGTGGCCCAGCTATGCCCCTATCTGGACAGGGATAATCTGGCTTCAGTTGTCTATGCTGTGGTAACCTCCAAGTTAGATTACTGCAATGAGCTCTATGTGGGGCTGCCTTTGAAAATGGTTCACAAGCTGCAGCTCATGCAAAATGCAGCAGCCAGATTGATAACTGGGACTAGAAGGTCTGAACATATAAGACTGACTCTGGCCTGCATGCACTTGCTGCCTATATGCTTCCAAGCTCAATTCAAGGTGCTGGTTTTAACCTATAAATCCCTACATGGCTTGGGACCACATTACCTGATGGCAGGCCTCTCCCAAAATGAACCTACCTGTACTCTGTGATCAGCATCTAAGGTCCTCCTCCGGGTGCCTCACCTGATGGAAGCTTGGAAGGCGGCAACAAGGAAAAGGGCCTTTTCAGTGGTGTACCCCCATCTGTGGAACAAGTTCCCCAGTGAGGTCTGCCTGGCGCCAACGTTGTTATCTTTTCGGTGCCAGGTTAAGATCTATCTCTTTTCCCAGGCTTTTGGCAGCACATGATGAGTTTTAATCGGTCCTGGATGTGTCTTTAGTTACGATGGACTGTTCAAAGATTTTTTTAGTTATATGTTGTTTGTATATATTGTCTATGTACTTTTCTTTAAATGGCTTTTAAACTTTGTATATTGTATTTTAATGTTCTAACTTCTGTAAACTACCCAGATAACTTCGGCTACGGGGCAATATAGAAATGTTAATAATAATACTAATAATAATAATAAAGCAAGAAATTACAAGATAAGTTCAACATGTTCATGTCCCTCCAGCTGCTGGGGGTCCCTCCCAGCATGAGGGTACCCCAAGAATCAGCCTGGCTTGTACACAACACTTTTGCGATTAGTCTGTGTCAGCTGTAATTTGGGAAAATTGCTCAGAAATTTGCGCAAATTGCAGAACCTACAATAAAAATGTGCAAAATGCCTGGAGAATCCATGAACTAGCCCAACTTGCTGCAGACTGAGTCACTACAGTAGGAACTGAAACAAAGTTGGGGGGCAGGCAAACCTAGAAAACCTCATCAAACTCCACCCCCCAAATAGATTTTTCCAACATCACTAATTCACAGTACCAGTTCAGGAGCACATGTCAAAACATTTATTCCTGATTTATTCCTTTTTAAAATATGAGGTTGGGATGGGGTGAGTTAGGAAGCCCTGAAAGGGTTTCCTAACCACATTAATTTATGATGAATTTTCCAGATAACAACCATCTGAAACACTGATTTGAAAGTAGCTGCTAGTACCAATCCCACCAGAAGGAAATCTGAAATATTTGAATATTCTAAAATTTGTGTACACAAGGATGGTGTGGAGCAGGATCCCATGAAGAAACTGATTAGGAATAGAGTCAAACATTTGCTGTCAAAAATTCTCCTGGAAATCCTTTTGGAATGTTTTTTTTTAATGTCAAATATTCACTGGATCTTTTCTGAATATTTGAGAAATACGTCAAATAAAATTTATTCTTTGATTTCATTGTTTGATTTCCCCCCCTGAGAGTTGATATTTCCCAATATTTGATAGCAAGCATGTAGTGGAATATTTGATATATGACAGTATTTGACAGTTAACATGCAATAGTGTTTGGCATTAGATAGATGACATGCAATAGCATTTCATATTTGACAGTAACAGCTGGTGAGATTTTCTAATTGATGCCAGCTAAAATCAAAACAATGAATAGATTCCAATATGTCTAATGTATCCAGTTCTTTAAAATTTTGGGGTGAACATTTTTGCTGATGGTAGGGGGGTATTAAATCATTATGTCACCACTAATCACTAAGTTCGCATAAGTACACTTTACAAAGTAGGGTTTTGTTGTATGTGGCATTATATTTTTTGTTGCTTTTGTGTCTCTCACTGTATGCTGCTTCCACCTGGTTGTTGTTTTTGTTTTAAAGCATAGTTCTAAGCTGTTCTTTTTTTTGACTGCGGTGGGGAACAGCCAGCTGTATAAAAGCTCTGGATAGGATCTTGCTTCATTGAATGGAAAACATCAGCAGTTCCTTGTCCCTGGGAGCTCTGAAGGAAATGGATGATGATTGCTTTCCTTGTTTTGTCTTCAACTGTCTCTGCATTAGTGTTGATGAGGGAGAATTACATCCCCCTATTATCTCTATCTCCATCCCTAACTCACTGCACAGTGGGCACTGTGCAGTTGATGGAATTCTCATCGTGACTTGTTCTTGAGGAATGGCAATGTGCTCAAAGGTGTTTTATTTAAAATCAGGCACATAAAGACAGGTGTTGCCCCATCAGTGGAGGCTGGTGGCTCGGATTTTGGAAGGGCTGTGAATCCATTCTGGGTTTCATTCAGAAACAGCCAGAAGTCTAAAGGAGCTATCCAAGGTGTTGAGCCTTTCTCCAAAATTAGTTCAGCACCTTGGATAACTTCTTGAGAATTCTATCTGTTTCTGACTAAATCACAGAATGGATTCCCAGCCCCATTGAAATGGGAGCCACCTCCCTCCATTGGTGGGTCATGATGTTCTAAATGGGCACAAAAGCAGTCAGAGTCTGTCACAAGCCCCCTTCATGTTTCCATCCCTTCAAGGGGAATGTTTGTGTGGCACCAGGTTGGCTCTCCGACACCCACATCCCATTCTGGAACCGGGCACTATAGGGGTTTCGAACATGGCAGAAGCCTGTGTGTGTAGTTCAGGGGTAGGCAATCTTTCTGGGCCTGTGGCACATTTAACAATTTGAGAAACTGTCAAGGGCATCACCACAAAATGGCTGCCATGGGAGGCGTGGCAAAAGACAAATTACCTACCCCAAAGAGTGAGTACAAGGCAAAGGTGACATCTGAGGCACAACATACTAAACAACTCCACTCAACACACAGCTTTCAGCACCAACAGAAACCTATTGCACAGATAGCAAACTCCTTTTCTTCCTCTCCCCCTCCTCTGCCAGCCAGTTTATTCCCCCTGTGTCTTTCTTTCACTCTGGAACTTCATCCACAGATGTTCTCTCTCTCTCTCTCTCTCTCTCTCTCTCTCTCTCTCACACACACACACACACACATATTCTCACAGGCCCAGAGGCATTCATGGGAAATGAATGGACAGTGGCTGGAGGCCCTCATTTTGCTCTGAAGTGATCCCAGCTGCTGCAAAGAAAATGTATTAATGTTGTTGTTTTTAGAAAAATAGGAGGGTACCTTAACAGGCACCAAGAAAGATGTTCAGGGGTGTATTGATTCTCCTGGGCACCACGTGGCCTACCCTTGCTTTCAGTGGATGCTGGTGGCTCCAAGGTCAGTGGGGCAGTGAATCCGCTCCGGGTTTCAGTCAGAACCAGTCAGAACTCTAAAGGAGTTATCCAAGGTATCTCCTGTCCAAGGAAGCACTGTCCATTGCCTGCTCTAGAGATCTATTGTGTAGGCTTTCTCTTCAAGGCATCCATATCTAATGTATGGACATTGGGGGGCAGGGCTAGTGACACTGTGCAACCTCAGTGTGGGGCCAAATGTGCGACCCCACAACCTTGGTTTATAAGTGAACCGTGCATGTGTGAAAGGGCCTACAATATTCCATTTATCCAGAACATTGAAGTTCAACTTCAGTAGTCCTGCGAGACACCCTGTTTTTCCTGAGAGTGGTCCAGGAATAGTTTTGTTCCACAATAAACTTGGTGTCAGGAGTAGCCTCCACCTGGAACCAGAGTTAACTGAGACAACCCACAAACACAGACCCAGTCAGAGGAGGACCCCCTTGCAGGTACAGTGCCCTGGGATCCCTTGTAGATGAATGGCAATTTATAGATTTAATACATAAATAAATACCAGGACAAAGGCAGGTCAGGGCACCTTGAGGGAAACCCAGACACCACATTCCAGGAATCTGCAGAATTGGGGGACCCAATGCTCCCCAACTGGATTCACACAGCCCAACTCCAGATCTCCCCAAGATAACACCCAGGACCTGAGAGCAGAGAAAGCAGTGAGCCTGATGCCAGATGTTGCAGTGCTCACCTGGAAGCACAGGGCATCCTCATCTTATTTCAGAGCCCTACTCAGGAGAAGAAGGAATCCTTACCTTAAGTGCTTTCAGCATCAAGTACCCACTAGTACACTCATAGGGCGGGGCAGCCCAGCTTATTACAGACACCCTCAAGTTGCTCCTTGCTCTGGTTGCTTCCTGAATGGGTGTTGCATCTCCTGCTGTTCAGCACTTGGCCCTCTGACTCTGGATCACCTTGCTGCCACTGCTGGACAGCTCCTCTACAGGCAGTACTCAATAGCAAGACCACCCCTGCCTTCAGGCTTACAGTCTGAAAGGCATCACACGAAAGGAAAAGGGATTGGGAGGGAGGAGGACTCAAGCACTAGTTCTTAGTTAAATGATGACATCCCCACCTCCAGGTGGTATGTATCTATATTTACATATTACATTCAAAATACAAAAAGAAGATGTAATATTATAGTGTGAAATCTCTCTGGAAGCCAGGACATTTCCTTATTTTTTTTAGTTTTGATTATTGCACAGCACCCAGCTGATACTGGAACAGAAATAAGTAGAGCAAATCTGAGCTTTAAGAGATCATAGAATCATAGGGTTGGAAGGGGCCTACAAGACCATTGAGTCCAACCCCCTGCTCAGTGGAGGAAGCCTGATTCCCAGGTGGTTTCCCATCCAAGTACTAACCAGGGCTGACCCTGCTTAGCTTCCGAGATCAGATGAGATCAGGCACATCCAGTCCTTTGATGTATAGCTGCAGTTGTGAAAGCTGTTTTTGGTCATTCCCATCACATCACCCTGTAGCCATGAGCTCCATTGGTTTTGTTTATCTGTTGTACAACCACAAGAAAACATTTATTCAATCTAATTTCATTGGATAACTGTCACTGCCTGCAGACATGAGTGCATAGAAGATCAGTGTGAATGCCTGAAAAGGATAAGTTCTATGGTCTCAGCCTTCCATGCAATCTGGAACTCCAGTCATCCAGTGGCCCAGTTCGCATGGAAGCATAGAGCTATATGCTTGTAGGCTTTCCCTTTGCAGACACCTATGCTCAGCACATGGACATCTCAAGAGGGCTTGTGAGCTTTTGAATTTTGAGAGGGAGCTAATGTCCCTCCCTATTCATTGTGTCCCTAGCATCAGCATGTCTATAAATGTGTAGAGTGCCCACCTTTTGATCATATTATTTTTTCCAAGCTTAGAAAAACCCATTGACAATCCCAGAAGTAATAACTTTTGCATGTAGGGAGTGAGAGAGATTGGTTAGGAAAACATTGCTTTCGTTGCACCTCTGGGCAATGATTCTTCGTATCAGTGTGGATATTCGAGAGATCTGCTTATTCCCTGCAATTCTCTGTGTATTTCTGATGAGAGCTGATTATGATTTATTGCCCTGCTTATCTTCTGCTCCCTCTCAGCACACTTACGCTTGTTTGTTCCTCTCGTCGTCTCTACATGTAACGGGGAATGGAATTAGGTTTGATATATTCATATCTGATGAAAGTTGGGTGTATGTGAATTTCTTTGGGCTGATATGGATGATTAAAAATCCCAGGATTCTCTCCCCCCCCCCCCCGCTGCCACTTAGGGCTAGACCAGGGGGGCAAATATACATGACCCTAACTGCACTCCTTTGTAGTGGTAGACTGGGGGTCGAACCACACATGATACCAAATGCATCACTTGAGGCTAGTTGCACTGTTTTTCAAACTGGAAATAGCAGGTGTGTGTGTGTGTGTGTGTGTGTGTGTGTGTGTGATCATGATCAGAACTGGGGTATACAAGAAGGGGAGAGGGTTGATAGTCATAACAATCTCTCCCCCCCAGCTCTTATTTGCTTTGGGAGGGAAACTCCCTATGGTAGTTATGGGAGCCTCCATCTCAAGCCACACAGCAGCTGGGGGGGGGGTGATTTTTGTCAGAGCCACAGTGCATTTCTGGTGTTCAGGGCTGGTGTCAAGGGTAGGCATGGTTGGGCTCTTGCTGAGGGCTCCCACCCCAGCAAAGGCCCACTGGCAAGAGCCCCATGGACTCGCTTCTCCTCTTCATCCTTGCAACCTGCTTGTTCACCTGCCTCTCGCTCTGGCCCAGACAACAGTGGTGATGAGGAAGAGGAGTAGCAGATGCCACTGCCTACTGGCTTCCTGGCTCTCTGCCTGTCAAGCGAGCAAGTGGTAGTGATGATGAGAAGGAGGAGGAGGAGCAAAAGCAGCTGGTGACAGTGGTGGTGCAAAAGTGGGCTCACTGAGGAATTCGCTACCACAGGATGTAGTGATGGCCACCAATTTGGATGGCTTTAAAAGGGGGTTGGACAAGTTCCTGGAGGAGAAGGCTATTAATGGCTACTAGTCTTGATGGCTATGGGTTACCTCCAGTAGCAGAGGTAGTGAGCCTATGTACACCAGTCGCTGGGGAACATGGGAGAGAGGGTGCTGTTGCGCTCATGTCCTGCTTGTGGGTTCCTGGTCCACAGCTGGTTGGCCACTGTGTGAACAGAATGCTGGACTAGATGGACCCTTGGTCTGATCCAGCAGGGCTCTTCTTATGTTCTTATGACTGCATCTTCCATCACCCAGGGACATTACACCTTGCACCCTTAGCTGCTATGCTCCATCCAGTCCATCTCAATGAGAGCGCAACATGGGATGGAGAGAAGCAGAGATGTGGGGTTGCCACAGAAGGAAACTGCCTCCTCCTCCTCCTCCTCCTTCTACAAAATGCCATATTTAGGATCCCTACTGCTTGCTTGCTCCATTATGCTGTAACACCATTAATGCGCCATTTGAACATTTCTGAGAATGGATCGAAATTACATATAAACAGAGCAGGGGGAAATGGAATGCTTTTATGTGTGTGCATCCTTGCAGTCATTCTCTTTCTCCAGCGTTTAAAAAACCCCACTTGATAGAAGTGCAGCAATGCTGGAGGCTCTTCTAGAAGTGACTGGCACTTGCTGCTGATAGCTAGTGCATGTGTTTGCTCTTACATAACCTCTTGGTGTTTAGTGTATTCAAAGTGTTTCCTGCTGTGGCTTTGCCAGGGAGGCACAGGGAAGGGCTGACATTCAGGACCCATCATAAGCCAAAGTGGAGGGTGGAGATGCCCGTGGAGATGCCCGTGTTCCAAAGTAAAGTGGGAGAAACAATTTCATCTCAGTCGATGGGCCACTTCACATATTATGCAGAGGTAAACCCCAGACTAGATCATGAATATGCACTCAGCAGGGAGCTGCAGCCAGTCATGGCTCCCTGATGAGTAGGGCCATTGCTAGATGAGGCATCTAGCAATGGCCCTACTCATTGCTAGATGATGCCCATGAGGCATCAGCCCCAAATCTATTTCCCAGGGCTCCAGATGGGTTCCACCCTCTTGAGTGTCTATTGGTGCCAACGGAAGATTCCCCCCCCCCCTTACGTTAATTGCCATACAGGGGACAATTTTCAAGAAGGTTACAGCCAGGGAAGAAGGGGTTAACTCTCCCATTCTCATATGCTGCAATGCCCCCTGCCCTAAAATCTTCCCCCACGTGGCAATTTAGCTTAGAAAAAACCTTTTCTCATTGATTTGGGATGATGTGCGTCAGGATGGAAATGAATTGAAGAATTCACTTTATCCTGTTCCAGGCTGAGTCCACAGGGAGAACTGGGAAACAAGGCAGGACCACGGAGAGCTCCAAATGGAGCTGGGGAAAATGCTTTTGGGTACCCAGGCGCCCAAGAGCAGCAGAGGAGAATGTTGCTCCAGCAAAGGTCTGGAGCCAATTGTGGGGTTATATTGGCAGTGGGCAGGTCTCCACCCTTTGGGGAAGCATTCAGTGCTTAAAGGGTGATGCTTGATTCTTCAGTCTTTGGCTTGTGTGGATAGGGGTGTGTGTGCTCCTGCTAGGTTGAGAATTCAGAAGTGGAGTCCTCAGAATAGGAGGAGGACAGACCAACATCCTCAGGCCATGGAGGTGGTGGCAGAAGTACTGCTGTCTGGGTTTCATAGAATCATCATAGAATCATAGAATCATAGGGTTGGAAGGGGCCTACAAGACCATTGAGTCCAACCCCCTGCTCAGTGCAGGAAGCCTGATTCCCAGGCAGTCTCCCATCCAAGTACTAACCAGGGCTGACCCTGCTTAGCATCTGAGATTAGACAAGATTGGGCGCATCCAGCCCTCTCTTCTCATGGAATGTTCTGGCCAAGTGGTGCCTTCTTCTGAAGATGGTTCCTGCACTCAGTCTTCCCCCCTTCCTTGGTGTCCTCAGATCCTTCTCCTAGTTGTAGAGGGGTTGACCCCCTGGCCATGGCAGATTTTCATATGCACCTCTGAAATGAGTGGTGTGTGAAGTGGCCATTTGTTTTCTATAAAATGTTACTGGCAATCAAGTTGCACCTTTCAAAACCTGAGTTTCTGAAATCAGAGCAAATATGGCTGCTTGCAATGTAAACCTTTGCAAAACTGAACTGCCAGAATAAAGCAGAGCACCTTGCAACTCCTTTGCAAGTTAACAGAAATACTGCTAAACTTGTGCGGTTTTCTTGCAAGACCTTAGCTCTGTTGTCAGGAGATGCCGGGGTTATTCAGCAGCCAGTTCCTAGGTGCACAGTATTTGAGAGTAGAGAAATCAAGTGATGTAGGAATGTGTAAACTAGGCCTACCACCAAGTTGAGGATTTTGGAAACAGCTCTTCCCAGTGAGTTCATTGTCAAATGGCAACACAGGGTAATTGGGTTGCTGTTCTTTCCCTGATTTTATACTCGTGTTGCACAACACACCCTACCATTTTTTTTAAAAAAAAACTTCAACAGATTATAGAGCACTGGATGGTCCCAGTTCCTTAGCCAACATTCTCCACCAAACTTAGAACTACTAATTAGAGCTTTCTTGTAATATCCCTGTGGTCTTTGCAGCTGTTCTCCAGTTATAGAGAGAAGACATGGTCCAGGTAATCCAAAGAGATTAAGCCCTTGTGAAAAAAAGGAATCTATTTGGAAAGGAAACTCAGTCTGTCATGCAACAATATCAGATTTCTTTTCCCAAATATTGCTGTGTCGTTCCTTGCTATTGTCATCTTGTTATCCATCATGCCAATGTTAGGGGTCCTCCCCCAACCTTACCAAATTACAATGTTCGAAATGTAAACTGAAAAAAGGCTCCATAATGTAAGGGCTGTTTGGTTCCCTACCTGATAAATTTCTGTTCCCTTCTGCTGGCTAAATATGTTTTAACTCCAAATATTCCCTATCCTTTAGCTGAAGAAAACGGCAGGAATGGCATGCCCTTTAAGAGAGCAATACCGTGGCCCCTAGACCATGTCTGAGGGGCCATAGGATACTGGGGATTTTCTTTCCAAGGCCATTTTCTTTGGTGGGGAACATCTCTGCTTGGATTCCCCCCCCCCCACACACACACAGAGACACACACACACCTCCAGCTGCTGCAGAAAGCTCTACAATGGCTCCTCTCCCGTGGCCAATCTTGTGACCTTGGAAGGGGAGGAAGAAAATGGGGTATTGGCTGGGTGGGGAGGAAGAGATGAGGCTGTGGATTCAGAAGCCTCTCAGCCTCTGTCCCCACCCCCAGCCAGGTGGGGGAGCTAGATGGGCTGAGAGGTCCATCTACTTTGACATACAACAGAGGAGGGTGGGGAGGCTGTAAAATCCTCCTCCACTCCTCCCAGCCTGTCAGGCTCTTGCCAGTAGGCCATAGAGATTGGAGTCCCCTGACTAACAAGCGTCAGTCCTGTAGATTTGAACTCTAAAAATATTTTTTTAAAAAAATTCTAAGCTTTTTCTTGTGAACATAGGAATGTACATTCTTGGATCAAACTAAAGGTCCAGAATTCTCTTTCCCACAGCAACCAGCCGCTGGAAATTCACAAACTGGACATGATGGCAATAGTTATCCCATGGCAGGGTGGGTGAGCGGGGGGCAGGGAGGCCTTTGTTTGTTAGAGTAGAACTGTGATTCGAATCTAGATTGAAGGTGTTGGACCATCTGTGGAGGCAGTGCAGGCAGCCTTCCTCGGGGCTATTCTTGGTTTTCCTAAATGTGTGGGGGTTTCAGCTCTTTATCTGGAGGCTGGATTCCAAGCAGGGTGTGTGTGTATGTGTGTGTGTGTGTTGTCAGCTATGTAACAATACCTATATTTCTGCATGGATGAAACTGTTTTTGGAACAAGGTATATTTCTGGAACAAGATATATGCACTGGGGTTCCCCCCGCCCCGTGGTTATCATAATGATAGGGGCTAATCAGGCTAAAAAATTACTGTCTCAGCAAATTAGGGGTTTAGACATCCAAAAAATGTAATCTCTAGTAGCAAATAAAGCCTGTTCTCTGTTATTTGTGGGATTAAAGTGGCAAAATCCTTTGGGAATCTTCCCAAATCTAGGAATGCTCTAACATTAGCTAGGTTCAACATTTTGCCCTTTGTACTGCTCCAAGGAAGATTTCAGAGTATTCTGTTTGCTGCACGTTTATGACCTTCTGGGATTGGAGAAGCTGAGTTTTATTATACCATCTAATTTATGCAGATATCCAATTTAAATTATTGTCAGATTTAAGAAAACCTTTGAATGAGCTAATTTGATGTTTTATTTCTGTAAATAGCAGATTGAGGGTTTTGCATTTACAACAAGGTTTTCCAAGGAGAATAAGGCAGGACAAATGATGACTGGATGTTTTCGGTTTGGAGTGTAGTTGTATGTATGCTGGTTTAAGACAGTAATAAATATCTGATTTTGTTAATGGAATGCTTGCCAAGTTCCATACAGGACAATGCAGCTTTCATAGAATCACTTTTAATAGCTGCCCAGAGGACTCTGCTCTGACAGGTGCTGCTTCTCTAGTCAAGGAGCTATGGTAGTGGGTGAAGTGGGTCTGGCTGAAATTATCCTTTCTGTTTCACTGTTCAAAGCACAGGCATCCTGTACATCTCTATCAGGCAACCCCAACCAAGGCTGTCATTTGCAAAGGCTGGAGGCAGGTCTCCATATGGAGGTAAAATCTGCTCCATGGCCCCACTACTCATTTTTGCTTGGAGCTGGAAGGCTGCCAAAAGAAATTCTGGAAACTTGATGAGGTTGCAAAGCTGATAGGTCATGGAATCCAGCTTTCCTTGGCGCAGAATTTGGGTGGCGGGGTGCAGAATGGGTTTTTGTTTTTGTCTAGCCTGGCTGCCACCAACCAGGTGCCCCCCAGATGTGTCAGCAACTGCAACTTCCAAAATTCCCAGGAGTTATGGGAGCTGCTGTCCAACACATCTGGAGGGCAGCCAGTTAGTGGAGGCTACGCTCGCTGGTCCGACACTGACTTCCTTTCTTGGTGACTCCTTAGTGATGTCAGCCAGGAAGTTCATGAGCCCTTCTCCCATCTTTGGCCAGCTCTCAGCACCATCCCACACAGGTCATGACTGTGCAACCTCCCTGCTCGAGATTCAACAACCCACAACTGTTCCCATATGAATTTGCCCAGCAACTGACATTGTCACCAGGGGCCCTTTTCTAGGTGCTCTTGCTGTGAAGATTAAGATCAGGGGTGGACAACTTGTGGTCATGCAGTTGATTTGGCCTACAACTCCCATCAGCCCTAGCCACCATAGCCAATGGTGAGGGATGTTGGGAGTTGTAGGCCAAAACTTCTAGAGGGCCACAAGTTGCCCACCCCTGGTTAAAAGGGTGGCTACGAGAGACAGAGCCTTTCTGTGATTGACCTTCCTCCTAAGAGAGATTCACCTGGTTCTTTCATTACTGTCCTATAGAAACCTGCCAAAATCTTCCCTGTTTTGAGTTTTTGGCAGGTAAGGTTGCAATCCTATACATACTTCCCTAGGAATAAGCCCCATTGAACTCAATGAGACTTACTCCAGCTCTGCCAAATCTCATTTATTGTAGCTGGTCTGTTTCACTGGCTTGTCTCCCAGTTTGTCTGTAGATGGTTTACTCACCACTGAATCAGCTGCTGCTTTTCTCTATTAGTTTTGTATAATGGTGTGTTTTTGTGCTGTTTTGTTTGCCATTGATGGTGGTTTTATGGAATTTTGTGAAAGATGCCTTTGAATGTTACTGGGCAGAAAGCTGGTATAGAAACCCAATAAATAAATAAATAACTTCGGTGCTGTAGCCTTCCCTCCAGCTGTACCTATTTTAATCAGTACTTTATTTTCTAACAGCCCATTGCCTGCATGCATTGCCACTGGGTACTGGAATAAGAGAGATGGATTCAAGGCTAAATTTAACTTTCTTTTCCCATCAGCTGGTTAGATTCATGCATTTATTATTTATTATTTATTTATTAATTACATTTATATCCCACCTTTTTTCCTCCTTAAGGAACCCAAGGCGGCTTACATTATCCTCCTCCTCTCCATTTTATCCTCACAACAACAACCCTGTGAGGTAGAGGTTGGGCAGAGAGTCTGTGACTGGCCCAAAGTCAACCAGTGAGCTTCCATGGCCGAGTGGGGACTAGAACCCGGCTCTCCCAGCTCCCAGTCCAACACTCTCACTCTCATATGAATGTATGACATGAAAAAAAAGAAAGAAATTAGAGCAAGAGCCAGTGAAGGCTGGGGACTCCGATGTCAGTGGGACAGTGAATCCGCTCTGGGTTTCAGTCAGAACCAGTCAGAACTCTAAAGGAGCTATCCAAGGTGCTTCCACACCTGGATAACTCCTTCATGGTTCTCACTGGTTCTGACTGAAACCCGGAGCGGATTCGCCGCCTCACTGACATCGGAGCCCCCAGCCTCCGGTGAGAAAAGCTGTACATCTCTCTTGGCCTGAAGCTACAGAGCGAATCTGGCATCAGCTTCCTTGGCTGCTCTCTCTGCTTGGCCGGCGAGCAACATTGAAGCTAACGATGACGGAACTTTGTCAGTCTCCCCATGCAAACTCATCACTTTCTTGTACAGCAGTTGGTGCCTTGTGCCCAACAAGCCATTGTTGGGGTGGAGTGGGGAGAACTGTGATGCGTTTTGTTTTGTTTTTGTCAGCATGGACATTTTAGCTGAAGTGTAAGAACTCTCTTCTGAGGTTGTTAAGGGTGATACAGAGGTGTTGCTAATGATTTACATTCTGTTCTTGGATTACAGGAGGATTTAGCAGTCTGAAGATGGCAGGAGAGGGAAGCCCTTACTGTCAGGAACCAGGCCTTAGTAGAGGCATTTCAACCTTTTAGATGGGGGGGGGGGAATGGCATAAAAGCTGGGAAACCACCAAAGGATTGGTGGTTGGGGGGGAAAGGCATGGCCATGGGAAGGGGGTGTGGCCATCTGGGCAACCGCAGAGGACCAGATTGGGACCCCAGGAGGACTGGATTTGGCCTCCAGGCCTGAAAATCTGCACCCTGCCTTACACTCATAAAAGGCTCTGCCAGAGTGTCAAAGGGAACTTAATGTGGTAACAAGAAAAAAATGTGATTCGTGCAACAGTCTTACAAGGTAGACCACTCTGAAGCAGCTGAAGCAGCGAGGGGACAGGTTTGCTTTTACTTCATGAGTTCACAATTAAGGGAAAGTTTGATCCAGGAACTTGCTGGCTCAGAGTTCACAAATAGAGTATGCAGAATCTGCCTGAGAAGTGCCGCTAGTAGTTTTATCAAAAGACAGCATACAGAAATTCTGTCCAAACAGAAACATCCAAATTCACTTTGACATTTTGCTTCATCGCTAGAGACTTAAAGATGATCAACTCCTCTTGCCACCCCCTAGGAGATTTCACGTCACTTATTGCAACTGTGTTAGGTTCTCTTTAAATTCCTTTAGTGTTTTGTACGCATAGTAACTGGTAACCTCTACATCCATCCCAAAACTTTGCTTTAAGCCACATTTAATGGCAACTCTAGCCACAACCCAATACCAGCTCACAAAATAGTGCTGTTAAGTAGAATTCCTGTGCCATGGACTCATCTACATACTGGGCTCTTCGATGTGGTGTGCGTGGACACCATTGCACTCACAGACCCCTCTCTTGGTACCCACCAGCCCCCCTGCCCCTCCTGGTTTTAATTTCATGTCTAATTTTTTTTTTAAAATATTCTTTTTAACTGAGAGGCTGGCATGCTGCGAAGCAAAGTGCTGCCTTCCAGTGCCATCTTTATTAGAGTTCAAAAGAGTGATTTTGTGTTTTGGAGCACAGGCCCCACCCCACCCACACCTTGTACTTAGGTTTTTGGGCAAGTTACTTTTCTTTTAGTCTCACCAGTTTGCCTTCTGGGAAGTGATTATTTTGTGACCAGACCAGCCCACACTGGCATCCATTTCATTAATGGGCAAGCCTTCCCCCCCATGGCATCCATTTTGTGACAGTGTCCATGACCAGCTCTAAAAATTCCAAATGTGCCCACTGCCCCAGTGAGGTATCCTTCATTGCTAATGCCTTCTCTGAGTCTGGATCCTTATGTAGCCAAAACAGAACCATCCATGTACAAGAAGGAGATATATCAGCAGGCTAAGGGAAACTTCAAGTTTTGCAGAAATACAAAAATCTTTTTTGTGTGTGGTGGTGTGGGGGGGGGGAACAAAAGGGACAGGGAAACAAAAAACTGTCCAATGAAGTCTGAGCATGCTGACTGGCTATTATGAGGTGGGGTGGGTGGAAACTAGAAAACTGCAGTACAGATGCAGCATTGAATAGAGTATCCTGGAAAAAGGCATGGGTGGCTGGAGCCCTGAACAGGAACATTCTGTGCTGCAACATTTTGTTGCAGGTCCACTTGTGACCCATAGGTTCTATTGATTCCATGTGAATGCTTATATGACAGGAGTGCTAGAATGCACCTGGTCCATTTTTAATGAATTCATGGCCACTAAGGAAGTTGGCTGCTGGGACAATGCTAGGAACATGGAGGATGGGATTCATAGAGCAGGAACTAATTTGGTCCTGACACTTACCTTCAGAATTCTTCTTGGTGAACTTTGATAAGTGATTTCCAAATATTCTCTGAATTCGTACTTATTGGCAAAATATTTGATACCTGTAATGGATATCCTGAGATATTTGATTTCAGTATTTGATTTAAGGTTTGTCAGTAATTGGTCATCGACAAGCAATACCACTTCTGTTCACATTTGATATATGACATGCAATGGTGTATAGTATTTGATAGTATCCAATGGCAGCTTGTGCCATTTCAAATTCGATGGCTGCCAACACAAAACCAAACAAAAATGAAGTTATGCCAGGAAGTCTGAAGCACTCACATTTCAAATACCGAAGGGAGAATGCTACACATTTCAAATACAAATGTCAAAACTGAAATTCGTGTTCAGAATTTAAATGGCAGAAATTGGGCCATTTGGTAGATTTTGAACATTTTCTAATATTTATTGCAGCTCTCATCTGCCACTATTAGCTCTTCTGGCTAAATGATCAGAGGTACTGATGCTGAGGAGAAACAGATCTTGGAGGTGGCTTGTACTCCCGTGGCCTGCTTCTAAGTTTCCAAAGGCATCTGGCCTTCTGATATGTTGAGGAGTGGGGTGGGGGAGAATTCTAGACTAAATGGACCTTGGCCTGATCCAGGATGGCAGTCCTTATGTTCCTAGAGCTAATGTTTGAACACAGTTAGATCTTTGAGCTAAAGGGATATTACAGCTCCATTAGGGAAATGATTTTGAGCTCTGATGTATGCCTCATCATGCTGCCAAGCTGGAGAATAAAAAACTGTGAACTATATCATGAGTTATGACAGCTCAGTTCTTGCTGCAGAGTCCTTTGAGACTCTGCTTGTTCTTGTCATTTATTATTTATTTATTTTATTTATTTCATTTCTATACCGCCCAATAGCCGAAGCTCTCCGGGCAGTTCACAAAAATTAAAACCAAACAACACACAATAAAACAATTTAAAATATATAGAACATTAAAACCACAATATAACAATACAACCACAATAAAACCTAGCAGCAGTGCAAGCGTTTAAAATACAGATTTAAAACAACAAAGATAAAAATTTAGAAAGCTAAAATGCTAAAATGCCTGGGAAAATAAAAAGGTCTTCACCTGGTGCCGAAAGGATACAATGTAGGTGCCAGGCGAACCTCACTAGGGAGCTCATTCCAGAGCCGGGGTGCCATAACAGAAAAAGCCCTCCTCCTAGTAGCCACCCGCCTCACTTCCTTTGGCAGGGGCTCACGGAGAAGGGCTGCTGCTGATGATCTTAAGGTCCAGGCAGGCACATATGGGAGGAGGCGATCCTTCAGGTAACCTGGCCCCAAGCCGTTAAGGGCTTTGAATGTTAACACCAGCACTTTGAATCGGGCCCAGAAATGGACTGGCAGCCAGTGCAGCTGGAAAAGTACTGGCGTAATATGAGCTCGCAGGCCAGTCCCTGTTAACAATCTTGCTGCCCTATTTTGGACCAGCTGAAGTTTCCGGACCGTTTTCAAAGGCAGCCCCACGTATAACGCATTGCAGTAATCCAGACGAGAAGTTATCAGAGCATGGATAACTGTAGCTAGGCTATCTCTGTCCAGATAAGGGCGTAGTTGGTATACCAGCCTAAGCTGATCAAAAGTGCTCCGTGCCACTGAGTTCACCTGTGCCTCAAGTGACAGTTCTGGATCCAAGAGCACCCCCAAACTACAAACCTGATCCTTTAGGGGGAGTGCAACCCCCTCCAGAACAGGTTGAATATCACCTAGCCAGGCAGACGAACCACCCACTAACAGTACCTCCGTCTTGTCTGGATTGAGTTTCAGTTTATTGGCCCTCGTCCAGTCCATTACCGTGCCCAGGCACTGATTCAGAACAGCCACTGCCTCACCTGGTTTTGATGAGAAAGAGAGGTAGAGCTGGGTGTCATCTTCATATTGATGGCACCTCAGCCCACACCTCTGGATAACCTCCCCCAGCGGTTTCATGTAGATGTTAAACAGCATGGGGGATAAAATAGAGCCCTGTGGAACCCCATGGCACAATTGCCATGGCACAGAGCAATAATCCCCCAGCACCACCTTCTGGAATCGGCCATCCAAGTAGGAGTGGAACCACTGCAGTGCAGTGCCTCCAACTCCTAACCGAGACAACCTATCCAGAAGGATACCATGGTCGATGGTATCGAAAGCCGCTGAGAGGTCCAGGAGAATCAACACGGTCGCACTCCCCCTGTCCCTCTCCCGGCAGAGGTCATCCCACAGGGCGACCAAGGCAGTTTCCGTTCCAAAACCAGGCCTGAAACCCGACTGAAATGGATCTAGATAATCCGTTTCATTCAAGAGTGCCTGGAGCTGTCCTGCAACCACCCACTCAAGCACCTTGCCCAGGAAGGGGACGTTGGCCACTGGCCTATAATTGTTAACATCCTCTGGGTCCAGGTTAGGCTTTTTCAGGAGTGGTCTAATTACTGCCTCTTTTAAAGTGGCAGGCACCACTCCCTCTCTCAAGGAGGAATTTACAACCTCCTGGACCCAGCCGGACAACCCCTCCTTGTTTGATTTAATAAGCCATGAAGGGCAAGGGTCAAGCACACAAGTGGTCGATCGGACTTGGCCAAGCACCTTGTCCGCATCCTCAGGCCTCAGTAACTGAAACTCATCCAATAAAACTGGACCAGACGGTGCTCTGAACGCCTCTACCAATGGAACTGCATTAATGGTGGTGTCCAATTCATGACGAATCTGAGCGACTTTATCCTCAAAGTGCCATGCAAACTTGTCACAGCGTGCTACCGAGGGTTCCACCATCTCTCTCCCTGACCCAGAATGTAACAGGCCGCGAACCACTCGGAAAAGCTCCGCTGGATGACACTGTGAAGATGCAATGCTTGTGGAAAAGAACTGTCTCTTTGCCACCCTCACCGCCACAGAGTAGGCTCGATAGTGGGCTCTTACCTGTGTTCGGTCAGACTCAGCACGAGTTTTCCTCCACCTGCGTTCTAGCCGTCTCCCCTCTTGCTTCATTGCCCTCAGCTCAGGTATATACCAAGGAGCTGGCCGGGCTCTGCTCAGAGGGAGAGGGAGCTTGGGCGCGATCGTGTCAACCGCCCGAGTCATCTCTGCATTCCACAGAGCGACCTGGGCTTCGACAGGAGCACCAGCCATACCAGCAGGAAAATCCCCCAGAGCCCTCTGGAATCCATCAGAATCCATTAATCTCCAGGGGCAGACCATTTTAATAGGTCCCCCACCCTTGCAGAGGGGAAAGGCTGCCAGGAGTCTAAACCTCAGCAGGAAGTGAGGTTTCAGATCACCATCCTCCTGCCCAGTCGAGAAAACCAGATAAAGCGTGTGTCCTTTTATATGCGTTGGGCTGATGACATGTAGGGACAGCCCCATGGTTGTCATGGCGGCCATGAAGTCCTGAGCCGCCCCGGATACAGTGGCCTCAGCATGGAAGTTGAGATCCCCCAGGACCATCATCCTGGGGGTCCTCAACACCAAGTCCGAGACCACCTCCGTCAGCTCAGGCAGGGAGTCTGATGGGCAGCGGGGTGGGCGGTACACCAACAGAATCCCTAATCTGTCCCGGGTACCCAACACAAGGTACAAACACTCAAGATCTGCACTCGAATGAGCAGGAAGCCTGGAGAGGGAGATTGAATTCCTATAGACCACGGCAACCCCCCCTCCCCGACCCTCAAGTCGGTGTTGGTGCTGCACCAAGTACCCAGGAGGGCACAACTGGGAGAGAGTGACCCCTCCCAGTTCCCCCACCCAGGTCTCAGTAATACATGCCAGGTCAGCCCCCTCATCCACAATCAAATCATGGATGAGGGAGATTTTATTTTGGGCCGACCTGGCATTCAGCAGCAGCACCACCAGACCTGAGGGCAGACTGGTAAGGCTGCCAGGAACCATCAGGTTGGGGGAAGAACCAGAAGAGGGGACAGCTATAAGGTATCTAGCCCCTCTTCTCCTCAGCTGGCCTGTTAATCCCCCAATGCCATACCTCCCCCTGCCCGTGACCACAGTTATGGTAGCACCTCCCCGACCCCCTGAGTTGCCCAATAGTCCTCCCAGGCACATATTAAAATGTTAGGATATAAAATGTACAACAGTTTAAAAGAATATAAAAGATAAAAGAGATAAAAGAGAACAGTCATTCTTCTTTCTTGGCTTTTGGCTATGGTCATTCATTACAGGCTGAAGAACATTTCCCAAAGTTAGTTGTAATTGCTTTTTGGAGTGGGGTGGGGGAGTTAATAAAGATTATGAAAAAGTACATGCCTTGAAATATTGCCTGATTGTTCCCAGATTGTGTCAGCTGTGCCCCATTACTGCAGCTGCATGGGGGAAGTTACCCATGGTGTTGTAGAGCTGGAGAAGGTGCAGAAAAGGGCAACCAAAATGATAAAGGGGCTGGAGCAACTCCCCAATTGAAGAAAAGTTACAATGCTTGGGGATATTCACCTTCAAAAAAAGGTGGTCTAGGGAGACACAATAGACTTGTATAAAATTATGTATGGTGCAGAGGAAGTGGTATAATATTATGAGACTATAATTCTCATAGAGCTAGGACTCAGGGTCATCCCATGAAGATGATTGGTGGGAGATTCTGGACAGATAAAAGGGAGTACCTCTTCACACAGGGCATAGTTCAGCTGTGGAGTTTGCTACCACAAGATGTAGAGATAGTTACCAGTTTGGATGGCTTTGAAAGGGGATTAGACAAATTCTTGGAGGATAAGACTCTTGATAGGTACTAGCCATAATGACTATATATTACCCTACAGTATCAGAAGCATTATGCCGCTGCATGCCAATTGCTGGGGAACACAACTGGGGATTCTTGTCCTGCTGATGCCCTGCCCTGAGGCAGGTGGTTGGCCACTGTGGCACTGGTGGGGGTGGGGGTGGGGGCGGGAAGGACAGGTTGCAGTGGTGGTCCTTGCAAGTGTGCTGGTCCCTGGCCACTGCCGAGGATGGGACATGCAGTTGCTAAGCAATAGCCCTCTTCCATTGTTTGCCCCCAACCAACTGGTATTTCGAGTATACTGTCTTTGGACATGGATGTACCATTTAGCTATAATGATTAATGGTTGTCAATAGACCATTTCTCCATAGAGGCTTTTATAGATACATAAGGATTTTCACATGCACACAGTTATGTGTATAACTGACCATTTTTAACAGGTGTGGCTTGTGTCCTCATAGCATTACAATGACAGGAGAGCCTGCACCAGGAGGAATTTTCCTCTCTACATGTCCTTTAAAGATCCAGGAGTCCTCTGAGACCTAAACATGGTAACCTTTGCCTCTTGGACTGTCTCTGCCATGAGTCCCCGGGGTGATTCCTCAGAGGAAGAGCTTGAATGCTCAGAGCCAGATGTCCCTGGAGAACAGACCACCTCAGAGAACCCAAAGCCTACCCAAGATGGTCCTGAGCCCTCAGGGGTGATGCCTTCAGATCTGCCTCTTTGAGAGGTAGACAGCTCATCTTCTGAGGCAGAGGGGAATGCTGAACCAACACCTAGCCTTAAGATTCAGACTATAACAGTGGCCAGGTAAAGGTGTGCCTGCTTGCTGAAGAAGTCTCCTCAAGAGTGGCGATGCAGTTGAAGGCACACTTGGAAGAAGCTGATTATCTAGATCCATTTCAGTCAGGCTTCAGGCCTGGGCATGGGACAAACAGCCTTGGTCACCTTGGTGGATGATATGAGGAGAGCTTTGGATAAGAGTGAATTCTCCTTCCTTGTTCTCCTTGACCTCTCAGCAGCTTTTGATACTGTTGACCATGGTATCCTCCTGGACTGCCTGGAGGGGTTAGGCATTGGAGACACTGTATTACAGTGGTTCCGGTCCTTCCTCTCTGGCAGGTACCAGAGGGCCGTACTGGGAGAGGAGGTTTCAGACTCGTGGCCACTCACTTGTGGGTTGTCACAGGGTTCCATCCTCTCCCCAATGCTATTTAACATCTATGTGAAGCAGCTGAGGGCTATCATCAGGAGGTTTGGGGTGCAGTGTCATCAATATGCAGATGACACACAGCTCTACCTCTCATTTAAATCCTCACCAAGGTGGCTGTAGAATCCCTGTCCAAGTGTCTGGAGATGGTGAATGGCTGGATGGGGAGGAATAAGCTGAAGCTGAACCCTGACAAGACTGAGGTGCTTTTGGTGGGAGACAAGAGGAGGTTGGGGGATGTTGACCTGGTGCTGAATGGGGTATGGCTACCCCTGAAGGACCAGATCTGCAGTCTGGGGGTCATTTTAGACTCCCAGCTATCCATGGAGGCTCAGGTGTCAGCCATGAACCGGACAGTGTTGTACCAACTCCATCTGATATGGTGGCTGAGCCCCTACCTTCCTGATCATCTGCTCCCATCGGTTGTACATGCCCTGGTCTCCTCTCATCTAGACTACTGTAATGTGCTCTATGTGGAGTTACCCTTGAAAATGGTTCGGGAGTTGCAGCTGGTGCACGACGCAGCGGCTCGCCTGATTAAAGGCAGCCGCCGGCATGATCACATCACTCTGGTGCTGAAGGAGTTGCACTGGTTACCAGTTGTTTTCCGGGCCAAATTCAAGGTGTTGGCTTTGACCTTTAAAACCCTATATGGTTCCGGCCCAGCCTATCATAAGGAGTGCCTCCAGCAACACCAGTCTGGCTGCTCAATAAGATCAGCCTTGGATGGCCTTCTCTCTGTCCCATCAGCCAGGACAGCTAGGCTGGTGAGGACGAGGGAGAGGGCCTTCTCTGTGGTGGCCCCGACTCTGTGGAATTCCCTCCCTAGAGAACTCCACCATACCCCCTCTTTAATGAGCTTCTGCCATGCATTGAAAACTTGGTTGTTCAGGCAGGTATCTGGCCCCATCACTTCCTGGCATATAGAAGGGGAAGAAATGGAAGCAGTGACAGATTTTATTTTCTTGTGCTCCAAGAACACCGCAGACGGTGACTGTAGCCATGAAATTAAAAGATGCTTGCTCCTTGGGAGGAAAGCTATGGTGAAACTAGACAGCATAGTAAGAAGCAGAGACATCACCTTGCCGACAAAGGTTCGTATAATCAAAGCTATGGTTTTCCCAGTAGCAACGTATGGCTGTGAGAGCTGGACTATAAGGAAGGCTGAGCGCTGAAGAATCTATGCTTTCAAACTGTGGTGCTGGAGAAGACTCTTACGAGTCCCCTGGACTGCAAGGAGGTCAAATCAGTCAATCCTAAAGGAAATCAACCCTGACTGCTCATTGGAAGGACAGATGCTGAAGCTGAAGCTAAAATATTTTGGCCACCTAATGTGAAGTGAAAACTCCCTGGAAAAGACCCTGATGCTAGGAAAGATTGAAGGCAAAAGGAGAAGGGGATGGCAGAGGATGGGATGGCTAGATAGCATCACCAATGCAATGAATATGAACTTGAGCATGCTCTGGGAGAGAGCGGAGGACAGGAAGACCTGGCATGCTATGGTCCATGGGGTCACGAAGAGTCAGACACGACTTAATGACTGAACAACAAGGGTATTTTAGAACAGGATGTTTTAATGTTTAATTTTACTGTTTTTTTGATGGCTGTACATCGCCCAGAGTGGCCAGGTGACCAGCCAGATGGATGAGTAAGAAATTAATTAATTAATTAATTAATTAATTAAATAAATGTAAAGGGATCCTTGTGAGGGTGATCCTGCTCAAGAGCAGACATCTGACAAAGGGCCTCTGATGTGCTGTAGTTGAGTCATGGGTGGGGCCCTGCAATCTCCAGTTTATAAGCTCTCAGTTGAGAACTGCCATTTGATGGAACAACACTTTACTTCAGCTCCCAGTTCCTTGACACTTTGCTTTTCCTTGGACTGATCTCTTGTGCTGCTGACTCCTGGAAACCTAAGAGCCTGCTTTGGGACTGTCCTTTTTTCTAGACTGGTAATACTGTGCTTTTGACCTTTTGGCTTACCTACTTACTTTGTTAAATGGATCTGTCTCTACTTTGTCCCAGGGCTGAGCCTGATGCAGCCATAGCGGGACAGTCTGGCCTACTGCTGTCGGATTTTCAAAGCTCCCTTATCTATAGATATAGAAAATTCTTCAGGGAGTTTGGCCACTGCACCCACCCACGAACCTTGGGTCATAGCTCTGATGTGTCCATGGTGGTATAGTTGATAGACCTGGAATAGCTGATAGAGCTGGACCTGAAGTTTTTAGGAAGAAGCCCAACATTCTTATGATCTTCTGAAACCTGCTGCTTCTTGGAATGTTGCCAGACAGAAGAATGGGTCTGGATGGGAAAACTTTGGTTCATCTGGGCTGGAGAAATATCTGACGTTTTCCCCACTCCTGATGCTGATTGCTTTTCCAGTGTTAGGAATATGTGCCTACAGCAGAAGAATAAATAGCCCTATGTGGACTGACACTCAAGCTCAGGCAGGGAATTTAGTCCATCCAAAGACATCTTGGAATTGCTCAGTGCAGCCGAAAAGCCACATAATGACACAGGAGATGGAATGTTTCTTCTTTTTAATTGTATATAAAAATAAGAACCAGCCGCATGTCTGGCAGACAAGGACTTCTGCTGGCAAGAATGAAAGGGGCAACACAAAGCAGATGGGCTTCTGGGAGATGAGTTTGTTTCTCTTTCTGAAAATGTGTATGCCAGACTGATTTTGGCCACATGCCCCTTGTCCTGGCCAGCTGCTTGGCATGGAACTCTTTGATTAATAGCCTCCCTCATCCTTTCTCTCTAATTTGTGGCCTCCTCTTCATGAGGCACTCAACATTGTGGATTTCTTCTTGCATTGTAGATAGCCTCACTGGGCCACTTCTCTCTCTCTCTCTCTCTCTCTCTCTCCCCCCCCCCTTTCAAATTCCATCTGAACTCAAAACCCACCTCTTCCATTAAGCCTGTGGGTTAACTCCTTAGTCCTCAACTGAACCAAAGCTGAACTATGTGTAAGACTTACAGTCATCCCTTATTACCCTTTCCACATACTCCCTCCACTCTGCATGGCTCCCCTGAAAATGCATCCTAATTCTAGACTTTAAGCTCCTTGGGTCAGGGACTTGTCTTCTCTGGCTCATTATTTTTCTCTGTGAAGCATGATGCAACTTGATAATGCTATATAAATACATCCTCCTCCTCCTAATACATGTCACATAACTAAAAGCACTGAAGCAATGGGAAACAATATGGTAAAGACAATGCCTTTGAGGGCCCCTGGTTTTTCCTTGTGGAGCTGTACGTGAGGAATTGTAACTGTTTTTGAAGCAACCACTCTTGAATCTTCCTGCGGAAGTGAGCAAAAAGGAGAGAAAGAATGATTCTGGTAGGCAAGGCAATGGATTGATTGCTCTCCCAAAAAATAACAAGAACTAACTGCTGCCTTATCTTGACTGAACTCCTGCAGCCTGGGATGGGGATGCCAGTAGGAGAGAGAAATGACATTGTACACACTCCCGAGCTCCCATGACTGCAAGCAAACTAGAAGTGTCCAGCTTCCAAAAACCACTTGTTTCTGGAGAGAGGAGAGGAGAGAGAAACAAAAAATCCACTTCCAGTCTGCAGTGTTGAAGTCATGGGTATACAGAGTCATGTGAGAGTGTGTCCTCCACCCTTTCACAGATGAAAATCAGGGCACCCTTTATTTCTGACTTGTTTATTTCAGTGGTTTCCTCTCTTGCACTGCATATCCTTGATTTTCTGAACAGCTTTTATGCACACAATGTGCTTGGCTTAGTCCTGGAAAAGTGAGGGAGGGTGGATGAGCCCCAAGTTTACCCCAATGCCCCCACTAGAGTGGCCACATGTACATCAGCCAAACAGAGGAAACACATCACCAAAAAGGAGGATAAAGGAGGACACTGATTTGCCTAAAATTTGCATGTGCTAATAAAAATGCAGAGATACAAATGTTAAAAATAATTACAATAATTTAAATAGACACACTATTCACCTTAGTGGAGAAGACTGTGACCAGATGACCTGCTGTTCAGGTGCTGTCAGGCTTCAGTGCCGCTGTGAGCCCTACAGTTTTGGAATCAGAAACCAATTCAGACTTGGAGCAGAATGAGTTAGAACCCAGTCCAGTCATGGGAAGCTCAGGGCCTGAGAGCCTGGCTCTGCCTGGCTTCCCATCTGATTGCAGTCTGAAGGAGGGTGATACTCCCTAACAGCCACAGCTGCAACAGTCGACCTTGAATCGGGCCTCTGATTTACAGTCTGAGAAGTCTTCTGTGGGAACCAAGCAGGAGGAGGACTGTGCAGTGGAGTGGGCTTTGGGGGTGTCACCCAGGTGGATACATCAACTGAAAAGGGTGGAACAGAGACACACTGTCTGATGTAGTGATCGTTTCTGGGCCAGATTCTGCTGTCAGGAGAGATTGCCAGAAGGAGAGATTGATTAGCCCCTTCCCTGTATTTAAGCCAGTGCAGAGGCTACAGAGCCTTTGCTGGGAACACCATTGTCTCTATTTGCCCAAACTGCTTTCTTGCCTGGACTTTTCATGAACTCATGTCTGCCTGGATTTATTGTGAACTCTTGTTTACCTTGAATCATTTACCTTTGTCTTTCATTACCCAGAATGTGTCCTTGCCTGGACTTACCATGACTCTTGGGCTTTGTCTTGAAATCTGTACCTTGAGATCCCTTCTTGGAATCTAATGTTGGACTTGAGCTCTGACTGTGTATGAATTCCAGCCTTGGAACTGTCTCTTGAACAAAGCATTATGCCAATAGCCTTTGTGCATGCTATGTGATTTACTGGGGCTATAACAGCTGTAAGCTTTGCTGCAAAGTTCTGAAAACCTGATCTGTATAACCTGATCTATTGCAATAAAGAGTTTCATTGTGATCAGTGATCTGTGTCAACTTGCCAGAGTGTGACAGGAATTCGGGCCTGACAGGTGCTAACCAGGGCAACTTCAAGGCCTCTGCTTTCCCTTCTTCTGATTTTTCATCTTTAAACCAGACTTGGACTAAACACTCCTTCAAACAGAGGACACCTTCAAATAGAAGACTGCCTCTGTAAAGTAGGACCCATGACCATCCTACCCCAACTGTACTGTATGTATAACCCGCATGTCTGGTCTGTGTGTGAACCAGCAGCTTCCCCCTTCTTCTATTTAACTGCCAATATCTGTCTTTCTGTGAATCCAACTTCTTTTCAACCATTGGTCAATGGCAAGGAAGTCCCATCTCCAGTTCTTGCACCAGCATCCTAGCATTTATTTTTTTTAATGAGTTAGCCATGTCCCACAGCACATTAAAAGAAAACCTTAAGAAGTGTGACTATCACTTGACAGGTTGATAGCAATGTTGTGAAAGTTTCCCAATTAATGTCCTCTCACCTTGGCTGAGATCTCTATAATACTGTTAAAGTGATATGTCATCTTTGCCAAGGCTGGTCAGAAAGAAATCTCCAAGTCTGAGGTATAAGCAACAGCATTCTCACTGTGCCTTATATGTATGGGATGATGGTTGCTTCTCACTGTCCCCTTTTCTTTGATTAAGCATCATCTGTTTCATTCCTTTAAGTGAAGCCCAATGTGAAATCTGGGATAGCTTGGTAAATTGCTTGCACAATTGGAACACGGTGGGGGGGGGGGCTTAATGCAATCCACAAGCTCTACCCCCTGATTCCTCCAACTTTATAAATGTTAATAATAAACAAACTTTAGGTAAATCATAGAATCATAGAATAGTAGGGTTGGAAGAGGCCTACAAGGCCATCAAGTCCAACCCCCTGCTGAATGCAGGAATCCAAGTCAGAGCATCCCCGACAGATGGCTGTCCAGCCTCGTCTTGAATGCCTCCAGTGTGGGAGAGCCCACCACCTCCCTAGGTAATTTGTTCCATTGTTGTATTGCTGTAACAGTCAGGAAGTTTTTCCTGATGTTCAGCCGGAATCTGGCTTCCTGTAACTTCCCTTTAGCCTTCTGAAAACAATAGATTTATTTAATTGGTTCATGTAGAACATTTATATCCCACATTTCCAAAACAGTCAAAGCATCTAACAAGTAAAAAGAAATACACGCACACACACGTACACACACACGCACTAAAAAGGAGTTATCAGAGATCCTCCCCGCTGCATCCCTCCCCCATTTTTTTAATAGCATAGGTAATTCTTGAGCAAAATTGTGTGGTTCACCCAATTCCAAAAACACTCTAGAGCTTCTCTCATTCTCTTTGTGTGCATATGTGAATGCTGTTTATGTGGAATTGAAAGATTTTAGTCAAGCTGGGCATTACATGTTGAACAGCAGACACTGGAATGCAAAAATAATAGTAATACATTAAAAAATGGTTAAAGCATCATATGTGAAAATGTTCTCCAACTCTGTGGCATGCTTTGGTAGCTGTCTAAATCAGAGTTCTCAGATATATTCAGAGCAATCCCACAACACACATTATTAGTTTATTATTGGTCATTAAGTGGCATGTCTTACCTTCCAAGAAACCCAAGGGATCAGGTGGCTTCACAGTTTCTGTTTGTTCCACTTGCCCTAGAGCAGAGGACAAGCAATGAGTGCAGCCATGTGAGTTTGTTTTGACTGAGTCACACTTGGGAAGGCTTCAGATCTTAATCTTTTCTTGACTCTGCAAAATTCAAGGTGACATGGCTTGCAAATTGCTGTCCTCAAGGCAGACTGCTCTGCTTTTCAAAAAAACAAAAACAAAAACGGGGGGGGGGGACTCTATACAATGTGTCTTTTCTGCCTCAGGATTTTGATAGGTTCGTTGTTAGTTGGACTTTGTCTTTAGATTTGCATAATGGCAGTTAATTTCCCCTGCTGCACCGCAAAGTTTTGGGGGGACCAGAAATTAAAACTGGTAATGCTAAGGACGAGTTGAGAGTGTGTGCCTCCATCAGAATATAGGGGCATATCTCTTTTTGTACACTGTACATAGTGCTTTACAGGGTAAAATAAGCAAACAGGGCAGGTCTCATTCCCTGCCCCAAGGAACTCACAATCTAGATCTTGATATTTTAAGGGTAACAAAGGGAAGGGAGAGAGCTGTGATTTGAACAAGGGATAACCTAATCTCAGAACTCATTTTGTTAAGTACATTAGCTCTCTCAGTTAGAGGAAAATACGGTGTGGAGGTGAATAATTTTTTGCAAGAACTATCATTTTTTATAAAGTGAAATTGAAGGATGGTTGTCATTCATGCTTTTTCTGGATGGCAGTGGATGTGGGAGAGTATGAGAGATCATAGAATCATAGAATAGTAGGGTTGGAAGGGGCCTATACGACCACTGAGTACAACCCCCTGCTCAATGCAGAAATCTAAGTCAAAGCATCCCTGACAGATAGCTGTCCAGCTTCATCTTGGATGCCTCCAGGGTGGGAGAGCCCACTATCTCCCTGGGTAATTGATTCCATTGTCGTATTGCTCTAACAGTCAGGACGTTTTTCCTGATGTTCAGCCAGAATCTGGCTTCCTGTAACTTGAGCCCATTATTCCATGTCCTGCATTCTGGGATGATCGAGAAGAGATCCTGGCCTTCCTCTCTGTGACAGCCTTTCAAGTACTTGAAGAGCACTATTCTATCTCCCCTCAGTCTTCTCTTCTCAAGGCGAAACATGCCCAGTTCTTTCAGTCTCTCTTCATAGGGCTTTGTTTCCAGTCCCCTGATCATCTTTGTTGCCCTCCTCTGAACCCTCTCCAGTTTGTCTGCATTCTTCTTCAAGTGTGGTGCCCAGAACTGGACACAGTACTCCAGATGAGGCCTAACCAGCGCTGAGTAGAGGGGAACTAGTACTTCCTGGGATTTGGAAGCTACATTTCTATTAATGCAGCCTAAAATAGCATTTGCCTTTTTTGCAGCCACATCACAGTTGGCTCACAGTCAGCTGGTGTTCTACAACAATTCCAAGATCCTTCTCGCTTGTAGTATTTTTGAGCCAAGTATTCCCTGTCAGGAGCGCCCTGGTGGCCTCTTTCAGTAGACTCCAATAGCCAACTCAAGACACAGACAAAAGGATTCTTTTCAAGGCTTTATTCCTTTTACAACTTAATGACTCTTTCAGATGCTAATCACCAGCGACTAGGCAAGGAAACGCAGAGTGGCCTATCCTTCGAGTAGGCAGTTGATCCCCATTTGAAAGAGAGTCACTTGAAGACCCTGAACTTATGGGCTAGGGAGAGATCCTCCCTCTTTCCCTTGGGTCCATGGGAGGCGGCCGCTGCTTGTGCGCCAAATGGGCGCTATGCCTCCTTTCCGCACCCTCCATTGCTTGTTGCTCCCTGCTTCTGTGTCGAGCATCTAACAAGCCTCATTCCCACACTTTCTCACTGCTAGGATCACTATCTATCTCAGGAATGCTGGCAGGAGGAATCTCTGCCAGCTGCTGTGCCTGTGAGGGAGGAGTTGGCTCCTCTCCCACGGATTGCTGATCCTCCTCAGAATCAGAACTGCTCTGGGGTTCTATTGGCTCAGTTTCCACCCTGACATTCCCCATCTTGTAACTGTGCATTTGGTTTCTTTTTCCTAGATGCAGAACTGGGCATTTATCCCTATTAAATGTCATTCTGTTGTTTTCTGCCCAGCACTCCGGCCTATCCAGATCACTTTGAACTTTGTTTTTTTCTTCCAAGGTATTAGCTATGCCACCCAATTTTGTGTCATCTGCAAATTTGATCAGCAATCCCTGCACCTCCTCCTCCAAGTCATTAATAAAAATGTTGAAGATCACTGGGCCCAGGACTGAGCCCTGCGGTACCCTGCTTGTTACCTCTCCCCAGTTTGAGAAGGTCCCACTGATAAGCACTCTTTGAGTCTGATTACATAGCCAACTGTGGATCCACCTGATAGTTGTTTCATCTAGCCCACTTTGAGCTAGTTTGCTCATCAGGATATCATGGGGCACTTTGTCGAAAGCTTTGCTGAAGTCGAGGTATATGATGTCCCACATAATATGTCCCATTCCCACAGTCCACAAGGGAGGTTACTTGATCAAAAAATGAGATCAGATTTGTCTGGCAGGATTTGTTCTTGACAAATCCATGATGGCTTCGAGTCATCGCTGCATTGTTTTCAAGGTGCTTACAGACTGATTGCTTTATCATCTGCTCCAGAATTTTCCCAGGGACTGATGTCAGACTGACTGGTCTGTAGTTCCCAGGTTCCTCCTTTTTGAAGACAGGGACAACTTTAGCCCTCCTCCAGTCATCTGGCACTTCACCCGTCCTCCATGATTTCTCAAAGATAATAGACAGTGGTTCCAAGAGTTCTTCTGCCAGTTCCTTTATTACTCTAGGATGCAGTTTATCTGGCCCTGGAGATTTGAACTCATTTGAAGCAATTAGGTGTTCCTTGACCATATGCCTATCGATCTCTAGCTGCAATCCTGCCCCTTCAGCCTGTATTTCGCCTTTGCCAGGGGGCTCATAGACCCTCTTTTCAGAGAAGACTGAGCCAAAGTAGGAATTGAGCACTTCTGCCTTTTCTTTGTCATCTGTTATCATTTTGCCATCCTTATTTAATAGTTGAACCACCATTTCTTTTCTCTGTCTTTTACTATGTATGTATCTGAAGAAAGCCTTTTTGTTGCTTTTAGCATCCCTCGCTAACCTCAACTCGTTCTCAGCTTTAGCCTTTCTGACGCCATCCCTGCAATTCTGTGCTACCTGCCTGTACTCTTCCTTTGTAGCTTGGCCTTCCTTCCACTTCCTGTATGTGTCCTTTTTTGTTTTCAGGTCATCTCTAAGCTTTTTTGTGGAGCCACATTGGCTTCTTCCATTGTCTTCCACCTTTTTTTCTTGTTGGAATTGTGCCTTGAGAATTTCCGTTTTAAAAAACTCCCACCCATCTTGGACTCCTTTTCTCATTAGAGTCACTTGCAATTGGACCTAACTTATCATTGTTCTGAGTTTCTTAAAATCGGCTTTCCTAAAATCCAGAGTACACGTTTGGCTACACTCGGCTTTTGCTTCCTTTAGAACCAAGAACTCAAGTATAACATCATCACTTTCCCCCAGAGTTCCCATAACTGCTACTTTATCCACTAAGTCATCTCTGTTGATTAGGATCAAGTCCAGGATAGCCAATCCTCTAGTTCCTTCCTCTACTTTCTGTAGGAGGAAGTTATCCAGCACACAAGTCAGGAATCTCCTGGAGGGACCATGTTTTGCCGAATTTGTCTCCCAACAAATATCAGGGAAACTGAAGTCTCCCATTACTACTACCTCATGCTTCCTTGAAACATTGGCTATTTGCTTTTCAAAAGTTTCATCCTCCTTCTTGATTGGGTGGCCAGTAGTAGATTCCAGCCACCATGTTCCTTTTATTCTTTGCTCCATTTATTTTAACCTAGATGATCTCGATGGGGCTACCAAGCTCATCCTCCTGTATTTCTGTGCAGAGATATGTATTTTTAACATATAGTGCAACTCCACCTCCCTTTCTGTTTCTCCTGTTCGTTTTGAACAAGTTATATCCTTCGATTGCTGTATTCCAGTCATGGGAGTCATCCCACCAAGTTTCAGTTACACCTACCAAGTCATAATATCCCTCCTGTATTAAGAGTTCAAGTTTGTTCTGTTTGTTTCCCATACTCTGGGCATTAGTGTATAGACATAGAATACCATGTGCGTCATCGTCTGGCTTTCTTCCTACACGTTTCTGAAGACTATTATTGGGCGCTATTAGAGCTGTTCTCTCCATTGTGGTGCATGAGCCTTCATCCATTGTTACCCCCAACTTTATGTCTCCCTCCCCTGTAGAATTCAGTTTAAAGCCCTCCAGATGAAGTTCTTCATGCTGTGGCCAAACACATTCTTCCCAGCCTTTGTGAGGTGCAACCCATCTCTTGCCAACAGCCCATTTTCCAGGAAGTATAGCCCATGGTCCCAGAATCCAAATCTCTCATGCCGGCACCACCTTCATAGCCAGTCATTCACCTGGAGTATTTTTCTTCCCCTTTCTGTCCCTCTTCGAACTACTGGACGGGTGGATGAGAAAACTATCTGGGCCCCAAAGTTCTTGAGTTTCCTTCCCAAAGCTTCAAAGTCTGACGTGATTTCTTCGTAGCTCCACTTGGCAGTATCATTTGTTCCCACATGGATGAGAAGAAAGGGATACCTGTCAGTGGGCTTTATGAGTGCAGGCAACCCTTCAGTCACATCTCTAATCCATCCTCCTGCAAGTTCATGGGTATTTACGACATACTTGGGTTTTGATCCCATGCAGCAAGGAGTCTCCCACAACTACTACTCTTCTCTTCTTGTTGTTGGAGGATTTGGTTTCATTGCCTCTGCTTGACTGACCTTCAGCCTTTTGCTCGCTCTCATGCAGGTTCCCCTGTATTTCTTCCTCTGCAGGCTGTCCTCCAGTCTCATCCTCAAGTACCTGGAAACGGTTCCATAGCTTTACTGCTTCCACTGGTGCAGAATGGCTTCTAGTTCTTCTTCTCCTAACTGTCATCCTTTTCCAAGGAGTATCCTCTACTTCATTTTTCTTCTCCTCAACATTTCCCTCATCTGCCTCAGTTTGCTGTTGCCTTCTAGCTTCTGTTCTTCACTTTGCTGCTGTAGTTCCACCGTTCTGTCCAAGAACTCTTCTTGTTCTCTTATTCCCTGGAGGGTCGACACTTGCCACTCCAGTCCTCTTACTTTTTCTTCCTCAAACTCCAACTTCCAGATGGAGTTTGGCTGACTATACATTGGTTGAATGTACATTTCCATTCTCCTTCTAGCTGTGATGGTGCAGTACCATTGAGCAAGCCACTGTTTACTGCAGCAGAATTTAGAGGAGATTCTTGTAAATACCTGCAGGGCAAGAAATAGATATTGCAAGGGATGAATTATTGACCCACTCCTGACTTTCTCTCCAGAATCAAATATAGTTGTCCCCATGTCTTGTGTCACAAGAGATTGTCAATCAACCATGGTGGCAGGATGCTTAAGACAGCAGCTTGTAGAAGAAACCTGTCCCCAGTCCTCAATCAATGCATTGTAGGGTCAGCAACCTGCCAAGATATCATCAGAAACCAGCCAGCTCATCCAGCCTCCACTGACATGCATGAGAAACCCTTGGGACAAGAGAGATTGCTCAAGCAGTAGTGCTGATGCGGATAGTTGAGGACTGGGGCAGTGTCTGGAAAATGTGTGCTGAACCCTAGAGCAGAGCCCAAGTGTGACAGTAGCATTGGCTGTCCTGACAATGAGACAGCTTGCATTCTGGAGTGGCTTAACCCCTATGTTTAATATACTGTAGAACAGGCTCTCAGCCAAATGGAGACCTCTGCTGTAGTGTAATTGATGATCTTTGTGGTGAAAGTCTGTCATAGGCTTTCTTTGCTGTGTTTCTTTTCAAATCCTCACAGTTAAAACAAAAGCAACTCCCTGTTGGCATAGCAGCTTCCACAAGGGAACCATAGCTGAGCAGTAGACCCCATGTCTTGCATGCAGAAGGTCCAAGGTTAAATCCTTGGGAGCTTTAGCAAAAAGATCAAGTAGCAGGTGGTGGACAAGACCTCTGCCTGAGACCCTGGAGAGCTGCCACTAGCCCATGTATAGAGTACTGGGCTACATGGACAAAGAGATTGAGGGCGGAATCTTATGCATGTTTAGATTGCACAATTTTGTTTGTTTGCTAATGCGCACTTGCGCCAATGTGTGTTAGCAGAAATGCACCTTTGCAAATTGAGCACACTCCGGGAGAGAGTGCAGGACAGGAAGGCCTGGCGTGCTATGGTTCATGGGGTCACGAAGAGTCGGACACGACTGAATGACTGAACAACATGAAACTTTTGCAAATGAATGAAATTCTCATACAAACCATCTGATACTGTCACTGAACAGATGATGGAATGAAAGGTGCCCGACAATCCACAAAACTCAGATGGAATGGATTTAACAAAATTCATACATCCCTAGGGACAGAAGAGGAAAACAAGGAAACTGAGTGCCAATTCTTAAAGTTACTAATCATACCAGTTAGGCTAAAAGCAACATGAGCAGTTTCAACCTGGGAGTTGCCTGAGACTGCCAGGCTGAAAGCAGTTCATAATTATCTTATGCACAGTTTTTGGCCCGGTCACTGGCAGTCCCCCAGCCAAATCCCGATATCCTACACAACAGTGACACGTAATAGCGTACTTGCCTTGTGAGCTGCCATCCCTTCAGGCATTAGCACAGGGCCTCTACCAGCATCTCCCCTTCCTTGATGGGAGGTGCACTTACCTGATTAAAGGCAGCCGCCAGCGAGATCACATCACTCCAGTGCTGAAGGAGTTGCACTGGTTACCAGTTGTTTTCCGGGCCAAATTCGAGGTGTTGGTTTTGACCTTTAAAACCCTATATGGTTCCGGCCCAGCCTATCTTAAGGAGCGCCTCCAGCAACACCAGACAGGCCGCTTAACAAGATCAGCCTCGGATGGCCTTCTCTCTGTCCCATCAGCCAGGACAGCTAGACTGGTTGGGACGAGGGAGAGGGCCTTCTCTGTGGTGGCCCCCACTCTGTGGAACTCCCTCCCTAGGGAACTCCGTCATGCTCCCTCTTTAATGAGCTTCTGTCGTGCATTAAAAACGTGGTTGTTCAGGCAGGCATTTGTGGTGGGTTAGGGTATTTTAAAAAAAATTTATGGTAAAATTTTATTGTTTTAAATTGTTTTATGGTGGGTTGTACATCGCCCAGAGTGGCTGGGTGACCAGTCAGATGGGCGATTAATAAATTTAATAAATAAAATAAATAAATAAACAAGGGCAGAATGATGTGCTTAACATTCCTATTAAAGTCAATGGATCTTAAAAGTCCTTAACTTTGATGGCCTAGTGCTATTACCTCTGCCTGTCTACTCAGAAGTATGCCCCACTGAGTTCAATGAAACTTACTCCCACATACATGTGTATAGGATTGCAGCCTTCGTGTGCAATCCTAGCCATGTCTACTCAGAAGTAAGCCCCATTGATTCAATGGGACTTACTCCCAGGTTTGAGGGTATAGGATTGAAGCCTTAGTCTTCTGTCTTTCCTTAGAAGTCAGGCCACTACAATGTATTTAACCATTGATCTTGTAAAAATATTTTTACATTGCTTCCACTAATGAAACTAAGGATTGTATCTAGACTTAGCCTTGCTTAGAGTTAGTCATGACTAACTTTCCATTGATTTCAATTGGCCTGCTCTAAACATGTATGGATCCAGCCCTATGAATTTAAATTTAACCATTTGTCTTTGACTTACCTTTTTTTTTTTTTTTTCCAAATTAAAAGTATAAATGCTCCCCCCAACAACAGCTACTTAGGGCACAATCATATGCATGTTTAGACAGAAAAAAGGCCTACAAAAGCTATGGCTAGGGCATGCTGGGAATTGTAGGCCTTTTTTCTGTCTAAACATGCATACCATTGGGTCTTTAGTGCACTAGTAACTGCCAAACTTTAAAATGGATTGAAATGGATTAAATGGATTAAAATGGATCCAACTTTAAAATGGATTCCAGGTTTAGTCATTCTTACAGAAGACCCATAGTTATTACAAACTTGTCCTATTGGTTTCAGTGGGCCTACTCTAAGCATGACTAAGTCTGGATCCAACACACCATTTCCAATTTTCTTGAGCGTTTGACCTCCACATTAAGCTATAAATGCATTGTTTAGTTTGCTTGCATTTTTCCCTATACAAAATGAAATTGATGGTATATGGTTGTTTACTTTAAACATGGCATTCACAACGCAAATTATTATGAAGTTATTATTCTAGAAACAAATGGCTTGGAAATGTATTCCATACCACTCATTTAAATTTTATGGGTTGTTGAAATAAATATGCAAATCACCTTATAATTCTCCACCTCGTGACATTGTGGGTGAAGGATGCCAGCATTGCACTTGAGAATTAATGTGTATGTGTCCACATATATTTCCCAACAGTCCTAACCCACACCCATTATTTATGCTTCTTTGCTACTCTCTTTCAAGATACTGGCTGTCACCAGGCTGTCTTTATTACTTCCCCAACAATGCCTCCTCCCTATTAACGAAATTGATGTTCACATGAAGACATATTACTAAGAGGTGTAAAAATGAGATTTGTCTCTAAACAGATGTGGCAAGAAAGGGACTGTTGGCAAAATTGGTTTGCAGTTGTTTCCTGGAGCTGTCAACCCAACTACCTGAGGTTTTATCCCTGCCCAGTTTTGGTATCCAATCCTCTTCTCATTCCAGGTCTATCCTGATCTTAGATATAAGCACACTGGAGAGCCAGTGTGGTTTGTGGTTAGAATGGTGTAGTGGCTAGAGTGGGACTTGGGAGATCCAGGTTCTAGTCCCCACTCAGCCATGAAGCTCACTGGGTGACTTTGGACCTGTCACTGTCTCTCAGCCTAACCTACCTCACAGGGTTGTTGTGAAAATAAAATAGAGAGAAAGAGGATTATGTTTACCACCTTGGGCTCCTTGGAGGAAAGGCAGGATATAGATGCAATAAATGAAATAAATAAAAATTCCTCTATCAAGCATAGTCTCTTGTACTTCTGTGCCATTAGGGAAATAAGCGGGTCTCTTCCTCTATACCCCCAGTTTTGCTTGACCATTAAATGGAAATGAAAAGGCTAAATAGACTCTGTTACTATCTTCGTCTTCTTTGTCCATTATTGAAATCAGTGGTCTTTATTTTTCAGCAATTATTCTATCACAGTCTTCATCCTGGAATTTTCCAGAGGAGGTGGTGCCTCCCCCAGGTTCACCCCTTTTTTACTTCCTGCCTCATGGTGGAAGGCAGACCTTGGGTTCTCACTATGCAAGAGCAAACAGAAAAAGAAAAAAAGCAACCCTTTGCCTGCTCCTGTGGTCCCAATCCAGATTGATGGGGAAGGGTGTGCTTTCTATTGGCATGGTGGAGGGGAAGCTCCTATTAGCTTCAAAGAACCTTGAAATGTCACTTAAACTGGAATTCAGGGACAATTCTAGCTTTTATCCTTTCTGCCTTGCTCGTTGCAGCTTGGATGCTCAGCTGAACATGCTTTCACTGCAAATGATGCCAACTGGTCCCTCTTAACCCCACGCCTTGCTGTATTTTAGCCTCTTCAGTATTTTCTCTGTCTTTAACTATCAACTTTGTTTCTCTCCCATTGCCCCTTCTCAGAGGAGATGGATCCATCCCCTGCCGTGCATTCAGAATATCTGCTCTCAGGGATTCGAACTCCTCCTGTCCGAAGGAACAGCAAGCTAGCCACACTGGGCAGGATCTTCAAACCATGGAAATGGAGGAAAAAGAAAAATGAGAAGCTAAAGCAGACATCAGCAGGTAAGTAGTGGGAAATGACCATTTTGGCCAATAACTGCTTTATGGCATGAGGTCTAAGCATGGCTGTGTCTGTTCTTGGATTTGTACAGGTGCATACAAAGCAGATAATGTTCTCTAGCTTGCAAAATCCAGCTTTGTGAGAGTCTCAGCTTTTATTCTCTATAAAACGAGTTTCAAACCCTTATGATTTCACAGATATGCTTGAAAGTGTGTGGGCAGTGCCTGATGAAATCTGAGAAGCCTGCAAGTGTGGCTTAGCAAGAATTCCAGGAGCCAGAGGAAGGGGACTTCACATGCCCTGTGTATCTCTTAGTCCCTCCCAATGACTAGGATAAATTGGATAAAATAAGCAGATTAAGAAAAAAAAAATCCTGATTGCAGAATCCAGCTTTCCTTTGTGCAGATTTCTTTTTAAGTTCATAGAATCATAGAGTAGTAGGTTTGGAAGGGGCCTCTAAGACCACTGAGTCCAACCCCTGCTCAATGCAAGAATCCAAGTCAAAGCATCCCTGACAGATGGCTGTCCAGCTTCATCTTGAATGCTTCCAATGGGAGAGCCCACCACCTCCCTAGGTAATTGGTTCCATTGTCATCTTGCTCTCACAGTCTGGATGTTTTTCCTAATGTTCAGCCGGAATCTGACTTCCTGTAACTTGAGCCCATGTTTCCATGTCCTGCACTCTGGGATTATGGAGAAGAGATCCTGGCCTTCCTCTCTGTGACAGCCTTTCAAGTACTTGAAGAGCGGTATCCTATCTCCCCTCAGTCTTCTCTTCTCAAGGCGAAACATGCCCAGTTCTTTCCGTCTGTCTTCATAGGGCTTTGTTTCCAGTCCCCTGATCATCTTTGTTGCCCTCCTCTGAACCCTCTCCAGCTTGTCTGCATCCTTCTTTAAGTGTGGTGCCCAGAACTGGACACAGTAGTCCAGATGAGGCCTAACCAGTGCTGAGTAGAGGGGAACTAGTACTTCCTGGGATTTGGAAGCACAGGACCACCAAGACCCTGGTTATAAGTAAGGTTGAGCATACATGGTAATTTTTAACAGGAGAATGTGAAAATATGGTGGCTTTTCCCTGCAATCTTTCTCTGGTTAAGGGGCAATTCACATTTCATTCTTTTTATTTTTCTTCCTCTGTGTGGTCTGAATTGTCAAGTGCTCCTCCGCCATAAGCATGCTTGTGCTGCACACCTAGGTGCCAGCATGTCTGAGATTAGCTATGTGACAAATCATGAGACAATGAGCTGGTTCCTGGTTATTTGTGTGTGGCTGTCATCCTGCAATCCAGTTCACATGACCAGTTGAGTGGTCCACAGTGATTCAAACTGGGTTGGCAATGCTATTTGAAACAAAGCCCCCCTTCATCGTTGTGGGACACCCCCCCCCCGATTTCCTGCAAAGAAAATATTACTGTCAGGGGGTGACCTATGTCTGCACGTAACGTTAAGCCATGGTGTGGTTTATTGAAAACTGGCTTGTTGTTGTCTGAACCCATCCATGCAAGCAAACCATGGCTTATTAACCAGCTATAAACCACAAATTGAAGCCATGGTTTGTTTTTGGCTTATGAAGCCTGGTTTGATTAAATCATGGCTCATTTTGATGTCTGAACCCAAAGCCGTAGCTTATCCCCAGAACTGTAGTTTGTTTGTGCCTAAACAGGGGAGCCCAGAAAGGATACCTTGACAATGAAACCACTTTGAAGGCTGGAAAAATGGATGGGAGAGAAACAAACCTGAAATAGGGAAAAGAGCCCATGGTTTGTTTACACATCTGCAAAACATTCATGGCTAAAGCAATGAACCATGGTTAATGCTTAGCATTATGTATGAATGCAAGTATTGTAGGGGTGAAAACCTCAAAAGTGCTCAGCTGTATTGACAAAATTCTCCCCTCTCCGTCTATAACCAGCACAGGCAAATGCTAGGCTTGCCTGGGAGCTCAGTACCACATAGCCCAGAGGCCATGGTAGTAAGGTTGCCACCTTCCTTATTATCTCTGCTTGAGTGTCTTTAATGGCATCCTGTCATGCAGAAACTTAACAGGTAAAGCATTTTGCATCCCTACATCTCAACACCAGGAAAAGCTCCTTTGAACATCACCTACTACCTGACCCTTTTTAAACTGGAGACCCAGAGACTTAACCTGGTACCTTTCACATGCAAAGCACTGAGCTATGGTTCGGGTGGCCAGGTGCCCAACTTTACAGAGGACAGTCCTCTGTTTGAAGGTCAGTCCAGTCCAAGTCTGGTTTCAAGATAAAGAACCATAAGAAGCAGAGCGGGTGCCTTGAAGTTATCTATTCACTGTTAGCACCTGGACAGCTGACTGAGCAGGCACAGAGGTCACCTGGTCACAGAGTTGAAATTACAGTAATTATTTAAAATGTGCATCTCTACATATAAACTTTGTTGTTGTTTATTTGGTCAGTCGCTTCCGACTCTTCGTGACTTCATGGACCAGCCCACGCCAGAGCTTCCTGTTGGCCATCGCCACCCCCAGCTCCCCCAAGGTCGAGTCCGTTACCTCCAGAATATCATCCATCCAACTTGTCCTTGGTCAGCCCCTCTTCCTTTTGCCTTCCACTTTCCCTAGCATCAGCATCTTCTCCAGGGTGTCCTGTCTTCTCATTATGTGGACAAAGTACTTCAGTTTTGCCTTTAATATCTTTTCCTCAAGTGAGCAGTCTGGCTTTATTTCCTGGAGTAAGGACTGGTTTGATCTTCTTGCAGTCCAAGGCATTCTCAGAATTTTCCTCCAGCACCACAGTTCAAAAGCATCTATCTTCCTTCGCTCAGCCTTCCTTATGGTCCAGCTCTCACAGCCATAGGTTACTATGGGGAATACCATTGCTTGAACTATGTGGACCTTTGTTGTCAGTGTGATGTCTCTGCTCTTAACTATTTTATCAAGATTTGTCATTGCTGTCCTCTCAAGAAGTAAACGACTTCTGATTTCCTGGCTGCAGTCAGCGTCTGTAGTAATCTTTGCGCCTAGAAAGACAAAGTCTGTCACTGCCTCCACGTTTTTTCTCCCTCTATTTGCCAGTTCTCAATCAAGCTGGTTGCCATAATTTTAGTTTTTTTGAGGTTTAACTGCAACCCAGCTTTTGCACTTTCTTCTTTCACCTACGTCATGAGGTTCCTCAGCTCCTCCTCACTTTCAGCCATCAAAGTGGTATCATCTGCATATCTGAGATTGTTAATGTTTCTTCCAGCAATTTTAACTCCAGCCTTGGCTTCATCAAACCCAGCACATCGCATGATGTTTTCTGCATACAGGTTGAATAGGTAGGGTGAGAGTATACAACCCTGCCATACTCCTTTCCCAATCTTAAACCAGCCTGTTGTTCCATGGTCTGTTCTTACCGTTGCTACTTGGTTGTTATACAGATTCCTCAGGAGGCAGACAAGATGACTTGGTATCCCCATCCCACCAAGAACTTGTCACAATTTGTTATGGTCCACACAGTCAAAGGCTTTAGAATAGTCAATAAAACAGAAATAGATGTTTTTCTGAAACTCCCTGGCTTTCTCCATTATCCAGCAGAGATTGGCAATTTGGTCTCTAGTTCCTCTGCCTTTTCTAAACCCAGCTTGTACATCTGGCAATTCTCGTTCCGTGAATTGCTGGAGTCTACCTTGCAGGATCTTGAGCATTACCTTACTGGCATGTGAAATAAGTGCCACTGTTTGATAGTTTGAACATTCTTTGGTGCTTCCCTTTTTTGGTATGTGGATATAAGTTGATTTTTTCCAATCTGTTGGCCATTCTTGTATTTTCCAAATTTGCTGGCATATGGCATGCATCACCTTGACAGCATCATCTTGCAAGATTTTAAACAGTTCAGCTGGGATACCATCGTCTCCTGCTGCCTTGTTATTAGCAATGCTTCTTAAGGCCCATTCAACCACACTCTTCAGGATGTCTGGCTCTAGCTCACTGACCACACCATCAAATCTATCCCCAATATTATTATCCTTCCTATACAGATCTTCTGTATATTCTTGCCACCTTTTCTTGATCTCTTCTGCTTCTGTTATGTCCTTGCCATCTTTGTTTTTGATCATACCCATTTTTGCCTGGAATTTACCTCCAATGTTTCTAATTTTCTGAAAGAGGTCTCTTGTCCTTCCTATTCTATTATCTTCTCCCACTTCCGTGCATTGCTTGTTTAAAAATAATTCCTTATCTCTTCTGGCTAACCTCTGGAATTTTGCATTTAATTGGGCATATCTCCCCCTATCACTGTTGCCTTTTGTTTTCCTTCTTTCTTGGGCTGCTTCCAGTGTCTCAGCAGACAGCCATCTTGCCTTCTTGGTTTTCTTTTTCTTTGGGATGTTTTTTGTTGCCGCCTCCTGAACAATGTTGCGAACTTCTGTCCATAGTTCTTCCGGGACCCTATCTACTAAATCTAGTCCCTTAAATCTATTCTTCACCTGCACTGCATATTCATGAGGAATATTCATGAGGTCATATCTAACTGATCTGTGGGTCTTCCTATTCTCTTTAGTCTGATTCTAAATTGTGCAATAAGAAGTTCGTGATCTGAACTACAATCAGCTCCAGGTCTTGTTTTTACCAACTGTATAGATGTCCGCCACCTTTGGCAATCTGATTTCGGTGTCGACCATCTGATGAAGTCTATGTATAAAGTTGTCTCTTAGGTTGTTGGAAGAGAGTGTTTGTTATGCACAGTGAGTTGTCTTGGCAAAATTCTATCAGCCTATGTCCTGCTTCATTTTGTTCTCCCAGACCATGCTTGCCTGTAATTCCAGGTGTTGTTTGACTACCCACCTTAGCTTTCCAGTCTCCTATAATGAAAATAACATCTCTTTTTGGCGTATTATCCAGTAGGTGCTGCAGATCCTCATAGAACTGATCTACTTCTGCTTCTTCAGCATCTGTGGTTGGGGCGTATATTTGGATCACTGTGATGTTAAATGGCTTACCCTGAATTTGAATTGAGATCATTCTGTCATTTTTTTGGATTGTATCCAAGCATTGCTTTAGCCACTTTATTATTAATTATGAAGGCTACTCCATTTCTTCTGTGGTTCTCTTGTCCACAGTAGTAAATCTGGTGGTCATTTGATGTGAAGTGGCCCATGCCAGTCCATTTCAGTTCACTGACACCCAAAATGTCTATATTTAATCTTGACATCTCCCCAGTAACCACCACATCCAATTTGCCCTGGCCCATAGATCTTACATTCCAGGTTCCTATGGTGTGTTGATCTTTAGAACATCGGATTTGTCGTTCACCACCAGCACCATCGAGTGCTAGCCGTCCTTTCGGCTTTGAGCTAGCTGCGTCATCACATCTGGGGCTAGTTGAACTTATCCTCTGTTCCTCCCCAGTAGCATTTTGACCATCTTCCGACCTGGGAGTCCCATCTTCCAATGGTATACTGACATATCTCTGGTTGTACTGATCCATTTAGTTTTCGCAGCAAGATACTGGGGTGGGTTGCCATTTCCTTCCCCAGGGATCGTATTTAGTCTGACCTCTGTGCCATGACCTTCCCATCTTGGGTGTCCCTTCACGGTTTAGCTCACGACGTCATTGAGGTGCTCAAGCTCCAGCACCATGACAAGGTAACAATCTCCTTTGCTGAAGACATATAAAGTAGCATAAGCAAATGTTATGCAAACTGGTTGTTGTTCAGTCATTAGGTCGTGTCCAACTCTTCGTGACCCCATGGACTTCCTGCCAGGCCTTCCTGTCCTCCGCTCTCTCCCGGAGTGTGCTCAAGTTCATATTCATTGCATCAGTGATGCTATCTAGCCATCTCATCCTCTGCCGTCCCCTTCTCCTTTTGCCTTCAATCTTTCCCAGCATCAGGGTCTTTTCCAGGGAGTTTTCTCTTCGCATTCGGTGGCCAAAATATTTGAGCTTCAGCTTCAGGATCTGTCCTTCCATTGAGCAGTCAGGGTTGACTTCCTGTAGGATGGACTGATTTGACCTCCTTGCAGTCCAGGGGACTCGTAAGAGTCTTCTCCAGCACCACAGTTCGAAAGCATCGATTCTTCGGCGCTCAGCCTTCTGTATAGTCCAGCTCTCACAGCCATACATTGCTACTGGGAAAACTATAGCTTTGATTATACGAACCTTTGTCAGCAAGGTGATGTCTCTGCTTCTTACTATGCTATCTAGGTTTGCCATAGCTTTCCTCCCAAGGAGCAAGCATCTTTTAATTTCATGGCTACAGTCACCGTCTGCGGTGAACTTGGAGCCCAAGAAAGTAAAATCTGTCACTGCTTCCATTTCTTCCCCTTCTATATGCCAGGAAGTGATGGGGCCAGATGCCATGATCTTAGTTTTTTTAATGTTGAGTTTCAAACCAGCTTTTGCACTCTCCACTTTCACCCTCAACAAGAGGCTGTTTAGATCCTCTTCACTTTCTGCCATTAGGGTGGTATTGTCTGCATATCTGAGGTTGTTGATAATTCTCCCGGCAATCTTAATTCTGACCTGTGATTCATCCAACCTGATGTTTCTCATGATGTACTCTGCATATAAATTAAATAAGCAGGGCGGCAATATATAGCTTTCTCATACTCCTTTCCCAATTTTGAACCAAATCGGTTGTTCCATGTCCGGTTCTAACTGTTGCTTTTTGACCCTCGTACAGGTTTCTCAGGAGACAGGTAAGGTGGTCTGGTACTCCCATCTCTTTCAGAATTTGCCACAGTTTGTTGTGATCCACACAATCAAAGGCTTTAGCATAGTCAATGAAGCAGAAATAGATGTTTTTCTGTAATTCTCTTGCTTTCTCCATAATCCAGTGAATGTTGGCGATTTGATCTCTAGTTCCTCTGCCTCTTCGAAACCCAGCTTGTATTTCCGGTAGTTCTTGGTTCACATACTGCTGAAGCCTAGCTTGTAGGATTTTGAGCATAACCTTGCTGGCATGTGAAATGAGCGCAATTGTACGGTAATTTGAACACTCTTTGGCATTGCCCTTCTTTGGCATTGGAATGTAAACTGACCTTTTCCAGTCTTGTGGCCACTGTGGAGTGTTCCAAATTTGTTGGCAATTTGAGTGCAGCACTTTAACAGCATCATCTTTTAAGATTTTAAATAGATCAGCTGAAATACTGTCATCTCCGCCAGCTTTGTTGTTAGTAATGCTTCCTAAGGCCCACTTGACTTCACTCTTGAGGATGTCCGGCTCAAGCTCAGTGACCACGCTATCATGGCTATCAGGGACATTAAGATCTTTCCTGCATAGTTCTTCTGTGTATTCTTTCCACCTCTTCTTAATCTCATCTGCTTCTGTTAGGTCCCTGCCTTCTTTGTCCTTTATCATTCCCGTCTTTGCACAAAACGTTCCCTTGAGATCTCCAATTTTCTTGAAATGATCTCTAGTCTTTCCCATTCTATTGTTTTCCTCGATTTCTTTGAATTGTTCATTTAAGAAGGCCTTCTTGTCTCTCCTTGCTATTCTCTGAAACTCTGCATTCAGCTGGATATATCTTCCCCTTTCTCCCTTGCTTTTTGCTTCCCTTCTTTCCTCAGCTACTTGTAAAGCCGCATCAGACAGCCACTTTGCTTTCTTGCATTTCTTTTTCTTTTGCATGGATTTCGTTGCTGCCTCCTGAACAATGTTACGGACCTCCGTCCATAGTTCCTCAGGCACTCTGTCTATCAGGTCTAATTCCTGAAATCTATTCCTCACCTCCACTGTATATTCATAAGGGATATGATTTAGGTCATACCTGAATGGCTTAGTGGTTTTCCCTACGTTCTTCAATTTAAGCTGTAATTTTGCAACAAGCAGCTCATAATCTGAGCCACAGTCAGCTCCAGGTCTTGTTTTTACTGACTGTATACAGCTTCTCCATCTTTGGCTGCAAAGGACATAATCAATCTGATTTCGATACTGACCATCTGGTGATGTCCATGTGTAGAGTCGCCTCTTGTGCTGCTGGAAAAGGTGTTTGCTATGATCAGCGTGATCTCTTGGCAAAACTCAATTAGCCTTTGTCCTGCTTCATTTTGTACACCAAGGCCATGCCTGCCTGTTATCCCGTTGATTTCTTGACTTCCTACTTTAGCATTCCAATCCCCTATGATGAAGAGGACATCTTTTTTTGGTGTTAGTTCTAGAAGGTGTTGTAGGTCTTCACAGAACCGATCAACCTCAGCTTCTTTGGCCTCAGTGGTTGGGGCATAGACTTGAATTACTGTGATGTTGAATGGTTCGCCTTGGATTCATATTGAGATCATTCTATGGTTTTTGAGATTGTACCCCAGTACTGCCTTTCCCACCCTTTTGTTGACTATGAGTGCTACTCCATTTCTTCTAAGGGATTCTTGGCCACAGTAGTAGATATGATGGTCACCTGAATTAAATTCGCCCATGCTTGTATGCAAACTGGTATCTTATATTTTTGGCCATGTGTAACGGGCCACCCTAGCTATGGTCCAGCTACAGGTGCTGGCCTAGATTTTTTTTTGTTTTCAACAAAAAGTGGACTTCTTATTGCTGGACCACCTCATCCCTGGAAGGGAGGGTTTTCCACTTCTGTGACTAGTTATATTTACTTAGCTTCCAAAAAATACAAATACAAACTGTTAAAAATAGACCCAGTAAAATGTGTCTTTGTGGCTTAGTTTTTAGGAATGCTGTAACTCTCCCTATGCCCAAGTTGAAAGGAGGGGCAGATATCTACATAAATAAGATATGAATAACTTTGTTATCTGGAGGGGCATTTTAGGGCAAGGCAGGGACAATCTCAGTAGTGAGGGTGAAGAAGCTCACCAAGGCTTAAAGGCCCCTGTTGGGTATATTTTAAGTCTCTGCATTGCTGCTAGGTTTTATTCTGGTTGTATTGTTATATTGTGGTTTTAATGCTGATATATTTTGTATTGTTTTATCCTGAGCTTTTTGGTTTTAATTTTTGTGAAACACCCAGAGAGTTTCGCCTATTGGGCAGTATACAAATGAAATAAGTAAATAAATTCAGGATTTAATTGCACCCCCCCAATAAAATAACAAAAATCATCAATAACGTCATCATTATTTTCAATACCCCATTGTAACTGTAGCAATGGTCATCAACAGAGGACAATCAACCTCTTTTTAAAATATATGCATAAAGAGCTTTGTGTTTTTGGCCTGTTGATTTAGTACATATAACCAATTAATATGTTATAATTATGGTGATGTACTGTGTAACCAGTGAGTTGGCCAGAAATCTAGATGGCTCTGAGAAATTGCCACGTGTGGTATAAAACATGGGAGAAGAAATGATCCCCCCAACCTGTTTGTTATCTGTTTTCAACAGAGTTGAAAATGGGTCTTTTAAGCATTGCTAGGTCAAAGGAACAAAGCTTACACATTTTTACAAGCAGCACTGGGGTAATCAGTCCGTTATTATGTGGCTCTATAGTAAGCTATGAACAAAAATGAGATTACCTGCTTATAGTTTGCTCCTTATTGATCTTCTCTCAGCAAGACTTTTTATTTCATCCAGTGTTGTGTATTTTTTACTTTTTTTTTTTTTAAGGAGTTGTAGAGGTCATGCTGACATGATGGGGAAAGGCAACAGGGAGCCATTCCAGTCTGTGTTCTTTCACAGAACACAAATATTGTAGACTGCTACCCACCCCTACCCTCCAATAAAACCTTCGTGGAAGGAAAAACACTTGTTTTGCTAAGAGGATGCTTTATGCCCAGCACTGGTAAAAGCCATATTAACATAAGCACTGCATTGCTGGATAAAACCAAGGTTTCATCTTATCTGGCACCAGTGGAAGGACCTTGGAGAGCTCCTTTAGGGTTCTGACTGAAACCCAGAGTGGATTCACCATCCCACTGACATCAGAGCCACCAGCCTCCACTGTCCAACACTCTGTCTCCAACAACCAGGCGTGATGCTACTGGAAAATCCCAAACAAAGCATTAGGCGTCCCCTGTTTGTCCCCAGCACGAGGCATTCAGAGTTATACTGCCTCTGAACACGGAGGTTCAATGTAAGACCAGCTCATGTTTTGAGCCCCGTGCAACATGCTGACTGCTGGGCACTGTGACATCTGTTGGGCTCCTTTGACAGTGGTGCACACGCACCCACACCAGTGAGCTTGCCTGCAGCATTGGTGGTGCCCAGTGGTGCAGTGGTAAACTTGGGCAGGCAGATGCACATCATGACAGCCCCCACAGCCACACCCTGAAGGAGAGGCCAAATCTGCAGGCAGCTGTGTTGATCTATATCAGCAAACCAGTTCTAGCAGTTTTTATCTCTACCCACTGGATCAACAAGGTCCTGGTTCTCAGTATACCTTGGCTTTCAGAGCAAGGAGCTCTGGCAGCAAGGAGAAGGTTCCAGCTGCACGACAACCTAGGGATGCTGGAGAAATTTGAGACGGACTAAAACAAGCTTGGATTTCTAGGAATCCGACTGGCAGAATCTGCTGCAGAATGACCCCCTCAGGCCACGCGCAGTCCGTGGACTTTCTGATTTTTTCTTTACTTTCCCGAAATTTAAGCATATTTATTCGTAGGAAAATACACAAGTTCCTGGTGTGGCAAAGTGGAACGGAATGGGGGACAATACGCTAAATGTTATGTACTCAGGTAAATTATGTAAGGTGTTATGAACCCCCCTATGTAATTATTTGCATATTTTCCTGCATAATGGCGTATATTTTTTTTCACCTGTCTGTGAATGGACAATGGAACAAAAGGTGCCTGACAATCCACGGAACACAGACGGAGCGGGTTTTATACAGTCCATACATGCCTACTACAACCCCAGCATTTCCCAGTAGAGCTGGCGTGGGGAACCTCAGGCCCAGAGTCCTAATCCAGCCCCCCCGGGGTTCCCCACATGGCCATGCCCCCTTCTGCAGGCCCCACCCCCTTTCCCCATCCTGGCTTTTGTACAGTTTTTCCTGATTCTAAAAGGTTGAAATGCCTCCCCTAATGCTCAGTTACCAACAGTAAGAGCTTTAAATTACAACAGGCTGGTATTTGGGATATATTTTGTATTTTGGCCTCAGCTCTTTTGCCTTTGGCCATGCCCCCTTTGACTTCAGCCCCCGCCCACAACTGGAATGTGGCCCCCGACAGCTTCTCTGAGAATGAAGTCAGCCCTTGTCCAAAGAAGATTCCCCACCCGTGTTCTAGACCCTGCCAAGCTCCAAGCCAACCACCTTTCCAGAAGTGGGATCGCTTTGCTTTCAGACTATGCAGGACTTACATTTCTGCCTGGACAGTGTAAAGAGGGCTTCCAAGCATAAGCAGAGATCTTGCCATGGAGCACTGAGGAATTGCATTCATTCTTCCACCAACAAACATCTAGGATCAGGTTTCCACCCCTGAAATGTGGCTTCTTAGCTAACTCCAACACCCTTCTTTTCTTGAAATTAAGCTCTGCTGCCAAAGAAAGCTGAGTCCTGGTTTGCAACTGCACCGCAATATCCTGAAAAGTCTGGAATGAAGATACAATGCCCATTTGATTAGAATCACCTCTTCTTTGGAGGTTTCCTGGCTTTTGTGCAGAATTTTCCCCGTTCTGAAAGGTTGAAATCCCTCTCCGAGGACTGGCAGTAAGAACTCTTAAGCTACAATGTATTTTTTGTATACAATTTTTTTTTTGTATTTTGGGCTCCACCCGTTTGCCTTTGGCACCTCCTCCATTGGAATGCAGCCCCTGAGAGCTTCTCTAAAACTGAATTTGGCCCTCGAGCTGAGAGAGGCTCCGCACCCCTGCACTAGGGAGTTGGTCTGGAGAACTAGCCCAAGTCTGTGATGCAATCTTTCTGAGAGGTTGTGATGAGAGATGGGGCAGGAAGCCAATTTGCCAATCTGGTGGCAGGGCACCAAGGATTACTGTGTGGTATGTTTGTTTGTTTATTTATTTATTTCATTTCTATACTGCCCCATAACCGAAGCTACAAAAATCAAAACCACAAAGCACAGCATAAAACAATATAAAATATGAAAACTTTAAACCACAATATAACAATACAACATGAATAAAACCTACCGGCAATGCAGAGATTTAAAATACAGACTGAAAACACCAGAGCTAAAAGATTAGGAAGCTAAAATGCTAAAATACTGGGAGAATAAAAAGGTCTTCACCTGGCGCTGGAAGGAGAACAACATGGTGCCAGGTGAACCTCTGTAGGGAGCCCATTCCATGGCTGGGAATGAGCTGTTCCTACAGCCAATGTGGGTAGTGGAGAGTGTTGGATGTGGACTGGGAAGGCTTGGGCTGATATTCCTGCTGAACCACCAAGTTGCTAGATTTTTATTTTATGTATTATTACATTTATATCCCACTTTTTCTCCTCCTCTCCATTTTTTCCTCGTAACAACCCTGTGAGGTAGGTTAGTCTGAGAGTCAGTGACTGACCCAGAGTCACTCACTGAGCTTTGTGGCTGAGTGGGTCATGGACTGGATCTCCCGAGTCACAGTCCATAACACTCTAACCACTACACCACACTAGCTGTCTTGAGATTGGGATTCCCCGCCACTGCCCCAGGTATATTTGCCCTGAGCACCTTTAGGGAAAGGTGGGATTCAAAAGTGATGAATAAGTACTACAGCACTGCACCTCACCCTCTCACCCGCTGTGCCATATTTCAAGCTAGACATCCTTCATCCACTCATGCAGGCTTCTTGTGGTAGTCATTTCCATGCGCTATTGGCTCTGATGTTCCATGTTGATCCTGCTCACCCCCACCCCCTTTTTGCAGTGTTAGAGAAGAAGACAACCACCAGCAAAGGTCGGGACGAGCTAATTAAGAAAGGCCTTCTCGAAATAATGGAACAAGGCAAGTGCAAGCGATCTTCGGGGTTTTTCTCTGCCTGTCCTTCCCATAACAAACTGGAAGGGGCTTCACTATTTATTCCTAAAAAGACAAAAATAGGCTCATTCAGTTAGGGAGTTCAAGGAAGGAGTCCAATTTGGCCCCACCACTGCCCACCCCAGTACACACACACACACACACACACACACACACACACAGTTTCCCCAGTCTATAGTGAATTAGTTAAAACAAAGCAGACATTCTACTCCACTGAAACCCACACAGCAAGAGTTACGGGACATGGGACCTTTTTGGTGGAATCATATTTGGGGCCTCATGTTTCACTGACCCTTATGCCAGGTTCCCTCCTTTGTCCTCACATCACACGCATACCCATAAGACGTACAGATACAGGCATTGTTCCCCTGCCCCGTTGACTTGCCCCCAAAGCATTGGCTTGCAGAGCCATTCTGCTTCGCATGCTCGCATGTTCTTGCTAATGTTCATTTCCATTATAACTGAGAAAATGACCTCCCATTCTGAGGTACTACTTTACACCATAAATGAGCCAGGAATGGCGAGCAGTGCAGATCACTGTGCTCTTTACCCAGAGAAATGCTAAGAGAAACACAGCAGGAATTCTAGCATCTTGGGCTCTGCTCTGTAGCATACTTAGTTGAATTGTTAATCTGTCTCTGATTGAATAACAGGGGTGAAGAAGCTTCACCTCTTTTCATGTTCTTGGAGATTTTTTGAGCCAATTATTCTAACATCCCTTCCACTTCCCCACTGTCATTATTGGCATGGTTTGTGTGGGCTTACCATTGGTTCCATCAACTCTATTTGCAAATCAAATATTGTGTCAGCGTCTAATGTTTCGTCCTCTTTGGCTATGTCGATGTGACTGCATTAGTGTGATGTCATGGCTACCAAGGGAAGGGGGAGGTGGCCATAAAGGGGTGGAATGAATGACTTTCCAAATAAAGGCAGAGTTCAGTAGCAGCAACCCCATGTGATGTCTGTCATGGCAATAGAAAAATCCCCAAACACAATTTATTATATCTATCTATCTATCTATCTATCTATCTATCTATCTATCTATCTATTCTCATACACCCTCCAGCTCAGGCTCCCATGAAATGTGATCTGAATATGTATTTAAGAATGTATGTTGATTTCCACAGAGTCTTTTGAGAAAAGGCCAGAAAGGGAGAGGGCATCAGATTAGATGATCCGTTGGGTCGCTCATCCATCCATCACCATATTGGTTTGTGCTGCTAGGGATCGAGTTAGGATTTGGCTTTGGGATTGTGCCAGCTTGTATTTCATTTTTTTCTTTGTAAACATAATTTCTAAGCCCCATGGCTATGGACCAAAAATGTAGATGCAGTACAATGACTGCTGAAGGCTCAGAAACCAGAGTGTATTTTGTGCAAGCTTCTTCGACTGGCCAGAGGGAAGGTGTCTCTTCCCTGTCTACCTTAGAGCTCTAACTCCTTCCCCCTGTGGTTATTTTTTTAATACTAAAAAGAAAGAAAGAAGTGACCTGATAGACTTTAACATTGGGCAGGATGCCCTCTTTGGCCATCCTGTAAAATAAAATTAAAAATGACACATTTGAATAAGACTTATAATAGTCGCTGCATATTTTGCTCTAGCAACGTATACAATTAGGTTAGCCTTTTCTAACCTGACACCCTTTGGATGTTTTGGACTTCAATTCCCATAAGTCCCAGCAGAATTGTCAGGGTCAGGAATGCTGGGAGTTCTAGTCCAAAACATCTGAAGGGCTAGGAAGGCTGGATTAGGTTGGGGAAGGGTAGATTAGGATTTGGTTCATATGGTCTCTTAATTTTTATTTATTTATCATTAAATTTCTATACCGCCCCACAGCCAAAGCTCTCTGGGTGGTTCACAATACTTTAAACCATAAAATATACGATGATAAAATACAATATAAAAATTTTAAACTACAGTAATAACAGCAACAACAACAACAGCCAAATAGAGCATAGCAGCAGTGCAAAGATTTAAAATACAGTACCAGATTTAAAACAGAAACCGAAAAACTAAAATGGTTGGGAAAATAAAAAGGACTTTGCCTGGTGGTGAAAAGAGCACAATGTAGTTGCCAGGTGAGCCTCTTTAGGAAGCCCATTCCACAACCGGGGTGCCACAGCAGAAAAGGCCCTCTTCTTAGTGCCACTCACCTCACTTCCTTGGGAAGGGACTCCTGGAGAAGGACCACTGAAGACCGTCTTAGGGTCCTGGCAGGTCTTAAGCACATAGATAGAAATAATTGCCAGCAGTTGGAATTCTGAGGAAGGGAGGGGTCGTCCCTTCAATCAGTTTGGAACTGTCAGCTGATGCAGAATTACCATTCATGCCTCACTGGCATTCTCAAAGAAGAGAAAAGAGAAGGAGCTGCCACTGCTGCCCTGCGTAACGACTCCAGCTATCTTTGGAAGGCAGGAGGCATTTTGTGTGGGCAGCCATGACATTTGGCTAGTGCCTGAGCAAGCTTTCAAAAACAGGCGTTGCTGCTGGGGAAAGGCAGGTGGATGATGGCAGCTCCTTCTTTCTGTGTGCTTTCTGAAAGCAGGGGGAATGAGGTGAGGAGAAGAATGGTGCTACTGGCCCCAATCCAGGGGTATCACATCAAAGACAGGTCAAATAAAAAGGATCGGAGAATAACAAGGGATTGGATAGGGGAGCCTTCCCCAACTTCTTGCCCTCCAGATGTGTTGCATTGCAAATCCCTTTGGCCATGCTGGCTGGGAATGATGGGACTTGCCGTCCAGCACATCTGGAGAGCACCAAGTTTGGGAAGGCTGGGATATGTGTTTCACTTAATCTCAAGAACTGGGCAAGAAGAAAAGGAGCTCCCAATTGCGGTAGAATTAATCAACGGGGTGAGAAAATGGAGTCAGTTTTGTTGAGCCTAGTACACTGCCAGACCACACTACAGGGAATAGTGGTGGTCCATCATGAGGTCTCTTCACTGTGATTCTCTCCCCACCAATGCTGCTGGGATCAGGTAAAATTTAGGGAAGGAGAAGGGGGCAGTGCTGATGGCTGAGGGTCTCACAGGGGTGCATGTGTCTGGCCCCATTGCATTTTCTGTGACAGGGTTGAAGAACCTCTTTCAGCCAAAGGGCCAAATTCGATTTCAAAGAAACTCACAGGAGCCACAGTCCAGTAGTGGGTGGAGCCAAAAGCAAAAGGAGTGGGGCCAAAATACAGAAAAGTACAAGCATATTATATCTTAGAGTTACTGCCAGTAACTAAGCCTTAGAAGAGGCATTTCAGCCTTTTACAATGGAGGGAGGGGGAAACCACACACAAGCTGGGAAGCCACTAAGGGATTAGTGGTCAGGGGAAGGAGGCATGGCTAGGGGAAGGGGCGTAGCCATCTGGGGAACCCCAGAGAGTTGGACTAGGTCTCCACGCCTGCTCTATGCCGTCCTCAGGAGTGTCATGGGGCTCAGAAATAATCACATTTCTTTTCTATTTGTATTTATTTATTACACTTATATCCCACTTTTCTTCCATTGTGGAACTCAAGGTGGCTATATGTGGTTCCCAGGTGGTCTCCCCTCCAAGCACTGACCAGACCCAGACCTGCTTAGCTTCAGCATGGTGGCTGCCTCCTGTGCCTTCAGACTATGCCCTGGAACCTAGGGGGGTTGAAGAATAATCTGTTTTAGCTGAACCCAAATGGTGGGGCTTGCCCATCACTAGTATGCATAGGATGACATCACTAATCCCAAAGTCCTCCTCCCTCTGCTACTCCATCTTCTGCTTATCCTCAAAATGTAATTGGGAAAGAGAACAGCAAGAATCGGGATTTTGTTTCCTTCCCGTTTTTGTTATGGTCACGTGTCGCCAAGGAAAACTGTGAGTGAGCAGCTTTACAATGCAATTTGTGTAGGCAGGAGAGTATGAATAATGGGCCTCCAAGAGCAATCTAGTACGAGCCATGTTATTCCTTCCCAACAAAATGGATGTCTTGGGTCCCAGGGGGTTACATTACGGTTTTAGTAATACATGCCATTTATTAACCCCTGTTTAAAATTCACCCACAATGTCTTTTTCAGTAACTGTTCATAAGCTTGTTCCGATTAAGGCAAGGTATGCAGCAGTTACATCCAAATCTTCTCCAATTAAACCCTATTGTAATGCAATAATTTGCAATTGTCAAATCTGTAATATTCTGCTAAGCAGAAGGCATTAAATCTTGGATGTCCCTTGAGATTCTGTCTCACAGGAATGTCTGCATAGTTATCCCAAAGTGGAGTGCCCGCTCTTGTTCCACTTCTGCTTCTGATTGGACCCAAGGTTCTTACTGGGCTGTGGTGGGGGCTACAGGAGGCATTGACACACCAGGTTTAATGGTGCAAACCCAGTGGAAGATATATCATCAATATATTAATTTGATTTATTTTATTGCACCCTATCCTGAAAGCTGAGATTGCACTACAGTATTTAAAAAAGAGAGTAAACACACCAAAATGTACAATGTTTATTTTTAAAAAGTATTTCAGCCATGGCTGTCAAATGTATGATCCTACTGGAGAGCCAGTGTGGTGGTGTGGTGTAGTGGTTTGAGTGTTGGAAAGGGACTCAGGAGATGCATTTCTGCTTTTCTGGCCACCCTAAGCATTGCTCTGGAGCCAGCGGATGGGTGTGTATCATAATTTTAATTTTCCCACAATGACCTGAAGTGCCCAATGGAATGTTGTCCTGGAGCATTGTGGGACATTTACAATGATGGCTTATAAACTCAGCAACTCAGCATTGATAGGCTGTCCCAGGGTACTGGAGTCCCAGCCCAAGAGTGCCAGATGCTGAAACAGAGCTTGAGAAATTCTGATGAAATGTAAAGTGGTATTTGAAAGGACTATTGCACTAATATACACGTAATGTTTTAAACACTCCAAAATTCTAAATAAACGCAGATATTATTTTAGCTTTTGCTGTCAATGTAATCCTGCAAAAATGGGGAAATGGCACCAGGTACCAGGATATGAAGAACAGTTATTCACAACCCTGTAGGTATCCTTAAGAGACATCCAAGTAGAGCTGAAAAAAGTCCAGTGTTCTTGCTGTGAAGCTGTGATTGCCTTCTGCAAATTTATAACCTGCAGGGTCTTCCATCCAGAACCGAGAAATTCAGATTTTGTTGCTTAACAACTACAGACTTCTAGGCCTCATGGCTACTTAGATTTGTTCGACAGCAACTGAAACCTATCTATGAAAATTACACTGTATTGAAGAACTGAGGCATCCATGCCCTGATTAGATGACTTGTCAGAGGACAGGAAGGCCTGGCTTGCTATGGTCCATGGGGTCATGAAGAGTCAGACATGACTTAATGACTGAACAACAACAACCCGATGGCCTTGTAGGCCTCTTCCAACCCTACTATTCTATGATTCTATGAACCCTTCCTTTGGCCTGTTTCTGATACTACATTGGGAGGCTTGCTTTCTAAAAGAGTGTGCATAGAAGTGGCCAGGTCATTCGCAGAAATGCATCCAGGCCCAAAGTGGAGCATTTAAAAGTCCAACTGACTGCAGTAGCAGAGGCTTTACCATGTCCTAGGCAATTGCAATGCATCAGGAGCAGTGACCAGGCCTGCCATGAAGCAGAGTGCAGCAACCTGTTTCAGGCGGCACCAGGAGGTGGCACATAGATGAAGGCAAGCAGTGGCTGAACAGTGCAACATTGACTGATTGACTGATTTGTATCCCACCTTTCTTCCAATAAAGATGGCACTCAGGGTGTTTTTTAAAACGCATTGACCACACCCAGCAGTCAGGGGAGGGGAAGAATTTGAGCCCCACTTCAGCCATCAAAATGTTTTGGACTTACACTGGCATTTCAGGAACTTTGGCATTTCAGGAGCTAAACTGGAGCCCAGGTCCTTGAACTGTTATGCCTCAGCTGGGCTTGAAAATTTTCCTGAACCCAAGTAGGCTTACCAGTTCATCTACTCATTTCTCCCTCTCCATTGTAGTTGGTTCCTGTCCCGCTGTCAACATTTCCTCTGACTTCTTCATCTGTGCAATAAGCCAGGTGCAATGTCCTCGGTTTGCACATTTTGCTTGCCCTTCCCACTTTTGCTTGTTCCTGGTCCTCCTTTTGACCTGCAAGCCTCTCCTTCAAAGTCCTGGTCTCACCATGTCCTGCCACCTGTTTCCCTTCATTCACTTGGCCAGCTGGCTGGCAAGCCTGCCCGCTTTTATTGAATTCTGACCCCAGCCCACTTCTGAAACTCCGTCTTTTGCCTTCTGATCCAGGGACCTTGGCTTACCTCCTGGTGGACGACCCCCCTGTCCCCTGCTAGCAGTGCCTCTCACTGTTCTCTCCACACAACTCTTGTTATCCCTTCCTATACTCTTGGAACATAGGAAGCTGCCTTATCACTGTGTCAGAACATTGGTCCATCCAGCTTAGTACTGTCTGTAACAGCATTCTCCAACATGGTACCCTCCAGATGTTCTGGACTAAACTTGCATCGGGCCCAGCTAGGATGGCCAGTGGTCAGAAAGGCTGGGAGTTGGCTCTCAAAACATTTGGAGGGCACCAGGTTGGGGAAGTCTGGTCTGCATGGTAGTGGCTCTCCAGGGTTTCAGACCAGAGTCTTTCTCGGATGTACCTGGAGATTCCAGAGCTTGGCCCTGGGATCGTCTGCATGCAAAACATGTGCTGTATCCATGAGCAGCGGAGGCTGGTGGCTCTGATGTCAGTCGGAACTCTAAAGGCAAAGCACCTTGGATAGCTCCTTTAGAGTTCTGACTGGTCCTGGCTGAGACCCGGAGTGGATTCACCACCCCACACATTGGAGCCACCAGCCTCCACTGCCCATGAGCTGTGCCCCATCTTTTCTCCAACAACGCCACCACCACTTGCTTCTGAAATCCAGGCATGGCATGCCTTATAAATACCAGACGGGCACTTTTCAAATGGAGCGCCCTTGCAAGGCATTGTAAATGTTAATGGAGACATCCCCCTTTTTTCTGGTTTGCTTCAGCTACAAAAGTGGGGGTTTCACCCAAACGACCAAATGGTATAGTGGAAGAAAGAAAGACACGGCCAGGAAACAATGCAGGTGGCGGTTGATATGTCAGTGCTTATGTATGGGGCTGGCTTGACAATGACTTGAAACGTAGGCAGTGAACTCCCCTCGCTCCCTCCTTCTGCCGTATCTTAGCAACGGTGCTGCTGCAAGGGCTATTTTAAGAACAGTAACTTTTCACTGAACGTGATTACGAGGCAGAGTGGGCGAGCTTGGCCTATAAAAACGTTGCGCTGGGAGCGCTGCGGCAGGCAGGCCAGGTTTCCCCATGTCCTTAGATTGCAACCAGAGCACTCCGCTGAATCTGAATTCCCTTGATGAGAGAAAGGAAGAGCTGGGCTGGGTTCTGGAGCTCAGCTCCTTCAAATTGCCACTCCAGAAACTTGTAATGAAATAATAACAAGGATAAGCTGAGCATGTCTTGAGCTTCTGATCAAGGGTGTCTGAGAAGGAGAAATGCACATTCTCTGACCGGAAGTCATGCCAGGTGCTCACCTGCATTACTTCAGTTTGGGTCATAGTGCTGAGCCTGTCATTTCTGAGGGAGGAAGGGGGAGGGAAGACAGGTGTCAACCCCAGTGAGAAAAAGGTGACAATGGGCCTGGCTGGACAGGCAAATAATAAAGGAACCTCAACCAACTCATACTCCTTTCTTGGGGAAGGTACGCGAGAAGGTTGTGGTAGGACAACTGCAGGCACTCTTGGAGGATACCGATTATCTAGACCCATTTCAATTTGGCTCCAGCCTGGTTATGGGACCAAATCTGCCTTGGTCACTCTAATGGATGACCTTTATTGAGAGAGGGACAGGAGGAATGCAACCCTGTAAATTATGCTCGATCTCTCGTGAGCTTTTAGTACCATTGGCCATGCTATCCTCCTAGACTGGCTCCATGGATTGGGCAGAGACACTTGGTTAAAGTTCTTCCAGTCCTACCTGAGGGGCCAATTTCAGAGAGTAACATTGGGTGACCATTCCTTGGCCCCTTGCCAATTGAACCATGGGGTTCTTCAGGGCACCACCTTGTCCCCAATGTTGTTTAACATCTATATGAAGCCACTGGGAGTGGTCATTAGGGATTTGGAGCCAAGTGCCATCAGTATGCTGATGACACACAGCTCTGTCTCCCTGTGACATCTGAATTGGGTGAGTCCTGGATCAGTGCTTAGACTCAGTGATGGGCTGGATGAAGGCCAATAAACTGAAGCTGAATCCTGGCAAGACAGAAGCTCTGTGAGTGAGTAGATCCTGAGTTTGGGAGATAGGCTCATTGCCTGTTCTGGATGGGGTTTCACTCCCTTTGAAAGATCAGGTTTGTGGTCTGGGGGTACTCCTGGATCCATCACATCCATCTTTGGGTGGTACGCCAGCTATGGCCTCTCATGGACAGGGATAGATTGGCCACAATGGTACAGGGATTAATAACCTTGAGATTAGGTTACTGCAAGGCACTGTATGTGGAGCTGCCCTTAAGTTTGGTCTGGAAGCTGTGGCTAGTGCAGAGTGTAGCAGCTCAGCTGTTTTGGGAGCTGCCCCTTTTCAGCATGTAACACCTTTGCTGCTGGACCAGCTTTAAGGTTTTGTTTTTGGTGTCTAAATCCCTAAAGAATATGGGACTGGGCTATTTGAGAGAGCACCTTCTCCCTTATCAACCTGCCCAGTCACTGGGTCATCAGATGAGGCATTCCTGGTAGTTTCCCATGGGCCTGAGGTTTGTTCAGAGTCCACTCAGTACAGAGCTGTTAGTGTACTGGCTCCCTCTCTGTGGAATTTTCTGCCACTTGACGTCATGCAGGTGCCAACTTTGCTTTGCTTTTGGCATCTGCTAGGTACATTTTTATTTAAACAAACCTTCCTTGAGCAAGAGACCAACTACATATTTATTGCTGTAATTTGATTTTAAATATTTTTATCCTTTTGTATTTTGGTTTCCCCTGCCATTGATCACAGCTCGGGAATCTTTTTTTAGTTGTAGAGCAGTTTATAAATGTTGTAAGCATATAAATAAATAAAAGAACCATCTTCAGGTTGGTTAGACCAGCCCAAGAAATGGTTATCTCCTGAACTAAGCATCCTATCTTGAGAGTCATTGGGGCCAACATGCAACAGAAGGGGCCCTTTTGAAATTATTCCCATGAAGACACATACATGAAAAATATAACAAAGATATTGAAAAGCTCTGTGAGCAGCATACAAAATTTCTGCTGGCTTCTGCTAGAAGGTCTATGTTGGATTTACTTTTTCTTAACACATTTTATTTAACCTTTACATGTGTTGAGTGAATACAATGACAGTACCAACCCACCAATATATTGTATCTCCTTCTGGTTTCTTATGTGTACACATACACACATAAGACACATATACAAAGATCGCACTTCTTTGTAGGAATTAATGTGCCACCCATGTGGCATGTCTGACAATCACACAGGTAGGAGTTTGTTTTCTCTCTATATACAGGAAAGGAGTGGCCAATACTCATTTTCTGCAGTGTGTGCAGAGGGGGTGAAATTGATATGTGTCATACGTTGCATGCTAATTCCTATTCAGAAATGCCCAAATAGTAGTGTGCAACAGAGGAGCTGGTGGCTCTGATGTCAGTGGGTCGGTGAATCCGCTCTGCGTTTCAGTCACAACCAATCAGAACGCTAAAGGAGCTCTCCAAGGTAGCTCCTTTAGTGTTCTGGCTGGTTCTGACTGAAGCCTGGAGCGGATTCACTGCCCCACTGACATCAGAGCCACCAGCTTCCACTGGTGTGCTATGCAGCCCTAATTGTAATCTGAATCGAATCTGCATGCATGCTTAGGGAGCTGTCCTGGGTGCTGATTCATGCTCTGCTATTAGCAAACTGCTTAATCATCCATACAGTGTGATCCTGTGAACAACATTAACATTAAACCTGTAAAAAGCAAACAACATTTCCCATGGGGTTAGCTTAAATTTTATGGGGGAGTGTTCAGTGGTACTATAGCAGTTAGGGGAATCTACATTTATTAAAAGGGGAAGCAGTATAGCCTAGAGTTGATCTGGTTTGCCTCGTACTTTCATTTCGCTATCTGGTGCTTTAACGTCTCCACAATGAAAAAATCTGACAGCCTCCTGTAGCCATGCTGCAATGAACAGAGAGGGATTCCACTGTTGTTATGCAGTCAGATCTATTCTTGCTGTCATGAAGGGGGCAAAGGCAATCAGATCCTTAAGTACTGCCTGAAGATATTCGACAACGCAGTTCTTATGTCTAAGATATGGGAGCATCTGGTAATCTCAATTATTTACAAGCTAGCGCAATGCCCATCAAACATCATTATATTGAGTGGTGTGTGTGCATGCATGTGTGTGTACATATGTGGCAAGGACTTCCAGGGATATACAGTACAACTCTGTGCACTCTGCACAGAAAGGCAAATTGCATTGTCCTGCGGAATCTCTGCCAGGAGGGGCTGAGCCCCCCCATGTCTGGGGAAGAGGGCAGATTTTCCATGTGGAGGTTCCCTTTGATAGATGCAAATGGCAACCGTCCACTTATACGTTAAAAAGTGTAGTGGTGCATCCAGGTCAGGGCCAGTCCTGCCATGCAGCAGGGTGAAGAGACCTGCTTCAAGCAGCACCATGAGAGTGAAGTGGATAGGGTGGGTACTAAACCTGTTTCATGCCCCCGGTGACCGCAGGTAATAAGCATTAATCCTGCTGCACTCTGAATAGCCCAGTCTCTCCATCTATATAGCATGGAGGTGGGGAAACTCTAATCCAGGGGAAACTGTTATCCAGATGTTGCTGGATTACAACTCCCAGCATTCCTGACCATTAGCCATGCTGTCTGGGGCTGATGGGAGTTAGATTTCAACCACATCTGGAGGGTAACAGGTTTCCCATCCCTGGTACAGGCTCTGATTCTTGGTCATACTAGCATGTGATGGAAAGATCTCTCTCTCTCTCTCTCTCTCTCTCTCCCTCCCTCCCTCCCTTCCCTTCCCTTCCCTTCCCTCCCAACTAGGGATGTATGAGAATTTTGTTTTGCTCAAAAAACATGCAAGCATGCCCTGTTCAAAGCCCCAAACACAATTGCAAGCACATGTCTGCTGAAAATCTTCGCAAATTGCTGGACATGCGCTTGCGTTTGATCTCCACAACAGTCTCGGTTTGATTTTGCACTAACTTCCTACTGCATATTAAAAGCCCTGCTTTATTCTATGGTGGAAACCTGCACAAATTAGGAAATCTGTGCAAATTTGGGGAAATTTGCATAAATTTCATGTTTGATCCTTGCTCGATTTGCACAGTTTTCATATTCGCACAGAACGAGCAACTGTTACAAACATGACTGGGAACCGGGCACAAGACAAATGGTGAGATGGTCAGAGAATTCTAGCAATCTCGAACATCACTCATTTCCCCATCCCTACTTCCAAGCTTTGTACCTCCACCACACGTGTCCCTTTGTAAACTCCCCAGCCACATATTTATAGGTATCTTTTATGATCACTCATTATGCGCTATGCATGAGATTGCATCCACAGAAGTCCCTCTCAAAAGGACTACTGCAGCGGTCAAACGTTGTATCATTTACGGTGCAATCCTATGTGTGTTTAGAAAGAAAAAAGTCCTACAACTCTCAGCATTCCCCCGCCAGCCATGCTGGCTGGGGAATGTTGGGCGTTGTAGGACTTTTCTTCATCTAAACATGCCTAGGATTGCACCCTTCTTAATTTCTTTCAGACATTTCTATGCCACGCTTCAACCGAGGGTCCCCAGAGGGTGGTTCCTAATTATGAATTCACATGGCAAGGCCCTCCCTTGGACTCAAAACTGTAACACGGGAAGGTGGGCTTCAGCTTACTCATTATCAGCTTAACTAATGATCAAATGTCATGGTGTCCTAGATTCTGAAGGCAAAGCATGCCCTGCTGACGCTGCCACCAGAGCAATGCTGAGTGACCCTTCAGCCCCCTCATGCCAGGCACTTACCTCAGAAGAGACGCGGCAGGAACATATATCAGCTACAACCAATGCCACCTCACTTGGCGAGGAGCTACATTCAGAAGAGCTGAGAGAAGATGCAGGTATTGGCTGTGAAACAATATTGGTTGGCCTTTCCATTCCACTGAGCTGTAGCTGAGGCTGTCTGATGCCACCAAAGTTTGCTGTGTTGGCTAGCCCAGTTTCCCCCCTGCTCCCTGGCTGCCATGGCAACTAATTCTAAGTTTTCTAAACCTGACCTTCCCAGTCATTTTACCAAGAGAGGAACTGTGGATGAGAGTTCTGTGTTCTGAACAAGACTGAATGTGGTGGGTATGTAAGTGAGGGCAGCACATTTTCTGGGTGAAGATAGTTATAATATAATTTGCCATGGATTGGACTAGGTGCTGCACTGGCTCCCTATCTGATCTGATCATTTCCTGATTCCAGAGCAGGGGTCCACAACCTCTTTCTGCCCAAGGGCTGGATTCTGGAGAAGTTCTTGGGGCCACATTCCAGCAGTGGGTGGGCTAAGGATGCTGGAGAAATCTGCCGTGGACTCAAATGAGGCTGGTTTCCAACGAATCCAACCTCCGGAGTCCACAGCAGACTGGTCACGCTCACCTCCACGTCTGGAAGAGTTCCCATGGGGTGGCTCTCCATCTTTCTAAAAAAGTCAGTACAGTAATGTTGGTTGCCATTAGCCTATCGCGGGAAAATTACGGCCATAAATGGTGTATTGTATACCATTTGCAGCTATAAAGCACTGACTTTGACCTAAATACAGGCGTAAACAGCTGCAATTTAGATAAAAGTAAATGCTTTACAGCCATGGCATACAATATGCCATTTATAGCTGTAATTTTCACGTGATAGGCTAATGGCAGCTGCCATGAGCATATCGCATTTTTCAGAAAGATGGAGAACTGCTCCGCCACCTCTGGTGGACGTGGCAGGGCTCCAGAGGAATCTGCAGGGCCCCAAGCCACCTGAATTGTCCCGTGATGGACATCCCCCGGGTCCGGGCACTGGGGGGGTTGTACATTCCGAGGGTGGGCTGAAGGAAAAATGAAGTGGCAGCAAAGGCAAAGGATGCAAGGCCAAACTACCACCACCATTTCACTTCAAGTTCCATAGTTTAAGCATGCGCTGTGTGGAGAAGTGCTTCCTTTTAGCAGTCCTGAATCTTCTACCACTCAGCTTCATTGGATGACCCCATGTCTGGGGATTAAGAGGAAAAACATCTCTCTACCTACTTTCTCCACACCATGCATAATTTTGTATGCCTTTATCATGTCTCCCCTTACTCACCAGATACTACATACAAAATGGCCACTGACCCACAGAAGCAATGAAGAAAAATAAAATTAAATGGGAAGGATCTCCAGAATAATATAATTGATCTGTAAGATCGCTTGCATGGGAACAACCTGCATTTGGGAGGTCTTACAGAACAAGTGAAGGAATCTGAACTTGTTTTTAATTTTTAATTTATTTATTTCTTTACAGAGAAGGCTATTGGAAAAATTCCCATACTTCTAAACCTGTTAGAGATTGAGGGTTCACACAAGCTTAGATTGCCTGCTGCTGCTAGTAAACAGGGGAAACCAAGAGACATCGTAGCAAGTTATACATTTTCTAAGATGAAGGACTCATTTATTTATTTATTTATTTATTCCATTCCATTCCATTTCTATACCGCCCAGTAGCCAAAGCTCTCTGGGTGGTCGACAAAAATTAAAACCCAAAAACGCTGGATAAAACAATAGACAATATAAAAGCATTAAAACCGTAATATAACAATACAACCAGAATAAAACCTAGCAGCAATGCAGAGATTTAAAATACAGTTTTAAAACACCAAAGCTAAAAGACTAGGAGGCTAAAATGCTAAAATACTGGGACAATAAAAAGGTCTTCACCTGGCACTGGAAGGAGTACAACATAGGTGCCAGGCGAACATCTCTAGGGAGCTCATTCCACAGCCAGGGTGCCACAGCAGAAAAGCCTGTCTTCCAGGTAGCCACCCGCCTCACTTCCTTTGGCAGGGGCTCACGGAGAAAGACCACTGAGGATGATCTTAGGGTCCAGGCAGGCACATATGGGAGGAAGCGATCCTTCAGATAACCTGGCCCCAAGCCATTAGGGGCTTTAAAGCCAGGGCCTGCAGGAGAAGCCACCACCACCACCACTGGGGAAGAGGCGTGCTTGCTGCTGCTGGGCCTGCTGCCGCCGCCGCTGGGCCTGCTGCTGCTGCCGCTGCTGCCACCACCACCAGGCCTTCCCTGTGGACTTCTGCCTGGCAGACCGCCAGTCCCTTCAGGACCAGGCCCCCAGGTACCGAGCCAGCTGTGCTGCTCCACCTGCCCTCCCTGGAGGGGCGACATAAGCTGGCTGGCTGAGGTGGCCTGGGAGAGCCAGGGCCTGCAGGAGAAGCCACCACCACCGGGGCAGAGGCGTGCTTGCTGCTGCTGGGCCTGCTGCTGCCGCCGCCGCCACCACGCCTTCCCTGTGGACTCCTGCCTGGCATTTTTAAGGGGATTTTAATTGTTTTGTTTATTTGTTTTATTTTGTTGGGGGGGATTTTGTTGTGTTTTTAGGGGTGGGTAGCCTGCCTGATAGGCGGGAGCGAGGGGGCATGTGTCCACCTGATGGAGGCAGTGGGGGGAGTGTTGGGGGCCAAAACATACCGAGGCTGGGCGGCAGGCGCTGGCGGAGCGCTAGGGGCAGGCCATGCCAGGTAAGGGGAACAAGGGAGAGATGTGTAGTATCTGTCCCCTGCTCCGGGCCTGTCCAGAGCCAAAGGATGGCTGGGGGAGGCGTGACCCCATCTTCTGGCCTTCGTTTGCTGCTCTGCAATGCCAGGTCTGTTACCCAGAAAACCTCCCTCATCCATGACATGATCCTGGATGAGGGTGCAGACCTGGCATGTATTACGGAGACCTGGCTGGCCGAGGCTGCTGCTCCAACCCTTGCAGCCATGTGTCCAGCTGGATTTTCGTATGCACAGCAGCCGAGGGCTGGGGATCGGGGAGGGGGAGTGGCTGTTATCTACCGAGAGTCCTTGGTCTTCACCAGACCCCCTCTCCGGGAGACCAAGGTTGCTGAGTGCATGTACTGGAGGTTGGGCCCGAAGGGCAGTCTGGAGATTCTGCTCGTGTACCGTCCACCCCGCTGCACGACTGACTCCCTGGCCGAGGTGCTTGAGGTGGTCTCTGATGTGCGTGTACAGTCCCCTAACTTACTGGTGTTGGGGGACTTTAACGTACATTCGGAGGCCATCCTCACAGGAGCACCTCGGGACTTCATGGAGACCATGGCCTCCTGGGAGCTGCACCATATTCTAACTGGGCCCACCCATGTAGCCGGTCATGCACTAGACCTTGTGTTTGTTTCTGGAGAAGCGGGGAGTGATCTGGAAGTCGGGGGTATATCCACCACCCCCTTGTCATGGTCAGATCACTATCTGGTGATGTTGGACTTCTCAGTTCCACAACCCCTCCGCAGGGGTGGAGGACCCATTAAAATGGTCCGCCCCAGGTGTCTTATGGATCCAAATGGATTCCTGAACGCGCTTGGGGATTCTCTGGGGCATGCCAACGGCCACTCGGTCGAGACCCTGGTGGGTGGCTGGAATGCCGCAATCACTGGGGCATTAGATCGGGTGGCTCCGAAACTCCCTCTCCCCCTGAACATGGCTCGGACTGTACCATGGTTCAATCCGCGGTTACGAGCTCTGAAACAGGAGGTGAGACGGCTAGAGCGCCGGTGGTGGAAGTCTCGCTCCAAAGACGATCAGACATGGGCTAGAGCTGTATCTTCAGCCTATCACGTGACGGTAAAGGCAGCAAAAAAGGAATATTATGCTGCCTCCATCGCGTCTGCAGAGTGCTGTCCCAGGAGGCTGTTCCAAGTGGTCCGGAGCCTGGTTGGTCCAGTTGCTCTGGAACCGCTGGAGTATTCTAAGGCCTCCTGTGAGGCTTTGGCAAGGCACTTTGCAGATAAAATTGATCAGATTAGGTGTGTTACTCTGCACGCTGTGGATACAGTTAGTGAGCAAGAGGCGGCCTGTGGCAAACCGGTTTTGTGGGATCAGTTCCAGCTTCCTCCTCCTGATGAAGTGGACAAGGTGCTTTCATCTGTAAGGCCGACCACCTGCTTACTTGATCCTTGCCCATCTTGGCTCATTATGAGCTGCAGAGAGAGACTGGGTGAGGGGATCAAGGCGGTGGTGAACGTCTCCCTTGAGGAGGGAGTGATGCCATCAGCCCTCAAGGAGGCAGTGATAAGACCGCTCTCAAAGAAGCCCTCCTTGGATCCTCAAGTTCTGAACAACTTTCGCCCAGTCTCAAATCTGCCATTTTGGGGCAAGGTGATTGAGCGGGTGGTGGCGGTGCAGTTGAAGGCACACTTGGAAGAAGCCGATTATCTAGACCCATTTCAGTCGGGCTTCAGGCCTGGGCATGGGACAGAAACGGCCTTGGTCGCCTTGGTGGATGATATGAGGAGGGCTCTGGATAGGGGTGAATGCTCCTTCCTTGTTCTCCTCAACCTTTCAGCGGCTTTTGATACCGTTGACCACGGTATCCTCCTGGACCGCCTGGAGGGGTTGGGCATTGGAGACACTGTATTGCGGTGGTTCCTGTCCTTCCTCTCCAGCAGGTACCAGAGGGTAGCACTGGGAGAGGTGGTTTTGGACCCGTGGCCACTTACTTGTGGGGTGCCACAGGGTTCCATCCTCTCCCCGATGCTATTAAACATCTATGTGAAGCTGCTGGGGGCTATCATCAGGAGGTTTGGGGTGCAGTGTCATCAATATGCGGATGACACGCAGCTCTACCTCCCATTCAAATCTTCACCAAGGTTGGCCATAGAATCCCTGTCCAAATGTCTGGAGACGGTGAGTGGCTGGATGGGGAGGAATAAGCTGAAGCTGAACCCTGACAAGACCGAGGTACTTTTGGTGGGAGACAAGAGGAGGCTGGGGGATGTTGACCTGGTGTTGAATGGGGTACGGCTACCCTTGAAAGACCAGGTCTGCAGCCTGGGGGTCATTTTGGACTTCCAGCTGTCCATGGAGGCTCAGGTGTCAGCTGTGAGCCGGACAGCGCTGTATCAACTCCATCTGATACGGCGGCTGCGCCCCTTCCCAACCATCTGCTCCCATCGGTAGTACATGCCCTGGTCTCCTCTCGTTTAGACTACTGTAATGCGCTCTACGTGGGGCTACCCTTGAAGACAGTTCGGAAGCTGCAGCTGGTACAGAACGCGGCGGCTCGCCTGATTAAAGGCAGCCGCCGGCGAGATCACATCACTCCAGTGCTGAAGGAGTTGCACTGGTTACCAGTTGTTTTCCGGGCCAAATTCAAGGTGTTGGTTCTGACCTTTAAAACCCTATATGGTTCTGGCCCAGCCTATCTTAAGGAGCGCCTCCAGCAACACCAGACAGGCCGCTTAACAAGATCAGCCTCGGATGGCCTTCTCTCTGTCCCATCAGCCAGGACAGCTAGACTGGTGGGGATGAGGGAGAGGGCCTTTTCTGTGGTGGCCCCCACTCTGTGGAACTCCCTCCCTAGGGAACTCCGTCATGCCCCCTCTTTAATGAGCTTCCATTGTGCATTAAAAACGTGGTTGTTCAGGCATGCATTTGGGGTGGGTTAGGGTATTTTAAAAAAAAATTATGATAGAATTTTATTGTTTTAAATTGTTTTATGGTGTGTTGTGCATCGCCCAGGGTGGCTGGGTGACCAGCCAGATGGGCGATTAATAAATTTAATAAATAAATTAAATGTTAATACCAGCACTTCAAATTGGGCCCAGAAATGGACTGGCAGCCAATGCAGCTGGAAAAGTACTGGCATAATGTGATCTCTTTGGCCAGTCCCTGGTAACAATTTTGCTGCCCTATTTTGGACCAGCTGAAGTTTCCGGACCATTTTCAAGGGCAGCCCCACATATAACACATTGCAGGAATCCAGGTGAGAGGTTATCAGAGTGTGGATAACAGTAGCTAGGCTATCTCTGTCCAGATAAGGGCATAGTTGGTATACCAGCCTAAGCTGATAAAAAGTGTTCCATGCCACTGAGTTCACCTGTGCCTCAAGTGACTGTTCTGGGTCCAAGAGCGCCCACAAACTATGAACCTGATCCTTTAGGGGGAGTGCAACCCCCTCCAGAGCAGGTTGAATATTACCTAGCCAGGCAGACAAACCACCCAGTAACAGTATTGTCTGGATTGAGTTTCAGTTTATTGGCCCTCATCCAGTCCATTACTGTGCCCAGGCACTGATTCAGAACAACCAGTGCCTCACCTGGGTTTGATGAGAAAGAGAGGTAGAGCTGGGTGTCATCCACATATTGATGACGCCTCAGCCCACACCTCCGGATAACCTCCCCCAGCAGATTCGTGTAGCTGTTGAACAGCATAGGGGATAAAATAGAACCTTGTGGAACCCCATGGCACAATTGCCATGACACAGAGCAATAATCCCTCAGCACCACCTTCTGGAATCGGCCATCCAAGTAGGAGCGGAACCACTGCAGTGCAATGCCTCCAATTCCCAACCCAGACAACCTATCCAGAAGGATACTATGGTCGATGGTATCGAAAGCTGCTGAGAGGTCCAGGAGAATCAACAGGGTCACACTTCCCCTGTCCTTCTCTGGGCAGAGATCATCCCACAGGGTGACCAAGGCAGTTTCCATTCCAAAACCAGGCCTGAAGTCCAACTGAAATGGATCTAGATAATCCGTTTCATTCAGGATTGCCTGGAATTGTCCTGCAACCACCCGCTCAAGCACCTTGCCCAGGAAAGGGATGTTGGCCACCAGCCTATAGTTGTTAACATCCTATGGGTCCAGGTTAGGCTTTTTCAAGAGTGGCCTGATTACCTCCTGTTTTAAGGAGGCTGGCACCACTCTCTCTCTCTCTCTCAAGGACTGTCTATATAAACAGGCTCCAGATAGTCAGCATATGAAATATCAGGAGAGATAGTTCAATATTTTATTCATCTGTCGTACTGATACAATCAGCATTGTTTCTCCACAAACACAAAAAGCTGCCTCTTTTTTCTTCTTTTTTGCAGTGACATATATATCTTGGATTATCCAACTGAGTTTGTGTTTCATTTCTGGTTTCTTTGTTTCGTTGGCCCCTTGCTTCCCACCCCCACCCCTGCGATAACTGTACTTCTTGACAGTTAATAAAACTCAATACTCTTTTTTTAAGGAAGGGAGCCAACCAAGCCTCTCTGGGGAGTGGGGTTCCACAACCTGGGCACCACAGTAGAAAAGGCCATGTGTCCCAACCAAGGTGGGAAGGACATAGGCTGAATCTGCATGTAGCAGTTATACCGTTATCATACTGCAGTGATAATGATTGGTGCCCATTTGTGTCATGTGCACTGATAGTTATCATCTCAGTATGATAATGGTAAAACTGCAATGTGTAGATTCAGCCATAGAGGGCTTTGGAGGAAAGATCAAAATATGTGTGATGGATACTGGACTAGATTGGAAAGCTGTGCATGGATTTAAGGATCTGAATCCTGAGAGAGGAGAATGCGTTTGGCAACAGAGTTCCAGACAGAGGTGAGATCAGAAGCTTCTGGCAATTCCAGATATCTTCTCAACAGGGGATCCAATTAATATTTTTTCTTATTATTTGGTATATGTATCTATAACAATGGGTTATAAAACATTTGTACAGGGAGCCACACGTTTTGTCACACAAAGCAATGCCCTGCTCCCTTCCAAAATAGTGCATACATTTCACAGCACATTGCTCCAAAAGTAGATCCATTATGACTGAGCATCAAATATTTATGTAGGAATAGGTTTGCTGCACCAGGGGCATATCATAATGAAAGCCAGTGATGAATACATATCTTGCTTACTGGGATGACAGAAAATGTACAGCTGTTCTGGGAGATTTGTAAGAATAGCTATTGGAAAAAAGATTTCGAAAAACAGGTAGCAAGTAGCTCTTACAGTATGTCAGCAACATTTTTTTACTTTAAAGAATACAAAGACAATTCCTTTAGTTTAGCTTTCTCTCTCCTTCTGCTGCCCTCTACTGTCTGAGCCAGCAGGCATAAGAATCACTTCAGTACTGCATTCTTTGATGTACTTTCCCATGCATTGTTTCACATATTCCTATAGGTTCGTTGCAAGTATGTTCAGTCACCACTGAAGACAATGGGACTTGTTAGTCATGACTAGATTCCATTCTATTTCTTTCAGTAAGACTAAGCCTGGAATCCTAAAATGAAGGCTTTCACCTACCTGGGAGTAAGCCCCATTGAACTCAATGGGAATTACTTCTGAGAGACATGTATAGCATTAATTTATTTATAAATGTATGAGCTGCCTTTTGGTCCAAATAGGAACCCCAAGGTGATTTAAATTTTTTAGATATGTATTGCACTGCTAGTCATGAGTAGCTGGATTGTGGCCTTAATGTATAGGTTTATTATCAGAATTCCAACCCTTGAAATGTTTATAGAGGCTTATAAACATTATATTGTTCAGTCCAATAATAAGCTTTGAGATACTGCTGTTGTTTCATTTTACTACCGTAGATCTCTCTCTCTCTCTCTCTCTCTCTCTCTCTCATACACACACACACACACACACACACACAGAAGGAGAGAGAGAGAGAGAGAATGAGAGGGGGGAGAGAGAAAGAGAGAATAAGGGAGAGAGAATAAGAGAGAGGGGGAGAGAGAGAGAGATTTACTCAGTGCCTCCAAGGGGCAGGATTTGGGATGCATTTTGAAACTAGGTCTCTCAGAATAACACCTACCATGCTAGCCACTAGACAATGCCAATTTAGGGCGCAATCCATTGCGGATAGGCGGCCTCCAACGAACTCAGAGATGACCACCAATGCAGATCCAGTGCAGGGCAGGAGAAGCATGGAGGGGATCATTCCCTCCGTGCTTCTCCTGCCCTGCATTTGTGGCCACACAGCCGATTTTGGCTATCTAGCTACGGGAAGGCGGAGTGGGGGAGGAGGCTGCTGGACAACATGTAGGATGTATCATACCAGCATTTCCACCTTCCCTGCCCTGGAACGCCCCATTTTGGCTGCTGCCCTGAGAGGCAGCACAGAATGGGGGGAAGGTCAGTTGACTGAGAACCGACCTCAGAGTGTGGGCTCCGAGGTTGGTTCCTGGAAAACCAGATATCCTATGGCCGTCTAGCCACTGACTAGCAGCCATAGGATTGCTCCCTAAAGTTATTTCCTTTTTCTTCTAGGGCCATTGTTCCATCTTAACTTGAAAAATCACAGCTCAATCTTTTGTATGTATACTAATCCCATTAAGAGTAATGGGATTTTACTCTCATGTTTGTGACCATAGTCTTGGAGATCTAGTTGCTTTTTTTTAAATATCTCTTGTTGGCCTGTTACAAAGAAAACAAAAACAAAGCACAGCATCTCAGTGTACACTATAGATGCACTTCTAGATGGGGCTGTCAGAGAAATCTGCAGCAGAACCAAATGCATTTGGGTTTTCATGAATGCAACTGCGGATTCCGCAACAGACCAACTTTCCCCCTGTTGGGCAAATTCCACAGACTTGCGGACGCTTTTCTAACTTTCTTGAAATTTGCACAAATTTTGCCATAGAAAAATAAGCAAACAAAACAAACAAAACATGGCCAAAAATGTGCATTTCCCCCATAGGCTAAAGCATGAAAATGCGCATTTGGGGGAATTGCTGCATTTTTGCATGTACAAAATTGTGCAAATTTGCATTTATGCAAATTTGGAAAAAAATCCGATTCTGTTGATGGGCGGATGACAGAATAAGAGGTGCCAGACAATCCAAGAAACACAAATGGAACAGATTTAACACAGTCCATCCATCCCTTTTTCTAGGGATAAGCTAAACCCATTGGAGAAATTCCATTAATTGATCCAGTCCCCATATGTTTGGGTCTCCCCTGAAACATCTTGGTTTCCAGGAGTTTTATGGTGGAAATTAGAGGGACAATAAATACAGGGCACTACATCCAATGATGGGTGAGTGCTTTGGGATTTCTCCACCCACCCGCCCAGTCACTGCAGTCTCCTGCTCCCCTAGCCCAGCCTCAGCACATATGCTGTGTCTCTAATCAGAGTTGGAATTTCAGGCTCTGTCTGGTCAAACATTTGTTCCGCTAGATTTGACTTGTCCTTTGTTACACTGGACTTGACATTTCTTCCCTCCCATATAAAATATATCTGTCCTCATCAAAGTGAATTGACAGATGGAGCTTCACTTTTTCTGAAGCCTGAGTGGTTTCAGATGGACATTCCAAACTAAGTGTGCATAAGATTGCAGCCCAAATAATGTGTTTCTTGTAACACTGCTCAATCATTTAAAAATGCATATGTTTCATGACATTGTAGCATCCCCCTAAGTGACTTTCAGCTCTGAATGGAGGAATTACTGATCTCTCTCTCTCTCTCTCTCCCCCCTTTTTATGCTATTTGGATGCTGTCTTAATTATGACTAAGTTAAACATCTTCCACATACTTTTCATTTTGTTTTTAGTTGTTATATCTGTCCTGCTTTTTTCAGCTTGTGTTGTTGAGTGGCCCATTCAGGATACTGATGTTTCATCAAATGCAGTTGTCTGGTGCCTGTTGACAATGCTCACATCACTTTATCTTCCCATGGCCCATTTCCTTTGCTCAGTGCTCAGGTTTAGAGGGACCAGAAGGGGCCACCCCCATTTAAATTTTGTGTTGACGACTACACTTCAGAAGGTGCTACCTCCAGAACCAGAGGCAGTGAGCCTATGTACACCAGTTGCTGGGGAACATGGGTGGGAGGGTGCTGCTGCACTCATGTCCTGCTTGTGGGTTCCTGGTCAACAGCTGGTTGGCCACTGTGTGAACAGATTGCTGGACTAGACTGACCATTGGGCTCCTCTTCTGTTCTTAAGGCTGTGGGTGGCCTGATTCAGCTAAAATGGAGGGGGGACTCAGGGGGTAGAGCATGTAGGTTTCATTAAGGTCCTCCCTACCTCCCCAAATTTGACCACTGCCTTGTTGATCTACATGGCTTGAAGTCCCGAAGCACTGAAACACCGTGATGCCATGATGTAAAGTTAATCCATTTGACATGTGGAGCCAGATTTTGCAGTGTAGATCCATGTGATCTTATTCATGTCAGTCATGGCTGCTGATGGAAGCAGCAGCTGCAGTCTTGGCAGGTAGCAGCATCCCCACCCCACAACCTCTTGGTCAGGCCTGGGTGCTTCACCTGCACTGCAGTGACCCAGGAGCCCCCCAGGAGGCCTTTGATGAAGGGGCATGAGCAAAAAAAGGATGAAATCATAGACCAGCCTTCTTCAACCTGGGTCCCCCCCACCGCACCCACAGAGGTTTTGGACTACAGCTCCTCTCATCCCTGAGTGTTGGCCTTGCTGGCTTGGGCTGATTGGAATTTTTGTTGTATGAAACCTCTGGAAGGCACCAGGTTGGGAAAGGGTGACATAGACCATAGCAGTAATAGGTGGGTACAAAGGAGCACCCATAGCTTTTGAAATATACACTGTATTTAAGATTGCTTCTTGGATGAAAATCTCTGTCCTTTTGAGAGCGCAAATTTTAACTTAGAATAATTGAACACTACAACTCGTTGGTAAGAACTGCAACACTTTAGTTTTAGCCAGTAGAAGCTGGTGGCTCCGATGTCAGTGGGGCAGTGAATCTCTTCCGGGTTTCAGTCAGAACCAGTCAGAACTCTAAAGGACTCTAACTTCTAAAGGAGCTCCTTTAAAGTTCTGACTGGTTCTGACTGAAACCTGGAGCGGATTCACAGCCCCACTGTTATAGGAGCCACCAGCCTCCACTGGCTTTAGCTATGAGTTGTTCTGGTCCAAGGGCAAGTAGCCCAGCCAGCTAGCCCAAAAGTGGAGCCTGGGAATCTCCCTCAGCAACCAGTTGCTCAGATATATTTGTTTTATTTACATATTTATAAGCTGTTTCTCTGGATCAAGTCCAGGCTGAGGAATTTGGGTGCTTTATAGCAGGTAGAGCACAAGATTGGCTCTCTAATTGTCTCAAACCAGGAGGACTCTGGGTTTCAGTAACAGTGTCATGGGTAGAACAACCTACATACATTTCTTTCTCTGGCCAACAGCCCCACTGGTATAGGGAGAAGGGAACCAGAAGATGACTTGCAGGAAGGTTTTGGGTTTGATGCTTGTGACACCTGACTCGAATGTATTCTGTCACGTCTTCCTCAAATGGTATTGTAGGAAAGTAAAATCCTTTACTACTACAAAAAGATCATACTTCCTTGTACCGTCCTTGGCTTACCAGCTACATCTGCTGCCATTTAAATATGCATTTAACAGTGTTGAGATATACTATATAGAGAGAGTTTAAGGTCAAAGCCTTAGCACTGCATGTAAGATGTGAGGGGGTCTCTCTCCACCCCCACCATTTCTAACTTGCTGAGGGTCAGAAAGGTTTAGGGGGAAAGGGAAAAAAGCAACACATGCCAAGATAATATGAAGTAGCTGGATGTTTACAGAGTATTCAAAATACCTTTAGATGCAAAGCATTCAGAAAGGTAACTGGGATTTCTTTCTTTAAAAGGAAAAAGAAAGAAAGAAAAAACCCTGATAGACTTGTAAGGAAATCCCTTTCAAGGAGTTATCTGATGTAAAGCCATATAGGAAAGTGAATATGCATCTAAACTTGTATTGGGGATTCTGTGGTTTGACTACAGCACTATAAAACAGGAACTGTTGGCTCTGCTTGCATTTACAGACCAAAGCAATGAAGGAATAGGGCTCAGCTTAAGTCTCTTGCCTCTGCGCTTGGTACCCCAGAACCAAGAACCAACTCTGCCCCCTTCTCAGTTTTGTTTATCCTATCATGTATATATGTGTATATGTATGTGTGATTGTGTGTGTGTGTGTGTATTCAAAGCAAGTAACAAAGTTCTGATAAAAACACATTAATAAAATTCAATAAAACAACAAAGGAGCAGCAGCAGAGATGATACAACACTACGATCAGCAGAACAACTAAATACGAAGAGCCTTCCTGAATAAAAACACCTTAACTACTGGTCTAAAGGCATAAAGAGGTGGGGCCTAACAAAGCTCTGTCGTCTCACCACTGAAAAGGCCCGGTCTCTGGTACCTGCCAACCATATTTCTCTTGGCAATGAGACAAAGAGCAGAGCCTCTGAAGCAAGTTGTTATGCTTGGCCAAGGTCGTAGGGGTAAAGGCAGGCCTTAAGGCAATCTGATCCCCAGCCATTAAGGGCCCAATGCCAGATGGATCTGAATCAAGTTAATGCCAGATGGAACTGAATCCATCTTTCTTAAATATGGCTGAGTTGAAGGTAAATGCAAAGAGACAAAATTCTTATTATTACTCCCCAGTACAGCACACTGAGGACCGATTCAGACATTAAGTGTTTTTTAGATATACACCGAAAAATGCTGGCTTCCTGTGATGTCTGAATATGGTCACTCAGCCTCAGCCTCCTCCAGAGGCAGTATGCTTACATACAGCAGGAGGGTGCTGTTGCACTCATGCCCTGTTTGTGGGTTTCCTGGCCGACAGCTGGTTGGCCACTGTGTGAACAGAATGCTGGACTAGATGGACCCTGAACCAGCAGTACTCTTCTTATGGTCTTATGTTCTTATCTGCAGTGTGAGGATAATAAGACTGACTGACCTCATAGGCTGTAGCAAAGATTTCATAGGCAAGATATGTAAACGTCAGTGCACGTTGACAGCCAGTGTGATGTAGTGGTTAGACTGGGAGACTAGGATTGGGGAAACTTGGGTTGAAATCCCCACTCAGCCATGAAGCTCATTCGATAATCCCGAGCAAGTCGCTGTATCTCAGCCTAACCCACCTCACAGGTTTGTTGTTATGATTAAGGAGGGAAACCATGGATACAATTCTTGGCCCCTTGGAGGAATGGTGGGATAAAACAACACTTCTAAATAGAACAACACTCCTAAATACTATGGAAATACATTTATTGTTGTTGTTGTTATTGTTGTTGTTGTTGTTCCTTATAATAATGAACTCAGCTGGTGAATGCTGACAGAATTGTAGCCAAAACGTGACCACTGAGAAACAAGGGGGAGATATCAGCATGCTTAGGTGAACCCTGAGGTTTGCAGAAATACAGGTGTTTTTTTTAAAACCTGAAAGGGCAAGAAAAGGAGGGATGTAGGAGAGTTCTGGTCCTTTCCTTGCCCTCAAGCCCCCTCTTCCAGCCATCACTGGGACCTGTGTTTCCAATAGAGCTATAACTTGAACTCAACCACGGGAGCCTCTCTCAGCCCCCCCCCCCCGAGTTCTCTTTCCTGATCATGCTCAGGAGTGACAGCAAGGTGAGAGACATTAGCCCCCACACGTTTGCCAGGGAGCAGGACTGTGCTGCTTGCACTGGGCAAGGTGTTGCCCCCTCCATCCCTTGGCCTCCATGGATTGACATGGATGTCTGAAGTGAAAGAGTCTATGCATGTGCACCTGTGTGAAGGGGCTTTGCTCTTTATCTAGAGCAGGGGTGCTGAACCTCAGGCCAAATCTGGCCCTTCGGGTGTCCCAGTCCAGCTCTCTGGAGTCCCCAGATGTCCATGCCCCTTTCCTCTTCCTGCCGATGGTTCGGTGGTTCCCTGGCTTTTGCATGGCTTTTTTCTATCCTAATTTTTTTTTTTTTGAAATGCCTCTCCTAAGGCTTAGTTCCTGGCAGTAAGAGCTTTAAGCTAAAATATACTGGTCTGTTGGGCCTGTCCCTTTCAGCTTTGGCCCCACCTGCTTTTGCCACCACTGGAATGCGACCCCTGACAGCTTCTCCAAAATTGAATCCATCCCCTGGGCTGAAAGAGGTTCAACATCCCTGATCTAGAGATGATAAGGACAGACCTAGGAGTGCCATGTAGCTCTTCTGTTCTTAGAGACATTCAAGTGCAGTTCACGAAAGTGAATCTTTCTTTCTTCCTTATTTATTTCATTTCATTTCATTTATATCCCACCTTTTTTTCCTCCTCAAGGAACCCCAGGCAGCATACATAACCCTCCTCCTCCTCACCGTTGTATCCTCACAACAACAACCCTGTGAGGTGGGTTGGGCTGAGAGTCTGTGACTGGCCCAAAGTCACCCAGTGAGCTTCATGGCCAAGTGGGGACTAGAAGCCAGATCTCCCAACTCTCAGTCCAACACTCTAGCCACTACGCCACACTGGCTCTCTTCCTGGCTGTCTTTATTTTTATTATTTTTTAAGAGCACAAGAAGGGAGTGGGGAGAATTTCCGCCTTGTGTGTATCATGTGCATGTGTGCGTATGTGCATTGTGAATAAAAACCTTTTGAGTCTTGACAACACAGTATGCAATTGTTTCATCAGTTAGCCTAGCTGCTTGTCATGTTCACCACTCACCGTGTCACTTTTACCAGTCACGTTGTCACTTCTATCACTCACCTTGTCACCTTCACCACTCACCTCATCAGTTTCACCACTCATCTCATCAGTTTCACCACTCACCATGTCACATTCACCACTCACCTCATCAGTTTCACCACTCACCTTGGCTGCCTGGCTCTTAAGCATGTTCATGGTTTACACTGTGGACACTGTGAGCTCTTTGATGCGTGCACATCAAAGCTCCTGTACTCCTTAATCTCTCTTTTCCTTCTTTGTTTGTCCTTCCTCTTGCATGGCCATCACTCTGTATTTCACATCCTACAAATCTGGCCGCATCTGATCTTGTCTCCTCAGCCAAGAAGACGTCGGCGTGTGCAGATGAACAGGAAAATGCCACTCTGCCAGCCTCTGAAGAGAATCCACAAGCCTTACTTCTTTCGGGATCCATGGAATCGCCCCAGAAACAGATGGACAGGAACTCAGCACAGCTCCCCAGCCCTCCTCCATTGCTTCCAATGCCACCACCCAAGATTGTACCCAAAGTCTCAAAGATTGTACCAGGTCAGTCTCATTCAGGCACAAGGACTCTTCTTTACAGCAAAAAATAACAATAAAATGGGAAGGCACCCCATTTGGCTGGTGAGCTCAGTATTGTTGACACTCTGGGAGTGGGATTGGTGGGATACTCAGCCTATATAAAAATGGCTAGATTCTGCCCAGCTACTTCTTAAGACTTGGAGGACTGGGACAGGTTCCCTTGCAATCTGAGAACCAACACATAATGGTATTTGGTACCTGTCTGCTAGAATTTTATAGGTAACATGCAATGGTATCTAGTATTTAACATTTGACAGTGTATGACATTTTCTGTTTGATGGTCTGCCATGATCAAGACAGGCAAGAGAGACAAGAGTAAATGCTTCTCTTCCCAACTTTGAATTTAAATTTCACATTCAAATTGCAAAACTGAATTTCACATTCAGGGTTTCATATTGCATATATACTAATAGTGAACTCAGGTGCTTAATAGGGTGGCCATTTATGCATCACCCCCCCCCGCCAAAAAATGTACAAAAGAGGATACAGATGCACATTTAGAAGTAATTACTATAAATTAAATACAAATACAATACATCTCACCCTAGTGGGGAAGATGGTGACCAGATGACCTGTGTTCCTGCTCTTATCTCCTCTCCAGCTCCCATCTGTAGATGGGCAACTTCAAGACCCCTGTTGCTCTCCCTTCATATGGTTCTTTACCTTTAAACTGGACATGGACTGGACAGTGCTTCAAACAGAGGACAACTTCAAATAGAGGACTGTCCTCTGTAAAGTAGGACACATGGCCACCTTAGTGGTGCATAATGATAGCTAAGTGGCCAAAACAGGGCTTTCTGAGAAACAAGAGGGAGGTACCGGCAAGTTCAGGAGTACCCCAAAGTTTGCAAAAGTAAAACAAATTCACCAGAAAAAGGAAACTAAGAGCTTTTCTACACGAGGCTGTTAATCCACTGCATCTACTTTTGATTTTGTCACAGAATTGAGATCCGAGCACAATAGGAAGAATGTTTCCCCCTTTCCTCCTTTTCTGCTACATAACCTCTAGGTGGTACTGTGGTATAGCAGGATAGCACAAATACATAAGAGGAAATTGTGCTTTCTTTCATTTTTTTTAAATGAGAAATAATACCTCATTTTCCCTGCTTAAAAAAAAAACCTTGCAGAAAATGCTGTTTACAAACAGAAGTGAAACTTGAGGGTCATCTAAAGAACCCATAAACAACCTTGAGTAGGGGATGATGAGCACACAACAAATGCCTCATGTAGAAAAACTCTAAGGAGGGCAAACCCCCCCCCCCATAGTCCAATGAAGATTGAGCATGCTCACTGGTCACAGAAAGCATGTCTGGTGGGGGATGGAATGGAGCATCCTGAAAGAAAGCATGGCTGGAACACTGGACAGGAGCACACCACAGTGCAGCCTTTTGTTGCAGGTCTGTCATCTGAGTAAACATGCATTGGATGGTGATATCAGGCTGTCCTGCATTCAAATGGCACCACTGCCATGATCTCACTAGGTGTCATTAGGCAAGCTACAATCTCTCCACCCCCTCTTCAGTTTGGGGATAATACTGCTAGCCGTCCTTACAGGGTTGTTGTAAGGATGACTGAACTGCTCTGAACACTTTTGAGAAAAGCAGTGCTATATAAATGGTGAGCATTACGCTCTAGCACAGTCTTCCCCAACTTTGTGCCCTCCAGATGTTTTGGATTACAACTCCCATCAGTCCCAGACAATGTGACCAATGGCCAGGGATGATACGACAACAACTTGGGAAAGGCTGTTCTAGCAAACTGTATGAGAAATGCTGCTGTTCTAGCTTGGTATGAATGAAGAAACTCTATATGTTGTATCAGAGTCCAGATTTCATATCCATAAATCATGGCACAGACCCCAGGGAAGATATCCTGTACCCCTGTAAGGCTGGTTATACCAATTTCCCCAAGGTTATCTTACCCAGGGTACAAGCATGTCAAAATAAGCAAATACTGGGGTGCTTGGTAACAGTTAAGCGGGGCAACCCAAAGATGGGTAGCCCAGCTGAAGTTCTTCATTCACATCTCAAGCTTGAGAATAGGAAGCAGAAAGGAAAATGGGAGGAAATGAAACCATATGGGATTTACTTACTTACTTACTTACTTACTTACTTACTTACTTATGTACGTATGTACGTACGTACTTACCAACCAACCATTCCATGGCAAAGATTTTGCAGTGGTTACCAACAAGATAAAAGAATACAACCCCATAATTAAAACAATTAAAACATTTTAAAAGAAACAGATTCAGCATGCTTTAAGGCAGGAGGGTAGAGCATCAGGGGCCTCAGCATCAGGGGCCAAATCCAGCCTGTTTCTCTTAGGATTCCTAAGGTGGCCATGCTCCCTTCCCCTGGACCCATGCCCTTTCGCCCAGCTACAGATGGTTTGGTGTTTTCCCAGACTTCGTACAGTTCTTCCCCCATTCTTAAGGATCGAGATGTCTCTCCTAAGGCTTAGTTACTGGCAATAAGAGCTTTAAGATAAAGCATGCTGGGATTTGGGGCCCCACCCCTTTTGCTTTCAGTCCCACCCACCATTGGAATGCAGCCCCTGAATGCTTCCCCAAAATGGAATGTGACCCTCAGCTGAAAGAGGTTTAACACCCCTGGTTTAAGGTCTGCAAAGAAGGGACCCAGCATTGACAAAACACTATGAACGATGGGGGTGGGGGTGGGGTTTTGTTGGCCTTCTTGAGCATCATTCTCATAGGGTGCCATCAAACAGCCCGGTCAAGATACCTGAAAAGTAAAATCCATCCTAGTGGCAGAATCATTCTCTGTCAACAGCATGCCTTGTGGTGCTTTGAGTATCATTGGGTTTAAACTCACATTTTCAACACTTGATGGCACTGACTCTTTAGCAGTTGCCAATCTCAACAAATGTGTTACGTTGGTGGGATTTTCTTTTTAACTGTTTGCTTTAAACATAAAAAATGTGCTTTATTTTGTGAAATTACCAGCCAAGGTCTATGGGCAAAATCCTATGGCATAAGTCATACAACTACAAAGGCCAGTTTTTCCTAGTTTAGCGGCTTGCGGCATGTTCAGGGGGCCTCCAGAAATTCCTCAATGAGAAGATCTGTAATGGCAGACAAGTTTCTCAGAAATGCATCTTACTCAAAGGAATGATTTTTGGCCCATAAACATAAATCACAGAATGAGGGCTGGCATAAAACACAAATTTAAGGTGCAATCATAATTGGCCACCCTGTGACCAACTCTGTAGATTAAGGCCATAATCCCATTCATGTGTAGACAGAAAGAAGTCCTACGGTTCCCAGCATTCCCCAGTCAGCATGGGGACCTTTTTCTGTCTAAACATGAATAAGATTATGGCCTTGATCTACAGAGTTGGTCACAGGGTGGCCAATTATGAATGGCGAAAAAAGAGGAAATGCATCAACAACAAAAAAAGGACAAAAGAGGGCCATGATTTGCATAACATTTACATATGCTAATTTATATGTATAGATGCACATTTAGAAACAATTACTATAATTTAAATAGAAATGCAATACATGTCACCATAGTGTGGAAGACTGTGACCAGGTGACCTGTGTGGCTGCCTGTTCAGTCTGCCGCCCAGGTGCTGTTGCTGGGAAACAGTTCTTTATCTTCAAACTGAAATTGGTCCTTCAAACAATGTCTGTGTCTGTAAAAGAGGCCACTCTAGCTTGGTCATCAGTTTTGTGGAGCAATCTTGGGTAGGGATGTCAAAGAAATCCTCAACAGATTCAAATGAGTTCAGATTCTTAAGAATCCAATCTGAAGATTTCTCAGCAGACCAGCTTTTTCCAAATCACATGGAATTGCAGACCAATTTTTCAGTTCAGGGAGGATTTGGGCTGATTTGTGTTAGTGCTAATGTGCACTTGTGCATATGCACTAATGTGCATTCATTAATTCGTATTAGCGCATGTGCGCAAGTGCAGGTTAGGGCTACTGTGCATTAGTGCTAGTACGAATTAGCGCAAGTAAAATGAAATTCTGGTTAAAAATAAATAAATCTGATTTCCTTAATGAGTGGATGCCGGAATGAAAGAAGCCTGTGAAACACAGAATGGATTTAACAAAATCCGCACATCCCTAATCTTAAGTCTTCCTCTGCTCCAGCAGCCCCATTTGACTTTAGAGCATCTCCACAATTACCTGCATCTAAGAGAAAGGTGAACTGATGTCCCATATAAGGGAATGTCTCTAAAATAGAAACTCTCACTTCACTCACCACTCTTAGCCATCCTTTGCGCTGTGCAGATCTTGGGGGAGTAAAGGCTGTCTTTTAGAGCATGCACTCCATTCACTGAGGTCAATAAGCCAGGCCAGCACTCCATTTGAATGGACTGTGCACCCTAGAGCACCTCCACCCACCCCCGGGTGGCAGAAAACATGATGATGGAGAGCGGCAAGGCTGGAGGACTCCTTCTCCTCACGTGTTGATTTTAACCAGTGGAGGCTGGTCGCTTTGATTTTGGTGGGGGTTTGATTCCATTCTGGGTTTTAGTACGAACCAGCCAGAACTCTAAAGGAGCTATCCAAGGTGCTGGCCCTCATCCCCAAATGGGTTCAGCACTTTGGATAGCTCCTTTAGAGTTCTGGTTGGTTCTGATTGAAACCCAGAATGAAATCACACCCTACCAAAATTGGAGCCACCAGCTTCTGGTGATTTTAACCCTTTCCTGAATGCCTGGACAGGTTTAGTTTCTCTGCTGGAATCTATCGTAATAAACTTCTGTGTGTCAAGGGGAAAAAGCCCCTTAAAAGCCAACCATCACAACTGTTGATGCTGCATTACAGACATTAGGGGAGAAGATAGAGCAGGGGTGGGGAACCTCAGGGCCCATGGGCCAGACCTGGCATACCTCAGGGCCCAATCCATCCTTCTCGGGTTCCCCAGAGGGTGATGCCCATTGCCCTGTTCCACAACCACCCATCATTGGGTGGCTTTTGTGTGGTCTCCCCACCCACCATTCTAAAAGGGTGAAATGCCTCTTTGAAGGTTTCGTTATTGGCCTTAAGGGTTTAGAGCTTAAATGTGCTGGCATTTTTTTTGTATTTTTGGCCTCGCCCCTTTTGCCCTCGGCCCCACCGCCAGTGGAACATGGCCCCCAAGAGGTTCTCCGACATGGAATGTGGTCTTCACCCCTGAGACTGAGGGCCGTTGCTCTCTCAGGCAATCAAGCATGGCTTGTTGAAGAAGTTGTGCTCTGCTGGGGAACAACCCAGGGGGAACTTCCATTGGGAAGTTTCCCTTTGAGAACTGTGGTTCTCAGAGAACCAGCGGAAAAGCAGCAGTCCAGGCATCTCTGTGTGGATTCAGTGGGAGCCCCTCCTTTGCATGCAGCAATTAATGCCTTTTTGTGGTTTTATTTCCAGCAGCAGGAAGTGAAGTAGATGAGGAGACCTTGAAATCCCCTCCATCCACTCTCTTGAAGAATGATGTAATTGTTGGTTCCTCCCAACTCTCAGGGCAAGCTGCTCCCTTCCAGCCCTCAGGACAGAAGGTCTCAGACCCCCACCTCAGAGGGCAGCATACAACGCCGACTGGCTCCCCTCACCTTGCTGCCGTCCACCTGCCTTTACCTCCCAGCCGGGTCATTGAGGAACTTCACAGAGCTCTGGCCACCAAACATAGGCAGGATAGGTAAGGATTTGGCATGTTGCAGGCGATTGTGGGTATCATGCAACCGCCACGTGCAGGTGGACATCACTTGACTTTAAGGGTGCAATCCCATGCATGTTTAGCCAGGGGGAAAAAATCCTACAATTCCCAGTATGCCCCAGCCATGCTGGCTGGAGGATGCTAGGACATGCTGGGAGTTGTAGGACTTCTTTTCTGTCTAAACATGAGTAGGATTGCACCTAAGAAACCTTTTATGCTTTCCAAGGCCTTCTTTTTTCTTTTTTAATAAGGTGGTAACTTTAATATCCCTCAGTACCTTAGCAAAGCCTGATTAGTCATGGCTGAGAATTTTATTTTGTTTTATTTTTATAAAAACGAACCAAAATTCATAATTTTTTTTCATAAAGGAGATGGAAAGAACTTGAGAATGAAACTATTGGATGTGGGAGAAAGTAAAACTGGCAGCAGCATCCATCCAGGTCCAGGGCTTTGAGTGCTGAATTAGGGTTGTCACCTTTTTTTTTCTGACAGGCTCCTCATCTTTAAGAACTGCATGGCAGGCAGGTACATTGCAGCCCTCCCCATGCTGGGAATAGCTGTACCTTTTGAATTTGGCTGGTGCAAATGGACGGAAATTTCATTCTGTTCATTTTTTGACAGGAGCTTCTGAAAATTTAAACACTTCTTCATAAACAGAATGGAAAGATTTAAAAAATGCAAATGTGGAGAAAGCGAAACTGAGAGATTCTTCCATCTGTGATTCAGATGCTTACCAAGAGAGTGCTTTTTAATGGGTGGCTTAAAATTATAACAAAGGCCTATAACAAAGGCTATAACTTTAAAGGCCTGATTCCAGCTGGCAATTAGGGATGTTGAAGCTGGGGCTCGATGTCTCGTGAGAAATCGCCGGCTCAGCCCCTCGGATGCCAGTCTGTAAATCCCCCCACTTGCCCGGCTCAGTGCACTGTAATGTTACCTGTAATCTTGCATAAATGGCCCCTTTACAGCTGCCATTTGTGCAGATGGATGTTTATGAACAAGGACGAACCACAATTTTTCCGCAAAATGGCAGCTCAGCGAGGAAACGGGGGGCTGCTTGCCAGGCACTTGAAGACTGCCCAGCTCAGTGCATGGCACAGCAAATGGGCAGGCAGCTGGTGGGGGTCTGGCAAGTGGTGCGCAAGCCGGACCCCAGTGAGTTCGCCCATCCTTAGAGGCAATCCAATTCCTGTGGGGGAGAAGAAAGCACCCTCTAAAAAAAATAAAAAAGGTAAAAGTGTCCCCAACCAGTCATGTCCAACTCTAGGGTGCGGTGCTCATCCCCGTTTCTAAGCCGAAGAGTCAGCTCTGTCTGAAGACGCTTCCGTGGTCATGTGGCCGGCATGACTGAACACCGAGGTGCACGGAACGCTGTTACCTTTCCCGCCGAGGCAGTACCTATTTATCTACTTGCAATTTCTTGCTTTCGAACTGCTAGGTTGGCAGGAGCTGGGACTGAAGACGGGAGCTCACTCCATCACGCAGCACTCGGGTCTCGAACTGCTGACCTGCCGACCTTCCAGTCTGCAGTTCAGCGTCTTAACCACTAAGCCACCGTGGTTTCCCTGCACCCTCTACCATACATTTAATGTAATGCATCACATGGGTTCTCCACAAGGAGACCTGCCTGTATTCACAGAGACTGTACTCAAACAAGGGAAGGGGGATAAAGTGTAAATTTGGATGATTATTCCTGCAGAGATCTATGCATATTGTACCTGCCACATAAGGATGCCAGAGAAATCCACAACAGATTCAAATGAGTTTGGATTTCTATGAATCCGAGCTGCAGGTTCTGCAGTGGACTGTCGTTTTCCGAGTTGCGCAGATTCTGTAGACTTGCAGACTCTGGGGAGATTTGTGCAAATTCACACTTGCGCTAATGTGCAGTAGAGCTAATGGGCACTTGTGCTAATGCACATTAAAGCTAATGCACAGTTGCGCTAATGCGCCTTAGTGCAAGTTGAAATTTTTTTGTACATCCCTAAAAAAATCTGATTCTGTCAATGAGCAGACAATGGAACAAAAGATGCCTGACAATCCATAAAACACAGACGGAATGAATTTAACAAAATCTGTACACCCCTATTGACACATACTAGATTAGATATATGGTGGAGGGGGATTTGGGCAGGAATGGAATCCACATCAGTTTAATGTCTCAACTAGCCAAATCTTTGTCATGGGAAATAGATCAATGCTGTGCTTGTCTTGCACACTTTCTAATCTTTCATAGAATGCCAAACTAACAGAATAGTGATGTTTCACTTGAATGGTCTTTTCCATTAGAAGCACGCACTGTGTTCTTTGAAAAGGTCATCCCGGCACATCACATTAACATACATGAAAACAAGGCAGCAGTCACTGCCCTCTTGCACCTTCATTGTGTGGCAGATAATAAAACCTTGGCTTTCCCATCTTAAGCACTGTAATCCCATAGCAACCCCTGCATTGCCCTCCATAAAGCAATGTGCCGAGGGGAAGGGGTTTGTGACATCAGTTCCCTTTCCTTGGCACTAAGTTACTGATCTCAGGTCTGAAGCCCCATGGTCTTTGCATTTCATCCCCAGCTTCCACGGAAGAGACAAAGGATCTCCCAAAAAGCGAATGGACATCCACCCATCCAGAACATCCAGCATTGATCACAGCAAAGAGAAGGATAATTCACTGAGCTACAGCAGTGATCCGGAGAACAAGCGGAACTCTGTCAAGGAGTCTGATGAGAACAAAGAGAACCTAATCATGAACTCTGAAATCAAAGATGACTCTGTTTTCTATCAGGACGAAGAGGTTTTGAACGACTCCATAATTTCCGGTAAGAAAAGCCATTCTGTGAATCTTATACTAATGCTTTATTCTAATGGACCGGTTCATCCATGCCTATGTATTATTTGATTCCTGAAGATCATGCAGGTGATGTTGGTTGTTCTTCCGAATTCTGCCAGTTCTGGTCCCTCCCCACTCACCCGTCCCTCTACTTCTCTCCCTTTGAAGTTCATTCTGTTAGATTCGCTCCTCTTTGCCTCGTCATGTTGCCATTCGCTCTTGCCTTCTGGCTCCCTCTCAGCCTTCTTTTCAGAATCAGATGCTTGAAGCTTCATCACCTTCTTCCTCTTGGGCAATATCTGCACTTTGCTCCTTGGAGATATCAACATCCTTGTCATCCCTCTGTGGTGAAACAGGCAGCATCACTTCACTCAGCTACTGCTTATTTTGCCCAGTAGTGGATCCAGAAGACAGGGGAGGCTGGTGGATCCGATTTCAGTGGGGCAGAGATTCCATTCTAGGTTTTAGTCACAACCAGCCAAAAGTCTAAAGGAGCTATCCAAGGTGCTGGACCCTATCCCCCAAATGGGCTTAGTACCTTGGATAGCTCCCATAGACTTCTGGCTGGTTGTAACTAAAACCCAGAATGGAATTTCCACCTCACCGAAATGGAATCGGCCAGCCTCCCCTGCCAGAATTGCATTTATCACCCCTCCCCTGCCAACTATCTCTTATGTTTTGCTGACACCACCTGGAGTCTTCTTTTAACTGCACCTCTGAGTACACCATCTCAAGTTCACCATGTAAAGCCTTTGTTAAAGAACAATTCTCTTTTGGTCACCTCTTTGGGGACCTGAGAAATTAACAAGATACTCTCAGCAGGTTTCTTTTTCTTTCCTTCTTTTAAAAAGCTATTTATTCTTAAGGAAACGCAGAATGCAAAACATCCAAATGCGAAACACTACTAACATTTGCATCGGCAGCATGACCTTTAGGAGCACCTTGTGAGGAAAGGTGGGATATAAATACTACTACCACCTATAATAATAATAATAATAATAATAATAATAATAATAATAATAATAAATCAGTACTGAACCATTCAGCTCATTAGATGAACTGTAGCAAGTTTTGTCACAGTATTTTTAATCTCTACTACATGCCAGATATTTAAAAAATTATTTAACAGTTATTTATTTATTTATTTATTTATTTATTGCATTTATATCCCGCCTTTTTTCCTCCTGCAATGAACCCAAGGTGGCTTACATTATCCTCCTCCTCCTCTCCATTTTATCCTCACGACAACCGTGTGAGAGTCTGTGACTGGCCCAAAGTCACCCAGTGAGCTTCCATGGCCGAGTGGGGACTAGAACACAGATCTCCCGGCTCCCAGTCCAGAGCTCTAGCCACTACACCATGCTGACTCTCATTAATACCCTGTTCTTTCTAACACCCTAGCTTTCCATCTTTCTTTCTCCTACTTTCCCTCATAACCCTCTTCAGCTGTCAACTGTCACATCCTGACTGACAACTGCACTTTCCCCTCCAAGATTCTAAAAGAGGTATTCATCACAGATGGCGGGACAATTACTTCTGCCAATTGGTTGCAAGATTCTAAGGTATGTCCCAACCAGATCTTAACCACTACAATTCTAAATATTCATCACTGAGATACATATTAAAACACATTCAACTAATTATACAACCATATCATGACTCATCCATACAAAACCATGCTATACCCTCCCCATTCTTTTCCGAGGGAGGACTTACCACAAGTGTTCAGTGCGGAGTGTCCATCTAGCAGGGAGGAGGATAAATGACCCAACTTCCTAGTCCACATGACCCATACATTCTTTCTAAGAAAGAACATCAGCAATAGTAATTTCTGTTCCAGCTACATGATGGTCCTCACATTGAATTCCACTGTCTCAGCATTCTTTCCTCCAGCTCTGCTCTTGACACACTCTGATCTGGCTTCCACCATTGGCACTCTACTAAAACTGCCCTCACCAAAATCACTGATGATCTCTTCACTGCCAAATCCAAAGGTATCTACTTGGTCCTCATTCCTCTATGGCCTCTTTCCTTCTCTTGATACTGTTGATTACTGTCTCTTGCTTTAGCCCCCTTTATGTCTTAGATCTTCATGATTCAGTCCTCAGCTGATTCTCTTCCTATCTGTCTAATCACACTTCCAATGTTTCCATGTGGAGAAGCTCTTCACATTTCCCTCATGTCAGTGGGATCTTTATAGGCTCTGTTCTTGGCCCTCTATTATTCTCTTTGGGTGATATCATCACATCTTATGGCTTTCAGTGCTACTTATATGCCAATGACACCTGGTTCTTCCTCTCTCAGGGCCAAAACAGAAAATATTTTAAATCGGTATCCAGCAGCTGTGTCTCTCTTTTTTTCTTTCTTTACTCTGGAATGGGCACCCCTTGATCTGGATCAGGACCCCAGTGTGAGGAGTAGGGGGCCCTTCAGATCTGGATTTGGAGGGGAGCTACATATACTCTGGAATAAAAATGAAAAAAACATGTAGTTGCTAGATACAGATTTAAAGAAATGTCTGTCTTGGCCTTCAATCCCAGAATTTTCTTCCTCCCTCCCTCCAATCCCACATCTCCAAATGCCTCTCTGATTTTTTGGTTGGATGCTTCATCCTCATTTTAGTCCTGATATGTCCTTGATCAAACCTCTTCTTTTTCCTTTCAAGTCCTCCTCTCCTCATCCACTTTTCTTATCCACTGCTATCACCATACACTGTATGCCTAACCTTTGCTTTCTCGTTGACTTCTGTCTTTCCTTTCCCTCAGTATTCAACCTGCCAACAAATCATGTTGACTGTTCTTTGCAGCATGACAAAAATAAGGCTCTTCCTCTCTTTCCTTTCTGCAAAACCTGTGGTCTACCACCTGGTCACCTCTTGCTTTGACTAATACAGTAAGAACAGAAGAAGAGCCCTGCTGGATCAGACCAATGACCTCTCTAGTAGGGATGGGCAGAGTAGTGATACGGAAGTAGGGATGGCAGAGAATTTCTCCACGAATCTCTGGGAGGCCCCCCGAAATTAGTGGAGAAACGGTCCACCCCCACCCCCACCCCGGGATGGGACTTACCTTTCCCGAATGTCCCTGGCACTGGCGGCTCCCGGCGGTGGTGCGGCGGCGGTGCGGCACTGACGGCGGCCGGTCTTCCGACCGGCTGCCGCCGCCACCGCCATTTCCCTGTAAAAAAAAAAAAAAAACTCAAGCAAACGTGATAGGCTACGTAAAGATTTACGTAGCCTATCACGGCTAGATTTTCAAAAAAACATTGTGATAGGCTACGTAAATCCTTACGTAGCCTATCACAGCTGACTTTGGGGGGAAAAAAAGCGCGTACGCAAATGGCGGCCCCCATGGGAGCCGCCATTTGCGTTCCTTATTTGGGCACGTGTAGTCTACGTAAACATTTACGTAGACTACGGCGAAAATAAGGGCAACGCAAATAGCGTTGCCCTTATTTTCGCCGTAGTCTACGTAAATGTTTACGTAGACTACATGTGCCCAAATAAGGAACACAAATGGTGGTGCCCGTGGGCACCGCCATTTGCGTACGCGCTTCCCCCCCCCAAAAGTCAGCCATGATAGGCTACGTAAGGATTTACGTAGCCTATCAGGGCTGACTGCAGGCCAGGGACGCAAACGGCAGCGGCTACAGCTGCTGCCATTTGCATCCCGGCTGGCAAGGAGGATTCACAGCCGGAGGGATGGGGCACCTCCCCCCCGGCCAGAATTTCGGCCGGAGGGACGGGGCGCCTCCCCCCCGGCCAGAATTTCGGTGGGGAGGGATGGGGCGCCTCCCCCCCGCCAAGAATTTTGGGGGGAGGAACGGAGCGCCTCCCCCCCACCGCGAAGCAAGCTGCGGGACCAGGTAAGGGACTTTCGTCCATCCCTATACGGAAGATCTCCAGAATACTCTGAAGATTGTTTCACCGCTCATTTTGTGCCTGATCCCTGTTCTCATTTGTGATCGCTGCTTGCTCTGCGCGAACAGGAAACGTGCACAAATGGAGCAGCAATCGAATGGGAGATTTACGCAGATCTCCCCAAATATGCACAAGTTTCTTCCACAGACTCAAGCGGGGCTGATTCAGTGTACTGAGGAAATTTGCACAAATTAGGAAATTTGTGCAAATTGGACTGGGAATTGGGAACGAGAGAAACGTGAGCCTGTGTCCAACCATTTGCAAATATTTTTGGCAGACACATGTCTGCAGTCACATTCAGAGCTTTGAACAGGGCATGTTTGCATGATTTGTGAGCAAAAACAAAATTCTCATAAATCCCTACTCTCTAGTCCAGCATTCTGTTCACACAATGGATAACCAGCTGCCTCTGGGAAGCCAACAAGCAGTACATTAATGTAATACTTCATAATAGATCCCCTGGTCCCCTAGCAGCGTGCTCAGTTGATGCGCTCATCAGGAGATACCCTCCTGGTGGTACCCAATATTTCAGAGGTTTGGAATAGGGCCGTTATAACACCCACTCTCTGGAATTCCCTCCCACTACCAATTAGGCAGGTGCCAACCCTTCTAGGTTTTCATTGCCTACTAAAAATATACCTTTTCCAACAGACATTTCCAGGAAGGTAATACAGTCCTCTTTGCATCACTTAGAAATTTCTTTAATATAAGTGATTAATAAATATAGTTAGTTAACTAACTAATTAATTAAATAATAACCCCTTCCCACTTGTGTTACCCAGCAACTGCCATATGGAAGCATACTGCCTCCGATACTGGCCATGTTCTTCTCCCTTATTTTTCATGGTCTCACTTTAGTCCCCACACTGCACCTCTATCCAGCACTCTGTGGCCAAAACCAATCAGCTCTCTCCTAGCTCTGACTACACTGCACCCCTCTTTACATTTCAGGGCTGGCTTATTCGGTTGTTTGTTTGTTTGATTTGTACCCCATCCTTCTACCAAGAAAAATGGCACTCAAGCCAGCTTACAATCATAAATAAAAGTTGATTAAGCAGTAACAAAACAAATTCATTAAAACACAACTAAAAACATGACAATAACAGAATAAAAACAGCATCCAACCCAGTGGACCCACTTACATGCCAAAGGCCTGCTTGAATAAGAAGGTATTTGCCTGCTTGCGGAAGGACACCAGAGAGGGACCCAACCTAGCCTCCTTCAGCATGGAGTTCCACAGCCTGGAAGTGGCCACTGAGAAGCAGCTCTTCCTGACTGCTCCTGCATCCAGCACAAGCTTCTTGTCCTTACCTTCCAAGCCCTCCGTGGCCTTGCCCTCTCCCCATCTCTCTGCTTTAATATCCTGTGTCATCCCTGCCTGGGATGTTTGCTCTTCCAGATCCTCCACCTTCAGATGTCTGAAGGTCTTCTGCTTCCTCAGATGACTCCACCATTTCTCCCTCATGTCCCAATACTTCATTGTAACTAAGCCTGAGAATGGCTATCTACTGTAATCAATATTCTTGCTGTATTTACCTCTGGCTCTGTTTTCCTCCCCTACTTCCGCTCTCTTCCTTATGTCATTTGCTAGCTTGTAAGCCCGTTGAGGCAGAGACTTAAACTCTCATTGTTTGTAAAGCACCATGTATATGGATGGGGCTATATACATAAATAGGGGTCACGAAGAGTCGGACACGACTTAACAACTGAACAACAACATATACATAAATAACAGTGATTACTAAGGCAGTTATGGTGAGCCAGCTGTGGAACATATGAACCTGCCTTATATTGAGCCAGACTATGGGTCCACCTTGCCCGGTAGAGTTGACACTGACTGGCAGGGGCTCTCCATGGTTTCAGACAGGATTATCGCCTGGCCCTACTTGGAGAAGCTGTAGATTGAACTGGGACTTTCTGCGTGCAAAGCACATGCTCTGCCACTGAGTCACTGTGTGTGTGGTTGTGTGTACAATCAGATGTAACCTCATCTGGGGGTCAAATCCTACTATTCCAATGGAATTATTGTGTGAACAAAGTATTATTTCTCATGTCCTATTGGCATGTTACCACGACAGTGTAAGAGCTGTCTGCCCATTGTTTGGGCCCATATTGGGAGCATCTCTAGAGAGGAGAATTTGGGTGATCCAGATGACATAATTCTTTCCTATTCCAGCATCACTGGGAAGGAACCATACAATTCTGCCAAACCATTCCGTTCCTCCCTAGAGATGCTAGTTAGATTGCATACGGCCGGGCAGTGGGGAAGCAGCTCTCATGCTCCTCTGATCACTATGATTGGTTTGCATGTCATGATTACCCCTGGGTTGTTTAAACCATGGGTAGGCATGAATGAGTGGGATCAAATGAGTGTCTGGTTCCCACCCACATCCACTGAGCTAAACTACCCAGGGAAGCTCTGTCCCTGGGGTTGTTGTTCATGACATCCGATCCTGCCGTTGTAGGCTGTTGGGGGAGAGACAACCCGAAGTTGTAACCCATGGCATACAACTCTGGGTTGTCTCTCCCCCAGCAACCTAGAATACCCCGTTTCGATATCACGATCAACAATCCAGGGATGAAGCGTCCCTGGGTTTTCAGCTCTGCCTGGTTGCAGCGGGAGCGATCAGGTGGTGAGAAGCAGCATGCTCACTCTCTCCTTTTTATTCACGACTACCCATTGTCTAAACAACCCATGTGTAATCATGACGTATGAACTGGGTCTATAAATTGGATCTTGGCCTCCATTCAACACCTGCAAAATAGAAAAAGAAAATCAAATGGTTATTCTAATTATGTCTAGCACAGTAAAGCAGCACTTATATTAAATTAAAAGGGTTATCTGCATGACAGACGGTAGTCACTTTGATAGCCATTCCTGTTACAATATTCAGGAAGGGGAAGCCAATGCAAATGTGAAGTAATTACACGAGGATTAAGGTAATGGGTAAATATACAACAGAAGCAATAACACACACACACACACAGTTATCATAGAAATTGTCCCAGAAGTAGATTCAGATGTAAATTATACTGGAAGAAGAAATGGGTCAATAAAAGTACAGCTTGTCAAGGCCTTTGTAGCATGAACTACAAAGGTCTTCAAGTACTTGAAAGGTTGTCTCAGAAAGGAAGGCCAGGATCTCTTCTCGATCATCCCAGACACAGAATAATGGGCTCAAGTTACAGGAAGCCAGATTCCAGCTGCACATAAGGAAAAACATTCTGACTGTTAGAGCAATACAACAACGGAACCAGCTACCTAGGGAGGTAGTGGGCTGCCCCACACTAGAGGCATTCAAGACGAGGCTGGACAGCCATCTGTCAGGGATGCTCTGACTTGGATTCCTGCACTGAGCAGGGGGTTGGACTCAATGGCCTTGTAGGCCCCTTCCAACCCTACTATTCTATGATTCTATGAACTACGGCTGCCAGCATGTGTCCAGATGGTCTAGGAGCTGGCAGCGGCAGCCCTCCTATGTTACAAGCTCCGCTCCTGTCCCGACTCAAGCCGTCACAGGCTCCTCGCAAGCAAGGAACCCGTGAGCAGAGGCAGGAGTCAGCCTCCAGCCAGGCGCCCTTCCCTGCTTGCAAGGGCGGGTGAGAGGGTGCAGTTGGCAGGCAACTCCTGCCCTCATGCCTGTCCAATCTGCACTGTCTCCTTCCATGCAAGGAAGGCAGCTGTGCAGGCTTGACAGGCGGCCGGTGTCTCCCGCCAATCGCCTGCTCTTCCCACCTTGCAAAGAGGGCAGAAGAGGCGGTTGGCGGACTGCGACGGGCAGCGCTGGCAGCGCTTTCCCCGGCGGCTCCCTCAGCAGCACCAGCAGCAGCTCCCCCGGTGGCACCAGCGGCAGCAGCTGCGGTGCCCCCCCCCCCGGAACAAGGGCTGAGGCAAGGAGCTGGGGGCTGGGCGGCGTGTTGGGGCCCCTGAAGCAGGATTCGGAGGTCCAAATCCAACTTTGGCTTTGTAAGCCAAAGTGAATCCCCCCCCCCGGAGTCAGCCCAAGCTGAATCCAGACCACCTCGGAAGCCCCGAAGTGGCTTCCGACTCAGATCGGAGGGCCCATGCACAGCCCTAGTATTTTCTGCCTGCTAAACTTCACCCATAATGTCCATCCTTTGCTCTCACCCTGGCCCCATCTGCAGTTCTACTTCAAGCCCCCCAGCTCCAGCAACTGAGCTCATAGGCCACGGGTTGGGAGAACACATTCTCCTGGTCTCAGTTTAAGTCCAGCTGCCCATTGACCAGGCTTCACCCCAACACCTCTGAAGATAACAAGTGTGTGTGTCTGCATTGTGATGTATGAACAAATCTGCTGGATGATTCGTAAGTTGTTCATGGATATTCTGTGAGAACCTGCAAAATTGCAGTGTGTGTGTGTGTGTGTGTGAGTGTGCATGCATGTGTGTGGAGTGGAGTATTTGAGAAGAGTTGTAATTAAATGGTAGGAGTGAATAACAATCTGGCCTACTTACTGCGCATAAAGGATTTGACAGTCCTCATAGCGATGACTTGAACTCAGAGGCCTTGGGATTCATTAATTAAGCCACAGAGGTGAGGAAGGAGATGATGAGGTCTCCGCAGATGGATCACACCCGTTATGACTTTCCTGTGCATATTCATTTGTTTGTGTTCTCCGGGCAAGAGGCACTTTTCCTTCTGTGCACTGGGTGGCACTGCATTCATTGGACACTGGCAGAGAAAACATAACGGGCATTTCAGAACTGGTGGTTCAGTAATGCAGGATACTGATGGTTTCACCTGGACAGTTTTTTCTACTATGCCTCTGGTGGTGGTGGTGGTGGTAGTAGTGGTGGTGGTGGTGGTGGTGGTGGTGATGATGATGATGATGATAAATGGATGGCCTGAGCACATTGGCTTGGATCTGGAGTAGACCCATTGAAATCAGTGGGACTTAAGTTAGTCATTTCTAACTACTCATGTCTACTCTAGGTATTACTAAATCTGGATCCAACTCATTGTATTTAGTAGAATTATGATGATGATACACTTTTATTCTGGTATATTTTGAAACAAGTTTCAATTTCCTCTTTTACCCAGAGCCTCATTCACTCTATTTACCCCCCTTCCCTCCCCATAAGCCCACCCATTCTGTCTTCCACAACAGGCAACATCCTAAGCTAGGATGATTTTGGATGACAATAATCAGTTGAGCAGTAGAAATGCACATATTGAAATAAAAGAAAGAAAATGAAGGGGGAACCCTTAATCATACAAACATGAAATCAGCCCCTGGATGTTTTCTTAGCAAACTAGCAGTGCAATCTTATACATGGCTACTCAGAAGTAACTGCCACTGACTTCAGTGGGACTTATTCCCCAGTAAGTGTGCATAGGATTACAGCCTAAAGGTGGCATAATTAATCATGAAATAGTCCGAGAAAATCCCTGCCAAATATTTTTGAAATATTTTTGGACTGTCTCCTTTAAGATAGGTTAAGGAGGGCCCTACATCTCCACTGTGATGTGGGGATGCATTTGGTCTGGGATCAAATGCAGCCCATTCTGGAGATCTGCCTGCCCCCTAGCCTCCTGAGAGGCTGTAGTATTGGAACTTCCTTGCAGGTCACTTTCAGGAGGTGGGTCTGGAAGTTGTACTGACATTTGGGTGGGTGTATGTGTTATACTTTAAGTTGCACTGGATCGTTTCAGAAAAGGGTCTTTTTTGTTCTTATTTGGGCCTTCTCAAATTTCTCTGCCCAATTAGGTGCCTCTCCAGTGATGAGCTTCCTCTTAAACCAACACACCTTAACATTGGGATTCCAGGCAGAGCGACAGGTCCCAGAGCAACTCAGATGGTCTCAAACATTTTTACAGCTGGAATAATCTTTGTGAACTGCCCAGAGAGCTTTGGCTATGGGGCGGTATAGAAGTACAATAAATGAATGAACGAATAAAAATTTAAAATGACATCATCCTCCCCCCGCCCCCACTCTCTGGCAAGGGATAGAAATAATCATTTTTTTAAAATGACAGTCAAGGCCAAAACAGGCATTACTTTAAATCTGTAGCTAGCAGCTTTTTTCATATTTAGAGTGTTTGTGTGCTGGGGGGGGGGGATTCAGACAGGGACCCTAACTTTGGGGGGGGGGGTTAGGGAGGGCTTGTAACATCAAACACCTGTTTGAGGTGAGGTGAAATTTCTGTCCGCTAAATTTGATTTCTAATGGCTCATTCACACATGCAAGGCATTAGCATGGCCAGTCATATCATTAGGATGGGGGTCCACAAACATTTTAAGTCAGTGGGCACATGTGGAATTTTGAGAGTGTCCTGGGTGCTCTCACTCTTCATCCTTGAGTTGGTACCCTCAGGTCCTCACCTTCCCTCAAATGAAAGGCCCTACAATCTGCCTGCAGAAGATCCCTGAGGAATCCACAGCTTGCATTTCTGATTCATGAGACAACTTGATCCAATAAGTGATGTCCCTTTGCCTATTTTAGTAACAGCCTCTCTGACACGTTCACGTTATTTTTCAATATGCGCTACAGGTACATTGCCAAGAAAATGCAAGAAAGAGTTGCTGGCAGTGAAATTGAGAAACAGGCCAAGCAAACAGGAGCTGGAAGACAGGAACATCTTCCCAAGGAGGACCGACGAAGAGCGACAGGAGATCCGGCAGCAAATTGAAATGAAACTATCAAAGTAAGTCACATTTAGAGCAGGACTGGGGTGGGGTGGGGGAGGATAGAACAGCCAGCTCTGCCTGTTGTCTTGGAACGCACGTCCATTTTGTCCAGTTGCTGTTGCACATCCAAAATTCTCAGCAGTCATGAGCCTGGTCTCATTCCCCTTGAGGTCAACGGTTGGGGCTTCAGGGAGGAGGAAGTAAATCCTTGTCAATCATTTTACAATGAAGAGTTTCCAGACTCCCCAAAACAGATAGCTTCGAAAGTGGAAGGCTCTCCCAACTTCTCTGTCCTCCATTTTTTCTGTTCTAGAGTTGAAGCAGAAGGGGCAGTTGTTTATTAGGGGGGAATTGAACTGTGGCAAAGTTTAACATTTCAGACTTTGGATTTGAAATTTGAGAGCAAAATTTGGCATGTGTGAAGAACTCAAAATCTGAACATTTGTGTTGAACTACTCTAGATGCACAAATGTTGTAGGATTGGCAAGGCCTAGCCTTTGGGCTAACAGGAGCAGAGGGAGAAGCTGAAGAGAAGCTCAGAGGAGTGGCAGTTCAGGAACAGGCCTTTTCTGTGACAGCCCCGTGTTTATGGAATGGTCTCCCCAAGGAAGCTTGCTGTGGGTTTTTTTGGCACTAGTCAAAATCATACCTATTTTCCCAGGCATTTGGACATGAGTTAGGGCTCAATTGTTGTGCTTTTGTGATCTTCATTCTAGGCTCTGTGTAGGGATGTGAGGATGGGTGTGTGTATGGGGAGGGGGGTGAGGGGTGGAGAGATTTTGTGCATTGTGGATGAACAGTTCATAGTGTATTTTTAAGATTATGTTCTAATGGTGTTTCTTTTCATTAGTTGGGATACTTTAAATGCTATGTCCCCCACTGGCTGTGAGTACTGGGTGGGAGCAGAGGACCCTTCACAGACTTTAGTATCTGATTGTGTACTCTGCAGGTATCACATGTGCTCATCTGATCTCCTAAATTGGGGCTTGTGTTCACACATACACTTATTTCAGTTGGTACCATCCCACTCGATGATAAGCAGTTCATCGTTTGAACCTAACTCCACTGAAAAGCGTTTGGTTTGAGATGTCAGGTGTCATAAAACTCCATCTGTTAAGTATCTGGCTGTTTCACACATGCAAATAACAAGCATGTATGTTTGGTGTCACCCTAAGAACCGCGTGGGTGTTCCCAAGATGTACTTGTTCCAATAAACCCATCCCACTGGAAAGTGCTTGAAAGCAGTTCACCCCAAAATGATGCGTGAACTTATTCTCCACCTGTTTCAAGCAGTTTCTTAAGAAAGGGGGAGTTGGTTGCTCTTTATGGAATTAGGCAAAGTTACTACCTCTGTAACATGTGGGTCAAAGGTTGTGATGGAGGTAGCCAAAGTCAAATGTAGAGGAGCAATGAGGGAGCAAATTCTCACCAGAATGTTGTGGACCCCTGGCTCCGATGCCTTGGATCCAGGCTCAACTGGTTGAGGAACCTTTTAGTGTATGGACTCAAAACCATAACCGCATTTCCCCTCAATGATCAGGGACTCAGATTTCAGTCATTCTGCTGGTAGGAAGTTTATATGTAATTATGAATAGCTTACACACTGTGAATCAACTGTATGTTCCCATTAAATGGTTGGTAACCTGGTCCCAACAAACCAATGTGTTGCTTCTAAATGTCTTCTAGCCATCTGTAATGCCATCTGCTGTGCTGATCTAATTTTAACACAATTCTCATTTCTTCAGTGTGCTCATTTTTATTTAAAAATAAATAAACAGAAGCTTTGTCTAACATGGACTAATATGGAGTTATTGATGGGTGAGCCCTCCCCACCAGCTCAGTTTGGAATGGGCCTACTTTATGTCAGTTAATTTGGGCTTGGTTTGGATCTGAGTCAAATAAGCTTACTTAAACTCCATTTTGAGTTAGGAACAAAGAAAGCTGCCTTAGTTTGGGCCATACCACTGCTCAATGTAGTCTAGTATAGTTGACACTGACTGGCAGCGGCTTTCCAGGGTGTCAGGTAGGATTCTTTCCTAGTCCTACCTGGAGATGCTGGGGGAATTGATCCTGAGACCATCTGCATGTGCTCTATCTGTCACTGAGCTACGGCTATAGGTTAGTGCCCCATTGCATTCTGATGGTGTCATTGGGGACAAAATGGGGCCTGGAACTCTTCCTGCTCCCAAGAGTCCCCCCTGCCTTTTGCATACTTACATATTCTGTTAAGAGTCAGTGACAGGACAGAGCTTCTTGGTAGCAGAAGCCTTGGGCTTAAGGCCTGGATGCTCTTCCATGGCATTTAGAAAAGCTTGGGAAATATAGTTTCCAGTGCTTCCCAGCTCAGTCCATTGAGCTGGAAAGCATGGGGAACTACATTTCCCAGGCTTTACCAATGGGTATGGGGGAGCATCCAGATTTTAAAGCTAAGGGCTGTGCTACTGGGAGCCATCCTCACCACCAATCTATCCACCCCACTTGACACAGTAAGTTTGGGAAAGGGGCAACAGGGAGGACTGGTAGGGAAGGGGATAGAAGGGCATTTTTCAGAAGCCAATGTAAGTTAGCCTACCCTTCATGAGATTTAGGGTCTGTATTAGTATATCTGCATATATGTAGATATACACACTGTCTACTTCTTCTATTTTGTTGTCTTTTATATTCCTGCCATTGTTAGTTCTCACGTTATTTACCTAGCTGAAGTTATTGTCTTGCAATCCTTTTGTGCATATACAACTTCTCCTTCCCTTTCCAGTGAACTTCGTGCATCTGTTGATATAAGGCTATTATCATGAACGGTCCTGCCCAAACTCAGCAAAATCACAAAGGAAATGCCCTTCCTGGACTGTACCACATCTGGCTGCTTGGAATTTGAGAGGATTCCACCTCAGTGAATCCACTCCAGATTTCAGTCAGAACCAGTCAGAGCTCTAAATAATTCCTTTAGAATTCTGACTGGTTCTGACTGAAACCTGGAGCACATTCACCACTCCACTGGCATGGGAGCCACCAGTCTCCATTGTACTACATCTAAAGGTGGCCTAGAAATCATTTTAGATAGAGTTTAGTTGGACAAGAGGGCTGAATCTACACATAGCAGTTATACCGCTATCATAACTATTGGTACACATGACACCAATGGACACCAATGGTTATGATAACGGTATGATAAAGGTATAATTGCTGTGTGTAGATTCAGCTGAGGGCAGAGGGAGGGAATCACATTGTTTGCTTTTCTGGTTTGACCCTTTCCCTGTGCATAAAATAACTGGTACATCCTGTGTAGTTCCACCGTAACACACCTGCTCTTCCAGTTTTCATTTCCCAGTGCTCAAGCAGTCTCTCCTCTCTGGGACTGTGCTTTGTGTTCAGAGAAGTCCTGTAAATTGTTAAGTGAGTGTAAGCCAAGTGTAAGAGACTCAGCTGTGTAGCTTTCTCTATACTGGGCAAACAAAGAATTCATAGGGAAAAAAAATCATAAGTCAAATGGCTCATTAAAATGCAAAGCTAAATTTGGATAAATTTGCAAGCATGAATATTTTAGCTGTGGCTTGTCGGGAGGGTGGGAAATCTATGTTGAGGCCTCCCACGCACTGCTTGGCTGCTAGAACTGTGGGAGACTAATTGAGGAAGGATTGCAGAAACTCAACCCCCTCTTCTTCCAGTTCATTAAATATTAAAAATGTGAATAGTCTCTCAAAGAAGTATTTGCTTGCTTTCAGGGCCCTCCCAATTCTCGGGTGTTGGGTCTTTTTTGAGGAATGCTAATGAGCAAATCCTGCCAACCTAGCAGTTCGAAAGCAAGAAATTGCAAGTAGATAAATAGGTACCACCTCGGCGGGAAAGGTAACAGCGTTCCGTGCACCTCGGTGTTCAGTCATGCCGGCCACATGACCACGGAAGTGTCTTCGGACAGCGCTGGCTCTTTGGCTTAGAAACGGGGATGAGCACCGCACCCTAGAGTCGGACACGACTGGTTGGGGACACCTTTACCTTTTTTTTTTAATGAGCAAGTAAAGGCTAAGGATTCTGGAGCCAAACATTCTAAGTCCCAAAGACCTCCCTTGCTCTAGCTATGGCTGTATGGCATCTTCCTGTACTGCTGGCTGAGCATTAAGGGAGAAGGGAAGGAAGATGAATGTGCATAAAAGAACCTGGGGTCATCCAATGAAGCTGTACAGTGGGAGGCAGAACAGACCAAAGGCACTATTTCACACTGTGCATAGCTAAACAGGTCTGGCGTCATGGGTAGGTATGGATGAGTCCCCGCCAAGGGCCCACACCTTGGCAGGGGTGCACTGACAAGAACCCCCTAGAGTTGCTCCTCCTCTTCACCACTGCACTCTGCCTGTTCGCCTGCCTCTCACTCTGGCCCAGACAATGGTGGTGGTGAGAAGGAGGAGCAGCAGATGTCAGTGCTGACTTGCTCCCTGGCTCTCTGCCGGTCAAGTGAGCTGGTGGTAGCAATGATGAGAAGGAGGAGGAGCAATGGCAGCTGGTGACAATGGTGGTGAGAAGGCGGACTCACTGAGGGAGGGGGGCCATTGTGTCTTGTCCAAGGGCCCTCCAAGACCTGGAGCCAGGACTGTAGTTAAACTGGATTTTGTTGCCACAAGACATGGTGATGGTCACCAGCTAAGAGGCGATGAAAGAGAATTAGACACATTCATGGATACATTGGCTACTAGTTCTGATAGCTTTGTGCTACCTCCAGAATAAGAAGCTCAATGCCTCTGAATACAAGTTGATGGGAAATAACAATGGGAGAGGGGGATGTTACTCTCCTGTCCTGCTTGTGGGCTTCCCAGAGGCACCTGGCTGGCTTCTGTGGGAAACAGGATGTTGGGCTCGAAGATAGGCCTTTGGCTTGAGCCAGCATGGCTCTACTTATATTCTTAAATTCAGAATGCAATATCCACCCATGCTTCTTTTAAAATTCATTTATATTGATAGTTACGCAATCATACCATTGTAGTATATTTGTGTAATTAGTAAAGATGCCAACATGATTCTCATCTGTCTGGTTCGGATATGAATTTGGGTGCTAGGGGGAGGCTTGTAAAAGCCTGACTCAAACAAGAAGTGGGTTCTTAAAGATAAGATGCCTTTCCTCCCCCCTCCACCTGTCCTCACTATCCCTCCTCCCCATTCCCAGGGCTCTACCAGCATTCTCCAAACACTTTCTTCCCTCCCTGTGCTTTCCTGTCAAGCATTTGTGGCAGGAAGAGCAGTGACCATGTGCGGGGAGAGAATGGCAGTTGCCCCTTTCCTCTCTTCCTCTCCATTGTCCTGCCATGCTAGGTAGCAGTGCCCTGGGGTACAAAGCCCAGGAGACAATGACAGATACAGCTGTATTGTTCAGTTGCAGCAGCCCTAGGGGTTTGCATTTTGGCATGCTGCTACCCAGCATGGCAGGGAAATGGCCAGGGAGGGAGATAAGGAGAGGAACTTCCCTCCCTCACACTTTGCCATGCTCCACCACTGCTGCTCCTGCTGCCAACATGGCTTGACAGCAGAGCCAGCTCAAGACATTTTGCTGCCTGGCTGCAGGACAGCGTCTGAGCAAAGGGCTGGATGCACCTGATCTTGTCTGATCTCAGAAGCTAAGCAGGGTCAGCCCTGGTTAGTACTTGGACGGGAAACCGCCTGGGAATCAGGCTTCCTGCACTGAGCAGGGGGTTGGACTCTATGGTCTTGTAGGCCCCTTCCAACCCTATGATTCTATGATCTGTGATCTCCACTATACCTGAAAGCAGCAGGCCAGGTGGTGCATGCAGCTCAGTCCTCCAACATCCAGCTAATGCTCACTGCTCCACCTAGTACCTCCTCACTGCCCAGATAGATGCTGCCATGAAGTGGTAGGGGCAGAGCTATCCATGTGCACTCACGTGTAATGTCTGCTGAAGGACATGGGCTGGACTGGTTGCCTCTCTGGTCAGGCATGTTTTTCTGAGCCTTCAGAATGACCGGAGTTCTTCCAATCCCACCCCCTCCCCTGAAGGTCTGGAGAGCTCACCCATCTCTAATTGTTGTCCAGCCGCCTGTTGAGAACCTATTTTACTATTTATTTATTTAGTACATTTCTATACCACCCAACAGTCAAAGCACTCTACTACAGCTCAACATCAAATTACAAGCTAGTTCCTGTCTCTGATAAACTTGACGTTTCCTGGAATGTGACCACGTTGCCGAAGGAAGAGGAAGCCGCCGGCCTCATGCTTCTTGTCCCTCCAGCTCATTTGCAATTGACATCTGAGTCTTTCCTACCTGGAAGATGCCACACTGCCCCCATCCCCTACTGAGAGCTTGTGCAGCTCCCCATTGGGTGAGAAACACATGTTCTGTATCATATGGGATGGAGATTCAGAAGAACAGGAATCCCAAGGTGCTTCTTGTTCCTTTGGCAACATCACCACATGTGAGCCACCCCTAGTCCTGAGGTCACAGCAGTACACTTGTTTCCAAAGTGTTGTTCGTTTGAATTATATTTTATGATATGATTGTAAGATGATGTTCTGTTCTTTTACAATGAAAGAAGATAAGCTCACACATGTTGGAACAGTGCAATGTAACCCAGGGGTATCTTTAATAATCAATAGCTCAACCATCTGGTGCGTATTTATTCCTATTGATTCTTGCTTGTTTTTTAGATGGAATTTACATAATATTTCAGAATTTTTGCAGTTAGTCTTTAGGCTGAACTTTTGAGAAACCCAATGTGTTTGATCGGAGTTTCCCCAAATTCTACTTTTTCTTCTTCTTATCAAGAGAGAATAGAGAAAATAATAAACATATGAGGCTAGTAATGCTGTGAGAATTTTCCAGTTTCAAATCTTGAGCTTTATAAGAACATTAGAACATTGGCTTGGTGAATCAAGCCATGTAGTCTAATGAGATGACTCTGGAATCTCACAAGCAAGCAATTAATTAGGGATGGGTGAGGAATTTGCTCTGTGGCAGGTTTTTTAAAATTGATTTTCCCAATGTACACCTCCTGAAGCTGAATGCGAAACTGAATGCAATTTGTGGTTGGAAATCTGTATGTTTCCAGGCTTGCACTGCATTCCACAAAAGAAGGCAGATGCATTTGACAACATGCATGCATTTGAAAGATACACAAAGAAAAGTGCTTACAGTGTGCACAAAAGTAACACGAGTTAGTTAATGGGTGCAAATGGTCAGAAATGGGCACATTTGAAAAACTCACACAGAAATACATATTGGCAGATCTGTCAAACCTCGTCAAGTTCCTCGTTTCCCCCCTGCGAAGATTGTTCCAGCCAGGCTCCATATGAGTTTAGGATTCTTTTCAACACAGAAATACATATGGATTTCTGTGTGGAAAAGAACCCTAAACTCATATGGAGCCTGGACGGAACAATCTTTGTAGGGGGAAACGAGGAACTTGACGAGGTTTGACAGATCTGCCAATCCCTGACATGAATGTGATTGTCTTTTCTTCTTCTCTGTCCCCAGCATCCTGAATTCATACATGTGAGAGTGTTTTGACTAAAAGCAGACTAAAAATATTTTATATAAATAGTTTGTATACATGCAGGTTCCGTTTAGTTATCTTGATGAATAGTGCAAGTAGACTTGTTCTCTGTTATTGTCTAACACTTAAAAAAATACTACTCATCTTGTGGCCAACAATCCATCTTCCAGTCTGAATTACATTTAGATGTGTGAAGGGAACTTTCTTTGGCCTGCCCCGAACCTACCTCAAGTCATTTTTTTTTGGTTGACCTCGAGCTCTAGTATGGAGAGAGAGAGAAGGAGGGAGGGAAATCTTTCAGTTTCCATGTAATTCACCTGGATCCTAATTTTCTTGTTATGAATCAAGCTTCCGATGCCTTACAGAAATTGCTGTGGGAGACGAAGCCAGAGTTTTTCAAGTGAGTCTCGCTCCAGCATGTTCATTCTTCTCTGGCAGTGTACATAGTGATGAATGCAGCAATGAAGAGATATCCTTCTCACCCAAAAAGGCTCACCAAGAGTAGAAAAAACTCATGCCTACAGAGATACCAGCTCTTACTTAGTAGACCAGTTCATATGTAACAGGAAATCAAGGTTTCTTCTGTCTAAACCTGGAAAATGAGTGGCTTGATCAGCTTATATAGGCATTCAGTTCTGAAAGCTCCATCCTCTTCTGGATGACTGCATCTGTAAGGCACAGCTTTGATCTCTTTTAGGTATATCTTTAAACTTAGTTAATCTCCTGGTTGATTGCACAGCTCACTTCCCTTTCCCCCTGAATCTTGTTAATTTTGAGCATAGCTCCAATGGAGGGGCAGGCTTACAAAACTTCCAGTGTGATTCTTGGAGGTGAAAACTGCTCCTGGGCAAACCACAGATAAGCGCATCCCACTAGTAGTGATCTGCATTAAATTTTACAGGTGCAAAGAAATGCTCCCCAAAGCCCAGAGGACATGTCAAGTAGCAAGCCTTTGATACCAGCTTCTCATCCTGCAACAACAAGCAGAGGCACTTGAGTACTTCACATGTATACCGAGCTATGGTGACACCTGCAGTAGAAAGTCTACCCTAGGTCCCATTCCACTGTTCATATTGTAGCTCAACTATTAGGGAAGGTGCAAGAGAAACAGCAATACGCATGGGTATAACTCAGCATTCCCCAAGCTGGCGCCCTCTGGACGTATTGGACTGCAGTGCCCATCATTCCAAGCCAGCATGTCCTCACTGGGAATGATGGGAGTTGCAATCCACTGTATCTGGAGGGTACCAGCTTGGGGAAGGCTGATATAATTGGCTGTAAAGGTTGGGTGGAGGCCAGTGGAGGCTGGTGTCTTTGATTCTGGTGGGGCTGTGAATCCATTCTGGGTTTCAGTCAGAACCATTCAGAACTCTAAAGGAGCTATCCAAGGTGCTTAACCCAGTTTGAGGATAGAGTTCAGCACCTTGGATATCTCCTTTGGAGTTCTGACTGAAACCCAGAATGGATTCACAGCCCCACCAAAATCAGAGCCAGCAGCCTCCACTGGTGTGGGTGGATGGAAAGTTGCCATTTTGCAGGCTGTGGCAGATGAGACAGAGCTGCCGGTGAGGTAGGTTGTAAAGCTGGTCAGGAATTTCTACAGATGGCTGGTAAGACATACTACTCCACAGGATCTTCAGGATCCATGCTGCTTTTGTTAACATCGTGTATGAGAATAAATGAGTGCTGAGCTGGCAGTCATGGTGTGAGATTATTGGAATGATGCGAGTTTTGAGGGGAAATTGGCTGTCTTTCAGAATTCACATTAGCTTTTCTCAAGAGCCTGGCTTTAGGGCTCCCTCAGCTATTGGAAGACGAGGAAAGAACCCTTCATTGGACTTCTGAATTCGATAAGGAAATAGCAAGTTCCAACCATGCACAGAAGAAAAGGGAAGCCTGCATCACTAGCTAGGTGACCTGCCAGCTGATTGACAACTATAGCCTGAATACAGGGAGAGGCTTAAGAAAGCATAATTAGATTATGCTTAGGAGCTGCTGTGAAGCTATGGTGCACAGTCTCAGTTCTATCGAAAGGCCTAGCTTTCAGCTCTGACTTTATGAATGATGAGGCAATTAGAGTTGATGGCAAACTCCAGTTACGCTGGATGGGGTATCTTCAACTGGTCATTCGCACTTGACCTTAACGCCCTCACAGGGTTGTTGTGAAATGGGGGAGGACAGAATCATGTATACTGTCCAAAGCTCCTTGAAGAAAGGATGGAGGGAAAGTCAATAAAGCAACGGAAGGTAGTAAAGAAGGTGGCATCAGGTAGGACTGCACTGTTGTTTTTCATATTAGATTTGTTTCAAGGTGAGTATATCCAATGAATGTAGCTTCCACCTTCCTGAACTTTTACGGCTTCTTTCCAGGGACATAGTTCTCCGCCCCCTTTAATCTCATGATCCTCAGCCTCATTTGCCTGTACTACCATATAATTTGATTGGCTGTGGCAACTCATATGGTATTGTTGTGGGCATTTATGGCTTGGTTCCTAAGTGTCCATTCTATTTTATGGAAAAATCCTGCAGCCTTACCAGGGCTTTCTGCTTCTGTTTCTATGGCACGATTAGGATGGACTCCTTTAGATGATGAGCATGTGACATGAAATTGAAAATGCCCTTTCTCAGCAGCCTTACCAGGGCTTTCTATATTTTCAGTGAAACAGTGCCATTTAATGGCTGAATTATAGCCCTAAGCTGGCATTACACACGGGCGATATCCCGCTTTAAAAAAAAAAATCTAGCTTATCTCTGATTTTTTTTTTAAGGCAGGATAAACGGGGAAAAGCACAGGAGACATCCTGGAGGTTGACAATGTCATGTAAAGGACCCGCAAACTTCCATGAGTGGCCAATCACGAACGTGCAATAAATTGCTCCTGTAGAGACACCCTCTGAGCAGAACTCCTTCTGCTCACAGAAGAGCTTACGATCCAGCAGAGTCTCCTGCTGGTGGAAAGGGGCAAGTGATTGTTGCCTGCCCCTTGTAGCCCTTTTCCTCTGCAGCTTCCTGCACCACCTCCCACACTGATCCAGACGACACCCCAAATCTCAGGGGAAGATTTTCAGGGTGCTCAAGGGGTTGGAAAGGAAAAGGGAATAGGTAAGAATTGCCTCCCATTTCCACTGGATCAAGTGTCCTGTGAGAAGACACAGGATGTCAGGATGGATGCTGACTTGCTCACAGCATCCATGATTATGATGTCATCACATTAGCCAAAGCATTATGATGTCAACACCAAAATTACATGGGTCGCCTTTGCCAAATAAGAATGGGGCCATGTAGCAGCCACCACGATGTGGGGGAAACACGTTGAATCGCACAGAAACAATGCAAGTGCATGTGTGTCAAAGATCACCTTAAAATAGGAGGTACATTTCAATACACATGGAAACAATCACAAAGGTAGGTGAGTCATTTCAACTCATGCACAGAACATAGTTTAAGATCCAACTTCACTCCCCAAATCTAATTGTATATTGTGTCAGATTTGTCCTTTTCTTACGGATTGTATGATATGGGATTTCTGGATCAGTATGTAACCTATCCCATGCTATATCCCAAGAACAAAGAGCCACCACAGAAATTGTAAGTTTACAAAAGTCTTCTATTTAAAAACACACAACATTTTTAAATAGAGGACTCTGAGATCAGGCAAGTCTTTTAACCTTTTACTTCAAAATCTTAAGCAGTTTCTATATGATTCACATTTAATATAAGAGCATAGAACATACAAAAATGCATAGTAATTGCGAGCAAAATACATTTTCAAAAGCTTTTAAAGAATTGCTTAGGAGCATGCCTGTTTAAAGATCTTACTCAATAACATTTGTGAGCTTGTAGCAAAAAGGAGTGTAAAGAACTCAGTGAGGACTGATGCCTTTGTCCTCCCTTGAGGAAGATGTTGTGTCCCAACAAGAACTAATGTTTGGTTCTGGAGTTCCTCTGCTCTAGCTTTCATATTTACAGTATATGGTTTCTTTATAGTACTGCTTACATGAAACTTTTCCAAATGGAACTTCTTAGCAGGACTCTTTTACAATGTGATACTATTTTTCCAAAATTCTCAGCTATGATTTGGAGTAATAAACTTACTTTACATTTTGTCAGTTTGCTGAGACACATTTGTTTCAAAACAGGATACTACCTGCTTCTCTTTCATAGGTTTACAATTTTAAATTTGAACTGTTTCTTAGTCCTATTTACCTCTCACAATATTTCGTGTTATTTGCGACTTTAAAAATATGTGAATAATATTTCATGTAAGCAGACATTGATTTTTCCCAGTTTTCTCATCTGAAACTCTTGCTGGCCTTTCCTGAGTTCAGATGGGAAAATTTTGTCTTCCTCATAGCACGCTTGTACGTGAGTGAAAAGTTACAGCATAGCCACACAAATGCTTCTGTTAGAATGAAACTGATTAAAACTTAATACAGGAATATGCCTTAATATTCTATTTGCTTCTCTATGAAAATTGTAGCTTAGGAGAGTGTTGCAATTTATGAGAGAAATGTGGAAGACCAATAATTCTATTCTGGATCAATATTTGCAAGGTAGAGAATTATGCAGGCTGGTGCAGCACTGTGAGCTAGAGGGACCAATTGTCTAATTTGGTTAAAGGGAGCAACATATGTTCAGCAGAACTGAAGCACTTTTGTGTGGAGCCCATTTCACCGAGAGTTAGCACTAAGGCTCTGTCACATACATTGTCACATCCCCTGGCAGTTATGGTGGTGCTGGTGGGGGCACTGAATAAAGGCTGCTGTGTGAGGACAGAAGGCAGGGGCTGCTCTACTCTACAGCAATGGTGCAGTGGTACATTTTGAAGTGCAGGCTCCCCTCATGACATTCCCCATCAATAGCCACGCCCCAAGGAGAGTCCAGAGAATCAGGAAGCTGTGTTGATCCATAGCAATGAACCATTTCTAGCAGTTTTAATCTCCACCAGGATCTGGGCTTTTGTAAAGCGCATGGGTCTTAATTGCCCATTCAAGACCAAGCCAAGTCTAAGGGTGGTGGTAGATGTCTTCAGCATCCCTGCTAATAAAATAATACCGATGCTGCATCCCTGTGAGCCCTGACTCCACTACACCACTGCTCCAGAGTCTTCTCTGGAAGGTTCCTTTTTTTACTCTCTCTCTCTCTCAGAGGCTGAATCTACACATATCATTTATACCGTTATCATACCATTATTATAACTATTGGTACACATGACACCAATGGGCACCAATGGTTATGAAAACGGTATGATAACAGTATAACTGCTATGTGTAGATTCAGCCTCTCTGTCTCTCTCCCTCTCTCTCCCTCTGTAATCTCCTCAGTCTCTCTGTTCTCTCTCCAATCTTCCCAATCCCCTCTGACCAAAACCAAACATTTTGTCTTAAACCTTCAGTCCATTGGGATAACTCCTCTGGGCCAAAATGGGCTGTGATCCAGGCAGCCCACAGCGAGCTACACTGTATGTTTTACAGTTCAGTTTGGCTGTTACAGCCTTTGGTATTCTATTTTCTAACATTCAAATATTGTCCCAGGGCATAGTCTGAAGGCACATGAGGCTAAGCAGATCTGGGTCTGGTCAGTGCTTGGAGGGGAGACCACCTGGGAAACACATGTAGCCACCTTGAGTTCCACAGTGGAAGAAAGGTGGGGTATAAATGTAATGTATGAATGAATAAATAAATAGATAGATAAAATTTTGTTTAAAAGATTAGCACCATTTTTCAATGGCCGTGTGTATGTATGCACACACACACATGTCTTGTTCAAATATTAGGAAGAAGTGGATAAAACCAAAATGCTTCCTTTCCTCTGTCCACTATAATGTCTGGGGTGGGACCTACAGATCTCATCTGTAGTGAGCATTATAAGCCCCAAACAACTTGAGGTCATCACAGGTGAATCCCCTGACATCAAATATTACAGTAAAAATGGGAGAAATGCCTTTCCCTTCTTCTCTGTACCACTTGAACAGGCTCTGACAGCTGATCCACATATGCAGATAGATCATGTCTCACGACTTCCTTCAGTCAGGTGTGGGGTTTGCACGTCTGAATGTTCTCCTATGTGAAACAAAGCACATGCAAAGACAAAATACCCTGCATGTAGAAAAGAGGCAGGGAAAAAGCTAGGCTAGAATGTTATCACTGACATGCTGATTTTCCGTGGACAGGGAGATTTTGATGTGGAGGTGCATTCAAATGTGTAACAACCCATAGTTAAACCATAGTGCAGGGTTCGCACATAATGACATCCTGCGATTCAACAATACCCCATGATTCAACGATAACCCATACTCAACTCATACTCTGGGTTGTCGTTACATGTGAACCAGGCCAGCTTGTTGTCTTCACAAAGTCTCCCAGAAACCTAAAGCCATGCATCATGACATCCCTAAAATGTGGGAGGAAAGGAGATATCCTTCTGACTTAGTTATTGGTCATGCAGGTCAACCAATAATTAGAAAAGATCTGGTAAGTAGTGCCTACAGATGAGAAGGGTGCATTCTTCAAATACAGGTGGCTACCAGGGAAAGAGCCTTCTCTGTGGTGGCTCCCCATCTGTGGAATGCCCTTCCCAGGGAGGTCTGCCTGGCATCTTCACTGTATATATGTACATGCCAGGCTAAGACCTTCTGCTTCTGGTAGGCATTTAATCCTTAATTTGCTGTCTTTATTGTTTTACTGTTGGCTCTTTAATATTTTAATGTTTTTATATCTTGATTTTTTATACTTCCATTGGTTGTATTGTTGGGTTGTTTTTTATTTTACTATTGTTTTGTTGTTTGGGGGGTTTATGACTGTAAACTGCTCCAAGGGCATTTGTCAGTTGGGCATTATATAAATCTAATTCATTAATTAATTCAGCGTGCCCAGAAGACAGGCTGAGTTTCATTGACTTCCTTTTCCTGCACAGGACTCAGCAGGTTATGTTCATTTGTAAAGCAGAAGGTGCTGAGATTAGCCCAACCATCAAGCAGGTTGGGATTGGTGCCCTGCACAATTGTAGACACAATTGTGTGTCAGTGGTGCAGAAAGAGTTCTGCTCTTTCCTCATTCATTCAAAATAGAGCCAGGCTGTTTTAAAGCATCTTGATGAATATCCACATTGCAGGAGAGAGCAATATTTACAGGATGAAAGGCAGGCATGTGTTCTAGAGAAACTCATATCCGCCATGTCCCTGCCCCAGATTTCTACATGTGGGCAGTCATGAATGCATTATACTAAAAGCATGGTGGCTTCTCCAGCAACTCACAAATCCCACTTCCCCCTGAGATTGCATCGCAGGTGCCGGAACAGAAACTGATCTCCCTGCTGTGCACACCAAGATAGAAGGATGTGTTTGTATTTAGCTTCATGGTTTAGTCACAGGAAGTGTTTTGGCATGGCTGCCTCATGTGAGATGTCATATTATTTTTCCTGGACAATTTGCTAGCAAAGATCTGGGTTCCAGATTGCATGACACACAGAGGGCCAAATGTGGGCCTTGCATCCAGGTCTCTGAATTGGGGAACTGGAAATACCACGTTGCATGGATATTCATGGACTTAGATCAGCCTTCCCCAAGTGGGTGTCCTCCAGATGTGTTGGCTAACAATTCCCAATTGGCCCTGCTGGCTGGGGGTGATAAGAGTGGCACTCCAATGTGCCTGGGGGACCCACGTTGGGGAAGGCTGACGTAGATCATCTCAGACCCATTAGAGATGCCACTGAGTTCTGTAATACACTGAACTGTTTACAAGATGCTATTGGTCCAGTGAAGTTTGGATTGGCCAGTTATCTGGAACTTTTGGGGTCTGATTCTATCCAGAAAGCCATGGAAGGGGGCTCCTAATGGATCAATGCCAATGGAAGTAAGACTAGGGCTTCTTATTTCTTGGTGTCTTCCCATTGCAAGGTATGTGTTGTGTTTTCCATCTGGTACCATCTCTGTTTTCTTATAAAATAAACCACGAAACTGTTACCATAGCAACAGTGGCTCCCCTCTCTCTCCCAGACATCCCTGGAATGTTCTTTCTTTCACCCATAATTTTTTTCTCTCTGTAGCCCTCCTCTCAAATTAAATCCTCTGTCCCTGATGCCTGAGGTCATCACACATTTTGGTAATGCTCCACTGTCTGGCAGAGACTACTTTAGTTCTACTACTAAAGGCTCTTGGCCTTCTATGTAAACCCTTCATTATGTACCTTGAGTGCAGATAATGAACCCTCAATGGCATTACATGGCATTAACCGAATTGAGCCTTTTGTGACAAGAGGTTTTAAAAAAGGGGACATTTGTAAGGATGATTATTTACCATAAGTGCTTCTTAGCTTTCCAGCCTCATGTTATTCTGCCACAAACTCCTTTTACTCTTCTATGAACTAAACTAAACCCCTAGGGGAGCAAAAAGTATATTTTCAGTGAAGAGAAGTGGTGAGAGGGGAGGGGTTGAGAAGGAAGAGACAAGACCATTTGATTAAATTTAGCTAAGAATGGAAGAACTAATGGCTCAAGCATTGCTTTTGCAGGACAATTTGTACGGCCACAGCCAGACATGTTCTATTACCACTTAATGCTGAGATTCCTAGAACAAATTATATACCTGCATTTTCCTCTTCATGTTCTGTCGTGCTTGTTCAAGTATTTGCATAAGGAGACATGATGCATTAAGTGGTACTCAGCTGTGGAATCTAGACTCTTACATACTCAGATGCTCTCTCTCTCTCCCTTCCTCCCCACTCCCTCCCCCTATCAAACTCTACCTATTATCTGTCTATCTGTCTATCCGTCTATCCGTCTATCTGTCTATCTGTCTATCTGCCATCTATCTATCTGCCATCTATCTATCTCTACCTATCTCTATCTACCTTTCTAAGCACATAAGAAGAGCCATGCTGGATCAGTCCAAGGGTCCATCTAGTCCAGCATTCTATTCACACAGTGGCCAACCAGCTGCCCTCAGGAAACCCACAAGCAGGACATGAGGGCAACAGCACCCTCCAGCCCAAGCCCCCAGCAACTGGTGTACATAGGCTTACTGCCTCTGATACTGGAGGTAGCAAAGAGGCATCAGGTCTAGCAGCCATTGATAGCCTTATCCTGGATGAATTTCTCCAAACTCCTCTTAAAGCCATCCAAATTACTGGCCATCACTACCTCTTGTGGAAGTGAATTCCATAGTTTCACTATGCGCTGTGTGAAGAAGTCCTTCCTTTTATCTGTCCTGAATCTCCCACCAATCAGCTTCATGGGATGACTCCAGGTTCTAGTATTATGAGAGAGGGAGAAAAATGGCTCCCTGTCCACTTTCTCCACACCATGCATAATTTTGTACACCTGTATCATGTATCTTTCTCTATGTATCTTTCCATTTCTACCTCTCTACCTTTCATTGTCAGTCTTTATCTAATCGAATCTAATTTAATCTAATCTAATCTATCTCCCAGAAGCACATGGTGCTACTGCTGAAGCTCAGCATTTCTGGCCCCTGGATGGGTGTCCATTTGGAAACTTATGTTACCTGTTCTGAGCTCTCATGTATTTACTGAAGACATCTTTATTCCACCCTTCATCAAAACTTGATTCCAGGGCAGTTTACAGAGTTCAGATAAAACACATTCACAATAAAAACATTCAGTATAAAAAGAACCTCAAATAAGGAGCGGTCAGCAGAGCACAGAATATATGAAATACATCAGCTGCTTTAAAAGCCTGGGCAAACAGAAAGGTTTTCATCTCGTGGCTCCAAGAAAGTCACAGCACAAGGTGACTTTCCTGAGGAGGGCACCCCATAACGAAGGTGCCACTGTTGAGAAAGCTCTCCAAGAAGAGTATAAATGTCATACATTCATTTAGATTATATATTTATCCAAGAGCCAAGCTATACATTCTGCTAATCGCTTAGATGTAGCTGAGCCTAGGGATGTATGGATTTTGTAAAATCCATTTCATCTGCATTTCATGGATTGTCAGGTGCCTTTTGTTCTGTCGTCCCTCATTGGTGGAACTGGATTTTTCCCAATTTCTTGAATTTGCACAAATTCACACATGCACAAATTTGCCCTTGTGAAAATGCACAAATACCCCTTGTACATTTTCATGCTTTAGTCTATGGGGCCAGTGTTTTGTTTTTTAATTTTACTTATTTTCCATAATTAAATTTGTCTAAAATTCTGGAGAGTAAAAAAAAAAATCGGTCTGCAAGTCTGTGGAATCCATGCAACTTGGGAAAAGCCAGTCTGCTGAGGAATCGATGGGTTAGATTCATAGAAATCTGAACTCATTTGATTCCATTGCAGATTTTTCCAACATCCTAGATGAGCCTGATATTTTTCTTTACTCTAGTGTAGTTGCGTATGGTCCCTCTTTGGATTGGGATCAGCACACACCAAGAGGGGAGGATTAAACCTTCACTTCTCATTCCCCTGCAAAAAGAATTCCACACACCCTGCGAGTCAAGGGGGGCTTCTCCGCTTTTTTATCCCCCCCATGGGGTGGGGGTAGAATTTTGGGGGAAACGAGGAGGAAGTTTAACTCTTCCCTTTCTTTTTTCTTTTTCAAATACTTTTTATTTTATTTTTTATGTTTATAAATGAAATAAACAATACCAACAACCTAATCAATAACTACAATTTCCCAACAATACAGTATTCTTAGGAGGACACAGCAATAATGAAAGAGGAAAAGAAAAAAAAGAGAAAGAAGAAAAGGATTAATTTTAAACTCCATTACAGAGAAACTTCAAATCCCATTCCACTTAAAAATTATGCCTATAACATTGGCAATATTACAATTCAGTACAGCATAGATAATCATCCTTACATTTCAATATCATATCATCAGTCTTATAGCAAGGAAGCAGGCCTACAATTCATTTCCAGTAACCACATATTGCCCTTAAGTTAGAATATAATAATAAAGCTTAATTTTACCAGCCAAAAATCTTAGCAACCAATAACGATAGTAATAATAATAAAAAGGAGATTTAAAAGGATTAATAATAATACTAACAAATCACTAATAAATTTTATAATATCATATGATAATAAATCTTAAAATCAACCTTAGAACAATCACTAATATATTTTGTATTAGATATATAAATGAGTGTGCACATTTCTATACACCCTCAGACAATAAATTTAAGTACAGTATATCATATCCATTTTTAAAAGAAAGGATTTAAAGAAAGGAGAGAAAAAGAAAGGGGAAAAAATGAGACAAGATAAACAAAAAGAACAGATATATATATGAGCAATTATCTCTGGCCTAGCCTGAATCTTCCAGACTAAACAGAACCAATTAGCAAAACATGTTTGTAGATTCCAGTTCATGGTGGTGGAGCAGAAGTCTCATGCAATTTTCCATTTAGTCATGCCTCTGCCATTTCATGATTTAGAAACGTTTTCATCTGGCTTTCAGAAAAAATGCAAAATGTAGCAGGATATTTTATATCCTGCTACATTTGTTCATTTGTTTCAAATGAAACGAAAATGTTTTGCCAGATTTTTCACCTTGGTAAATTCCTTCTTTTATCAGCAACCTCTTTGGTGTAATCCGGAAATAGCATAACTTTATCTTGTTTCCAAAAAAGGTTTCCACCCTCTTTTGCCAAATGCAGGATATAATTTCTTGTGGAGATTCTTGCAAATTGGACTATAACCGTATAACCAGTCCCTTTGGCATTTGACACACGGAATGCCTGCTCAATATCAAATGAATAATCAGATGGCGCAGGGAGTATCTCATGCAGGAACTTATCTACAAAAGTAGACAAATTTACATCAGTAGGTAAATTTTTAATACCAATGATATGTGCATTTGCCCTGCATACAGAAGCCTCCAGTTGAGAAATTTGGACAGAGAAATTGTTGAAAAAAGCTTGTGATGTTGTCTCATTCCCTGCCACCAGATCTTGCAGCTCGTTAATCTTTGCCTCCATTTTTTGCCAAGTAGTGTTGATTAAATCCACAGCCCCTTGCAGGGTGGTGATGGAATTTTGAATAGTATCCAGTCTCTTAGCCTGTTCCGCAAATTGCAAGGACAAAGTTTTTATCAAAGCAAGTAACTCCTCTGTATTTTCACTTCTTGGACCCTTTGCCAAGGGAGGTGTGTGTGTGTGGGGGGGGGGTAGGCAGAGAACCTTTTTTTCGCCTTAATGTAGTCATCCTTCTCTTCAAACAAATCTTGCAGGTCCTCAAATATTGTTGATATATCTTAATCCATTCCTCAAATGTTGTTGGTGTTTCTTAATACATAAACTACAATGGAGCACGTCAGCCCTATTTTCTCCTATTTAGATAGGAGGTTCAAAACAGCTTTGAGCGATGATTAAGCTCTGGCAGACTAACTCCGGAGTCCAGCCCCCCTGCTAATACGCAGAGATAACTAATCTTCCAAAACTTCATCCAAAGCTGCTCCTGCCCCCCCCTTTTCATTTCAGGGGAGAGATGAAAAGGTTTTTCAACCTTTCAAAAAGCTGTTTGAGATAGCGTCCTGCGGAAGCTCCGTGGCATGCTGCAAGGGCGACATTGGCTCCAACCGGAAGTCACTCTTCCCTTTCAGTGTGCTCAGCTACAGCTACACCTATGTGATTAACAGAACACATAGTTTGCCCCTAAGCATGTGACAAAACAAGATAATATTTCAAATATAAAACATGCATCCCAATCCTGGATGTTCACCTGGAAGTAACACTCCCAAATAAGTGTTCATAGGATTGTAGCTGTGATGCTCAATCATAAGCATGTTTAATCAGTTCCATGGGAATTAGTCCCTATTAAGTGTGCTTAAATCCAGGTCTGTCCTATGTGAAATGTTCTGAATGGAGGGGGCAAAAGGATGCAGCATGTGTTTTGGAGAGGTGAGGGAAGTGGAGTCAGCATCTGCCAGGGAACGATAAAGAAGGAGATTTGGCGGAGGATATGTGTTTGCCTGCAGGAGCTTGGAAGCACTGGGTTTGCAGATTAAAAAATGAGGATGTGCCATGAAATATACGGCAAAAAAGAAGGCTTTGGGAACCCCTGTGTCAGCTGATAACCCAGTTACAAGCTGGGTCTCTGGGAAATAAAGACTTCAAGACACACACACCCTCCCTCGGCTGGCTGTTTTTATATTATTTGGCTAGAGGAACATGGCGAGGAGGCATTTCCCAGCAGTAAGAGCATTGAGCAGTGAGCAGTTATTCCTCGAAGATTTCATCTGGCTTCGGGTAGCATGTTGTTCTAGGACTATGCCATTCCTGGAAGAACAAACTTACATCAAGTTTGATGGTAACCGTTCTTGCACTGTGTGCAGTTCACAGCGTATAAAAACCCTACGGCTGGGCTATAATGTTGTCTCTTTATTGCTTACATTGTAAAGACTGCTGCTTTTAGACCAGATGGTGCCCTGATGCAACAGTCCAGTAACTTTAAAAAAACCTCACCCCACACTGGAACCAACCCTCACTGCATATTGTGATAGATCTTCAAACTTTCCAGGTCAAATGTACATAGGCCATTTTAAAAAACCTGACTCTGGTATACAGAAAATAATAGTGTTGGTTACAGTCCTCTGAAGGACTCGTGCGACTTTATATCACATGTAGGAAACTCTTGGGACTGATTCACACAACCTTTGGGTGGCGGGGAACATGTTAGAAAATGGGCTGGCTGCCATTACGCAGGTCGCCCAGCAAGCAAACTTTAAGAAAGCTCTCTGAACTGTTGTACTATTTCCCCAGGGAAGAATGTAGGTCTTTGAAATGCATGGGATATCTTGGGAATTATTTTAAACCAAATTTCCAAAAAATAATTTTCTTGCACTGATTGGCTTGATCCTTCTTCATTCCTTTTGTTTTAAGCAGCTGACCTAAGCTGGCCATTTACTCATTGCCAAAAAAAGAGGACATAGAGGTGCATACAATCTGCATGTGCTAATAAAGATGTACAAATGCAAATTCAAAAATGATTACTATAATTTAGGGGGCAATCCTGTCGGGATAGGCGGTCGCCTCCAAACTCAGAGGTGATCGCCTATCCAGTGCAGTGTGGGAAGAGCACAGAGTGTCTTCTCCTCCACACTCCACCTGCCTTGCATTTGTGGCTAGACGGCTGATTTCAGCGATCTAGCCATGGGACTTCAGAGTGGGGGGAGAGGCTGGAGGACACACAGTAAGCATCGTATTGGCACTTCCACACTCCCCACCACTCCCCGCCCCCGGGAACGCCCCCTTTTGCCTCACTCCATGCTGCTCATCCTAGCGCGGAGCCTGGGGACGATCCACGCTACCTATGAGGTGGGGGGGGGGGATGCAGTTTTCCAGGAACCAATCTCGGAGCGCAGGTTCTGAGGTTGGTTCCCAGAAACCAAACAATCCTATGGCTGTCTGGCCACTGTCTAGCAGCCATAGACAGATTGCGCCCTTAAATAGGGATATAATACATAACGTAGTGGGGAAGACTGTGACCAGGTGACCTTAGTCTGCCGTCTAAGGGCCATTCATTGGCAGTTTTGAGGTCCCTGCTCTCCTTTCTTATGGCTTTTTATCTTTGAACTGGACTTTGGCTGGAGAGACTTCAAACAGAGGACTATCTCTTGTAAAGTAAACACATGGCACCCTGACCTGGAACAGGTAGGCTGTGTTCAGTTTGGAGGGTCACAGCCTGACCAGTAACTAGTTCATAGGAGTCACAGTATTTTGGTTCTTTTTTCATAGTGCCTGCACTGTCTAGAGGGATGGGCGAACATGCCCCTGCTCACCTCAGGAAGACCACCAAATGGAACTAGTTATTCCCTCTCTCCTCCAAAACTGGAAATAACTCACTTTATTTTCTGAGCCTATCTGCGTCTCTCAAAGGCAGTCTGTTGCTTTGCTGGGGAGGTGATTTTTAAAGCTGCCCCAAAGAAAAATCCCCCCACCTCCACTTTTCTTGGTGTGTGTGGGGGGGTGCTTCAAAACAATCCCCTGCCAAAGAAACAATGAAGTGTCCTGCTTTGAAGTACTGCTCACTCCTTTGAGGTGGGAATACTGAGCCCCCAAATCTCATTTTCACCCCGAGCTCAGGGAATTCTGCCAACATCTCTAGTTCTTTTATCATGGAATGAGCATATATAGATGCACAGGGGTGGCTCAGACATATGTTTGAAGAAGTTATTCAGAACACTGGCTAGGAAACAGTCACCTGACTATGCCCTGCATCTGGTATTCCGAAATAACAGTGTTGCTTGGCAGACACTTTATACTGGCAGAGTAAGACAGAATAAATCACAACAGAGGTTCAGCCTTTTGATGCTAACTCTGAGTTAATTCTGAGGGGGACTTGGATAAAGGAGTGGAATTTTGCCAGAAGATGTTTCCCCACTGGATCAGGACCCTGCTGGATCAGACTGAGGAAGATCCATCTAGCCCAATATCCTGTTTCCAAGAGTAGGGATGTGCGAATCAGCAACAGTTGAGCTCGCTGAAGTTCTCCAAAGTCCATCCTGAAGTTCATTCCGACTCGAGTCCTTATCAGATTGAGAGCTGTGTTTTGTTCTTTCTGCATGAAAATCCATGCATATTTTTGCAAATACATCTATCAATTGTGCACATCTTTGAAATGTATGCACTCTTCTCCCATTGATTATAGCATATTTGTACACATTTTTTTATGCACCTTTTGTACACATGCTGTCGAACACATTTTTTTTGGTCCGCAAATTGTACTGCCAGCTCAGAAGCGTACAGATTTTGACGGCAGATTGCACGCGAGTCCGTGTTTATTCCTAAATATACGAACTGGGTAAATCCTGATCAAAAACAAACTGAAACTAATTTCTCATATGTCCCTATCCAAGAATGGCCAGCTAGATGCTGCTGGGAAACCCAAAAGGAGGACATCAAGACAAGAAAAACACTATTTACCAAACATCGATTAATATTATATTCAGTGTCTCTGACTCAGTTTAGTTCTGGAACGTGTGTGACTGCTGGAGGATCTTGCATGGTGAGGAGTGTGTGAGTGCCCTCCCCTTTGTCACATACTTCAGAGGACATGGGAGCAGAGGCCTCCACCAATGCCCAACTGTGCAGGAGCTTTGCTTATATTATTTATCCCCTCCTTCCGCCGCCCGCCCATTCTGGGAGAGAAATCACAAACATAGGGTCTCTCTGGAATCAGGCATCATCATGGAGACCCTTGCCCACAGGTTCTTTGAAGTGCATGGTGGAAGGGAGGGCTACTGTTCCTCCTTGTGAGGATCAGCCAGGTCATGTAATAACTGGGGTAGTGTAATAACTGGGGCATACAATAACTGGTGTAATAACTGGGGCATTGTGAATGGGGCATTCACAATTCAAGCGAAGTGTTGCATGATACGATGGATGGAGATGTACATTCCTATCACCCCTGGAGAAAATGTGCAGTCTGATCTACACTACAGCCTCTAAATGTACAGCCTGATCTATAGGCTTTGGAATCCCCTGCTGAGGGAAGCTAGGTTGGCCCCCATTCTGTTATCCTTCCTCTGATAGGCAAAGATGCTTTTATTCAGGCAGGCCTTTGGCATATATGATGGTCTGTTGCTTAAGGGTTTTTTAAAATTGGTTTGTGCTGTTCATTTCTTTTATTGTTGTGTTTTTATTTCATTTGTTTTTATAGTCCTATTCAGGTGTTCTGCATTGGTGCAGAGTAAATGCATGAGGAAGAGGAGTGCTATAGCCCCACCCCCTCCTGGCGCATGTCCATTGCCCTTTACTCAAGGAGCCTTTATGAACACAGGGGCCTCCTCTGTCTGTGGAGGTTCTCCATGTGATTGAAAACACTGGAAAACCAGGATTCCCAATTGCTTCAAGAGCCTCCACTGGGTACAGCAAGCTCTCCTCTTCAGAAAGTTGCCCTCCACAAGTACAGGGTGGTGGAAATGTGTGAGGAGGGGGCAGGGCTAAAGCATTCCTTCTCCTCACATATTTACTTTGCACTGATACAGAATGCCTGAATAGGGCTTACGTTATGTTTTAATTAAGAGTTTGTTTTTAATCTGGATTTTATTATTAGCTGCCTTGAGTGCCATTTTTGGGGGATACAAATAAAATACATAAATAATGAATAATAGTGCAAACAAGGGTTGCATCCTATCCTCCCTGCACCCATGACATGTGAATGAATATTGGGCAGGATGCTTCAGATACACATGTGAAAATGCACCATGCTGTACCTAGGGATGTACAGATTGTATAAAACCCATTCATTCAGTGTTTCGTGGGTTGTCAGCTGCCTTTTATTCCATTGTCTGGCCATCAATGGAATTGGATTTTTTTTAGTTTCTGAATTTGCTCAAATTTGCATTTGTGCAAATGCGAATTTGTGCAAATTCGCAGTGCAAAAATGTGCAAATTCCCCACAAAATGCATAAATCCCCCCAAAATGTGCATTTTCACTCTTTAGCCTATGGGCGAAATGTGCACTTTTGGCTGGGTTTCCCTTATTTTTGCATATTTTTCAATGTCAAAATTTACGCAAAATTCCCACAGCTTGGAAAACTTGTCCACAAGTCCATGGAATCCGCCCGACAGGGGAAAAGCCAGTCCACTGTAGAATCTGTGGGTCATATTCATGAAAATCCGAACTCATTTGGTTCCATTGAGGATTTCTCCAACATCCTGATCTATACCTCCAGATACAGATCTGTATCTAACTGGTGCACAAAACTCGAGATCTAGCTCATCTAGTAAGAAAAGCTGTGGAAGCATGCTTCAAAGCATGGATCCCTTACTGGAACTGTGCCTGAGTGTAGAATGTCCGAAATGTTACTGCACCAGTACAGAACTGCCCTGATCCAAAGCATTCCACATAGGGTTGTCCTCTTTTTGCTTTTGGAACTGAGGCTCTGCCCCTGTAAAAACTGCAAAGCAGACAGAAATCAGCAGGTGAAGCTTTTCATGGCACAGAGATGAAGTGATGGGTAAAGCATTATTATTATTATTATTATTATTATTAAAATTAATACTTTTATATCCCTATTTTCATGAACAGACATAGCAGGTCTGTATACACAAGTGGGCTATACAAGGAGAACTGCATCCTTCATTGAAACCGATGGAAGAGCCAGGGTAGCTTTGAGTGCACATAGATGCTGCTGGGCCTGCAGCAACTCACAGACAGCTGGTTTCAAAGGCTGGATGCACCTGATCTTGTCTGATCTCAGAAGCTAAGCAGGGCCAGCCCTGGTTAGTACTTAGATGGGAGACTGCCTGGGAATCAGGCTTCCTGCATTGAGCAGGGGGTTGGACTCGATGGTCTTGTAGGCCCCTTCCAATGCTATGATTCTATGTCTATGACTTCTCACCAATCACATGTAGCATCATCTTCTAATTAATTTGTACAGCTCCAGTAAGTGGGAATGAATAAATAATGACCTGAGCTCAACAAAGGTTCAGGGAAGACTTTTCCAGTCTGGGAACTACAAAACTGAGCTTCCAAATGGGACTTCTTCACTGCCCTAAATTAATCCCTTTGGGTCAAACTGATGGGACATGATAATGATTTATTTATTTTTAAATGACAATATTGTACATGAGAATGGCCTTATTGAACCGGAACAAGCTTCATCTAGCCTGGTGTTGTGTTGCCAAAAATGGCCAGCCAAATGTCTCTTGAGAAGCACCAAGACTTGCATGAAGGTGGTTGTCATCTCCTGTTGCCATAGCATCTGGTCATTAAAGGTCTACTGTCTCTGGTTGCCCAGAGGTTTTGGGCAACAACTCCCAGGAATCCTGACGATTGGCTATGCTGGCTGGGGCTGATGGGAGTTGAAGTCCAAAATATATGGAGGGCACCATGTTGGGGGAAACTGAGATACACCAATCCTTCCTGAAGTTGACTAATCAAGTCTTCCCCAACCTGGTGCCTTCCAGATATTTTGGTCCACAAATCACATCATCCCTGACCATTGACTGTGCTGGCTTGGGTTGATGGGAGTTGTAACTCAAAATCACTGGAGGGCACCACGTTGGGGGGATGCTGTACTAATACATACGTTTGTTTACCCAGAATCCAACTGCATTGCCCGATGGTGTTTATTTTTACCTGCTTGTCATCAATTATCCTGTGGAGAACCAATATGAGTTCTTTCCCACTTAGGCATAGGTGCTGTAGCTCAGTGGCAGAGCACCTGCTCTGAATGCTGGAGGACCCAGGCTCAATCCCCAGCATCTCCAGGTGGGGAAAAACAGATATGGAACTGAACTACGGGAGAACAGCTCCTGTGCTGTCCTAGTAATGTGTCAGTAGGACCTGAGAAATAATACTTTGTTCACTTGATAATTCAATTGCAATAGTGGGACTTGACCTCAGGAGGACTCCCAGATGAGATTACGATACTACTTGATTATACACGCATGTGCACGCACACGCACTGTGACTCAGTGGTAGAGCACATGCAGAAGGTCCTAGGTTCAATCCACAGCTTCTCCAGGTAGGCCTAAGAGATAACCCTTCCTGAAATCCTGGAGACTCAATGCCAGTCAGTGTTGACAATACTGGGCTAGATGGACCCATGGTCTGAGTCAGTATAAAGCAGCTTCCTAGGTTCCTATGCCATCTCTACTCTGTTTTCAAGCCCCGGTGCCCAGTCTAGGAAGCTGCAAGGCACCAGGACCGTGTGTTTCAAACTGGGGCTCCCAGTGGCTGTCTCTCTCACCTTGTCTCCTGCTCCACTGGCTCTCTGATTCCATGGAAAGTCTGGCAGACTAAACTCTATGTACTGAAGCATCTGGGCTGCTGTACCAGCCTGCCTGACTACTCAGTCACCTGACTCCCAAGGTCCAATCCCTGTCCACCAGACCATATAAAACCCTAGCCTCAAAACCTCCTTCTCAGTCTGAGCAAGTTGTCTGTTGTGTGAGGACATGGTCTAACTGGCTGGCATCCATTATGGACTGCTGTTTTGGACTTGTCCCCTGCCTGGTTTAGACTACCTTCAACTGAACTGAAGTTTTCAGAGGGTAGCTAAGGAGATAATGGGCTTCAGTTGGACAGATCCAAATAGGAACATAGGAAGCTACCTTATACCAGGTCAGCCTGTATGTCTATTTAGCCTGGCATAGTCTACTCAGATGAGCAACAGCTCTTCAGGATCTCATTTCCCATACTCCTTTGCCTGATCCTTTTAACTAGAGAGGCCAAGGACTGAACCTGGGACTTCCTGCATCTAAAACATGTGGTCTGTGACTGAGCTATAGTCCCTCCCCCAAATAAGCAAAACAGATATTTGAACTGGAGGCCATCTAATAGCTTTGGCTATTGGGCAGTGTAGAAATGTAATAAATAAAATAAAATCTACAGGCCAGCCTACTTAGAATCCACAAATAAACTCTGTAGCCAAAGATACAGTATGTTCCTTCTAGGAACGATCATTTTGTTGGCTAAAGAAATGGCTCTTAATGCCTGTGTGGTTGCATCCTTTCTCTTAGGTGTAAATTAACAGAGAATCAGAGCCAAGATTATCAGTGGTGACAGCTCTGATTTTTTCTTGTGGTAGTGTCATGTATTCTGATCTGAGAGGTGTGAATTAAAGTAGCATTTGTTTTTTGGGCAGCGAGAGGGAAATTAACCTCTCAAATGCCTCTGGGGAAATTTAACACCCAAAGTGTGCATTTTAAGACAGGCTCCCCTCCACCCCTCCCTGCCACTTGGATTTCATTTTATGGAAGAGCACTAAAATGTCAAACATTTCATTAGAAAAATGTCATCAGTTCAAATGTTGACACACTTATCTCCCAGTCCTCATTCAATGCCTTTCCACTTGGGTCATCTTTCTTCATATAATCTAGTGATGGCACCACATTTCAAAATACCCCCCTGAGGCCATTCTGAATTGTGTGTAGGCACACGAACTTTGGAACCAGGTTGGAACTCCATCCCTGCAAATGCCCCCTTCCATTTCTAATCCAAATTTATCAGGCCCCCAGCTGCAGTGGTAACAGTGAGTCCTCACTTGGGGGCTTCCATTATGCCTTCATTGCTGCCATAAGCAGCATCTCATGCACAAGGATCCGTAAGAAGTACAGTTTCCATGGATCCTAATGCCTCAGTAACCCCATAAGGATCCATGGGAACTATCTTTCCCATTCATCCTTAAACCTGAGATTCTGTCATTGGTATAGTGTAATGGAAGACTATCGTCTTTAAAGATGGCTAAGAAATGCTTTAAATAAATAAATGCAATTATTGGAGGCCCTGCAGCAACACAACTTTGTTGCTACTACTGTCACTGCCTGGTATGTTCATTCATTCAGGGCCCAATCCTATTAGTGCCATGCCTGATGCTTGTAAGTCTCTGAACTTGGAGGCTTATGAGCATCCAGTGCAGAGCAGGAGGAGCAGCAGAGGTGATTATTGCCTCTGCCGCTCCTCCCCCTCTGCTTTTTAGCTAGGCAGGGTTTTGCCCATCTAGCTGAGACACATTGGAGAGGAAGGGAAGGAGGATGGGGAGACCTCAGGATAGCTTATATCCCAGCCTCTCCAATCCCCTCCACACCCACCAGAACACCCTCTCTACCTCCTCCTTGGAGAGGCTGCCGGCGCAGTTCTGTCTGCGCCAGCTGTGAAGGAGGGAGAGGGGCAGGGAGCATGGATTCCTGGCTCCGAGGCTGGAGTGCTGGCTCCAACCTCAGATCCGGGAATCCAAAATATCCTGTGCCCCCTGCTGCCCCAGTCACTGCTTAGGGGCCACTGGATTGGTCTCCCCTCCATTGTCCATCGAGTCATTACATTTCTGTACCACCCAACTGGCAAAGCTCTCTGGGCAGTTCCTAAAATTAAAACCCTAATATACAACATGATAAAACATAATATAAAACCTTTAAGATATTTTTTTAAAAAAACAGTTTGAAACAGCTAAAAAGCTATTCATAAAATACCAGGTCCCAATAAAGCAACTAACATTTAAAAAGCTCCATCATATGCCTTCAAATGCTTGGGAGAATTTATTTATTTATTTGTTTGTTTGTTTCAGAAAATTTCTGTACTGCTTCTTATTTTTTTTTTTAATCCCAAAGTGGTTTACAAAATAAAATCATGATAAAATGCAATAAAACCAACAGAATAAAGCAATGATTAAAAAAATAAAAATAAAATCTCATTAAAATAACCAGGGGTAGTGACAATGCCAGCGGTCAAGGCCAAATGAGTGTATCTTCAGCTGTTGGTGGAACCACTGGGAACCCACTTGCTTTCAATGGGGAAATCACTCCACATGGTGGGCACCATAATTGAGAAAATCCTCCTCCACACCATGGACAAATTAACCAAATTCTCGCATAAGGGGGATGCTCCAGCCCCTTGATCATTTTGGTTGCCCTTTTCTGCCCTTCTCTGAGCTATCCCTCTGCGATAGCTCAGTAGACACGTGTTTCCCACCCCTATATCAGGGGATGGGTATAGAGCTCTGATCCTGCATGGATCACTGTATGCACAGGCCTGGATGATGGATCCTTTTAACCTCGTGCAGAGCTTTCTTGTAAATGCAGTAGCCTGTCCAGCAAGGGAACCCATATACAGGAAATGGCTTCCATTTCCAAACAGCATTTTTGCTAGATTGAGTTGTCTAGAGGTGTAACTGCACAGGGCTTGTTCATGTAGCACATCCAGCCTGTGATGTAGGTTGGGCTTCAGGACACACGGGTCCCTTGACTGACCAAGGGAGCGAAGAACACTTGCAGTGTATTTGGCAGGCTAGCATCTCATTATCGGCTCAGGCGTGCCTTTGGGGAAGAGGTCTGCACTTTTTAGGAACAGCTCCTGCACCTCCAGTTGCATGCCACAGTGCCTGCCCAGCTGAGACTGGGGGCACCTGCCCTCTGGACATGCCCCAGAGGAAGAGTTTAGCTACTGTCATCAGCTTTAAGCCCTGTGAGTCCTCCTTTCCTTTTTGACAACCACTGGTGTGAATTTCTGATGCAAATTGGCTCCCAGGAGTGATAGACAAAACAAAAAACTGGAGATCGCTTGTCACAGCTGATCAATATGTTCAACGTGACAAGCAGCATCCTTACCTGCTAGGAGTCATCTTTGGTCAAAAATTGGCACTCCGCTGCCTAAAAATAGCCCAAGGAGGAAGCACAGGCTGTCATGCAACCCTACATTTTCATTCATGTGGCGGTTCTTCTATAGAACAAGCCCCCCTTAAGTCACACTGTCACCTTTTACTAAAAATATTGCTATCTGATCGACAGCTTGGGGTTGCACGCACACCTCTGCAATTGCCTTCAGGTATTTATAGTCAGGCAGCAATTTCTGCCTGTGTCTGAATTACAGGTTTCTCACAGGACACATATTGTTACAAGCTTGCACCCTAATCTTCCGAGTGGTGAGAACTCCAGGGTGCAAGCATTTATCCAGGGTTAGGGTGTGTGTGTGTGTTTTTAATATGGTCAGTGAAGGTTTATGGTGTTCAGTAATATTTGCATTTATTTACCGATATCGTGGTGGAGCACAGGTGGAGATTGATATCTTAATACCCCAAAAGATACTGCCCCATCAGATTTCTAGGGGGACCATTGTACCGCAGTAATGCTTCCAGAGTTCCATTTAGCTCCCTCACCTGCAGCCTCAATATTTTTCTGCCCCATACTACAAAACCTGCTTGCATTTACACCAACCTTTGCATTAGTCCATTCTTTGGGTGGGTGAGGGAGAAAGACATGCCTCCTTCCAGAAACTCTTGGGTCATTTCCTTAGGGCACAATACTATCAAGATAGGCGGCTGCCTCTGAACTTGGAGGCAACCGCCTATCCTAAGCAGGGCAGGAGAGGCACGGGGGGGATCATTCCCTCTGCACTTCTCCTGCCCTGCTATTTTCTGCTAGACAGCCGTTTTTGGCTGTCTAGCCGCAGGGGGCCGACGGGGAGAGGAGGCGGCGTGTACGACACATAGGATGTGTCATACACACAGCTCCACTCTCCCCACCCCAGAATGCCCCCAGCCCCGCTCCTTCTCAGCCGCTCTGTGCTCCTCTTCCAAGTGCGGAGTATGGGGCTTCTCCGTGCTGCCTCTGAGGCAGCGTGGACATAGGGGGAGGTCAGTTTTCTGGGTACCAACCTTGGAGCACGGGCTCCGAGGTCGGTTCCCGGAAAAGAGCATATCCTATGGCCCTCTAGACAGTGTCTAGTGGCCATAGGATTGCTCCCTTAGTCTTGCAAAGGCCAGCCATGCCAGGGCTATTAGTGTAAATCTCCCAACAAAATGAGATCTACTAGACTAAACCTGTCCAACTAGTTTTGCACTCTTTAAGCATTCTCTTTTTTAACAATCACAGACTCACAGGGCTGGTGGAGGATCCTTGAAGGATCATTCAGACCAATCCCAATCCTTGTTGTTGTTTATTTGTTCCATCGCTTCCGACTCTTCGTGACTTCATGGACCAGCCCACGCCAGAGCTTCCTGTTGGCCATTGCCACCCCCAGCTCTCCCAAGGTTGAGTCCGTCACCTCTAGAATATCATCCCAATCCTATTACAATATTAATTAGTAATGACTAGAGATGTGAAGGCCTGGGGGGGGAAGTTCCCCCCTCCCCCAAAGACTCCCCTCACCCCAGTTTTCCAATGGAAAAATTGGAAATTTCAGGGAACACTGAAAGACACACACACACCCCTCCTATGATTTCCCCCACTCTCTTTTGGAATGAGTCAGATGCTTTTTATGGCCTGGGTTTACTCACTCAAAATGTGTAGAAATGAAAGTTTTAGGTAAGACAATCTACAGTATGGGAGAGTGATAATACCTATGTATTCTGTAGAGATACTATACTATACAACGCTCAAATGCACAATGCATGTCTGCTGCACCTTGAGCAGGGGTGGGCAACTTTTGGCCCTCCAGATGTTTTGGCCTGCAACTCCCATCATCCTCACCATTGGTTATGCTGTTTAGGGCTAATAGGAGTTGCAAGCCAAAACACCTGGAGGCAGGACCAGCCCTCCCATGAAACAGGGCTAGGCACCCTCATCAGGAGGTGGAGTTGGAGAAGCAATGAGTTGCACTGCTTCCTGACTCCCTCCAGGAGGGCCTGGCAGTGGCACCACAGCTGCCCCTGCCTTCTCCAGTGGTTGTTCTGGTGAGCCCCGCCAGCCACTCTCCTGCTCTGGCATTTGCTGCAGTGAGAGAGCAGCTGACAGGGATCTCTAGAGCCGCCGCCCACCCCCTGTTTGCCTCGTCATGCAGAGAGCTGTGCAGCCAGAAGAAACAGCAGTGGGGAGCTTGCGAGAGCTCACCCAGGTCTCTCAGAGGGTGGGTGACGATAGCAAAGGTAAAGGGGTACGATCCAGTAGTGGGTATTCTCTCCAGCCACAGGCAGGAGCTGGCACTAGCACTGTCTGGAGGGCCACAAGTTGTGCACTCCTGACCTAGAGGCTGCTTCCACCTTTATGAGAGGAGCATGCAGGGCCTTAATTGTTTGTTAATTGCAGCTTGCCTTCCTCTGGTCATCTAATTTGGTGATACTAGAAGGAAGTAGTCTTTGTAAACCACCCAGAGAGCTTTGTATAGAATTATTATTATTATTATTATTATTATTATGAGTATCCTGTGTCTGCTATCCTTTTGCTTGTAAAGGCTCCAATCATGTACACATGTACCTGTAAGTCCCATTAAACTCAGTGGGGTTTAATGTCTGGGTAGACACGTATAGGACTGCACTGTAACAGTGCAGTCCTATACCTGTCTACTCAGAAATAAATCCTATTGATTTCACTGTGGCTTATTCCCAGGTAAATAGGTAATAGGATTGTAGCCTTGGACATTGATACTTTTGAGACTCCTGTCTTATGGATGCTTACTTGGAAGTAAGCTCCATTAAACAGAGTGTGTCTTATTTCTGGGGGGAGGGAACATGCATAGGATTGCTCTGTAAATGTAATAAATATGCCAAATTGTACGAACGTATGTGCTAGCTGAGTTGTAAATGATATATTTTATGTTGTTAAAGCAGTAATATAAGTAAAAGTCTTGCATATATTTCAGTTTCTCCCAAAACTTCCATTCCCACCCCAGAAAAACTTATCTGGAAACGTTATATCCCTAGTAGAGAGAAGACACAATATCCCATAATGTGTACACACGCAGCACTGGAATTGTGTAATCTGCAGGCGTGCACTTGTGTCCCTGCTATTTTGCATGGTATAAGGTTGTTGAGGCAACTTGGTGCCAAGGGCTTGCAGTAACTCTGCAGCTGATGCTTCTGGATTTGATGTTGCTATATTTATTTTATGAGGGATCAGTTGTTTGCTATATTTTATTAACGTTTTGTGCCAAACCCCAGGGGCCCTGGCTGGCTGGCCCGTTACAAAGCACCTTCATAATATGTTAGCTGGCTAGAAAATCCTCTCATCTCCTCCCGCAACACCTTTTTCTTTTTCTTCAAACGGTTCTCATTTCTTGATGCTAGCAAAAACTGTTATCTTTAAAGCTGCTGAGGAATTACAGGTGCAACCAAAATTTCAGTCTTCCTGATGGGGCAAAAACGTCTAAAGAATTTTGAGGAAAAGCCAAAAAGGGTGTTGATAGAACTTAGACATTTCTCGGATGTTCAGGGAATGCAAGGAGGGGCTGTTATACCCACCTGTCATACACCCCTAGGTTGCCACCAAGTTTTATCTAAAGTGAAATATGCAGCAGATGTGGAGGTTCCTACTCAGACAAAACATAACTAACAAAAATAAAAGAATGTCAAGGGCTGTTAAAAAGAAAAGAAAATATTTGATAAGGCAAGGGCAGACATCCCAACGTGGTGCCGTCCAGATGTTTTGGACTGTGACTCCTGTCAACCCCAGCACCCATGGCCTATGTTCAGGCATGATGGGAGTTGTAGTCCAAAACATCTGGAGGGCCCAGGTTGGGGGAGGCCAGGCTAAAGGGGGGCTGTGGCCCTCTAGGTGTTGCTGGACTGCAACTCCTATAATCCCTGATCATTTGCCATGCTGGTAAGGGCTGATGGGAGTTGTGGTCCAGAAACATCTGGCAGGCCACAGGTTCCCCAGCCCTGGGCTAAAGGCATTTTACAGGGGAATTCACACACCTCTAGCTAAGAGCTGCACTGACATATCTGCTTAAGGAAACTAGAGGCTCATGCCCCATAGGTATAAATACTGAGAAGCTCAGTATTTATACCTTTGCTATTTCCGCCCTCTGCTGACTTTTCCGAACCCTAAAAGCATTGCTATAGAAAGTACTGAACAGTGCAATCCTATGCATGATCACTGTGGTCAATGAGACTTACTCTCAGCTTAGTGTGCATAGGATGACACCTGAAAATAATGCCAGAACGTGAGTTTGTCTCCTAGACTGATAATGCTCGGAAGCAATGTGAATCCAGCATTATTTCCTTCCAAATTCTGCTCCAGCTTGGAATAGAAAACAAGATTCTCTACATGTCCAAAGAGTGGTTTTTAACATGTCTATTTGTGGTTCAAGAGTTCTGTAAAACTGCTCATAATTGGTGAATGCTTTCCGAATCAGATAAGAGGGGAGTTTGCTCATCCCTGAATCATGCCACATTTGAACCAGCTCCATCAAGATGCAAACCTGAACCAGCGGCATCGTAATCATCATCAAGATGCTGAAGTTCTTTGTGCTTTGTAGTCATGGAACAGCTTCTCCTGCTCCATCATGAGGCTATGGTGGCCAGGTGTCCTACTTCACAGAGGACAGTCCTGTATTTTGGAGAACTGGCAGAGGACAGTCCTCTATTTGAAGGTGGCCTGTATCTGTTGGGCTGCCCGGTCTGGTTTAAAGCCAAAGAACCATAAGGAGGGAGAGCAGCTGGGGACTTGAACTTGCTCATCAGCAGTTGGCATCTAGACAGCATACTGAGCAGGCCTGTAGGTCACTTGGTCAGTCTTCTCCACTCTGGTGAGATGCATCGCATCCCTTATTTATTTATTTATTGCATTTATATCCTGCCTTTTTCCTCTTGCAAGGAACCCAAGGTCGTGTACATAATCCTCCTCCTCCTCCTCCATTTTATCCTCACAACAACAACCCTGTGAGGTAGGTTGGGCTGAGAGTCCGTGACTGGCCCACGGTCACCGAGTGAGCTTCCATGGCCGAGCGGGGACTAGAACCCGGATCTCCCAGATCCCAGTCCAACCCTCTCACCACTACACCGCACTAGCTCACACTAACTATAATAATTATAGTTATTATTTCTAAATTTGCATATAAAAATGTGCCAGTGGGTATCCCCTTTTGTCCTCCTTTTTGGGGATGCAGTTCCTCTTTCCTGGCAATGCATAAGTGGCCACACTACACGAGACAGAGCTCTGCTTAAAAGGGCAGATGGGCCTCTTTAGCACTGTTGTCCTAATTCAATAAGCAGTCATTTTATTCACTCCTAATGAGTTTTGAGGGTAATCCAGTGGGAGGAAAAGGTGTCACCAGAGGCTCTTGCAGGACTTTCTATGTTGCTGCAGTGCACACATCATTAATTAATCTACAATGAGGCCTGTTGATAGGCCTGAGAGAAAACTGTGATCATTCGGACTACTGACTCTGCTGCTGAGGTAAACTAACAGTCTCCCGGCTCCCTCTGGCCCTCAGATGACCCATGTGGCCGGACAGCAACAGTTGACAAGGTCAGGCAGCTGCCCAGTCACTGTGGGTGTTTGAAAGCACAAGGCACAGAACCATCCCAATCTACCCTTCCCACTGCTCTCTGAAACTATGAAGCTCACTGGGTGGCCCTGGGTAAGTCATAAAGCCTTACAAGGCTTGGGACTGCAGTACTTGACAGAGCACCTCTCCTGATATGAAACTTCCCTTACATACACTGCGGTCACCATCTGAGGCCCTGCTCTGAGATCCTCCTCCAAAGGACGACTGCAGGATGGCAACAAGGGAGAGGGCCTTCTCAGTGGTGGCCCCAATTGTGGAACGCTCTCCTCAGTCAGATCCGCCTGGTACCAACTCTGTCATCTTTTTGGCACCAGGTTAATCCTTTCCTCTACTCCCAGGCATTTAACAGCATATGATGTGGCTTGTCTTGTCAGTTGTTTTGTTTTATCAGGTACTGGTATTTCATTGTTAATTGTTTTTAGTTGTTTTAGACTGTTTAAAATTTTTGTACATTAAAGATTTTATATTAGAAAGACCCCCTGTGTATGTTGCCTTGAGCTCTCCTGAGGGAGGCTGGGATAGAAATGAAATAATTATGGCTGGGTCTATATATGCAGCTGAATGAGGTGAAAATAGGGTAGAATGCACTGTGCCACACCTGGCCACATGTGGAAGATATCACTTCTGAATGATCCTTCAGGTTAAAAAATCACAGCAAACAAGCAGACAAACCAACAAAACCTCCCTGCAAATAGAAAAAGTAGTACACTGACTTGAAAGGTTTTAGCCCAGCTCTTTGCCTGGTTATGTGCTGGTTTTCTGTTAATGTGAAGTGTTTAATATAAGACAGCAGTCAAAAATATGATCCTACTCCTGCCGTTTGAAGTGCTGTAGTCTACAGCTGAGTTAAATGGACACCCCCACCCCCACTCCCCCATTTCACCTCACCATTCTCAGGGTGCATTTCAGTGATTTGGGGCTTAACACCAGCAGCAATAAAGAGAGCTTTTCGGGAGCCATCTGGGAACAATACTACATAATGACATAAGTGCTGTTCGCAGGGGACTTTGGATGGGGGGGGATAGCAGCTGCCAGCTACCTGGAAGATCTCCCCTTGCCACAGCTGCAGAAGTAGGCAGCAAAAGCACTGAAGAAAGGGAATAAAACTGCCAACATCATACTGCCCTATACAAACCTGTGGTGTGGACACACTTGGAATACTGTGTACCGTTAGGTCACCACACCTAAAAAAAGGATATTGTAGAGCTGGAAAAGGTGCAGAAAAGAGCAACTGAAATGATCAAGAGGCATCTCCCCTATGAGAGAAGGTTACAACAGCTGGGATTGTTTAGCTTGGAAAAAAGGAGGGTAAGGGGAGACACGATAGAGGTGTACAAAATTATGCATGGTGTGGAGAATGTGATAGGGAGACATTTTTTCTCCCTGTCTCACAGTACTAGAACCAATGGGGTCATCCCATGAAGCTGATTGGTGGGAGATTCAGGACAGATAAAAGGAAGGACTTCTCCACACAGCCCAGAGTTAAACTATGGAATTCGCTACCACAGGATGAAGTGATGGTCACCAATTTGGATGGCTTCAAAAGGGGATTGGACAAATTCCTGGAGGACAAGGCTATCAATGGCTACTAGTCCTGATGGTTATGTGCTACCTCCAATATCAGAGGCAGCATGCCTATGTACACCAGTTGCTGGGGAACATGGGTGGGAGGATGCTGTTGCCCTCATGTCCTGCTTGTGGGTTCCTGGTCGACAGCTGGTTGGCCACTGTGTGAACAGAATGCTGGACTAGAGGGACCCTTGTTCTGACCCAGCACAGCTGTTCTTATGTTCTTATGTTCCTATGAATGATTTTGCATTCCTTTTCACCCCCTTCCCCGCCACACCTGTTATTTCGAGCTGAAAGTTCTCAACTGACAATGTTTGGCCTCGCTACCAGTGCAGCCCATTTTATGAGTGCATTCTGCAAGATGCCTAGCCTAGCTAGGAATTTTCAGCCAGCTAAACAGGAACAGGGAATGTTGCGCCCTACTGTGTATCTGTCAAAAGTCTGCAAACACCATTTTATCTGTGTGGTGGCTGCCAGTACCTGCAGAACTGACACCAGGTTTGCGGGTGCCTTGGGAAAGTTGGCCTCTAAGCCCCTCCCAAGCAGCACCTGGGTGGCGGCAGCAGCAGCACCCAAGTAAGCTTACTGGCGCTTACAAAGCACGCCAACGGCTGCTCAGTCGAGACCCTGGTGGGTGGGTGGAATGCCGCAATCACTGGGGCATTAGATTGAGTAGCTCCGAAATGCCCTCTCCCCCTGAATGGGGCTCGGACTGCACCATGGTTCAATCCGCAGTTACGAGCTCTGAAACAGGAGGTGAGATGGCTAGAGCACCGGTGGTGGAAGTCTCGCTCCAAAGACGATCAGACACGGGCTAGAGCTGTATCTTCAGCCTATCATGTGGCGGTGAAGGCAGCAAAAAAGGAATACTATGCTTCCCCTATCGCGTCCGCACAGCGCTGTCCCAGGAGGCTGTTCCAAGTGGTCCGGAGCCTGGTTGGTCCAGTTGCTCTGGAACCGCTGGAGTATTCTAAGGCCTCCTGTGAGGCCTTGGCAGGGCACTTTGCGGATAAAATTGATCGAATTAGGAGTGTTATTCCATGCACTGTGGATACAGTTAGCGAGCGAGAGGCGGCCTGTGGCAAACTGGTTTTGTGGGATCGGTTCCAGCTTCTTCCTTCTGATGAAGTGGACAAGGTGCTTTCATCTGTAAGGCTGACCACCTGATTACTTGATCCTTGCCCATCTTGGCTCATTATGAGCTGCAGAGAGAGGCTGGGTGAGGGGATCAGGGTGGTGGTGAAGGCCTCCCTTGAGGAGGGAGTGATGCCATCAGCCCTCAAGGATGCAGTGATAAGACCGCTTTTAAAAAAGCCCTCCTTGGATCCCCAAGTTCTGAACAACTTTTGCCCAGTTTCGAATCTGCCATTTTTGGGCAAGGTGATTGAGCGGGTGGTGGCGATGCAGTTGAAGGCACACTTGGAAGAAGCCGATTATCTAGATCCATTTCAATCGGGCTTCCAGCCTGGGCATGGGACAGAAACGGACTTGGTCGCCTTGGTGGATGATATGAGGAGGGCTTTGGATAGGGGCGAATGCTCCTTCCTTGTTCTCCTCGACCTCTCAGTGGCTTTTGATGCTGTTGACCACGGTATCCTCCTGGACCGCCTGGAGGGGTTGGGCATTGGAGACACTGTATTGCGGTGGTTCTGGTCCTTCCTCTCCGGCAGGTACCAGAGGGTAGCACTGGGAGAGGAGGTTTCGGACCTGTGGCCATTCACTTGTGGGGTGCCACAGGGTTCCATCCTCTCCCTGATGCTATTTAACATCTATGTGAAGCCACTGGGGGCTATCATCAGGAGGTCTGGGGTGCAGTGTCATCAATATGTGGATGACACGCAGCTCTACCTCTCATTTAAATCTTCACCAGGGTTGGCTGTAGAACCTCTATCCGAATGTCTGGAGACGGTGAATGGCTGGATGGGGAGGAATAAGCTGAAGCTGAACCCTGACAAGACCGAGGTACTTTTGGTGGGAGACAAGAGGAGGTTGGGGGATGTTGACCTGGTGTTGAGTGGGGTATGGCTACCCTTGAAAGACCAGGTCCGCAACCTGGGGGTCATTTTAGACTCCTAGCTGTCCATGGAGGCTCAGGTGTCAGCTGTGAGCCAGACAGCACTGAACCAACTCCATCTGATGCAGTTGCTGCACCCCTACCTTCCTGACCATCTGCTCCCATTGGTAGTACATGCCCTGGTCTCCTCTTGTCTAGACTACTGTAATGCGCTCTACGTGGGGTTACCCTTGAAGATGGGTCAGAAGCTGCAGCTGGTATAGAACGCGGCAGCTCACCTGATTAAAGGCAGCCGCCGGCGTGATCACATCACTCCGGTGCTGAAGGAGTTGCACTGGTTACCAGTTGTTTTCCAGGCCAAATTCAAAGTATTGGTTTTGACCTTTAAAACCCTATATGGTTCCGGCCCAGCCTATCTCAAGGAGTGCCTCCAGCAGCACCAGACAGGCAGCCTCATAGAATCATATAATAGTAGGGTTGGAAGGGGCCTACAAGGCCATCAAGTCCAACCCCCTGCTCAATGCAGGAATCCAAGTCAGAGCATCCCTGACTAGGGATGTATGAATCCCTTACCTGGCTCTGCGCAGGGGCATCCACAGTGGGGGGGAGGCGCTCCGTCCCTCCCACCGGAATCCTTGATGGGGAAAAGGCGCTCCGTCCCTCCCCCCGGAATCCAGCCCGGCCGACTTCGCTCCGCGGCCAAGCCACAGAGCTGCCGGCCGGCTCCGGCCGCCCGCAGCCGGACATCCGGCCGCTGGGCTGCCCTGCAGGGACGCAAATAGCGGCTGTCGTAGCCACCACCATTTGCGTCCCTGTAGTGAGCCGTGATAGGCTACATAAATATTTACGTTGCCTATCACAGCAGGGGGAAAAACCCCAGGGTATGCAAATGGCGGTAGCCGCCGCCATTTGCGTACGCTGGGTTTCCCCCCCCCCCCGCCGCGATAGGCTACATAAATATTTACGTCCCTGTGTTAGCCGTGATAAGCTACATAAGTATTTACGTAGCCTATCACAGCTAGGAAGAGGAGGAAGTGAATGGAGGCCAGGACGGCCGCCATTCGCAAAGCAGCGCAGACGGGAGCAGGTAAGTGCTCCGTTTTGCGCGCCTTTCATGGGGTGGGGGCAGCGGGGACTTCGTCCCTTGCTCCTTTCGTGGGTTGGGGGTGGGGGCTTCGTTCCGCGATGGATTTTGGGGGGCTGAATGCACTGGCATTCGGCCTCACCGAGATCCGTCACGGAATTCTCTGACATCCCTATCCCCGACAGATGGCTGTCCAGCCTCATCTTGAACGCCTCCAGTGTGGGAGAGCCCACCACCTCCCTAGGTAATTGGTTCCATTGTCGTATTGCTCTAACAGTCAGGAAGTCTTTCCTGATGTTCAGCCGGAATCTGGCTTCCTGTAACTTGAGCCCATGATTCCATGTCCTGCACTCTGGGATGATCAAGAAGAGATCTTGGCATTCCTCTCTGTGACAACCTTTCAAGTACTTGAAGAGCGCTATCCTATCTCCCCTCAGTCTTCTCTTCTCAAGGCGAAATATGCCCAGTTCTTTCAGTCTCTCTTCACAGGGCTTTGTTTCCAGTCCCCTGACCATCTTGGTTGCTCTCCTCTGAACCCTCTCCAGTTTGTCTGCATCCTTCTTAAAGTGTGGTGCCCAGAACTGGACACAGTAGTCCAGATGAGGCCTAACCAGTGCTGGGTAGAGGGGAACCAGTACTTCCTGGGATTTGGAAGCTATGCTTCTATTAATGCAGCCCAAAAGAGCATTTGCCTTTTTTGCAGCCATATCACATTGTTGGCTCATATTCAGCTTGTGATTGACAACAATTCCAAGATCCTTCTCGCTTGTAGTGTGGTTGAGCCACATATCCCCCATCTTGTAACTGTGCATTTGGTTTCTTTTTCCCAGGTGCAAAACTTGGCATTTATCCCTATTAAATGTCATTCTGTTGTTTTCTGCCCAGCGCTCCAGTCTATCCAGATCACTTTGAATTTTGTTTCTGTCTTCCAAAGTATTAGCTATCCCGCCCAATTTGGTGTCATCTGCAAATCTGATCAGCATTCCCTGCACCTCCTCCTCCAAGTCATTCATAAACATGTTGAAGAGCACTGGGCCCAGGACTGAGCCCTGCGGCACCCCACTCGTTACCTCTCCCCAGTTTGAGAAGGTCCCATTGATAAGCACTCTTTGTGTCCGATTCTGTAGCCAACTGTGGATCCACCGGATCGTTGTTTCATCTAGCCCACTTTGGGCTAGTTTGCTCATCAGGATATCATGGGGCACTTTGTCGAAAGCTTTGCTGAAGTCGAGGTATATGATGTCCACAGCATTCCCACAGTCCACAAGGGAGGTTACTTGATCAAAAAATGAGATCAGATTTGTCTGGCAGGACTAGTTTTTGACAAATCCATGTCGGCTTCGAGTCATCACTGCATTGTTTTCAAGGTGCTTCCAGATGGATTGCTTTATCATCTGCTCCAGAATTTTCATAGGGATTGATGTCAGACTGACTGGTCTGTAGTTCCCAGGTTCCTCCTTTTTACCCTTTTTGAAGATAGGAACAACATTAGCCCTCCTCCAGTCATCTGGCACTTCACCCGTCCTCCATGATTTCTCAAACAGAATAGACAGCAGTTCTGAGAGTTCTTCTGCCAGTTCCTTTATTACTCTAGGATGCAGTTCATGTGGCCCTGGAGATTTGAACTCATTCAAAGTAATTAGATGTTCCTTGACCATATGCCTATTGATCTCAAGCTGCATTCCTGCCCCTTCAGCCTGTACTTCGCCTTTGCGAGGGGGGTCATAGACCCTCTTTTGGGAGAAGACTAAGCCAAAGTGGGAATTGAGCACCTCTGCCTTTTCTTTGTCATCTGTTATCATTTTGCCATCCTTATTTAATAGCTGAGCCACCATTTATTTCCTCTGCCTTTTACTATGCAAGTCGCTGAAGAAAGCCTTTTTGTTGTTTTTAGCATCCCTCGCTAACCTCAGCTCATTCTCAGCTTTAGCCTTCCTGACACCATCCGTGTAATTCTGTGCTACCTGCCTGTACTCTTCCTTTGTTGCTTGGCCTTCTTTCCACTTCCTATATGTGTCCTTTTTTGTTTTCAGGTCATCCCTAAGCTTTTTGTGAAGCCACATTGGCTTCTTCTGTTGTCTTCCACCTTTTCTTCTTGTTGGAATTGTTTGTAATTGTGCCATGAGAATTTCCTTTTTTAAAAGCTCCCACCCATCTTGGACTCCTTTTCTCGTTAGTGTTGCTTGCCATGGGACTTTACTGATCATTGTTCTGAGTTTATTAAGATCAGCTTTCCTAAAATCCAAGGTACGCACTTGGCTACACTCGGCTTTTGCTTCCCTTAGAACCAAGAACTCAAGTACAACATGGTTGCTTTCCCCCAGAGTTCCTGTAACTGCTACTTTATCCACTAAGTCATCTCTGTTGGTTAGGATCAGTCAAGGACAGCTGATCCTCTAGTTCCTTCCTCTACTTTCTGTAGGAGGAAGTTATCCACCACACAAGTCAGGAATTTCCTGGAGGGGCCATGATTTGCAGAATTTGTCTCCCAACAAATATCGGGGAAATTGAAGTCCCCCATTACTACTACGCCATGCTTCCTTAAAACATTGGCTATTTGCTTTTCAAAAGTTTCATCCTCGTCTTCTCCTTGATTGGGTGGCTGGTAGTAGACTCCGACCACCAGGTTCCTTTTATTCTTTGCTCCATTTATTTTGATCCAGATGCTCTTGATGGGGCTACCAAGCTCCTCCTCCTGTATTTCTGTGCAGAGATATGTATTTTTCACATACAGTTCAACCCCACCCCCCTTTCTGTTCCTCCTGTTCTTTTTGAACAAGTTATATCCTTCAATTGCTGTATTCCAGTCATGAGAGTCATCCCACCAAGTCTCAGATATACCTATCGAGTCATAATTTCCCTCCTGTATTAAGAGTTCAAGTTCGTTCAGTTTGTTTCCCATACTCTGGACATTAGTATATAGACATCGAAGACCATGTACTTCATAGTCTGGCTTTCTTCCTTCATGTGTCTGAAGACTATGATTGGGCGCTATCAGAGCTGTTCTCTCCGTTGCAGTGCATGCTCCTACGTCCATTGTTACCCCCAACATTACATCTCCCTTCCCCGTAGGATTCAGTTTAAAGCCCTCCTGATGAATTTCTTCATGCTGTGGCCAAACACATTCTTCCCAGCCTTTGTGAGGTGCGACCTGTCCCTTGCCAACAGCCTATCTTCCAGGAAATATAGGCCATGGTCCCAGAATCCAAATCTCTCTCGTCGGCATCACCTTCGTAGCCGGTCATTCATCCGGAGTATTTTTCATTCCCTTTCTATCCCTCTTCTAACTACTGGAAGGATGGATGAGAAAACTATCTGGGCCCCAAAGTTCTTGAGTTTCCTTCCCAAAGCTTCAAAGTCTGACGTGATTTCTTCGTAGCTCTGCTTGGCATTATCATTTGTTCCCACATGGATGAGAAGAAAGGGATACATGTCAGTGGGCTTTATGAGTGCAGGCAACCTTTCAGTCACGTCTCTAATCCATCCTCCTGGGAGACAACATACCTGGCGAGTCCACGGGTGTTTGCAACATACTTGGGTCTCGATCCCACGCAGCAAGGAGTCTCCCACTACTACCAGTCTTCTCTTCTTCTTCTTGTAGGTCTGGATTTCATCACCTCTGTTTGACTCACCTTCAGCCTCTTGCTCACTCCCATGTAGGTTCCCCTGTGATTCTTCCTCTGCAGGCTGTCCTCCAGTCTCATCCGCAAGTACCTGGAATCAGTTCCACAGCTCCACTGCTTCCACTGGTGCAGAGTGGTGTCTAGTTCTTCTTCTCCTAGCTATCACCCTTTTCCAAGGAGTATCAGTTTACATTCCAATTCCAAAGAAGGGCAACGCCAAAGAGTGTTCAAACTACCGCACAATTGCGCTCATTTCACATGCCAGCAAGGTGATGCTCAAAATCCTACAAGCTAGGCTTCAGCAGTATGCGAACCGAGAACTACCGGAAGTACAAGCTGGGTTTCGAAGAGGCAGAGGAACTATAGATCAAATCGCCAACATTCGCTGCATCATGGAGAAAGCAATAGAATTCCAGAAAAAACGTCTATTTCTGCTTCATTGACTACGCTAAAGCCTTTGATTGTGTGGATCCCAACAAACTGTGGCAAATTCTTAAAGTGATGGGAATAGCAGACCACCTTACCTGTCTCCTGAGAAACCTGTACGAGGGTCAAGAAGCAACAGTAAGAACCAGACATGGAACAACCGAGTGGTTCCAAATTGGGAAAGGAGTACGACAAGGCTGCATATTGTCACCCTGCTTATTTAACTTATATGCAGAGTACATCATGAGAAATGCCGGGTTGGATGAATCACAGGTCGGAATTAAGATTGCTGGGAGAATTATCAACAACCTCCGATACGCAGATGATACCACCCTAATGGCAGAAAGCGAAGAGGATCTCAAGAGCCTCTTGTTGAGGGTGAAAGAGGAGAGTGCAAAAGCTGGTTTGAAACTTAAAAAAACGAAGATCATGGCATCTGGCCCTATCACTTCCTGGCATATAGAAGGGGAAGAAATGGAAGCAGTGACAGATTTTACTTTCTTGGGCTCCAAGATCACCACAGACGGTGACTGTAGCCATGAAATTAAAAGACGCTTGCTCCTTGGGAAGAAAGCTATGGCCAGCCTAGACAGCATAGTAAGAAGCAGAGACATCACCTTGCCGACAAAGGTCCGTCTAATCAAAGCTATGGTTTTCCCAATAGTAATGTATGGCTGTGAGAGCTGGACTATAAGGAAGGCTGAGCGCCAAAGAATCGATGCTTTCGAACTGTGGTGCTGGAGAAGAGTCTTACGAGTCCCCTGGACTGCAAGGAGGTCCAATCAGTCCATCCTAAAGGAAATCAACCCCGAGTGCTCATTGGAAGGACAGATACTGAAGCTGAAGCTCCAATATTTTGGCCACCTAATGCGAAGAGAAAACTCCCTGGAAAAGACCCTGATGCTGGGAAAGACTGAAGGCAAAAGGAGAAGGGGACGGCAGAGGATGAGATGGCTAGATAGCATCACCGATGCAATGAATATGAACTTGAGCACACTCCGGGAGAGAGCGGAGGACAGGAAGGCCTGGCATGCTATGGTCCATGGGGTCACGAAGAGTCGGACACGACTGAACGACTGAACAACAACAACAATCCTCTACTCCATTTTTCTTCTCCTCAGCATTTCCCACTTCTGCCTCAGTTTGCTGTTGCTCTTCAAACTTCTGGTCTTCCCTTTGCTGCTGTAGTTCCCCCATTCTGTCCAAGAACTCTTCGTGTTCTCTTATTCCCCAGAGGGTCGACAGTCGCTGCTCCAGTCCACTTACTTTTTCTTCCAGCCCCGTGATCAACTTGCACTTGTTGCAGGTGTAGGCCATGTTGTTCTCAGGCAAGAAAACAAACATTGCACACACCTTGCAGGTCACCACCACTGGAGAGTCTTGTCCTTCCATAGCCTCTTTTCCCTTTTTGTGTCTAGCTTTGTGATTGTTCTAGACTAGCCTGTGCCTGCTCCTCTACTCAGTAGAGGTTAAAAGCAGAGTCCCACTGGTGTGGAAGTGTGTGTTACAAGACAAATAAATGAAAAAAGTTAGTTAAAAAATAAAAAATTGAAAAAATGGGAGGGAAAGTAAAAAAATGTTAGGGGCCTCCCCCTTGACCTCCCCTGCCAAACTCCCCTGGCCAACTCCTGTTTGCTCCCCCTGGTCACTCACTCTGGTCACTCGCTCTCTGGGAGCTTGCTTGCTTCTGTAGTCCCTGGACCAGATGGACCAGCTTGCTCTGCTCTGCTCTGCTCTGCTCTGCTCAGCTGGGAGGCGGGAAACAGACTGAAGCTTCCTGCCCACTCAGCTGCTGGGAGTACTCAGGCCACACACACCCAATTCAGTTGGAGCTCTCAGAAGCACCTGGTGAGCTCACAGCCACTCAGAAGGATAAAGGGAAACCCCCTGGGCTTCCTGCAGCCCACTTACCTCTTAGCCTCTGTCTCCTTTGTCTCCTTTGTCTCTTCTACCATGGCAACTCCCCTGGCCAACTCCTGTTTGCTCCCCCTGCTCACTCGCTCTGTTCGCTCGCTGTCTGGGAGCTTGCTTGCTTCTGTAGTCCCTGGACCAGCTGGACCAGCTTGCTCTGCTCTGCTCTGCTCAGCTGGGAGGCGGGAAACAGACTGAAGCTTCCTGCCCACTCAGCTGCTGGGAGTACTCAGGCCACACACACCCAATTCAGTTGGAGCTCTCAGAAGCACCTGGTGAGCTCACAGCCACTCAGAAGGATAAAGGGCAGCCCCCTGGGCTTCGTGCAGCCCACTTACCTCTTAGCCTCTGTCTCCTTTGTCTCCTTTGTCTCTTCTACCACTGCAACTCCCCTGGCCAACTCCTGTTTGCTCCCCCTGTTCGCTCGCTCTGGTCACTCTCTCTCTGGGAACTTGCTTGCTTCTGTAGTCCCTGGACTAGCTGGAGCAGCTTGCTCTGCTCTGCTCAGCTGGGAGGCGGGAAACAGACTGAAACTCCCCCCCCACTCAGCTCCTGGGAGTCCTCAGGCCACACACCCCCAATTCAGTTGGAACTCTCAGAAGCACCTGGTGAGCTCACAGCCACTCAGAAGGATAAAGGGCAGCCCCCTGGGCTTCCTGCAGCCCACTTCCTGCAGCCCACTGCAGCCTCGAATGGCCTCTCTGTTCCATCAGCCAGGACAGCTAGGCTGGTGAGGATGAGGGAGAGGGCCTTCTCTGTGGTGGCCCCCACTCTGTGGAACTCCCTCCCTTTGGAACTTCACCATGCCCCCTCTTTAATGAGCTTCCGCCACGCATTAAAAACATGGTTGTTCAGGCAGGCATTTGGGGTGGGTTAGCGTGTTTTTAGAAATATGATGTTTTAATCTAAAATTTTATTGTTTTAAAACTGTTTGTATTGATGTACATCATCCAGAGTGGCCGGGTGACCGGCCAGTAGGCATGGTGGAGAATTCCGCCACGGATTTCAGTGAGGCCGAATGCACTGGTATTCGGCCCCCCGAACCCCGTGGTGGAATGGCCTCCCACCCCCCACCCCCCACGGAACCCCCCCCCGGGATGAAGCTTACCTGGGGCGGATGTTCCGGTGGCAGCTGCTCCAGCAGCAGCTCCAGCAGCGCCAGTGGCGGCTTGTCTTTCGACCGGCTGCCACAGCCGCCATTTGCGCCTGCTACGTAAGTATTTATGTAGCCTATCATGGCAAGCAAAAAAACCACAACAGCGTATGCAAATGGCGGCCGCTGTAGTGCCGCCATTTCCGTTCCCTATTTTTCGCTGTTTTAGCCTACGTAAATATTTACGTAAGCTATTACGGTGAAAAAAAAGGGAATGCGAATAGAGTAGTGGGTGCTATTTGCATTCCTTTTTTTCGCCGTAATAGCTTACGTAAATATTTACGTAGGCTAAACAGCAAAAAAAAAAAAGGGATGCAAATGGCGTAGCCGTAGCCGCCGCTACTTGCGTACGCTGGGGTTTTTTTGCTTGCCGTGATAGGCTACGTAAATATGTATGTAGCCTATCACGGCAGCCTGGCTGGACGCAAATGGCAGTCACTATGGCGGCCGCCATTTGCATCCGCAGCAGCCCGTCCACGGACGGAGCTCCGTGGAGCAGAGCCGGCTGGGCAGGATTCCGGGGGGGAGGACCGGATTGCCTTCCCTCCCATTGAGGATTCTGGGGGGAGGGACAGAGCACCTCCCCCACATCGCGAATCACATCCATGAAAAGGTAAGTGACTTTCGTACATCCCTACTGGCCAGATGGGCGATTAAGAAATTTATTAATAAATAATAATAAACAAATAATGAGGCAGCCAGGTGTGTACAAGTTGCTGTGATAGTCAGTGGCAATGATGCCGGCACCCCTGTTGTTGTTGTTGTTTTAGTGTAAGAGCCTAACACTGAAAGGAGAGGGGCCAGCCTGGGTGGCTGCAGCAGCTGCCATCATCATGACCCCACATTGCCTCTGCTCCCTGATGTGGCATCGCACAGGGACACTACTTTGGGGGCAGGGCTCAAGTGCATGTGGGTGAGGGAGAAAATACCAGCAGCTGCACCTAGCCAGCCTCACATTTCTCTCTGTGCCAAGTCCATACATTTAATTAAAGTAGGGCGCAATCCTATCAGGATTTCCCATCAGCCTCTGAACTCAGAGACTGACGAAAATCCTCTTCAGAGTGGGAGGAGTGCAGAGGCGATCTTCACCTCCATGCTCCTACCACTCTGTATTTGAGCTAGACAGGTGTTTTCATCCATCTAGCTGAAGCTGTGTGAACGTGAAGCGGGAGGGAAGGAAGCTGGGGCGGCCGGAGGATTCTTTGCAAACTGGCCACCCCAGCCTCCTCCCCTCCCTACCCACATAACTGCCCCGTTTCCCTCCTCTGTGAACTTGCATTTGCGAGCTAATAGAGGCAGCCTCCACGCTGGCTGCATGGGGGAGGGGAAGGCCGGGGAGCTCTGATTCCTAGCTCTGCAGTCATAGCGCTGTCTATGACCTTGGTGTGGGAATCCAAACAGTCCTATGCCCCTCCCACAGACTCTGTCTAGGAGCCATAGGATTGCTCTCCCCATTAATCAATAAAAGGAAGTTGGTGGCCATGGCGGGCCCTCCAAGCCCCTGGCACTTACTGACGCATGCCACTTTCTGACACCGGATCTGAGGTTGTGTGGCCCCATGCACAGAACTGGGTTGCTTCATGCACCACCACCAACCTGCATCCCGGGGCGTTTGAGATGGCACACAGCAGACTCACCTGTACATGTGGTGGCTGCTCAATACCCAAAGAGCTGTGAGCCACCACACAAGCAACTTAAAGAAAAATAGTGTGCAGTACTGGAGGGAGAATTGGACTCGGGCTGGGGAGAACTGGCTGCGAGTGTCTGCTCCAACCCAAAACACATTCAGTGATGTTGGATGACTCACTCTCTGCTTCTCGCTCAGTTCTGACTGATTGGCATGCCAGGGACTGATAGCTCCCAGCCACTCAGCTAACTTAAGGGTGCAATCCGATGCATAGTTACACAGAAAAAAAAACCCTACACCTCCCTACCCATATTGTCCATTGGCTTTGGATAGTATAAGTATATTGACTTCGGACTGAGGAGTCTTGCATTTGAATCGTCCTCTGAAGGCCTGTCCAGTCCAAGGGCCGATCTACATTGCGCCCGCCATCGCAATGAATTCGGTGTCCCATTGGGTTAAGTGCTCTTGCATTAAAACGTGATTATTCACACTCACCCATTTTCCCCATTGCAGTACTTCATCAAATGTGCAAGCTCGGTTCACACTTGAGCGCTGTGCTGTTTTCCTGCTGTTTTCCTGCGCGCGCTTGTCTGATCTTGGATGCTAAGCAGGGTTGACCCCGGTCAGTAGTTGGATGGGTGACCACCTGGGAAGCTTCACAACTTCGAATCTTCAAAAATCATGCCTGAATTAGAAAAAAAAAGTCACCGAGAAGCCCCGATTCTGCGAGGATAACGCCTTAATTTTTTTAAAAGAACATCCGGAGTGGGGGATAGGAGGGGGTAAAACTTAATCTCATTTGAAGGGATACAACAACCCCCTGCTCAGTGCAGGAAGCCTGATTCCCAGGTGGTCTCCCATCAAAGCACTGACCGGGACCGACCCTGCTTACCTTCTGAGATCAGACAAGTGCGCGCACATCCAGCCCTTTGCTTGTTGCGGAGGAAATGGGGGCTGCTGAGGAAGCAATGCGATCAGTAGCCGGAAGAAGACATGGGGCCGTTGAGAGCTGTGATTGGACAGGAGGAAAATACAAACACCGCCGCATATGGACAGGTGGGAGAGGGGACTACAACCAGATATGGTAGCGAAGGCAGAAAATCAGAGCACATTAAGGGGAAATACTGGGATATTAGGGTATTGAAAGCGGGAGCACGGAAGTGGAAAATTCCAGTTCCAATTCAAGGAGGCTACTGCGTAGTGTGAAAGGCAGGCGGTGAAACCTCATTGGAAGCGAAAAAAGGCGGTAAGTGTAGATCCAGCCCAAGTCATAGAATCATAGAATGATAGAATAGTAGGGTTGGAAGGGGCCTACAAGACCATTGAGTCCAACCCCCTGCTCAAGTCAAAGAACCATAAGAAGAGAGAACAGGGGCCTTGAAGTTGCCCATCGGCAGTTGGCACCTGGGCAGCAAACTGAGCAGGCACAAGAAGTCACCTGGTCTGAATCTTCCCCACTGTGGAGAGATGGATTATATTTCCATTAAATTATAGACCTTCTTTCCAAATGTGCATCTGTGCATATAGATCAGCATATGCAAGTCTTATGCAGCTCTCTCCTCTTTTGTGCTCTGTTTGGGTGGTGCATGTCTCATGCTCTCCCTCTGCCTAACCTACCTCACAAGGTTGCCCCCCCCCCCAAGGGATAACCGTTTAAGTTTCTTGGATGAAGGTGGGTGTTATCCAAATGGACTGCATAAATCAGTGCAGCTGCCATGAGCCTGGGATTTATCTACACTGGTCTTCCCCAACCTGGTGTCCTCCAGATTTGTTGGAATACAACTCCCATCATCCCCAGCTGGCACAGACACTCCCCAGACCCCCTATATTTCATTTTCTGGGGATGTGTTTAAAATTGTTGACATTTTCTCTGTTCTCCAGAGTGGTGGAGGGACATACTCTACTCAGAGCATGGTGGTGATTTTCAGGGTCATCCTGAAAAGAAAAGGGGGGAAGGGAAAAGTGCCAGACATCTGTTAACTCATTCCAGAAAATAAAGAAAATTGCTTGAGGAAAATGGTTTTTTTATATTGCTCTAGCCTGCCTCGCTTCTAACTTCAATGCCTTCACTCTCTCACATTTTACTCTTGTTTCAGAAGCACCAGGGAGATATTTATTTATTGCAAAAAACATCACTAATGTACTATAATGCACTGAACAGTTGCTTTTGGTCTATTGTATTTCATGTCCTTAAATGAGCACTGAGGCCACATACGCAGCATTGGTAATTACAGCAGGCAGCACCTTAATTTAATTTGTGGGCACACTTAATTGATACAGGAGGGAATTGAGTGCTCCAGGGACACATTTAGAGCACAGTTGACTGGGATTGCACAAGACCCATTGCAACAAATGAGAATCGTGTAAGAACATGTTCTCACACGTCTCCTTTCCTTCAGTGGAACATGTGAACAAGAACATCCTGATGAGTTGTTATTATTCTTACTTATATTTAACATTTATAAAGCACCTAGAATGTACTAAGTGCACTGGTTAAAGTGTACTGGTCCCAGGCATGGTCTGAAGGCACATGAGGCAGCTACCTTGCTGAAGCTAAGCAGGTCTGGGTCTGGTCAGTGCTTGGAGGGGAGACCACCTGGGAACCACATGTAGTCACCTTGACTTCCACAATGGAAGAAAGGTGGAATATAAATGAAATAATACTAAATAAATACTGTCTGTGCTGACAGGCTTACAGTCTAAAAGATACAATAAAAAAGGAAAAAGGGATTGGGACAGAGGGAGGGAAGAGGAAAGCAAGCCTGCTCAGATACCAATTCTTAAAATTACATATTAGCTCTTATAATGACAGCTTATAATGACTAGGGATGTACGGACTGTGTAAAATCTGCTCCTTCGGTGTTTCGCACATTGTCAGGCACCTTTTGTTCCGCTGTTCGCTCACAATGCGAATTGTGATGTGAATTTAGTTTTCCACATGTGGAAAAATAGCCAAATAATTACGTAAGAGGTTTCATAACAATTTACATCATTTCCCTTAGTACATAACATTTAGCGCATTGGCCCCCATTCCGTTCAACTTTTCCTCAGCAGAACTTGTGTATTTTCCTACAAATAAATATGCGTAGATTTGGGAAAGTTAAAAAAAAAATTAAAGTCCGGAAGTCTACGGACTCCATGTGGCCTGAGGTGGTCACTCTGCAGGTCAGATGCTGAGAAATCCGAGCTCATTTTGGTCTGTCTCGAATTTCTCCAGGATCCCTGATAACGACTGGGGAATGGATGAGCCAAAAGGCAGCTGCTGTCTCAGCAGAACTGATGCAGCGGCTCCCAATGCCCCAGCTACAGCGGCCACTTATGCATCGCCAAGAAAGAGATATGCATCACGAAAGGCGAACAAAAGAGTACAGATTTGCATGAGAATGCCATATGCTGATTTATATGCATAGAGGCACATTTGGAAAGAAGGAAATATAATGCATCTCACCATAGTGGGGAAGATTCGGACGAGGTGACCTTTTGTGCCTGCTCAGCTTGCTGTGCAGGTGCCCACTGTTGATGGGCAACTCCTGCTCTCTCTTCTTATGGTTCTTTGACTTTAAACTGGACTTGGACTGAACAGGCCTTCAAATAGAGGATGTCTTTAAGTAGAGGACTGTCCTCTGACAGCCCTGTCCTCTGTAAAATAGTCCAACCTTTCCCCTTGCTGCAGCCAGATAGGATGGGTGCTAGTAAATGACAGCTTACTGAGCATATGCATGCTCAGTTGTGCTTTGAATGGTGATCCCTGGAGTCTGGGGCAGAATCAAAAACTTTAGAGCTTAAAGTTCTACATGGCTCCAATATGTCCCAGGGGGCTGCTCAGGGTGGCTCCACATTTTACACTGCAATCTTAGTTGCTGCTGATGTGCGAGCAATCCACCAGTGTTTTTCGCAGCAGGAAGATCACATGTGCACAACAGACAGATATGCATCAGGGAGCCACAGATTAGGGATGTATGAGAATTTTGTTTCAGCTCACAAATCTTCCGAACTTGCCCCTTGCACAACCCACATGCTAATGCAAACTGGAGCACTTTTTTTAAAAAAAAAGTTTGCACATTCCTGAACATGTAGTTGTGTTCAAAAAATGTCTTCTTTTTTTTAGGGATGTACGAAAGGGACTTACCTTGTCCCGCAGCTTTTTTCGCGGTGGGGGGGAGGCGCTTCGCTTCTCCCCCCGAAGTTCATGCGAGCGGGGGGTGTCTTCCCGCCTCTCCCGGCTGAAATTCAGGCTGGGGGGGAGGCTTCCCGCCTCGCCCCCGGCCGAAATTCAGGCCGGGGAGAAGCGCCCCGTCTCCCCGGCCGCGAACTTCAACAGAAAAGTAAAAAAAAAAAAAAGCCCCGTGATAGGCTACGTAACGATTTACGTAGCCTATCACGGCTAGATCTGCAAAGTCAGCCGTGATAGGCTACGTTAATCGTCACGTAGCCTATCACGGGTGACTTTAAAAAAAAAAAATGCGTACATAGACTACGGCGAAAATAAGGGCAACGCAAATAGCGTTGCCCTTATTTTCACTGTAGTCTACGTAATCTTTACGTAGACTACAGCGACCAAATAAGGAATGCGAATGGTGGCTCCCTATGGGGGCCGCCATTAGCCGTACGCGCTTTTTTTTTTTTTTAAGTCACCCGTGATAGGCTACGTGACGATTTACATAGCCTATCACGGCTGACTTTGCAAATCTAGCAGTGATAGGCTACGTTAATCGTCACGTAGCCTATCACGGGGTCATTTTTTTTTTTTAACTTTTCTTGGAATGGCGGTGGCAGCAGCCAGTCGAAAGACCGGCTGCCACCCCCGCCCCTGTCGAAGCCCTGCCGAACCGCCGCTGCGACCCACCACCAGGAGCAACATTCGGGAAAGGTAAGTCCCATCCCGGGGAGGGGGGCAGGGGGCGGGGGGGGAGAATTTCTCCCCGAAACTACTTCGGGGGGCCGAATACATTGGCACTCGGCCCCCCGAAGTTTCGGCGAGAAATTCTTTGACACCTCTACTTTTTTATGAAGTGCACTTTGAAAGGCACATTTTTCAAAAAATGTGCATTTCCATGCCATACTCAATGGGGGAGAGTGTGCATGTTTGAAAAATGTGCACAGAAATGTGCCCTTTTCCCATTCTAATGAACTGAAAAATAGTTTGCAAACGAAAATGGAAGTCAGCTGAACCAAGCTTCAAAGCGAAGTTTGGAGCATTTCAGCAAGCTCTAATCTTCCTGGTTCTCCCATCCCTACAGCAGACCCATAATTACCTGGTTCAGAGTATCAAGTTCCCCATTTCCAGTGCTCCAAAATAATACAAGACAAGCATTATTTCTGGTTTAATTCTTCTGCATTGCAAAAGCAAAATCTCCGCATGTGCATCAAGCAGTTTTTAAATTGAGTCTATTATTAATCCAAGTGCAGGACATAAAATGCTGTTCACATGGAGCAGATTGAGCATGGACCTCCCTGGGGAATTTTTAAGGCTCTAAGGCAGCCTTCCCCAACCTGATGCTTGCCAGATATGTTGAACTGCAACTTCCATCATTCCTAGTGGCTGGGAATGATGGGAATTGCAGTCCAATACTTCTGGAGGGCACAAGGTTGGGGGCTCTAAGGACCAACATATAAGGACCAAAAATAGTCATATTCCCAGGCCTTAAGAAAAGAAAAAAGCTATGCAATCGAAGGTTTTATCTAACCAAGCTCTGGGGAAGTTTCCTAATACTGCCCAAGATGCTTCAAAAAACCCAAGTGGCTCATCCTTTGATAGCCTTTTGGACAATTGTCAACAATGTTTATTTTGCCAGGCCCTTGGCCTGACCTGCAGTTTTGGCTTCCCTGCCCTTAGTTTCTTTTGCTTGGCTCTAGTTTTTAGCTCTTTTTAAAAAAGTTATTGTTTATTGTATTTGATTTCTGCATTTTATTGTTGTGTTTTCAAGCCGCCCCAGGGCCCCATTTGGGCCAAATGGTGGGGTGTTCATATGTAAATAAATACAGTGGGGGCTCCAGGTTTTGGAGAGCAAGATGCACTCAGTGGTCCCATCCCCAACTGGGCCCACTTCCTCCTCATTGGTGTTACCACTGTTCATTGGTTCACCTTCTCCCTTTGGGCCCAGTCCACACCAGTGCCAAGAGGGCAAGGGCAAGGCGAGCGGATGCTGCTGCTTCTGTCACTGCTCACTTCCTTGGAGGAGGGAAGTACACAGGCAGTGACAGCAGGGAGGAGAAGCAGCACAGCGGGGGTCTCCAGGGGTTGGCAGCACAGTGGGTTCTTCAGCCCTAAATGAATGAAACTGCAGTATTTCAATTAACACATGAGATATCTGGAAAGACATCTTTTGCGGGGACTTCAAAAGTCTCACCACAGAAAAAGAGGTCAAGGAAACATGGTCTAAGTGGAGAACAAGCTGAACTCATAATAAAAGTATCTGCTTCCATCATAGGTTGGGAGGGTTAGGATGCTTCTCCAGACCTTGGCTAGAGAAACCCTGGGGCTTTCTGGCTTCTCTTTCTCTGGGCTTGGGGGCATCCCCAGGCTTGCCCATGGGCCCCTAGCCTACAGCCTTAAAAAATTCCTTCTTGGACTATGTGTGTTCTTTGCTCCATGCCAGCAGCAATTTGTATCCAGGACTTGGACTAAAAATAGATGACATTTTAAGCCAATTTAATATAGCGCAACCAACACGATGAGTTAATTTGAAACTCTTGGGCAAAAGAAGCCATTTTCCCCCCTCAGAGTTCTCTAAGATTGCTGGTGATTAGTGTCCTCTTTCTGAATCAAACTGAAGACTACCTATTCATCACTAGTTGCCACGGAAAGTGTAGTGCTGTTCTCAGGGAAGAGATAGAGAAGGCCCTGCAAGTACACCAAGCTAGATGGGCAGTGTTTAAAAATTACTAGGCACACACTGGGTCAGGTTGCACAACACCAGGGTGGTTAATAAGCCACAGTGGCTTGTTAAGTACCCTGCATATTCCAGTTGCATGCCAGCCTGATTTACATAATTATCCTTGCCGGACACAGCTTCTCGTGTCATCTGAACCTGGCAATGGTGGCTTGTTGATGTGGTTAATGAACCACCCAGAACCCATGGTCTGTTGTAGCATTGTGGGGTGGCTTGTTAACCACCCCAACAAGCCACCCTCGCCAGGTTTGGGCTACATAGGTTGCCGTGATGGGGGCTTGAATTGGCAACATGGCACCAGTGGCCTGCAGTGATCATGAGACCCAGGCCATTGTGATCTCAGTTCTTAGTGCATTCAATATTATTCACACAACCACTTAAGAATATGACATAGGAACCTGTCTTAGGGCGCAATCCTATGCATGTTTAGGCAGAAGAACGTCTTAAAACACTCAGCATTCCCCAGCCAATGAACCAGGTCATTGTGAACTCAGCTATTGGGCGGTATAGAAATGAAATAAATAAATAAATAAATAAATAACATTCAATATGATTCACACAACCACTTAATCATATGACATAGGAACCTGCCATAAGGGGCAATCCTATGCATGTTTAAGCAGAAGAAAATCCTTCAACTCCCAGCATTCCCCAGCCAGCAAAGCTACAACAAAGGAGGTGTAGGATATTTTTCTGTCTAAACATGCATAGGATTGCACCCTTATAGCAGGTTAGAGTATCTCCTCTGCTACCTGATACTTTTAACTGATGATGCCAAGCATTGAACCTGAGATCTTCTGCATGCAAACCATATGTTCTTCCATTGAGCTATGGTACTGGATTTTTTTTAAAAGAGATTCATCTTTTGGTACACATGTATGTATTTGGTATTTAGGCAAAGTCTTACAAGCATCGAGACTTAAGACCCTGTTGTTGTCAATATTGGGGCTCAGCCCTTGAAAAGGTGAAGTAATAAAGGCAAGGGTACCTCTGAGCATGTACAGAGTATCTTTCCCTGACAAACACCAAGTTAAAAGGACAAGCCTCCACACATATGGCGCTAGGATAAAAGCTTCCAGGCAGGCTTTAAGCTCAAACAGCTCTTATGTCAAAAATTAAGTGCTGGAATTTTGTCTTGCTACCCGACCTCACACTGTATATAAAGGAGTTTTGAATGGATTAGAGAGCTCTTTCCCACGCCTAACACCTTGAAGCTCTCCATGTGTTTCATGGAGTCCTCAGGCCTCCCATCTAGGAGGAATCCTCCAGGTCAACTGTCTGGACTTCTGGAGAGGTAACGAGTCCTCAGCTTAGAAGGGGATTTCTGCCAGGGAGTCTCGAGTATTACAGCCATGGCTGTTTCACCTCCCTTTGCACAGAGCACTCAGCTAGCTTTGCATCTCAATGAACTCCAAGACAGAATCCTAATATCCTCTCAGGAGAACACAGGCTGCAGCTGCTTCGTTCCTTTCATCCTGAAAAAGTGGGTCAATCTGAAAAGCACAGGAGTTTTGTTGTTGTTTTTGTTGTACTAAAATTACTTTAGGACTATTGATGGGGTGAAAGATTATGAGGTTACAAGGTATTGTGCAGGAAATGACAGGATAAAAACAAATTAGAGGGCCAGTTCTCACAAATGAGTGATGAGGAGGTGAACCTGTTTCTGGAATTTTTTTGCTTCAGCCTGCAAAACAAAAAAGATGGGAGTACATGACTGAATGCTCCTCTGTAGCACAACATCCTTACACACATTGTCATACCAGTTTTCTATGTTCAGGGAATTTTCTGTTCTCCCCCCACCATTTTTTGGGGGGATATGTAAACCCCCACCTGCAATCTGAAGTGATGCAGTCCAGCAACCTCATCTGCTCTTTGCAGAAACAAGGCCAGAAAAAAGGGGGAAGAATATTCTATCCTAACTTTTAATTGAGTCCTGTTTCATAAATATTTTTTACAATTGGGGTGGCCAGCTACACATAGGGATGGGGGACAAATTTGTTTGGTTTGCGTTTTAACGTGTGCATACCTAATTCACACTTCCCAGATCAATGCATGAACTAAAATGTAGTTACACTTTGATATTTGCACACAAAATTGCATTCAGAAATGCATATTTGTGAGAAATGTGCACCAAAATGTGTACAAATGTTCATGCTGACTTAAAAAAAAAATATTGCAAGCTGACATGGAAATCGGATGAAATGACCTTAAGGTTGGAAAAATGAGAAAATTAGTAAAACTGAAATTGACAGGTTCATCCATCCCTACTTATGCATTTCTGAAAAAGAGGAAATGCATCACCAAAAAAAGAAGACAAAAGAAGACTTGGTTTTGTTTTAAAAAAAATGAAATGAAAATACGTTTGATAATTTATAAGCGGACTATTGAGAGGCAACTTTAAGTCCCCTGCCTTCCCTTCCTGTGGGACTTTATCTTTAAACCAGACTTGGGCTGGACAGCCCTTCAAGCAGAGGACTGCCCTCCATAAGGTAGGACACATGGCCACCCCATTAATGGGTTTCTGGCTTTCATATTTACCCTGGCTATGTTTTCAGCTTAATTTCATTCAGTGGACCAATATAATGAGGGGTGCATGCAATAAATTTGATATAGCTCTGCTTTATTGTTTTCTTTAATTAGGAGGAGGTTGGGTCAAACTTTGGCTCTGGCCATTTTCCATCGATTGCTCATATTTTATGGTTATGAAACTGTCTGACCTTTAAGAGGTCTCCCTGGTGACCTCCTTATGCTGAGTAGAACTTATTTCCCAGGGGCACCTAATATTTATTTTGTTGAGGCATTTTATGTATGAAGAGGTCAAAAGGACCCCTGGGTTATAAATATCCAAGTCATGGATGCCCCTGGTGACATGAGGGAGGAAGACAAAGGAGCTGAAATGTCGAAATCTAAGGATGTACCAAGTATTCTCCTGTTTTGACTTCAAAGTTGAAAAAAGCAAGTCCAGTGGGTGGTGATTATTCCTCCAAAATAATCAGAAAATGCAAATATTATTCCCGCCCAATTTTGTTCAGTCCCATTGTTTATCCCTGACTGCTGGTTCTACATTTTCTTGGACTCTCCTTCCTTCCTTCCTTCCTTCCTTCCTTCCTTCCTTCCTTCCTTCCTCCATTAGTCACATGGGTGATTCCATTCAGTCAGGGCTCACACAGTGAATGGTATGACATCACAAACCTATGAGGATTTGCTTGCATGATAATATCAGTGAGGGCAAGTGGCAGCAATGGAAAATGAAGGCAATTTAAACACATAATCAAACACCATGCAAGGAGTGTTGGAAAACTCTTGAAAAGAGAAGGCATTTTTTTGGCATTGCCAAAAATGTTCATAAAAACAGTGAATAATTTTGGCTCAGACCTCTTGAAAGCTGATGAAACCCTTGTCTCAAATAGTAACTAGGTGGTTTGTCAAATAATGTCCAAGTCCTGAATATTTGTGAGCTATTTTCAAACATGCACCATGTTCCAGTGGGACATGAGAATGGTGCATGCGGTGAGAGGCTTGCCTGCAGTTTTGCCACAACAGTACCCACTGCTGAAGAGATAAGCCACATCTCAGTTAAAAGTGGCTTCTGTCTTCCATAGTGGGTACTGTCATGAAGAAAACCAGCAAGTGAAGCTTTGACAGCTAGCAAGTGAAGCTTCGTAAGAGACTTCATTCTTAACAAACCTGCAGTTGCTTCCTTTGAGTCTTTTTTTTTCAATTTTGAGAAGTTTTCTGAATTGCTAGTTCACAGTACACACTGGCTCACATCCTATTGTAAGTGTTGATCGTTGCACATTCAAAATGCTGGCCAGCTTGCTATTTTAATAATTTGCTCCTCACCAATGAGCTGACGGGATGCCATTGCCCTTGGTGCTGAGCTATTGCAGAAATCATCACTGCTTGGGATGCGAACATTGATAGAATAACTTGGCATCCTGGGAGGCTTTGTCTTTCAGTAGCAAATTTTGTAGCCATTTCTAACTTCAAATTAATTGGCATAGGCTCAGGGCCAGCTGCAGACATTTCTGTACTTGCAGTGAAAAGCCCAAATAACGTCTTAGCACCAGATTGGGGCTCAGGCTTGCCTTTTTTTTCAATGACATACAGTGACAGAGGTGGGAGGCAGGAAAATGGTGCCCTTTCTGGAATTGGTCACTCCAAACAACCATTTCACATCCTTTCATTGCAAGGTTGACCCTGCAGAATCTTGTTTGCCTCATTAGCTTAGTGGGTTTAATCCCAGCGTATGATCCAACAACAGACATTTTCTGAAAATAGGCTAGAGCAGAAGAACAAAGTGCATGTCGATTTTCCAAAGGTGGCTCGTGGTTTCAGCAAGTGTCAGTCTGTTTGGTTTCTCTTAGATCTAAAATGGCAACTTCCTTTCACCTGTGTTGCTTTGTAAACCAGCCTACGAAGGTAATGTCTTTTATGAAAAGATGGCACTTTTGATGGAACTAGATGACAGGAAACATGGTGTTCAGGGCAGGGGGCAGATTCACCAAATCTCACGTGAATGTCCATTTGCTGGATCTCATGGTAAGAAACCTGACCCGTTGCAGATCATGTTGTACTGTTCATAGCTACAGAACATGCTTATTTTAAGCTGCACCAAAAGGCTGTGAGGTGTTATGTTTGAGTTTCACAGAACATTATGTTCTGTGTAATTTGCACCAACCAACCTGAGATTTGTTGCCACAGAAGAGGGTTTTGAAGCATGATGGAACAAAGGAACCTGGTATCTAAATAAAGCTACAAATCCCATCCCACCCCCACCCCCACCCCCACTTCACCAAATTGGTCACAGCTTTACATAACACATGTGAATGGTGTGAGCTGTGAATAGAGTTGTTTCTTCTCTCATCTGCTAATGACTACAGGAAGACCTGGGGACTCAGTGCGCAGAACCTGTTTCGGAATGAACATGCTGCAGGTTCACATTATGTTTTATATCCATATTTCCTCTTTATAGAGGCATGACCAAATTTCACCGAAAGGAAAACTCTGAAGCAAATGTGTGTGCGTGCGGGGGGGGGGGGGAGGGAGAATGCAACGCATCTAGCATACCAACCCCTACACCTATTTGACTGAAATTTGCCGGGCTTCATCCCCTCATAAGTGGCTACTAGTCCTACAGATTTTATCCTGTTCAATCAATCAGAGAAAAAGTTAGAGCCATTTGTTGATTTCCAATGACAGTTGATGGGAGGCACAATGTTTTGGATTTCCAAACTGAGATTTGGATTGGGCCACCAAGGTGAATTGAGTGGCTTCTGAATGTATCTGAGGCTGTTTTCTAAGGGTGCAGTCCTATGGGTTGCATCCTGGGTACTCATAAGCCCCCTAGCTCAGAGCCTCACTAGTATCTTATGCAGAGAGGGAGGCGCCTTGTGCTTCCCGCCCTGCATTTTAGCTAGACAGGCGATTCTGCCCGTTTAGTGGATGCTTCAGGGAGGGAGAGGGAAGGAGGCTGGGGTGTTAAGAGGAAAAGGCATAAGCCAGCCACCCTGGTCTCCTCCCCTCCCCCAGGAATGCCTCTTCCCCCTGTCTCCGCACTCCGTTTACTGAGTGGGAAGAGGCAGCAAGTGCGGTTCACTCTGCACCGGCTACAAGGGGGAAGGGGAGGGGACCACAGTTTCCTGGCTCCAAGCTTGGAGCCCTGTCTTCAAGTGCTGAGCCAGGAAACCAAGAAATCCTATGTCCCCCAGATGCTGTCTTGGGGACAATTTTGCTCCCTGAATTGGGCTGTGAACCGACTCTTGTGGTTTTTGCATGCAAACAGTACCAAGAGGGATCAGAAAAAAAGCAGCTGTAAGGCTAGAAACCAAAATCAGAAAAGGAACAGCTGCGCCAATTGAATTCCCAATGCATTTTGATGCTGGTCTTTAAGGGAAAAACTCCTAGAATTTTTTCTGGAGGATTCCCTCTCCCTTGTTTTTTCCAAAAAAGACCCATTGCAGATGGAGGATTGAGGCTGAGATTTAGAGACTTGCCTAAGAGCACCTAAGCAGTTGATGGCAGAGCCAAGATCTGAACAGGAGTATGCAGCTCAGTTTCTTAAGGTGCAATCCTATGCATGTTTAGACAGAAAAAGGTCCTACAACTAGGGAGGTGTGAACCCACTCCAGTCCGGTTTCTCCGGGCACCCGCCCAGCCCCTGTCCCCGCTTGCCGGTCCCCGGACCAAGCTCCAGCCCCTCCCATGCTTGGTGAGCAACCTACACTCACCCTGGCGGCCTCGTCAAGCTCCATGATTGCCATTTTTTGAAAAACAAAATGGCGATAGCAAAATGTGCATATTTGCACATGTGCGAAAATGCTCATTTGTGAATGTGCATATTTGTGTATTTGCAAAAAGTGTATGTTCGTGCATATGCAAATATGTGCATTTTCACATATACGAATATGCACATTTGCACAAATGCACATTTTTGCACATACGTGGATATGCACATTTTTGTGATCACCATTTTATTTCTCAAAAAATAGCAACCGTGAAGCTCGATGAGGCTGCCGGGGTGAGCGCAGGCCATTTGCGGAGCAAGGGCAGGGGCCGAGTAGGGGCAGGGGCTCAGTGAGTGGGGCTCGGGGGTGCGGGCAGGGGCGGTTCTGCTGGATTCCTGGATGGAATCGGGCACTTGCACCATCCCTACCTACAACTCCCAACATGGCTGGCTGGGGAAAGCTGGGAGGTATAGGACTTTTTCTGTCTAAATAGGCATAGGATTGCACTTTTAGCCTTTATGCTGCACCATCTTTGAAGCTCTGGTACTGCAGCAAATCATTTCTGGGGCTCGGGATAATTAGAAGGCATCTTCTCTGGCCACATTCTGGGCCTCCTTTTTGAAGTACATGCATCAATGCAGATGTTGTGATTAATCCCTAACAAGCAATTAATCACTTCCTCCTGGAATTTACTTGGAGATGTAAATCAGATTTTACATCTCCAATCCACCCAAATGAATGACCTTAAGTTCATAGTTTGCCTACTTTCAATTCTTTTCAGAAGACTGCAGGATGGTAAGGGGGTCTGGAAACTGAGACTTATGAGGATCAGTTGAAAAAGCCCTGTATGCTTAGCTTGAAGAGAAGACTTTGGAGAGACATGATAGCCACCTTTAACTATCTGAAGGTCTGTCATGTAGAAGATGAAGCAGACCTGTTCTCTATTGCTCCAGAACTAATGAGTGGAAATTGTAAGGAAATGGAGTTCAGTTAAACATTAGGAGAAACTTAAGAACATAAGAAAAGCCATGCTGGATCAGACCAGAGGCTTATCTAGGCTAAGATTTTGTTCACACAGTGGCCAACCAGCTGCCTGTGGGAAGCCACAAGCAGGTCATGGGTGGAATAGCACCCTCCTGCTTGTGTTCCCCAGCAACTGGTATACAAGGCAAGACTGGAGGCAGCCTATCACCATCATGACTAGAAGCCACTGATAGCCTTATCTTCGATGAATCTGTCTAACCCCCTTGTAAAGCCATCCCAGTTGGTGGCCATCACTGGGTCCTGTAGGAGTGAATTCCATAGTTTAACTATATGCTGTGTGAAGAAGCCCTCCCTTTTATCTGTCCTGAATCTCCCACCATTCTGTTTCATTGGATGACCCCTGATTCTAGTATTATGAGCAAAAAACTCCCTATCCGGTTCCTACACACCAGGCATAATTTTGTACACCTCTATTGTGTCTCCCTGTACTCAGCATTTTTCTAAGCTAGGCTGTCCCAGACATGGTAACCTTTCCTTGTAGGGGAGTTGCTCCATTTGGGTTGCCCTTTTCTGCACGTTTTCCAACTCCACAGTGTCCTGTTTTATACTGTACACAGAATTCCAAGTGTGATCACATCATAGATCTGTATAAGGGCAGTATGATATTAGCAGTTTTATTTTCAATTCTGGTTCTAATTATGCCCATCATGGAACAGATGGCCTCAGGAAGTGGTGGGCTCTCCTCCCCTTGACATATTTAAGTAGAGGCTGGACAGCCATCTTCTGTAACTACAAGGTCTCTACATGGAGCAGGTAGTTCGACTAGATGACTCCAAGGTCCCTTCCAATCCCAAAATTCTGTGATTCGATACAGTGCTCACATCTCCCCTAGTGAGTGGCAAAAAGCTGTGTTTTAGACATGTTGAGAATGCGGAGGAGCAAGGAACACAAGTTGCTCGGCACTTTTTGGTGCCTTTTGCAGTGCTGGCACATCAGAAAACTTCCCTCAGACACAGAGGTGGTCTGTGCTCCAGTTTGCCTTGGCTCAGACCTGGACAGTGTTGGAGCACGGACTGCACCAACTTGGCGTGCTACTGCCTGTTCTAAACAGTGCTGCCAAATCAAAAGAAAGCCTCTTGCTCACATAGCAGTGGCTTCTCCCGTGCCAAAGGGGTTGTCTCTTGGGGCCAGGCCAGCATCATTTCTTCACTCTCTCCAGTTGCTTGTCTTCCGTTCTCCTACATGGTCTCCTCCCCTCCCCTTTTTTGCTTCTGCATCATTATTTTTTCCTAATCTCAGTGAAAGTTGTATGCAGAAAACTCACAGAGGAATCTCATGGAGGAATGCACAATTGTGCAGATCAGCCCAACCAAAATGGACTATAACCCAGGTGGAAAACAGGCTCTCCTGGGTATGTAACCAACTTTTTCACCTGGGGAAAAGAACAAAGGCAGCTAGCTGTGGGGAAAGCAGAGGAAGCAAATGGACAGACCAGCATGGCCAGCACTAAGCAGATGTGATGGTAGAATGCAGAGAAAACTCCGTGCCCATCTGCACTAAGTGATGCGGCAGGCTAAGAGCTGAGGAGGCTGTCTGTCAAGAGGGAGGGCCCTCTTCCATGATTGGATCAGAGAGGGGAGTAGGAGGGAGCACAGCCTCACTGGCAGTTGAGAGTGGAAGTTGGAACCTGTCAGGGAATGGCAGATGATGGTGATGATTATTATTATTATTATTTATATTGATATTGATAATAATATTTACAACATTTGTATACCGCTCCACATCTAAACAGATTCTGGAGCAGTGAACAACAAGAGAGACAATGAACAAAAGAAAAAAAAGAAGAAACATGGTAATGAGATTATTCTTTAAAAAAAAAAAAAGAGAGAGAGAGTGCCAATAAAACTGAGGCTGGTTAACCAAGGAAGGCTTCCTGGAAATTAGCTGTTTTCAGCACGTGCTGAAAACAACCCAGTGGTGGCAGCTGTCTGACCTCCAGAGGCAGGGAGTTCCATAGGATGGGAGCCACCACACTGAAGGCGCTTCTCCAGGTGAACTTCAGTCAGGCCATAAGTCCATGTCGAACCACCAGGAGCATGACCTCTGATGACCTCAGTGATCAGGAAGGTTGGTAAGGGAGAAGGCGCTCTCTCAGGTATCCTGATCCCAAGTTGCTTAGGGCTTTGTATGCTAGTACCAAACCCTTAAAACTGGCCCAGTAGTTGGACTACAGCTTCCATCATCCCCAGCCACTATGGCCAACACATCTGGGGGACGCCAGGTTGAGTAAGGCTAGCTTAGAGTGCAAAGTATGAGAAAACAGGAATTATTTCAAAAGGAGAAAACTAGTCTCAAGATGCTTAAAAAATAGTTTTATTCTATCATCATCATCATCATCATCATCCCCATTTTTCTGATGGGCCAAACTGAGAGACAGTGACAGTGACACTGAGAGACAGTGGCTTGCCAAAGACCACCAAGTGAGCTCAGTTGGCTGAGATGAAATTTGAGCCAGGGATCTCCCAGCACTCATGCTTGGCTTTTTCAGTACCCACTCTGATGTAGGTTAAATAGCATTCAGTTCGGCACAGGGGCTGGTTACTGGATCAGACCAAGGCCCATTCAGCTGGATGTTAGCCAGATGCCTCCGGAACCTCCCACCTAGGGCAAATAGGTGATCACCACCCCCCTTTTGTTTGCCTCTAGGATCAAGGTATACAGAATTATATTGCCTCTGCACATTGAGCGCAGAGGCAGATCACATTGTTTGCATGAAGAAGGTTCCGGGTTCAATCCCTGTGATCTCCAGTTAAAAGCACGAACCAGCAGCAACCGCTGCCTGAGATCCCAAAGAGCAGCTGCCCCTCAGAGGAGACAATACTAGTCTAGAGAGGCAAACAGTCTGAGCTGGAAGAAGGTCAGCTTCCTGTGTTCCCATGGAGTTGTTGTGGTGCATAGCCATCGATAGACTAGACACATTTCTCTCATCTTTTAAAGAAGCCATCTGCGCTATCGGCCGTTAGCACCTCTTGTGGTAGTCCACAGGTCAGTGCTGCATTGCATAGAAGGCACGAGAGTACACTGGAAGACACTATTATCAGGGTTGCCCCGGTAACGGGGCTAACAGTGGGATTCAAGAGAGAACCAAAAAACTGTGTGATCCTCAGGGGATTGCATGCAAGCAGGAATATCCCCACGTCTGGATTGGGGGCGGGGGAGAGATTGAGAGAGAGAGAGAGAGAGAGAGAGAGAGAGCATGGAAAACAAACAAGAGGAATCTATGTTGTTAGGGGAGACACGCTCATAAAGATGCCTGAAATCTCAGCAGGAACATGGGTGTGGAGGTTTGTCCATGTCAGGTTCCGTACGTCCCTCGAGGCTTTTGTAATTATATTCGCATCTCTGGGTCTGCTGGCTTTTGCTGAGAAAGAAAGGGGAAGTATTGTACTGCTTCTGTTTCTGCAGAACAAAACAAAAGCAAAAAAAACACAAACAGGAGAGAACCTGAAGCAGGAGTTCTAGGCAGCATGTAGAGAAATGGTTAGACTGAGGCAGCAACAGCTGCCTTCAGCAGTGATGAGACATGTGACTGCAACTCTCTTAGCAAAGACGTGCTGTACCATCAGCACAAGAACGTCTGCCTACCTGGTCAGCATCGCAGATGTGCTTTTTTAAATCCCTGCAAATCCTTTGCGAGCTGCCAGGAGGGCCTCTTTATAAATAGCTCGGCTCGCTGGAGACACACCTCACCGGAGAGTTCGCATTGCACGGGGCTGTTCTCAGGACTCCACTTCAGTGGAAAGAACAGGCCATTTTGGAAAGCGTTGGTGGGCATTTAACTTGGCCGTAGAAGTGTGGAGCAGATTTGTGTGTGATGTCCTTCTTTCATCCCCATTCCGCTGAAGTGTGTTGGCTGCCTTTATATAACGGACAGCCCTTGTGGTCAAATAAAAAGACAGCAATGAAACACTATTGTTTTCCACCAATCAACTCCCAAACCAAGGCTATTGTCAGGGCTGTGCATGATTCTGTGTAAGCACAGAACATGGTATTTGGCACAGAGTTTGGTTTTCTGAGAATCTCCGTGTTCATTTTTTAAAAGAAGTCTGTTTCTAGCCCTCGTGATTGTAAAAGTATGCTTTAAACTACTGTGTAGTCCATGTCTGGCCCCAATCATTAGTCAGAATAGCTTTACTGGTTTTGCTGGATTACCAGGCATGTATATGGCTGAGCAACTGGCAGCTGAATGTGTGAAGGGACATCAGTGAAAAGCACTGTGTTTGCATTGATGCCTGGCAATGAAAATTCTGTCTGTGGTGTTTGGCCTATGTCTCATTCACACATGCAAATCATCCCTTTAACTCTGCACTCCTAAAGCGATGAATGTTCATATGTGAACTGGATCTTGGAAACAAATGAAGCAAAGTAGAGAAGTCTCAGGAAAGGTTGCAGTTTGCAGCATTTCATGATACAGTGAAGTAACTCCTAGTTCAATGTATACATGAGGCATTTATTGTGTGCTCATGATTCCTTATTCATGGTTGTTTACAGTTTCTTTAGATAATGTTGTGATTCTCTAATTTTGTGTCTGTTTTTTAAGAGCATTTTCCCGGGGGGGGGGGGTAGAGTGGGGAAGATGGGGTATTATTTCTGAAAGTGAAATAAAAGGTATTTTCCTACTTGTACAATTGCTCTATTCTGTTATAGCACAGTGCCACCTAGAGGTTATGTAGTGGAAAAGCAGGAAAGGAAAAGTTATTTGTGTAGACCTTGGATCTCAATTCTGCAACAAAACCAAAAGTAGATACAGCAATTAACAGCCTCATGTAGAAAAGATCCTGGTTAAAGCTTAATATGTTCCCAGCTGTGTAGCATTTTGGTTTAAAGAGTAAGGAACAAGTTCCCCACCCCAACCAGAGGAGACAGGCTCACATGGGCTCAGATGAAGATGAGTAGAAATCAATCCAGTGTCTGGGGTAGAAGGTCTAGGTGGAAATTGAGAAGAATGCTTAAAAATAGAGTACTGAAGTCTGAGTTTCACAAGGGAACAACATAAAAGAAAAAGAGAAGGAAGGAAAACCTAAGAAAACTAAATCTATTTGAAGTTGCCCATAAGCCAGAAATCCACCCCAGGAAAAACTAGCTGTGTGTACCAATGAGCTCAGGTTTCAGGGCTTCTGTCACAGGCTATCTATTCAGCTACCATGGTGAGAACAAATCTGGTTTTGCAACTGGACTGTCAGACTGGGACCAAGAGAATTTAACAAACAAACAAACAGAAATTGATTATAACATCACAAATACACAAAATCAAACAAAATATAAATTCCTTCTGAAATAAACCCAAGCATATACAGTCAGGGCCAGAAATATTGGAACAAGGATAACTGTAGGATTAGCCTCTGTACACCACCACACCGAAGTTGAAAGGAAACACACCCAGGTGGGAGCAAAGTCAGGACTTTCAGCTGTAATTCAAAGAGTTTGACAAAAGTGGGGTACTAATCATTCAGGAAGTACAGCCAGTGGCATACACACACACCCATCGTTGGTGGATCATAAGTAATGGAATGAGTGGCTGGCAAGCAGCTTCATGGCCAGGTGTGGCCTGTTTCCTGGGTACCCCATGACCAATCAAGCCAATAAAAGGCCTAGAGCTGGTTCTGAGTGTTACATTTGCATTTGGTAGCTGTTCACTGGAACTCCCAACATAAGGCCCAAGGTGTCCATGTGAGTGAAGGAGGCCATCATTATGCTGATGAAACAAAATAAACCCATCAGAGAGATTGCAAAAACAGTGGGAGTGGCCAACACAACAGTCTGGAACATCCTGAAAAAGAAGGCATTAACTGGCAAGCTCAGCAACAGCAAAAGGCCTGGAAGATCACGGAAGACCACTAAAGTGGATGACCGCAGAATGCTGCTCATGGTGAAGAGGAACCTTTTCACAACATCTAGCCAGGTCAAGAACACTCTTGCAGAGGTAGGCAAGTTGTCAACATCTACAGTCAAGAGACGGCTTTATGAATATAAATACAGAGGCTTCACAACAAGGTGCAAACCACTGGTAACACTCAAGAACAGAAAGGCCAGATTAACCTTTGCCAGCAAACACCTAAAAAATCCTGCCCAGTTCTGGAATAAGATTCTTTGGACTGATGAAACCAAGATTAACTTGTACCAGAATGATGGGGAAAGTATGGAGAAGGAAAGGAACAGCTCATGATCCAAAGCATACCACATCATCTGTCAAACATGGTGGAGGCAGTGTTATGGCATAGGCATGTATGGCTGCCAATGGAACCGGGTCACTGGTGTTTATTGATGACCTGACTGCTGATCAAAGCAGCAGGATGAATTCTGAAGTGTATAGGGCTATACTTTCTGCTTAGATTCAGCTGAATGCTGCCAAACTGATAGGACACCGCTTCATATTGCAGATGGATAATGACCCCAAACATACAGCAAAAGCTACCCAAGAGTTTCTCCAGGCAAAGAAGTGGGATGTTCTTCAATGGCCAAGTCAGTCACCTGATCTCCACCCAATAGAGCATGCTTTTCACTTCCTGAAGACAAGACTGAAGGCAGAAAGACCCACAAACAAGCAGCAGCTGAAGGCAGCTGCAGTAAAGGCCTGGCAAAGCATCTCAAGGGAGGGAACTCAGCATTTGGTCATGTCCATGGGTTCCAGACTTCAGGCAGTCATTGACTGCAAAGGATTTTCATCCAGGTATTGAAGGTGATCCTTAAGTTTGAAATGATGTTGGTTTGTTCCATTACTTATGAGCCACCAACGATGGGGCTGTGTGTATGCCATTCAGGCTGTCCTTCCTGAATGGTTAGTGCCCCACTTTTGTCAAACCCCTTGAATTACAGCTGAAAGTCCTGACTTCGCTCCCCTCTGGGTGTGTTTCCTTTCAACTTCAATGTGGTAGTGTACAGAGGCCAACTGCCAAAACAGTTATTCTTGTTCCAATATTTCTGGCCCTGACTGTAATTTCATATTGATGAAAAAGGAGAGTACGGATAAATGTTATCTTGAAATGTATCATTCCAGAATGCAACAAATGTTACAATTTTTCAAGATTCCTGTCTCTTTTTGTTGGTGGTGGTTTGTATTTTCGGTTTTTATAAATAACTAATTTTTAAAAGACTAGGACTGGGGATACACAGGTTTAAATCTTCACTCAGACATGAAACTCACTGGGTGACCTTAGTCCAATCACTGCTTCTCAGCCTCACTACCTTCCAGGGTTGTTATGAGGATAAAAATGGGAGGGAACCATATACGTCACCTTGAGGAAAGGTGGGAGGCTGATGTAATAAATAAATGGACTATCCACTCGACAGCTGAAAGAAATAATAGAAATGGTTCATCTTCACTTGTAAAGTGGACCAACATGGTGTTATTGTCATTTGTTTTTAATTCAAAGGAAAATTTGTTACATCAGTGCCTATTTTTAATAAACAGTATGTGTGAGCGATTATGATCAGGTCCATATCATCTTATATGGCAGGGGGAAGTCATGCATACAAATTGTATATCAAAGTCATGAAACAAGCTACAAATGCAATAATATAAATAAAGTATTCAAAGTTGAAGAAATGGAGGCGCACTGCCAAAGACACTCCTCGCTTAGGGCACTATTTGTTCTGGGGACAGCAAATGGTGGAATCTAAATTGGGGAGGGAGTGGAACATTTCCATTGATGGGGCTCTCCTTGATAAAAATATTTTTTTCTCATAACTGATGTCCAAGGGATCGAGCAGTGGTGTGCCATCCGAGAGATTGATAATCCCTGGAGAGAGAATGGATGAAAGAAAGTGTGGATGAAAGAGGTTTGCAGGAGCTACTTCCCAGGTTGGCCATGGCTGTTGTAAACATCCGGGGAAATAGGGAAACAGATGGTGTTGATTTCCTTTCCCTCCCATAGCTCTCTCCTGCTTAGGAGCAGATGTGAGCAATGCCATGTATTTTGCTCCTTCATTTATTAATGCTCATGCTGGCCATCCCTCTTTCATGGCTCCTATCACCATTATTTTTTTCTGTTGTTGTTACAGCAACTGAGGTTTTACTCACAACTAGTCCCTCTCTCCCCACCCCCAGTAATGCATTGGGGACTAATCCCTCCAATTCTTTATCGTGGTGGCTGGGTTGTTTTCATCCCGGTGTCGGAAACGTTTGCCATTTCCAGACAGCTTCCAGCATAGATGTTTCTGTGGCGTAGGGCGAAACTGGTTTGCCTGCTGGCTCTCGTGTTCTAGGCTAGGGAGCTGCAGAAGCTGAGTTGCCAAGTGAGGCAAAGCCACATCACTCCTTCCAGGATGCCCTGTAGATGAGAAGATGTAATGCATGGGACTACTGAAGTCTGAAGGGGCCATTTTATCCCTGCAGAGCCACTGTGGTGTTGCAGCCAGTCTGGTGGATGTTAGACCCAGCTTGAAAGCTGAGTGCAGCCATAAATCTCACTGGGAAACCTTTCTTTGGCCATCCTCTCTACCTCCTGCAGAAATTAGGCTCCATGCATTCAAAGCATATGAGGAAGGGGGAAATGGGACCTAGGTGGGTCATTTCTGCATCACCAACAAAAAGGAAATCTATCACCACAAAAAGAGCTCAAGAGAGGGCACTGATCTGAATAAAATGTGTGTATGCTCATTTATATGTATTGATGCAAATGTAAAAAGACTTACTATCCTTTCATTTGAAATGCAATACATCTCACTCTGTGACCAGGTGACCTGCGTGCTTGCTATGCCAGCTGTCTGGGGGCTAATAGTTAATGGGCAACTTCAAGGTCCCTCCTTTCTCGTCTTATAGTTCTTTATCTTTAAACCAGACTTGGACCGGACAGCCCTTCAAGTAGAGGACATTTTCAAATAGAGGTCTATCCTCTGGCAGATCCTCAAGTTGAGCACTGTCCCCTGTAATGTAGGACACATGGCCATTCCTAGCATTGGGGCCATGCACACTGGCCCCACCTCCATGCCATACTTTGCCAGCTCTGCTCCATACCTCCATGCATTGGACAGAAGTTTTGAAGGAACTCAGTGTGCATAGGAACCTCCATGTGATGTTCATGTTCTCTTCTGCCTCTGTCATGGTGAGGGCTTAGCATCATTGAGTGCTGGTGAGGCCTGGGTTGCAGGATTCCACTGTGGACTGGGTCTTTACCAGGGTTTTGGGCAATTAAGGTTTCCTTGGGAGGCAAGAATGCCTTGTCTATTGCCTTCCTTGTGCAGCAAGCCTTCCATCCTTTCACCATTTCTTCTTGTCACTGAGCATGAGATAGAAATTGTTTCGCTTGGAAAAAGGTAAGTAAGGGGAGACATGATAGAAGTGTACAAAAATTATGCATGATGTTGTAAGGGGAAAACTGGAGGCATTAGATATCTAGGCACACTTACTTTAAACAGCCTCAGCTTGGCCCTGATGTTGTAGGTGAGGTTCCTTTGAGGACCTGAGTTAGAATGCTCACACTCACACAAATTCACTTAATTCTAGAAACAAGGACTGAAACAATGACATAAGCTAAATGCATTTATTCAAGATAAAGCAAGTTTAACATACATGCAAACCCCACTCAACAAAGCAAAGCTATACGCACAAATCTAGACTCATTTCAATCTGGGTTTCATCCTGGTTACGGGACTGAATCAGCCTCGGTCGCCCTGATGGATGACCTTTATTGAGAGAGGGACAGGGGGAGTGTAACCCTGTTAATTCTGCTCAATCTCTCATCAGTTTTTGATACCACTGACCATGGTATCCTCCTGGATCGACTCCATGGGATGGGTATTGGAGGCACTGTGCTACAGTGGTTCCAGTCCTACCTACGGGGCCAATTTCAGAAAGTAACATTGGGTGACCATTCCTCAGCCCCTTGGCAATTGAGCTATAGGGTGCCGCAGGGTACCAACCTGTCCCCAGTGTTGTTTAGCATCTATATGAAGCCACTGGGAGTGGTCATTAGGGGATTTGGAGCTAAATGCCATCAGTATGCTGATGACACGCAGCTCTGTCTCCCTGTGACATCTGAATCAGGAGAGGCTGTGCAAGTCCTGGATCAGTGCCTAGACTCAGTGATGGGCTAGATGAGGGCAATAAACTGAAGCCGAATCCTGGCAAGACGGGAAGCCCTGTGGGTGAGTGATTCCTGGGTCTGGGAGATAGGCTCATTGCCTGTTCTGGATGGGGTTGCACTCCCTCTGAAAGATCAGGTCTGTAGTCTGGGGGTACTCCTCAATCCATCATTATCACTGGAGGCCCAAGTGGTAGCGGCGGCTCGGAGTGCCTTTTACCAGCTTCGGCTGGTTTGCCAGCTATAGCCTCTCCTGGAAAGGGATAGTTTGACCACGGTGGTACAAGCATTAGTAACTTCAAGACTGGATTACTGCAATGCGCTCTATGTGGGGCTGCCCTTGAGGCTAGTCCGGAAGCTGGAGCTATTGCAGAATGCAGCAGTTCAGCTGTTGTCGGGAGGAACTGCACTGGCTGCCTATTTGCTCCCGGGCAAGGTTTAAGGTATTAGGCCTAATGTACAAAGCCCTAAACAACTTGGGACCAGGATACCTGAGAGCACCTCCTTCCTTACCAACCTGTCCGGTCACTGAGGTCATCAGAGGGCATGTTCCTGGTGGTTCCACATGGACCCATGGCCTGGTTGGAGTCCACCAGGAAAAGAACCTTCAGTGTGGTGGCCCCCTTCCTGTGGAATTCCCTGCCTTTAGAGGTCAGGCAGGCGCCAACATTGTGTTCCTTCTGGTGCCTCCTGAAGATGTTGTTATTCCAAGAGGCCTTCCTTGCATGACCAGCCATGGTTTGTTAAATTCCACTTTGTTGGGGTTTGTCTTTTTAAAAAATGTTTTAACTCTTTTAACCTGGTGTTTTATTCTTTTATCATGTTGTTCACTGCTCTGAAATCTTCTGATGTGGAGCAGTATATAAATATTGTAAATAAATAAATAAAATAAATTAGCAGCTGTATGTCTGTCATTCACACCATACTTTACCAGTAAAGGAAAGATCTTCTCTCACTGGCAAAGGAAACCTTCTCACAACACAGGACCCTGAATTGGGAGGAGGACACTCCCAGTCCCATTATGCTTAGGCTTAAAAACCTTTTCAAAATTGGTGACCTTCTTAACTCATATTCTAAAATCTTCATATATATTGGTCCATGTAACCTTTTAGGTCACCTTATTCCCAGAAAGTCCAACCTTTTGTCCTCAAAGTCATCTCCCTCCTTGATGTAAGGTGCTGACTCCAAGATGAGCCTAAATTCCTCTCTTCTGTAATTAATGGATTTTGGACCTAACAGAAGCAGATGAGATTAAGAAGAGGTAGAAAGAATACACAGAAGAACTATACAGGAAAGATCTGAATGTCCCTGATAGCCATGAGAGTGCAGTCACTGAACTTGAGCCAGACATCCTCGAGAGTGAAGTCAAGTGGGCCTTAGGAAGCATTACTAACAACAAAGCTGGTGGAGGTGACAGTATTCCAGCTGAGCTATTTAAGATCCTAGAAGATGTTGCTGTTAAAGTGCTGCAGTCAATATGCCAACAATTTTGGAATACTCAACAGTGGCCACAAGACTGGAAAAGTTCAGTTTACATTCCAATTCCAAAGAAGGGCAATGCCAAAGAGTGTTCAAACTACCGTACAATTGCGCTCATTTCACATGCCAGCAAGGTGATGCTCAAAATCCTACAAGATAGGCTTCAGCAGTATGTGAACCGAGAACTACCGGAAGTACAAGCTGGGTTTTGAAAAGGCAGAGGAACTAGAGATCAAATCGCCAACATTCGCTGGATCATGGAGAAAGCAAGAGAATTCCAGAAAAACGTCTATTTCTGCTTCATTGACTACCCTAAAGCCTTTGATTGTGTGGATCACAACAAACTGTGGCAAACTCTTAAAGAGATGGGAGTACCAGACCACCTTACCTGTCTCCTGAGAAACCTGTACGAGGGTCAAGAAGCAACAGTAAGAACCGGACATGGAACAACCGATTGGTTCAAAATTGGGAAAGGAGTACGACAAGGTTGTATATTGTTGCCCTGCTTATTTAACTTATATGCAGAGTGAATCATGAGAAACACCAGGTTGGATGAATCACAGGTCGGAATTAAGATTGCCAGGAGAATTATCAACAATCTCAGATACGCAGATGATACCACCTTAATGGCAGAAAGCGAAGAGAATCTAAAGAGCCTCTTGTTGAGGGTGAAAGTGGAGAGTGCAAAAGCTGGTTTGAAACTCAACATTACAAAATACTAAGATCATGGCATCTGGCCCCATCATGTCCTGGCATATAGAAGGGTAAGAAATGGAAGCAGTGACAGATTTTATTTTCTTGGGCTCCAAGATCACCGCAGACGGTGACTGTAGTCATGAAATTAAAAGATGCTTGCTCCTAGGGAGGAAAGCTATGGCAAACCTAGACAGCATAGTAAGAAGCAGAGACATCACCTTTCCAACAAAGGTCTGTCTAATCAAAGCTATGGTTTTCCCAGTAGTAACGTATGGCTGTGAGAGCTGGACTATAAGGAAGGCTGAGCGCCGAAGAATTGATGCTTTCAAACTGTGGTGCTGGAGAAGACTCTGATGAGTCCCCTGGACTGCAAGGAGGTCAAATCAGTCCATCCTAAAGGAAATCAACCCTGACTGCTCATTGGAAGGACAGATACTGAAGCTGAAGCTCAAATATTTTGGCCACCTAATGCAAAGAGAAAACTCCCTGGAAAAGACCCTGATGCTGGGAAAGATTGAAGGCAAAAAGAGAAGGGGATGGCAGAGGATGAGATGGCTAGATAGCATCACCGATGCAATGAATATGAACTTGAGCACACTCCGGGAGAGAGCACAGGACAGGAAGGCCTGGCGTGCTATGGTCCATGGAGTCATGAAGAGTCGGACATGACTTAACGACTGAACAACAACAACATGCTTATAGGCTCTCATAGCCCTTAACATCCCCTGCATGCATCCCATAAGCTGTGCCCCCCATATATGCATACCCCTCATATTTAGCCCACTTACACTTGTAATTTCATGTATAAGGGTGATTTATGGCACCATTTTGCGTATAGCTCGATGTGCGCATATTCATGATTGCCATGTCTTTTTCACAAAATGGTGATCACAATGCCAGAGAACAGCACCTAAGTGAATGTGGGCAACTCTGTGAGCACGGTGGGCGGGGGATCGAGTGTGAGTCCGGGGGGGGCACGAGCAGGGGCAGGGGTTGGGCGGGCACCTAGAGAACCCAGACAGGGGCGTGCCCATCCATCGCTAGTGGAAAGTCCCTTGTGGCTGCTGCTGCATGAGTGCCTTCCCCAACCTGGTCCTTGCTGGGAATGCTGGGAGTTGCAGTCCAACACATCTGGAAGGCAGCAGGCCAGGGATGGCCACATTATGAAGTACTGTCCCAGGCAACCACCTAGTGATAAGCAGAAGCTTGGATATGCAACTGCTCTGTTCTTCATCCCCACTGCAGGTGCTATTTTTTCAAAGGACCACCTGCTGTTTAGATTCTGAAATGAAGGGCAGATTCTGAAAAGTGCTGAGGTTTCAGAAACTTCCATGGGGAAAATTTCCTCTGCTTTGCACAGCTCTGGTTTGGGACAATAGCAGAAGAAGGAAAAAGAAGGAGAAGGAAAAGGGAAAGCAGCCGAACAAGAAGTCAGTATTACAAGTCTCAAAGTGTACATTCTAAGCGCTTTTATCATTATGAATTTCCAGTTCTAAGGGGAATTGATGGCCATTCTCATTGAATACTTATAAAAAGATATAAAATCATCTTCAATGCACATAAATAATTCAGTTTCTTCTCCTGGAAACACTATCATACATCTTCCTTTATAAGCTCTAAATACTGTCAGCTGTTTTGGTTTTTTATTTTGTAAGTTAGGGATTGCATTCCTCATGCTGACCATCAAGGATTTCTGTGAGAGAATTAGGTTACAACTGCCTTAGTATCCAATCGCAGAATGGGATATATGTGTGTTACAGTCTTTGGATGGCCCTGCTAGCCTGCCTGAGGTATCTGTCAAGCTTTTCCCCACTATCCACATGATTCCCAATCTTTCAGATTCCATGTGGAGCCCCAGGCACAAAATTGGGTGGGATAGCTAATACCTTGGAAGACAGACACAAAATTCAAAGTGATCTTTGACTGGAACACTGGGCTGAAAACAATAGAATGAAATTTAATAGGGATAAATGCCAAAATCTGCACCAGGGAAAAAGAAACCAAATGCACAGTTACAAGAAGGGAGATACTTGGCTCAACAATACTACAAGTGAGAAGGATCTTGGAATTGTTGTAGATCACAAGCAGAAACACCTGCTTTGAACCCACCATTTTCAGCACCAGCAGAAACTTTTTCCATGGCAATTCCCAGCTGCTGGTAAGAAAATGGGTCAATAAAAAATAAAATAAGTGGGAAGGGTAGGACACTTTGGTGGGAGCTAAGAAAGATGTCCAGGGTGCATTGGTGGCCTATGCTTGCACTAGGTGGCCTTAGGCAAGCTGCTTTCTCTCTCAGCCTCTCCCTTTCCCCCATCTGCGATATGGGAGATAATAATTATTATTAATTATAATAATAATTAATTATTATATTAATAATATAATATTAATATTATAGGGAGATACTTGGCTCAACAATACTACAAGTGAGAAGGATCTTGGAATTGTTGTAGATCACAAGCAGAATTTGAGTCAACAATGTGATGTGCCTGCAAAAAAGGCAAATGCTATTTGGGGCTGCATTAATAGAAATATAGCTTCCCAATCACATCAAGTACTAGATGCACTCTACTCAGCACTGGTTAGGCCTCATCTTGAGTACTGCATCCAATTCTGGGCACCGGACTTTAAGAAGGATGCAGACAAACTGGAAAAGGTTCAGAGGAAGGCAATGAAGATGATCAAGGGACTGGAAACAAATCCTTATGAGGAGAGACTGAAAGAACTGGGCATGTTTAGCCTTGAGAAGAGGAGACTGAGGGGAGATATGATAGTGCTCTTCAAGTATTGAAAGGTTGTCACAGAGAGGAAGGCCAGGATCTCTTCTTGATCATCCCAGAATGCAGGACACGGAATAATGGGCTCAAGTTACAGGAAGCCAGATTCTGGCTGAACATCAGGAAAAACTTCCTGACTGTTAGAGCAATACGACAATGGAACCAATTACCTAGGGAGGTAGAGGGCTCTCCCACACTGGAGGCATTCAAGACGAGGCTGGACAGCCATCTGTCAGGGATGTTTTGACTTAGATTGCTGCACTGAGGAGGGGGTTGGACTTGATGGTCTTATAAGCCCCTTCCATCCCTATGATTCTATGATTCTGTGAACCCAACTGGCTTTAATTACTCCTATCAGAAGCACCCTCCCGCGAGGAAACCATCAGCACCCTCTGAACTCATGGAGCAGAGTTAGGAACCTCCCTGGCCTTGCTCACCTCTCCTTTTGAGACCCAAGGCTTTGTCAAATAATCCTGAAGACCCATCTGTTTTTGCTGGCCTTTCTTAAGAATGTAAGAGTCATGCTGGATAAGATCAAGGGTCCATCTGTTCCAACATTCTGTTCATGCAGTGGACAACCAGCTGCCTGTGGGAAACCCACAAGCAGGACAGGTGGTATACAAAGGCATACTACATCACAGAATCCTAGAATAGTAGGGTTGGAAGGGGCCTACAAGGCTATCGAGTCCAACCCCCTGCTCAATCCAGGAATCCAAGTCAAAGCATCCCTGACAGATGGCTGTCCAGCCTCGTCATGAAAGCCTCCAGTGTGGGAGAGCCCACCACCTCCCTAGGGAATTGATTCCATTGTCGTATTGCTCTAACAGTCAGGAAGTTTCTCCTGATGTTCAGATGGAATCTAATACTGGAAATATTATATAGCCATCATGATTACTAGCCACTGATTCTTGGGCTACTGGTTCTAGGTATCTACTGTTATTTACTTGTTTGTTTATTTATTATCAGCCAACTTTGTTTTTACTGAACCTTTAATGCAAATGTAGTTATTGAATATTATTATAACTGTTTTGTATGGTTTTTCTCTTGTCCGCTGCCTTGAAAGGATTTTACCTTTAAAAGTGGCCTAAAATTATTTTAAATAAATAAAGTAACATTGGAATATAGGTAGCTGCCTTCTACTGAGTCATACCATGGGTCTGTGTAGCCCAGTATTGTTGACACTGACTGGCAAAAGCTCTCCAGGTTTTCAAGCAGGAGTTTTTCCTGCTCTACCTGGAGGTGCCAGGGATCGAACCTGGAACCTTCTCTACCATTGAGCTACAGCCCCTCATCCTGTAACATCCCAAGCACCCACATTAATGAGTGAACCATGATCATGACAGTTCAAAGATGTAATCATAACTAAGGCATTGTGCTCTGTGTACAGTTCGTAATTCAAGACACCATTGTGTGCTCACTCTGAGAAAACAGGAGCACCTTCCTAAACCTCCTGAACACTCTGCCACTCTTATCCAGAATGCAAATAATAAGTGGGATCCAGGTTTAGTCATATTTAGAGCAGACCTGTTGAAATTAATGGGGCTTAAGCTACTTGTGACTAACTTAAATCCCAGCCCTTTAAATGGGTGTACTCAAGTATGACTTAATGTGGATCCAGCCCAATAATCTCATACTGAACTGAAATTTCTGTGTTGCTCCATGCCTTATACAATCATAGAATAGTAGAGTTGGAAGGGGCCTATAAGACCATCAAGTCCAACCCCAACCCCTTATCTACCTGTGATCTTGCTCCCTAAAAGCCCCTTCTCAATTTCTGCAGGTTATTCTCCGATACCAAGCATGCAGGAGCTGGATCTCAAGGGTGACAGGTCTCGACTTCCAAAGTTCGGAAGGGAGCAAAAACAGGCATGTCATAGAGTGAGAGAGCTGCGAGGATTTGAGTAGGTTATCTGGTCTCATGGATGAACACTGGATAAGGACTCTTTGGAGATGCTTTCAGTATGGGATTTAAGGCCAGTTCAGACATTCAGTCTGTCAGTAAGCTTCTATGCATGATGAGGAGTGAGCAGAGGCAAAATTCATCTCAGTCCTTTCTTTTCCCAAAAGCAACGGATGGATCACAGAAATCAGCCAAGGACCAATAGTTTGTACACATCACGCATAGCAGCTCACCAGTGTCCCAGCTGGCCTGTTAATGCTGCCTTCAGCTGAGCTCTTTCCACCTCTTTGCTACCGGAGAGCCTTCACAAATGATCCCAGGGATTGGAGTGAACTCAAGTGATCCCAAGGACTGAACATGAACATCATGTGTTCTCCCACAGAACTACTGGCTCCCTGTCAAGTGAATACCCAGTTACATTATTCAAGCCTGAGGCCTGCAACATTTGGAACCGCCACAGCAGTAGACTGTGAACAACACCTCTTGTTCCAGACACAAACCACACCCACAGGTTCCAAGAATAGCTGGGGGAAACCCAAAGCCAGCTCCTCAAAGCACATCCTTCGAACATCCCTTCTGACTTTGTATGGATGCTGCTAAAAGTGCTGCTAACAGATGAGCAACACCCCCGTCCGCAAGATTTACTACCATAATTGCACGTTGAAAACAGCAAGTCTGTGCCTGTCTCAGTGATTCAAAGCCTGGCGTGCTTCCTCCTTGCAGCTACTAATAGGAAGCATGAAAATAACCTCCCTGTTGAATTGTGCATGATATTCTGGTAATTGAGATGCCAATTTAAGATCCGGGGGCTTTTTCCTCTTGATGAACAGCATCAGCACATGGCTCATGTGAGACGCAGCACTCAAAGGCCATCTGATGCGCTTCCGCATCAGGTTCCTCCCCTCTGTACGGTCCCATGAGGATTGCCTGTGTATCTGTTTCCTCCGAGGTGAAAGGGCAAGGCATCTACAGGCAGATGAATGGATCCTTGTTGAGGACCATTCCCCTTAGTCCTCCTTGAAAGCCAGCTCAGTTGCATCTGTAGCAACACAATGCAGAAGAGAGAATTCCATTTGCAGAATAAAGATGCATTTTAAGGTCAGATTAATGCTGTTTTCCATATGTTTAGGGGCTGGATTTCACCAAGTTGCTCAGCACCTGAAGTGAAGTCTGAAAATTTACAAAGACCATAATTCCCTATTTTTCCTTGTTTATGCTGACTACAGAGCCTTGGGTGAAAACACTGCCTTAAGACTACAGACCCCTAGATGAAAACACTGCTCCTGTCCAAAAACCAGAGCCTTATTCAGCACTGCATGAATTGAATACCCATACAACTTTGGGACTGTGATACATATGTGGAAACTGGTATCATCAGGCAGATCATATCAGCTTCGTGGGAATCTCAGCTTTTATTTTGAAAAGACAACATCTTCCTAGATCTCACGGTTGTCATGACAATAATGAAAATATGTGGGTAATTTTTGTCATGAACTCAGGAATACTTTGGACTCAAATAATGAAGTGTGTTTTATTCAACTGCCTTGGTGACCAATGTCAGCCATAAGTGACTCTAGTCTATGGGGACACAGGCAGGACAAAGCTAAAACTGGAAAGCAGGAACTTGTCCTTATAGGTGTATGCATACATTATTACAGTAAAAGCCAGTGTGGTGAAGTAGTTAGGGTGTTGGACTGGGTCTGAGGATACCTGAGTTCAAGCCCCCACTCGGCCATGGAACTGACTCGGTGATTTGGGGCCAGTCACTGGCTCACAGCCTAACCTACCTCACAGGGTTGTTGTGAGGATAAAATGGAGAGGAGGAGGATTAAGTATACCACCTTGGGCTCCTTGGAGGAAAAGGCAGTATATAAATAATAATAACACAGTGGTTTTTAACTTTGGTTTTGTATTATCATTTAAACTTTTTGAAGTTGATAGTATGTTTATATTATGTTTTATAGTCTTGTTGTGAACTGCTCAAAGAATTTTGGCTATTGGGCAGTACAGAAAATAAATAAATAAATAAATAAATAAATATCTCAGTCCTGCCAAATATATCCCATCCAATGCCTGTGACTATTTTGAATGGCCCACTTAATATTCTGGGTTCCAGCTTCTTTTTCCTGCTACTGGTACTGGAAATCAAAAGGGCTCACTCTATGTGTTCTAAAAGCCACATATTACCATGGGAGCAATAGCGCAATAGTTCCCATTACCTGTGTCAAGCCCTGATATTTTCTCCTTTCTAGAGAAACTGTCTGATAATTAACTGGGCTACATGGGATTTACACCTTGTGCAGAAATATGATATTCCACCCCACCCACCCCAAATCTGGACAGCCTAATACAAATTGTTTACTATGATTTTACAATTTCAATCTGATTTTGTGTTAAAAATGTACCTCTACTGCAGTATTCTAAAGCACGGTTAACCCAGAGGCTTAAACTTCACTTCGTTTTTAAAAAAGGAAATGCAGTTATGGAGAGGTGTGCTGCAAAGTTGACTGCAGCAGCAGCTGCGCTCGATGAGGTTTGATTAACACTTTCCCTTCGCCCCCCCCTTGCAATCAAAATGGCCTTCTCATCAACAAGAAAAGTGGGCACTTATGCATCGCCAAAAAAAGAAGAAATACAGCACTAAAAAAGAGGACACCAATTTGCATGAAAATTACATATGCTAATTTCCTTGCATAAATGTTGTTGTTGTTGTTGTTGTTGTTGCATTTATAGCCTGCATATATATACATATATATACACTGCATTATGCGAATGGCCTTTCTTTGCTTTTGCATTAGCGCGTGCGTGTGTGTGTGTATGTGAGAGAGAGAGCGAGAGAGCATGATTTTAATTGACTTATTTAAAAAAAAAAACACCATATTTTTCTCATGTAATAAGATCTGAATTAGGCCATGATTCTTTGGGTTCTTCCAGTTGAGGCTTTTATCATGCAATCGCCCTGTCTCATTCATGGAATTTTTACAGGGGTGGGGGGAGGTGTCCAGATGTCATTGTCTTCCATTTGTAACTTTCCCATGTTTTCCCATCACTTCTTCTGTCCTTTTTCTTTCCACACAAAAATCTGTTGATGAGGAAAAGATGAAATAGCTGCACAATGTCTTCTGATTGGTAGTGCTAGGAGCCCTTTCCTGCTACCCTTCTTACTCACCTTGATTTCTCTACTGTTTTCTAAGGGCAGTTATCACTTCTGCCCCAGGGAAGACAAATAATAAAAAAAGGAGGTGGGGGAAGCTTTGCCACTCTAGACAATGGCTTTGCCACTCTAGATTTCGTGTCTCTCTGATTGTGTGTGTTTATGGATATCAAAGCTTCCCTAAATGCCTAATTGTGACTTTTCTCATTGGCTAACAACAGAAGGTGGGAGGAGACTTCTTTCTAACAAAACAACTGGGTAGAATACTGCCTGCATATTTTCCCTTGTATCCCTGGTTCTCTGAGGTCTAGAGACTTGCTTATTTTCTCTTAAAACTGTGTGTGCGGGTGGGGTGTGTGCATGTGGTGTGTGTGTGTGTGTAAATAAGTAAGTAAATAAATAAATGAAAGAAAGCTGGGAATCTGAGCCAGCTAATGGTCCAAATCAGCAGCAGGTAGCATGGCTAGAATCCAGGCAGATGCTGGCCAACCAGTCCAAATAGCAACTCTGTCTCTTTGGACTACATTTGGAGTAGCAGAAAAGCATGTGGAGCCATACTAGAGGAGCAGCAACCATGAGAATCAGAGCTTGGTGTTGTTCCACATGCACAGCATTTATTACCACTGCTGGGGAGTTTGATTGTGAAACCCATTTTCTGAGAGGAGTAAACGCACAACTCCAGTGGAGCACTGCCATTGTTGTAATGACTCCCCTAAATGGCTCTGCAGGGGCAGACTTTGTGCTGTCCAAATTGCTGAGATTAGCAGGCCCACACACAAATTATGATCTCCATAGTTGCAAGCAAATTATGGGCTCATTTGTGCCAAGAAAATGTAGTGCCATCATCCACTTTTGGGTCTTGTCAAAATTGAACTTGACTGCCAGGCATCAATTACTCTCATAGTCACCTGAATGCTTCAAAACTTCATATGTTCCATAAGAAAACAAAGACAGAATGATGACTAATCTGATTTGATCTAGGGAGGTGTTTTGCTATTGAGTTCAGTATTCAGCAGCTGCAGCCTTGGACATTTTGCTCCTCTGGACAAATCTGAGGTGTTGTTTTCCTCACCATCTTTTCCCACCCATAAAAGAACTGACATGTAGAAATGTGAGTAATTACATCAGAAAAAGGTGCTCCACAACAGAAGCTTACTGGCTGGAGGAAGAGCACCTTCTAGGATCATCTCCAGGTTTGCACTCCGGTGGGTCTCCTCCTCTGTCGGTGGGCCGTGGTGGGCTTACCTTGACAGTAATGTCAGGCAGTAGCAGTTCTCTGAGCAGGGTTGGGTGGCTGGCTCTTGCTGGCATTTTAATTTCCCATAATGCCCTAGAGCAATGCTATCTCAGGAGCTTTGTGGGAAATTTAAATGGTGGCTAGATCCAGCCACCCAGGGCAGCTTGGAGCACCACACTAGAAACAAATTAATGATGGTCCCAGGTAGGGATGCTGGAGAAATTCAAGCGGACTAAAATGAGCTCAGAATTTTTAAGAATCCAACCTGCAGAATTTTCTGCAGACCTACCTCAGGCCACACAGAGTCCATGGACTTCTGGGTCTTTGTTGTTGTTACTTTCCCAAAATTTATGCATATTTATTCATAAGAGAATACACAGGTTTCTGCTGAGACTGGTAAATATACGCGGGAAAAAGTTGAGTGGAATGAGGGACAATACGCTAAATGTTACGTACTAAGGTAAATTATGTAAATTGTTGTGAACCCTCTTACAGAATTATTGTTCCACACAACAACAAAATTCTAACCCATCTGTGCGTGGATGATGGAACAAAAGGCTCCTGACAATCTGCGAAACACAGATGGAGCGGATTTTATGCAGTCCGTACATCCCTAGTTCCAGAGCAAGCATCACTGGTGGGCCCAGATGGGGAACCAGCAGCTGCCCAAGGGTGCAGGGTGGTGGAGCTGGTCCTGGCAACTTCACCTATTCTCTTTCTTCACCTGCTCCATTTACCACCCTGCCAATGTTTATGAGAGCTTGGTGTTAAAGCTCTTTAGAAACAATATAGGCAAAATGTTAGCTTTGAGTGAGACAGATCTCCTCTTCCACACTTGAGTTTTCATATTCTCCAGTCCAGACCATTGCATAGAGGGGAATGGGAGTACACCTATAGTCCCTGCCACCCAGCACACCTGTTCCACCATGGATGGTCTCATCTTGCACATCCCCACTGGGACATAATGGCCAATGCACACAAAATAATATGTTCTTTTAAAAACCTGGTAACCACATGATGTTGGCCTGTGCATGTGGGTTTATATCTTTGGCTACATAATGAGAAGACAGGATACCCTGGAGAAGATGCTGATGCTAGGGAAAGTGGAAGGCAAAAGGAAGAGGGGCCGACCAAGGGCAAGATGGATGGATGATATTCTGGAGGTGATGGACTCGACCTTAAGGGAGCTGGGGGTGGCGACAGGTGACAGGAAGCTCTGGCATGGGCTGGTCCATGAAGTCACGAAGAGTCGGAAGCAACTGAATGAATAAACAACAACAAAGGCTGCATTACAAAGTTATGACCCCACATGAATGTGCAGGAACACTGGAGGTGGAACAGATGGGTTGGGTGGGCAGGGAGGGCAGCTATGTTCTTGCTCCCCTCCATAGGATGGGCTGGATTGGGGAAGAATATCATCTAACCTCTCTCACTATTTTGGAAACCAAAGGACCAAACACTTGATATTAATGAAACACAGCTGGAGATCTATGGGCCAATCTACACTTACAGGTTTTTTTGCTTCCAATGAGGTTTCACTGCCTGTCTTTCACACTACGCAGTACCTGCCTCAAATTGGAACCGGAATTTCCCACTTCTGTGCTCCCGCTTTCAATACCCTGATATCCTGGTATTTCCCCTTAATGTGGTCTGATTTTCCGCCTTCGCTACCGTATCTGGTCATAGTCCCCTCCCCTGCCTGTCCATATACGGTGGTGTTTGTATTTTCCTCCTGTCCAATCACAGCTCTCGACGGCCCCATGTCGTCTTCCGGCTACTGATCGTGTAGCTTCCTCAGCACTCAATGTTTCCTCAGCAACAAGCAAAGGGCTGGATGTGCGCACGCTTGTCTGATCTCGGAAGCTAAGCAGGGTCAGCCCTGGGTCAGTAGTTGGATGGGTGACTGCCTGGGACTCAGGCTTCCTGCATTGAGCAGGGGGTTATTCTGTCCCTTCAAATGAGACTAAGTTTTACCCCCTTCGGCTTTTTTTTTTTTTTTTTAAGTGTTATCTTCGAAGAATCATTGCTTCTCCACAATTTTTTTTCTTCCTAATTCAGGCATGATTTTTGAAGATTCGAATCTTCAAAAATTCAAAGATTTGAAGCTTCAAATCTTTGAAATTCTTTCCTTGTAGAGCTGTTTTACTCTGTCAGTGTTAGAAGAGGGTAAAACATCTGTACTAATCCCATAGTTATATAAAATGTGTTTTACAGATTTTACCCAAGAATTTTGTGTTGGTGTTTGCAGTTGTTCTAAAAGACACTTTTTAGGAAAGTGGGAGTCATGCATGCATGACACCTTCAGCCAGTACAGAGCAAGTGCAGCATGCCCCTGTGCTTCAATAGAGAGTATCCATGTCTCTGCCTGCAATATGTGGGTTGGTGCTGGTGTAGCTTGGGGGACAGCTAGAAGGGATCTCATGAAGGAGTTCTACACCACCTCTAGGATATAAACATTTGTATATCCCCAGATCTCTGCACCATACAGCAATTGGGGCAATATCTTACTCAGAAATATCTCAATTGCTGGTGTAACCAGGCTTCCACCTTGAGATTTAAAGAAACACATCAGAGAATATATGGAGTGGGAGGTCTTCCACTTAGCAGCCTCCAAAATCTGATAAGCATTCCCTGCACTTCCTCCTCCAAGTCATTAATAAAAATGTTGAAGAGGACTGGGTCCTGTGGCACCCCACTCATTACCTCTCCCCAGTTTGAGAAGATTCCATTGAAAAGCACTTTGAGTCTGATTCTGTAGCCAGCTGTGGATCCACCTGATAGTGTTACTTGGCTTCATTCTGCCGCAGGTGGGCATCATCCTAGCTCCCCAGAATGTAATGCGCTGTCAAGGGCTCCTTGGCGGCCTCTTTCAGTCTAATCCAGTAGCCAAGTCCAGACACAGACAAAGGGATTCTTTTCAAAGCTTTATTCCTTTTTTTACAACTTAACAACTCTATCATTAGTGACTAGCTATGAGCAGCGGAGCACCTATGCCCTCAGTTGGAACAGTTGGTTCCCGTTTGAAGGAGAATCACTGGCAGACCCTGAACTTATGGGCTTGGAGAGGCCCTCCCCTTTTCTCTTGGATCCTCTGGGCACAACCGTTGCTTGCACGCCAACTGGGCACTACGCCTCCTTTCCGCGCCCTCCATTTGGCGCCGCTCCCTGCGTCGGCATCACACATCCAGCAAGCCCTCTTCCCATGCTCTCTCACTCCCGGGACCGCTATCTATGTCAGGAATGCCAGTGGGAGGAATCTCCGCCAGCTGTTGGCCCTGGGAAGGATGAGCGCGCTCCTCTCCCAGGAGTGGCTGCTCCACCTCAGAACCAGAACTACTCTGGGATTCTATGGGCTCAGTGTCCAGCCTGACATGCACAATGTCAACAATGAGCACTGCATTGTGTGTGTGTGTGTGGGGGGGAATCTAAGATGGCAGCCCCACACCACAGAATGGAGCCAAGCAGCTCCACCTCATCCAAAGGTGCAACTGCCACCTGCTGCATCAAGAAACACATCGGGGGGGCATGACCAGTGGTGCACACAGATGTGGCAGGCAGGCCCCCAATGGTACCTCTCACAGTTCCTCAGGTGTTGAACCTGGTGGTAGGGATGCTGGAGAAATTTGAGACGGATTAAAATAAACTCAGATTTCTAAGAATCCGACCTGCAGAATCCGCTGAGGAGCAACCCCCTCAGGCCCTGCAGAGTCCGTGGACTTTCGGATGATTTTTTTACTTTCCCAAAATTTACGCATATAAATCATAGAAAAATATGTAAGTTTCTGCCAAGGAAACATAGAATGGAATAAGGGACAATACACTAAATGTTACGTACTGGGATAAATTATGTAAATACTTACGTAAATATTTCCATATTTTTCCGCATGATTAAAAAAAAATATTCACATCCGTCTGTGGGTGGATGACAGAACGAAAGGCACCTGACAATCTGCAAAACACAGATGGAGCAAATTTTACACAGTCCGTACATCCCTACCTGATGGGGAACGCCCACATTTGTTTCAGTTGAAATTTCAGTGGTAGCTCAGGAATCAATTAATTTTATTCCACTATGGCGGCTACTCTGTTTGTAGTGGTATTAAATAACACTGCAGTGCTGTCATTAGTGTTGTTCTAATGTGTTATTTTAAACGTACTTTTAATCTTTTTTATTAACAGTGCTAGCTGTCGTTACAGTCCCAAAGCTGGGATAAAACTCTTAAGTAAATAAACCTGGCCTTGTTGTTGCTGTTGTTGTTGTTGTTCAGTCGTTAAGTCATGTCTGACTCTTCGTGACCCCATGGACCATAGCACACCAGGCCTTCTTGTTCTCCACTCTCTCCCGGAGTGTCTACGCTATTTGCATTCCCCTTATTTTCGCCATCTTAGTCTACGTAAATGTTTACGTAGACTAAGACGTGCAAAAATAAGGAATGCAAATGGCGGCGGCCATGGGCGCTGCCATTTGCGTATGCCCAGTTTTTTAAAAAAATCAGCCATGATAGGCTACGTAAAGATTTACGTAGCCTATCACGGCTGACTGCAGGGATGCAAACGGCGGCGGCTATGGCCGCCGCCATTTGAGTCCCTGCTAGCCAGCGGCCGGATGTCCGGCTGCTGGCGGAGCTGGCCAGCGGCTCCGCAGAATTGCTGCAGAGCACAGCCGGCCAGCCAGGATTCCGGGGGGGGGGGGGAGGGACGGAACGCCTCCCCCTGCACCATCAGCATAATCCCCAGAAGGTAAGTAATTTTCGTACATCCCTAGACTGCACTTTCATGGCTATCAGGGACATTAAGATCTTTCCTGTATAGTTCTTCTGTCTATTCTTTCCACCTCTTCTTAATCTCATCTGCTTCTGTTAGGTCCCTGCCTTCTTTGTCCTTTATCATGCCCGTCTTTGCACAAAACGTTCCCTTGAGATCTCCGATTTTCTTGAAAAGATCTCTAGTCTTTCCCATTCTGTTGTTTTCCTCGATTTCTTTGCATTGTTCATTTAAGAAGGCCTTCTTGTGTCTCCTTGCTATTCTCTGGAACTCTGCATTCAGTTGGATATGTCTTCCCTTTTCTCCCTTGCTTTTCGCTTCCCTTCTTTCCTCAGCTACTTTGTAAAGCCTCATCAGACAGCCACTTTGCTTTCTTGCATTTCTTTTTCTTTGGGATGGATTGAGTTGCTGCCTCCTGAACAATGTTACAGACCTCTGTCCATAGTTCCTCAGGCACTCTGTCTATCAGGTCTAATCCCTGAAATCTATGCCTCACCTCCACTGTATATTCATAAGGGATATGATTTAGGTCATAGCTGAATGGTTTAGTGGTTTTCCCTACGTTCTTCAATTTAAGCCGTAATTTTGCAAGAAGAAGCTCATGATCTGAGCCACAGTCAGCTCCAGGTCTTGTTTTTACTGACTGTATAGAGCTTCTCCATCTTTGGCTGCAAAGTACATAATCAATCTGATTTTGATATTGACCATCTGGTGATGTCCCTGTGTAGAGTCGCCTCTTGTGCTGTTGGAAAAGAGTGTTTGCTATGATCAGCGTGTTCTCTTGGCAAAACTATATTAGAATGATAGAATGATCTCAGAACCTAAATCATATCCCTAATTTCGTACCCAGTAAGATTGAACATCGACACCTTGGGAATCAGCAAACTAAAATGGACAAGCATGGGCAAATTTAATTCAGGGGACCATTATATCTACTACTGTGGGCAAGAATCCCTATCCCTTAGAAGAAATGGAGTAGCACTCATAGTCAATAAAAGGGTGGGAAAAGCAGTACTGGGGTACAATCTCAAAAACAGTAGAATGATCTCAGTACGAATCCAAGGCAAACCATTCAACATCACAGTAATTTAAGTCTATGCCCCAACTACTGAGGCCGAAGAAGCTGAGGTTGATCAGTTCTATGAAGACCTACAACACTTTCTAGAACTAACACCAAAAAAAGACATCCTTTTCATCAAAGGGGATTGGAATGCTAAAGTAGGAAGTCAAGACATAACCAGGATAACAGGCAAGCATGGCCTTGGTGTACAAAATGAGGCAGAACAAAGGCTAATATAGTTTTGCTATATTAGGGATATGATTTAGGTACTGAGATCATTCTATCGTTTTTAAGATTGTACCCCAGTACTGCTTTTCCCACCCTTTTGTTGACTATGAGTGCTACTCCATTTCTTCTAAGGGATTCTTGGCCACAGTAGTAGATATGATGGTCCCCTGAATTAAATTCGCCCATGCCTGTCCATTTTAGTTCGCTGATTCCCAAGATGTTGATGTTCAATCTTGCCATCTCATGTTTGACCACCTCCAGCTTACCTTGATTCATTGGTCTGACATTCCAGGTTCCTAAACAATATTGTTCTTTACAGCATCGGACTTTCTTTTCACCACCAGACACATCCACAGCTGAGTGTCCTTTTGGCTTTGGCCCAGCCGCTTCACTCTTTCTGGCGCTACTTGGAAATGCCCTCTGCTCTTCCCAGTAGTATAGTGGACACCTTCCGACCTGAGGGGCTCATCTTCCGGCGTCATCTCTTTTAGCCTTGTGATACGTTCCATGGGGTTTTCTTGGCAAGAATACTGGAGTGGGTTGCCATTTCCTTCTCCAGTGGACCACATTTTGTCAGAACTCTCTGCCATGACCTGTCCGTCTTGGGTGGCCCTGCACGGCATAGCTTATGGCTTCACTGAGTAACGCAAGCCGCTTCGCCACAACAAGGCAGTGATCCATGAAGGGGAAATACATAAATAAATGGTGCCAAAGCAACAGCAGATAGGTGAAACAATCACAGTAAATTGGGGTGAACATTTGTACAAGTTAGGGTGGCGAGGAAAATATTTCTGTCCCTCCAAAGCAATTTTTTGAGCTGAAAATGGAGACAGGACAACTTTGGGCATATTATAATAATATTCCCAACTTTGGGAATATTATTTGAGCAGGAACGTCCAGAATTAGGAACACAGGAAAAGTCAGACCATTGGGCTGTCCAGCTCAAGATTGTCAACAGTGACTGGCAGCAGCTCTTCAGGATTTCAGACAGACTCTTTCCCGACCCTGCCTGGAGATAACAGGGATGGAACTGGAGACCTTCTGCATGCAAGACATGTGCTCTACCACTGAGCTCTGGGCTTGACATTACACATCTGGGGAAGTCTGGTGGCAGTGCTACTTTGTATCTCTCCATGCAGTTGGCTTTAGCAGGCAAGCAGTGATCACCACTTGGCTGGGGCACTCTTCTACATCACCACGTTTTCAGAAGTCTGGGTTGACATTGAGAAAAGCATCCCAACCATGTGGCGAGCAGCGACACACAGACAGCATATCACATGATAAGAGCTGCCACATAGAGGGACTCAAAGCAACTTCCACATTTCATCAACTGATATGCATAAGCTGGCCTTTAAGCCTCATTGATTTCAAAGGTGCTGATTTCCTAGGGAGTGTGAAGAAGGTTGCAGACACAGTGGGAATATATGTACTGCAACTATTAAGTTGGTGCCATTAGAGGACATTCGGGAACTGAGCGGGAGGGGAGCTCATCAAGCTCTTTCTTTGCATTTCTGAAACTTGTTGAGTCCACTTCTCTGTCTCAATAAAGGCTCACAGGATTAAAGAAAACATTAGGATCCTGGCGTAATGGGCTTGTTTATCACGCCCTCACATCTGCAAGACCATCATCCTATTATCCTGGGTGCAGAATCGTCCTGAGGCTTGCTAATTCCCTTAAACGAGCAGGAGAAATCTCTCTCTCTCTCTCTCTCTCTCTCTCTCTCTCTCTCTGAGGTATCAGCTTTTTGATTGATAGGCATATCATATCTATGCATGTGTGCTGTTGGAGGTCACCAAAAAGTTGTTGGCACCCAGAGGAAAGCATGGTAATTAGCATGTTCTCCCCAGGAAAGAGCTCCATTATTTGGGATTTGTGCATTGAAGAAACTGATCCTCCCCCATGGCAAAACACCAGAGAGCTCTGCCAGGGAGCTTGGGGTTAATTTTGCACTGCTGGGCTGACAGTGCCATGTAACTCAGGATTGCCTGTTGTCTGTGCACCAGACACATGTCTGAGAGAGAGAGAGAGAGAGAGAGAGAGAGAGCATCTACTACTTGTACCCATTATGAGTTTGGAGCGTCTACTTGTCCTCGCACTGTTGTTCAGTGTCAAGGCAGAGAATTCAGAACCAGAATCATGCCGTACACATATATCACAAAGATCCCTTCATTATATCTGTGAAGGAACACAACTGTCCTCCAATTTGGTATTTAGTATGGCCTTGTGTTATTGTAAAATGGGTTTTAAAATGTTTTGGACATTTTGGTGTTATTCTATTTCAACCAAAAGGTTATTAGTTTAGAGGTCATAAGTTTAGTTTAGGATATAGAGGTTAGGAAGTTTAGCCAGGAAGCAGAACATTAAAAAGTTCAGCAAAGGTCAAAAGGTCAGTCAATTAAGCAGAATGTTATAAAGTTCAACAAGAGGTTAAAAAGGTTTAATTCAGGAAACAGAAACTTAGTTGGCAGGAATAAAGAAGAAACCACCCTCCTGATTGGTTGAAGCTGGAGAGAGAGAGAAATGTTTAGAATAGAAAAACCAGGACAGAGATGCAAAGAGGAAAGAAAACAGCTAGATTCTTAGAGGAAATAAGAGAGTCAGAGCTGCTGGAACTGGAATACCAATGGAGAGAGATGGGCCAAGGACAGTAAAATATTGCTTGAATAGGGGTCCTGGATAAAATAAGGGACAATCTAGTTAGGTTAGATGGAAGTGTTGATTTCTGGTTATTTTATTACCTTGTTGCTTTTAGACTTTTGTGTGTGGTGGTGGTGGTTGAATGTCTACAGATTTTAAAACTTTTTCCTGTTGATACTTAAGTAAACTTTAAGCGTCGTTATTTGAAATGGTGTGGTCTCTTTTCCTTTGGGTACCCACCCTACATCTTATAGCCAACTCATACTATCTAGAGTAGATACCTGAGACTTGGAGAGTTTTTGAGGCTGGTTTCGTGGAGGCAGACAGAGAATTAAAGACCTCCACCTGGTGGAAGCGGAAAAGAACACAGGAAGGGAAGAGCAAAAAAGTGTGTGGGCACGCTATTTTGCCTGTTTTTGCTTCCACTCATAGAACATGACGTTGCCAGTACATGACAGTGTCTAAGGGGAAATGAATCCCTCTTTAGACAGTTACAAGAAATTGAAGTCAATAGTGGTGGTCATGCATACACAATGAAACAAATTGAAGGAAGTGTTTTAACACGAGCATATCGCCTGTGCTATTCACTGTTGCTGGGTATTGGCCGCTAACATAAATGATATTTTAAAATGTTTAGATAAATATGTTGTGTTGGCTAGGGAAAATCAGGTGCCCAGAAGTTACAGCTGTTTATGTACAGTACCAGATGCTGGAGAAGAACAGCTGGTGATGGACATCACCGGAATGTCTTTCTTGCGAACTGTCTCTGTGGCATGTGGTTAGCCACTGTGGGGAGAGAGAACACTGAGTCAGCCCAAGGCTGGAACATTGTTATTATTCAGAATTTCTGTTGCCCTTTTCATTGTAGAAAAAATGCTATGCAGTTCCTACTTATCCTCAGAACAATCATGTGAGGTAACTAGGCGGAGAGCCAGTGAGCTTCATGGTTGAGCAGAAATTTTAGCTGGAGTCTCCCAAATCTCAGTTCCAGCACCCTAATCATTATAATGCACCATCCTTATCGCTAATACGTTTCAGAGTTGTTTATGAAGCCTAAAATCAGGATCTTAGAATAAGAAAGGTGGGACAGATAGGAAAAATAACCATTGAGGACAACTTAAGCACTTATCTTCAGAAAAGGGTGAAGTCCTTAAAACCAGTTGGAGTCCATGAGATTAAGTAGGATGTTGGGGCTATGTAGGTCTTACGTAATGAGAGAAACCACTGGATGATAACTTTTAGTAGTTAAACTCTAGCAGTAACTCAGTTAAAGGAAAGCTTAAGCATGCTTTTAAACCTTACAGGTGTTCTTCATTTTGCGAAGTTTGACAGAACTAAACTGAAAAACAAATAGAGTTCTTATATCAACTGGCCAACTACCAAGTTTCTCAAAGAACAAATCTAGGAGAGTTACTGGATCTAACTAGAAATGCTGCCTTCCTGGTCAAAAGAAGCAAAACCAGAAGCTGCTTTATGTTCTTATGTATGTGCATTTATAAGGGAAAAATTAGATGTGACATTCATGTTGGGGTTGCCCCCCCCCCAAATCCCATTCCCCCTTCTCAACCTGCACTGTTTACTTAAGGAAAAATATGATTAGACGTGATTGTGACATCTGTTTCTCTGCAGACCCCCTCAGTGGCAGTCAATGGGGATGGAGAAGCACATGGAATGGCTTCATGAGTTAAATGCAAATAGCATATGCAAATAGTAAATGCAAATAGCAAACTATATACTATATGCAAATAGTAAATGCAAATAGCAAACTCGTTCTCCAAGTATCAGTCTTTATGTAATCCAAATGGCATCATCCACACACAAGAGGGAGACATCAGTAGGCTTGGGGCACCCCATGGTTTGTAGAAGTACAAATGAAGTTAGATTCCTGCCTCCCCACACACACACACAACCCCCCCCATGCGGACTGAGCATGCTCAGTGGGCATAGAATGCCCACTGACTGTTAGAGGGGGGAGAATAGAAAACCATGAGGTAATGGAGTATCCTGGAAATGGGCATGGCTGTGTTACAAAAATTGTATTCTTTTCCCTGGTAGACTTTCCAATTAGTTTACCAAGAACGAGAGGAGGCAGAGATCTGGTCCAACACGATTTTATTCTGCAGAATAAGGCAACCCTTGGGGCTAACGCTCCAACAAAGGTCACAATCAAGTGATGTGATCCAAAAGTTTATATAGGCAAGACCTTTGGGGGCTGTCTTACGCTTGCGCTGTACTAATCTCTTTGTCTAGCTGAGAGGGAAACAAAAAACAGACAGCACCTTTTACATATTTAGTCATGCGCAGAGAAGTAGCCTTGTACCCTAGTAAACACATTCTTGGCATTCCTGAGTCTCTGATAAGGCGCTGTGTCTTTGTCTAGCATGGCAGTCTATTCACACTGAGGTAGAATAGACATAGTTTAGCTTATAAAATCATAGGATAACAGACATACGACAACTGAAATTTCTATAACACTCCCCCCTCAAAAGGCTTTTCTTAAATCCCATACCTCTCCTTGGTCCAACAGTGGACTACACACTTAAAGGCACAAACCATCATCAATAGTATCATAACAAACAAAACTGCGTTGATTACAAGTTGTTTTAACCAGGCAAAATCAGGGAGCCAGGAAGTCAACCATAACCAAGGATGACTTGCTCCTGAATAATTCTGTCCAATCATATCTTGTAGTTTGGCGATTTCATCTTCTATGGTTTTGTTTAAATCATGGAACTTTACTCTACACCCTTGCTTCACTAGGGTGCAGAAGCCACCTTGGCGTGCTAAGAGATAATCTAAAACAAACCGATACTGGGCCACTAGCAGGCTGAGATCTTCAATTTCAGATTGCATGGCCCTTACCATTATGGCTGTGGCATTGATGGTCTTTTCTAAATGGCAAGTGAGGCCTAGGATGCTTTTTCTATTTCCTTGTGCAATAATTCCTGGGTATGAACCCAGGGTAAGCAATCCCGTAACTAGCCCACCCCCTACCCTGTTTGGTTCTGAATCTGACAGTTGTTTTCCAATTATTACAGTGTCATCACAGTTCTTACCCATCTGTCCTACAAGTTGCCCCATCCCTCCAACCTCTTTCTTTTTCCTTCTAGATTGAGGTTTCACCACTTGTACCGGGATGATGAGATACCCAACCCCTACACACTGGTAATTTCCAGGGTGGTAATTGGTAGCCCATCCATTGAAGAAAAACCACAGATTGGGATCTCTCATCTGCCAACCTGAGCATATGCTACCTATCCCAGAATAATTGGGAGAGAACATAGGGTACTCGGGGTAAAGACTGCCAAAATCAGTGTCACCGAGATTAATGGAAGAAGAATAGGAGGAATTAAAACCTATCGGTGCACTGTGAATAATTTCTCAACCCATCTAGAAGAGGTTTAGCCTTGTTATAATTAAGGGTTTTATTATTCCAAGCACCAGAATGTTGACAACAAAAACACATTCCCCTGGTGTAAGTCTGGAATTTAAACTTTCGAAACTCAGTTTTGCTCAATTCATCAGGGACTCTCGAGAAGAGAGTACCCTCTTTCTGTAGAGCTCCAACTATTACCTGCGGTTCTCTGATCAAGGCAGGCAACAAAGTGAAGTCTCTGACAGTTGATGGGTGCTCATAGTAAAGAATAGAATTCTCCCCGTTTCGCTTAAACATATGCTCAGCATGTCTCTTCCCCTTCATGGATCACTGCCTTGTTGTGGCGAAGGGGCTTGTGTAACTCAGTGAAGCCATAAGCTATGCCGTGCAGGGCCACCCAAGACGGACAGGTCATGGTGGAGAGTTCTGACAAAATGTGGTCCACTGGAGAAGGAAATGGCAACCCACTCCAGTATTCTTGCCAAGAAAACCCCATGGAACGTATCACAAGGCTAAAAGAGATGACGCCGGAAGATGAGCCCCTCAGGTCGGAAGGTGTCCAATATGCTACTGGGAAGAGCAGAGGGTATTTCCAAGTAGCGCCAGAAAGAGTGAAGCGGCTGGGCCAAACCCGAAAGGACACTCAGCTGTGGATGTGTCTGGCGGTGAAAAGAAAATCCGATGCTGTAAAGAACAATATTGTTTAGGAACCTGGAATGTCAGATCAATGAATCAAGGTAAGCTGGAGGTGGTCAAACATGAGATGGCAAGATTGAACATCGACATCTTGGGAATCAGCCAACTAAAATGGACAGGCATGGGCGAATTTAATTCAGGTGACCATCATATCTACTATTGTGGCCAAGAATCCCTTAGAAGAAATGGAGTAGCACTCATAGTCAACAAAAGGGTGGGAAAAGCAGTACTGGGGTACAATCTTAAAAATGATAGAATGATCTCAGTACGAATCCAAGGCAAACCATTCAACATCACAGTAATTCAAGTCTATGCCCCAACCACTGAGGCCGAAGAAGCTGAGGTTGATCGGTTCTATGAAGACCTACAACACCTTCTAGAACTAACACCAAAAAAAGATGTCCTCTTCATCATAGGGGATTGGAATGCTAAAGTAGGAAGTCAAGAAATCACCGGGATAACAGGCAGGCATGGCCTTGGTGTACAAAATGAAGCAGGACAAAAGCTAATAGAGTTTTGCCAAGAGAACATGCTGATCATAGCAAACACTCTTTTCCAACAGCACAAGAGGCGACTCTACACATGGACGTCACCAGATGGTCAATATCGAAATCAGATTGATTATGTCCTTTGCAGCCAAAGATGGAGAAGCTCCATACAGTCAGTAAAAACAAGACCTGGAGCTGACTGTGGCTCAGATCATGAGCTGCTTCTTGCAAAATTTCGGCTTAAATTGAAGAACGTCGGGAAAACCACTAAACCGTTCAGGTATGACCTCAGTCATATCCCTTCTGAATATACAGTGGAGGTGAGGAATAGATTTCAGGGATTAGACCTGATAGACAGAGTGCCTGAGGAACTATGGACGGAGGTCCGTAACATTGTTCAGGAGGCAGCAACAAAATCCGTCCCAAAGAAAAAGAAATGCAAGAAAGCCAAGTGGCTGTCTGATGAGGCTTTACAAGTAGCTCATGAAAGAAGGGAAGCGAAAAGCAAGGGAGAAAGGGGAAGATATACCCAACTGAATGCAGAGTTCCAGAGAATAGCAAGGAGAGACAAGAAGGCCTTCTTAAATGAACAATGCAAAGAAATCGAGGAAAACAACAGAATGGGAAAGACTAGAGATCTCTTCAAGAAAATTGGAGATCTCAAGGGAACGTTTTGTGCAAAGATGGGCATGATCAAGGACAAAGAAGGCAGGGACCTAACAGAAGCAGATGAGATTAAGAAGAGGTGGCAAGAATACACAGAAGAACTATACAGGAAAGATCTGAATGTCCCTGATAGCCATGATAGTGCGGTCACTGAACTTGAGCCGGACATCCTCGAGAGTGAAGTCAAGTGGGCCTTAGGAAGCATTAGTAACAACAAAGCTAGCGGAGATGACAGTATTCCAGCCGAGCTATTTAAAATCCTAAAAGATGATGCTGTTAAAGTGCTGCATTCAATATGCCAACAAATCTGGAACACTCAACAGTGGCCACAAGACTGGAAAAGGTCAGTTTACATTCCAATTCCAAAGAAGGGCAATGCCAAAGAGTGTTCAAACTACCGCACAATTGCGCTCATTTCACATGCCAGCAAGGTGATGCTCAAAATCCTACAAGCTAGGCTTCAGCAGTATGCGAACCGAGAACTACCGGAAGTACAAGCTGGGTTTCGAAGAGGCAGAGGAACTAGAGATCAAATCGCCAACATTCGCTGCATCATGGAGAAAGCAAGAGAATTCCAGAAAAACGTCTATTTCTGCTTCATTGACTACGCTAAAGCCTTTGATTGTGTGGATCACAACAAACTGTGGCAAATTCTGAAAGTGATGGGAGTACCAGACCACCTTACCCGTCTCCTGAGAAACCTGTATGAGGGTCAAGAAGCAACAGTAAGAACCAGACATGGAACAACCGATTGGTTCAAAATTGGGAAAGGAGTACGACAAGGCTGCATATTGTCACCCTGCTTATTTAACTTATATGCAGAGTACATCATGAGAAATGCTGGGTTGGATGAATCAGAGGTCGGAATTAAGATTGCCGGGAGAATTATCAACAACCTCCGATATGCAGACGATACCACCCTAATGGCAGAAAGCGAAGAGGATCTCAAGAGCCTCTTGTTGAGGGTGAAAGAGGAGAGTGCAAAAGCTGGTTTGAAACTCAACATTAAAAAAACTAAGATCATGTCATCTGGCCCTATCACTTCCTGGCATATAGAAGGGGAAGAAATGGAAGCAGTGACAGATTTTACTTTCTTGGGCTCCAAAATCACCGCAGACGGTGACTGTAGCCATGAAATTAAAAGACGCTTGCTCCTTGGGAGGAAAGCTATGGCCAACCTAGACAGCATAGTAAGAAGCAGAGACATCACCTTGCCGACAAAGGTCCGTCTAATCAAAGCTATGGTTTTCCCAGTAGTAATGTATGGCTGTGAGAGCTGGACTATAAGGAAGGCTGAGCGCCGAAGAATTGATGCTTTCGAACTGTGGTGCTGGAGAAGACTCTTACGAGTCCCCTGGACTGCAAGGAGGTCAAATCAGTCCATCCTAAAGGAAATCAAGCCTGAGTGCTCATTGGAAGGACAGATAATGAAGCTGAAGCTCCAATATTTTGGCCACCTAATGCGAAGAGAAAACTCCCTGGAAAAGACCCTGATGCTGGGAAAGACTGAAGGCAAAAGGAGAAGGGGACGGCAGAGGATGAGATGGCTAGATAGCATCACGGATGCAATGAATATGAACTTGAGCACACTCCGGGAGAGAGCGCAGGACAGGAAGGCCTGGCGTGCTATGGTCCATGGGGTCACGAAGAGTCGGACACGACTGAACGACTGAACAACAACAACAACAACAGCATGTCTCTTAAACCAGTTTCCTTTTATCTGAGTAGGAAGTGTTAAAACAACTAGACTTAAGAAGGAAAGAGTAGCATGCATGTTTAAGCATCAGGAGACTGCTCTCTCCTGAACAAATACTTTAGTCCCTCTAGTGGTTTCCTGCTCCAACGGTGGCCTTCAGGTGGGTCAGCTTCCGGTGTGACCCTCTCTGGTGCAGGTGATGCCTTTATGAGGGTGTGATGGATCCACTTCTTTCCTCCAGCGACTTTTACAGCCGTGTGAGTGGTGAGTAGAACCTGGAATGGACCCTTCCACTTCTCAGTAAGTGGTTCATCTTTCCAGGACCAGATCAACACCCAGTCACCAGGACTGAAATTATGCACTGGAGCATCCAAAGGCAAGGATTGATATGGTGCTGCAAACCTGTGAAGACAAGACAAAACAGACTGCAAAGCAGTAACATATTTTTGGATCTCTAAAGCCCCTACTTCCAAGTTTACATTTAAACTATCAGCCATAGGTAATATCCGAGGTGGGCACCCATATAACATTTCAAAGGGTGTCAATTTAATACTTCCCCTGGGGGTGCACCGTATTCGAGTTAAGGTGATTGGCAAGGCCTGTGGCCATTTCAACTTAGTCTCTGAGCAAATTTTAGTAAGCATTGACTTTAGGGTGCGATTCATCCTCTCAACTTGACCTGAAGATTGAGGCCTCCAAGGGGAGTGTAGTTTCCAGTTGATTTGTAGTGCCTGAGCCACTGCTTGCATCACCCGTCCAACAAAATGGGGTCCCTGATCCGATTCAATTTCTTCAGGTAACAAGAACCTAGGGACTACTTCTTTTAACAGGATCTTGGCTACTATTTGTGCAGTGGCTGTGTGAGTGGGGTAAGCCTCAACCCACCCAGTCAATTGGTCTACTATTACTAATAAGTATCGATATCCATGAGTCCGGGGCAACTCTGAAAAATCCATTTGAAGTCTTTGGAAAGGATAGTAAGCCCATGGGCGACCTCCCATTTGAGCTGGGGGTTTGGATGTCTTTGGGTTATTTTTGAGGCACAAAGGGCAATTAGCCACTGCTCTCTGGGTCTCAACATACAATCCTGGGGCGACAATGTGTCTCACAAGCAAATCCCCCATTGCAGTTCCTCCTAAATGTGTAGCCTGGTGCAAGTCTCTCACTATAAAGCTCAAGAGAGGCTTGGGTATGAACGCTTTGCCTCCTGGGACTACCCACCATCCATCTTCAGTTTGCTTTGCCTTGTATTCAAGAGCTCTCTCATGCTCAGCTGGAGAGTAGATTGGAACCAAATCTGTACTCAAATATGGGATTAGGGCTCCTTCGTAATGCACCTCCTCACCTCCCATCTGTGCGGCTTCCTTTGCAGCCTTATCTGCCAAAGCATTGCCTCTTCTTTCTTCGGGATTGGCACTCTTCCCATGTGCCTTCACGTGCATCACAGTGACTTCTTTTGGCTTCATCAGGGCATCTAAAAGTTTCATGAACTGGGATCCATTTGCAATCCTCTGTCCTGAAGCAGTAATGAAGCCCCTTTCTTTCCACAGCACTCCATTTGCATGTACCGTGCTGAAAGCATTTCGCGAATCTGTAAAGATATATATTTTTTTCCTTCTCCTATTTCTAGGGCTCGAGTCAAAGCTGTTAGTTCTGCTGCTTGTGCTGACCAATGGCTGGGAAGACGCTCTTTCCATAAGGCCTTCTCGAGAGTTACTACTGCACATCCTGTGTATCTTTTTCCATCTATCACACAGCTGGAGCCATCTACAAACACCTCAAGGTCTGGCTTTGGTAATAAGGAATCAGTGAAGTCAGGCCTGATCAGAGTCACATGACTCAAAATCTCTAAACAGTCATGACAATTTAGATCTGGCTTAGGGAGCAAGGTGGCAGGATTCAAAAGATTGCTCTTCTTATATGTGAGTCCTGGGCTTGAAAGTAGGAAAATCTCATAGCGTGACTGGTGTGACAGATTCAAAAATTTATCTCCATTGCTTCCCAGGATCTGAGGTACGCCATGAGGAGTATGCACCTCCATATCTGCTCCCATGGCAATTTTCTGGGCTTCTTCCACTAAAAGCGCAGTTGCTGCCACAGCCCTCAAGCAAGCAGGCCATCCCTTTGCAGTTGGATCCAGAGTCTTGGAGTAGTATCCTACAGGTCTCCAGGAAGGACCTGTCCTTTGGGTCAAAACCCCTGATGCCACTCCTTTATTTTCATGTACATAGAGCCGGTACGGTTTGTTGGGATCTGGTAAGGCCAGAGCGGGTGGCGACACCAAGGCTTGCTTCAGCTCAAGAAAAGCCTTTTCCATTTCATTTGTCCATTTCCAGTGGATGATATTTTCCTTTGTCAAAGCTTCATACAGGGGCTTCGCCTTTCCCCCATAATCAGGTATCCACATTCTACAAAACCCAGTGAGCCCAAGGAAGGCTCGCAACTCTCGAGGGTCTTTAGGCCTCGGTGTCTTCTGTATGACGTCCAACCGAGCAGTGCTCAGGTCTCTGGTTCCCTTCCGAATCAGGTAGCCCAAGAAGGTGACATGGGTCTGGCAAATCTGAGCCTTTTCTCTTGACACTTTATAGCCTTTCAAATTCAATTCTTGCAGGAGGGAGATGGTCGCTTCAGCACATGAGTCCTCTGTCTGGGTGGCCAGAAGAAGGTCATCTGAATATTGAAGCAAGGATACCCACGGCCGGTCCTCTTTCCATTGCCTCAGGTCATTCTGCAATGCACCCATGAAGATTGTTGGGCTCATGGTCAGTCCCTGCGGAAGGACGGTCCATAAGAGCTGAACTTTAATATGGGTATCGGGATCTTCCCATTCAAATGCAAATATTTTCTGACTTTCCTTATGTAAAGGGATTGAAAAGAATGCATCTTTTAAGTCCAGTACTGAAAACCATCTGGCTTCTTTGGGAATTTGGGTTATAATGGTGTGTGGGTTTGGAACCACGGGAGGATCCACGCTGATAATATTGTTGACGGACCTTAAGTCTTGGACTAAGCGGAACTCAATCCCCTTTCCAGGTTTGGGGGGTTTCTTCACCCCAATTATAGGAGTATTAAAGGGTGAAGTTCCTTCTTTTAACCAGCCATATTGTTTAAACTTTTCAATCAAAGGTTTCAGTCCCCTTCTGACCTCTAGTGACAAGGGGTATTGTCTAATCTTTACTGGTTGAGCTCCAGGCTTAAGGTTGATCTGCACAGGCTTAACAAACTTTGCTCTTGCAGGTGCCTTCCCTGCCCATACATCTTCTGGGGCCCTTTTTGCCACATTGGCTGCCCGGTAGTGATCTGCTGTTTGTCGCATGTTCTCATCCACATAAACTTGCAAACACATTTGATAGTTAGATCTTTGTTGCTTTGGCAACCTAACAACCATCCTGTCATCTCGAAAAAAAAATTCTGCTTGTAACTTTGTCAACAAGTCCCGTCCAAGAAGTGCAACTTGGCACCTTTCAGACACAACAAATTCATGCTCCAAATGACAACTTCCAACCTTCGTGAGAAGGGGAAAAGTATAAGGGACCTTAGTGGGTTGGCCTTCGATCCCTTCAATTATTACGGTTTTATCTTTATTAATTTGTGGCTTTTGTGCTTTTGGCAGCATGGAATAAGTTGCTCCAGTGTCAATAAGTCCCATTATTTCTCTTCCCTCCACCCTTATTGTAACCAGAGGGTCCTTCAGAGCCAGGCAGCTCTTCAGGGTGGAGGTCTCGGACCTGGTCCCTGTCAATCTGATCCTTCTCCTTCTATGGCCACCATTGCCCCCCTCTTCTCCCCCTTTCGCTTTGGGCAGTCTTTTCACCAATGTCCCTCCTCTTTACAGTAAGCACATTCATCTCTTCCCAAACGCAGCTTTCTCTGATTCCCCAAATCCTTCTTCAAACCTTTATCTGCCCAATCAGGGACTTGCCCTGTGATTGCCATTGCAATCAAAGCTGCGTTCTGTCTGCCCTTCTTATCTGCTTCCTTCTTCTCTACTTTCTCATGATTCACAAACACCTTATAAGCAATCTCCATCAACTGGGGCAGAGGCATTGCTGCTGCCCCATCAGTCTTCTGCAACTTTCTCTTAATGTCCATTGCTGCTTGAGCAATAAACATCATGTTAACCATCCTTAAATTCTCTTGAGCTAATATTGGGTTAATATCACTATACTGATGGAATGCATCAAACAACCTCTGCAGGTATGCACTAGGGTCCTCAGTCAGTCCCTGCCGGATTTCGTATAATTTGCTTAAATTTGTAGTCTTGGGCACTGCAGTTTGAACTCCATCTAAAATGAGCCACCTGTAGCGGATCAGCTCCTCTGACCCAGCCTGCCAACCCGGCTCCCGATCTGGCAATGCCTGGGCTGGGAGCGGTCCACCAGCTCCGTTCTCAGTCTGGGCTTGCCTTAAGGCTTGTGTTTCTACCATCCGCTTTTCATCTGGAGTTAAAAGTTCATTTAACATGGTTTGCACATCTCCCCAGGTAGGATTATGACTTCGGAAAATAGATTCAAACAGCCTGTACATCTTCTGAGGATCCTCCCTTAAGGAGGGGTTCTGATTCCTCCAATTAAACAGGTCAGATGTAGTGAATGGCACATAAACAAGAGCCCGTCCGTTAGGGCCAACTACTTCCCGCAGGGGGAGCTGTCTTCCCACCTTTGTCATCTTGCACTCATATGAGCCCTTTCTGGCTGTAGATCTCAAAAGAGGGGGCGAATATACATCCGCAACTTTTTCCACAACATTCAAAATATCCTCTCTACTTCCTGATTCTGCCACAATCTTTAAGACTTCAAATAAATCTCTTTCCTCAGGATTTACAACCTTTTCAGCTGTTCTTGCTTCCTCTAACAAACCTGAATATGGTGGAGGGCTTTTCAACACAGAGGGAGCGAGACGCGGAAATGTAACAGATGAGCTCTCCAGAGGGGGAGGCCTCCCTCCCCCAGCAACCTCCCCTCCCAACTTAACGGGCCGAATAGGATGGGAAAAACTCAGCACACCTTGGGCAGGGTCTCCTTCCGTATGACTTGAATCAGGGAGAACAGGAACCTTGGATTTCACCTCGGAGCAAACCATCATGGCTTTACAATATCGACCTTTACCTTTTCTTATCCAGTCAGGATTTTTCAATATCCACATTTGCCAAGCATCAATATAAGGCAGCTGATCCCCATGGTTATCAACAATCACTTTATTATATACCTTGGACACAACATTTTTCTCCCAGCTTCCCCCAGTTGGCCAGCCAACACCAAATGTTACCCATTCCCCATTACAAAACTTTATGAGCTCATCTTTTGTCATCTTGACACCATAATCTAACTTAAACAACTTGAAATTCTTAAGCATGCATCCCAGTGGGTCTTGGCTAAGTTCTCCTACGGAAAGTTTCAATCCCATCCTGCTGGCCGTTTTTTTTTTTTTTTCTGGTCCAACTGCTGCTACTTGAGCAAGGCTCAGTTAGACGAGAATGGGAGATTTACACTCCCCAGATGGCCCAGACAGTGCGATCCGACTTACCTCGTAGCTCAGCCTCCAAACGACCCCAGAGTCAGACAGCATTTCGTCCTGTCCTCCAAAGACCGCCACTCGCCTCGTCTCTTCAGGAGTCCTTTGCTAGCCGGGTTGCCAGGCAACAGCCACCTCAAACCTCATGGTGAACCAAAGAAGGTCCAGGGCGCCCTCCGCTTGGGTTGATCCAGCATTTGCCCAGCTCCCAGGTCACACAGGGCGTCCTGCTGCGGTCGCCAAATTTGTTACAAAAATTGTGTTCTTTTCCCTGGTAGACTTTCCAATTAGTTTACCAAGAATGAGAGGAGGCAGAGATCTGGTCCAACATGATTTTATTCTGCAGAATAAGGCAACCCTTGGGGCTAACACTCCAACAAAGGTCACAATCAAGTGATGTGATCCAAAAGTTTATATAGGCAAGACCTTTGGGGGCTGTCTTACGCCTGCGCTGTACTAATCTCTTTGTCTAGCTGAGAGGGAAACAAAAAACAGACAGCACCTTTTACATATTTAGTCATGCGCAGAGAAGTAGCCTTGTACCCTAGTAAACACATTCTTGGCATTCCTGAGTCTCTGATAAGGCGCTGTGTCTTTGTCTAGCATGGCAGTCTATTCACACTGAGGTAGAATAGACATAGTTTAGCTTATAAAATCATAGGATAACAGACATACGACAACTGAAATTTCTGTAACAGCTGGATGGATGGCACTTTGAACAAGAGCATGTAACACTAAAATATTTTGTTGTAAGCCCCACTTGCCCTTTGCTCAATATTACAGGGAAAGAAGAGGGAGTTGAAATGAAGTTATTTATTTATTATTATATTTATATCCCATATTTTTTCCTCTGTCAAGGAACCTGAGGTAGCATACATGGTTCTCCTCCTGTCCATTTTATCCTCACAACAACCCTGTGAGGTAGGTTAGGCTGAGAGTCAGTGATCGGGCCAAAGTCACTCAGTGAGCTTCATGGCCGAGTGGGGACTAGATCTTCCGACTCACCCACCCACCCATCCACCCATCCATTATATTTCTATACTGCTCCATATCCAAAGCTCTCTGGGCAGTTCACAATAATTAAAAAAACATTAAAATACATTATTTAAAACATAAAACCGGTTCAACACTCTAACCACTGCACCACACTGGCTCTCAGGTTGCTGCCTACAGTAGTGCCTTGCCTAGTTCCACCCTAAGAAAGAGCGAACACGCTTGTGCATTTATTGGTGCCACCCACTGTGCAATTGTACATCTGCGATGTCCCCCCCGCCCACTTAAAAAAAAAAAGCATCTGCAGCCTTGCTCTTTTTAAACACAGAAGGAAGAATCCTTTTCAATGGCATGGCTACACCACTTCTCTACCTGACATATCCTGGAGGTATTATTTTTTTCTGATTGTAATCCTTTCTGCTTGGGGAGCATATTGATCTCAAAGGACAGGTGTACTAAGCTCAGGGACAATGGGAATCTTTCCTCCCTTTTTCTTTTTGTGTGTGTGCGCGCTCTCTCTCTCTCTCCCTCCTCTTTCTCTGTTTTTGATGTCTTAAGAAAAAAGGAATCAGAAGTGAGTACAGCATGTTCTATACTGAATGCTAAGTAGTTCAGGGACAGTCCCTTACTGAGCCTGGAGAGTAATTGTCACAGAACAGCGGAAAATTAACAGCTTTAGCAGTATATATGTGTACAGTGGCCAAGGTGTGCTATCATCATCATCATTCAACCAACAAAATAAAGGTGTTTTCTTCTCTCCATGCCACAAGGAGTAATTTATACCAGAGATATCTTGAGCAGTGACTGAGGGCCAAGCTGGACCCAACATTATATGGGTCTTTGCATTGCATGGCAGGCTTGTAAAGATGTAAATAGCATTGGCTTGTGTGTGGAGAGTTGGTAATTATCAGAATCACAGTAGGCATGAAGGGAGCGATGTTATTTTTATTTATTTCATTTCTATATAGGGTCGTCAGAGAATTCCGCGACGGATCTCGGTGAGGCCGAATGCCAGTGCATTTGGCCCCCCGAAATCCGTCGTGGAATGAAGCCCCCACCCCCCCACCCCACAAAAGGCACGCAGGATGAAGTCCCCGCCGCCCCCACCCCACGAAAAGCGCGCAAAACGGAGCACTTACCTGCTCCCGTCTGCACTGTTTTGCGAATGGCGGCCGTCCTGCGGCTGCCATTCGCTTCCTCCTCTTCAGCCGTGATAGACTACGTAAATACTTACATAGCCTATCACGGCTAATGCTACCGCCATTTGTGTACGCTAGTCCCCCCCCCCAATGATAGGCTACGTAAGTATTTACATAGCCTATCATGGCAAGGGGAAAAAAACCCCAGTGTACGCAAATAGCGGTGGCTACCGCCATTTGCGTACGCTGGGGTTTTCCCCCTGCCGTGATAGGCTACGTAAATATTTACGTAGCCTATCATGGCTCAATACAGGGACGCAAATGGCAGTGGCTACGACAGCCACCATTTGCGTCCCTGCAGGGGCAGGGCTGCCCAGTGGCCGGATGTCCGGCTGCGGCCAGCTGGAGCCGGCCAGCAGCTCCGCAGCTTGGCCACGGAACAGAGCCAGCTGGGCAGGATTCCAGGGGAAGGGATGGAGCACCTCCCCCCCTTGAGAATTTTGGGGGGAGGGACAGAGCTCTTCCCCCCACCTGCGGAACCCGGCGGAGCCAGGCAAGCGGGGTTTCGTACACCCCTATTTCTATACTGCCCAATGGCTGAAGCCCTCTGGACACCTTACACAAATTAAAACCACAAAATGCAACATAAAACAATATAAAATATGAAAGCTTAAAGCTGCAACATAAAAATACGACCAGAATAAAATGTAGCAGCAATGCAGAAATTTGAAATACAGATGTAAAATAACAATGTTAAAAGACTAGAGCTAAATGCTGGGAAAATACAAAGGTCTTCATCTGGCACCTAAAGGAGTTGTTGTTGTTGTTGTTGTTGCTATTATTATTATTATTACATTTTATTTCTATACCGCCCAGTATCCAATGCTCTCTGGGCAGTTCACAAAAATGACAAACCACATAAATGACCTCCCCTGCTGTGCTGCTGAAGAAAATCCCCCTCTGAAGTCACCATTTGCATCTGGAGGAAATCCCACATCAGCCCCAGTGGGCAGTGAGACTCATAGGATCGTAGACCTAGAAAAGATCTTGGTGGTCATCTAGTCCAGCCCTTGTCAAATGCAATGCAGGATGAAACTACAAGTTCCCCTGGAAGAATAGGGCAAGGAGAGGGCAGGGAGAGTTTCAGGAACTTTCTTCCCCATCCCTCTCCCCAGAAACCTTCCCCAGCTGTGCTCAGAGGATCAGGGCACAGGCAATGGGAAAGAACCACTGCCAGTCAGAATATACTGGGCTTGATGGACAAATAATCTGACCTTGTGTGAGACAGCTTCCTACATTCCTATAATGCTTGAGGGCTTAGGTTTGGGAGCTGCATGCCCTGAACCTGAGTATTTTTAACTGTGTTGTGGGCGATGGGGATAGTTCAGGAGAGTGGGTAAGGGGAAAGGTGTACTTTTTCCTTTCCTTCTGCCTGAAGCATCCCTGTATAGTGAAGAGAGGAGTCTCCCATCACACACCTTTAATTCCCCTCTCCAGGATACTTAGCCTCAGCTGTTAGGGGCAGCTAACTCTGTCTTCTTCCCTATCCCTTTTTCTTTTTTTTTCTAAATGGATGCCTCAGCATTTAATACAGGCCACTGGTCCTTATCAGGATTTTGTTTTTTAAGGAAATGCCTTTTCTTTTAATTTACATACATATATACTTCTGTATACCAAGAGAGCACCCTGAATATTTAGAAACCACTCCCTTATTTTTGGGTGTTCCATTTTCACTTCCAAATCGACAGACATTCAACCCTGGCTGGATCTACACTTACCGCCTTTTTTCGCTTCCAATGAGGTTTCACCGCCCGCCTTTCACACTACGCAGTAGCCGCCTCAAATTGGAACCGGAATTTCTCACTTCTATGCTCCCACTTTCAATACCCTAATATCCCTAATGTCCCAGTATTTCCCCTTAATGTGCTCTGATTTTCTGCCTTCGCTACCATATCCAGTCATAGTCCCCTCCCCCGCCTGTCCATATACAGCAGTGTTTGTATTTTCCTCCTGTCCAATCACAGCTCTCAACGGCCCCATGTTTTCTTCCGGCTACTGATCACATTGCTTCCTCAGCAGCCCCCCGTTTCCTCAGCAACAAGCAAAGGGCTGGATTGCGCGCACTTGTCTGATCTCGGAAGCTAAGCAGGGTTGGCCCCAGTCAGTAGTTGGATGGGAGACCACCTGGGAATCAGGCTTCCTGCACTGAGCAGGTGGTTGTTGTATCCCTTCAAATGAGATTAAGTTTTACCCCCTTCTATCCCCTGCTCTGGATGTTTTTCCTTTTTTTAATTAAGGCGTTATACTCGCAGAATTGGGGCTACTCTGTGATTTTTTTTTTCTAATTGAGGCATGATCTTTGAAGCTTCGAAGTTGTGAAGCTTCGAAGATCATGCCTAAATTAGAAAAAAAAAAAACAAAACATCGTGGACAAGCCCTGATTCTGTGAGGATAACGCCTTAATTTTTTTAAAAAGCATCCAGAGCGGGGGGGGATAGGAAGGGGTAAAACTTAGTCTCATTTGAAGGGATAGAACAACCCACCGCTCAATGCAGGAAGCCTGATTCCCAGGCAGTCGCCCATCCAACTATTAACTGGGGCTGACCCCGCTTAGCATCTGAGATCAGACAAACGCGTGCAGGAAAACAGCACAGCACTCGAGTGTGAACCAAGCTCATGCATTTGATGAAGCACTGCAACAGGGAAAATGGGTGAGTGTGAATAATCACATTTTAATGCGAGAGCGTTTAACCTGACAGGACACCGAATTCATTGCAATGGCGGGTGCAATGTAGATCGGGGCCCCTTCAGTTTGCCATTATAGGCACTGATAGATCTGCCCTCTGTGAATTTCTCTAATCCCCATTTAAAGCCTGGTGAGATGCACTGTATTTCTATTTAAATTCTAGTTGTTATTTCTAGAATTGCAGCTATACATACACATTTGTATAGGCAAATGTCATGCAGCTTGGTGCACCCTTTGGTCCTCTTTTTGGTGAAGCAATTCCCCTTTGACAATGTGTACATGGCCACCCCAGCCTTAAGTTGGGTAGTATGTTCTAACACCATGTTCTGCTGATGCATGTATCAGCCAGGCCTAATCCAGATTCTATTGCCACATCTCGTGCCCAAGCCCAACCTGGGAGCCCAACGCTCTATGGTGCTGACACTGGGTGTCACACGGGTGATTCCTATCCAGCTTGGGAATGCAGGAAATGACCTTATACTGAACTACCCCACTGGTCCGTTTAGCCCAGTATTGTCTAAACTGACTAGCAGCAGTGGCTCTCCTGGGTTTCACACAGGAGTGCTTCTCAGCCCTATATCGAGATACGAAGGACAGAACTGAGGATCTTTTGCATGCAAAGCATGTGCTCTTCCTATGGCCCTTCCCCAAACACCCACAGCAACTAGATGTGACCTCACATTTACTACTGAGTGGCATATCCCACCCTATGATGTGGAAATTGCATGTACAGTTTAGACAATTAAATGCCCTTTTGCATGCATGTTCTTCTATGGCTATTTGAGTAATAGTGTCTTTGGATTTAGCATGCACAGACATGTTTATAAACTTCAGATCCCAGGCTTGGAAGCTTGCTGTGCCAAAGGAGATTTGCTTGCAGGATAAGGGAAAGTGTGTGTTGGGGGAGGGGGGTGGGGTGGGTGAATTATTTTAATTTTCAAGTCAGGGAAAACTGACCAGTGTTGCTTCTTTAACTTTTGGGGGAGTGCTTTTTGAGGGTGCAGAAAAGGACAGAGGATAGATATGCACCTTACAGAAGACAATTCTTTCATTATCAGTTGGACAAATGTTGCATTTATTTTGTGCATGCCAAAAAAAATCAGTGCCAACTGGGTTTCAAAACAAGGAATCGGAGACTTACCACAGCACTCAGAGTACTGCTTTTATCTCTATCGTATTCCTAGAAAGTCATCTAATCCCCCCCCCCCGCCCCGAGTGCAGTTTATATATTCTTTGTAATTTAATCTAAAGCTTCCAGGAGAACCTAAACAGACTTGAAGTGACCACTTAAAATGGGCAAGTGAGGGGAATGTGGACAGAAGGTCCCATGGCCCTTTGATTTGGAGATAAGCTCTCCGTGTAAGTCACTATTTGCTTTGGGAGATTGCGCAAAGCATGTTAATCTCTGCAACAAAGCCATGGGAATTGAATTCAGAAAGATCCTCGAATGGAGCGGGGGACGGATTGCTGGAAACAATATGAATCAAATCCTACTCCCTGAGGATGGAACTACATCAGCCTTCCCCAGTTCCAGGTGTCTTGGTCTGCAACTCTGCCACTGGCCAAGCTGGCTGGGGATCATGGGAGTTTCAGTCTGACACATCTGGAGGCACCAGGTTGGGGAAGGCTGAACTAAAAATACAAGGAAAACACAGGGCTGCCACCCTAAAACTGCCATCATGCACGGAGGTCCTCATGCTTTCCTTCCCGATCATCAGATACAATGGACCCCCTGTCTTGTGCATTTCCCTGCTCCTGGGGAGAAAAGGAGGGAAGACACCCATACAGGAAAAAGAGCATCTGAACCTTCTAGGTCAGCTTTCCCCACCCCAATGCCCTCCACGTGTGTTGCACTACAACTCCCATCATCCCCAGACAGCATGGCTGGCCACCTGACTAGGGAAGGCTGCTCCAGGTGTACCTCTAGTGGATCACTTTGCAGCAGAGTGCCGGAGACTACCGTCTTCTGTTTCCCAGTGTCCCTGATGAAGATCTTAATCCAAACATGTCAGAGCTAAGAAATTATATTTTTTGTGCACCAAGAGGTTTCCTCTCCATTTCTCCGCCCCTGCCAGTGGTAGTTCTTGATAATGAGAAAGGTGGTGGTGTAATGGTTAGAGCGCTGGATTGGGATTTGGGAGATCCAGGTTCTAGACCCCACTCAGGCCATGAAGCTCACTGGGTGACTTTGGGCCAGTCACTGACTTGGAGTCTAACCTACCTCACAGGGTTGTTGTGAGGATAAAATGGAGTGGAGGAGGGTCATGTATGCCACCTTGGGCTCCTTGGAGAAAAGGCAGGATATAAATGAAATAAATGAATGTCAAAGTCCTCTACGCTCCAGTTGTGATGTAGGGTGAATTAACACCTGGCTGTTGTCACAGGAGGTAAAGGATGTGTTTTACCTCTAGCCAGTGAAACCCCAAAAACCCTGCCTTTAGCACTGCCTTGAGGTAACTTAGTAGAGATTAATAGGCATTGCCCAGAGGATAACTGCAAGAGCACTCAGCACAATGCGTGCAGAAAGGGGATAACCCAGGCCAGTGCACATGCGCATCCAGGGTTGACTTGGGTGGGCTAGACATGTAGGCATCATGGCAAGGACACTACAGTAACCCCACTCCACTCAAGAGGAATTTGGGAGTTTGACTGGAGCTACACAGGAACATAGGAAGCTGCCTTCTACTGACTCAGACCATTGGTCCATCTAGCCCAGTACTGTCAACACTGACAGGCAGCAGCTCTCCAGGGTTTCAGGGAGTTTTCCAGCTTTACGTGGAGATGCCAGGGATCGAACCTGGGACTTCTGCATGCAAAGCAGATGCTCTACCACTGAGCTACAGCTTCGCTGTATGCTGTGAGAAAACCTCCCTTTGAGAAGGGGCATGAGTGTGAACTGGAAAGTCCCTGTATGTTGATGGCATGGTATAAATGTCCTAACAGCAACGATAATGTATCATTCACTCCGCTAGGAACAGTATAATATAGTTTCTTCAACTCTGGGTTGTCTAGGTGGCATAGGCAAAGCCACCTACAATCCGTACACACCACCCCCTCATCTGCAACATGGGGTTAATAAGATTGTCTTACTTTACAGCAGGGGAGGGCAATTGAGGAAAGCCCAGGGGCTATCTTAGCCCCCTGCCCCCTCCATGGGCTGCAGTCTGCAGGGCACCCCGAAAAGATGGAAAACTTTCAGCAGCAAACCTCTCCATAATGTGCAAAGGGTTACATTTAGCTTGTTCTCAAGCTAAATTTGACCCTTTTAGCATCCTGTAGTACTAAAATTGCAATTTGGGGGGTTACATTCCCCCCTTTATTTGCCACCACTGATTAATATAAAAATGTCACATTAAGCACTTAACATGCAAGTTTTGATTCTTTAAATATCCACGGGGGGGGGGGGAGCAGGATTGGGCCCCTGGCACATGCCACCATCCTGTGAAAAAACAGCCCCTGATGCTGTTACTCGCCCCAGAAGGGAGGCTTCTGCTGGCAGCAATGGAAGCTTCCCTCCTGGGGGCTGACAATGACTGTTGTGGTGGAGGATTTTCAGCGGCATCATGATGCATGGGTAAACGGTTAAACTCCCCCTCCCCATGCGCCATGGTCCCAGTCCTGCTTCCCCCCAGCTGATACTTAAAGAAGAAAAAACATGTATGCTAAAGGCTTATGCACATTTTAACACTATCTCGGGGCTAAATATGTAGTTTGGCTCTGAGCTAGTGTGTTGGATCCCGACTGGCCGTTCCATGAACGGAAGCGCTCCTGCCGTTCTCAGGGTGGACTGAGGCCCAGAGGGCTGCCTGCTGGAGGAAGGGGTGGGTGAGACCTTTTTTGCTGATACCCCCTTCAGTCCCTCATGTTGCTCTGGAGTGTCCCCTAACCCTCCAGAGCAGATTTTCAGGGGGACAGAGGGCTTCAGGGGGAAGAGGGATTGGCAAATCTTGCTTCCCCTCTGCACACTCCCTCCAGTGTTAGCGGATTTCCACCAGTTGTAAGTCTGGATCCAACCCATTCTGTGCAAATTACTTCAACACTCTGTATAAATCATGACAATGATTACTCTAGTTACTATAATATTATTATTTCTCTTTCTGCTCCCTCTCTCCATCTGCGTTTTGACATTAAGACAGGATAATCTATGGCTTTCATGGGGACATGTCTATAATGCCACTTAATATTTTCCCTTTATTCATCCACATCATCTGTGATACATGTTGCTTGCGAGCTTATCTGACAAGGAAACCCAAAGACAAAAACATCTCTCTCTTTTTGCAAGCCCGTAGTCTTTGAATATCACATGTATTTTGCAAGAGATAGTGGGGGGCAGAGGGAACCTTAGGACGTGGTAAAAATCCGTGCCGTCTCTCTTGGCTTTTTCCTCTTCCTTTTCTGGATCCATTTGTTCATTAATTTATTTAGCAGCTACATCCACAGACAAGCCAGTAAAGTATCTATAAATGCCTGCATGGGGGCGGACAATTACCCGGTGAGATTTTCAAGGCAGATATTAACGAGCAAACCTCTTGGGGGAAGTCTCATTTGGGATGCTGGATCCAATGACTGTGGCTGCGATCATCTGATCTTTCAGAGTCAATCCTAAGGCAGCTCTAGTAAAGGGGGAGGCACTAAGGGGATGCTTCGTGATGCTCTAAGCACTACACACACACACACACACACACACTGATTATATTCAGTGTGCTAGCAGGCTGCGCTGTCACAGTTTCGATCAAGGAACCACCTGCTCACACAAGCCTTTTTCTTTTCTGCTGAGGCTAAATGCTGTCAGGATGTATCACTGGTGATACCAGACAATGGAGACAAAAAGGCAGGGCTTCTGGAGACTCTGAAACAGCAACTGCACAGATTTCTAAGAAGACTTCTTAAAATTCTGAGTATAAGTACCTCCAGTATCTGGCTGTCCTAAGAGTCCCTCCCAGCAGTCCGTGGGTTTTCTTCAGAGAGAGGGAGAAGAAGAATATGTGTTAGTGGGACAGACTATAGAGAAAGAGGCGTCTGCTAGTGAAGAACTTTTTCTCTCCCGGGAAACAGAAGCTGCCCTTTGGGATGGGAACAAGAAGGGTCTCAAAGGGCAGGTCTCATGCCTTTGATTATTGCTCATGATCTGACCTATACGCCAGCTCTTTTGGCCTCAGGACAAAGTGGACTTAGGCAAAAAACCAAAACAATAAACCAAAACCACTGAACTAAAAAAAACAAAACAATGGTACAAAACGTCATCTTGGTTTTCTTCCGCAGGCGACTGAGCCAAAGACCTGCTGTTGAGGAGCTAGAAAGAAGAAATATTTTGAAACGTGAGTATTTGAATGCTTTTTTCTAAATGATAAGTTGTAATTCCTAGTTGTCTTATACATTTATATCAAGTGTTCCTCTCACAATGAAGAATTTATGTTTCCTATTTGGGAAAGTATTGATAAGCAATAAAATTTCCCCTTCTGGCATGATTCAGATTTCTAGGAGGATGCTAGACTCTTAACCAATACGATATTTATTCTTAAAATATCTCTCTCATCACCAGGAATATAGAGGAGGACCACAGTTAAATAATGTATATTTTATGACAATCCAAGAGTTATCAGTAGTAGAAAACACACATACACACACACACATGTGTGTGTATGTGTGTGTGTCATAATGTCCAAACTGTTGTAAATTCTTCATACTGTTTGCTCACACAACAACCCTGTGAGGTATGCCACAGTTATTCCTATTTTACTAGCTGGAAAATGAGGCAGAAAGATAAGTCACTTCCCAAGGGCACCCATTTGGTATGTTGCAAAGGTCTGTGGCTTTGCTTTTGAATTCCAGAACCAATTCCTAGTGTCTTGTTGAAAAATTGTTAGAAAAGAATTTCTCCACTTCTGACTCAGTGTAACAATGACCTAGATTCAGTTGTTGTGTGCTTGTTTTAACAAGGATGATCAAAGTATACTACAACTTACAATTCATCGCTTCTAAAAGTAAAATGTGGCGGCATTCATTCAGGAGAGTGAGTTTCCCGATGCACGAATTGTTTGTAGAACACCCTGTCCTTTCTGTTGCAATGTAAATCATGAATTAAAACCATGGAAGACACACTAATGCATCATAACTGTTTGTGTTCTGTGGCATTACCACCAGATTTCACCTGAAGTGGAATTAGAGGCCAATTCGGAGGGTCCTGTTCAAGCTAAACAAAATCTTGATAATTTAGTGAAGTTTCCCGGGGCCACACCCATCAACAATTCTGGTTGTTTGTACTGTTCAGCTGTACAGTTGCTGAACAGCTTATAAAAATGTCTGTGGAAAGTGTGTATCCAGCAGACAACTTTTTTTTGCATTTAGATTCATCAGCTATCCAAAGGTCAAGGCAGGTGTCACTTGCTTATCTTGCTGATCCCAAGAACAATGAGGACAAGTGCCAAATAGTTTACAGCTGGAAGACAGAGAGAGTTAGGCTGCAATCCTGCGTGGCTCGGGCTCACCCTCCATAGAAGTGATAGGCACCATCCGAGTGGCTTGCCCTCACTTACTTATTAAGAGATGTGTGCAAGAGGCAGAACCACCAAAGACTGTCACATGTTGCAGGCCAAGACCTTGAAGCAGAGTCTTCTTCCCAATGCAATGCTCGTTTTTGAGCATGTGGTTTGCAACCAGCAAGGCAAGGCATGCATCAAGGCCTGCGTCTCCATGGGGATTGCCCTGGCTGGATCAGGGTGACTAGCTTTCACATTTGTTATTCTTGATATAATACAGTGCTCATTATAGAGGTGGAGGGTGTGGTTTGAGCCAAAATAGAAAATATAAGCAGAATGAAAAAAGGAATTGCCTCCACACAGTGGAGGCTGGTGGCTCCAATTTCAGTGGGGCTGTGAATCCATTCTGGGTTTTAGTCAGAATCAGCCAGAACTCTAAAGGAGCTATCCAAGGTGCTGACCCCTATCCCTCAAACCAGCAGAACCTTCCAGAATGTTATTTACAGCTAAAGCAATTATCCACTTGGGGTTCCTCTGGATTTACTCCCCAGGGAAATCTACCTGCTGAATTGCTTTCCCCCTTCCAATCAAAGTTCCCCTGTGCACCAAAGATGGGCCACCAGCCAGAAGGGCATGTGGATACCTTAGGATGCCTGGGTGATGGCAGTAAAGCGTCTCCTAAAAAGATGCCAGACAGCAGGGCTCGGAAATACTTTCTCTCCGAGAGCTCTTTTCAGATAGGACTAGACTAGATGGACTCCTCTTGTGATTTGACAGGTAGCTCTCTTTATATTCTCATTCCGAGGGAGGCATAATAGCTCAGTGGTAGAGCACCCGCTTTGCATGCAGAAGGTACCAGGTTTAATCCCAGTTCAAAGGAGCAGGGGATAGGGAAAATCTCTGCTTGGGACCTTTGAGCGCTGCTGCCAGTCAGAGTAGACAATAGTTGGCTAGATAGACAAATAGTCTGACTTGGTGTAAGACAACGTCTTCTGTGCCTCTGATTCCAAATTCATTATATCCCGCACAGTGGAGGCTGGTGGCTCTGATGCCAGTGGGGCGGTGAATCTGCTCCAGGTTTCAGTCAGAAACAGTCCTCCTCTTAAAGGAGCTATCCAAGATGCTTCCTTGGATAGGTCCTTTAGAGTTCTGAGCCACCAGCCTCCACTGATCCCATGTAAGTAACAACAGAGAGTGTCCCACTGGTTTTTGTTTTGTTTTGTTTTTTTGGTTTTGAGGGAGAGAGAGCTGGATTGGCATGCTTCCTTGTGCAAATAAATCAGCTAAAATTGAGCTTTCACAAGCTTGCAGGATTGGGCCAGAGGGCATAATATGCCTTTGATGCGAATAATACAACAAATGCAAAGAGTGCTAGTACTCGAGGTCGTTTCAAGCATTAGTTAGTTCATATTAAGTCAATTGCAGTTCCTCAGTTTCTCATTTTTCCAGTCTGAAGTTCGGATCATCCTGAACTTTGAGAATTTTTCTAATCTTAAGTTCAGTTTGTCCCAAACATCAAGATGTTTTAAAAGTTCATGTGAAATGAAAAAGTATGCACTTTTGTGCAAATTTCTCCTAATACTTGCATTTTTATCCATGATTTTTGCCTCACACACACATTTTTGTAAGCAATTTTCCTAACAGAATGCCTTTCTGAATGTTATTTTCATGAATATGGATTTTTGTGTGCACTTTCCCCTAATATGAGTTTTTTGCAAGTTTTTGTTTGTTGCAGTGGAGGAGTCCATTGCAAAATTTGGAGAAGTGTGAATTTCAAAGCATAACTGAGTTTCGGTTCATGTATTGGTTCATAAGTGCAAAATTAGGGAAGTCCACATTAAAATGCAAACTGAATAAATTTCTTCCCCATCCTTACTTACTATTTGTATAACTTCTCACAATGGCTTGGAATGCTGTTGCTAGGTGCTAAAGATGGCTCCCATAGCTACTCTATGAAGCCTTGCTTTGCGTCTTTATTTGGGACTGGGTCAGATGTTTTCCATTTCTGCATGGAGAAACCTGAACATCTCCAGGAGCACAGCCACATACAGGAAGTAGAAATGGGCAAACTCATCTTAGCCTGCCTCACATGCTATTTGCCGGACCCCCATTGGACACCTGACCCTGCTTGCTGTATGCAGTGATGGATGGTCCACAGGTGCCCAACAAGTGGTGGGCGGCCTCCCACTCCCTCTCTGAGCCACCATTTTGCATAAAAATGGCAGCTCAGCCTTTTATGTAAAGGCTGATTTTGCACAAATGGAGGCTATAAACAGGCCCATTTATGCAAAATTACAGATGTAAATTGTCTATTTAGACCATTTACGCCTGTAATTTTGGGTAAATTGCCTTTATTATGGCTGCTGTTTGCGCAAAATCAGCCTTTATGTAAAAGGCTGAGCCGCCATTTTTATGTAAAATGGCGGCTTGGAGAGGGACTGGGAGGCCATATGCTTGCCTGACTCGGCGTGGGTCAGGTCGGGTGAGTGCTGGGATCTGCAGACTGGAGTCCAGGAGGCTGAGCCAGCAAGAAATTGCTGAGCCTCAAGCTCCAACCGGACATCCATGACATCCCTAGGAGGAAGCAACATCTGAACCTACCTGGTTCTGATTATAGATACTGTTTCCTGGTGACACTGTCCGTGAATGCAATGGTTACAAAATTAACTGCAGTGCTCATGCAATTCACTGCTGGGAAGTAGTGGATGTTACTGGAGAGTCTCCAGGAAAGGCTTTTCTTCAGCCATATGTACAAATCATCATCATCATCATAAGACAAAAACAAAGAAAAAGAACAAATCTCTTGGAAAGCCACAACATGTGCAAGGGTCTTCATTCCATACAGCAATGCAATAAAATGCCAGTGTAGTGTAATGGTGAGAGTGTTGGACAGGGAGCCAGGAGATCCAGGTTCTAGTCCCCACTTGGTCATGGAAGCTCACTGGGTGACTTTGGGCCAGTCACAGACTCTCAGCCCAACCTACCTAACAGGGTTGTTGTTGTGAGGATAAAATGGAGAGGAGGACAATAACGTAAGCTGCCTTGGGTTCCTTGCAAGAGGAAAAAGGCAGGATATAAATGCAATAAAAAATAAAATAAAATAAAATGAAGTAAAATCTTTTCCCCCTCAAAAGCCCCTGACATAGCGTTGTTACGCTGGGGTGGGCCCAAAGACATTTGGGAAGAAAAATGGTGGCTACTGCAGATCTGCCCATCACACCACAGCAAGTACAGGGTCCTTCACATTTTGTGTGTGTTTAAAAAATGAATCTTGAATCAGCCTCGGTGGGACCTTGGAGCCCATGCTCCCCAACATTTGCCCAACCATACCTGGTGCTGTTAGGATGGGGGGGCGGATTTTGTTTGGCTTCGATTTTAATAGAAACTGACCTAATTCACACTTCCAGAACATGAACCAGAACATGAACTGCCTAGAGAGCTTTGTGAACCACCCAGAGAGCGTCAGCTCTGGGGTGGGATAGAAATATAATGAATGAATGAATGATTCTTCTTCAGATTTTGCACTTCTCTGAATTTTGCAATGCAATTTTCCAAGCAGAAAATATGTGAAAAACATGTGTAGGGAAAATTGTGCACAAAAACGCATACAATGGGGAAAATGTGGACAAAATTGCATATGTTGGGAGAAATGCATACAAAAATGTACGCAATTTTATCCTTATTTCTCCTTGTGTATGCACTTTTGGTTTGAATTTCTCATAATGTAAGAATTTTTGTACACATTTCTCCTGATTTGTATGCATTTCTGTACACACTTTTGCATGCCTGCTTGATTGAGGCTTAGCAGTTGTGGCTGATAAAGTGCAGCGTGGCCCCTCAACTGTCAGATCATCTTCAACAGCGATGTTGCCTTTGAAACCAAAAAGGGGCCCAAAGGTCCATGAGGAGTCCAAGCCAGCTGGTGAAGTTCCTATTCGGGCAGCTTTTCTTCCATCTGAATGTAATGTCACTCAATCCAGGCTTACCCTGGTGATTGTTTCAGTGTCCTGGCTAATTTAGAAACCTTGTCAAGAGAGAGGGTGCAAATTACACTCTTGTGTTTCACACTGTATCGGTGGAGGAGTTGTCTCATTAGGTTTGATGGGCCCAAAGCCAGACACTTAATAATTAATGGTTGTAAAGGCAGTCAAAGCCAGGATGCTATTACAGAGCTCATTCATTTTCCCTGTTATAGGGCAACGTTCTGATGTTATAAATCCCTCCTGTAATGCACGATTCGGTAACATTTCTCCTACAGCAAAGACTAAATATCTGAAGGGCAAGTCACAAGAATAAACAAGGACGTGGTGTTTGCAAGGAGAAAAGCAGTTTGCGGGAGTTACTCTTGATTAGCCCATTCAGTCTCGGGGTGGATTCATACACTATTGATGCAGTGTGCTTGTTGTTTTGCTAGTAATGTATTTCATGTAGTGGGCTGGTGGCTCTGATTTCAGTGGGGATGTGATTCTATTCTGGGTTTCAATCAGAACCAGCCGGAACTCTAATGGAGATATCCCAGATGCTGAACCTATTTGGGGGATAGGGATAGGGATCAGCACCTTGGATAGCTCCTTTAATGTTCTGGCTGGTTCTGACTAATAACCAGAATGATTGCACAGCCACACCGAAATCAGAGCCACCAGCTTCCACTGATTTAATTGCAGTCTGAATTATTTATTTATTTATTTATTTATTTATTTCATTTCTATACCGCCCAATAGCCGAAGCTCTCTGGGCGGTTCACAAAAATTAAAACCAAACAACACACAATAAAACAATTTAAAATATATAGAACATTAAAACCACAATATAACAATACAACCACAATAAAACCTAGCAGCAGTACAGGAATTTAAAATACAGATTTAAAACAGCAAAGATAAAAATTTAGAAAGCTAAAATGCCTGGGAAAATAAAAAGGTCTTCACGTGGCGCCGAAAGGAGTACAATGTAGGCGCCAGGCGAACCTCACTAGGGAGCTCATTCCAGAGCCGGGGTGCCACAACAGAAAAAGCCCTCCTCCTAGTAGCCACCCGCCTCACTTCCTTTGGCAGGGGCTCACGGAGAAGGGCCGCTGATGATGATCTTAAGGTCCAGGCAGGCACATATGGGAGGAGGCGATCCTTCAGGTAACCTGGCCCCAAGCCGTTAAGGGCTTTGAATGTTAACACCAGCACTTTGAATTGGGCCCGGAAATGGACTGGCAGCCAGTGCAGCTGGAAAAGTACTGGCGTAATATGAGCTCGCAGGCCAGTCCCTGTTAACAATCTTGCTGCCCTATTTTGGACCAGCTGAAGTTTCCGGACCGTTTTCAAAGGCAGCCCCACGTATAACGCATTGCAGTAATCCAGACGAGAAGTTATCAGAGCATGGATAACTGTAGCTAGGCTATCTCTGTCCAGATAAGGGCGTAGTTGGTATACCAGCCTAAGCTGATCAAAAGTGCTCCGTGCCACTGAGTTCACCTGTGCCTCAAGTGACAGTTCTGGATCCAAGAGCACCCCCAAACTACGAACCTGATCCTTTAGGGGGAGTGCAACCCCCTCCAGAACAGGTTGAATATCACCTAGCCGGGCAGACGAACCACCCACTAACAGTACCTCCATCTTGTCTGGATTGAGTTTCAGTTTATTAGCCCTCATCCAGTCCATTACCGTGCCCAGGCACTGATTCAGAACAGCCACTGCCTCACCTGGTTTTGATGAGAAAGAGAGGTAGAGCTGGGTGTCATCTGCATATTGATGGCACCTCAGCCCACACCTCCGGATAACCTCCCCTAGTGGTTTCATGTAGATGTTAAACAGCATGGGGGATAAAATAGAGCCCTGTGGAACCCCATGGCACAATTGCCATGGCACAGAGCAATAATCCCCCAGCACCACCTTCTGGAATCAGCCATCCAAGTAGGAGTGGAACCACTGCAGTGCAGTGCCTCCAACTCCTAACCCAGACAACCTATCCAGAAGGATACCATGTTCGATGGTATCGAAAGCCGCTGAGAGGTCCAGGAGAATCAACAGGGTCGCACTCCCCCTGTCCCTCTCCCGGCAGAGGTCATCCCACAGGGCGACCAAGGCAGTTTCCGTTCCAAAACCAGGCCTGAAGCCCGATTGAAATGGATCTAGATAATCAGTTTCATTCAAGAGTGCCTGGAGCTGTCCTGCAACCACCCGCTCAAGCACCTTGCCCAGGAAGGGGATGTTGGCCACTGGCCTATAATTGTTAACATCCTCTGGGTCCAGGTTAGGCTTTTTCAGGAGTGGTCTAATTACTGCCTCTTTTAAAGTGGCAGGTACCACTCCCTCTCTCAAGGAGGAATTTACAACCTCCTGGACCCAGCCGGACATCCCTTCCTTGTTTGATTTAATAAGCCATGAAGGGCAAGGGTCAAGCACACAAGTGGTCGATCAGACTTGGCCAAGCACCTTGTCCGCATCCTCAGGCCTCAGTAACTGAAACTCATCCAATAAAACTGGACCAGACGGTGCTCTGAACGCCTCTACCAATGGAACTGCATTAATGGTGGTGTCCAATTCATGACGAATCTGAGCGACTTTATCCTCAAAGTGCCGTGCAAACTTGTCACAGCGTGCTACCAAGGGTTCCACCGTCTCTCTCCCTGGCCCAGAATGTAACAGGCCGCGAACCACTCGGAAAAGCTCCGCTGGATGACACTGAGAAGATGCAGTGCTGGTGGAAAAGAACTGTCTCTTTGCCACCCTCACCGCCACAGAGTAGGCTCGATAGAGGGCTCTTACCTCTGTTCGGTCAGACTCAGCACGAGTTTTCCTCCACCTGCGTTCTAGCCGTCTCCCCTCTTGCTTCATTGCCCTCAGCTCAGGTGTATACCAAGGAGCTGGCCGGGCTCTGCTCAGAGGGAGAGGGCGCTTGGGCGCGATCGTGTCAACCGCCCGAGTCATCTCTGCATTCCACAGAGCGACCTGGGCTTCAACAGGAGCACCAGCCATACCAGCAGGAAAATCCCCCAGAACCCTCTGGAATCCATCGGAATCCATTAATCTCTGGGGGCGGACCATTTTAATAGGTCCCCCACCCTTGCAGAGGGGAAAGGCCGCCAGGAGTCTAAACCTCAGCAGGAAGTGATCTGACCATGACAAAGGGACAGATGTTAAGTCCTCCACTTTCAGATCACCATCCTCCTGCCCAGTTGAGAAAACCAGATCAAGCATGTGTCCTTTTATATGCGTTGGGCCGATGACATGTTGGGACAGCCCCATGGTTGTCATGGCGGCCATGAAGTCCTGAGCCGCCCCGGATACAGCGGCCTCGGCATGGAAGTTGAGATCCCCCAGGACCATCATCCTGGGGGTCCTCAACACCAAGTCCGAGACTACCTCCGTCAGCTCAGGCAGGGAGTCTGATGGGCAGCAGGGTGGGCGGTACACCAACAGAATCCCTAATCTGTCCCGGGTACCCAACACAAGGTACAAACACTCAAGATCTGCACTCGAATGAGCAGGAAGCCTGGAGAGGGAGATTGAATTCCTATAGACCATGGCAACCCCCCCTCCCCGACCCTCAAGTCGGTGTTGGTGCTGCACCGAGTACCCAGGAGGGCACAACTGGGAGAGAGTGACCCCTCCCAGTTCCCCCACCCAGGTCTCAGTAATACATGCCAGGTCAGCCCCCTCATCCACAATCAAATCACGGATGAGGGAGGTCTTATTTTGGGCCGACCTGGCATTCAGCAGCAGCACCACCAGACCCCAGGGCAGACTGGTAAGGCTGCCAGGAACCATCAGGTTGGGGGAAGAACCAGAAGAGGGGACAGCTGTAAGGTGTCTAGCCCCTTAATGTGGTACGAATAATGTGGTACGAGGAGTGGAGAATCCCCATCGTAGCACCTCCTTGGTTGGGGGATATTGACAATGATGTGGGAACCTGCTAGATCTGCTCAAGCCATTGATTTTGCCACCAAAGCCATATGGGATCTTACCCCGGGGAAGCGCCAGTAATGTATGACCTTATCCTCATCTGAATCAGTACGTCAGTTTGCATTCCTCCTAGGACTTACATTGAGCCAGGGTTTCCTGGAGCTTAGCCCCAGATCTTATTCTCATGTGCTTGAACACTAAAAATTATAAGAAAGTGTGCCTTTAAGCATGTGCAGAGTGTATTTCCCTCAGCACAGCCAAGTAACTGCAGGTAGCCCATGCACATCCAGGATTAGCAAGCAGGAGCATGAGTTCCTAATACATAAGACTTATCCATTCTCACGATACCAAATTAAACACTGATTCCTTCTCTTAAAAGCTTTTAAAGAATAGTGTAGGTTGGAGAGAATTTGGCATTTTCTGATCCTTTATACATAACAACAGATCTGAATAAATGAGGTATTTAATTATATTTGGAATGGGTGTGCTAATGATACCCGGAAGGTATCTTGTTATATTCTGTAAGACTTTTTTCTTGTTGGAATGAACGTGTTTTGTCTCTCTCTCACACACACCCCTGTGGCCATCTCGCAGTAATCTACATCCTTTCTGAAGCTTAGCATTCGTATTCAAGATCCAATCAAAGCTGCTTACTGTCATGGCTGCAAAAATTGCAGACTCTCCTGTTACAATGTGTCTGCTAGCTGCTACTAGCCTTCCATAAATAGCGCCATGTGGCTGCCTTTTTTCAAAGTGTTCAGTAGATGGCAAAAATAGAGAGCGGAATTCTAAAAATACCCTCTGTTGTGTGTGCGTGCACGGTTTTCCTTCCAAGCAACATCTTTAATGCTTGTGAGCCTACTGAAGGATGCAAAATCATACATTCATTTTAATGCAGAAAATGCCCCTCAACAGGATGAGATTACAGTGTTCAAATCAGGATTGTCCCCACACTTTTTCTCCCCTACAACCCTCCCAAAACAAAGATGGTTAACAATCGTCCCTGTAGGTTCCCTGCTCCTTTCAGGTTACAAGTGCACATCTTAATTTAGCAACAGACAGCCCTTGAAATAGGAAAAAAAATCCATTAAGTTGTATCCCTAGGCTAAGGATATATTTCACACAATGTTACAGCAGCCATGTCTATTTTTAGCTGCAGCGTGTAAGAGTTATCACAGCCTGAATACTAATAGTTACAGTGTACCAAAGCAAACAGGCTTAGGTTAGAAGAGAGTATCTCTTTAAGAAAATGTAAAGGAAACCCTCCTTCTTTCCCCTCCCCACCCCCCAACCAGCTCCAACAAATATATTAAGGATCTATAATAAGATTGGCACAACCAGAATATTAGAAGGCAAAGGAATGCATGGGAGTTGATTGCTGGCTATTGTTATAAATTAATCAACAAAATTACGGGAGCCTGGCAGAGAAAGAGTACAAGGAACGTGCGTTCCCTGAAGCAGCTGCTCTACAATGTTCTAGCTCATAAGGGCAGCACGGATGACTCAGACAGAGATGTGGCATTGCAAAGCGATCCTTTAGACTTCTAAAAGTCTATCGATTTTCCCTCTGAAAGCACTCCTCTGTTGTCCTGATCAAGGGACGGGATTGGCTGCTTTGTTTTGGTTGAAGACTGCTATAACTGGCCACCGGCAAGAAGGCTTGACACTGGATTCAGTGTTACCCCTAGTGCTAAGGAGCGTGTGATGCTTTTGGCAGAATACCAGGCAACGTGGATGGTGTAGTGACCTGGCTGTGTGTGGAGAGAGAAAGAGAAAGAGAGAGTGTGTGTGTGTGAGGGAGAGGAACACACACACAAAGGAAGAGCAACCCAGTTGGTCTTGATGAGGAAACTCATCTCTCTCTTCATATTTTCTGCAGAAAGGAATGACCAGACAGAACAGGAAGAAAGAAGAGAGATCAAGCAGAGGCTGACGAGAAAGGTAAGTTCTCTAGTCTACATAATCTGTCTTGATCAAATGTTTAGCACATGATTCATAATAAGATCCTACTGGAGCTGAGCTTGGTTATAGCAAATGGCAGTATTTGCACACTGTGCCATCTGAGCTACTGAAGCCTGGGTAGCACAGTGATGGGGTACCTGTGAGTGGAGTCCCACAATGCTCCCCCGCCCCCCCCCAGCCTCTGAAGCTGGAGTGCAATCCAGCAACAGGTAGTGACCACTAAGTCCCACTCTCTTGTTCTCAGCTGGATTGAATCACCGCTTACTTTTGCTGGATGATACCTCTGTGACTTGAGTGTAGTTTAGCACAGGGTGGGCAAGTATCAGAGGAATTGTATCTGCCCAGCTTGGCTTGATCTACATTTGGTACACATGTTGAACATTTCATGATCCATGTGGATCCTTACTGTGAGGTGATGACAGCTGGTGGGGATCTACCATATACCTGTGATAAACTGACAGCAAGGGTTTAACCATGCATGGGGTACAATCCATCAGATGCTGTTCCTATGTGGTTCCCTCTGTATTAATGGAGGTTCGCACGGGAGCAGCCCTTGGCAAATTATCCTCATGACAAGTGGAGTAATCAAGAAGAGAGACACAAAATCTGTACTCAGCTAATTGGCAATCATTTACTAGACTTCTTGCTACAGCAACAGTTCCTTTCCATTACCTCTTGTGGCAAGACATCCACAGTAAGCTGCCTGCCTGCAGATTCCCATGTGTTGCTGTTTAGTGCAAACCTTTTCCTGTATATAGGGATTAGATGTTAGACCTGATGGACCATCTTGCTCTGCACACACAGCCAAGAACTGTGTATTTGATGCTCATCTACATCCTGGTGCAGAGCATCCTGGTCTCAAGAGAAATTCTTGTGCAGTTCAGAAAGAGTGTGCAGAATTATTCTCTGTAAATACAGATGTCTTGTGCGTTCAACTTTATGCTGAGTCTGGTAAGTGGATATATAAAAAACCCTTTCACACCAGTAACCAGAATTACTGGCATAAGAGCAATTCTCAGAAAGAGTTCCATTCATTCCCTAAAGTAATGCACAAATCCTTTGTAGAAGCTCTAAATATAGCCTGGTATTAAAAATGAATTGTACAAGTTCCTTGAAGCTTCTCTCTGAATGTATCTCCAAGATTCATTCATAAGTCATGCAGACCAGAAATTAATCTTACCCCCATTTCACACTACAGTCTGTAAACGATGCTCAATATGAGTATTCAGACTCTTCCCCCCTGCCAATGAGTTCAATGAATGCATGAGGGGGGAGGGGGTTTCACCTGCTGGCCATTCCCTGCAGCAGCCACATGTTTGGTGGTAGTATGAAGGAGGCCTATGCGCAAAGGGTTCCTCCATGTGAGCAGGAATCCTGGCCAATCAGGGTTCCTGCTCACATGGAGGAAACCGATTCATGTGCATGTAGCACTCCTTCACACTATATTGTCACAGAGTGTGTGGCTGCCCATAGGGGGCACGGCCAGCAATGTGTTGGTGTCGGGCTGTGTGTCTAGCAGGTGCAATCCCACCCCATCCTTTACGTGTTCACTGAATGTGTGTATGGGGGATATCCGAAGAGCCCTATAATGAGACACCTCCAGCTGACTGTGGCAGCTATGGGTTGCAACAGCTATTACTGAGCTCTCTCTTTTTCCTTTCTGCTTCCCTGAGTTCAAGGAGAAGCCACTGCCAGAAGGTAGGTGAGCGAGCAGGTTGGCAGCAGAAGCATTGAGAGTGGTTGGAAATAGTTCATTAGAGATGGCTGTAACAACTGCTGAAACGCCTAGCTACTACAGGCACCCAGAGGCTTCTGGTCAGAGTCAATGCAAGACAAAAATACACTGAATGTAAAATTATATGATATCTTATTACAGCCCTTATCCAGCACTATTCACACATAACAATATTTACACACATTGTGAGTTGTGCTAGAATGTGGAAAGGGATGTGCATTTAAATTTAAATGCAGTCCACTAAAAGCAACGGAATGCAGCTGCACAACATCCTCATTCAGATGTGCATTCTGATGTGTATCCAGTTTACACCCAGTTCCTAATGCAGTAAATGATCCGTGCATGGAAACTTGCTTCTGCATGCAGATCTCTGCTGGATCAGGGCATAAAGGTACCATCCAAAACTCCTTGGAGAACTAATTATTTAGGCTATGACTCTCTGCCCCCACCCACTGAGTGACGGAAGAAGTTCGTTCATACTAACTAAGGGAGTTTTCCAGCAAGGCAAATTATCTCTCTTCAGGCAATATGTACCATATGAAGCAGCCCTAAATTAGAACTATTTGAGCACTGAGGGCTGCTTCATGTGCTATTTTTTAAGCATGTACCTCTCTGTACACATGTTCCAAAACACGTGTTGGGATATGTGTTTGAAATAGGTATACACTGTGGGGAACTTATGATGTTATGGTTTTCCTAATGTATTGTGTGAAGAACAATACTCCAGGAACTGGAAAATTTCCAAGGCACTAAATGCAACACTAAAAAGCAGAGAAAGGCACTCTTACAAATCTAGAATAGCAAGACAGTAGAATATTTGCAGCTAGGCAAACGATCTCTGTCTTGTGTGCTGCTCAAGATGACTTCATGAATTTGAAATAAGAAATGGAGTTTGAACCATGTTTCTCTCATATTTCTAAATGCATACAATGATAATCAGAATGGACAAAAAGAAAAGCCCAGACATTTCCAAAAAATCTCCCTCCCCCATTACTTATTTCTGCTATGCAATTACATGGAGACTCTTTTTTTTTTCTCCCCAAAGCTTAATCAAAGACCTACAGTTGATGAATTAAGAGACAGAAAAATCCTTATTCGATTCAGTGATTATGTGGAAGTGGCAAAAGCACAGGATTATGACAGACGAGCAGACAAGCCATGGACAAGGCTCTCAGCAGCAGATAAGGTATGGGCCTTTCTACACTTACGGTGATGTACATTCATTTACATAGATTATATATGACAGTATGCAAATATTACACCCAGAAGACAGGCATATATCTTAGTGCCAAACTAATGTGCTTAAAACTGGCCACATCTCTTTCCTTAAAAAAAGCAGCAGTGGGGGCCCCATCTAAATCTGGACTGGGGCAAGACAGAGATTGAACTCTTTCTCCTGCTGAAAATCACCCTGAAGTTGCTGTTTGCCTGCCAAGGTGCTGTACATGGCTAATTTCTCTAAAGAAAAAGACAGGTCCTGTTCTAAGCATGTTAATTTAAAACATTCTTAATGTAACATGTAGTTCCACCCTTATGTAAGCAGTCTAAGTGTGCAATCTTATATGCAGTAACCTGGGTGTAAGCCCCATTAAACTCAATGGGGCTTACTTCTGACATGCATAGGATTATGCTAGAAGGCATCATCTGATGGCATGTGCATCTTGCAACTGAAACTCACACATGCAGCCCTGCAAAAAAGCCTATCGGGTGAAGATGCAGAGTGAGAGGAGTAGTGGTGGTGAAGATTACATCAACCACTCCTCCCACTCTGCACTGGATGCTCACAAGCCTCCAAGTTCGGAGGCTTACGCAGAAGTTATAGGATTGTGCCCACAGTGAAATGAAGGTTCTCTGTATATGAGTAGTACCATGAATTACTTAAGAATATATTTGCACATGCATAGAGCCAACAGATTTTTTTTTCTTGCACAGCAAACTGTGCCCCAATTAGTTCCCCTTTTTACACAGAACTGTTTCTCCCTACATGCAGATGGCATGGATTCGTATTTCTGTTTTGCATTTTTAACAAAGCTAGTTCATAGGTAGCTGAGGGACCTTGTGCTGCATCTGTTTAAAGCAGAAGCAAAAGACTCATTGTCCAAATCTGGAAAATTATTAAGTAGGTCACAGCACTGTGTGCTTGTGGCACTTTCAGAATGGAAGGGTCCGGCATCTGGTTGAAACCCTGCATGCAGATAATCCCTGGTGAAGATGATTATAGGTCAGTTCACACCTAACCTCACTGGCATGGGAGTTCTTGTAAGAGGGAGCCATTTCATTGCCCCCACCCATAGAGTTCCCAGATGAACCTGGTATCATCTCTCTCTCTCTCTCTCTCTCTCTCTCTCACACACACACACACACACACAGAGCTACGGCCTTCACACAGCTGTTCTGTGTTGGCGAGATGGAAGTTGAGGGTTCAGCTTCTCCAGGCCTGAGAGATTAGTGATCTACCTGCAGCAGAATGAGGTGGCGGCATCCTGAAGTGGTAGAGCGGAGGAGTGACATTTCTGAATGCTCCACATGCAACAGTTCCCTGCAAGTAAAAAAAAGTAGCCCATCGGGGAGAAAGTTTTTCTCCCAGTCTGCTTGTTGAGATGGCTTTCTGCTTGCAGGGAGGTTTTTTGTTTTGTTTTTAAACACAGGGATGCATTCGAGAGTAGCATCCCCCATCTGGAGTCAGAAGAGCTATGCTCTATTCTACTACCTCTGAACTCTACCACCTCATTCACTTGCATGTGTTGACTAGGCACAGGTGTGTGTGAGAGAGTGCAGTTGCTTCACATGCATCCAGATTTTGATTTTTACATGTGCTCACATTTTGGTGTGCCACTGTTAGCAAGCTGTTGGAAGCTTTGGCACTCCCCCCCCCCTCCCCAGTCATGTAGAGAAAAGAATCAAGATTTGTGTGCATGGCAAAGCAGACACACGGCCCTCTTACTATGAGCCCAGAGGCCACAGAATTGGGTTTGTTGTATGCAAAAGTTAAAGCAGTTCATATTTTGTCCTTCCAGTGCTTAGGGTTCTACATGGAGAAGGTGTCTTTTTTCAAGGTGTCTTTTCTTGCTAATTTTAAAAGGTCAATTAATCTTGTTTTCATTTGAACTTCCTAGGCAGCCATTCGCAAAGAGCTAAATGAGTACAAAAGTAACGAAATGGAGGTGCATGCATCAAGCAAGCATTTGACAAGGTCAGTTGCTCAGATATTTATTTTTCCATTATTTATAAATAATTTGTTTGGGTCTGGAATCTTCAGAATATTATGTCCATCTGTAGCAGCCTTTGCCAAACTGGTGCCCTCCAGATGTTTTTGAGCACAATTCCCATCACCTTTGGCTATTGGCCATGCTGGCTGGGGCTGATGGGTGCTGTAGTCTAAAACATCTGGAGCACACTCATGTTGGCGAAGGTTGCCTTATACCAATAAAAGCCTTTAGTTTGGAAGGGGGCAGGGAGAGAAAAACAACAATTCTGTAATCTGAGAATAGCATCCCCCCGTGACAATGATGTCTATTAGGAGCTGTAAATCCTTTCACACGTTCACCTTCTGAAGAGTTTGCACGTAAGATGCAAAAGGCAATAAATAATCTGTCAAAGCAGAGTTTGAAGTAAATGTAGAGGCTTCTCTTCAGGAAAAACAATTTGAGAATTTCAAAGGAAACAAAAACATTCTATAGAACTATAGAAAATGTTGACAGTCATTTCACATATCCCTAAGTCATGACATGTTGGCATGGCTTTGCAAGTAACAATAACCCACTTTTTTTTTTTCAGATTGGGGATTATTGTGAATGGGACAGCAGGTATATATAGGTACACACTGCCACTGCAAGTAGGACTGGCTAAACAAACCAGATATTGCATCTGTGGCTTGGTTAGCATTATGTGCAAACCAGGAACTCTGGCTTGTCTCTCTCCCAATAAGCCACAGACAGAAAGAACTCATCGTTTGTTATGGGGTTCTTGCTCTGGCTTGTCGTGAGAGCGACAAGCCAGTGTTCCTCGTTTGCACATAATGCTAACTAAATCAGGGACACAAGGTTTGTTTAGCTCTTCTAGTTTGTAGCAGGAATGATTGGGTGGTGTGCACCACCATGTCGCCTTGTTAACAATAACTCAGAATTTTTTTAAAAATTGTTGTGATGAAATTTTGAACAAGTGCCATTACGAATTTCTCCACTCTTCTCTCTTTTACCTCTAGATTCCACAGGCCATAGAGATTTTCTTCTGAGAAGAATTCGTCTTTTTTTGATACCGCTACTGAACATGCACCAGGGAAAGTATGAAGGTCTTTCCTTGAGGTTCAGTCTATGACAAGCTGATGAAACAAGTTCAAGAAGGACACTGCAGATTAAATCTCTGCAGCATACACTTACAAAGGAGGATCTACCAGAGGATGGCCGTGTTGGAGCCACAACACCTGTGGGGTGGGAGAATTCGTTGAAAATGACTGAAGTTGAGCTCATCAAAAAGGAATCTACTGCTCTCCTTTACTTGTTTTAAACTGTATTGCAGCGTATCTTGGGAAAGGAGATGTTGTGCATGTACAGGCTTTACCATTCCAAGGCCTCTGAGTTAATGGACATGGCGCAAACCGTCATTCAGTATTATCATGGTGACAAGACACTTGGAACTTACCACGATTAGTTTGTATAAAACACGTTCATGTTATACAAAATGATTTACTATATTATTTCTTTCCTTTTTTATATATAATGTCTAACAAAAACACAGCTGCGGCATTTTTCTGGGAGTCCTGTTAATTTCCCCTTTAATTAAATGATTACTTACTGCAGAAAACAGATCCACAGCCTTCCGTGTTTGATGATATTTAAGAGGGAACATAGTTTGCAAGAAAGGGGGATGGAATCTGATTTCTTCTCTCTCTCTCTCTATCCACTGAATAGATCTTGGACTAGGGGCATCCATTCTCTAGAAAGCAGACTTATTGGAACAGAACCTCAGACTGCACAAATAAGTATAGTGCTACCAAAGTCAATGGCATTGGGTCAATTTATACTACCAGAGAAGTTGAACTTTCATATGGTATTAAGTTGCTGTATAAAACAGACAGAAATTACTGACTAGCATCCAGCATCTAAATGTTTTGGTGGTGTGGCTGCTTGTGATACCTGCAGATATGACTTGATGGTGTGTGTAATGATGCAGTACTGGTGTGGTAGTGAACATGACACATTCTAAGTCATTATGTGCTGACAAAGCACAGCTTAGAGATGATATGTTCTTGACTTCATGGTTCTCCTGCAGATTTAGCTGCTCACATCAATGGTCTACTCACATGTACAGTGTAATATTGGAGTACTGAAGTCACTGAATATCACAGATAAGCTTCTATGACCAGAAATCCTTGCTCACCAAAGCTGAGCTATAATCTTTGTGAATTCTCTCTTCAGTCATTATATGATGGCAGGGGGCTGGTTCACACATGCGTGTTTGTCCCTTGGTAACTTCAGCATCTTATAATAATTCGCATGTGTGAATGCATTATCAAAGGTAGGGCTTCATATCAGCTCAAACACAATGCTTTTCAATGGAGTCAGTTCATACTTCAGGCTACCAATAATCATATGCACAATAATCAAGTGCAGACAAATCTTAAAACTGTAAAACTATTGTAGCCCATTTGTTTATGCAGATTGGATAATATTCTACTATCAATGGAAGAAAGAGTTATGAGTAGGAGCATGGAAGTATACAAGAAAAACTTGACATATTGTCCAACCAAGTCCTGTTGTCACAAGGAGTTTTTGCAACATAAAATCTGCTGGATATATTTGGAGACTATAAATACAAAAGATTAACAGTGCAATCCTATACCTGTCTACTCAGAAATAAACCCCATTGAGCAAAATGGGATTTACTCCCAGTTAAGTGTGTATAGTGCCCTCCTGATGTTTTGAATGACAACTGCTACAAGCCCTAGCCAGCATGACCAATGGTCAGGGATTGTGGAAATTGTAGTCCAAAACACTTGGAAGGTGCCAGGTTGCTGAAGCCTGCTATATAGGACTGCAGCCTTAGGCTGAATTTTTAAATACCCTCACTAGGGAGTTTACTTCTGAATAAACATGCTTAGTTTTGTGCTGCAGGAGTAAGTACTTTGGACAAAAATGTGGACTGTCCTTTAGGCTGGATTTTAACTATGCTTGTCTGGTTTAATTTTGTCCATAAGTATATCATGTTCTTCCCATTGCAGAAGGCAGTAAAGCTAGTTTAAAGAAGGCCATCTGAATAAAATGGTGGTACTTAAGAGGCAGACCTGTAGAACGTGTGACTCATTCAGCCAAACAAAACTCGCCAACTATGGTAGCTAACTAGGAGCTCATTGAACCTCCTGGTTTTGCTGCCTTCCTAGGACTGCAAAAACAGATGGCCAATCACTTCACAGCCCACAGTCCATAGCTGGTGGGTGGAAGATCACTTGATGGGTCACAAGCAGTGCAGGCTTGAGTTAACACATGAAAACTAAGCCATGGGAAAGAATGGATGAAGCTGATGGTAAAATCACAGAATAAAATGAATTAGTCCACTGGGCTAATTTTATTTTTCTCTCTACTATTCACCTTCGAGACCAAGTGATTCATTTGAATACTGAATAACAAAGCTCCTCTTCCTGTGCATGGGTAATTCCCATTCCTAAGAATGGAAGTGATGATTTTACTGAAAACACTTTGAGAAGTCAATTATTTTTTAAAGCAACAGATCCTATGGTACATTTAAGCACCTGCTGAACGGTCCTGCTTTCCTTTCACACAATTTATTTTAATTGGGAACACTGCAGTGCAAAAACATGCCTACAGGATACTATTTATTGAAATCAGAGCTGGCCGGATCCTTTTGATGCATTAAAGATGCATCTTCACAATGCATGGCTCATTACGAAGTGTACAAGCAATAGTGTTCTCAAAACAGATTCAAAATTATTCAAAATTCAACACAATATCATGAGCGGAGAAGTACTAACAGAGGTACATGCTTGCAAAAGTGGGCCAAAGAGAGGGGAGGCTTTGATGGAACCCACCTTCTATTCAAACAAGTGATTGGGCTTGTCATGTTTAGGTGTTGCGTGCAGTTTTCACTCAAGCATCAGGAACAGCACAATCTCCCCTAACTGCTGATTGCAGGAACTGAGTTCCGGGAACCACATGCACAGAACTCTTTCGAACATACAATTCACATTTGACCATCAGATGCTTTTGATTGTCATTGCCCTTTCTGGATAAGGTCACATGTGTTTGGAAACATTATACAATAAAGACTTCAGTACCTTCAGCCAAGTCATAGATCCTCACTCATACACATGCTATTGCACACAAGGATCTCTGTGCATCTACTGGCCAAATAGATGGTGCTGTCAGATATGACCACACCTAGCATGTTTTGGAGAGTGGAGTCGGAAGGAAAGGGCCTGGATTCAGTTCCCCACCCACAATTGCTAGGGGATGTGCACACATTGACTTTATGCAGACAGGATCACTTAACTTGCAGCCCCAGAAGTTGGATGTGGATTTTTAGCCATTTTGCACAAAAGTATATTTCCATGATCAGATTTGCTGTAACAGTGAGGAGTACAACGTATATTACTATTAGTCACACAACTGAGAAAAAATGTCTCTTTTCAAAACCTGATAAACTAATTTCTACATCCTATCAGGTTTAATACCTGATTTAACTCTCCATTAAATCAATTAGGTTGGTTTAAATGAAACCTCATGAGGACCACCTAGTGTGGATAAGAAGTAATTGCATATAAGAGGACAGCATTTTCCAGTGGAAATTACTTCAAGCTGAACTGGATGCAGTCACATAAAAATCCATCTCATAAGTTAGTTCTCAACTGATGAAAGAATTCTTGGTTGACTAAGCACTTGCCTTTTTAAAAATGTGATCTATTAGGTCTAAAGTTACAATTTAATAAGTAAAAGCTACTACTTGTTTTTTGAACGATAGGCCATCTTTTATGTTTGGTTTTGTTCCTTACAGTAACGCACCAGAACCAAAATTAGCTCCAAAAAAGAGTTGTGCCCTTAACTCTCAATCTTGCCAACTAAATAAGCCTATTGATAAAAATTGGGCCCTCCTAATTAATAAAACTGCATCTCTAATTGATTAATCTACTGAACAAGCTGATAAAAGCTTTCACTCCTATGAGATACCAAATAGATTGGTGAATTTCCACATTAAGACAATGGCTTTGGGGGAAGTGAGGTCAGCTTAGGTGAGAGGAAGATCCCCAACAATTTTTGGTTGGTGGGCACATTTGGAATTTTGGGTGTGTGTCATGTGCACGCTGACAAAATGGCTGCCATGGTGTGCATATCCAGTCACACAACACCCATTTCCCAAAAGCAAACTGGTGAGGCTAAAAGAAAAGTCATTTGTTCAAGTACAAGGCAGAGGTAGGGTCTGAGCTATCTCTCTTTGTCTCTCACCCACAGGCAAAACACCCACCCACATACACACACAACAGCAATAAAGAATCATTACCTTGTCATGGTGCTGGAGCTTGAGCACCTCAATGATGCCATGAGCTAAACCGTGAAGGGACACCCAAGACGGGAAGGTCATGGCACAGAGGTCAGACTAAATACGATCCCTGGGGAAGGAAACGGCAACCCACCCCAGTATCTTGCTGCGAAAACTAAATGGATCAGTACAACCAGAGATATGTCGGTATACTATCAGAAGATGGGACTCCCAGGTCGGAAGATGGTCAAAATGCTACTGGGAAGGAACAGAGGATAAGTTCAACTAGCCCCAGATGTGATGACGCAGCTAGCTTAAAGCTGAAAGGACGCCTAGCAGCCGACAGTGCTGGTGGTGAACGACGAATCTGATGTTCTAAAGATCAACACACCATAGGAACCTGGAATGTAAGATCTATGGGCCAGGGCAAATTGGATGTGGTTATTGGGGAGATGTCAAGATTAAATATAGACATTTTGGGTGTCAGTGAACTGAAATGGACTGGCATGGGCCACGTCACATCAGATGACCACCAGATCGACTACTGTGGACAAGAGAACCACAGAAGAAATGGAGTAGCCTTCGTAATTAATAATAAAGTGGCTAAAGCAGTGCTTGGATACAATCCAAAAAACGATAGAATGATCTCAATTCGAATTCAGGGTAAGCCATTTAACATCACAGTGATCCAAATATACGCCCCAACCACAGATGGCTGAAGAAGCAGAAGTAGCTCAGTTCTATGAGGATCTGCAGCACCTACTGGATAGTACGCCAAACAAAGATGTTATTTTCATTACAGGAGACTGGAATGCTAAGGTGGGTAGTCAAATGACACTTGGAATTACAGGCAAGCATGGTCTGGGAGAACAAAATGAAGCAGGACAGAGGCTGATAGAATTTTGTCAAGACAACTCACTGTGCATAACAAACACTCTCTTCCAACAACCTAAAAGATGACTATATACATGGACTTCACCAGATGGTCGATACCAAAATCAGATTGACAACATCCTTTGTAGCCAAAGGTGGCAGACATCTATACAGTTGGTAAAAACAAGACCTGGAGCTGATTGTAGTTCAGATCACGAACTTCTTATTGCACAATTTAGAATCAGACTAAAGAGAATAGGGAAGACCCACAGATCAATTAGATATGAGCTCACTAATATTCTGAATGAATATGCAGTGCAGGTGAAGAATAGATTTAAGGGACTAGATTTAGTAGATAGGGTCCTGGAAGAACTATGGACAGAAGTTCGCAACATTGTTCAAGAGGCGGCAACAAAAAACGTCCCAAAGAAAAAGAAAACCAAGAAGGCAAGATGGCTGTCTGCTGAGACACTGGAAGTAGCCCAAGAAAGAAGGAAAGCAAAAGGCAACAGTGAAAGGGGGAGATATGCCCAAATTAATGCAAAATTCCAGCGGTTGGCCAGAGGAGATCAGGAATTATTTTTAAACAAGCAATGCACGGAAGTGGGAGAAGATAATAGAATAGGAAGGACAAGAGACCTCTTCCAGAAAATTAGAAACATCGGAGGTAAATTCCAGGCAAAACTGGGTATGATCTAAAACAAAGATGGCAAGGACCTAACAGAAGCAGAAGAGAGCAACAAAAGGTGGCAAGAATATATGGAAGATCTATATAGGAAGGATAATAATATCGGGGATAGATTTGATGGTGTGGTCAGTGAGCTAGAGCCAGAAATCCTTAAGAGTGAGGTTGAATGGGCCTTAAGAAGCATTGCTAATAACAAGGCAGCAGGAGATGATGGTATCCCAGCTGAACTGTTTAAAATCTTGCAAGCTGATGCTGTCAAGGTGATGTATGCCATATGCCAGAAAATTTGGACAACACAAGAATGGCCAACAGATTGGAAAAAATCAACTTATATCGCCATACCAAAAAAGGGAAAGACTAAAGAATGTTCAAACTATTGAACAGTGGCACTTATTTCACATGCCAGTAATGCTCAAGATATTGCAAGGTAGACTCCAGCAATTCACGGAACGAGAATTGCCAGATGTACAAGCTGGGTTTAGAAAAGGCAGAGGAACTAGAGACCAAATTGCCAATATCCACTGGATAATGGAGAAAGCCAGGGAGTTTCAGAAAAACATCTATTTCTGTTTTATTGACTATTCTAAAGCCTTTGACTGTGTGGATCATAACAAACTGTGGCAAGTTCTTGGTGGTATGGGGATACCAAATCATCTTGTCTGCCTCCTGAGGAATCTGTATAACGACCAAGTAGCAATGGTAAGAACAGACCACAGAACAACGAACTGGTTTAAGATTGGGAAAGGAGTACGGCAAGGTTGTATACTCTCAACCTACCTATTCAACCTGCACGCAGAACACATGATATGATGTGCTGGGATTGATGAATCCAAGGCTGGAGTTAAAATCGCTGGAAGAAACATTAACAATCTCAGATATGCAGATGATACCACTTTGATGGCTGAAAGCGAGGAGGAGCTCATGACGAAGGTGAAAGAAGAAAGTGCAAAAGCTGGGTTGCGGTTAAACCTCAAAGGAACCAAGATTATGGCAACCAGCTTGATTGAGAAATGGCAAATAGAGGGAGAAAACGTGGAGGCAGTGACAGACTTTGTCTTTCTAGGCGCAAAGATTACTGCAGACGCTGACTGCAGCCAGGAAATCAGAAGACGTTTACTTCTTGGGAGGACAGCAATGACAAATCTTGATAAAATAGTGAAGAGCAGAGACATCACACTGACAACAAAGGTCCGCATAGTTCAAGCACTGGTATTCCCCGTAGTAACCTATAGCTGCGAGAACTGGATCATAAGGAAGCCTGAGTGAAGGAAGATAGATGCTTTTGAACTGTGGTGTTAGAGGAAAAATCTGAGAGTGCCTTGGACTGCAAGAAGATCAAACCAGCCCATACTCCAGGAAATAAATCCAGACTGCTCACTTGAGGGAATGATATTAAAGGCAAAACTGAAGTACCTTGGCCACATCATGAGAAGACAGGATACCCTGGAGAAGATGCTGATGCTAGGGAAAGTGGAAGGCAAAAGGAAGAGGGGCCGACCAAGGGCAAGATGGATAGATGATATTCTGGAGGTGACCGACTCGACCTTGGGGGAGCTGGGGGTGGCAACAGCCGACAGGAAGCTCTGGCGTGGGCTGGTCCATGAAGTCACGAAGAGTCAGAAGCAACTGAACAAATAAACAAGAAGCTGGTCCTTTACCTTGCAGCATGCCAGCCTCCCAGTTATTTTTTAATTAAAAATATTTTAAAAATCAAGAGGAGTTAGGGAGCCTGGCAGGTGCCAAGGCAGGTGTCTGTCAGCACCATGATGAGGGGCCCAGTCTTAGTTTTTTATGATAATGCAATTAACTGGGCCATGTTCTTGCTGTATGATTCTTCTGCATTAACATTTTAGTGCAATGCCCTTTTGGCTAGACTATAGGTATTACAATATTCTTGTATGAAGAAGGCTGAAAAAAAGAATACAGGGGATTTTCACTCCATTTCCATTTTTGATAGGGTACTTTAAAACACTATTAGATTTTTGCTAGAAAAATATGGGTGAATACAACATTAACTGCACGTTAGTCATGACTAACATTTCATTTTGATTTCAATGGGACCCAAGTGCTACTAACCTAGGTTGGATTCATTTGACAGAATTCATGACCCGAGGGCCATAACCTGACTTTGTCCGTGATGTCCCGCAGGCAATATGTTTGTATCCAGAGAAGAGTGAGCATAATTCCACCCACACTATTGGATTTTCCTGCCTTGTTTCCCTCAATGCAGCCCCCAGTACACCGTCCTCAAAAAGCAACTCCTGAGTGTTGGGAAAACCTCCGGAATGGTGTGGGATGTAGCCCAGAGGAGCAGGGGTTGCAGTGGGAGTGGAAAATCAGTAGAAAAGGGAATGGGGTGTCTAGCGTTGTTGGAAGTGCCTTCCACTCATGTCTGAGAAAGTTTGGATCTATGCCACTGTTTAGTTCTTTCTCACTTGTCAAATAGACATGGTGGCCATGTAAAACTGAAAACTTACAGAGCATTTAAAAAAAATCTGAGCAATACAATTCCTAATGCAGTAAGATATGCTAGTCTTTACTTATAAACAAAGACAGAGAATTATGGTTAGCATGAATATTCTTTCAGTATTTACTGTGCTGACCACATTTGAAATCTGGAATAGAATTCCCCTTCTTAAAGGGTTTTGGGGGTTAATCTACCATTCAAACAGAGAATTGTGCCATAAACAAACACACCAAATTTCACTGTAAAATCTCAATGCTAATGGCAGAAATTACATTACAGTATAATTTTTCGTCCTGAAATGGATGTGGAGTTGAGTTGTTTTTTGATCTTGCTATGTGGAATTGTGTCCTGAGCATCTACACTAACTTCCATTCTGATAAGTCAGTCTTCAAAGTAGGTATCACGGTACATGATGCAGGTTTGTGGTTGCTGACATAACATAACAAAATATGTTTTATTGTGGCTCCACACCAGGATATGTGAATTCTTGAAAAGAAACAGTGAGATCTTATGCATGTTTACTCAAAATAAATCTCACTACTGTGCTTATCCCCAGGTAAGTGTGCATAAGACTGCAGCCTCAGAGAGATGCTTCAGGTACTGAAAAACAACGCAGACGAAGGGACAGATAGAATCTGGGACAATAGTGTAAATTTCAGATTCTGTGAAAATTTAATTATGTGGAATATTTATTACTATAGTATTGCATTAAATGAAACGTTTCCCTACATATAGATTCCCCTATATTACTGGCACAAAATGATGGGAAAAGGTTAACAGTTTTCTTTACCAATGTTCTGTAAAAAATACTTTAATCTTCTAAAATGTATATTTAAAATTACAGAAATGTACATTTTCAGCAGTTTTTCGACATTTAGAATTTTTGTACTATCAGAAATTCGAGTTGAAACCTAACACTACAGATAACTTGGGTAAAACTTGCACAAACACCACCTAATTTCCTTTTAGTAGCTAAAAGATTTCTAATTACAATTTGCAGTTCACATCCTGTAGGACTCCTATTATTTTCAGTGGTAAAGTTATGAACATATCCGAAGCCCTAATGGGTTGGACCTAGACCTAGTCATGCTTAGAGTAGATCTGTTGAAAACAATGAAATAAGTTAAGTTAGTCATGATTGACTTGTCCAATTGATTTCAATGGGTCTACTCTAAGCATGAATAAACTTGGATCCAACCCAACAGCTTTGCTCATTACATGGCATTTAAAAAAATAGTTCAATTACTTTACAGAATTGGTCCTGATCCAGCTAAAGTTAGCCATGACAGAGTTCTACTGAAACCAAAAGTTAGTTTTAACTAACTTTAGCTGGCCATTTTAGTTTAGAAATATCCCTAATTTATTAGAATTCTTTTAAAAGTAGAATTTCTTTTAAAAGCAAATGGCAGTATCTTATTTTACATTACCGCTAATGGAAATTACATTACACTTGCATAAGCGACCTCTAGTGCAATGCCAGAAACGTTTGATGGAGTGATGTATTTCCCCAGAAAATCTCTTGTGCCAGTAAACGATATTGGAATTGTGCTAAAGGTCACTTATGCTAGCGCAATGTAATTTAGGTTAGCTGTAATGATAAATCAGATACTGCCCAAAACATTTACATATTGCATGCTACCATATCTGAAATGTAAATACCTTTTAACATTAAATATTTTTATCTACATAAATTACAGTAACAATAAAGAGAGTTTTCATGAAAATTTTTGTTCTCTATAATTAGATCCAATTGTCTGGTAGATGTTCCATTGCAGAAATTATAGGTCACACGCACTACCAAAATGCAGAGCAAACATATATACTCTTCCATTTCGTGGCATTTACATCATAAACTATGTTAGAATTTTCTATTTTCTGCCATGAAGAGTGACTGCAGTCCTTTGCGAACATTAAACAATTCCTCTTCATGCTGTGACAAGAAATATTCACATTACATTTTATTTTAAAAAATAATTTAACTCCAAGAACTTTGTTTAAAGGAATATACAATGAGAAGATATTTACCATTTCTTTAAGAAATCTTTCTTGGAGCCCCTTCATATCTTCTTTCATTAGATGCATCTAAAGTGCAACCAAAACTGTTGTTTATTTTTAACTCAATCTTCAGTCCAGCCTTTGATGGCAAGTTCAAACCAAATGAATCTCAGAGTTTCTCTGCCAGTACAGCATAGCTGGAAGGCGGTAACCTACCAGCCAGTCTGTAATAAGGCATCGGGAGTTGCAAGCAATCCTCTTGCATCTTCAAAATAGGTCTTCTCACTTTCACCTGCCTTTCTGTGGCCTTGCACATCTGCCACATTCCATTTTTCCCAAATAGCTTATAATTGAAGCATATTTTTTCTGAATTAAATTTGGAGGCATACATGTTTTTAGAGTGTATAAGCATAAACACTGCCCAAAGAAAGCACCCCCTATATTTCTATATAATTGGCTATTCTGGGCTTGCTTGCAGGACTAATCTGTTAGTTTTAGTTTGTCTGCTGAATGGAAAGAAACAAGTTGAGATAGGGATGTACAAGAACTTTGTTTCAGTTTGCAAATCATCCAAACTTGCCCCAATTGCAACCCCAAATCCAATGCATTTTTTAGAAAAATGTTTGCACATGCCCAAACTTGTGATTGTGTTCTCAAAATGTGCATTTTTAAAAACGTGCACTTCAAAATGCACTTAAAAAAAATGCATTTTCACGCATTTCCCCAAATGTGGAGAAAGTGCACGCTTTTGAAAAATCCACACAGAAATGCACTTTTCCTGTTTGAACGAATGGGAAAACAGGTCACAAACAAAAACAGGAGTGAGCTGAACTGAGATTCAAAGTGAGGTTTGGAGAATTTCAGCAAGCCCAAACATCCTTGGTTATCCCATTCCCATCCCTCAGTTGAGAGTAGTGAATCATGCAGAAACAGGACATGTGATCTCCTCTGAGGGTGGGTAATTCTGCTGCATATCTCTGTACTACAAGTGATTCAGTGCTCCAAAAATATCATGGCAGGGATGTTGCAGAATTACTTGTTGCCAGCAGAGGCTGATTGGAAGGAAGCAAGCCTACAGTAGCAAGTTATGCAGAGACACAGCAGGCAGCATCCTCTGTGGGTGGGTATTTTGAGCTCACAGATGCCCTTAATTTAATACTTAATTAATGAGCCATGCACCACATGTCAGCCTACCTAGGCTGGTTGAGTTCTTTTCAACATGAGCTGAAAGTAGGCGGAAGCAGATGCTAGTGCTCTGGCTGGACAACACTAGTTCCAGAGATATGAAGAAAAGCAGGTGAATAGGGAAGGCTTCATGTCATAATAGCAGTGTAGGAGCCAGAGGCCATTCACACATTAGGTTTTTAAGGTGTAAAAGTGAACATGACATGTAACAAGTAGATGTATGACAGTAGTTCACATGCCAGGGAGCTGGAATTGGCCTCAGGTTGATGCTACATCTACAAGCAGTGGAAAATGTGTGCTTGTTGTCATGTAACATGCAAAATAATGGCCCACTGTCTGGGTTTACTCTGGGTTTACTGACCGTTTCCAAGGGAAAGTCTAGCACTCTTAAAGTCTATTTCCCCCAAATTAGCTAGTTGAAATTGGCTTTCTAGAACCAATTCCTAAAAGCACACAAGGGATTATTACTGGAAGGGGAATCCCACCATGAGAAGACTTTGTTTGTGTACTTGCCGAGTCTTGCTGAGTATGTCTTTTGGGACACTGAAAGTGAAGCTAGACAGGAGTACACACGTATTTTCTTCCCTTCTGTCAAGCAGGAGGAAAAATTACATACCTCAGTTGCACAGATATTTTCCTCACAGCCAGAGGTATGGTAAATGTTCTTTTCAAATGATGTTTTGAGATTCTGAAGTCTAAGAGATCAAAACACCACTTAAGTATCTTTGGTTTGACACAAGGGAAAACGCTTATAGTAAAAATTGATCAGATTATGTTTGACTAGATTTACTCCACTATATTTTAAGTGCAGTCACAAGAATAGCCCTGTTGGATCAGATCAAAGGCCCATCTAATCCGGCACCCTTATTCCAATGATGGCCAGTCAGATGCTTCTGGAAACCTACACACAGGGAATGAAGGCAATAGACTTCCCTGACTGCTCCCCACCCATCAGCTGAAGATCACTGCCATACTGTCTCACACATGGAAGTTTGTCTGTTCCCCGTTTAAAGCTATCGAAGCTAGAGGCCATCACATCTTGTGGCAGAATATCCCCTCAATTACTTATTTTCTTTATCCTGAAACTACTGCCAATCCATTTCACTGAGTGACCTGAAGTTTTAGAGAAATACCTTTCTTTATCTGCTTCCTCCATGCCATGCATTGCTTTATAAACCTTCATCAAGTCTTCCCCACTTCCTGTGAAACCTGATCCTATCCATGTTTACTCAGAAATATGTCCCACTAGGTTCAGTGGAGTTTATTCCCAAGCAACTCTGCCTTGGATTGAAGCCTTAGTCTAAACTTAAAAGTTCCAAACTCTTTAACCTTTGTTCAAAGAGACAAGGCTTTAACCCTTCAATGATGTTTGTTGCCTTTTTCTTCTCCTTTTTCAGCTCTACTATATCCTTTTTGAGATAAGGTGACCTCAGCTGTACATAGTATTCAAAATGCAAATGTTAAGAGAGATTTATATAAAGGCATACAGTACTGGCAGTTTTATGTGGCACTCTTTTAAAAACAACTTTAGAATTTGATATAGCTATTTAATTTCAATTTGAAGGGATTAGTCAAGATATTTAACCCAAACATATACAGAGTCAACGTCTGCTCTCAGAACCTGCACAAGTGCCTAACCTTCAAAAACCCTCCATGGCCTTGTCCACCCCTCCCATTGCCACCTCTCTACTCTTTTATCCTGACTTTCACTTGTACAACTCGCAGCCATCTGAAGACCTCTGCTCCATCACATTGCCACACCACACCTGGGTGTTGCCATCACACCTGGGCGATGCCACCACTCTTACTTGCTTCAAATCTCTGCTTTAAAACCTGTCTTTTCTATGAAGCCTTTGGCACAATCCCTAGTCCCCACTCCCCATACCTTACTATAACGAGCCCTCAGTACATGTAACTAAAACAATTACATATTCATTCCCCTGTCTACCCCGGCTTAATTTCCTTCCCCTTCCTCTGTTCTCCCTTTTCTGTCTCCTTTCTGCCTCTTGAAGTAGGGATCTGTCCTCTCAAGCACCATGAATTTGGATGGTGCAATATAAGTCAATCAATCAATCAATCAATCAATAGCAGCAACTATAATTATGTTGATGATGTAGTGCCACTGTTATGTTCCAAAAATAAGAAAGCACACTAACCTCCGTTGCTCATTTTTGTTGTACGTGCTAAATGTTTCGGAATGCTTCTTTGAAAAATTCTACAAACAAACAATCGCCATGTAATTGTGGATATTATCGCTCTTACTATTAACATCTGATGCTTTACTGTACATTACACTATACTGCTACTTAATTATAATTACTAGCTATTACCAGCTTCAGTGACTTTATGTTCTATTTTGATAGTTCACGTCACTCTACAGCAGGGGTAGGCAATGTGGCACCCGCAGGCACCAACGTACCCGCGGACACTTTCTTGGCACCAGTGAAAGTTCCCTACCACTCCCACTTCTTTTAAAAAAATTAACTGAAAACTCTGGGTTCAAATGAGTTGTTTAGTGTGTTGAAGCTCAGACCTCACCTCTGCCTTTTACTCAGTCTTCTGGGCAGTTTACTTCTCCTTTGTGACTAGCTATGCCTCCCATGGCAGACATTTTGTGGTGGCGCCCAAGACAATTTCTCAAATTGCCAGATGGGCCAAAAAAAGTTGCCTACTCCTGCTCTACAGGAAGTCTTGTTCCAGGGCAAACTAGAAGTTAGAGCTGATGCACACAAGCTTCTCTAATGTGGCATGATGAAGCCATCACAGGCTGCCATTTTTTGGTGAGGAGACCAGACTTGATATTGAGATTGTGCCTCACCACATTTTGGAAAACTTCTAGAAATATGGAGTGAACTAGGACATGCTGAGCTAGGATGTCACTACTTTTCAGAACCTTGTGTTGCCAACTTCTTTCATTGGCCCTGATCTTTATATCCAAATGCAAAAAAATGTAGCAGGTAAAGCACTTCCCATTGCTTATATCTATGGCAAGAAAAGCTTTATCTTTTACACATCTCTTCATTGAGCAGATGTTAAGGCACAGGGGCAGCCAGACAGTCTCCGCATCAAAAATGGTAGAATACAGCAGTGATGAGGACAATAAATTGCATGTATGAAGCAGCCCTTCCTTTCAAAAGATAGTATTGGCAGCTGCTTGCAAGTGACCCTTAGCACTGCTGGTAGAGAGCATTTTGTGTCTTCTCTTTTTAGAAGTTGGGCAGTCACAAGAAAAATAAATGAGAGTATAGCCACAGAAAGAAACAATGCACAGTGTGAGCTCTGGAAGAGTAGGTTAATGTTGATCATGGGTAAACAATTGCAAAAAATTGTTTTAATTTTTGTGAAAACAAAGCTCACCTTATAAGACAACTGATTTTTTTTCTCACAACAGTTCAAACAATACCCTTCTTCATAACACTTTAAAATGTCCTACATTTAAAATACAATAAGGAACTTATGTAGTTTAATATTTCCAGGAATAAAAATACATACTGAAAAGTCTTTTTCCATATTTCTCAAAACCTGTGAGTCTTTTTCAAAACTTGCAAGCTCTTTTATGAGGGAGGAATGAAGATTTTCCAGCTGTTTGGTCCTGCAAACATACAAATAAAACTAAAAGTATACAATACATACAATAACCGCATTAATTTTTGAAAAACTATTCTATACAAACCTGTGTTTATGTAACTCACTACTCATTGTATTCATATGGTGGTGAGCTGTTTTCAATGATTGCTTTGTAAAGCTGTCAATTCTCTTTGATCGGCTCTAAAAACACAAAAGTTACAAGATCATTTTCTTTGAAATATAGGATGATTTCTATGTTTATTTTATTTTATTATTAAATTTATTAATCACCCATCTGGCTGGTCACCCAGCCACTCTGGGTGATGTACAACATACCATAAAACAATTTAAAACAATAAAATTCTACCATAAATTTTTTTTTAAAATACCCTAACCCACCCCAAATGCCTGCCTGAACAACCACGTTTTTAATGCACGACGGAAGCTCATTAAAGAGGGGGCATGACGGAGTTCCCTAGGGAGGGAGTTCCACAGAGTGGGGGCCACCACAGAAAAGGCCCTCTCCCTCGTCCCCACCAGTCTAGCTGTCCTGGCTGATGGGATAGAGAGAAGGCCATCCGAGGCTGATCTTGTTAAGCGGCCTGTCTGGTGTTGCTGGAGGCGCTCCTTAAGATAGGCTGGGCTGGAACCATATAGGGTTTCAAAACCAACACCTTGAATTTGGCCCGGAAAACAACTGGTAACCAGCGCAACTCCTTCAGCACTGGAGTGATGTGATCTCGCCGGCGGCTGCCTTTAATCAGGTGAGCCGCCGCGTTCTGTACCAGCTGCAGCTTCCGAACCGTCTTCAAGGGTAACCCCACGTAGAGCGCATTTCAGTAGTCTAAACGAGAGGAGACCAGGGCATGTACTACCGATGGGAGCAGATGGTCGGGAAGACTAGACTGTTGACTGAGACTAGAAAAAGGTATTTTTTGCCTGTGCTTTCTGCCCCTTCCATGTAAACCAGGATGACCAACTCATTATTAAGTATTGTTAAAATTACAATAGTTAATATTAAGTATTGTTAAAAATAGAATAGCTTGGTGGAAAATACTGCAGTAACTATTCAAAACATAGCAGGCAAGCAAAAACCACAGTGGCATCTTCTGGAAATGGTTGCCATTCATATAGAAGCACATGGAAGGCCAGAATACTCTGTATCAGGAAATCACAGACAAGGAATTCCCTTTCCCCAGAAAGTGACAGGAAGGTATTCTGCTCTGTGTGGTGAAGCAAAACAGTGCCATACCTAGAATGAGAACTTCTCTGCTGATATAAATCTATCTAAACTTGTAGCTAGTAATGAGTGTGTGCATGAATACCAGGCCATTCATTCTGGTTCTAGCTAAGTTCTCCATTGTGGCAGACCCCATCATGGCCTGAGAGACTTGAGCAGTCAGGGAACCTGCTCAAACAGTGCTTTTACTCAAATACTATTTTCCAAGGGAAGCACTCCCCTGGCCCCTATCTAGGTGTGAGGCCTGTGAGGATAGAAGAATGGAAAATGGGATAACTGCCCTGCCTCCCAAAGGCTGCTGCTTATTAGATCAGGAGTAAGGGAGAAAACCCTCTAAAGGTGCAATCCTATTTACTTACTTACTTACTTATTTACTTGTTTGATTTATTAGCTGCCCATCTGGCTGGCTACTCCAGGCAGCATACAATACAAATAACACAAAATACAACAAATTTACATAATCAACTAAACAAAACAACATTGCTGTAAAAAACCTTGTCTGCATGTCTTGACCTTGATGTCTAACAATGAAACCTAATTTCTTGTTGTCTTGAGCTACTTTTGCATCAATTTTAGATTTGTAGTTTGTGGGAAAGTAGTCTAAAAACTTGGATAACCTCATAAATTAATCCAAGCATCTTTATACTGTATGTTGCAGGTGGTGAAAGAGAAATGAATGCTGGGAATTATTTTGCTCCTTTATACTTCTATCAGATTTGGGCTAATGAAGGAGGAATTTCCAGGAATGTGGGTCCATGGTACCAGTATATAATCTGTTAGTGTAATACACACTAATTGCTCAAGCTGTTCAAACAAAATCATAGAATCATAGAATTAAGGATGTACGAAACTCTTACCTGGCTCCACGCGGGGCAATCCCCAGTGGGGGGAGGCGCTCCGTCCCTCCCCCCGGAATCCTCCCCGGCCAGCTCCGCTCCGCAGTAACTACATGGAGCCGCCAGCCAGGGCCGCCCACAGCCGGACATCCGGCCACTGGGCTGCACAGGGACGCAAATGGCAGCCGCCGTAGCCGCCGCCATTTGTGTCCGTGTCTTTAGCCGTGATAGGCTACGTAAATATATACAAAGCCTATCATGGCTAAGGACATGGACACAAATGGCGGAGGCTACGATGGCTGCCATTTGCATTCCTTTCTATTGCCGTGATAGGCTACGTATATATTTATGTAGCCTATCACGGCAAAAGACATGAGCGCAAATGGCCACCGCTACGCCATTTGCGCCCGTTTTTTGCCACGATAGGCTACATAAATATATACGTAGCCTATCACGGCTAAAGACATGGATGCAAATGGTGGCGGCTATGCCATTTGCGTCCCTGCCCTGAGCCATGATAGGCTACGTAGATACTTACGTAGCCTATCACAGCTTGCCAGGGACGCAAATGGCAGCTGGTGTAGTGGCCGCCATTTGCGGCCGCAGCCCGGCAGCAGCTGGAGCCACCGGAGCCACCGGAGCCATGTAGGCTCTGTTTCGCAGGGCTTTCGTGGGGTGGTGGGGCAGGTTGCTCCATTCTGCCATGGATTCCAGGGGGCCGAATTCACTGGAATTCGGCCTCCCTGGGATCTGTGGCGGAATACTCTAACATTCCTACATAGAATAGTAGGGTTGGAAGGGGCCTACAAGACCATCGAGTCCAACCCCCTGCTCAATGCAGGAATCCAAGTCACAGCATCCCTGACAGATGGCTGTCCAGCCACGTCTCGAATGCCTCCAGTGTGGGAGAGTCCACTACCTCCCTGGGTAATTGGTTCCATTGTCGTAATGCTCTAACAGTCAGGATGTTTCTCCTGATGTTCAGCCGGAATCTGGCTTCCTGGAACCAGAGCCCATGATTCCGTGTCCTGCACTCTGGGATGATCGAGAAGAGATCCTGGCCTTCCTCTCTGTGACAACCTTTCAAGTACTTGAAGAGTGCTATCATATCTCCCCTCAGTCTTCTCTTCTCAAGGCTAAACATGCCCAGTTCTTTCAGTCTCTCTTCATAGGGTGTTGTTTCCAGTCCCCTGATCATCTTCGTTGCCCTCCTCTGAACCCTCTCCAGTTTGTCTGCATCCTTCTTAAAGTGCGGTGCCCATAACTGGACACAGTACTCCAGATGAGGCCTAACCAGTGTTGAGTAGAGGGGAACTAGTACTTCCCGGGATTTGGAAGCTATGCTTCTATTAATACAGCCCAAAAGAGCATTGGCCTTTTTTGCAGCCACATCACATTGTTGGCTCATATTCAGCTTGTGATTGACAACAATTTCAACATCCTTCTCTCTTGTAGTATTGTTGAGCCAAGTATCCCCCATCTTGTAACTGTGCATTTGGTTTCTTTTTCCTAGGTGCAGAACTTGGCATTTATCCCTATTAAATGTCATTCTGTTGTTTTCTGCCCAGCGCTCCAGTCTATCAAGATCACTTTGAATTTTGTTTGTCTTCCAAAGTATTTGCTATCCCGCCCAATTTTGTGTCATCTGCAAATTTGATCAGCATTCCCTGCACCTCCTCCTCCAAGTCATTAATAAAAATGTGGAAGAGCACTGGGCCCAGGACTGAGCCCTGTGGTACCCCGCTCGTTACCTCTCCCCAGTTTGAGAAGATCCCATTGAGAAGCACTCTTTGAGTCTGATTCTGTAGCCAACTGTGGATCCAGCGGATCGTTGTTTCACCTAGCCCACTTTGAGGTAGTTTGCTCATCAGGATATCATGGGGCACTTTGTTGAAAGCTTTGCTAAAGTCGAGGTATATGATGTCCACAGCATTCCCACAGTCCACAAGGGAGGTTACTTGATCAAAAAATGAGATCAGATTTGTCTGGCAGCATTTGTTCTTGACAAATCCATGTTGGCTTCGAGTAATCACTGCATTGTTTTCAAGGCGCTTACAGATGTAATTGCTTTATCATCTGCTCCAGAATTTTCCCAGGGATTGATGTCAGACTGACTGGTCTGTAGTTCCCAGGTTCCTTCTTTTTGCCCTTTTTGAAGAGAGGGACAACATTAGCCCACCTCCAGTCATCTGGCACTTCACCTGTCCTCCATGATTTCTCAAAGATAATAGACAGTGGTTCTGAGAGTTCTTCTGCTAGTTCCTTATTACTCTACGATGCAGTTCATCTGGCCTTGGAGATTTGAACTCATTCCAAGTAATAAGGTGTTCCTTGACCATATGCCTATCGATCTCAAGCTGCAATCATGCCCCTTCAGCCTGTACTTCGCCTTTGCCAGGGAGGTCATAGACCCTCTTTTGGGAGAAGACTTAGCCAAAGTAGGAATTGAGAACTTCTGCCTTTTCTTTGTCATCTGTTTTCATTTTGCCATCCTTATTTAACAGCTGAACCACCATTTTACTATGCGCATAGCTGAAGAAAGTCTTTTTGTTGCTTTTAGCCTCCGTCGCTAACCTCAGCTCATTCTCAGCTTTAGCCTTCCTGATGCCATCCCTGCAATTCTGTGCTACCTGCCTGTACTCTTCCTTTGTAGCTTGGCCTTCTTTCCACTTCCTATATGTGTGCTTTTTTGTTTTCAGGTCATCTCTAAGCTTTTTGTGAAGCCATATTGGCTTCTTCTGTTGTCTTTCGCCTTTTCTGCTTCTTGGATTTGTTTGTAATTGTGCCTTGAAAATTTCCTTTTTTAAAAAACTCCCACCCATCTTGGACTCCTTTTCTCGTTAGAGTCGCTTGCCATGGGACCTTACTTATCATTGTTCTGAGTTTATTAAAATCCCCACCCCCGCTCAGATTCCTGGGAGCGACAGTGACCCTGGCATGGAAAGGGAGGGACAACTTGAGCTTTTAGACGTGAGGCGCAGGCACAAGCAAGAGGTTGTGGGAGCCGAGCTGAGGTGCTCAGTCCGACTGGCTCGACGTCAACAGCTGTGCCCTGAGGCCCCACGGGAAAGGGGGAGAATTTCCCCTCCTACTCCTTAAGTTCAGAGAGTTGCTGTGCTTTTCTCCAAACAGAGACCAACTGACATCCTAACTCTTAGAAACTCCTGGTAGCCTGTTCCTTTGTATTTCCTCTGAGTCTCAGGCAATTAGCATCTGTAAGCCTTATTAGGTTGAATGGAAATAAAGCCTTGGAAAGCAGCCCTTTTGTCTGACTGTTGATTCTGGCTATTGGAAGGTTCAGAAGACAACAGGGGCATTCCTGACAGTTTGGTCTCCATTCTCCCCCCCCCCCCGCCTCTGGGACAGCGCCGTGGAGCAAATTTTGAACACTCTGACGCAGGAGAACCAGGCTCTTCATGATCAGGTCACCCAGTTGGCGACTGCTGCCTTGCATGTTGCCGCTTAACCCCCTCCGCAGTAACTACATGGAGCCGCCAAGTGTGTTGGGACGTCAAGACCTATGTTGCCCCCTACATGACCTGTCAGCGAGTGAAAGGCCCCTCGGGCAAACCCATCAGCTTACTTCACCCCCTGCCCACTCTCTCAAGCCCTTGGAAGCTGCTCTCCCTCGACTTCATCACCGACTTGCCTCGCTCACAAGGTAAGACTACCGTTCTGGTGGTAGTGGATTTATTTTCTAAGATGGCTCACTTCATCCCATGCTCCGGGCTGCCCTTGGCCAGGGAGACGGCAGAGCTCTTTTTGTCTCATGTTTTCCAGCTCCATGGATGGCTGGAGGGACTTATTTCGGATCAGGGCCCCCAATTCACAGCCCATTTCTGGAGGGAGCTGCTTGGGCTACTCAATGTGACACTAAGGCTTTCCTCTGCACACCACACCCAGACAGATGGTCAGACCGAACACACCAATGTGACTCTAGAGCAGTACTTAGGCTGTTATGTAAACTACCAACAAGACGACTGGTTTTCCCTGCTGCCTCTGGCAGAATTTGCTTATAACAATGCATGCCATGCCTCAACCCACCAAACTCCCTTCTTTGCCAATTTTGGATACCATCCCAAGGCTTTCCCCTCCTCGCTTGGTCTGGCCTCAGTACCTGCGGCCCATGAGTTTTTGGAGGAGTTGTGCTTGGGCCACCACCTTTTACAGGACTCCATCGAACAAGTGAAAGCAGCATACAAAGAAACTGCGGACCAGCGTCACCAGCCCGGCCCGCCCCTGCAGCTGGGGGACTGGGTTTGGTTGTCCACCCAATATCTCCCCTCTTGCTCTCCCACGAAGAAGCTTGCAGCCCGTCGGACAGGTCCTTTCCAGATTATGGCCCAGATTAACTCTGTCGCTTTTTGCCTGGCTCTTCCCCCCTCCATGAAAGTGCATCCTGTTTTTCATTGCTCCTTGCTTCCCACCGTGGTCTCTGGTGACCCCCATCGCTCAGTCTGCTCCCCCCGCCTCCAGGGCTGGTGGGGAGAAGGAGGAGGAGTTTGAAGTCGCTGACATCCTGGACTCGTGCCTTTCCCGCAGGCACCTACAATATTTGGTGGACTGAAAGGGGTATGGCCCAGATGAGTGCTCCTGGGAACCCGCTGAACATGAGCATGCCCCTTTGCTGCTGAGATGCTTCCACCAACAATACCCCCACAAGCCTGGGGCCCCAGGGGGGGAGCAAGAGGGGGGCCTCATGGGAGTGGGGATGTCAGGGTTGGATCTGACCTCATAGAGTCCCAAAGCAGCTCTGATTCTGAGGAGATACAATCCATGGGAGAGGAACTCTCTCAGGTTTTAGAGGCGCAGTTGGAGGGGGAGCCCCCACCGCTCAGATTCCTGGGAGTGACAGTGACCCTGGCATGGAAAGGGAGGGACAACTTGAGCTTTTAGATGCGAGGCGTAGGTGCAGGCACAAGTGAGAGGTGGCGGGTGCCGAGCCGAGGCACTCAGCCTGATTGGCTCAACGTCAACAGCTGAGCCCCAAGGCCCCACAGGAAAGGGGGAGAATTTCCCCTCCTACTCCTTAAGTTGAGAGAGTTGCTGCACTTTTCTCCAAATGGAGACCAACTGATGTCCTAACTATTAGAAACCCCTGGTAGGCTGTATTTCCTCTAAGTCTCAGGCAATTAGCATCTGTATGCCTCATTAGGTCAAATGGAAATAAATCATTGGAAAGCAACCCTTTTGTCTGACTGTTGATTCTGGCTATTGGAAGGTTCAGAAGACAACAGGGGCATTCCTGGCAAGAACCAAGAACTCAAGTATAACATGGTCACTTTCCCCCAGAGTTCCTGTAACTGCTACTTCATCCACTTAGTCATCTCTGTGGGTTAGTATCAAGTCAAGGATAGCCAATCCTCTAGTTCCTTCCTCCATTTTCTGTAGGAGCAAGTTATCTGCCACACAAGTCAGGAATTTCCTGGAGGGGCCATGTTTTGCAGAATTTGTCTCCCAACAAATATCGGGGAAATTGAAGTCCCCCATTACTACTACATCATGCTTCCTTGAAACATTGGCAATTTGCTTTTCAAAAGTTTCATCTTCGTCTTCTCCTTGATTGGGTGGCCAGTAGTAGACTCCGACCACCAGGTTCCTTTTATTCTTTGCTCCATTCATTTTGATCCAGATGCTCTTGATGGGGCTACCAAGGTCATCCTTCTGTATTTCTGTGCAGAGATATGTATTTTTCACATATACTGCAACCCCACCTCCCTTTCTGTTCCTCCTATTCTTTTTGAACAAGTTATATCCTTCAATTGCTGTATTCCAGTCATGAGAGTCATTTCTCATTTACACCTATCAAGTGTAATAGTCTTGCTTTCTTCCTACATGTTTCTGAAGACTATTGGGTGCTATTAGAGCTGTTCTCTCCATTGTGGTGCATGAGCCTTCATCCATTGTTACCCCCAACTTTACATCTCTCTTCCCCGTAAGATTCAGTTTAAAGCCCTCCTGATGAAGTTCTTCATGCTGTGGACAAACACATTCTTCCCAGCATTTGTGAGGTGCAACCCATCCCTTGCCAGCAGCCCATCTTCCAGGAAGTATAGCCCGTGGTCCCAGAATCCAAATCTCTTGTGCCAGCACCACCTTCATAGCCAGTCATTCAGCTGGAGTATTTTTCTTTCCCTTTCTATCACTCTTCTAACGACTGGAAGGATGGATAAGAAAACTATCTGGGCCCTAAAGTTCTTGAGTTTCCTTCCCAAAGCTTCAAAGTCTGACGCGATTTCTTCGTAGCTCTGCTTGGCGGTATCATTTGTTCCCACATGGATGAGAAGAAAGGGATACCCGTCAGGGGGCTTTATGAATGCAGGCAACCTTTCAGTCATGTCTCTAATCCATCCTCCCGGGAGACAACATACCTGGCAAGTCCACAAGTCTTCGCGACATACTTGGGTTTCGATCCCACGCAGCAAGGAGTCTTCCACTACTACTACTCTTCTCTTCATAGGACCTTCATGTCTTGTAAAACCATAAGTATTCATAACTGAGAGTGATAAGCAAAATTCAGAGCGTAAACAACTAGATGGTGTGAAAAAAGAGCATGCAGCCCATTGGTGGATTATCTTCATAATATACAGAACGACAGTTCCCAGAGCCTGGGGCTGGATCCCTGTGACTTCACAGTTCTGGGCCCCCAGTATGTGAGACTAACAACAGCAACCTACATGATCTATTGTGCTGTGCTAATATATTTGATCTTGCAAGCCAGACATCTTTTCTCTGGCTTATTTTTATGCAGAAACGCTGTCTAAGCATTTTGGTAATGTGAGTGACCGAAGCACCTGCTATTCAAAGTGCTTCAGTGCTGCAGGCTTATCAGACTTGAGGACATCCATAGACATTCTAGTACAGGGGTCCTCAACCTTTTTGGACCCATGCCATGGGCACATCAGGGAATTTGACACCATGCTGTGGGCACCACCACAAAATGCCTTATCAGCGGATCACTGCTTTGGCATCTACATTTTGCATCTATGGATCTTAGGCTGCATCTTATTAAGCAAAAACGTTTGTTTTGTGTCGATTGGGCGCCTCAGTGTCTCTTTAATAAGGGATTGTCTAATTTGGCTAATTACTGGTGGTGCAATACAGCTTCTTTTAAACATATGTTTTGGCAATGTCTGATTGCTTCTTTTTGGACAGAGGTTATTACACATATAACTTCTGTACTGGAACTGTCTTTAATATTCACTGATGTACACATTCTGTTAAATTATTTACCGGCTTCATGGAACTTAACAAATGGTCAGGGTAAATGGATTACACCCTTTTGACAGCTAAAAGAGTGATGTTACAACACTGGAAGGATAAACACTCACCTCCCACAATGCAATGGACTGAGGACCTTACAACACTTTCAATATTTGAACAAGTGGCATATAGACGCCACCTTCAAATGAATACTTATTTGAATATTTGGTCCGCTTTTGTTGAAACCCATGTATAATTGCTAGAAAGTTGTATGCATTTCATACAAATCCATGCATGTATATTAAAAACATTTTTAAAGAATTTAAAAAATTGGATGCCCTTTTGGGACCCATTTGTGGGTACTATTAGAAATGCCCGCGGGCGCCACATTGTAGACCCCTGTTCTAGTGCTTTGCAACCAATGAAGACTCTGGATATTTAATTATTCTTTTTAGAGCTTTCTGAAGAGCTGGTTCCAAGGTCTTCAACTGACTTAGCTAAGAGTTTCTGATTAACTTAGACCCAGGTACAGGTGTGTATGTGTGCATGTGTCAGCCAGTACTGAGCCTGATACTGACGAAGATGGTCCTCCTCCTGCCAAAGGAGCCACTGAAGACCTGGCAGCCTCCAAGGACCTGCTGCATACTCGCCCAGAAGATAAATTACTGGTTGAGTTTGAAAACATTGCAACCTGTCGCTCCATAAGAATGCTGCAGGATATAGCCAATGAGGAGCAAAGCGTCAAAGGGCAAGTCTGAGGAACTTTGCTGGAGTCTGCCAATTAGAGTGCTTTCTCCCACAGGAGAGCACAAAGCTGTGAAGCTCCGCTCATTCTGGCCAGTCTGGTAAAAGCGAAACAGTGCTTGTAGGATTTTACCAAGTGACTTTCTCCAAAACAAAGGAGACTAAGATGAGGGTTGAAGGTTGCTGCTGAATGACAAGAACTTGCAGAAAAAGAGCCTTCTATGAGCCATACCTTGCAAAGGGCTACTACAAAGAACACACTGAAGCATCAAAAATAAAAACACAAACGGACAGTGCAGAAAAACTGGTAAGATAGAACAAATGAACCAAGAGAATAGTAGAGGAAACGACGTGTTTGTTGTGATATGTTTCTCTAGCCTAGAGCAAAAGTTCCATGAGGCTACTACTGTGGCGATTGAAAGATATCTGTGTGGGAAGGCAGGAGCCATGTCCCTTGAGTGTGCACTTGGAGGGTGGGGCTCCTGCCAAAACTGTAGCACAGCTATAGAGTTTCCTGAATATAGCTCTTCATCGGCACAGATCCCTTATGCGGGCCTGCACAGAGACCACAACGAAATACAATCCATTATATGAGACTGTACATTATCTTTTTAAATTCACCAATATATTACAAAATAGACACTACATATAATACCAATAAAAGTGCATATTAAGTATATATAAACAACTCACCTGGATTTTCCTGGCAAACTCCTTATGAAGCTTCTGACAAATCATTCCTACACTTGAACAGTCAGCATCCCAGCCTTCCCCATCAAAAGCAGATGTGTCATTGATGGATAAAGTAGATATGCTTCCAGAAACTGTAAAAAAAAAAAAAAGGATGCATCATGACTCAAGATGCCATGTTGTCAGTTGTGCACTCCTCTTACTGTAGATGCACAGTCCAAGAAATATGGTGTTTATTCAAAGCAAGGACTTGAAAGAATGCCTAAGCATGCTTTACATGTGACATTTTATCTATACAAATATATATCCCCTTTATGGATCACTGCCTTGTTGTGGTGAAGGGGTTTGCATAACTCAGTGAAGCCACAAGCTATGCCATGCAGGGCCACCCAAGACGGACAGGTCATGGAGGAGAGTTCTGACAAAATGTGGTCCACTGGAGAAGGAAGTGGTAACCCACTCCAGTATTTTTGCCAAGAAAACCCCATGGAACGTATCACAAGGCTAAAAGATATGATGCCGGAAGATGAGCCCCTCAGGTCGGAAGGTGTCCAATATACTACTGGGGAAGAGCAGAGGGAATTTCCAAGTAGCACCAGAAAGAGTGAAGCGGCTGGGCCAAAGCCGAAAAGACACTCAGCTGTAGATGTGTCTGGTGGTGAAAAGAAAATCCAAAGCTGTAAAGAACAACATTGTTTAGGAACTTGGAATGTAAGATCAATGAATCAAGGTAAGCTGGAGGTGGTCAAACATGAGATGGCAAGATTGAACATCCACATCTTGGGAATCAGTGAACTAAAATGGACAGGCATGGGCAAATTTAATTCAGGGGACCATTATATCTACTACTGTGGGCAAGAATCCTTTAGAAGAAATGGAGTAGCACTCATAGTCAACAAAAGGGTGGGAAAAGCAGTACTGGGGTACAATCTCAAAAATGACGGAATGATCTCAGTATGAATCCAAGGCAAACCATTCAACATCACAGTAATTCAAGTCTATGCCCCAACCACTGAGGCCGAAGAAGATGAGGTTGATCAGTTCTATGAAGACCTACAACACCTTCTAGGACTAACACCAAAAAAAGATGTCCTTTTCATCACAGGGGATTGGAATGCTAAAGTAGGAAGACAGGAAATCACCGGGATAACAGGCAAGCATGGCCTTGGTGTACAAACTGAAGCAGGACAAAGGCTAATAGAGTTTTGTCAAGAGAACACGCTGATCATAGCAAACACTCTTTTCCTACAGCACAAGAGGTGACTCTAGACAGGGACATCACCAGATAATCAATATCGAAACCAGATTGATTATGTCCTTTGCAGCCAAAGATGGAGAAGCTCTATACAGTCAGTAAAAAAAAGACCTGGAGCTGACTGTGGCTCAGATCATGAGCTTCTTGTTGCAAAATCTCGGCTTAAATTGAAGTACGTAGGGAAAACCACTAAACCATTCAGCTATGACCTAAATCATATCCCTTATGAATATACAGTGGAGGTGAGGCATAGATTTAAGGGATTAGACCTGATAGATTCATCAATTACGCCAGTACTTTTCCAGCTGCACTGGCTGCCAGTCCATTTCCGGGCCCGATTCAAAGTGCTGGTGTTAACATTCAAAGCCCTTAATGGCTTGGGGCCAGGTTATCTGAAGGATCGCCTCCTCCCATATGTGCCTGCCGAACCTTAAGATCATCATCAGCGGCCCTTCTCCGTGAGCCTCTGCCAAAGGAAGTGAGGCGGGTGGCTACTAGGAGGAGGGCTTTTTCTGTTGTGGCACCCCGGCTCTGGAATGAGCTCCCTAGTGAGGTTCGTCTGGCACCTACATTGTATTCCTTTCGGTGCCAGGTGAAGACCGTTTTATTTTCCAAGGCATTTTAGCATTTTAGCTTTCTAAATTTTTGTCTTTGTTGTTTTAAATCTGTATTTTAAACTCCTGCACTGCTGCTAGGTTTTATTGTGGTTGTATTGTTATATTGTGGTTTTAATGTTCTATATATTTTAAATTGTTTTATTGTGTGTTGTTTGGTTTTAATTTTTGTGAACCGCCCAGAGAGCTTCGGCTATTGGGCGGTATAGAAATGAAATGAATGAATAAATAAATAAATAAATAGACAGAGTGCCTGAGGAACTATGGATGGAGGTCCGTAACATTGTTCAGGAGGCAGCAACTCAATCCAAACCAAAGAAAAAGAAATGCAAGAAAGCAAAGTGGCTGTCTGATGAGGTTTTACAAGTAGCTGAGGAAAGAAGGGAAGCGAAAAGCAAGGGAGAAAGGGGAAGATATATCCAACTGAATGCAGAGTTCCAGAGAATAGCAAGGAGAGACAAGAAGGCCTTCTTAAATGAATAATGCAAAGAAATTGAGGAAAACAATAAAATGGGAAAGACTAGAGATCTTTTCAAGAAAATCGGAGATCTCAAGGGAACGTTTTATGCAAAGACGGGCATGATAAAGGACAAAGAAGGCAGGGACCTAACAGAAGCAGATGAGATTAAGAAGAGGTGGAAAGAATACACAGAAGAACTATACAGGAAAGATCTGAATGTCCCTGATAGCCATGATAGTGCAGTCACTGAACTTGAGCCGGACATCCTCGAGAGTGAAGTCAAGTGGGCCTTAGGAAGCATTACTAACAACAAAGCTAGTGGAGATGACAGTATTCCAGCTGAGCTATTTAAAATCCTAAAGGATGATGCTGTTAAAGTGCTGCACTCAATATGCCAACAATTTTGGAACACTCAACAGTGGCCACAAGACTGGAAAAGGTCAGTTTACATTCCAGTTCCAAGGAAGGGCAATGCCAAAGAGTGTTCAAACTACTGTACAATTGCGCTCAGTTCACATGCCAGCAAGGTTATGCTCAAAATCCTACAAGCTAGGCTTCAGCAGTATGTGAACCAAGAACTACCGGAAGTACCAGCTGGGTTCCGAAGAGGCAGAGGAACTACAGATCAAATCGCCAACATTCGCTGGATCATGGAGAAAGCAAGAGAATTCCAGAAAAACGTCTATTTCTGCTTCATTGACTACGCTAAAGCCTTTCATTGTGTGGATCACAACAAACTATGGCAAATTCTGAAAGAGATGGGAGTACCAGACCAACTTACCTGTCTCCTGAGAAACCTGTACGAGGGTCAAGAAGCAACAGTAAGAACTGGACATGGAATAACCGATTGGTTCAAAATTGGGAAAGGAGTATGACAAGGCTGCATATTGTCGCCCTGCTTATTTAACTTATATGCAGAGTACATCATGAGAAACGCCGGGTTGGATGAATCACAGGTCGGAATTAAGATTGCCGGGAGAATTATCAACAACCTCCGATATGCGGACGATACCACCCTAATGGCAGAAAGTGAAGAGGATCTAAAGAGCCTCTTGTTGAGGGTGAAAGTGGAGACTGCAAAAGCTGGTTTGAAACTCAACATTAAAAAAACTAAGATCATGGCATCTGGCCCCATCACTTCCTGGCATATAGAAGGGCAAGAAATGGAAGCAGTGACAGATTTAATTTTCTTGGGCTCCAAGATCACCGCAGACAGTGACTGTGGCCATGAAATTAAAAGACGCTTGCTGCTTGGGAGGAAAGCTATGGCAAACCTAGACAGCATAGTAAGAAGCAGAGACATCACCTTGCCGACAAAGGTCCGCATAATCAAAGCTATGGTTTTCCCAGTAGTAACGTATGGCTGTGAGAGCTGGACTACAAGGAAGGCTGAGCGCCGAATTTAGGGATGGACGAAAGTGCCTTACCTGATCCCGCAGCTTGCTTCACGGTGGGGGGGAGGCACTCCGTCCCTCCCCCCAAAATTCTGGCTGGGGGGGAGGCGCCCCGTCCCTCCGGCCATGAATCTCGTCTCCTGCCGGGACGCAAAGGGCAGCGGCCATAGCCGCTGCCGTTTGCGTCCCTGCAGTCAGCTGTGATAGGCTATGTAAATCCTTATGTAGCCTATCACGGCTGACTTTTTTTGGGGGGGAAAAAGCGGGTACGTTCCTTATTTGGGCACGTGTAGTCTACGTAAACATTTACGTAGACTACGGCGAAAATAAGGGCAACGCTGTTTGCGTACCCACTTCCCCCCCCCCCCCAAAGTCAGCTGTGATAGACTACGTAAGGATTTACGTAGCCTATCACGGTGTTTTTTGAAAATCTAGCCGTGATAGGCTACGTAAATCTTTACGTAGCCTATCACGTTTGTTGTTGTTGTTGTTGTTTTACTTGGAAATGGCGGCGGCGACAGCCGGTCGGAAGACCGGCCGCCACCGCTGAACCGCTGCCGGGAGCTGCCAGCGCCAGGGACATTCGACAAAGGTTAAGTCCCATTCCGGGGCGGGTGGCGGACTGTTTCTCCACCAATTTCGGGGGGCCGAATGCGTTGGCATTCAGCGTCCCAGAGATTCGTGGAGAAATTCTCCGACATCCCTACGAAGAATTGATGCTTTCGAACTGTAGTGCTGGAGGAGACTCTGACGAGTCCCCTGGACTGCAAGGAGGTCAAATCAGTCAATCCTAAAGGAAATCAACCCTGACTGCTCATTGGAAGGACAGATACTGAAGCTGAAACTCAAATATTTTGGCCACCTAATGCAAAGAGAAAACTCCCTGGAAAAGACCCTGATGCTGAGAAAGATTGAAGGCAAAAGGAGAAGGGGATGGCAGAGCATGAGATGGCTAGATAGCATCACCGATGCAATGAATATGAACTTGAGCACACTCCAGGAGAGAACAGAGGACAGGAAGGCCTAGCGTGCTATTGTCCATGGCGTCACGAAGAGTCGGACACGACTTAACGACTGAACAACATATATATTATATGAACTGTGAAGATCACAGATGCCTATTTTTATTTCTTACAGTACTATTCAAAACTCAAGGTGGCCTACATACAATTCTGAGCCCATCTTCCATCCAGGCACAGCCCAGACCCAGAAACATTTATCTTCAGCTATGTAGCTGTAACATGTGCCTCCAGATCAAGCCTTGAGCCAATTTTGTTACATGTATACACATTGGAAACATACTGCCAATCATGAATTCTCGACATGTGGGATGCTTCTAGAAGAGGCTTTTATTGTGCAATTGCTCTTCCTCATTCATGGAATGGGTGGGGGAGGGATGTTTCCAGATGATGTCTTCTTCCATTTGGAACCTTCCTGTGTTTTCCCACCACATCCTCCATCTTCTTTCTTTCACAAAAGTATGTTAAGGAGAAAAAGATGGAAGAGGTGGAGAATTTTGGTTGCTAGCGCTAGAAGCTGCCTGAAAGCACCCATGTACACATGGTGAAATAAATGGGTATGTTATCTTCACAAACTGAGTTATTATGTGAGCTTCCTCTTACATTGGTCTAGGGAAACTCTCATGTATAAAACAGCCCTTAGAGCCAATTGATAAGTTCAAAAAAGGAAAGAAAGAACCATAATACTGCTATGTTCTTCAAGAAAAGACTTCTACTGCTATTATACCTTGCATATATTTTGAGAAGGGAAACACTTAAATGACTATAAAAAATAAGAAAATCTGCTGAGCATTGTTTTTATTTAAACAAAGACATAAGAAAATAGATCAAAAGTTGATATTTTCCCTGCAAAAGGAACACTTTTGCAGGGGAATTCAAAAGACTAACTTGCATTTGGAGAAGTTATTTTGTCTTTCACCATAAGATGGCATTGTGTATCAGAAATACTTGGCGTTCACTTGAACCTGTGCTGGCTGGTAAAAATAATAACTCGTATAAAACTCATTGTATTAAATAAGATTATGAACAGTAAAACATCTTGCCAATGAAGGTTCTCCCTTTAATTCTAAACACTGTTTAGAATTGGAAGAAGGTGGGAGAAATAGATGGACTTTTACAAGAATTCTTTGGGCTCTTGCAGCAAACCTCTCAGATTTTAGTTGATAACCAGAGCTGTGATTGTACTCTGTGTATCAAATATGATTTAAAACCAATAATATTATGCAAAAAATCCTACGTTATAAGGGGCATTTGAAAATGTGTATCAAGAATACATGCACTGCGACAGTAATGATAAAGACAAGATACAGTTGCCAACATCTATACAGATTCTGCCTGCTTTACGAGGAGTTAATCCTCAAATAATAATAAAATAAACTTTTATTTTAGGGGGTTTTCACATTTTTCTTTGAACTGAAGATTCCTATACTATATCATAAAAATGCAAAGTCTCTTCTGTTTCGAAGATGGTTTGCCATATAGCTCAGGGAGTTAGCGTTTGAAAAAACAAGATCAAGCCTCCTTGAGGTCACAGAACTAGTTAGGCAGTTCATTAGGTGTTATTACATGTAAATGTCTTTAATACTGAAGACGAGATGATTGAGGTGGGTAGACTGAGGTATGTGTGCGTGTCTGCAGGCACATCCTGCAACATTTTCAACTTCCACATTTTTGACAGCAACATTAGCTCTAGCTGACCTTTATTAGTGCTATCATCTGCTTTAAATAACTTTCTAGGGAGCAGCTTTGTTTTTCTTTCCTCTCTTCTGATTTTTTCTTCATCAGAATCACTTTCTATATTTTCCTGGTACAATCGCTTGAAATTAGAATGTACTGTAGGTCCTTTAATAAGACAACATTTAAATTAATGTTGTAAACCATAGCAATAAGGCACAATATTATATACTTATGCACATTAAGGAAAGGACATGTAAGGGTATGCAAATCACAGCCAGAGAAGTACCACAGTATTTATTTGTGCAGTTTCCTGGTTCTGAAAAGGTCCACTGAATATATGGCTTGCCTAGGCTACCACAGTGTAGCAATAAAAAAAATGGGGGGGGGGGGACAGAGAGTGATATTTTGACAAGGAAGAGTCACCAGAGGTACTGTAATGATTTGCAATCATGGATTTAGAAAGCTAGAGGCCAAACTTCCAAATAACATAAAACAAACTGTTTCCTCAGGCCATGTAAGGTAGAAGACAGAAAATTTAAGAGAGATTTTTCGTTGCCTATATAGTTAACTACAGATCTGTGGGTATCATTTTTCAGAAAGTGATGTCTGCATACCAGATTCATGAATGTGAGCAAGAGGTTCTTCTTGACATAATTCTTCTCTGCTTCCACTAGGTGTGGATAATGGAGATGGAGTTACAGAAGCCTAAAATAATTACATAATATTAACCAACCTAAACATTTGTAAATAAATCAGTTAGTAAGATTATCTTATGGTAATCTAACATATAAACTTTTCTTTAAGAACATGGAAACATGCCAAAAATGCAACGTCTTTAATAATTTAATATTAATTTTCTGCAATTATATGAATTATTATGGGGTGTGGTTTTTTTTGAGAAACACAGGACACAATCCAGCTAGAGGTATGAACTGTGAATTCCTATCAACGTTACCAGAAAATTAAACATGTGCTTAAATCTCTCTCATTGAAACCAATGGGACTAAAAGTGCTTAATGCTGGCTTCTGACTTGTTGTCTCTGAGACTAGTGGTGTATTTGTTTGGTGGACAAGCTGTGCTGAGGTTTTTCAGGGGCTCAGCTCAAGCGCAACCACCTGCGCATACCCATGTTCTTAGCTATTTTCCCTGCCTTGTCTCCGTCCCCCAGTTTCCTTGTCTCTCTCGATGTTATTTTCCTCAGATCAGGGTTCAAGTAGATGCCTCATTTTTTATGCTCTCTGTTCTAAATTCTATTTTTGCAACCAACCATGAGCCCATAGACTAGAAGACAGCCTGTGTCCTCCATGAGTTTCCAAATATGCATCACCACCCAGGAAGTGAGGTCCTTTGTGTTCCCTCTGCTCTGAAACATGGTAAATGTAGCCGCTTTAACTGTATTTCTTCCTCTTTCTCCTGAGATTTCTTTGGGTCTATCCATTCTGTCCCTCAGGTGGCCCTCCCTGTGCCATCAACACTCAGGTTCCCCTGCATATAGCTTCCTAAGCCCTGCCTCACTATTTCTCTACACCCTCCCTGTTCCTTATTTAGCAAATAATAATTCCCCGTCAAAACAGCCATGGGGGTCACATGTGGCCTATGTGTTCCCCACCTCTGTGCTAAGGATTGATATACTAACTAAGCATTCTTCTCTTCTGTAAAATACCTTGTGGTAAAGTAACACTGATCAAACTTGATCATTCTTCTTGAGTTAAATTCCCCATCTGAAGAAGCCATTTCCCCCATTTGCTGGAGTATACTACATGATCTCTACAGGGGTAGGTAACCTTTTTGGGCCATGGGCACAGCTGACAATTTGAGAAACTGTCCTGGGCACCACCACAAAATGGTTGCCATGAGAGGCATGGCAAATGACATGTAACCTTCACAAAAGACTGGTGACGAGGCCGAGATAGGGTCTGAGCCCCAACACACTAAACTCTTTTAAACCCACAGCTTTCAGCACCAACAGAAACCTATTTCACAGCAATCCCAGCTGCCAGTAAAAAAAGTTTGGTTTTTTAAAGTGGGAGGGGTAGGGTACCATAGTGGCCACCAAGGAAGGTATCAGGGGGCACATTAGTGCCCATGGGCACCATGTGCCAACCCCTGATCTACTATGTGCATACCACACCTCTGGGAAATATCCTTATATTTCGATGTCTGTCAGACACATGTATACATGTGAGTTCACATACATGTGTGAATGGTAACACATGGTAACACCTGTTTTGAGTTCCCAACACCACGTACAGGCACTGGAAACTGTCCAACTGCTACATGGGATATCTGACAAGGGGATAGAATCTTTATGGGGTATAGCAACCCAATCAAGCTGAGATTGGTGCTGCATGCCATACAATGGAAGACACATCTGAGAGAGGGTTACATTTTCCCCTTTGTCCAACTCAAGTAAGTGTGTCTAGGATTTCAGCCTAAATTGGCTTAGGAAAATTTGGTGTGTAGTAAAATGTTTGCTATAGTGCACTTACAAGTTTCTAAGGTAAATAACAAACTATTTGGGTTTTTTTTGTAAAAAAAGGAATACTTTGTAGTATTAGTCAGGTGGATACATTCCTTTGATAGCGGCTGCCATTTGCGTCCCTGCATTAGCCATGATATGCTACGTATATATTTACGTAGCCTATCATGAAAAGAGCAGAGATGCAAATGGCATAGCGGATGCTATTTGCGTCCCTGCTCTTTGCCGTGATAGGCTACGTAAATACTTATGTAGCCTATCACGGCTAAAGTAGGGAGGGAAATGGTGGCCGCAGACCATGGGCAGCCATTCGCGGCCGCAGACCAGGGTCAGCGGATGGACCGGACGGCTGACACAAGGTAAGATCCGTCCTGGGGAAGTTTCATGGGGTGGCAGGGGGGATTGCTCCGTTCCGCCACGGACTCCCAGAGTCCGTGGCGGAATTCTCTAACATCCCTAGGAAACACTGAAGAAAAAGAAGAATTTTTTCTTCGACGTCTAATAACTGCAAACCAAAACAGTGCTTTTTTTCCAATATGCTAAAATTGCCTTGGATATCACATACCTCTTTTCCATTTTTCATGAGGTTTTCAGAAAAATCGTTCAGTTCTATATCAGTTGATTTCTTTAAAGGGTAAATTTTTATGCTCACTGCTTCATCAGCATCATATATTTTCGCATACAGTTTAGCAACCTCTGCATCATGGTCACTAGTTATTTTTGTTGTTGTAGTGAAAGGACTAAGATTGGGCTACAAAAAAAAAGTTATTGGCAAGGACTGTAAGGGTAAATACACATGTATATGTTGCCAATTTGAACAACTATATAATAGATCTCTAAGGGCGCAATCCTATGCATGTTTAGACAGAAAAATGTCCTACAACTCCCAGCAACCATGCTGGCTGGGGAATGCTGGGAGTTTTAGGACTTTTTTCCTGTCTAAACATGCATAGGATTGTGCCCTAAGTCACAATTAACTCAGTGAATGTCAGAATAGACATGTATAGGATTGCTCTGCATGGCCACAACCCTAAACTCAGTTACTACTAGGGAGTAAGCCTTACTGAACTCAACTGTGCTGTAAGTGCACATGGAAAATCAAATTACAGTGCAATTAGGCTTAGTCCCAGGTAAGTGTGTACAGGATTGCAGCCTTCATAATAGAAAAATAGGAAAACACATAGACAAAACTTCACCATGCTAAATCTGTATGAGCAGTTCAGGCAGAAAGGAGATTAGAGGCTTTTCTACACTGCATGCTATCTCATTTAATCTTTAACAAATGTAAAAGGGCACAGCTGTAGTCACCTCCTTTGTCAAATTAATGGGGCTGTAATCCTATGCAAACTTCGATGGAAATTAGCAGCACTGAAATCAATGTGAGTTACTTCCAAGCAAGCATGCATAGGTTTGGGCTGCACAACTCAAAAGAATGGGATTTTTAATCTAATGTCCAAAAATTAAAGTAATGCTGGTGAAAATAATTATTTTAAACTATACTGTAAATGTTTACCAAAGAAAGAGGACTTAAAACAGGTGACATGTCTTCAGTTTCAAACATCAGCATTTTGCCCTTTTCAGAAAGCTGCTTTAACTGTGCATTCTCTGTATTCATTTTCATTAAAACAGGTAAGTTTTTAATGTTGCCTAAGGATTCCTCCTTTTCAGGTGTTAATTCTTGAAGATCGCATGATAAAGATGATCTTCTCAATGACATATGTTCTTCAGTAGATTCTTCCTCTGTACGTTTCTCATAACCTAAACAAATAATAGTGACATAATTCAACATACTGGCTGCATTCAGATGTAACACTAAACCATGGTTTAGCGATACAAGATCAAGCCTAATGCACTGCAGCAGAACTGCTTCTGTTCTAGATTAACTGCAATTTACTGTGTCATCCAAACCTAAACTGTGGTAAATCTTAACTATGGTTTGTTGAAACAAGACAGCTGTTAAAACAGGGTTGGATTAGGCAGGGGATTGGACTACCCTTCCAACTCTGTGATTCAGATGTTCTGACAAGCTACAGTTAATCTCAAACAGCAATAAGAGATTCTGAACTCCTCATGGCAGAACCAGAGAAAGGGGGAGCACACAGGATCTCACAGGCTCATTCTTATACTGTTTGATTTAGCACCACATATGAATAAGGCCACTGTAAATTTGAAAATAATATTGCATATATTGTAAATGTTACCTGTATATTAATTTCACATGTTATATACTACAAACTCCTGAGTATAGATGCATTTCCAGAAATTTTGAAGCCATGGAAAAAAACCCTGTTTTTTCCAGGGGAAAAATGGAAACGTTGGGAAAATTTGAAAAATAAGCAATACTTTTTTTTTTTTAATCAATCTTTACAGATCTGAAGTCATTTTGTTGCTTTAGGACAGCCTTACCCAACCTGGTGCTTTCCAGATATTTTGGACTTCAGCGCCTATCAGCCTCAGGCAGGATGGCCACTGGTCAGGAATGCTGGACATTGTAGTCCAAAACATCTGTAGGTCACCAGGATGAGGAAGACCATTTTAGGAACATAAAGCAGCCTTTATGTTCCTAAAGTTACGTTATGTATAACTTGGTTTGCTCATAAAATTATTGTTATATTTGAAAACTTTAAAAAGTGAACTCAGTAATTTTTTTAATATTGTCTGAATAAACCATGCTTTAAAAACCTAATATACCAAACATGATTAATTTTATGAGCAAACCAAGTTATACATAACATATTTTAGGTTCTTTGCTTATGTCTGACCAGAGACCAGTAAGTTATGTCTGACTTACTTCAGCAAGTAAGTCCCTGAAACATCTGAAACAGCCTAGAAGCTAGAAGAAGCAGAAAGAATTGGGGACAGAAGAAGACAAGTCCAGAAACACAGGACTCTGTAGAACAAAACCCAAACTGTCAAGAATGTTCATTTTCTTCCATATTATAATACGGTGACTCTATTCATATGTTGGGAAAATTAGCATGACTTAGACCATTCTAAAATGTACAGTATATCAGTAAAAGATACATTGGATCAATAATTTTAATAAGGAATGGAAGAAATTACTATGCTGAAAATCTTACAGAGGATTAAAAACCATTCCCCCCCCCCCCATGGCGTCATTATTTCCAGACATTTTACATCTCTAGTCTTTCTGTGAAAATGAAAGTCTTCTCATTACCTTGGTTTTAGAAATCATTTGTGGGGGAGTAAAGGCCTGGTAACAGTATCTAAACAGCTTGTCTTAAATTCTAAAAGGAAGTATTTCATAATCCAAAGCTGTTCAATTTTTCAGGAAAAAACCTAAACAGTCCTTGGGGAAAAAAACTGTTTTTTCCTGAATTTTCCAGGGCCTTCACATCTCTACTCCATGTATGTGTGTATGGCCAGCATTACAGGTGGCCCTCAGTGCCAAAAATGTTGTGTGCACTCCTGACTAGTTCACTGATGGGGTGCCTCAGGTATTGGATCTGGTTAATGGCACACAGACTCAGCAGAGAGGTAGTGCTGGAGTTGTATAGCAGCAAAAGCATTGGAGCTTGCTGAGCTGCACAGTTAAGATTTAATTCTAGTTATCCAAAAACTGCTTAATGCAAGTTATAAATATGGAGTTTGAAGTACATACATTTCACTTAATTTTTTGCTCTACTCAACTTTACATACAATAACAACACCACAAGTAAAAATATAAAACTTACATCTCATTATCTCAAAAGAAGCTGGACTCTCAGATGAAGGCAGCGGTGACAGTTCCATTTGGATTTTTGGCACCACATTTTGTGATTTAGTGGAACCTTTTTGCTGATTTACCAATTTTCCTTTAGTTGTCTCACTGGAAACAATACGCTGTTGTACCTTCAGCTGATTAACAGCTTTGTTTTTTATACTTTTATGTTCTGGCTAGAGATACAAAAACCTGTCATGCACATTTCACTAGATCCTAAGTGCTGGGCACTTTATATTGGAAACAAAATAAATATTTAAAATATTAATTCAAAATTTTGTTTTACTGTTAGGCAAATTGGCTACAGTGTGACTGTCATGTCTATTGCGTTAAGTGTACAGTATGCTTATACTAATATTCCTCCTGTAGCATTTTAGTTTATCCCTCACACATTTCTTTCCCTTATACCCTTCCCTCCTCTTGGAATTACAAAACACATTGAGTTTTTATTTGTCCCCAAAAATAACACTCAGCTTGTGCAATTGCATCCATATATCTATTTACACTCAATACATTTTTATTTAGAGTACTGTGAAAAAGAGTGGGGGGTCTTAGTTCCTGCTAAAAAAAACTAGCATACAAAATCAGTAAGATGTCTATCATGAATTGGGGCACAGTTGGAGTATTATAAATTCAGAATTTAAATGCAAAGTCAGAATGTTCCAAGAATCAAGGAGATGGGATGGAAAAATGACTAGGAAGAGGGACTTCATACAAGATCGTGGAAGATGTGTACCTCATCAATGTGGTATTAACTTTTATGAACAAACCTGGTAGTACTAAACCAGGAACTATGAGTGACAGATCGTGGCATGGGTAGCAGACACCACCTCGTTGCATAATTATCAATAACAGATTATGCAAACTTCCACTCGAGGTACACACGTTTATTTTCTTCTGCTGCTTTTAACTTACAGAGTAATTCTATGAAGGTGGTGGTGAGAAAATCCATGGTGGTTGCTGGCTTGCTTTGGCCAGGATGGGAAGTGGGGTGGGTGGCCTTTTTCCCTTCTAACCTTTCCTCTTCTCGCATGTACTCCAAAGAGAAGGGATTTACTACAGCAGCTCCAGGTCTGGTATTACCCTGGCCTGTTTTGGGGGAATGAGGGGTTTAGGATCCTGCAGATCCTTGGCCTCCCCTGGCATGCCCCTGGAAAGCCCTTTTACTAGCCCCAGAAGCGCACTGGTAGTGGTACATCAACAGTGCCACACTCAGGAGGCATCAGGTGGTGGACCTCCCTCTCTGCCAGCGAAGTGGGAACACGGAGGGCCACAGCATCCTATGGCCTCTCAGCCACCCTCCCAGGAAACATAGGATTGCTCCCTAAGTTAGGAACAGAGAGTTCTTCTCAGTATTTTGTACAGATTGTTCAAATTTACTACACTGAATTTAGATCCAGAGTTTATACTGGGAAACTGTGTTAAATGATACTACACCTGGGCTGATTAAAATCAGCTCCGCTAAGGGTGTTGCAACATATTTGTAATTATTCCTATGGCAAGCGACTCTAATGAGAAAAGAAGTCCAAGATGGGTGGGAGTTTTTAAAGAAGGAAATTCTAAAGGCACAAAAACAATTCCAACAAGGAAAAAAGGTGGAAGACAACAGAAGAAGCCAATGTGGCTTCACAAAAAGCTTAGAGATGACCTGAAAACAAAAACCACTCATATAGGAAGTGGAAAGAAGGCCAAGTAACAAAAGAATAGTACAGGTAGGTAGCACAGAATTGCAGGGATGGCGTCAGGAAGGCTAAAGCTGAGAACGATCTGAGGTTAGCGAGGGATACTAAAAACAACAAAAAGGCTTTCTTCAGCTACATGCATAGTAAAAGGCAGAGGAAAGAAATGGTGGTTCAGTTATTAAATAAGGATGGCAAAACGATAACAGATGACAAAGAAAAGGCAGAGGTGCTCAATTCCTACTTTGGCTCAGTCTACTTTGGCTCAGATTGATAGGCATATGGTTATGGAACACCTAATTACTTGGATGAGTTGAAATCTCCAGGACCAGATGAACTGAATCCTAGAGTATTATTCTTATTCTTATTATTTATTTCATTTCTATACCACCCAATAGCCGAAGCTCTCTGGGCGGTTCACAAAAATTAAAACCAAAGAGCGCATAATAAAACAATACAAAATATATAGAACATTAAAACCACGGTAAACAATACAACCAGAATACAACCTAGCAGCAGTGCAGGGATTTAAAATACAGATTTAAAACAACAAAGCTAAAAGTCTAAGAGCTAAAATGCTAAAATGCCTGGGAAAATAAGAAGGTCTTCACCTGGCACCGGAAATAATACAATGTAGGTGCCAGGCAAACCTCACCAGGAAGCTCATTCCACAGCTGGGGTGCCACAGCAGAAAAAGCCCTCCTCCTAGTAGCCACCTGCCTCACTTCCTTTGGCAGGGGCTCACGGAGAAGGGCCTCTGAAGATGATCTTAAGGTCTGGGCAGGCACATAGGTATGGGAGGAGGCGATCCTTCAGATAACCTGGCCCCAAGCCGTTAAGGACTTTGAATGTTAATACCAGCACTTTGAATTGGGCCCAGAAATGGACTGGCAGCCAGTGCAGCTGAAAAAGTACTGGTGTAATATGAGCTCATTGGCCAGTCCCTGTTAACAGTGTTGCTGCCCTATTTTAGACCAGCTGAAGTTTCCAGTCTGTTTTCAAAGGCAGCCCCACATATAATGCATTGCAGTAATCCAGATGAGAAGTTATCAGAGCATGGATCACTGTAGCTAGGCTATCTCTGTCCAGATAAGGGCGTAGTTGGTATACCAGCCTAAGCTGATCAAAAGTGCTCTGTGCCACTGAGTTCACCTGTGCCTCAAGTGACAGTTCTGGATCCAAGAGCACCCCCAAACTACAAATGTGATCCTTTAGGGGGAGTGCAACCCCCTCCAGAACAGGTTGAATATCACCTAGCAGGGCAGACGAACCACCCACTAACAGCACCTCTGTCTTGTCTGGATTGAGTTTCAGTTTATTGGCCCTCATCCAGTCCATTACCATGCCCAGGCCCTGATTCAGAACAGCCACTGCCTCACCTGAGTTTGATGAGAAAGAGAGGTAGAGCTGGGTGTCATCCACATATTGATGGCACCTCAGCCCACACCTCTGGATAACCTCCCCCAGCGGTTTCATGTAGATGTTAAACAGCATGGGGGATAAAATACAGCCCTGTGGAACCCCATGGCATAATTGCCATGGTACAGAGCAACCGAGGGTTCCACGGTCTCTCTCCCTGGCCCAGAATGTAACAAGCCGCGAACTACTCGGAAAAGCTCCGCTGGATGACACTGAGAAGATGCAATATTGGTGGAAAAGAACTGTCCCTTTGCCACCCTCACCGCCACAGAGTAGGCTCGATAGTGAGCTCTTACCTGTGTTCGGTCTGACTCAGCATGGGTTTTCCTCCACCTGCGTTCTAGCTGTCTCCCCTCTTGCTTCATTGCCCTCAGCTCAGGTATATACCAAGGAGGTGGCCGGGCTCTGCTCAGAGGGAGAGGGCGCTTGGGCGCAATCATGTCAACCGCCCTAGTCATCTGTGCATTCCACAGAGCAATCTGGGCTTTGACAGGCGCACCAACCATACCAGCAGGAAAATCCCCCACAGACCTCTGGAATCCATCAGAATCCATTAGCCTCTGGGGGCAGACCATTTTAATACGTCCCCCACCCTTGCAGAGGGGGAAGTAAGGATGGACGAAAGTCCCTTACCTGGTCCCGCAGCTTGCTTCGCGGTGAGGGGGAGGCGCTTCGGTTCTCCACCTGAAGTTCAGGCCGGGGGGGGAGGCGCCCCATCCCTCGCCGCCGAAATTCAGGCCGGGGAGGAGCGCCCCGTCTCCCTGGCCGCGAAATAAAAAAGTAAATGTAACCCCACACACACACACACACGTGATAGGCTATGTAACGATTTACGTAGCCTATCACGGCTAGATTTCCAAAGTCAGCCATGATAGGCTACGTAAATCGTTACGTAGCCTATCACGTGTGTGTGTGTGTGTGTGTTTTTTTTACATTTACTTTGTAATGGCGGCGGCGGCAGCCAGTTGGAAGACCGGCCGCCGCCCCTGCCCCCACCAAAATGCCGCCGAACCGCCACTGGGACCCGCCACCGAGAGGGACATTCGCATGAGGCAAGTCCCATCCCGGGGGGGGGACGGAGAATTTCACCGCCAATTTTGGGGGGCTGAATGCGTTGGCATTCGGCCTCCCCAAGATTCGTGGAGAAATTCTCCGCCATCCCTAGGGGGAAGGCTGCCAACAGTCTAAACCTCAAAAGGAAGTGATCTCACCATGACAAAGGGACAGATGTTAATTCCTCCACTTTCAGTTCACTATCCTCCTGCCCAGCCGAGAAAACCAGATCAAGCGTGTGTCTTTTTACATGCGTTGGGCCAATGAAATGTTGGGACAGCCCCATGGTTGTCATGGTGGCCATGAAGTCCCGAGCCGCCCCGGATACAGCGGCCTCAGCATAGAAGATGAGATCCCCCAGGACCATCATCCTAGGGGTCCTCCACACCAAGTCCAAGACCACCTCCGTCAGCTCAGGCAGGGAGTCTGATGGGCAGTGGGGTTGGCGGGGTGGGTGAGTAAAAAAGGAACTGGCAGAAGAACTCTCAGAACCACTGTCTATTATCTTTGAGAAATCATGGAGGACGGGTGAAGTACCAGATGACTGGAGGGGGGCTAATGTTGTCCCTATCTTCATAACGGGCAAAAAGGAGGAACCTGGGAACTACAGACCAGTCAGTCTGACATCAATCCCTAGGAAAATTCTGGAGCAGATTATAAAGCAATCCATCTGTAAGCATCTTGAAAACAATGCAGTGATTTCTCAAAGCCAACATGGCTTTGTCAAGAACAAATCCTACCAGACGAATCTGATCTCATTTTTTGATCAGGTCCCCTCCCTTGTGGACTGTGGGAATGCTGTGGACATAATATACCTCGACTTCAGCAAAGCTTTCGACAGAGTGCCCCATGATATCCCGATGAGCAAACTAGCTCAAAGTGGGCTAGATGAAACAACGATCAGGTGGATCTACACTTGGCTACAGAATCGGACTCAAAGAGTGCTTATCAATAGGATCTTCTCAAACTGGGGGGAGGCAACGAGCAGGGTACTGCAGGGCTCAGACCTGGGCCCAGTGCTCTTCCACATTTTTATTAATGACTTGGAGGAGGAGGTGCAGGGAATGCTGATCAAAGTTGCAGATGACACAAAACTGGGTGGGATAGCTAACACCCTGGAAGACAGAAACAAAATTCAAAGTGATCCTGATAGGCTGGATCTCTAGGCTGAAAACAACAAAATGAAATTTAATAGGGATAAATGCCAAGTTCTGCACTTAGGAAAAAGAAACCAAATAAACAGTTACAAGATGGGGGATACTTGGCTCAACAATACTACAAGCGAGAAGGATCTTGGAATTGTTGTAGATCGCAAGCTGAATATGAGCCAACAATGGGATGTAGCTGCAAAAAAGGCAAATGCTATTTTGGGCTGCATTAATAGAAGCATAGCTTCCAAATCCCGGGAAGTGCTAGTTCCCCTCTACTCAGCACTGGTTAGGCCTCATCTGGAGTACTGTGTCCAGTTCTGGGCACCACATTTTAAGAAGGAAGCAGACAAACTGGAAAAAGGTGCAGACAAGGGCAACAAAGATGATCAGGGGACTGGAAACAAAGCCCTATGATAAGAGTTTGAAAGAACTGGGCATGTTTAGCCTTGAGAAGAGGAGATATGATAGAACTCTTCAAGTACTTGAAAGGTTGTCACGGAGAGGAAGGCCAGGATCTCTTCTCAATCATCCCATGTGCAGGTCACAGAATAATGGGCTCAAGTTACAGGAAGCCAGATTCTGGCTGAACATCAGGAAAAACTTCCTGGCTGTTACAGCAATACGACAATGGAACCAATTACCTAGGGAAGGGGTGGGCTCTCCCACACTGGAGGCATTCAAGATGAAATTGGGCAGGCACCAGTCAGGGCTGCTTTGACTTGGATTCCTACATTAAGCAGGACTCGATGGTCTTCCTCTGCATTGAGCAGGGGGTTGGACTCAATGTCACAGAGAGGAAGGCCCTTTCCAACCCTACTATTCTATGATTCTACGATTTGCTAAGATATTTAAAATAATTTTTCAGTCTCTGAATTAAAAAGTATATTATTATTCCTGCTTAGTAAATTCTATGCTGCTGTTCTGAAAATCATATTCAAGATGTAGTGGAGGCAGAAATTCACTGGTCAATCTTTAAAATGTAAACCCACATAGAATCTATTTTTTTAGATAGAAAAAAATACTGCTTACATGTTCCTTTAAAGTGTCCTGCTTAATTAAGTGTTCAGAAGGTTCCTCTTCACTCTCTGTTTCTGAATCTGAAAGTTCTCTATAACATTTCTTAGCTAGTGCTGCTCTTCTGGGTTGTTTTGATCTGGTTGGCTGTGCATTTTTCCCAGCATCACTGTCATGCTGATTTTTAGAAACTGGTACCTTTAAGAAAAAAATCTGTATCTTGAACACTGTATTAAAAACGTAATGATGACTTGTTTATTAATTAAATATTTCCCTCATCTTATGGCCTCAGCAGGATACTCAAAGCAGCTTAAAAAATAAAATTTGGTTGGGTGGGGGGATGCATAAGGTGATCACAGTGAAGAATTGAACAGCCTATTCCTGGAATTAGTTCACTTGCAAAACTACAATGTTTGGCTTCAGAGAATCTAGATGCACTGGGTTATCACCACTCACTGGGAAATTTCATAAGTCACCCAAAATAAGGTCTAACAGATTACAAGAGAGGGCTGTCAGTTGTGAGGCTGGAGCTCGATACACATTTTGTAGCATTTTAGAAACAAGGGCAATAAATCACAACCATGGCTAAGACAGAAAAAAGATTTGGACGTATGGTTCTTGAAGAGCAGCTCTCCATACTGCTTATCAGATTGAATGGATTTAGCTGAGGTGATCACACTATTTAACTATTTCTTCATGCAAGCAAACTCAGTCTCAATGATGTTAGGAGATAATATCTGAACGTTTTATCTTACCTTATTAAGTATGGTTTTCTTTTGTTGAAATATTTCCTTCATGTTTGGTGATATTGATGATTTATCTGAAAGACAACATTAATTAGAGACTACATCCACTATGAAAATCCGATGCTGTAAAGAACAATATTGTTTAGGAACCTGGAATGTAAGATAAATGAATCAAGGTAAGCTTGTTGTTGTTGTTGTTCAGTCATTCAGTCGTGTCCGACTCTTCGTGACCCCATGGACCATAGCACGCCAGGCCTTCCTGTCCTGCGCTCTCTCCCGGAGCGTACTCAAGTTCATATTCATTGCATCGGTGATGCTATCTAGCCATCTCATCCTCTGCCGTCCCCTTCTCCTTTTGCCTTCAGTCTTTCCCAGCATCAGGGTCTTTTCCAGAGAGTTTTCTCTTGCAAGATTGAACATCCACATCTTGGGAATCAGCGAACTAAAATGGACAGGCATGGGCAAATTTAATTCAGGTGACCATCATATCTACTACTGTGGGCAAGAATCCCTTAGAAGAAATGGAGTAGCACTCATAGTCAACAAAAGGGTGGGAAAAGCAGTACTGGGGTACAATCTTAAAAACGATAGAATGATCTCAGTACGAATCCAAGGCCAACCATTCAACATCACAGTAATTCAAGTCTATGCCCCAACCACTGATGCCGAAGAAGCTGAGGTTGATCGGTTCTATGAAGACCTACAACACCTTCTAGAACTAACACCAAAAAAAGATGTCCTCTTCATCATAGGGGATTGGAATGCTAAAGTAGGAAGTCAAGAAATCACCGGGATAACAGGCAGGCATGGCCTTGGTGTACAAAATGAAGCAGGACAAAAGCTAATTGAGTTTTGCCAAGAGAACACGCTGATCATAGCAAACACTCTTTTCCAACGGCACAAGAGACAACTCTACACATGGACATCACCAGATGGTCAATATCAAAATCAGATTGATTATGTCCTTTGCAGCCAAAGATGGAGAAGCTCTATACAGTCAGTAAAAACAAGACCTGGAGCTGACTGTGGCTCAGATCATGAGCTTCATGTTGCAAAATTTCAGCTTAAATTGAGGAACGTAGGGAAAACCTCTAAACCATTCAGGTATGACCTCAATCATATCCCTGATGAATATACAGTGGAGGTAAGGAATAGATTTAAGGGATTAGACCTGATAGACAGAGTGCCTGAGGAACTGTGGAGGGAGGTCCGTAACATTGTTCAGGAGGCAGCAACACAATCCATCCCAAAGAAAAAGAAATGCAAGAAAGCCAAGTGGCTGTCTGATGAGGCTTTACAAGTAGCTGAGGAAAGAAGGGAAGCGAAAAGCAAGGGAGAAAGGGGAAGATATATCCAACTGAATGCAGAGTTCCAGAGAATAGCAAGGAGAGACAAGAAGGCCTTCTTAAATGAACAATGCAAAGAAATCGAGGAAAACAACAGAATGGGAAAGACTAGACATCTCTTCAAGAAAATTGGAGATCTCAAGGGAACGTTTTGTGCAAAGATGAGCATGATAAAGGACAAAGAAGGCAGGGACCTAACAGAAGCAGATGAGATTAAGAAGAGGTGGAAAGAATACACAGAAGAACTATATAGGAAAGATCTTAATGTCCCTGATAGCCATGAGAGTGCGGTCACTTAACTGGAGCCGGACATCCTAGAGAGTGAAGTCAAGTGGGCCTTAGGAAGCATTAGTAACAAAAAAGCTAGCGGAGAGGACAGTATTCCAGCTGAGCTATTTAAAATCCTAAAGGATGATGCTGTTAAAGTGCTGCATTCAATATGCCAACAAATCTGGAACACTCAACAATGGCCGCAGGACTGGAAAAGGTCAGTTTACATTCCAATTCCAAAGAAGGGCAACGCCAAAGAGTGTTCAAACTACCGCACAATTGCGCTCATTTCACATGCCAGCAAGGTGATGCTCAAAATCCTACAAGCTAGGCTTCAGTAGTATGCGAACCGAGAACTACCGGAAGTACAAGCGGGGTTTCGAAGAGGCAGAGGAACTAGAGATCAAATCGCCAACTTTCGCTGGATCATGAAGAAAGAGAATTCCAGAAAAACGTCTATTTCTGCTTCATTGACTATGCTAAAGCCTTTGATTGTGTGGATCACAACAAACTGTGGCAAATTCTTAAAGTGATGGGAATACCAGACCACCTTACCTGTCTCCTGAGAAACCTGTACGAGGCTCAAGAAGCAACAGTAAGAACCAGACATGGAACAACCGAGTGGTTCAAAATTGGGAAAGGAGTACGACAAGGCTGCATATTGTCACCCTGCTTATTTAACTTATATGCAGAGTACATCATGAGAAACGCCGGGTTGGATGAATCACAGGTCGGAATTAAGATTGCTGGGAGAATTATCAACAACCTCCGATATGCAGACGATACCACCTTAATGGCAGAAAGCGAAGAGGATCTAAAGAGCCTCTTGTTGAGGGTGAAAGAGGAGAGTGCAAAAGCTGGTTTGAAACTCAACATTACAAAAACTAAGATCATGGCATCTGGCCCCATCACTTCCTGGCATATAGAAGGGGAAGAAATGGAAGCAGTGACAGATTTTATTTTCTTGGGCTCCAAGATCACCGCAGATGGTGACTGTAGCCATGAAATTAAAAGACGCTTGCTCCTTGGGAGGAAAGCTATGGCAAACCTAGTCAGCATAGTAAGAAGGAGAGACATCACCTTGCCGACAAAGGTCCGTCTAATCAAAGCTATGGTTTTCCCAGTAGTAATGTATGGCTGTGAGAGCTGGACTATAAGGAAGGCTGAGCGCCGAAGAATTGATGCTTTCGAACTGTGGTGCTGGAGAAGACTCTTACAAGTCCCCTGGACTGCAAGGAGGTCAAATCAGTCAATCCTAAAGGAAATCAACCCTGACTGCTCATTGGAAGGACAGATACTGAAGCTGAAGCTCAAATATTTTGGCCACCTAATGCGAAGAGAAAACTCTCTGGAAAAGACCCTGATGCTGGGAAAGACTGAAGGCAAAAGGAGAAGGGGACGGCAGAGGATGAGATGGCTAGATAGTATCACCGATGCAATGAATATGAACTTGAGCACACTCCGGGAGAGAGCACAGGACAGGAAGGCCTGGCGTGCTATGGTCCATGGGGTCACGAAGAGTCGGACACGACTGAACGACTGAACAACAACAACATCCACTATCTAGGATGTAGGGGCTAGGCAACTTTGGGAGGTCTGGGGGCCAATTTTCAGCCCGTGGGGCCCCCCAGGAGCTGCACTCCAAAATTCAGCAGCGCAAGGGCCAAAAACCCAGGTGGCTTACTGCTGAAATGTGGTGGTAAACTGCAGTGGGCAACTGGAGGTCAGCAGTTTGCTCTGAAGAACTCAATTCTGCCTGGGGAAAAAAGGGAGGCACAGACCCCACTGCTTGGGATTACCTGGAGGAAAGCTGGCAATGACCCAATGGAATGGGAGGAGGAAGTGGGTAAATAGGGGTGGAGCTGGGTGCGACCCAGTGGAGGAGGAAGAGGAAGCCAGTGGAATGGAGCTGGGGAGGGCTGCGTGGGTGTGATGTAGGGCAGCAAGAAAAGGGGAGACCAGGGCTGGGGGCAGGGGGTAGGGAGGCCTGCAATGAAACCCAAAAAGAATGCAAGGAACATGTTTGTATGTGTTTTAGGTGTGGTATGTGTGTGTGTGTGCACATGACAGAGTTAGTTTGGCAGATTTGGAGGCGATCCTGAATAAGAGAGAGAAGTGTGGGTTTGTGCTTGGGGGCTCAGACCAACACCTGCCTTGTATTCAGGTTCTTGGTGTAGTTGTCTTTTAGCCTCACCTATATGCCTTTCTGTGAAACTGGGGTTTTGTGACTGGCCACACTCAACATTGGCAGCCATTTTGTGGACACTTCCCATGACATCATTTTGTGATGGCACCCATGAGACTTTTTCACAATTCCAAATGTGCCCATTGGCCCAAATAGGTTGGAAACCCCCAAAGCATACCATACTGAAAATCCATGAGACAGCAGAATAATAAGACATTTAAGATCACATACTTGTATTTTTCTTTGGGTGTGCAAATTAGTTCTTTAAATACAGGTAAAATCACATTTAAAAACTTGGTAACAAATAGCTTTCTTACTTGCTTCCAGAGTTTTAGAGGTGTTCTGTTTTCTGGTTCTGCTGTAGTCTACTAGTTGAGGTTTAGGTTTTCTATTTGATTCCTTTAGCCAGCTAATATCTGTCTTCGTGTCATCACCTCTATATTCTGTGTCTGTATCACTAAAAATGTGTTTCTTGTTTTTATTTGTTCTGTTCTATAAAACAAAAACATTGATAAACAATGTATATATGATTTGATTTGCAGGAGCCATTCCAGCTATATTAGTTATGATTGTGTCCCTAAACAAGCCCTGCTGAAGTCAACCAAATTAGTCACAACTGACACTTATATGGCTTTTCTGAAGAGGGAAATTAAAGGCAATCTAGTTCATAAAATTGAAATCTCAAGGTATTAGTTCTGTAGTTTCACATTGTACCGTTTTACCACATTGGGCCCAAGAATGAAGGCAATGCAAATGTAGCATAGAGAACAGATGGGGGGGGGTGTGGCGGGAGGTCGGGTCGCAACTTAAAAGACTAACAGTTTTATTGTGAAATAAGTGTTTGTGGATTACAGCCCACCATCAGATGTGTAAAGTGTTTTCCTCAGTTGGCAGCTGTGTGTATATGAGACAGAGGTAGAGAGAAGGAAAAAAGGCAGTAGTCGATTTCTCACATTTTTATGCAGACCCCAAAGTAACAGTGTGAGCCATTTACAGAAGTAATATGAGCTTAGTGAGTGCTATTTAGTGAGTACTTATTACTTGTAAGCAAGTTAACCTATGGATTATACTCATGACCTGCAGATTTTTTTTGTTTTTTTGCAACCTGTGTATAATGTCTTTATAAAATAAACTATTTGTTCTAAATACTGGACATTTTTTAAAAAACAAAGTATTCTCTCTTTTACAAACTTTCTTATCTTGTTTCTTTTGGACTGGTCTTTTTCCTTCATTTTCATGATTCCTGGAACAAATAAGAAATAACTTATGGTAATGCTTACAAGTGAAGTAAAAGTTCTATTTGGATGAATTTGCTTTTTTGCCTGCTTGCACGTCTGGAAAATGACCCACTCTAAGTGTTGGTGTTTTCCTTTCTAACATGCTAGGATAAGTATTTGTACTTATATTCTTCTTATCATCCAATTATATTATAATGGCTTTTGTCTTCTGACTAATAGAAAAAATACACTTACATTTTCTTTGGAAGATCTGTAGAAGCTTCCAGTTTAGTAAGATGGAATTCTTGGATCTAAAACGTAAACACAAAAAATACAACAAACAAAACAAACATTACAATTCTTCTTGAAGTTGATTTTTCTATCCCACTATTTGTAAAGACTTTCACCCAACCAAGCATGGATTTAATTTTTTGTAATGAAATTTATGAAATCAGACTGTACTGTTCTACGAATGACCATGGGCATTTAGTCTAAGTGATTGAAACAGCACAGGAAATACTACAAATGTCATGGGTAAGTGGTGGGGAGGGTGCTGGATACTGGCAGGGCAGAGCTTTTGGATTGCCAGTTTTAATGTAATCGTTTTTATTTGGTGATTTTATATTATTCTCTCCTATGTTTTAATTTTAAGCCTCCTTAACGTATGTCTGATATAAATCTGTGCCGACCCAGCAAGAAATCTCTGTGTCTAAGCAGTCTTCCACAGGCATGTATGATACGGATGTGTATGCAATCTGGATGCACATTCAGGCCCTACTGAATCTAGCTGGATGGGTCTTTTGATGTATTTGGAGATGTCACCAAAGAAGTGTGCTTTATAAAGTAAGAACAAATACAATATCTGTATGGCAAAATGTCATCAATTATACTACATGATGAAAAAAAATACAGGCAAGATAATGTGAAAATGGCATTATTTACATCAGCTGCTATTTCTTCCCTCTTTGTTTTTAGAGAGTTTTAGAGCTTCTATTATAGCCTAAGATAGAAACTGCCATTGGTACACCCCATGGTGGAAAAAATATAACAGTGAACTAAATGACCATTTTCTGGCCCTAATTTCCAAAGCTGCTGCCTGACATAGGCTGCCGCACCCTACCTAATGACAGGGCTGGCCCTAAATTTGATTGTGCTGTTGAAGATTATCTATGTATAATTACTGCCACATGATTTGCTACAATGGTAGTCTTACTCCAAGCTTTATTGTAGGTTCATCAAATCCACTTAGGTTAAAGTTGTAGACATCATCCCTATCAAAAGAAATAAAAATTTATTTAGTGTACTCTTAATACCTAATATATATTCAGACTTGTATGAGACTGATGTTTACTTACACTCGATGTTCAGTAGTTATATTAAGCAGAGTAGTAGTTTTCAAATTTCTAGAACTTCTGTTCTGATTTTTTTTCTAGGCATAAAAGAACAGTTAGAAAAGCAGGTCTGTGGCTCTCAGACTCCTCAACCAATGCAAACTTATTTTAGTTCAACACCCAGAGCAAGGCCATGGTCCCTGAGAAAGTGTCCTAGGGATCACAGGGTGGGGCAGACTCTCCACCCTTCAAGGCTGTAGACACAGCTACGACCTTGAGGGGAGGAAATCTGAGCAAGAATTTCCCCACCTCACCCTTCCCAGGCTCACTGGAAAGCTCCACTGCAACAGCAACCTAGGAAGTGGGTCAGGGAAGGAGAAAGCGGAGAAGACGAGGAGAGATGTGGATACGGTAGATCCATAAAACTCTCTGTTGCTCAGAAAATTGTGGAGAGCCTAACAATATATCTTCCTGTTCTTCATTTGGTGAAAGAAAAAAATCCTTGGTACCCCTAGGCTGTGTACTATTTATGTGTGTGTGTGTGTGTGTGTGTTTTAATCTAGACTCCTTATAAAAGTGGAATTTCATTAAGAAGTTTTATGTCTCTAATTATTAATTAGTGGTTCACAGATATGAAATTTATTATGGGAATGTATATTTTGTTCTAACAAATATATGAGATTTTTAAACAACACTTGTATAGAAAAAAACAACATACCTTGCTAACACTGAAATTAGATTGATTTAAAGATGTGCTACAAGAAAAAATGGGTAAAATATAAAATTCACTTGCAAAGGAATATTTGCTTTGATATATTTTAGAGGAATTAAGTAATATAGTTGAAATTAAAGCTGTAAAATACCATAATTCTAAACACATTACTTGCAAAGTAAATCCTATTATAAGGACAATAAGTGGAACAGGATTGCTGCCATAGCACCAAAAACTGTAAAAGTATCTTTTTTTACAAAAAGTAAAAGCTACTTCCATTCTATTCCAAATTTTAGCAGTATTGTACAGTAAACTCAACTCATTTTATCTAAAAGGTTATTTTATCAGTGGGATTCAATGCTTTCTTTTCTCTTGTGAGAATAGACAGTGTAAGGAAATGTTGTGATTACTGCTCAGGTCTGGGCCCGTTCCCATGACTACTTCTGAAGTAGCATTCGTTATATTGACGAGTGCCTACATGAAGGCCAATAGCACACACAAAATTATTCAAATTTTTTACATTACTGCAAGTCCGTAAAAGCCATTCTTGCAGCATGGTGCGAAAACCCCAGTCCACATAGACTTCCGAGTGTGGTGCTGGGGTTTACACAACTTCTTCAGTGCATGACATTTGTAGCTGGAAGTAAGAATGGATGATCAGTTCATTTAGAATTGGTACTGGCTCATTTAATCTAGGGCTGACCCAAAAGGGGTGGGGGGGCTCTGCAATTTTTTCTCCCTCCTGCTGAAAATGCCTTCCTTGGTTTAGATTGTTTTTTTTAATACGGGTGAAAAAAAGGCCAAAAACTATTTGCCCATTGAACATGAAAGCAGCAACTCTTGCACACACTCTGAATTGGCTTTGTGACATTATAAGGTACCCATATCTGATTGGCTATGTAGCATCATGTCATCACCACACTGACAATAAACCTGATTGCTTAGGGTCACACTGCCAGCAGGAAGAGAACTATGTTCTTAACAAAAATGAAGCCTAAGTATCTACTGAGAGGGGTAGCAAACAGGCATGGAAAAGGCAGGCATTTGAGGTGTTTTGAGGAACATTTTGGCCTCTCAAAAGTCCCCATTCATGCCAAATGTTCACTTTTCTAACATTCCATACAGCCCTGGTTTAAGCCATCAACAACATTGCACCGCTTTGCTGAAATGGCCTATTCCCACTGGATGTGCTTCATTGTTCTGGCTAATAAACTGAATTCATTCAGACTGATGACCCAAACTGTTTAAATATACCTTTTGTATTAATGATATTGATATCAAAAGTGCTGCCTAGAAGGGTGGGCAAAAATGAGGCAGAACCATTCAATCCTTTGTACCTACTTTCTTGTTGCACAGAATAGCTGCTTCATATCTACTTCTAATTCTTAATGCCCTAACAGCTGTAAAGGATTCCATTACACAGGAACCCACTGAAACTATTACAAAAAGAAATAAACATACAATACCTCCTGTTAGAAAATAGCTGGCACAGTTTTCTTGCACTTTTTGCACCATCCTTTTCTTTATACCTGTTGCTGATTTTACTTATTAACATTTCTGCTGCTTCAACCATTTCTTTTGATTTTGCTTTCTGAAAGATTTTGGAAATAACTTATTCAATATACCAGAAAATCTAACTAGCAAAATAACATAGCATTTGGAATGTCTTTCTGAAATCAAAGCTTTCTGCAGCTTTCTGCCCGAATTCATAAGAAATGAAGGTACCTTCCCCTCCACATCCCTCAAAGGATCTAGTTGGAAAACATAAAGACAATTCTTACAACATGCAAGGAATATCTAAACCACTACAGCCATTTGTATTTATGATACTGAATTTAATGGAGCAGAATTTCAACCACAAGCACTGTTTTCTTGTGACATCCATCCAGTCCAACTTAAGTGCTATGAAGTAGGGGTGTGCACCTCTTCAGACCGAACTCTGAGCAAATGGCACAGGATCTATTTCCAGAAATACAGGGAGCTGCTATTTTTTAAATGGTGACTCCCCGGAATAAGAAGGCTGCTGGCAGGTGTCCTGAGGGTCCAGGTAAGGAGTTGAGGGCTCGCGCAGTGTCTGGGCAGGGGGTGGGGGGAACGGGATTCATTCATCTGTATCCTGCTTTGGCTCTGGAGGCCGAAGCAGGTCAGCACCCCCACCGAAGCAAATTGGGCCTGCCTTGGAAGTCCTGCAGTGGCCTCTGAGGCAGATCAGGAGGTGCCTGCACAGCCCTACTATGGAGTTGTTTTTCTTAGCCCCTTCTCTCATTAGCCCTTCCTTTCTTCAGGCCTCCTACTCCATATATTTCACCCTCTTTCTCCGTTCATTGCCTATTTTGCACAACTGCTTTGGCCACCTGGCCTCTGGGCTCCCTGCTTCTTAGCTATCGTACCTCCTGGGATCTCTTCCTAGCTCCAGCCCTCCTCACAAAACTATGCATGTTCCTCAGGTGGTGAGCCTTTAATCCCAGCCAGGCAGACCAAATTTTCTTCCCTTACAGAAGATGGACATCAAACATTTTTGACATCTTTTTTCCCTTGAGCAGCTGGAAGCTTCATGTACATTCTGTGCTTTCACAGAAGTTCAACCAATTGGGTTTAGACTTCTTCCCTGCAGGCCAGCTTCCCAATCAACACTGCTCTCAAGCTATTTTTTCTGCCCCTTATTTCCTGTGAGGAGAAAAACAACTGAAGGGTGTGCAATTCTCATCAGGAAAACTGTCCCCACAGAAAGGGTTAAGCACGCCTCCCACCTGCTGCTTTTTGATTAACCCTCCTGTCTGCATTAAAGACAATCCTAAGGTGGTGGTGGTGGTGGAGAGATCCATGGTACAGGAGCCACCACTTCCTAAGCCTTGTTGGCTCATGCCAGCTAGGGCAGAAGGTGGTGGTAGGGCAACTAATTTTCCTTTGGGCTTGGCCCCCATTGCCTCTAATGGGAGGGAATGTACTATGCCAGCTCTTGGGCTACTGTAGTTTTTGGCTCTGTTTGGGGGCATGTCAGGGGAACACAGGGCCTTAGGATCCTGTAGAACCTCAGCCACCTCTGACACCCTCCCAAACCATCCTGGTTTGGACTCCACTGCCAACACAGCAGTACCAGCGGGAGAGCCACAGCGGAGGAAAACTCCACTGCCGTCCATGGAAGTCCATGATGGCCTATGGGACAACTTTCCAGAGAACCTACCAGAACTGCAGCTTAAACTATGTATTTCTAACCAAATAAGACTTTATGTTATTTTGTAGTAATTTAAATCAATTAATGAGGAAATACAGATGTAAAGATGTTTACTTGATACGGTAATAACATACTAGATATTTTATATGCAAAAAAAATGACTTTGATTTGCAAGTAGAATAGTAACTCTGAGGTTGCTTTGCCTTTTAACGTTTCACCTGATCAGTTTTCGTATTAGCAATTTCTTTTCCAGAAGAAGATACATCAAAGCCAGCATCATCATTGGTTTCAATATTTAATTTTGAGTGCCTTGAATTTACTAGAGAACTGTCATTCATTCTGGTTTCATTAAGTGATATTTCAGGTTTACTGGAAACATTCTTTCTGCTGCTACTTTTTGATATTTTCTCATCCAAATCCTTAAAATTGTTCCATGACTCTGCACTGTTTATTTTGCCATTTTTCACTAGTGTTTTGTTTTCATTGTGCTGCTGCTCCAAAATTTCTCCATTGCAATGCTGTTTGTTTCTCAGCTCTGAAGAAGTCATTTCAAATATTGAAGAGAAAGCTCTTTGCTTTGCAGCTCTATCACTTAGATTAGGAGCTAATACAAAAACAAAATATTTGAAGTTAAAAATGGGAGTTTTAAAGAAAACCTTATTTAACATTTTCTTTCTTTCTTTCTTTCTTTCTTTCTTTATTACATTTCTATACCGCCAATAGCTGAAACTCTCTGGACAGTTCACAACACTGATAATACTTCTTATAAACAAAGTGAAAGTTTAACCTTGATGGAATGCACCTCCCAATGCACTAATACTCTGCTTGTTACAATGTGTTATTATTGTCTCAGGCACCCAACACATCCGTTTTCTCTGCGTTTTAATTTCAGCAACAGAATTTTCCAGAATGCCAGGTAATCTTAAAAAAAAGAAGCAATCTTCATTTTATCAACAAACACTTCACTGATATTTATTGTCAAATATAAAATACTTATATTCTATTTTTTAAAAAGATGTCCCAATTTTTTGTGGGGTGGGGAGAACTCAGCTGGGGTTTAACTGCTCTGCCTGCTAAGCCCTTACCAACTTGTTGCAGGACTGGGCAGCCCTAGCTCCCTTGGGAGTGGTTGTCCTGGAAATGAGGATGGGGGGAGAGGCAGCTTCCCATCTCTCTCTCATATCTTCTGCAGGTATTGCCGTGGGGCGCCTAGGCATACACACTTAGTGACACAGTTGGAATACTGATGGGGAAGGAAGAGGTAAGTGCTGTGCTTTGAAGAAGTTATAGTCCCTGCCTGCTGTTCTAATAATATGTCTGAATTTACAGTTTATGGAAAGGAATAGCCTGCTTTAGCTGCCTTCAAAAAGAGAAAGATAGCAAGGTAGAGCTGCAAGTTGTAACTTGTGAAACTTGTTTGAGCACCACAAAAAGAAACTAATAGCATTTCTACACAAGGCTTTTATTGCTCGTGACTGGTCACTCATGGAAGTTTGCATGTCCTTTCCACAATGTCATCAATCTCCAGGGCGTCTCCGCACTTTCTGACCTTTATCCCAGTTTTTAAAAGAGAGGGGATAATGCAGTAATAAATGTTAATCCGCTTTAATGGCTGTGTGAAATTGCACAGTTCTGCTATAACACAGCACCATCTAGTGGCTGTATAATGAAACATGTAGAACTTGCAAGCAAAGAAAGTCCTGAAAAAAAAATCTTTCATGAGTGACTAATCACGAGCAATAAAAGCCTTGTGTAGAAATGCTATTAGTTTATTTTCGTGGCGCTCAAACAAGTTTCACAAGTTACAACTTGCAGCTCTACCTTGCTATCTTTCTCTTTTTGAAGGCATATGAAAAATTCTTCCTGAAATGAAATCAGCGCTATACACCAGTCGATTGCTATTAGAATCAGTTAGCAATTATATTTACTATTTATTGCTAGTACTTACAATGATTTGTCACTTTTGTCTACAGGCTGAGAATCAGGAACAATATCTCTTAATTCATCTACGTGAAACACAGATATCAAATTAGACATTAAATACTAATCTTGTTGAAGATTTTTATGCAAATATAAAAACAATTTTAAAACAAGATTGGTGAAATGTGTTGAGCTACTTGCCTGATTTTTGTTTTCCATTGGTGTCCACATCTTCCTCGTTGTGGAGCACTTTTTCAACTGGAATTTGCTATATATAAATGTAACAGGAAATTACTGATATAATTAGCATGCATATTGGTTTAACTTAAATCTCTTTCCCAAATATTGTTCAAACAGCTGATGGAGTTCAAGTTCAAAATATATAAATTCTCAAAAGATGAAAAAATCAATACCTATTCTAATAAAACCTTTCAAAACAAATAGTTTAAATCCTGTAAGGCAGAGGTATGGAGGAATAATGGTGGTGGGGGGGAGGGGATGATATTCTGTCTTGTTTTTCATTCTTTAATAGTCCTCAAAAGAAAATAAAGTTTCAGTTAATATTGTAGGTGGTTAAAGTTGAAAGCTCTAGACTATTTAAAGAATTGCCCATGGCTTGTTGTTAGGTTTGCAGGTCATGGAACACCAAAGTGATGGCCACCAATTTGGATGGTTTTAAAAGGGAATTAAATGAAAGTAAAAACAATGAGCGCACAGCTCATGTGCTCAGCAAATCCCCGCAATTCCTGGGTTAAGCAACCCAAGAATTGCCACCATCATGTGTAAACTGGGTCATTATACTAATGCAAGGCAACTTTGTGTATACAAAAATATCTAATGAACTGATGTATCATTAGGATCATGAACTACTTGCTCATTATGTCATCTTTGCACAGATCCAATAAGAGCAAAAATAACGGTCAACTCATGGTGTGGAGAAAGTGGATAGGGAAACATTTTTTCTCTCTATCATAATAGTAGAACCCGGGTTATCCCATGAAGCAGATGGGTGGGAGATTCAAGACTGATAAAAGGGGAGATTCAAGACTGATAAAAGGAAGTACTTCTTCACACCACCCATAAACTAGGGAATTCACTACCACAAGATGTAGTGATAGCCACCAATTCGGATGGCTATTACTATTACTAATGTTATTTCTATACTGCCAAATAGCTGAGGCTGGGCGGTTCACAACTCACAAAAAATACAACCACATTATAAAAACCACACATTATTACATAATACAACAGTATAATAAAACTCAGGCTAAAAATTCTTGACATACAAAATTTAAAACAATTTCAATAGCTAAAAACAATTTCAATACACAATTTTAATAACAGACCTATTCAAGACAGCTGACATAAGTGCCCCATCATATGCCATTAAATGCTTGCGAGTAGAGGGCAATCCCAAAAGCTCCGCTGGGTGGCACGTGGAGGATTGAATAGAGGCAGCAAAAAGTTGTTTCCTTGCTGCCTTCCCTGCCCCTTAAAAGGGGATTAGAAAATTTATGGAGGATAAGGCTATCAATGGCTACTAGTCCTTCCGCCTTCCAACGCTTCCTCCAGCATCATCCCAGAATGCAGGGCACAGAATAATGGGCTCAAGTTACAGGAAGCCAGATTCCGGCTGGACATCAGGAAAAACTTCCTGTTAGAGCAAGACGACAATGGATCCACTTACCTAGGGAGGTGGTGGGCTCTCCCACACTGGAGGCATTCAAGACGAGGCTGGACAGCCATCTGTCAGGGATGCTCTGACTTAGATTCCTGCATTAAGCAGGGGGTTGGACTTGATGGCCTTGTAGGACCCTTCCAACCCCACTATTCTATGATTCTATGATCCAGCATGGCTCTTCTTATGTTCTTATGCCTTTGGGAAATTACCTGTTTAGTCTAAAAGAAGCATAGCACTACTGCTCCCCCAGGCTGCTGACCTGCCCATGTCCCCCAGTGATATGAAGAACTCCTAGCCATGGGCTTTTCCAGCATCATAAACCTTGTCCCAGAGGGCCCACGGGGAAATGGGCGGCTCTTTGCCAGCTTCAGCCAAGACCAGGGATACTTTGTAAGCTTCCGTGTAGCTTCGGGTTGGACTCGATGGCCTTGTAGGCCCCTTCCAGCCCTACTATTCTATGATTCTATGATTCCCAATTATTTGAATCTACCCTAATTTTCGCAAATATGTAATAGTTAGGGATGTCAGAGAATTCCGCCATGGATCTCAGGGAGGCCGAATGCCAGCGCATTCAGCCCCCCCGAAATCGGTGGTGGAACGGTCTGCCCCCCCCGCCCCCCCCCCGGGACGAGACTTACCTGGGGCGGATCTTCCTGGCGGCGGGGGCTCCGGTGGCGGTTCAGCGGCGGCCGGTCTTCTGACCGGCTGCCGCCACTGCCATTTCCAGTTTTTTTTAAAAAAAAGACATGATAGGCTACGTAAAGATTTACGTAACCTATCACAGCTAGGTTTAAAAAAAAAAACCGTGATAGGCTACGTAAATGTTTACGTAGCCTATCACGGCTGACTTAAAACAACAACAACGCGCGTACGCAAATGGCGGCGGCCACGTCCGCCTCCATTTGCGTTCCTTATTTTGGCACGTCTTAGTCTACATCAAGATTTACGTAGACTAAGACGGCGAAAATAAGGGGAACGCAAATAGCGTAGCTGTCAGGGTGGACACTGAGCCCATAGAATCCCAGAGTAGTTCTGATGCTGAGGAAGAGCAGTCGCTCCTTCGGGAGAGGAGCGTGCTCCTTTTTTCCCAGGACCAACAGCAGACGGAGATTCCTCCCACCCACATTCCTAGTTTAGAAAGCAGTCCAGGGAGTGACTCAGCACAGATAGCAGACTGGGGGGGATGCGCGTCGCAGACGCACAGAGCGGCGCCAAATGGTTCGTGCTCAAAGAATGGTTGTGCCCAGAGGATCCAAGGGAAAAGGGGAGGGATTCTCCCTAGTCCTTATATTCAGGGGTCTGCCAGTAATTGCCCTTCAAACGGGGACCAACTGTTCTAACTTAGGGCATAGGGATGCTGCTGCTCAGATCTAGTTGCTACCTGTAGAGCTGTTAAGTTGTAAAAGAAGAATAAAGATTTGAAAAGAATCCCTTTGTCTGTGTCTGGACTTGGCTACTGGATTAGACTGAGAGCCTTCCAAGGAGCCCTTGACAGCTAAAAAAGGAGCGCGCTCCTCTCCCGAAGGAGTGACTGCTCTTCCTCAGCATCAGAACTACTCTGGGATTCTATGGGCTTAGTGTCCACCCTGACAGTAGCGTCCGTAAATCTTGATGTAGACTTAAGACGTGCGAAAATAAGGAATGCAAATGGCGGCGGCCGTGGCCGCCGCCATTTGCGTACGCGCATGTTTTTTTTTAAGTCAGCCGTGATAGGCTACATAAACATTAACGTAGCCTATCATGGCTGACTGCAGGGACGCAAATGGCGGCGGCTACAGCCGCTGCCATTTACGTCCCTGCTAGCCATCGGCCGGATGTCCGGCTGCTGGCGGAGCCGGCTGGCAGCTCCGCAGAATCCCTGCGGAGCACAGCTAGCCAGCCAGAATTCCTGGGGGGGGGGAGGAACGGAGCGCCTCCCCCCCCGTCCAGGATTCCGGGGGGAGGGAAGGAGCACCTCCCCCCCCACCATCAACATAATCCGTGAAAGGTAAGTGACTTTCGTACATCCCTAGTAATAGTTACCTTTTCTACAGAATTATTATTTTTTAGAGACTTGGTTACAGAACAAACAGGCACATAATCATCTTCCAAACTGAAATTCATTGTTCTTCTCTCAGGTATTGAGACAATATCTACTCTTCCCACAAAGCTTGTCATTTGAAGAGGTGTTTTAATCCGTCCTTTTCGTGGAGTTGCTGGAAATAAAGCCGCATTTCGGTTATATAAATGAAGTTTGTTGTGCTTTGTGTTGTTTGCACCAAAATTACAGTAAATAGACTTACTATGGACTTCATAATCTTATGGGATGGGGGATGGCCAAGATGACTGCTCAGGATCCCTTCTAACTCTGTGATTTCTGTGAACAGAGCTATCAGTGTGGGTTGCCTGAGGCAATGCCTCTTAAGACCTGACTAAAAAGATTGATAGCCCATAATATTCAGGTGATGTGACACAATGGGAGCTAAGAAGACCCAAGAAGGTATGAGTGATGAGTGGAGATTAAGATGGACAAAAGTCTGACCTGATGTAGGGCAGCTTCATAAGTTCCCAACCACCCCTTAGCCAAGCTGCTCACCCGATAATGCCATAGTGGGTTGCAGCATGTACCGGCTCCTCTTTTGAATATTCAAGCTGCAGCGGGTGGGTGCTGTGGCTTATTGTGTCATGCAAACCCGGTCAGGATGGCTTATGCAAGGGTTACCCTGAGTTAAACAACCCAGAGTTAAACAACTCAAACAACCCATGATTTCTTATTTAATCCTTAAACAACCCAGGCATTGGCTGTAACATGCAAACCAAGTCTCTGTGTGTGAGCAGCATGTGGGTGTCATCACCAACACAGCCCAATTGGTGGGGTCAGGCAGTGTTTCCATAAAACCTGGGGGCATGTCTGTTGTTTTCGCACCACCGAGGGATATTCTGTGTTCTTCCCCCTTATCTCCTGGGCTGAGAAGGTATGTGATACGGCAGCAATTCTACCAGTGCAGCAGCAACATATGTTCCCCCTCCCTCCAGCATACTAGGAGTATAAAGTAGGGATGGCGGAGAATTTCTCCCTGAATCTTCGGGGGGCCGAGTGCCAACGCATTCGGCCCCCCGAAACCGGCGGTGAAATTCTCCGCCCCCCCGCCCCCCCCCCCCCCCCGGGATGGGACTTACCTTTGGCGAATGTCCCTCCCAGCGGTGGATCCCGGTGGCCATTACAAACTAAAGTAAAAAAAAAACAAAAAACCCCGTGATAGGCTACGTAACGATTAACGTAGCCTATCACAGCTAGATTTCCAAAGTCAGCTGTGATAGGCTACGTAAATCGTTACGTAGCCTATCACGGGTGACTTTGGGGGGGGGGAAGCACGTACGCAAATGGCGGCGCCCCATGGGCGCCGCCATTTGCGTTCCTTATTTGGTCCCAGTAGTCTACATAAAGATTTACGTAGACTACGGTGAAAATAAGGGCGCCGCCATTTGCGTACACGCCTTTTTTTTCCCCCAAAGTCACCCGTGATAGGCTACGTAACGATTTACGTAGCCTATCATGGCTGACTTTGGAAATCTAGCCGTGATAGGCTGCGTAAATCGTTACGTAGCCTATCACGGGGTGTTTTTGTTGTTGTTGTTGTTTTACTTTTGTATTTTGCGGCCGGGGAGACGGGGCGCTTCTCCCAGGCCTGAATTTCGGCCGGGCGAGGCGGGGCGCCTCCCCCCCCCCGACCTGAATTTCAGCCGGGCGAGGCGGGGCGCCTCCCCCCCCCCGGCCTGAATTTCGGGGGGAGAAGCGAAGCGCCTCCCCCCACCACGAAGCATGCTGCGGGACCGGGTAAGTGACTTTCGTACATCCCTAGTATAAAGTTGCTCCACTTGAGATCTTATGAAAGGTATTTTATTTCTTGTTTCCAGTTGATCATAGCTGTGGCCCAGGTGTGATAACAGTTTGTATAGTGAATATTAAATAGTAATAAAAACAAATTAGTTAATGGCACATTACAACATCTCATCTAACTTACAAGTATTAACCAGTGGTAATGGACTCCTCATAGACAATCTGCCACTGGATGGCACAATCATCGATGCCTCAGACATTTTCCTTTTAGCTGGGGTAATCTTAAAATAAAATAGAAAAGCATAAATTTAAGGTAACATTCATTTGTTTAACCATGCCATGTAGAATATGCCTTCCTCCGTTACAATTTAATAAATAAACGTACTTTGGATTGAACTGTTTGGAAGTCCATTGTGTTAGCTTTTTCATTCAGATTTTTCTGTGTTTGAGGATATTGGTTTCGTAGGGAATAACTACCCTTTTCTTCTAGTGGTTTAACATTTTTTTCTTTCAATGGTGATATTTGACTTTCCGGCACAAGGACCTGTTCAGTATTTTTTTTTTTAAAAAAGTAAACTCCTAGTTAAATTCTTAACACATTATTAAAAACATTTCAAATAAAAGTCCCAGACCTCACCAAGCAACAATGAAATCAACAAGCACAACTGTTCTGACCACTGTAAAGTGCTTTTTAAATTCCAGGGGTAGTATCCAATGTTAGTTGTAGGTTGAGTAGACCTATTGAAATGAATAGGACAAGTAAGTTTTGACTAACTTCTCATTCATTTCAATGGGTCTACACTACATAGGACTAACATTGGATACTACCCCAGGAATGTAAGCAATAGTTTGCAATGCAACAAGAGTGCTACAGTTCAGAATTAGTAAATTAAAAACCTGCTGTGGATTTCCAGTTCAGAGCTAAAGACTGCTTACCCACATTAATTAGTACAGGTACCCCTTTAGAGTGCAATCCTATAGAAGTAAGAAGTAAGCCTCTGATCTTGGAGGCTTCTAGGAATCCTGTGCCTTGCTGGGCTGCTGGTGGCAGGAGCAACGGAGGCAATTTTCACCTCTCCATCCTCCTTTTTTATTTTATCCTCAAGATGAGCCTCTGAGCCCATCTAGAGTAGTTGCACTGCCAGGAGTGGGACTGGAGAAGCAGCAGGATACAGAGGATCCTGGCTTCTCCTTTCCCCTCATCACCCACCAGAACACTCACTTTTTCTTCTTGCCAAAGTCACATTTGCAACCTCAGGAAGCAGCTGCCGCAGTTCTTTCTGTGGTGGCTGGGAGGGGGGAGGGAGAGGAACCCAGAGGCCAGGTGGCTGAGAAGGAACAGATTTCAAAAACTGAGGGATATATCCAAAAGGTTGTACCCAGTATTAGTCTAATCTGATCCCTATTTATTTCAATGAGTCTCCTCTAAGTAAGACTAACACTGGATACAGCCCTGAATAATGTTGGCTCAGAGTGAAATAGAGGGCAGGCAGTTGCTCTCTTGGTGCAGCATTTACCGCACCAGGAGTGGGACCTCTGGGGCTCTCCAGAGACGCTGCTAGTATTGCTGAGGGGTCTCTAGAGCACATGCTCTAGACAGGCCTGCAGCCCCTGCTTTCCCACTGCAGCAAATGCCACAGTGGGAGAGCAGCTGGCCTGGCTTTCTGGAGCACCCACTGGAAGTGGCGGGCCCTCCTGGTGGCGGGAGAGTGTGCAATTCACTCCTGCTCCTGCTCCACCACCTGAGGTGAGGGATTAACCCCAGCTCATGGGAGGGCTGGCCCTGGGGAAGTGTCAGATAAGCAGGGATTTCCCTGTATGAGAACACTGTGTGTGTGTGTCCCCATAATCATAGGATCTGGGCATGCATATCTGAACTGTGAGTAAAACAGCAGCCTCAAAAGCAAATATGCACACACCAAGATCCACCTGTTTTTGCTGGGATTTATGCGGGCAGATAAGTGCCAGCTGGTGGCCTGTGAATACCTTTTTAAAAGCAACCTGGAGATTTTCATGAGAAAGAGTTTTGTGTAGACAGAGAAATTTTAAAATGTGTACCATCTGTAGCTACAATGTTCCTCTTCCACATTTATTAGACAGAGGCTTGCCCTTAGGTAATTGAATAGTTCACTCTCTTAACTAAATTATATACCTGCGATCCACTTTCATCAAAAATTACATGCACTGTTGTTTTGGCAACCGACATAGTATTCTTCCTTGTAAATCCCTAAAAAAATGCAAGAAAGAAATATTTCACAGTACAAAATACAAAAGAAAGCTTGTAATAGGTTTAAAAGGCCTCATTTTTCCAGTTTAGATTCTTTTTATTTACAGTAAAGAAATAATGTAATTTTCAGATTATGAAGTATCAGGCCCTTGGTCAGAACTGGAATGTTTTGTTTTATTTTCTATTGGGAAAAATCCACTAATTAAAAAAAAAGCTGGAGAAATGCCTTCTAGGGATGTACGAAAGTCTCTTACCTGTATCGAAATTTGATTCGCGGTGGGGGGGAGGCGCTCCGTCCCTCCCCCCAAAATTCTGGGCATGGGGGTGCTCCGTCCCTCCACCCCCGAATCCTGGCCGGCCGGGCCACAAATGGCGGCGGCCGTAGCCGCCGCCATTTGCGTCCCTGCAGTCAGCCGTGATAGGCTACGTAAATGTTTACATAGCCTATCATGGCTGACTTAAAAACAAACAAACCGCGCGTACGGAAATGGCGGCGCCCATGGGCGTCGCCATTTGTGTTCCTTATTTTGGCACGTCTAGTCTACGTAAACATTTACGTAGACTACAGCGAAAATAAGGGGAACGCAAATAGCGTAGCCATTTGCGTATGCACGGGTTTTTTTTTTTTCACTCAGCTGTGATAGGCTACGTAAACATTTACGTAGCCTATCATGGTATTATTTAAAAATCTAGCCGTGATAGGCTACGTAAATCTTTACATAGCCTATCACGTTTTTGTTGTTGTTGTTGGTTTACTGGAAATGGTGGCACCGAACCGCCGCCGCAGCCACCAGGAGGATTTGCTCAAGGTAAGTCCCGTCCCGGAGGAGGGGAGACAGTTTCGCCACTAATTTCAGGGTGACATCCCTACTTCAAACAAATGATCTGCAATGCCTTCCCTATTAATTTTCCTGTCATTTGCATCTCATTGAAAAGTGGCATTATAAGTTCAGGACAGTGTATCTGAAGAACTGGGCATGCAATTTTTGTGAGGGCAAGATTTTCTAAATTGTTATTTTACAAGTTCGTTCAGAACCCAGTAGTATTGTAGATTGTTCCCTATTTAAAATGCAAGTTATTGTACATCTGTCTGGTCTAACAAGTGGTCCTCCTCCATTTTGTGCAACTGAATTACCTGCATACCTTGTGCAACAAGGCACCACATTTTTTTATTTTGTGACAAGTCCACAATAACTGCTAGGAACTTCTTGCTTTATAATTGGGACACTTACCTTCAACTGCTTATATGCAGCTTTTACTTTGGGAATAATTTGTGATACAGGAAGAACAGGAGAACCAATTATGAAAACACTAAACAGTGGTTCATCATTTCTGTTTCAGTTAGGGGTGTGGGGGGGAGAGAAGATTTGATTTTACCTGACATTTAGTTTCACCATAAACTTTCTTTGCTGCATCCACAATTTCCAATGCAGAATCAAATTGCAGTATTATTTTCTCCCCTTCCTGGATACCCACAGACATAGGATTGTTTAGATGAATTGTTAACAACTTCTTTTTGTCTTTTTCTATATAAAAATGAAACATATTCATTAGTATTAAATGGTTAAATGTATTTGCTTTGTAAAAACTGAAAAAGCACACAACACCCGGATAAATGAGGCCTTAAAAGCAAATACGTGTGTGTGTGTGTGTGTGTGTGTGAAGAAATTAGCAAAGATCTTTCCATTGGCTCATTACTTCACCCTTAAATAAAAACAGCAATTTGAGAATAAGAAATGAATTAATGTGCTCCAGTACCTTCAATAATGTATGTTTCAACGTCTTCCTCAGGTACGCACACAGTTTCCCACTGATGACCCTAAAAATAATATTTGTGGAAAAATGTTGAAAACTCTTGTACTGTTCTTAGTTTAATATCCTATTAGAATATATATACTGCTAAAGAGCAACTAGTTATCCTGGAGGACTACATTGTGAAGTGTGTGAAGGACAGTGGAGCAGGACCTCAACCAAGTCCCTCTGAAGTAACCTATAACATCTGTTACATCTTTAACTAGGCATGCTAGGAGGTGGTCACAAGGCAGCTTCTGCCTCAGTCAGTTCCCACATTGCTGATCATTTGCATTGCAGATGTTATTTTTTAATGGTAATAAAGTTGTGGCCCACAATAACCCAATACATGTGTCTTGCCTCTTTACTCCATGTGTAGGTGCAACAGCAACAGATGACATCTCTCTACATCAGGGATGAGCAACCTTTTAACCCCTCAGGGACAATATTTTGAGGGATACATACCATTGGGTGCTGAGACCAGGTCTTGTGTCCCCACCCCCACTCTCTCTCTTTCTCACACAGACACACACACACCAACATTCTCACTCTGTCCCCCCCACTCACTCACATACTCTCCCACTCTCACACCCATTCATACACACTCAATCCTCCCTCCCCACTCACACACTGTCTCCACCACTCATTCACACACTCTCATCAGGACAACAATGACAGGGGAGGTTTAATTCTTCTCTCCCACATGATCTCAATGAAGATTACCCCATGCTGCTTTAGGCTTTTTCAGATGCCATGGGCTGACCACCTCATCTTTTTTGTACATTTTTTTTTGTAAATTGCATTTCTGGGCATTGCAAAAAGATCTATCTCAGGTCTACCCCGCTTTCTGAAGATCATTTTTAGAATTGTCTTGGCTAGTTGCCATTTGTGGGAACACTGGTGATGGTGACTGAGAGTCTGCTAGGACACTGTTTGCTCCAGAGATATGGAGAGCCATCAGACAAATGGCTCTCACAATGACCCGGTTGTAAATGTCCATGGAGAGATGAAAGAGACCTGGGGAATGCATTCCCCCTTCTTGTTTAGGTACCATAAAATCACAGTATTGTCTGTGAGAATCTGAATATGTCAATGTAGAAGATACGGCTCGAAGGCACATGGTGCCTTCCAAACCGCCATTAACTCCAGGAAATTTATGTGGGAGGTAGTCTCTGTGGAGGACCAGAGACCTTGCGCTTGTAGAGGTCCGCTGTGGGCTCCCCAACCTAGTAAGAAAGCATCTGTCATCAGGACCCTGGACGGAAGAGAGGGGAGGAAGGGCATCCCCTGGATCAGAAGTGTGGAATTCATCCACCACGTCAGGCTGGAAGTTACCTCCACCGGTCCACAGTCAGGCCCATTCACAACTGACACTGACGCTGCCATGTGGTCTAGGAAACATTGAATGTTGTGTACCCTGGTGCGGTGCTCAAAATATATCAAAGTGGCATGGTTGACTAAGTCTGTGATGCAATTTGAGGGAAGATATGCCTGGCCACTCCTGGTATTGAGAATAGCCCCTATGAACTGTACTCTTTGCATGGGAGTCAGATGGGATTTCTCCCTGTTTATCCTAAGTAGGGATGTACGAAAGTCACTTACCTGTTCACGGATTATGTTGGTAGTGGGGGGGGCGCTCCGTCCCTCACCCCGGAATCCTCGCGGGGGGGAGGCGCTCCGTTCCTCCCCCCCAGAATCCTCCGAGGCCGGCTGTGCTCCGCGGCAGCTCTGCGGAGCAGCCGGCCAGGCCCGGCCAGGCCAGAGCCATCCACAGCCAGATTTCTGGCCGTGGAGGGCTCTGGGTTAAAAAAACAAAACAAAACCGCGTATGCAAATGGCGGCGGCTACGGCTGCCGCCATTTGCATTCCTTATTTTTGCCCTCTTAATCTACGTAAATATTTACGTAGACTATGACGGCGAAAATTAAGGGGAATGCAAATAGCGTAGTGGGCGCTATTTGCATCCCTTTTTGATTCCCCGTTTTAGCCTACGTAAATATTTACGAAGCCGCTGCCGGAGCCGCCGCCGCCGCCTGGAAGATCCGCCCCAGGTGAGTCTTGTCCCAGGGGGATCCGCGGGGGGGCGGGGGGGGCAGGCCGTTCCGCTACGGATTTCGGGGGCTGAATGCACTGGCATTCGGCTTCACCATGATCTGTGGCGGAATTCTCTGCCATCCCTAATCCTAAATCCTAGTGCCTGGAGGAGGTTCCGAACAACTACAATAGCTTGAGATAGAGCTTCCTGGGAGACATCCACCAAAAGCCAATCGTTGAGATACAGGTAGATTTCTATGCCCTTGATACAGAGGTAAGTGCAAACCACAGCCATACACTTGGTGAACACACGTGGGGCTGTTGATAAGCTGAATGGAAGGACTTCTATTCTATTCTGTATCCTCTGCGAATAATAGCTGGTACCCACTTGTCTGATGTTATTCTTGCCCAAGCCAGATAAAGGTTCTTCAGGAGATCCCCAAAAGGTAGGTTGTAAGGGACGGTCATATTGTCCATGCTGATAATCCGCACGGTATCAATCTGGGGATCGGTATCGAGAAGGCAAGGCACTTTGTCAAGGAGACAATGTAGGCCGGTACTGAGGAGACTGTAGTTGCATATCCTGATGGCCTGGCATCAGAGAGTGAGATCTTCGTGCTCAAATTGTTGGAGCTGGATGGGGTGGAAGAGGTGGCATGTCCCTCACTTCACCCTCAGAGGCTGTAGAGACCAGGTCCAAAACCACTATTTGAGTGGGTGAGGCCACAGTACATATAGGAGAGTTAAGCAGAGGAGGGGGAGGCGGGATGTCCCTCTCCTTCTCTTGCTGTTTGGAGGCTCTCTTCTTCTTTTTTTCCGGTGCATCTGCAGCTGGTTCGGGGTGTTTAGCCTTTTTAGAAAGTCCTCTGGCCACCGAGAGGGTTAGAGTTCTACCCGGTGTAGATGGGTCTGCTCTAACAAGCTCCATAGTTGACGGAGGAGGAGTGTTTTGAGTTGTAGAAGCCGTCCCCTTCGTGCTTGTTGAAGGAGCAACAGGGGACTGTTCATAAGGTGTCTGGGCCTTAGGCATGTCTACTGCCTGAGGGCTCATTACCAAAGGATCGCTTTTAGTCGATCTGCCCTATTCTTGCAGGCCTGCTTCGATAAGGATTTGAAGTTATGGCAACATTCCACTTTATGGGATTCACCCAGACAAATGAGGTATAGAGAGTGACCATCTGAAGAAGGCACTTTACTGCCACAAGCAGTACATTTCCAAAATGGGGCCTTTTGGGCCATAAGCTGAGAGATGCGTTGCTGCTGAGGCACTCATAATCATCCTTCCCCTTCACCTCCTTTTTTTCTTTAAAATATAGATAGAAGTAGGCAAAGACAGAAAGAAGCAAGATAGAAAAAGGCAGAAATACTCAATACTGACAAAACGTCGAAGAAGCTCCCTATGAAGTAACCCTGAGGCAGTCAATAAGGAACTGAGGGGAAGGCAGGAACCTGTGCAGTATGGGGGAGGGGTTTCCGCCAAAACTTGCTCAGCTTGGAAGTTTCCCAAGCGAGTCTCCGTGTAGGTGGAGAGCCCAATATGTGTGATACACAGAGACTACGAAGAACTTGCTGTCACTCTATCACTCAATTGCGAAATAGCACTAACACGATAGCGCATTAGTCCAGGGGTGCCTGCTGACTCCTGCTGAGGTCAAGGAGGCTTGTACTGGAAAATGCACTATCACGCAATTGCGCTATCGTGTGATAGCACAAATGCATGTTAGTGCTATTTTGCGATAAGAGTCATAGGAAGATTGAGACATACAGGATATGCATAATGATGGAAGACGACCTGAGATAAACCTGATTTTCAGGCTGTAGTGGGAGTACTTACTTGCCTGCGATAGCAGGCTTATACGCACTAGTGTTCTAGCACTAATTTTCAATGATGTTTCAAAAGTTGATCCCTTGGCATCCTGCTCCAAAACAGTGATGAAACTTCCAGAAAACAGGCAGAGGGAAAGGATTGGGTCACTGAGGTCACAGGCAGGTGAGTGATACACCCACAAGAGCTGGGCTACACGCCCCATGGGCAGGACTATGATACTGAACCCAGTACGATTGTGGAAACAGGTCAGTAATGGAGCTGAAGTAAGCTGGAAAAGTCAGACTATAACCAGTCTCAGAAGAAGTGGTTTTTCTGCGATAAAATGGGGGGCTGGTGCTGAATTGCCAGAGACCTCAATGTGCAGCTAGGTTGGAGTAAATTGCTAGTGGAAACACAGCCCTGAACTCTTTCATTTCTTCCTAAAGATTATCAGACATCCTAGTATAGTTGCAGATTTGCAATGAAAAATATGGCAGCAAGCAGTGTTGAAAACAATATTAAACGCAACTGAGGCGGAGGATGGCTCTGCACCATTGCCTTACACAGGATGGTGTTTTAGCTGCAATAGCAACTGCTAGTGCAGCTATATTTAAAGTCAGGAAATAGGATCCAGCTGTAAAACAGATAAAAAACACCCTTTTCTATCTGTTGTGAAAAAGTACATACTAGTTTGACACAGGACATCTACATTTATTTTAATACCATGGGCTGATTCACTCATTACATTTTTAGCATGTACATGCGGGGTATTATAAAGCTTGACAAAGATGAATACTTATTTTGAAAAAAAAAAAAGTATACAGAAATGTGGGAAAGCCAGCAGTTGGTTAATGTTCTCAGTTACAGGTTTTAAAAACACTAGCTTTCTTCTCAGAAAACATCAACCCACCCTAATGCTTCTTCCCATTAGAGAACAACTTATTTTCTTTTTTCCCTAAACATTTTAAATGTTTAACTAAAGCAAACTTAACCTACTTCATCATCCGCAGCAATATAGAAGGATACACTTTTGCTACCAATATTAAAATCAATCCAAAATTCTTCAAGATTGTCATCTGCTGGTATCTGTAGCTAAAAGAAATTCAATCCAAAAAAAGGAAACAAAATTATAGATGTATGCAAAATACATACATAATACAAAATAATACAAAATACATGCAAATACATTTTGCATAACAGTCATAACACTCCAGTCTCAATACACAATGAATTAAGCTGGGAATGAGCGTCAGGCGTGCACACTCACCCCTGACCTTGTGCACCAGTCTCAATACAACATTCCTGGTCTCTTTATATCACAGTTCCTAAATATATCTGAAACAAGAAATTGTTATTTTATGTCAGTTTAATAACCAGGATCAAACCCCGGTTTAAGACCCCAGTTAGTAAAGCGATATTAAAACACCGTTCCTATTTCAGACATTATGGGGAGCTATAGTTTAGAGACCAGAACGGAAGCCTTTCATGTGCATGACCCTTCATGAGGCTAGCACATGAAAGGAGGATGAAAGGAGGGAGCACATGGGCCAAACGTTTGTTCCCAGCTTAATAAAATTAACAAGCTAATTGTCTGATTAATTTGCTCAATAAAATAGGAATGCTATGTCTGAACTGGCCCAATCTATTGCACTGAAGTCATAGTCAAAATCATAAATTCAGATATTACCTTAAGAACATTCTGTTTCCCCTTTTTCATACCAAACAGCCTTTAATTTGTTGCCAGTCAATCAAATGTATATTCCTATTTTAATTCAAATAAACAACATAATAATCCAAACAATAGGAAACATACATGTCAAAAGAAAAGGACTTACCTCATGTTTATCGAGGATGGCTGATAAACAAGGATAGGTAAAAACCCTGTAAAGACAGTATTTCCATAATGAAAATATTTCCCCTCCCCCCATCTCCACTCACATAAGTGGAGCCATTTTTCCCATCTTCCATAATCTTTTTTCATGGAAAAAAAGATCAAATTTCATGCTGGTGAAAAAAATATTTCCTAAAAATAATATATATTTAAGGAGGACTGGACTGAGGTGGTTAACTTTAGTCCCATTGATTCCAATGGGTCTACTCTAATATTGACTAAAATGGATCCAGCCTATCATATATTTTACCCATAGCTCTGAGAGTTCTGACACACGGAGAGAATGCCTAGACAACAAGGGCTTTATTCAATTTAATGTCGGGTAGAGCACCATACATGCTGTTGGAAAGCACAATGCATTGTGTTACCAACAGAATCCATAGTATGAACCTGGACTTGGAACCTCCATTCCAGTCTCAAAAAAAGACAAGGAGCAACCTCCATTACTAGGATTCAGAAACTGCACATCAGCCTTTTTATGCCTGTAACACCTTCTGTCTAAGTTAATTATTTTTCATCCCCTGTACTTAATTTCTTGCATCCTCTCATTACCCACCTATTTCACTTGTTAAAAGTTAAACATGCTCTTGGCATGACTCCTTTAAACAACATCTGGCTGGGAATGGATTCTGCTTGTGTTAAAGTATCCCCTGCCCCCGTCCTGCAACTGATACAAAATGGGAGAAGTCTTCTTTCCGGATGGTACATTTTAATCCTTTTAACATTCTAATCAAAAATTTGATGAGATATTGAGACTGGAATCACAACCACTGGGCGGCATCCAATGCCACTTGTGTGCCCATGGGAGTCCCACTGCTAGCACAGTGAGAAGCTAGTGGTTCCTAAAGCAACCAGAAAAGAGCTAAAACGTTAGTTACCAGAACAGGGAAGGTCAGCGGAGCTCACAGAAGGGAGCTCCAGTGACCTGTCCCATTCCAGCGGCAAGCGTTTCTCCTCATTTCTGGGGTCGCAACACAAACAACGGAAGCAAAACTGCAGTATCAGATACTGCCCATTATTTTTTATTTTAGTTATTGAATCCAGAACCAGGGATAAAAACAGGGCTGGAAGCCACTGACATTTTAGGAATCTGCTTTCCTAAGAATTCTCACTGAGATGTTGCAAGCTCATGATTCTCTGCCTTTCCAACACCCCTTCTGCTGCTGGGCATCCATCCCTGCCTATAACACTTCAGTCTTAAACCACGTAGATTAATAGGTATATTCGTTTTACTAACCCCTATTGCCTCTTCCACTGGACCATTTGTCAGCAGAAACTCTTTCCTCTTCCTAATATTTGTTAAAATGTTTAATCTTTTAACAAAGTTCTGTATACTGAGACAGAAGGAACTTTAAAATAGCCATTCTTTTCGCTACTTGTAGCATTTATTGACCAACCCATTTTCTGTCTGTTTGAGAAAATAATTGGCAGTAACCTTCAAGTAACTTCCTTAGGGTGCAATTCTATGCATGTTTAGACAGAAAAAAGTTCTACAACTCCCAACTGGGAGTTGCAGAACTTTATTCTGTCTAAATATGCATAGGATTGTGTCCTTAGTCACTCAAAAATGGAGGCTCTCACCAAGGTCTGAACACATAGGCGCTTGTTAGTTCTGAATGTGCTGTGGAACTACTACCATATTTTATTGCCCACATTTCCTTCCTTACTGTGATTTACTCTATCTTCCATTTGCTCAAACACCCTCTGCCCTCTAGTCTCTTCCCCGTTTACATGAATTCACAATCCATTTTGCACCCATATTGTCCCAAAACCCACTGCTTTGCAAGCCCCAAACCCTATCCTCTAATTTGATCATAATTGTGGCCATGTCCAGGGGCCCCAACTGGTATTGCCGCTTTTGTGCCATTAGCAGAATGCAGACTGCTTTGGGATAACTGGGGGGAGGGGGAGGAGGCTTTAGCCTCCTCTCCCCCCCACCCCCCAGATCCCAGCTCATACTGCTGCTTCAGTGACACTAGCAATGACAACTGGTGGTGGGGGAACATGGGGGTCACACAGTACATTTCAGTGGCCACATGCAGCCTGTGGGCTGTGCACCCATGATTTAAAGTGCATATACTTACAGTGCAATCCTATGGATGTCTACTCAGTTTTTTTAAAAATGTATTTATTAATTTATTACTTTTCTATATCGCCAAAGTTAAGTCTCACTGAGTTCAAAAGGCTTACTCCTAAGTAAGTGGTTATAGGATTGCAGCCTTAATTTATTAATCTTCTGTGATCAGAAAGCTGCCTTCTATTAGCATTACTAACTGCATACCTTCTTTTGTCTCCAAGCATGCCATTCACCTGGTTAAGGAACTTTCTACAATCCTATTAAGAAGAAAAGCAGTGTAAGTATTGTAATCATTTTCCTGGATTGAAAGAATCAGTATTTGAATGAAACTTACTGTTTCAAACTCAGAATCCTTAATTCCTTTAAATGCATTAGCAATAAACTCCATTGAAAACCACTGGCTTGCCAGTTCTCCTCTTTGTTTTTCTGATGTCATTCTACATAAAGCTTCAGTAATGGCAACTTGGAGGTCATAGTCTATAAAATACATGTTAAGAACATTACAGTAAAGCTTTGTTACATTCATCACTTATATCATCATTCCTTTATCATTTCATTTCTGTTCATTTCTATACTCCTCAAAAGCCAACGCTCTCTGGGTGGTTCACAAAAATTACAGTCCAAAAAATACACAACAATATAAATTGTTAACATACAATATTTAAAAACAATTTTAAACAGGTAAAAAAGTGTTACAATAAAATACCGGAACCTCATAAAAACAACTGACATTAAACGTTCCATCATATGCCATCAAATGCCTGCAGCAGAAAAAAGTCTTAACCTGGTGCTGGAAAGATGGCAATGTTGGCAGCAGGTGGACCTCAGTGGGGAGAGCCTTGCATAATCAGGGGGACATCACTGAGAAGGTCCTCTTCCTTGTTGCCCTCCTCTGAGCCTTGCTCAGATGATCGTAGTGTCTGGGTAGGTTCATAGTGGGAGAGGCAGGCCACCAGGTATTACAGTCCCCAGGTAAAGCTTTATAGGCTAAAATCAGCACCTTGAATTTGGCTCAGAAAAGTACAGATAGCCAGTGCAAGCAGGTTAGAATTGGTGTTATATGCTCAGACCTTTGGGTCCCTGCCTATCAAACTGGCTGCTGCATTTGTACAAGCTGCAACTTCTGAACAGTCTTCAAGGACACACTAGAGCCCATTACAGCAATCTAACTTAGAAGTGACCAGAACACACTAATGAAACCAGGTTGTTCCTGTTCAGATAGTGGCATAGCTGGGCTGGAAGCTGGAAGAAAGTACTCCATGCCATTCAGGCCACCTGAGCCTTAAGTAACAATGATGGGTCCAGGAGATCCTCCAAACTACGAATCCCATCCAGAACAGGATGAACACCCTTCATCCACTCAGAATAACCACCCACTAACAGCATCTCACTCTTGTCTGGATAGAGCTTCAGTTTATTAGTGTCAGGGTGGAAACTGAGCCGACAGAACCCCAGAGCAGTCCTGATTCTCAGGAGGATCAGCAATCCGTGGGAGGGGAGCCAGCTCAACCCTCAGAGGCACAGCAGCTGGCAGAGATTCCTCCTGCCGGCATTCCTAAGATAGATAGTGATCCTAGCAGTGAGAAAGTGCGGGAGGGGGGCTTGCTAGACACTCGACGCAGAGAGCGACGAGCAATGGAGGGCGCAGAAAGGAGGCGTAGCGCCCATTTGGCATGCAAGCAATGGCTGCCTCCCGTGGACCCAAGGGAAAGAGGGAGGATCTTTCCCTAGCCCATAAGTTCAGGGTCTTCAAGTGATTCTCCTTCAAACGGGGATCAACTGCCTACTCGGAGCATAGGCTACTCTGCTGTTCATTGCTTAGTTGCTGGTGATTAGCATCTGAAAGAGTCATTAAGTTGTAAAAGGATTAAAGCCTTGAAAGGAATCCTTTCGTCTGTGTCTTGAGTTGGCTACTGGAGTAGACTGAAAGAGGCCACTAGGGCACTCCTGACAATTAGCCTTTATCCAGTCCACTGTTACAGCCAGGCACTGATTTAGTACATCCACAGCCTCACTTGATGAACATGAACAGAAGCAGAGCCATGTGTCATCAGAATACTAATGGCAATGCACTCCAAAACTCCAGATGACTCCACTTGTTTCATGTAGATGTTAAATAGCATGGGGAACAAAACTGACCTGTGGAACTACTTGCTGGAAAATCTATGGGGCCGGGCTGAGCAATATTCCCCAAACACAACCTTCTGGAGCTGGCCATCCAAGTAGGAGTGGAACCACTGCAATCCAGTACCCCACTCCCAGCCCAGATAGTTGCGCCAGAACAATACCATGGTCAATGGTATCGAAAGAGATCAAGGAGAATGAATAGGTGACACTCCCCTTTCTCTCTCTTGACATAGGTCATCATACAGAGTGACCATCATACTAACTCCCCTATGAGGAAAGATTACAACATCTGGCACTGTTTAGCTCAGATAAAAGGTGAGTTAGGGGAGACGTGACAGAGGTGTACAAAATTATGCATGGTATGGGGGAAGACATTTTTCCCTCTCCCATAATACTAGAACCCAGGTTCATCTCATGAACCTGATAAGTGGGAGATGCAGGACAGATAAAATGAAGATGCTTCTTGGTTGAATTCTTTCAGTCTCAGGACCACTGAGTTCCAAATGAGGATTTCCCCTCAATGAAAATTGCAGATTCAGAGGATCAATTCTCGCCAGGACCACAGCAGGGAAGAGACAAGGTAAAACTCTCCCTCCCCATCTGCTGCAATCCCACAGTTCTCCCAGTGGCTGCTATTCACATTTTTGAAAACATGCTTGTTAAATGGAAAAACACATTTAACATCATGTCTACATCTAGGAGTGGAGGGAGCTGGGAGGGAGAGCAGAGCCATTCCACCATCCTTGCTGAAAGACCTCCCTCATGAAGGATCCTCCTTCCTCAACTGTTACCACCAGCAGCCATTCCAACAGACTGTATGGAGGGAGATGAGAGGGGGAAGCAGGGTCATTCCACCAGCCCTTCTGAAAGAATTACTTTTCTTCCCCTCTTCCCTCCCCATTCCTTTTTCCTCATGTGTTGCATTTTTTTAGATTGTAAACCTGTGTGCAGGGACTGACTTGTTTACTTGATTACATGCAACCCACTCTGGAAGCCTTTTTGGCTGAGGAGTAGCATAAAAATACTATCTATCTATCTATCTATCTATCTATCTATCTATGAATGAATGTCTGGCCATCAGTCATCAAGACTGAAAATTTCTATTTGCCAATTCATCCTAAAGCAAACTATGCTAAAGTTCTATATTATTTGGTTTGTGGAAACTTTGTGGGATAGTAACATTGGCTTGGGGCCAACATCACACAAGTGGAAACCTGCTCATGCAACAAGACTTCCCTGTCCTCTCCTCCCCTCTGCAGTTCTCTGCACACCTCAAGTCTGCTGCAGATGGTCACTCTCCAAAGCTGATTTGGGAGGGGGATGCGAGGGGGCTGCAGAGGGAGTAGATACCTGTTCCACCAAGCGGTCTCCCTTCTGCTGGCAGAACAACAGCACTGGACATTACCCATTGTAGCTATACAAAGCTACACAAAAGTACATGCTAGCGCTAAATATAATTATGAGATTCGTGTTCAAAATACTATTCTTTGTATATTTTAACATATTATAACACTTTCAATATAGGACAACAGTAAAACTGTTCTTGGTACATTGACAGAACTAATAAACATCTTAGAAATACCATCTGTGCTTACCCCCCGCATCCAAAATTCTCTTTCCCATATCATTCCTGAAAAACAAATATTATGTTTCAGTTTGATCAATTAATTATTTTTGTACTTATGTTTAATGTTTTGTGTACAATGTATAATGTTTGTGTTTAATATTTTGGGGCAATATCCACTGTTAAAGAACATTCTATTCCAAAAAGCTTTGGAATAGCTTTTTGGAAACTCGACCTTGGAGAAGGAGGCATTTCAGTAGGTGGGGAGGAGACTGGAGAGGCCAGGATATGAGTTATCCTGCGGCCTTTCCAGCCTCCTTCCCTCTCCCTAGCTCATCTACCAAAAAATGCAGGCTGGGAGGACAAGGATGCAAAAATTGCCTCCGCCGCTCCTCCCACCCTGCACTGGATGATCTTAAGCCTCCAAGTTCAAGGGATTTCGATCGTCAAGGGCGTAAGGCATAGGATTGCGCCCTTAATTTGTTAGGGTTTGGGGGAATAATTTTTGTATAAATAGTTGGACTGTCTCAATCAAAATGTATTTACACGTGTTGGTTTTAATATGTTATTGTTCACTACTTTTGATTTTGTAGAAGTGATATACAAGTAAATACTTCCTATCATTTTATTTCTATATAGTCCCCAAGTCCATTTACATATAAAACGGCAACATAAAATGACTAAGGAGGTACTTAGGGCTTGCATAAATGTAAATTTATAATAATATGAAAAATACTTTTAGGTAGTGTCTAGGGTCTCATCAACCAGAACTGTAAAATTTCAATATGCATGTTTTATTTTGAATTTTTTGGCAGCCAGGCTCTTGACTGGGACTAGGTGATGTGAACATGTAAGCCCAGTTTTGGCTCACCTACACTGTTTACCAGTTTGTTTCTGGGCCAAATTCAAAGTGCTGGTTTTAACCTAAAAGACTTACAAGGCTCAGACCCCAATAGTTCAAGGACCAGCTCTCCTGGTATGAACCTACCCGGTCATTGAGGTCAGCTTCAGAGGTCCTTCTAGACATTAGTTATGGCCCAATTGTTGTAGGCTGCTTTTGTGATGTCCACTCTAGGCTTTGGATGGGGGTAAATTTTGTGTATTTGTGGATGAGCACTTTTCATATTGTATTGTTTTTAGATTATGTTTTATGGTATTTATTTGTATTTGTATTATTGTTCTGGTTATGGTTTATATTGTTTCCCACCCACCACCCCATTATAGTCATCATGGATTTCGGTATCGTGTGTCGAAGTCTCTTCAAGACTGCTTCTGCCCTGAAAGGCAGCCAAGAAATATTTTAAATAAATAAATACATAATTTTTTGTAGGGGGAAGCAACACATAAATTTAAATTTTCATCGTCATCAAAAACATACAATAATGGCAATGTGAAGGGAATGCTAGCTATTTCCATCTGATACAGAAATAACTGAAGGGATGCCCCTGAGTTGTCCCCCATCCTTCTTTTTTAGTGTTGGTTTCCTAAATGTTAAATGTAACTTAGCTTGTATCACAAAAAATGGATATCCCTGAAGTTTTAAACAAATTTAAGACACAGAAATGCTGAGGTTCAAATAAAACATAGTTAACTTATTTTTAATTAAGTTCTAGTTTTCCAAAAAGGGGCACTGAGGATCAAGGGTTACATAATTATATTAAAGATAAAATAATTACATGATATGTAGCATTTCTTTTGTAGAAATAATTTTCTTTCTAGTATCTCGTGGCATAGCATCGAGCATTGTGTTCAATTTTCTTATTGCCTAGGGATAATAAAAAGAAGCAATTGAATACTAAGCACATTACAGTGAGAAACATTTGCAATGCATTTGATGATAAACCCCTTTAAATATTTATTTGAACAATGTAATGAAAGAGTTATTGGTTTTAATAACTATAGTTCTCAAAGGTTTATTGTGCAATACATACCACTGACTCTACTGGCACAAAATAAGCAGTCAGTTAGTGGCCCATTTCCAAATAACAAGAAGCCTCCATGGGTGAATTTCCTTGTTGAGATTCTTGCTGTGGTGGCTGCCCCCATTTTGAATATTTAGAGCACAGCGGGGGCATGCTGTAGCTTCTTGTTACATGTGAACCTGGTGAGGGTGGGGTGTGGTGGTGGTTGACAAGCCACTCTCAACCTTAAAATAGCCCGTGGGTTCTGGGTGGAATATGAACCATCCCCACTGGGCCCCAAATATTCAAAATGGCAACCACCACTGCAACAAGAAGCCCTGCAGGGGAATTAATCCATGATGGCTTCTCGTACATGCAAACCAGGTCAGTGTGAGCAAGAGAAGTTCCTTGCTAAGAGCTGGGTAAACTTTGACTGTACCTGATTATCATCTAATCATATATTTGCTGAAACACATGTCATGGAAACAGTGGGCCATTGTGTGGCTGACCATACAGCAGCATCAAAAATACAAGGTGGCCCTTCAAAAGGAGACACTAGTAGCTGGGATGATAGACATCCACAGATAGTGAAGCCAGGGAGAATGGAAGAGTCTGAACAATAGAAATTACACAAGAGAAGAAAAGAATAGGAAAAGAAAAGGAAAGGAAATGTTCTCAAATGTGTAGGGGGAAACAACTTTAATTTGTTTAAGGCTGCAATCATATCCTCACTTACCTGGGAGTAAGTCCCATTAAACTCAATGGGGCTTAATTCTGAATAGAAATGTATATGATTGCACTGTAAGTTATATCAGTTAGATATTGCTGGAACACTGGGGGGTTTTAATCCCTAGAAGTAATGCATAAGGACTTTAGAGGGGCTTTATGCATTCCTAGAAGTAATGCATAAAGTTGTAATGCATGAAGTAATACATGTCAATTTAAACCACTAGATACGCATGCTTCACTTTCATATCTACAAAAATGAAAAACAACTTTTTATAAAAGCTGGTGGTGGCAGGGGATACCTTTTAAACCCTTCTAGTCTTAAGAAATAAATTCCTTACCTCCTGCTGAATAGAAATGTTAATTCTCTTCTCAGCTGCAAGAGCACATGTTCGCAATATAAAATTTTCTAGTATTTGTATTTTACCTAGATCAAAAACAGTAAATATCATTTACATGAATGACTTGCAAACTCATATGATTGAACTTCAAAGACATCCACAATTATAGATGTAAATAAATATTCAACAGAAAATATTTTCATTTAAAAAGCAAAGAAGTTTTGCAACTATTGCCTGTCTGAAGTGACACAAAGCAGATTCATTTATCATACTAGAATTCTACATTTCTTCCATATTACATTTATACAACCCGAAAGGAACAAAGAACGAGGAAGCCTGTTTGCTGAGCTTTGGCTGCAACTCTGGGGATAATTAGGTTGTTTAAATCCTGAATCAATGAGATTTAAGCATCCTAACTATGTATAGGATTGCAACCTTTTTTTCTCTATGACTGAAGAAGTACTTCTTAGAATTACTTCAGAAAGCCACAAATTTTTCACCTTTTCAGCTTAGGTTATCTAAAACTTTATAACCCAGCCCACTTCACAGTAAGAATACACAATAACAGTGATGAATCTAAACACAGATAGGACTATGTGACTAAAAATATAATACATTATTATCAGGCATACCTTCACTGCTGGTATCATGTACTGTCTACAATTTAAACAAACAATGTATTAAAATCTCTCTGCACATATAAGATGACTACTACTTTATTCATAAACATGGGTTGTATCTGATGGAGGCTTTGTGCTAGTGGAAAGCACTTCTACTCATGCAAGACCAAGCACCCAATGTTCACCAACCCCCCACACCTACTGCAGTCCTCTGCATCATATCCCATACTGTTCCAGATTTTCCCAACTCTCAGGAGCAGCTTTTCAGAGAGTGCAGGGAGGGTTGCAGTGGGTAGGGAGCATTGGCAAAAACTGAGTGCCGCACATTGCACAAGCAGAACGATGAAATTCACTTCCACAAGATGTGCTGATGGCCACCAATTTGAATAGCTTTAAAATGAGATTAGAGAAATTCATGGAGGATAAGGCTACCAATGGCTACTAGTCCTGATGGCTATATGCTACCTCCAATATCTGAGGCAGTATGCCTATGTACAACAGTTGCTAGTGAACATGGGCAGGAGGCTGCTGTTGCACTCATGTCCTGCTTGTGGGTTTCCTGTGGGCAGCTAGTTGGCCACTGTGTGAACAGAATGCTGGACTAGATGGACCATTGGTCTGATCCATCAGGGCTCTTCTTATGTTCTCAACTGTTTTCCACTAGTAGAAAACCACCATGGGGTATAACCTCATATATACAATGCAATTAAACCAGTTCTGCCATGTGTAAAAACAAACAAACCTATAATATTTAGGCAGATCCCACAAATAAATAAATTTGTAAATAAATTTATATATTTATAAAATATAAATAAATAAATATATAAATATACACACTTATCACTCTACACAAAAGTGGCTCCATGGTTTAAAATGTGTTTTATTTAGAGTGTGCCCCTACTGGGTTGCCACCTGCTAGATGGAAGCCTCCAATGTTGGCGGTGTCCAAGATTCCTCTACCCTGCATATTTCTACAAGTGGGACAAGAGAAGCGGCAAAGCTGATTTTTGCCTCTCCATCCTTTTTTTTTTTTTTAACTTTTTCCTCTAGACGGGCCTTTCAGGTTGCTGGAGGCAGGGTTGGAGAGGCCAAACAATTCTGTAGATCCCAGCCTCTCCTTTCCACCCCCTCACTGGAATACCCCCTTTTGGACCACTATGAGGTCATCAAGGTCACTTTTACAATTTCAGAAAGCAGGTACTACGGTTGTTTCTACAGGATTGTGTCTTCATTTATTTCCAAAAAGTTATGCAGAAGAAGAGGGAAGAGGGTAGCAGGGGAGGAATTTACCTATTTTATTGTAAGTAAATAAGTTAGAAAAAAATAAAGCAAAATATGAAAAAACCTTCTTGTTCCAAAGATAATAACACAAATATTAAAAAAGAACATGTTAGCTAATTTATATAACAATACAGGAAGTCAATATTTACCATGAGCACATCAAAGAAGTCTTCAAAGAGAGTAGTAAATTTGTCATTTTTTTCATTTACTTTATTTTCAAGAATTTCTTTAGCCTTCTCAAACCAATTAACCATGTAGAGAGAAATAAAATTAAGATTTGTATAAATACTACATTAAAAAGATGATGATTATTAATAGCATTTATGAGCTGCTTTCTAATTTTTTTAAAAAAATCCTGGTACATCTTTGGAGAAAAGACAATAGCTGCATTTGTACATAACACTAGCATTACATGCCCAAGACTCAGGCTCATACGCTCTCCCCTCTCCCCCTCCAGCATGGCCACAATTGACAGTACCTAATGGGACCACTCCACCTTTGCTGGTTTCTTTGTGCTTGCGGGACCCACCAGTTGCACAACAGGGCTTTGGCGCTTCTAAAAATAACCCTGGAAATTAGCAGAAATGCTTGTTTCTGGAGTGAGACACGTCAGTGGAGCACCCTACTGTGAATGTTTCTGCTCAAATTTTAGAAGGGCCAAAGCCCCATTGTGCAAGCAGTGGGTCCCCCAAGTGCACGGATACAATAGGATACAACCCATTGAGAGTGGAAGCTTTTGCTTCTGTTTTCAGCTAATTGAAATGTCTCTTTATGTTCGAACCAGGAACTGCAGTTGCTGTTAACTATGGTTTGTTGAAATAAGTCAGAACCATTAACCAAGCCAATATCATTGGTTTGTTTCAATAAACCATAGTTAACACTAACCACAGTTTGTCTGGGTTTGAACATATCAAGAAGCTCTAAACTTTAAAGTTACATGTGAAAGCAGCCAATACTAGTGAATATTAGATCTAAACCACAACAGCAGTCAAACCACATGCAGACCTGGATGCTGCTATTGCTTCATCCCTAATTAGTCCTAGGAATTATTTTCCAATTTCATATACTTATCTTTTGAACAAGACCATACTCTATCATTGCTGGAAACCCAGCTTCACCTAATATGTTGATATTTTTCCCATGTTTCTGAAGAGTATTTAACAAAGTGGAAACATTGTTTACTTCTTCATTGTCAAGTCCCTAAAATTGAAAAACAAAGGTATGTTTCAGCCTTAATACAAATATCTGTGATCAACAGGATAAAAATATAAGGTTCCCAGTATAAGGTTACAGCTCTCTCTCTTCTTCTTTGCAGAAAGAAATATAATATTTTAGCTCATCACTAAACAAAAAGCTACTTTACAAATAGGTTTACTCTTTTATACATGGCCTTTTTTTTGGCCTCCTCCAGTCCTCTGGCGCTTCTCCCATTTCCCAAAGGCAACATTTCCAAGCGTCTATCTACTAGGTCCTTCAACACCCTAGGATGTAATCCATCTAGACCTGGGGACTTTGCATTTAAAGTGCGTAGATATACCCTGACCATCTCTGTCAACTTCACGTTCTGCTCCTACTTCTTCAGCCTGTTTGTCACATATGCCAGATGGGACACATCCTCTTTGGGGAGAAGACTGAGCCAAAATAGGAGACTTCCACTGCCAAACTCCTGTTAGCTTTCCCTGTTCCCTTGTTTATGCGCCTTTGGATCTCCCAGCCTCCGCGCCTGTACAATAGCTCTGCCCAAAGTCCATTGAAAAATGGGCAAAGAGGGGTCAGACAAACTTGTCTTGAGAGGCTATGCCATAGTAAGCAACACAACTGAAAAGGCCCTCCCTTCTCCCTATCAACCACATGTGTAGGCTAAACCACAATGAGGAGGGATTAGAAACAGAGTGAAAATCTTGAGCAAGTTCATATGAGTTTTTATGGAAATATACAACAGACCATTGTCATCTTCAGAATACTATCAAGCCCATGGTCTTTATATAATTCAAACAGCTCTACACAATATTTTATGTATCATTCCACTATCAATTAAAATAACACAAAAACAAGTAGTCCATCACCTGGCATATAAGTTTGTCTAATTTGCTGAGAAATTGTTTGCTGCACTTATGAGAAATACCATCAGAAAAATCAGTTTCCAAAAACTGTTCCAGTGCTTGGAAGTCATGTTTTCTTGTAGCATTGTCTATACATTTTTCCAGCTGCCAACAGGGGAAAAAACACACAAAAAATCACTACTATTTAACACTTTGTTTTAAGTAAATTGAACACAATGCGAACTCCTATGAGTAAATCCATATAGTGTTTACCTCTGAATTTGAGGGGATTTGGGATGGAACCATGTGGCAGGAAGATCTAAAGTGGTCAAGTGGATGACTTGGAGACTATGAAGCAGGTACCAAAAGGACTTTAACAGTGAACAAATGTTGTTGACAGATCTGCTCCCCCCAAAAGAAAAAAAAACCCACTGATGTTGAGAACAATGATTTTCAAATATAACTTATTGGGACCCCAGATACCTTTACTCCAGAATGTGTACTATATATTTAGGATTTAATCTGCCAATATGTTCAAAGTGTGAACTATTCATTTTTTGAGATTAATTCCATGTAAACCCTACAAAAACAAAGATAAGTTGTTGGGTGCTGTTTATTTCTTTTATTGTGTGTTTTTAATTTATTTGTTTTTTATGTTATGTTTTAATTAAGATTGTGTTTTTAATTTGTATTTTATTATTAGCTGCCTTGAATACCATTTTTGGAGAAAGTTGGGATATAAGTTAAAGAAAAAAATGGTTTTTTTTCTATAATCACTCAAACTATATACTCTAACCATATGCTGATATTCAGAATATACATATGGGGGTGAATAATGCCAGCCCCTCCTGTTCTCATAGTGAACTAAAATAATGCCATCCCTGCCTGTCATTTGCATACTGGGTTTCATAACTGCATAAAGGCCTCCATAAATAGAGTGCAATACATATTGTTCTGAATTGCATGATGCACACACCACAAAATTGAAGTGTACAGATTATTCAGCTTGGGCACACATGCATTGGGCTCTATGTGTTATGCCAGCATGAAATCTAGTGCATGAACATTAGATTATGCCATACGCTGATACAATCCTGATTTCTTACAACAACATACTTTCTGAATGATAGCACAGGGCTTCTGATGATATCAGTAGCAAGAGGCTTAATATGTGCATAACTGGGTACTGAGCATTGGATACAGTCTAAAAGTCACAGACAGGCATTCAAAGTAAGTGTGCTAGGATTGTGGTCTAACTGAAATGTATAGTCTCTGAACAGTGCATGACAACACTGCATCACTGTTAGTGACTGCAGTACTACTAGGATACATCAAATTGGTTTGAAGCTAATGATTTCACACAAATGATAAACAGTAAATAAGGGAAATGTCCACATTTGTGATCCCATGCTCCTTCCAATTTAGCTCTTCGACACATTCAGCCCCTTCCAATACTGAAATTGCTCAGATTCCTCTAAAAGTGTAACCTTAAATGGAGACACTGAAATACAGTCCATTAAAATCTTAGCACAATCCACTTTCCTTCTGTGGATGTGAGGATTTTGATGTGCACTACAAAACTCTCCACTCATTTCAGTGGAAAAAGCTGCTCAGTACAAGCAAAGTGATATGTTGGTAAAGCAGCTTCCTTCACAGAAGTCAAATGAAAAGCCCTCTTATATATGTATCTGTGCATACAGAATGTTTAGGATCTAGAAATCACCCCTTACTGAAGCAAATATCCTTGGAGGAAATATTGTAGTTTGGGTACACATGTGTTTATTCAATTGTGCTGCAGTACTTTCACTAATCTTACATTTTATGCACTTTTAAAGTATACTTAGGATGCAATGGGGAACAAGGAAAGGGTGAGCTAAAAATAGCAAGCCTATTTTCCTCCAGTTTTTGTCATCACTTTAGGCCCTGGACTAAATATTCAGTCTACCAAAATGTGTAGGGCCTATCCTGACTATTGCAAACAAATGCTATGTGAGACATGTATATTATGCCGCTAGAAAAACAGACTGGTATTTGGTGCCAGAAAAGATATTAAAACTAAATCTTTAAATTATTTGTATAGTTCAGAAGGAATACAGATCTATGCATACCTGTCCTTCACGCCTAACAGGCATCTTGGCAGTTTCATATACTTAAACTGTATGTAAAAAAAATGCACATTTTAATTAACATACAATTTAATATACATTACAGTTGACTTTGAAAAGTTACATTTTTGACAGTAAGGTTAAAAACACAACAGAAATGTACAAGGACAGCATATTATTAAAACAATTTGCTCACTTAAGATGCTCTGTGGTAAGAGAATCAAGACCTATCCTTGCATCAGATCTCCATCTACAATGTATTTTACATCACTATTTATTTATTTTATGCAGCAGCCATTCCATTGGGCCATATCAGAGCAGTGAAGAAAAGCAGTACACCATCAGTCCTCCTGAGAGGTCAGCATCAAGCTTTGCCTCTCTCCCAATTGTCATCCAGCAGTCATTCCATCAGGGTACAGAAGGGGCACAAAAGGAAAGCAGAGCCACTATTAGCCCTCCTGACTGAGAAGCCAGCTTCATTGGACTTTGCCTCTCGCCCAACTGTCATCCCACAGCCATTCCATGAGACTGCAGAAGAGAGAAACAGGAAGCAGGGACTGGCTCTGTAAGCCACTCTATCTGGGAGCCTTTCCAACCAAAGAGCCCTCCCATCTTTAAGATCAGCCCACATCACCACCTTAAATATGTTTGGTGGGTGGATGCAAATTTTTCTCAATCATATGAGAAAGTCTTAGCTCAAGGTCAGTCTAGCTAAGAAATGCAGTCCTCAAAAATAGTAATACCTTTCTTTAGTGGATTTTTAAAAGAAATATGTATAAAACCAATAATGCTATCTGAAGTAGGCCTTTGACCCTAGTTTTATGGTTAGACTTCTCTGTATAATATATATAATTTAAAACTAGCTGTGTATCTGATTATTATTTTAAGTGTTATGGTTATAAAATTTTTGTTGGCTGTTTTTTTAATGAAAATTCTTTTTTGTAAGCTATTTGTAACACTGTAGTGAAATGAGGTGCTTTTAAATAAACTAAAAAGTCACTGTATCACAATTATGGTTTATGATACAGAGCCAGCACAATTGTTGGTATGCCCCATCCTATTTACTCATTTGTTGGTACAGCAATTCTTTATGGAAATGTATATACCACTTTTAAAATTAAAAGAAAAGTAAAATTACAGCAACAATAAACAATTATAACAAGGGAAGATTAAAACAGAAGGCTGGCATTAAAACATCTCTACATGCAATCGTAGACAGAAAAAAGTCCTACAACTTTTTAAGTAGGACTTTTTTCTAAAGATTGCACCCTTAGTGATAAAAGGCATGCTTGAAGAGAAAGGTCTTGACAGTGGCGTTTATATAGAACAGATATTAAATGCTCGAAATGGCTAATCTTACACCACATAGTAACCTGGCTGCCACATTCAGGGCCAACTGAAGCTTCTAAACTGCCTTCAAGGGCAGCCCCACAAACAGCACATTACGGCAGTCAAGTTGAGTGTTTACCATCGAATGTACCACAGTGTTTAGATTCTTCTTTTCTAGGAAGGGGCATAGCTGGTGAATCAACTGAAGCTCATTGCTTTGCTTTTATTTATTTCTGTCCCACCTTTTGATCAAATGATCCTCAATGTGGCTTACAATAGATTATAATACTATGTGTGTAATATAACACATACAAACTGCAAACCCGCACAGTTCAGCAGCTCTGAATCCTCCGGCCAACAGCAAAGGCCATACTATGCTTCCTTTCAACTCCGCAGTCACAGGGCAACTGGAAAGGTGAGGGGAAGCAAGCTCCCAGCAGCGTCTCCATCAGTGGCCAATGGATGGGGCTAGGTTGGTCTCCTTTGCTGTGAGGTTCTTCCTGGGAGGCAGTGGATGCAACATCCCACTTGCCCTCAGTCAGCTTCTGGCCAACCAGAAACCAGAAACAAGCACTCCCAAAGTATGAACCTGATATTTTAGGGAGAAGTGTAACCCCATCCAAGGTCACATTTCTACCACTATCCTAGAATTAGGGATACCCTGATTTATTATTGGATCGTTAGATTACCCCCCAAAGGACTGCAGTTATTCACTATGGTTAAAGAACATGCTGAAATAAACAAAGCAACCAAAATTCATGTCACATAAATCAGCCAAGGGTTGGAGCCAGAGTGTTGCTTAGTGAAGTTCCAGTTCCACATGCATTGGTGGAAAGGCCTGGAAGGCAATCTTTGCAATTCTTTTTTTCCCCCAGCAGCCCATGCCTCCTGAAAAGCTGCTCTGGAGGGCTGAGGGCCCCTCCAGAACAGCATGAGATGTGACACAGGAGACTGCAGGGGGGATAGGAGAATTTGGGAAGATCACCTTTCCCTCCTTTCTCTAACGGGGAGACTCTGCTGGTACCTTCCCTTAAAATGGAAGTCCTTATGTTCACAATAGCTGATCTGGAGCCAACCCAGTGGGCTCCTTCACGCTGAGCTTTTACCCTGCGATTGAGATTGCTCCTTCACGGAGGTTTGCAGGCTCTTTACATGACGCTGTGATCATTCAAAGCATCTCCTGCACTAAATGCCCTTTGTTCCATTTTTAAATAGATCGCAGATAATGACATATCAAATTACCCCCTTGTGTTCTGCTTCAATTTCCTCTGTGAAAACAGTAAAAGAGGCAAGAAGAGGAGCGAGATCAATGAAAGATAATGGAAGACTCAGATACAGGGAGAAGGAGGGGAAGGGGGTGGGGGAAATGGAAGCAGGGGGAAAGGGAGTTGTTGTGATCCTGCATTTAAAACGGAAGCAGAAAGCCCTGTTTTAAATGCAGGATTTTAGGCTGGTGTAGAGATGCCCAAGGGGAAGTATACATTCCTATTACATGGGGTGAGGGGTGGAATCAAGGCTAAAATGGGGCAAGGATCTAGCATTATTACTCTCACGTGATATTACTGCCCAATAGATCCTAAGAAAATGTCTGAAAAGGTGGAGGGGACATAATAACATAGTATCACAGCCCAGCAGATCCCTGATGCATTGTCTATAAAGGCAATCCTATGCCTGTTTATGAAGGGATCTGTCTTTATAAATAGGGTTACCACATTTTGTTGTTTTTCTTGGCCCTATTTACAATGCAAAGGAGGATTTTCCTGTCATGGAGATAACTTCACCTGCTGAATATCTGTGCGAGGATGCTGTTTAGCCACTGTTGTCTTTTCTTTTTAAGATGTCAACACCTAAATTAAGGAAAAAATTAAGGAACAAACCAACAGATAGTACTGGACTGTATATTTTAGACTGTAAGGGCAGAGCCCGGTATTTTTTTTTTTTTTTTAATCTTACAGTGCAATCCTGCACATGTCTACACAGAAGTAAGCCCCACTGAGTTCAACGGGGCTTGCTTCCAGGAAAGTTTATAAAGGATTGCAGCCTTGGATCATTTTAGGCATGATTTTGAGGTCCACCACAACCTGACTCCGTTCACCACAAATGATAGGAGAGAAATGCGGGCGAAGAAGGGGGAGCCCTCTCTGCTCCTCTTCTTCCTGAGGGGGGCAATCAAGCCCTGTTACCTGACTAGCACCCTCAGGTAGACGGGGTGGTTCTGAAGGGCAGATTGTGAGAGGGCTTGGGAGGAAACGTGTCAAGCCCTCTTCACACGACACAGCAAGACGACGTGCCAGTCGCAGAGCACTTTCGCCCTCAGCCAATCAACATCGAGCTCTAGCGAAATGTTTCCAACCCAATGGGGGGCCTCGAGCGCCCTGAGAGCCAATCACGAGGTCGAAGGGACGCGAGAGCAGCTTTGCCTCCTCTCGCGCTTGCTTTTCCCTTTTTTTTTTCCCGCGCGCCGGCTCGTTCTAGCCAATCAGCTGATGATTAGTTTGACGGATAACGGTTGCTCTCAGCCGCGGCCGTTTTCTTTTAGCCCCCCCCCCCCCCGCAGGTTGGAGAAGTTTTATACATCTTCGCCACTGTCAGTCACATTAGTTCTCCTCACAAATATCACGTATTTAACTTGTTTCCCGTTGACAGTACCCAAGGTTAGTCCTACGTAGAGTAAGACCCATTGAAATGAATGGGAGTTAAGTTAGTCATGCCTAACAAGCCTCATTCCCTTCAATGGGTCTACTCTACGTAGGACTGACATTGGGTACTGCCCCGTGAACGCACAAACGCCCATCCTGCGATAATCAATATTTTGGCTACTGCCATTTGGGTGACTGCTTCGCTCTTTCTCCACACCTGCGTTTTCTTTATAGCATCTTTTAACCCACTTCAGCAATTTCCTCACGTGCTCTACTAGTACATCTATAGAGAACATGAGTTATTGGGTGGATTAGAAATGTAATAAATATACATCAATTTCGAATGTATATCTTTCTATTTTCACCAAAACGGGCATTTCACACAACCCGTTTTGGGCCTCGTATTTTGATAGCAAATACCGGGAAGTGGTTGTTTAACCATTTCACCCTGCATACTGATCCCAGCTTCCCAAACTACTAGTCTCAACTGACTTTTTTTATTTCATTTATTTATTTATTGCATTTATATCCTGCCTTTTTTCCTCTTGCAAGGAACCCAAGGCAGCTTACATTAACGTCCTCCTCCTCCTCTCCATTTTATCCTCACAACAACCCTGTGAAGTAGGTTGGGCTGAGAGTCTGTGACTGACCCAAAGTCACTGAGTGAGCTTCCATGGCTAAGTGGGGACTAGAACCCGGATCTTCCGAATCCCAGTCCAACACTCTCACCACCACACTACGCTGGCTTTTTAGGCTGTGGGGGCTACAGGTTGTATAAATCAAGTTCTAGGCACATGATAGAGCATCCAGACAATGATTCCACCACGTTCCCTGTTTATGATGGCAAAACTATTCACATATTCATAATAAATGTGTTGTTGCTGTTCAGTCGTTCAGTCGTGTCCACCTCTTCGTGACCTCATGGACCATAGCACGCCAGGCCTTCCTGTCCTGCGCTCTCTCCCGGAGCGTGCTCAAGTTCATATTCATTGCATCGGTGATGCTATCTAGCCACCTCATCCTCTGCCGTCACCTTCTCCTTTTGCCTTCAGTCTTTCCCAGCATCAGGGTCTTTTCCAGGGAGTTTTCTCTTCGCATTAGGTGGCCAAAATATTTGAGCTTCAGCTTCAGTATCTGTCCTTCCAATGAGCACTCAGGGTTGATTTCCTTTAGGATGGACTGATTTGACCTCCTTGCAGTCCAGCGGACTTGTAAGAATCTTCTCCAGCACCACAGTTTGAAGGCATCAATTCTTCGGCGCTCAACCTTCCTTATAGTCCAGCTCTCACAGCCATACATTGCTACTGGGAAAACCATTTATTTATTTATTTATTTATGTAAGTTATTAATCGCCCATCTGGCTGGTCACCCAGCCACTCTGGGTGATGTACAACATATAATAAAACAGTTTAAAACAATAAAATTCTACAATAAAAACATTTTCTAAAATATCCTAACCCACCCCAAATGCCTGCCTGAACAACCACGTTTTTAATGCACGGTGGAAGCTCATTAAAGAGGGGGCATGATGGAGTTCCTTAGGGAGGGAGTTCCACAGAGTGGGGGCCACCACAGAAAAGGCCCTATCCCTCGTCCCCACCAGTCTAGCTGTCCTGGCTGATGGGACAGAGAGAAGGCCATTCGAGGCTGATCTTGTTAAGCCGCCTGTCTGGTGTTGCTGGAGGCGCTCCTTAAGATAGACTGGGCCAGAACCACGTAGGGTTTTAAAGGTCAAAACCAACACTTTGAATTTGGCCCGGAAAACAACTGGCAACCTGTGCAACTCCTTCAGCACAGGAGTGATGTGATCTTGCTGGCGGCTGCCTTTAATCAGGCGAGCCGCCACGTTCTGTACCAGCTGCAGCTTCCGAACTGTCTTCAAGGATAACCCCACGTAGAGCGCAGTAGTCTAAACGAGAGGAGACCAGGGCATGTACTACCGATGGGAGCAGATGGTCAGGAAGGAAGGGGCGCAGCCGCCGTATCAGATGGAGTTGATACAGTGCTGCCAGGCTCACAGCTGACACCTGAGCCTCCATGGACAGCTGGGAGTCCAAAATGACCCCCAGGCTGCGGACCTGGTCTTTCAAAACCATAGCTTTGATTATACGAACCTTTGACAGCAAGGTGATGTCTATGCTGTCTAGGTTTGCCATAGCTTTCCTCCCAAGGAGCAAGCGTCTTTTAATTTCATGGCTACAGTCACCGTCTGCGGTGATCTTGGCGCCCAAGAAAGTAAAATCTGTCACTGCTTCCATTTCTTCCCCTTCTATATGCCAGGAAGTGATGGGACCAGATGCCGTGATCTTCGTTTTTTTAATGTTGAGTTTCAAACTAGCTTTTGCACTCTCCACTTTCACCCTCAACAGGAGGCTCTTTAGATCCTCTTCACTTTCTGCCATTAGGGTGGTATCATCTGCATATCTGAGGTAATAAATGTGTATATTTGTAATATATGCTGGGATGGCAGGATTGCCCTATCCAAAGAGGCTTCCCATTAGGAATAGGCCACTTCCATACAATTCCTTACTATGTAAATGTAATGTTTATGTTTTCTTTCCCGTGTGTGTATGTATGTATGCTGCATACCTGCAATCTTTACTCCTCAGTTTTGAGGGATAAGGACAGCAAGTTTCTGGCATGCATATATTGGAATGAAACCAGGGACACAAACTGATGTGTACATAAGCTACCGATCACCCTTGGTTTAATGTATTTTAATGGCCATTTGGAAATTTACATGGTTCATATGTAAATACATCTAAAGGCAGGGCACTCTGAATATATTCCATCCCCAAAGGGGATTTTCTGGATCAGCCACAGATTGTCTGGAATCCAATTTGAGATTAATTCAACAGCTGCCTATCATTGGACAAGCTGGATTTTGCAGCTTCTACAGTTAGTGATGGCGACATTGTTTGTTGCTTGCTGGACCTCAGACAATTCATTGCACCCAGTTTACACAATTTGGTAAGAGCAAATATAAATGCTCATTGGGAACAAACGGAATTTCCTGAATGCACTGCAGTTGCCAACCACAAATAGCCATCAAGTTCTTAATAACTCATTCCCAAATTATAACTTTAAAAAGAAATCTATGGGTGAGAAATAGCAGCCCATCATGGATGATCACATGTGGTTCACTGAAAGGTGACTTGCTTCAGATATCGCACATCTTAAAAGTATGTAGAAAAATAAGGGATGGGATAAAGCAGACTACAAAAAAACTAAAAACAAAAAGGTCTTCTCGTATCATTTTAGGAACATAGGCAGCTGCCTTATCCCAAGTCAGACTGGCCCATCTAGCCCAGTCTTGTTGACACTAACAACAACTTTCCAGAGTTTCAGGATTCAAGCAGGATTCCTTCCTTGCCCTACCTAGAGATGCTGGGGATTGAACTTGTGGCTTTCTGCATGCAAAGCATGTGCTCTGTCACTGAGCCACAGCCCAGCCAACTGATGCACTTGGAGGAGCAGGTGGTATTTGGAGCAACACTCCTTTTCCTGCCAGCTAGAACCGTTTGCAGGCAGGTTTCTTTCCTAGCCCTACCTGGAGATTCTGGGATTGAATCTGGGATGTTTTGCATGCAAAGCAGGTGGTCTGCCATGAGCTAGGACCCCTCTCTATTTTATTCCAATTACCATATGCAATTTCTAAGTATGCCCATTTCAAACCATTTTTAAACATTTCAAGATGAAGGGAGGAAGCTTCTGTTATATCCCAGAATGTTCTGGAGGGATAACCACACATGGGACTTAGCAATACAATGGACATTGTGATGTGTTTCATATATAGCAATATATGAGCCTATACAGCAGACCTTATGGCCACAAGATCTGATCTAATTTTTGAACTTTTCTGTTTCTTCCCCCATCCCCTGTCTCTTATATCACTTAGCCTGATGGAGAGTTCTGAAAATTTGAAAGCTTGCACAGTCTTTTTGTGGGATTTTGGTTGGTTCAAATACTGCCTAACTGTCATTATTTTCTTTTCCCCCATGGATTTTTGGGTAAGTTTTTAAAGGTTTAGAAAAGTATTAATGTGTAACGTAATTGTTGGAAATATTTAAAAGTACCACCAGATGTCACTATAACATAAGAAAAGAAAGGTATAACTATTACTGTTAAATGCAAAGGTAGCCATGTTGGCCATAAGAAAAATTCCGAAATCCATATTAGTGTAATACCTTTATTGGGCCAACCAAAAGTTCACCCCCAAAACGTGAAAGCTTTCAAGATCTCTTCAGCAGGCAATATGTTACAAAAAGCAGGAGGAAGAATAAGGGGCGGGGGGAGGTTGATGATGGTGTCTGCATTATCACAGTCTTGAGACAGAATTGGGGAGACGGGTTCTGCGGAGATTCAAATAAGGCTCTAGCAGGTGATGGTTTCAGTTTTCACCTCGAGTTGTCCCTAGGACTGCTGGGAACAAGAAAGAAAAGTTTGATCCCCGATTTTTGCAAATATAAAATCCAGCGGTTACTCAGGAATGTCTCCATCCCGGGCAAAGAACACAGGCTTCTTTAAAGTCTTACTGCCAGTAACTAAGCCTTAGAAGAGGCATTCCAACCTTTTCTGGGATGGGCCATAGCTCAGTGGTAGAACACATACTTTGCATGTGGACAGTCCCAGGTTTGAACCCAGCACCTCCATGTAGGGCTGAAAAAACTCCTGTATGAAACCTGGGGCCAATCTACCTAGCTGATTTAATGTGGTGATAGAGCACATTGGGGTCTTTTATGACAGATGACACTGTCACCAATCCACTGCTATCCCGCAGGATCTGTCCCAAAAATGTGCATTTTTGAAAAGTCCTTTTACTCAGTTGTTTTTCTTAAATGCGGCTCTGGAGTGGTTCCGTGGCAGTGTGCTCAGTCCCCCCACATTAAATCTTGGGTGTGCCTCTGTGACCTGGATGTGACCTGCAAGTGACGTGGTCAAGGGGTGGGGCCGCTCCTTTCTCACCCCCACATCCCTCTTTTTCCCCATTTGCAGTAGGGCTGCATCCACAATAAGTAGCCTCCTTTTCCCATTCATAATAGCAGTAGAGCTGTTTCATTCACAATAGTAGCCCATTTATATGTAGTGCACAATAAAGAATACACAGAGCTGAAGGAGAAAGGGCAGCCAATAGCCTGCAGCTGCGGCATTTTGCATTCGGGTTACTGAGATACACCTCAGGGATGTACAAAAGTCATTTACCTTTCCACGGATTATGTTTATGGGGGGGAGGCGTTACCGCCGGAATCCTCGACGGGGGGGAGGCGATCCGTTCCTCCCCCTCGGAATCCTCGATGGCCGGCTGTGCTCCGCGGCTGCTCCACGGAGCAGCCGGCCAGGCCCAGCCCAGGCCAGAGCTGTCCGCAGCCGGATTTCCAGCCGCGGAGGGCTCTGGGTTAAAAAAAACAACAATTTGCGTTCCTTATTTTTCACCGTCTTAGTCTACGTAGATATTTACGTAGACTATTAGGGCGAAAATAAAGGGGAACACAAATAGCGTAGCGGGCGCTATTTGCGTCCCTTTTTGATTTGCCATTTTAGCCTACGTAAATATTTACATGGGCTAAAACGGCAAATCAAAAAGGAACGCAAATAGCGCCCGCTACGCTATTTGCGTTCCCCTTTGTTTTCGCCGTAATAGTCTACGTAAATATTTACATAGACTAAGACGGCGAAAAATAAGGAACGCAAATGGCGGCGGCTGTAGCCGCCGCCATTTGCGTACGCGTTTGTTTTTTTAACCCAGCCATGATAGGCTACGTAAATCTTTACGTAGCCTATCACGTAAAAAAACAAACAAACCTCCAGACTGCAAATGGCGGCAGCGGCGGCAGCCGGTCAGAAGGCCAGCCGCCGCAGCTGCTGCCACCCGGAACATCCGCCCCAGGTAAGTCTCGTCCCGGGGGGGATCCGCGGGGGGGCAGGCCATTCCGCCACAGATTTTGGGGGAATCTCACCGAGATCCATGGCGGAATTCTCTGACATCCCTAATACACCTACAACTTCTCAGTGGCTTGATACACCTACAACTAAGGAATACCCAGAAGGAAAGGAGAAGGGTGGCCAGTACAGCAAGGGAGCATGGACAGGGCTGGGAACAAACCTCCCCAATCAATTACAGAATCGCACTGGGTCACCCCTTCAGAGTAACACAGCAGTTTGCTTTTTCCAATCACAGATAGCAGCTGTGGATCATGTCTCCCCTTCAGAACAGTCCCCTCTGTATTTGATTTTCCTGTGTGTTTATGGGGAAGAGGAGGCTTAGTTCTGGTCGGGGAAGTGGAGGCAGCAGTAGCCACGGCTCCTCACTCCAGAGCGCATCCCTCCCATGTAGTTGTGTGTGATTGGTGAGTTTGGTTGGCTTGGCTCGCTTGGAAGTTGCTGTTCCAGACCATTTTGCAGAATAAGGACTATTGCCTGGAATGGCTACTGAAACGTGGTTTCTGTGGACATTTTGTAGCTTCTTATACCAATCCCATGTAGTTATGTGTGACTGGTGAATTTGGTTGGCTTGACTTGCTTGAAAATTGCCATTATGGGCCATTCCGTTCTGTTCTGGATGGGTTCTGGGCACCTCGGTGTTCAGTCATGCCGGCCACATGACCACGGAAGCGTCTTCGGACAGCGCTGGCTCTTCGGCTTAGAAATGGAGATGAGCACCACACCCTAGAGTCGGACACGACTGGTTGGGGACACCTTTACTTTTTTACCTTTTTAATATTACAATATTGTGAAATCGGTGCTCTTCTAATAAAAATATGTACCATGTCTTTTAGTTCAGCTTCTGTACTTAAGGACTGAATAATGGCTAATGTAATGCCAGTTTTTAGAAAAGGATCCTGGGGGGATCTTGGAAATTGCAGGCTGGATAACTTAACATCTGTTCCAGGTGAATTGGGTGAAAGCATAATTAAAGATAAAATTAGTAAGCATATTGGAGGACAAGCCCTTCTGTAAAAGAATCAATATGGATTCCACAAAGGTAACTCCTGCCTCACTCTTTCAGAATTATTTGACAATGTCAATAAACATGTGAAACAACAAAGAGTTTTGTGGCTCCTTAAAGCCTAACAAATTTATTGTGTTTATCACCCAACAACATTTGAGAATACCCACTGTTAAAGTAGTTATCACTGTCTGTACTTTTTTTGCATCTCAATTCCCTCTGATAACACTGTTTACAGCTCTCCCCCTTCCCCCTTCATGTTCTATAGATCAGCCAGTTTGAGATTGACACTTCATCTATCCTATGAAGTGGGCAGTGTCCACAAAATCTTATGCCAGAATAAAGAAATTTGTTAGACTAAGGTGCCACAAGACTCTTGTTTTTGCTGCTACAGACTAACAGGGATACCATTGTGGAAATAAACATCTGGAGAGGGACAGGTATTGGAAAAAGGGATTTGTGGACATTTTGTGGCTTATGCATCACTCCCATACAATTATATGTGACTGGTGAGTTTGTTTGGGTTTGGCACATTTGAAAGTTGCCATTTTGCCCTTTTTTTCCTGGAATATGGACTATTGGCTGGAACAGATACCAAAATGTGGTTTCTGTTAAGGTTTTGTGGCTCATTACATCCCTCCCATCCGGTTATGTGTGCCTGGTTAGTTTGGGGCTCAGTCCTATGGGGATAGTCAGCTGCCTCTGAACTTGGAGGCGACCAACTATCCAATGCAGGGCAGGCGGAGCATGGAGGGGGTCCTCTCTTCTGTGCTCCGGCCACCCTGCATTTGTGGCTAGACAGCTGATTTCAGCTGTCTGGCCAGAGCACCTTGGAGCGGGGGGGGGGGAGCGGACAGCACATAGGAAGCATCATAATGGTGCTTCTGCTATCCCCTCCCCTCCCCTCCCCCAGGAATTCCCCCTTTTCCCCACTCTGCACTGCTCTTACAAGTGCGAAGCTGGGGACAACTGCGCTGCCTACGAGGCAGAGGGGAGGGGGCAGGGAGGTGGTTTTCTGGGAACAAACCTTGGAGCGCAGGCTCCGAGCTCAGTTCCCAGAAAATGAAAAATCATATGGCTGTCTAGCCACTTCCTAGCAGCCATAGGATTGTGCCCTTGGTGGATCTGGCTCTCTTGGACATCTGTCCTCACCTATGGAGCCTGAAGAAGCGTACCAGTGATGAAGATAGTGTTTTACAGAGTGCCATCTGTGCACGTGGTATTTGTTCTACTGGGTCGCAGAAGGAGAAGACAGATCCTTGCCCAAGGAGCTTTCAGTCTAAATGTGGACAGGGTGAGGTGGGTGGCAGAGACAATACGGAGAGGAGAGGAGAAGGTGAAATCAGGGTAAAAAGAACATGAACATGGGTGATGTTTCAGTTCGAGATTTGGACTTAGGCCATAAACAAAATGGATGGACTGCCATTTTACAGGGAATATTCACTTAAACTAGAGGACTTGAGACGAGCACGTGGGATAAAGAGAAAGCTTCAGATGTAGAATGTTGGGTCAAAGGTTTATCCTGAACACAGGAAATAATATTACATTGATTGGCGCTCTGTGTAAAAATGGTCTCAGAAGCATTCATACACACTAGTGAGATCATTGGATCAACTGATGTTTTTAGTTTGTTCATTTAATACTAGAAGCAGCCTTTCAGGTTACACTAAACTCTTCTTCAGGCTTAGGTTATGAGATCAAACATCAAACTTGCCAGAGAGTCTACCTGATGGTTCCCTAGTTGCATAGGTTTACTGGCCACTGCTGTTGCCATGGAGACTGCCTAGGTTGAATGCAAACACGACATTCTAACAGCATGTATGATGTCACAAGCAGGATAAGCTCCAAATCATGGCAAAGTGAGAGGCAGTTAACAGTCTGACTGAGGCCTCACGCTGTCAAGATGGATCTTCATGACAGGTGATAAAAAACTTCCTTTGGGACTACACTGACTTCTACCATAGGGGGGAAGTTTTGGAATGATTTACAGAGATGGTTCCCATGATCCTTATCTGTGTATCTTGTAAAACAGAGGTGTAGAACCAAAATTGGGTGGGGGAAGCCCCTTTCCCCACGGAGGCAGTGTGGGTGAAGCCAGGGCAGAGTCCCCATCGGAGGACTGAGGAGGCTTGACTGCCTTGGCTTTGTTGTGCATGGGGCTTCCCTGAATAGGAAAGCCCAAGAGCAGTGAAGAAGCAGTGCTGTGGAATGCACTGTTTGGACATCAGAAAGAACTGTGACGATTCCTCTCCCTACCTCTTCCCCAACCCCATTAGGGGCAGGGCTGATAGAGGGGTGGGGCTTGCAGTGCTGAGGCAGGGTCCCCAGATGTGGCACATCCTCCACAGGCCGGATTACTCCTGTGGGCACAGATTCTACACCCCTATTGTATAAGAAACTGTAGCCATTTGTACATTTGGGTGCCCTTCACATAAAAAGTTTTGCCTGTGTTATTTTGTAATTTGATAGCTGGAGCTGTGTACAAAATAAAACATAAGAAGCAGCCCATAGAAACTGCAGGGTGACAAAAGGAGTAGATGGTCATGATGTTATGTAGTGCACAAGCTATTTAGGGCTGCATTAATTAAACATAAAATTTGAAGTTCTAATTTTATTTAAAAGTATTTTTAGGCCGTCTTTAAAGGTAGAACCCACTCAAGACAGTGTACAAGATAAAAACCATACAAAACAAATACAATTTTTTAAAGATCAGTAAATACGTATGCAATAAAAATCTAATAAAAACAATGGTTACCAATAAAACCAGCAGTCCAAGCACCATGAAAAGGCCAGTGAAAACAGGTGGGTCTTCAGAGCTTTTCTGAAGGCCTGCCAAGAAACGGCCTGATGAACCCCCAATGAAAATTGATTCCGGTGGGGCCACCACTGAGAAAGCCCTCTCCCTTGTACTCACTAGCCTAACATGTAACCCTATAGGACACGATGAAGCATTGGTGCAATATGCTCTTGGTTGGTGTCACAATGCTGGCTGCAGGCGTGTCCCTGCATTTTGAATCTAGGGGCAGATAACATCAATCTCCCGGCCTACTCTTCCATCTAGTCTGTGGGCCAAGAGCTGAAAGTTGCTACCTTACATAGCAAGTAAGGTGGCAAAACTTCGTTATGAGTTTTTGAAAGGTTTATGTCTCTAGATTGTATTTTCAGGTGATAGCCTGTTCTGACTGGTTTTTATGATGTCATCAAGATGGCTGAAGCCATCTTTTTCTAACTTTTCTAATCTAAGCTGTAATGTGTGAACCAAAATGTCTGATTTAAAATTTAAAAGCTAATAAATGCATTGGAAAGCTAATAAATTCTCTTACAAATAACTAATTGTAATAATGACCTTACTTTTTACCATTTTCATGGTACATGCTATATATCAAGAAAAAAATTAAGATGTTCCCTCATTTTTATACAGTTTACTGCATATGACACATTAACTGAAGCAGATATGCACCTAAAGGGTATTAGACAATTGTAGGGTATTCTTTTACTTTTCCAACGAGCCTCAGCTTGAATACATGGGTTGGACTCAATGGTCATATAGGCCCCTTCCAACCCTACTATTCTATGATTCTACATTAATTTTGATATGCCATAGGTGGACACATATGAGCATATCCATGTTTCATGTAATTTTACCCAGTGTATGGATAACAGGTAACTTTGTGTTATTGCAAAGAAATATCTAGTAGTTTTGTGAGTTCAGCAACTGTTCAGCAAATTCAAAAAATTGAATTTTAATGTTCGTCACCACTGCAGTCATCTACTGAGTCTTCAGGTTCAGCTGCAAAGTCTACATCTGTTTTTTTTCTGGTTGTTACATGACTGTAGTTACACACAGCACTGCAAGCATGTCCGTTGAATAGGCATGAGCAGTTTGGTAGTTGACAGGAATGCACACTTGCATGGCAACATCTCCAAAACTGCAGTTGGTGGTTGATGCATCCAATCAATGACAAAATTGTCACCTCTGTCTTTTATCCATCCATAATCTTTTGGGCTAGGTACATGTGGCTGGTTTTTTAAACTGCATCTCCAAATTCCTGCCTGGAAATTGGTCCTAAGAGTGTGCATGAATAGGCAGTCATTCCATGGTGGAAGCTGACTGGACTTCACCTCTCCTTGATTGGCACAAAAAAGTTCATAGCATAGGTCATTTACAGAAGTAGTATGGGTAGCTGGAACATACATTTGACAGGTGAATTGCTGTAACATCTCAAGCATCTCTGTAGAGATTTCCTATAGATTCCCAAGTTGACTGAACATCTCCTAGTAGTTCTTGTCCTTTCTCAGTAGTTTCAAGGGAGTTACCTTACCCCGACCAGCAAAAGCACTCACAGCGTTGCAGCCAACCAGGGCATCAGACTCATCCTCTCCGACTGAACTTGTGAGTTTGCTTACATCAATAAATCTTATGTGACTCTTTATGTGACTCATGGTATTTCACTTGCAAAGCTAGGGATGGACGAAAGTCCGTTACCTGGTCCCGCAGCTTGCTTCACGGTGGGGGGGAGGCACTCCGTTTCTCCCCCCGAAATTCTTGGTGGGGGGGCAGGCGCCCCATCCCTCCCCGCCGAAATTCTGGCCGGGGGGGAGCGCCCCGTCTCCCCGGCCGCGAATCTCGTCTCCTGCCGGGACGCAAATGGCGGCGGCCGTAGCCGCTGCCGTTTGCGTCCCTGCAGTCAGCCGTGATAGGCTACGTAAATCCTTACGTAGCCTATCATGGCTGACTTTGGGGGGGGGAAAGCATGTACGCAAATGGCGCCGCCCATGGGCGCTGCCATTTGCGTTCCTTATTTGGGCACGTCTAGTCTACGTAAATATTTACGTAGACTATGGCGAAAATAAGGGCAATGCAAATAGCGTTGCCCTTATTTTCGCCGTAGTCTACGTAAATATTTACGTAGACTAGATGTGCCCAAATAAGGAAATCAAATGGCGGCGCCCATGGGCGCCGCCATTTGCGTACGCGCTTTTTTCCCCCCCAAAGTCAGCCGTGATAGGCTACGTAAACTTTTACATAGCCTATCACGGTGTTTTTCGAAAATCTAGCCATGATAGGCTACGTAAATCTTTACGTAGCCTATCACGTTTGTTGGTTTTTGTTTTTTTTTCACTTGGAAATGGCGGCGGTGGCAGCCGGTCGGAAGACCGGCCGCCGCCGCTGCCACGCCACCGCCACACCGCCAGGAGCTGCCGCCAGGAGGGACATTCGCCGAAGGTAAGTCCCATCCCAGGGGGTGGCGGGGTGGCGGCGGACCGTTTCTCCACCAATTTCGGGGGGCCGAATGCGTTGGCATTCGGCCCCCTGGAGATTCGTGGAGAAATTCTCTGACATCCCTATGCAAAGCTAATGCATAATACCAATACCTTGGTGTCTTCTGAAATGACAATAGCTTTTGTCCCTGCCTTTCCTGCATGAAGGGCACGCAGCAGCATTCGAGTGTCAGCTTCTTCTTGTGTAGATCTCACAGACTTTTCCTGATAGTCTTTGGTGATTTTGAAACAGGCCTCCTCACTTGTTACATAAAGTGTTTTGTCTTCTAACCTCTTCATGCATTTAGGCATCCTCCACTGTTGCACCAAGAACTTGATGAGTTCAGCCTTCTTAGATGAGCTGCACAGATACCATCTTAACTGCTGAATTTTGTGAGCAGGTACAATATTCTTCAACTGCAGACTAGTATTTCTGGTTTGCTTACATCTTTCAGCATCTTTTGAGGCAATTTTCCAGGTAAACAGTAAAGACAACATTGATCCTTTCACTCTGCATACTGTCATGAAGTACGACACAGAATATAGATTCTGCGAGCAGTTCAAAAGTCTTCTCATTGCCATTGATCTTTTGCACCAAATTCATTCCATCAATAATGCATGCAGAGAGGCCTGATATATTTTCTGCTGGAGATACATTTTTTCCAACACTCTAGCAAGCACAGCCTTGGTAGTCTTCGTGAGTGATCCATCTCCACTTGCAAGTGCCCAAGAAATGTTCATGTATGCCTGGGTGCTCAATGGGCAGCCTGGTCATAACAGTATGAAAGGTAGTGTGCATAATTCAGTCTGTCATAGGCAAACACCATGGCATCATTGCATGGATGCATGTCAAGTGAAGCATCCAGTCACCTTTGCATGATGCTCTAATTACGCCCTGCAGAATTTTTACCATGTCAAGGATACCCAAAATGCTGAGAGACTTCCCTTTTCACATCTGAGGTAGTTAAAGTAGTCCTCAAAGAGCTCCATAGTCCTTGAACAGGATTGCTGACCAAGAATTTTCTGCAGTGAAGCTCTGCATACATCTTGGCGGAGGCCATTCAACATAGCATCCAAATATACAATGTCTTCTGTATGCAAGTCTTTCAGCCATGACTGGAAACCATGCTAGCCACAGGAGTGCTTCATAAACCAGCTTGTGAAGCCTGACTGCACAGTTATACTTGTGACCTTCCATTACCCCTGCTACTGAACCTTCTGCAATTGTGCCTGCCAATGCATAAATCACACAATCCTGCATCCTGAAACCGTTTACCAATGATGGCCAAAAATGTGTATGTGGCTTGAAATAACACCTATTCTAATTATTATGGTAATTTCTCTGGATGCTTCCATGTGATTTCAGCACTTTTGGCATAAAGTGCCTGATCAAAAACACACACAATCTTGGACAATTGCAGAGACTGCATGATATTGATGGACTGGTTTAACACCCCATATACAGTTGACATTTCAGTTGCTGGCAGCAGCACGTATGTGGGCAAGGCAAATAGCCAATATTGTCTTGTATTATGGTGACTTCATCTTGAACAAGTATGTTGAAGCCTGTCTAGCTGCTTGTTGCTTGGTCTTCATGGTTTGACATGCGTGCCATATGAGATTTTTCTGCAAAGCAGGGTGAAACAATATGTTTGTGTTTACAGTATAAGTTATGGGTGTGCCTTCCCTCTTGCCAGCATTGTATATTGGTGACATAAATGTCTGGCTAGAAACGCTTCTCTTCTTTGTTTTTACCACTTGAGGCATTGATTTAGGCAGATGAGGCCTTATGATCTTCAGCTGGATGGCAATTCCATTGACTCTGTGTGATGTCCCCTTGCCACTGAGTGTGTCCTCTAACCAGTCTATATAGTCCCAAGCCAATGTGGTTAGAATTCTAGGGTAAATATTAGATGGAAGTGCAACATCTTCTTCTGACATTGCAAGTTTTTGCATGCAGAGAGCTGTATCACTCTCTAGAAGTTGGGAGTGTGAAATGCTGTGACTGAGTTGGTTGAGAATCTTGATCAGCTCTACATTTCCTGTTAGTGTCTTTACCGCAAATGGAAGGAGTATGTGTTTAGGCGGCTTTGTCCTGCCATGGATAACAGTATACACCAGGTCCTGACCAAAAGAGAAAACAAGCCTGCAGACATTTGTAGGTGAATTGCCTGTCTTCTGAGTTCCAGTGGGTATTGTGTACAGGAATTTAGTAATGGATTCTGGAATGCTGTAGCATCATAATCACCTTTGACCATCTCCTGAGTCCAGGCCTCAGTGAACATTTGATTCTGGATGTTATTTCTTATCTGCAGTGCAGCCTGGACCACATTATCAGTAAGTGCAGACATCAAAAGAAGTAACTCACTTTTCAGAGCCTGATTTTCCTTTGCAAGGTTGGGCATTGAGAGACTGTCTGGATAAAGAAGGAATTTCCCTTTGTCATTAGGAAATATGTGAAGGACTCCAGGAAGCTCTTTTTGCAATGCACCATGAATGTTTTTTCTTGGTTGAATCTTTTACAATGTTAACAACATAAGAGGTCAGTGATGTAATCAGTCTGGAGGTCAGATCAGTCATACACATCACTTGAGGTCTGTTGAACAGTTCATTCCTTATGAATGAAAATAGTTATTTGTATGCCTCATTAGCTACTGCATCATACACAAGTTCATCATTAGTACTGGTACCATCACAGTAGGCTGAACTGTTGCAAGCACACTCCTCCTTTGTGTAGACATGGTAGCAAGGCTGGTGGTAGTGACAGCTGTGACCTTCTACAGCTACAAGGTCACTGCTGACAATGGAAATCATCCTTGTATCCAATTTCCTAATGGCTGCACTTCTGATACTGGTATCTATACGTCATTCACAACATCCAACAAGGGGCTCCCTGTATTTTTGCCCGTTCAAACACTTGTGTTTTTTTTTCTCACAGAAGATGCACTTAGCCTCATAAACTATAGAAGGGCATGGTCCTTGTCTGCTAGACGTTTTTTGAACATGTTCCTCTGTCTTAGATTCAATAGTTGTGTTACCTTCAGCAATGATAGCATCCAAATATTTTTTATTGTAAACAGGCTGCAATACTTCCTATGGTATTGCACTGTAGGTATTTCCCCTTCTCCTAAATCTTCAGCCACCCTTAAGATTGCTTGATGGTTTCTGATTTCTGCTGCCTTCAACAATGTTTGCCATGACTCAAGGGTTTGAGGGGACACCAGGCTTGCATTTGATGCTTCAGTAGAGCAGTGAATAATGCAATCCATACATGGACGCTTTTGTGGTACCATGCTTTATTTTTCTGGTGGATCCATTCTGGTGGATTCACAACAGGCTTTTCTGTATTTAACCTGTGAAATTAACTGGATCTTGCCTCTATTTCTCAGTCTTCTTCCTTTTCTTCCTAGTTCTTTCCTACAGGAACTTTAAAGGGACAAACTTATAACCAGAAAAATAAAAGAAGCTAGAGCTGAGGCTACAACACATTATTAATGCTAATAATACTATATTTGGTCACTTAGATAATAAGATTCAAAAAATTATAACATTTTAACATTTGTAAATAAAAATATATGCATATTGAACAGTTGCTGAACTCACAAAACTATTAGATGTTTCTTTTCAATAACACTAAGTTACCTGTTATCCATACATTGGGTAAAAATACATGAAACGTGGATACACTCGTACGTGGCTAACTATAAGATATCAAAATTAATGTACTCAAGCTAATAAGGACCATATGAACCATCTCTGTAAATCATTCCAAAACTTCCCCCCTATGGTAGAAGTCAGTATAGCCCCAAAGGAAACTTTTTATCACCTGTCACGAAGATCCATCTTGACACTGTGAAGCCTCAGTCAGACTGTTAACTGCCTCTCACTTTGCCAAGACTTGAAGCTTATCCTGCTTGTGACATCATACATGATGTCAGAATGTCGTGTTTGCATTCAGCCTAGGCAGTCTCAATGGCAACAGCAGTGGCCAGTAAACCTCTGCAACTAGGTAAGCATCAGGTAGTAACCATCAGTAAACCTCTGGCAAATTTGATGTTTGATCTCATAACCTAAGCCTGAAGAAGAGTTTAGTGTAACCTGAAAGGCTACTTCTAGTATTAAATGAACAAACCAAAAACATCAGTTGATCCAATGATCTCACTAGTGTGTATGAATGCTTCTGAGACCATTTTTACACAGAGCACCAATCAACGTAATATTTCCTGTGTTCAGGATAAACCTTTGACCCCACATCCTACATCTGAAGCTTTTGTCTCAAGTCCTCTAGTTTAAGGGAATATTCCCTATAAAATGGAAGTCCATCCATTTTGTTTATGACCTAAGTCCAAATCTCAAACTGAAACATCACCCATGTTCATTTTTTTTTTTTTACCCTGATTTCACCCTCCCTCTCCTCTCTGTATTGTCTCTACCACCCACCCCGCCCTGTCCACATTTAGACTGAAAGCTCCTTGGGCAAGGATCTGTCTTCTCCTTCTGAGACTCAGTAGAACAAATACCACATGCACTCTATAAATCACTATCTTCATCATTAGTAGGCTTCTCCAGGCCCCATAGGTTAGGACAGACATTAGGGAACCATGTAAGAAGTCCCTCTGTGTGGAATTATATATTTTACAAGCTTCCTCCTCACATCAGGTGGGCTATTCCTTTCAAAACTAGTGGGGCAGTAGAAGCAGAAGGCCAATTCCATGATGGGGTATGTGAAACAGCTAAGATAAAGGCAAACTCTGTAAAGAAACAATAATCAGCATAGATAAGTCTTCTAAAGAAGCAATTGGGATTTAAACCAACAGAATGTTCTCCCCAAAGTCTAGAGGACTCTTTTGGCTCTTACCTGATATTTCACTATAAATGTTAGATATATGTGATGGATGTCCTCTAACCTGGTGGTTCTCAAACAACGCTATACTGTCCATGGCCTCTCATTTCACTCAGATCCAGAAGTCCATGCCCCCCATGTGCTGTTCTCTGCCTTCTGCTTTCCCCCAGTACAGACCCCAATAGGTTCCTAGAGTTGGGTGTCTAGGGCCCAACATTATGCCAGCTCATGATGGGCTAGACATATTGCTAGGCAAGCTGGAGTTTGGGGAAACTGCAAGAGGCACTATTGTAACAATCAGAGATGTGAAGGCTTGGGGAAAAACTGGAAAAAAAACTAGAAGAATTCAGGGGAAAACCCCTTCTGCCCCCCAAAATTTCTCAAAGACCCCTAGAATATATATATATATATATATATATATATATATATATATATAGTCATCATCCCCCCCACACACACATTCTTTCTGGGTTTTTCCCCCCCAGGCCTTCATATCTCTAGTAGTGATTACTTTATAATGCAAAATTGGCACAAAAGCAAATAAGAACCAAAAAGAGGAATTGCACCCTAGAAAAGCCATGGTGATGAGGTGGGCTTCTTGATTCTATGGGCTAGGGCAGGGGTGGGCAACACACAGTTCACAGGGTGCCCCCCCCCCCAGCAGTCCTTGCAGAACCTTTTTTTTTTTTTTTTTTAAACCAGGGGAAAAAATTGAAATAATATTGAGGCTTTTTTTTTTTTTTTTACTCCTCCCATCTTTTTTGATGGTGCGGCAGCAGCAGTTGTGTCCCCAGACTCTTTGAAGTTGCCCTCCCTCAACCAGAGAAAGAAGGACCCAATGCTTCTTTTTCTCTGACAAAAGAAGAGTGAGGTTTGAGCTCTAACGCCTTGTAAGAAGGGGCTCCATTTCACAGGTTCTTTGAAGAACATTGTGAATTGCCATGTGTACTAGCAAGCCCAGCCCTCTCGGAAACAGAACAGAACACCTGCAATTCTTTGTATTGGATATTATTTGTATGGTACAACACTATGGTCTGGTTGTGATTGATTTGGTGCCTATGGGAGTTTTCCCCCCATTGTGAATACCAGGTGGGCAGGGTGGGGGAGATTCCAGACAGGGTGGGGGCAAAGGGTTGAAGCTGCCCCCCCACACACACACACCCCATGAACCTAATCTGGCTTCCCTGACCTATTAAAGAAAAATCAACCACATACAGGCAGAGCATGTAAGCAGTTCCTTTATAACCTGCGACTTTTCCAAGAGGCTTATACCAATGGAAATGAAGACTGGGGTTTTAGGCATCATGTTTGCTTTGTTGACTACCACATCCTGCAAACTGTTTATGAACATGGTGCACACAGCCAAACTTACTTGCAAAGGAAAGGATAACCACTGGGCCTGTACCTGAGCAATGGATTGTACTGATGGAGAATAGAGGCCCAAACTATCATCTTTATAGAGCCTGATCAGGAGGAGCTTGTTTGCTCCTGGTGTCACCTGATCCCTGCTGGACAGAAAGCTATGGTACATGACCTCTGAACTACGGTTAGATTGGGCCTCCTCAGTTTGAGACCCTAGACTCTTAGATATCCCGTTGAAATTGGCCATGGTACAGAAAAATGGAATGGATTCAGATGTCCCCCTGCCCACTACCAATCTCATACCCTCCAAGTGTCTGTATTTTCAGGTATCTGCTCCTGGCCCTTTACATTTTGGGGAAAGGGCAGATGTTGAGTGGGGAATGGCTGGGATCAGGATCGCAGTTCTGGGGTGGTGGGTTAATCCTTTTTGCCAGCACCATGTTCCTGCTGAAAATACCCCACCCCTGGCGAAGCTGCCATTTGCTCTCTTAGAAAAACGTGTGTGGACACAGCTTGTGCACATAGGTTTCCCTTAAGAAGGCAAAAAGCAGTTTTGGAAAACAGGTTTTCATCAGGAAAATGGGACTGGAAGAAATCCTCTTAACACTAAGATTCCACTCCAGATTAGATGCACATCGCAACTGCTATTTGCTAAGTTTTAAACAGATGAAAGATCTGATCATGGATTTCTGATGTCTCATCCAGTCCAGTTAAGCCCTAAGACTGTAACCATAAGCACAAGTCATAGCCAGCGGACACAATGACATGCTTAAGATCATGCTGTACATCTGGGGGGAGCAGAGATACATTTTGGCTGCTGTGGATTGTGGATATACATGTAAAGGTATGCACATGGACATGCCCACCAACCCCTTAGCCAGTCATTTGCATAGTAAACGTTGAATGTATTTGACTTGCAGGTATTCTATAATATGTATAAGGCAATGGAATGCTGGCTGACTATTTGCAGGGAGAATTGAAAAGGCGGGAAGGGGAAATGGAATCCTCAACAGCAGCACTCCACACTGCAACATTTTATTGTAGGTCACACTTTATATATATTAATAGCAATCTCAATTTTCCGAGTGCCGGCCCTTATATAGCCCAAATGGCAGCATCCACAAACAAGAGGAAGATATCAGTAGGTTTGCAGAAGTACAAAAAATATTTAAGGAAAAACCCTCAGGGGAATCTCCCACCCCCAACCCACACACAAACATCTCAAAGAGGACTAAATATGCTCAGTGGGCATGGTATGCTGACTGGCCATTGGCGAGGTGGGGGTAAGAAAAAAGGGCAGGAGAGGGAATGGACTGGCTGGAATCCTGAAGAGGAGTGCTTCACACTGCAACATTTTGCTTCAGGTCCCACTCATTCTATTAAATACTAGAGCTGTGCGCAAATTGCCTCTTGAAATTCTCCACCTCATTTGTGGGCAGAGAAATTTGGGAGACAATTTCACCAAATTTCTCCAGGGGAGGAAAAATTCTCAACAGTTTCTCACAGGTAGGGCTCCCCATTGGCAGGGCTTGTAGCACAGCTGCTGCTGCTGCTTCTTGGTAAAGGTTTTTTGGCTTTTTGTGCTGCAACAGCATCAACTATTTCGGCAGGCTGCCCCCCAATTTGCATCCACCACAATGCAGGTGGGGGCAGTGTTGTGTCTAGCTCCAGGGTTGAGGTGGAGCTAGTGCTCTGCCAAAATCTGCCCCCCAATTTCCTGAAAGTTTTTTTCCTCCATGAAAGGAGCTTCCATTGTTCTGCCTCATTCAGGATGTTTTATAATTTATTTCTGTGGTGGTATTGAGCTTACCTCATGACAGCTAGCCTCCCAGGCTGCCTGCATGTCCTGATCTGAAAAAGCCCCATAGGAAGAATTTCCTCATGGTGCCTTAAACTGGGCTTTAATTGAAGTGTGGGAAGCTGAGAAGGCTACAGGCGGCCAGAGAGATGATTGTACAATGAAAAACAGGACACTTGTGCTCACTCCTCGGCCACCGCCTAAGTAACATAAGCCCAAGAAACCCACACCCAGCCCATGAGAATTTCTCTAAAACTTCTTCACCATTGAATTTCTTTTCAAAAGCAATTTCTCTTCTATCAAATTGAATGAGAATGGTCAAACAAAATGTGGGAGAAATTTTCGGCACAACACTATTAAATACTCTTTAGTGTTTTTAAGAAGTAAACTATTACAAGCTGTTTACTAACACTCCCTGCAAATAGCATGTTAATACAGAACATTAAAATAAACCAATTAAAAACACAGCAATAAAAGAAATACACATCCAGCCAGTTAACCCCCCTTCAGAAGCAAGCCAGCACGCATGCCAAATGCTTGTCTGAATGAAAATGTATTTGCTTACTGGTGAAATAACAACAGAGAAGTAGCCAACTGAGCCTCTCTCAGTAGGGAGTTTGAGAGGCTGTGAGAGGTCACTGAAAGTTTGCATCCTCACCAAATGTGCTTCAACACTCTCCTCCAGCTGCATGTTGCAGAGAATTGGTAACAAAGCTATCATTCAGAAAGCCTGTCTACCATTACTGACCTTTTCACTGAGAAACCCTATTGGCTCCCAGAACACAGGTCAAAAAAAGCCGCTGCCATAAACCACGTAATAATTCTTGTTTACATATACAGAGTAGCTAAAGTAAAGAACCCTAAGCTTTTTTCTATGCTTCCAAAAACTTATTAATGGATAATTATGATCTATTTGTAGAAATACTTAGGGAAAACCATCACTGTACGTTGCACTTTACAAACTAACATTAAAAAAAAAAAAAACCTAGGAGGGTACAACCTAAACCTACTTTGGCATTGCTTCATTTAGGAGTGAAAACTCTGGGGTTAAGCCAAAGACTTTAAAAGAGGTGGGCTTTTTAAAGAAGGGATTTGAAGGAAAAGATGGCACCAATGCAACTTACCAGCCTAGTCAGTGTGTGCTCAGGAGGGCAACCAAAGGATCGATGTTTATGTCACCTCCCATGTGTAATTTATTTATTTATTTATTTTATTTATTTTATACATTTATATCCCCCACCTTTCTTCCATTTTGGAACTCAAGGTGGCTACATGTGGTTCCCAGCTGGTCTCCCTTCCAAGCGCTGACCAGACCTAAACCTGCTTAGCTTCAGCAAGGCAGCTGCCTCATGTGCCTTCAGACTATGCCCTGGGACTGCTGTAATCTGCTGTTTTTCGTTATTCACCGTGACTTTCTTCCTATACTTCTCATTGAGACCCTTGCTTAGAATGCTGCCAGACACAGCAGATATTAGGGGGCAACGAGGATCAAGAGTGTGACTTATTATAAGACAGTTTCTCATGGCCCTTTTTATATGTGCCATCTGTGTATTTCTCACATACCTCCAACATACCGTTATGTGAAAATTGTGATTTTAATCCATATCCGTGACTGAATAAAAAATACTGCACCATTCAATTGGAAACATCCAATTCATCCAGACTTTGTTTTTGCTTCAGTAACCTTCCACCTAATTTCACTTCTAATGACATCTTTCTGCAGCTCACACTCACTCCACGGTATACGTCAGAATACATGATCTGCCTTCACCAGAAATTCCTGTAATGCATAATGAAGCTGACAGCACTGAACAACCAAGAGCCATGCATATAACATCATTTATCTTTTATATGGATCATCTTATTCCCCAGGACAATTCAGCAAGGCAATGTCAGTCATTATTAGTAGTGATTCAAAATATTGATATGCCTCACAATTAATTAGAGACTTTTGTTTTCTGGCATTACATCTTCGGCACCTCAAACATTTTAACTGCATTTACATTCACTCCTCTTTAAAATACATGTTTGTTCAGAGACAAAGTAAAGGAGGTAGGGGAGAGAACTGAATCTGCATTTAGTAATTAGTACAGTCTAGAAAGTAATTACCAATAGATCGCGGACATCAAAACATACGTGGAGTTTTCTGGAGATTAGTACTTCCAAAAGTTAAGGATTTTGTGGCATCTTAAAGATGAATAGAATTTTAATGGCATAAAACAGGTGTGGGCAACTTGTGGCCTTCCAGATGTTTTGGCCTAACGTTCCCATCAGCCCTAGCCAGCATAGCCAATGGTAAGGGATGATAGGAGTTGTAGGCCAAAACATCTGGAGGGCCACATGTTGCCCATCCCTGGAAAACCTTTTGTGGAGTAGAGCCCACTATATCAGAGGCATGATTGAAGTGTTACCCTCAGTTGGCAGATATATATCATATGTATATATAGAAGGTGAACAATTCTAAATGTTGGGGTCGAGAGTCCAGGAAGGGCAAGGGCTATAGCAATAGGTCTGTGATGTTTCTATGTAGACCCCAAATGCAGGCCCAGCATCAGCACCCAACATATTTGGGCAGCTTATGGGGCTCAGCAGTGCTAACCAGGGCTGATTCCTACTTTGAGGCCATCAGGTCCTAGCTGCCACTGCTGCCACTACAGCCTCTCTGGCTGTCCTGTAGCCACCAGTTGTTTCATCCCCTCTCTTGGGACACGCTTACCCAGCAGCAGCAGGTAGTGGCAGAACTGTTGGAGGGCAGCTAGGTGGCTTCCATCTTTTATCTCCCCAAATGAAATGCCTGACATCAACATCAGGCATTGCATTTTGGGAAATAATGGTTGGTGGCTGCCCGGTGCCAAACAGCCACTCGGTTTCCGTCCAGAAGTGCTGCTATTGCCTACATAGGATCATAGAATAGTAGGGTTGGAAGAGGCCTATAAGACCCCTTCCAACCCTACTATTCCATGATTCCATGAACCCCCTGCTCAATGCAGGAGTCCAAGTCAAAGCATCCCTGACAGATGGCTGTCCAGCTTCATCCTGAACGCCTCCAGTGTGGGAGAGCCCACCACCTCCCCAGGTAATTGGTTCCATTATCATATTGCTCTAACCGTCAGGAAGTTTCTCCTGATGTTCAGCTGGAATCTGGCTTCTTGTAACTGTCTGGGGGGAAGGGAGAAGGGCGTGGCTGATGGCTGCAGTGCCACCAGGAGGCCCATGTAGTGACAGTCAGTGGTGGTAATGCCAGGCTGTGGCTCGATGGTAGCAGAGGCTCAGATCAGCACTGAAGGGAAGGGGGTAGATTGGCAGCAATATGTCAAGGGTCCACTCAAACCTAGCACCAAACCAAGCCAAATATATACAAGATAAGAACAGAGTGGCCATACACTACAGCTTCCTTCGTTAAGCTATCCAGTGTTTCTATAGCATCTGTAGTGGGAAAGAAAACCACAGGCCCAATTAAGTCCAAATTGAACAGAATCAAATTTGCAGATCAATTCTAGTCCAGCTATTTCACAGTGGAATGTCCCTTTGAAGTCTCTTTGTTGTAGCATGGTGACTTCGAAGTCAGCTTCTGAGTGCCCTGGAAGAGTGAAATGTTCTCTTCCAATTTCTGAATGTTGCTGCTTTTAGTGTCAGATTTGTGCCCATTTATTTTCCAGTATAGAACCTGACCTGTTTCTCTTACGTCAACTTTCAAGCAGAGTAGAATAACCTCTCACTGAACACAAACCTGCTTTTTTGTCACATTTTGTTTAAAATTCAGAGATACTTACTGATGGATACATGATAAATAATGTGTACATATACATTGTTCAGAATACACGATACCTGCAATGTGCTAATAGGAGCTACTCTATTTCCCCCAGCCCTCTCTCTTTATAGTATCCTCAGTTTTTGTTGCTACTCATGTATCCAGCTTCTGAAAGCAATGAGATAATACCCAATCCACAATCATTTGCTCAGATGAAAGAGATTGGAAGGAAGAGGAAAATGTCTAGTTTATGCCTGCTCTATGCCCTGCAAGGTTAATCAAGAAACGGCCATTTGCTAACTCTCAGCTAAGGAATAATTATAACTCTCAAGAGTGGAGATGCAATAGTGCTAAAAACAATGTTAATTACACTGCTTGTGCGGTAGTAAGTTTTTTGTAAGTATGACACACCTATCAGTTAGTTACAAAATTGATTCTGTACAGCAGTTAGCTTTTTTTTTCTTTTTTTTTTAGAAGAAGAATGTGCAGGAACTGTCCAACATTGAGGCTTCTCTGAATGTTTAACAGCACATGGATCAGATGTCACAAAATCAGGCCCAAGAACAATTTTGAGAAGATTTCGAGTAAGCAAGCAGGTGGCAGCAGTCTGTGAGATCATTGAGCCTGGCAGATTCTGGAGGATCAAAAGGAGTGGGAGATCCTGGATCCTATTCAATTAGTTTATTTATAGCTTAGCTCTGCTGCCACATGTTCAAGAGGCTTGATATGACATACACTTTCATCTCAGATTTTAGCCCCGAGTGGTGGCCCCAGCTTGTATGTGCAACATATTCAAAACGGCTGCCCCCAATAGTAGGGATCTCAGGGCCAATTAACATATTATCTTGACCACTGATGTGCACATTTAAGAGCTCAAATAAGTAGGCTGCTTGTGTGATCAATATAACATGAGTAAAGGAGCAATCCTATGCCTGCTAGACAGCAGCTAGACTGCCATAGGATAGCTGGTTTTCTGGGAACCAACCTCAGAGCCCACACTCTGAGGTCAGTTCCCGGAGAACCGACCTCCCCTCACTTCCACGCTGCCTCAGAGGCAGCGCGGAACAGACCCATGCTCTGCGCTTGCAAGAGGAGCGTGGAGCGGCTGAAAAGGGGTGTTCCAGGGCGGGGAGGGCAGAAATGCCTGTATGAAATGCCTGTACAGCAGCCTCCTCCTCCGCTCAGCCCTCCTGCAACTAGACAGCCACCATCGGCTGTCTAGCTGAAAATGCAGGGCAGGAGAAGTGCAGAGGGAATGATACCCTCTGTGCTTCTCCTGCCCTGCTTTGGATAAGCAGTCGCCTCTGAGTTCGGAGGCAGCTGCCTATCTGAATAGGATTGCACCCTAAAAAACACACACACCAGGACTTCCAGTCGGAACCAATGTTGCCCTGGCAGCATTTCACGGAGCCTCCACAGGACGCTATCTCAAACAGCTTTTAAAAGGTTGAAAAACCTTTTCATCTTCCCCTGGAATGAAAAGGGGAGGCAAGAGCAGGATCTGGATGAAGTCTTGGAAGAATAGCCCTCTTTGCGAAGCAGCAAAGGGGCTGGGCTCCGAAGCTAGCCTGTCAGAGCTTAATCATCACTCAGTTGTTTTGAAACTCCTATCTAATTAAGAGAAATCAGGGCTGACATGCTCCAATGTAGTTTATGGATTAAGAAATACCAACATTATTTGAGGACCCGCAAGATCTGTTTGAAGAGAAGGATGGCTACATCAAGGAGGAAAAAAGGAGCAGGATCCCCCCCCCATACCTCCCGTGGCAAAGGCTCCGAGAAGAAAAAATATAGAGGAGTTGCTTGCTCTGATAAAAAGTTGTCTTTGCAATTTGCTGAACAGGCTAAGAGGCTGGATACAATTCAAAATTCCATCACCGCCCTGCAAGGGGCTGTGGACTTAATTAACACTTCTTGGCAAAAAATGGAGGCTAAGGATAACGAGCTGCAAGCTCGGGTGGCAGCAAATGAGACTGCATTACAAGCTTTTTACAACAATTTTTCTGTCAGAATCTCCCAACTTGAGGTTCTCATGTGCAGGGCAAATGTATGTATTATTGGTATTAAAGATCTACCTACTGATGTAAATTTGTCTACTTTTGTAGATGAGCTTCTGCATAAGATACTCCCTGTGTCATCTGATTATTTACTTGATACTGAGCAGCCATTCCGTGTGCCAAATGCCAAAGGGACTGGTTATATGATTATAGTCCAATTTGCAAGAATTGCCACAAAAAAATTATATGCTGATTCTGGCAAGAGGGGGAGGAAGTCTTGTTTGGGGATCAAAACAAGATAAAGTGATGTTATTTCCGGATTACACCAAAGAAATTGCTGATAAAAGAAGGCAATTTACCAAGGCGAAAAACCTGGCAAAACAAATGAACTTACAATATCATTTAAAATATCCTGCTACATTTTGCATTTTTACTGAAGTTTCTAAATCACAAAATGGCAGAGGCGTGGCTAATCAGAAAAATGCATGGGACTTCTGTTCCAACCCCATGAACTGGAATTTATAAACATGTTTTGTCAACTGGCTATGTTTAGTCTGTAAGATCCAGGCTAGGCCAGAGATAATTGCCTATATATATTCGTCTTTTTTTTCTTTTTTTCCTTTTCTTTTAAATCCTCTCTTTAAATGGATATGATATACTGTACTTAAATTTACTGTTTGAGGGTGCACAGAAATGTGCACACTCATTTATATATCTAGTACAAAATACATTATATTGTTGTTTGATTTTAAGCTGTATTATTATATAACAATATAAAATTTATTAGTGATTTGTTATTATTTATCCTTTCTAATTTCCTTCCTTTTTATTATTATTACTATCATTATTATGAGACTGGTTAGTAATATTTTTGGCTGGTTAAATTATTAAGCTCTGCTATTATATGTTAACTGAAGGGCAATATATGGTTACTGGGAATGAACTGTAGGCCTGCTTCCTTGCTATAAGACTAGGGATGTACAAAAGGCACTTACCTTTTGTGGATTATGTTGATGGTGGGGGGGAGATGCTCTGTCCCTCCCCCTGGAATCCTGGACGGGTGGGGGAGGCGCTCCGTTCCTCCCCCCCCCCCTGGAATCCTGGCTGGCCGGCTGTGCTCTGCAGGGATTCTGCGGAGCCACCGGCCGGCTCCGCCAGCAGCTGGACATCCGGCCGCTGGCTAGCAGGGACGCAAATGGCGGCGGCCGTAGCCACCGCCGGTTGCATCCCTGCAGCCAGCCGTGATAGGCTATGTAAATGTTTATGTAGCCTATCACGGCTGACTTAAAAGCAAAAACAAAAAAGCGCGTACGCAAATGGCGGCGGCCACGGCTGCCGCCATTTGCAGTCCTTATTTTGGCCCGTCTTAGTCTACGTCAAGATTTACGTAGACTAAGATGGCAAAAATAAGGGGAACGCAAATAGCGTAGCGGACACTACGCTATTTGCTTTCCCCTTATTTTCGCCATCTTAGTCTACATAAATCTTGACGTAGACTAAGACGGGCCAAAATAAGGAACGCAAATGGCGGCGGCGGCCGTGGCTGCCGCCATTTGCGTACGCGCGTTGTTTTTTTAAGTCAGCCGTGATAGGCTACATAAACATTTATGTAGCCTATCACGCGTTTTTTTTTAACTTAGCCGTGATAGGCTATGTAAATCTTTACGTAACCTATCACGTTTTTGTTTTTGGTTTTTTTAACTGGAAATGGTGGCGGCAGCCGGTCGGAAGACCGGCCGCTGCCGCTGGAGCCGCCGCCGCCGCCAGGAAGATCCACCCCAGGTAAGTCTCGTCCCAGGGGGGGAGAGCAGACCGTTTCGTCACCGATTTTGGGAGGCCGAATGCGCTGGCATTCGGCCTCCCCGAGATCTGTGGCGGAATTCTCTGACATCCCTATATAAGACTGATGACATGATATTGAAATGGAAGGTTGATTATTGAATTGTAATATTTCCAATGTTATAGTTATAACTTCTAAGTAGAATCGTATTTGAGGTTTGTGTGTAATGGAGTTTAAATTTAATCCTTTTAAGTAACTTTTTAATTTTTTTATTTTCTTTCTTGCTTCCTTCTTCCTTCTTCTGTTTTCTTTCTTTTTTCTCTTTTTCATTATTGCTGTGTCCTCCTAAGAATACTGTATTGTTGGGAAACTGTAGGCAGTTCTTTCAGCAGTTTTAACAAGATGAGACACATGTTAAATTAATATGCCTTAATGTACAGTAGATCACCCATGCAGACAAGGTCTTCATTGATTAAATACTTCATGGTCTATATGTCACCCACATGGGCATCTGTTAGGGATGTCAGAGAATTCCGCGACGGATCTTGGTGAGGCTGAATGCCAGCGCATTCGGCCCCCCGAAATCCATCACGGAACAAATTCGGCCCCCCGAAGTCCATCACGGCTCCCCACCCCGCGAAAGGCGTGCGGGACAAAGTCCCCGCCGCCCCCACCCCACGAAAGGTGCGCGATTTGCCATTTGCGTACGCTGGGTTTCCCCCCCCCCTGCCGTGATAGGCTACGTAAATATTTACGTAGCCTATCACGGCTCAATGCAGGGACGCAAATGGCGGCGGCTACGACAGCCGCCATCTGCGTCCCTGCAGGGCTGCCCAGTGGCTGGATGTCCGGCTGTGGGCGGCCGGAGCCGGCTGGCAGCTCCGCAGCTTGGCCGCAGAGCGGAGCCAGCTGGGCAAGATTCCAGGGGGAGGGACGGAGCGCCTGCCCCCCACCGTGGATGCCCCTCAGCGGAGCAAGGTAAGGGATTCATACATCCCTAGCATCTGTCGAGATAGATCCATATTTTTCAATGAGAGCCATTATAGCATAGTAGCTATGTGAGTGACCCAGTTGGGAACCAGTTGAAATATAATTTTGGACATGGATTCATTAGGGATCCTAAGACAAGCCATTATTTCTCAACCTCCATCTGCAATAGGGGTATACCAATATGCAGCTGCTTCACAGGGTTGCTGTAAGGGTTATTTATATATGTGCAGCACGGTGCAGCCTAGTTTTGTGAACATCTGGGTTCAAAAAACAGCATTTTGGTGGACCTGATCCCAGATACCCATTTGGTAACTTTCCCTCCTTTTGTGGCAGTTCACACCCATTATGTTCTCCATCTTCTTTCCTTTCCTAACTCACTGTGTGGTCCAAGCCAGTTAGGGATCACACAGTGAGCACAAAAACATCATGGCACCACATAGCCAGTCAGATTTGGCTATGGGGTAATATTACTGAGGACAAACAAAACCTCTCCATTGATTGGCCTGGTTGCCTCAGCAACACACAGTCTTCCCTCTGTGAACATTTTCACATGCCCAACTCCTGAAAAATGGCTAAAAATGCAGAACACTTTTAACTGGGTGCACTGCAAACAAGTTTGCCAACCTTGCCCCACACCCCCATTTCACCTTAGTCCTAGTGCAGGCTCTTCTACTACTGCAGGACCTCTTCAGTCTGCTGCATGTAAAGACCAAGGCTCAGATGCTTTAAACACTCTAACAGGTTATATAGATGCTTATTATTTTTCCTTTCTATGGATGGATACTTAGATTAAAATACATCCAGTTTCCAAACAAAAGCATCCTAAATTAATTTAATCAACCTTACGCAATACTGCAATCAGGTCCATAAATTCACTCCAGAATTTTGCCGAGTGCACATTTTGTTCTAGATGTTCTAAATTCACCCATCAAAATTCATCCACGAGTGCCCCATGTTAAGGCATTCTAGGAAAGCATTGCTGATCTGTAAAAACAACAATTGGTATGTGCACCAAATTGCACATAACACACACAAAAAATTACATATAACACTGAAAAATGTATTTAATTATAGGAAAATTATAAGCATGTTTTGTAAAACAAGCAAAGCATCACAAGGAAGTTTTTAAAAGATGTTTGACAATGCATTTAAATGTAAACCTGTGATTAATTCTCACATTTTCTTCTTAACACCTTCCCTTATAAATTTTTCCTAAACTGAACCTCAAACACTCTTCCACAATGTGTACTAATACATTCAGTTGCCGAAAGAACATTTTTAAATACAGCATCTTTCTTTTAAAGTGCTTTTTAATATGAGAAACCACTATTAAAATACAACTGTTACTGTATGGATTAAGAAATATCAACAACATCCAAGGGATGGTTTAAGAAATATCAACAATATTTGAGAATTTGTGAGGACCTGCAAGATTTGTTTGAAGAGAAACATGGCTACAGCGAGGAGAAAGGAACTGCATCACCGCCCACTCCCCCCGTACCTCCCTTGGCAAGGCTCCGAAAACCGAAGATAACAGGGGAATTGCTTAGTCTGATAAAAACTTTATCTACGCAATTTGCGGAGCAAGTTAAGAGGTTGGATTCAATTCAACTTCCATCACCACCCTGCAAGGGCTGTGGATTTAATTAACACTCCTTGGCAAAAAATGGAGGCGAAGATTAATGAGCTGCAAGATAGGCTGACAACGAACGGAACTACGACTAGGGATGGCGGAGAATTTCTCCCCGAATCTTCGGGAGGCCGAGTGCCGATGCATTTGGCCCCCCAAAAGTGTTGGGGAAATTCTCCGCCGGCCCCCCGCCCCCCCCGGATGGGACTTACCGTGGCCTAATGTCCCTCTCGGCAGCAGGTCCCAGCGGTGGTTCAGCGGCGGTTCGGTGGGGACGGGGGCCAGTCTCCCAACCGGCTGCCGCCGCCGCCATTACAAAATAAAAACACACACACACACACCCGTGATAGGCTACGTGACGATTTACATAGCCTATCACGGCTGACTTTGGAAATCTAGCCGAGATAGGCTACGTTAATCGTTACGTAGCCTATCACGGGTTTGTTTTTGTTTTTTTCACTTTTTCTTTCGCGGCCGGGGAGACGGGGCACTTCTCCCCGGCCTGAATTTCGGCCGGGCGAGGCGCCTCCCCCCCCAGCCTGAATTTCGTCCAGGCGAGGTGCCTCCCCCCCTCGCCTGAACTTCGGGGGGAGAAGCGAAGCGCCTCCCCCCCACCGCGAAGCAAGCTGCGGGACAAGGTAAGTCCCTTTCGTACATCCCTAACTACGACACAAGCTTTTTTCAAAAATTTCTCTGTCAAAATTTCCCAACTGGAAGCCTTCCCGCACAGATCCAATGTATGTATTATTGGTATTAAAAATTTGCCTAGTGATGTAAATTTGCCTACCTCTGTAGACAAGTTTTTGCATGAGATACTCCCTGTGCCATCTGATTACTTACTGGATATTGAACAGGCATTTCGTGTGGCAAATGCTAAAGGGATTGGCTATACGATTATAGTCCAATTTGCAAGAATCTCCACAAAGAATTATATCCTGCGTTTGGCAAGAGAGGGTGGAAGTCTTTTTTGGAAACAAGGTAAGTTATGTTATTTCCAGATTACAATAAAGAGGTGGCTGATAAAAGAAGGCAATTTATCAAGGCGAAAAATCTGGCAAAACAAATGAACTTAAAATATTCTGCTACATTTTGCATTGTTTCTGAGGGTCAGATGAAGAAGTTCGTAAATCATGAGATGGCGGAGGCATGGCTGAATGTAAAAATGCGTGAGATTTCTGTTCCAGCTTCATGAACTGGAATCTTTAAAAAAGTTTTGTTAACTGTCTATGTTTAGTCTCCATAATTCAGGCTAGGCCAGAGATAACTGATTATACATATATTGGTTTGCTTCCTTTTATTTTTCTTCTTTTTTATTTATCTTTACATTCTCGTTCTCTAAAATGGATATGATATGCTGTATTGAAATATATTGTTTGAGGGTGTATTGTGCACACTCATTTATATATCTAGTATAAAATATATTACTGACTGTTGTAAGGTTGCTTCCAAGCTTTATTATTATATAACATTATAATTTCATCTTTCATTATTATTATTATGATCATATTCATCACAAGACTACTTAGTAAGATTTTTGGTTGGTTAAACTGTTAAGCTTTATTATTACTATTATATTCTAACTTAAGGGCAATATATGGTTACTGGGAATGAATTGGAGGCCTGCTTCCTTGCTATAAGACTGATGATACGATATTGAAATGTAAGGTTGATTATTAAATTGTAATATTGCTGATGTTATAGGTATAGTTTTTAAAGTAGAATGGGATCTGAAGACCGTGTGTATTGGAGTTTAAATTTAACCCTTTAAAAAAGAAAAAGAAAAAAATCCTTTTTTTCTTTTCTTTTCCTTTCTTCTCCTTTTCATTATTGTTATGTCCTCCTAAGAATATTGTATTGTTCGGAAATTGTAGTTATTGATCAGGTTGTTGGTACTGTTTTTTTCATTTATAAAGACAAAAATAAATAAAAAGTATTTTCAAAAGAAAAGAAATACAACTGTTACCATGGGTGGGGAAGATAAAGCAAGTCCACAGGTGTTGATTGCCCTGAGAATAGTACTAAAATGATGACAAAACATGGAGGTAAATGTAACAAGGCAAATACATGCTGAATTGGGATTTGACCTCTTCAGACAATGGAAACACAGCTGATATGGGAAGGAGGAGCATTCTAATAGAGGGAATCGGGGACAAGTAGTGCTCTAGCATCCACATACAGAGATGATAGAAACAGTTACCAGTGTGCAAATATAACAGGAGCACTTCAAAAAAGGCCGTTTTATGTATCAAATGAAAAAGATCTCTCTCCAGCAGCACTAGCTAATTACAGGAACGGAGAGTATGACTTGCATATCAGAGGCCTTAACGATGGGACTTTGCATGACAAAATTCCTTTCATCATAGCCCTAAGCCAGCCTTCTCCTGTCACTCTCCCCAGTACACGACATAACCTTTAAACAGAATCTGGGCTTAGCATTTTCTGGCAGTGTTAATACAGCCTGATGCCTCCACTTACACCAGCGTTTGACAGATGCCACCACTTGGCAGCAGCTCAGCCTCTAATAGAGACGGTTAGCGCTGCACTCGCCGCAATGGGACTTCTTAGCATTGCTTTAGATGCCCGTCTCCAAGGGAATATTTATCTTCAGTGCTTTTCCTTATCTTTGCTTCCTTATAAAAATAATTTTTTTTAAAGATCACTATGTAATCTTTAATTAAATATATATTTTAAAAAATAATATTTAAGCATGGCAATCCCCTGGCCAACAGAAGAATTTTTGTACAAATCCCCTGTATTTTTCTGACACCCTGGATTGCCGACATAACATTTGAAAATACATTTCTAAGCCATTTACAATGCCACCCTATACATGTCTACTCAGAAGTAAGTCCCATTGAGTTCAATGGGGCTTGCTCCCAGGTATGTGTGCATAGGACTGCAGCCTTCCTCAAGTATTCCAGTTCTTCCTCTGGCTTTCCCTATTTACACTCCATGGTGGAGAAAAGAAACCATGCCTCTCCCATATTCCCTTACAAAAAAGCAGGTAGGTGCCCCAACCGTGATGGCACACATTAACTCTTTCCACCTAAGCAGCCCAAGTAATGCTTCCTTAACAAAACAAAAAATACAGACAGAAACAACACACCTACAACTAGCATAGAGACTACTCGTGAACAGCATATTTATAGTTTGTATGGTAAAACATTTCCATTGACTTTTCCCTTCATTTGTGTGGCATGCATTTATTCTGAATGCCCCTTTCCACAGTGAAATCTGGCCGTTACCATTTCCTGGAGAGACCTCCTGGAAAAGTCTCCAAAATGTGGTAAATACTGTACACTGTAATATGAGCCAAGTTGGCATAAGGAAATAAAATCTTCCCACCCCCCCACCCCCTCCCCACCTCTTAATTTTGCCAGAATATCTGGCATGGCACCATATTTGAGAAATACAAAGGAGCCACTCTATCAACAGCTTTTAAATGGAACCTTTATACTCAAAATTATACTTCTAAGTACCAAGTACTGGGGAGTAGCCATGAGTTTCATGCTATGCTCACAAGCTTTAACTTCCAGAGGCATTTGGGCGACGAGACACTGTTGGACACAAAATGCTGAACGAAATGAACTGCGGTCTGATCCAGAAAGACCATATTTGCAGCACCATTCCAGTGTTATGATTTTGGACCTTGTCTGCGCTTCTCTGATGTTGATAAAGTAGGAAGTGAAAAGAAATAGCTGCAAGGAGTACTGCACCTCCAGAACACAGGATGGTATAGCACAGGATGATCAAGGATTGATACTCTGGCCATGCTGACCCAGGGCAAGTAGTCATTCGAACAGTAGCCACAGAATGGGGTGCATCACGCAGGGCCAATATAAAGTGGTGCAAATCACCCAAGGAAAATGCATTTGTTTAGGCAGCTTTGAGGAACAAAAATGATGAGGGAGAAGTCTGCAATATCAAATCCAGGAGCAATAGTAACGGTTATGCAATGCATACACACTTCCCATAAGCATTTGGCATGCTTCAGAGACATTGCATCACTCATTTCTGGAAGATCAAACCAGAAAAGCTGAAATATCGAAATCTGACCATTTGTACTGATACATAACTATTCTGAGGAGGGGAAATGGCAACATTCCCTGTCTTCTCTTCACATTTCTTTTTTCTAACATCGCAGGGCCATTAAGATTCTGCTGCTATGGAAATTCTTTGCCTTTAAAATGAATTTTGCATCTGGAAATGCAGTAGTGCATTCATCATTTATATAACACAGTAATTGGCAACACAATGTAACATAAGTATGTATGTGGACTTAGCATTTCTATGTTACAGGAACTTTAAAATGCCTGTTAAATTCAACAGGAGCTGCAAAAGACATTTGTTTCAGAAAGATCAGAACATGTATATATAAAACAAAGGAGGCTATATATTACTCAATCTCTCTCTCTCTCTCTCTCTCTCTCTGTGGATGTTGTTCTTTCCTGCCATCATACAACATCTCTACACCAGCCTAAAATGGCACATTTAAAAAAGGGCTTTCTGCTTCCATTTTAAATGCAGGATCACAATAGACTCTCTTTACACACGCATCCTCCCACCCACCTGCTTTTCCTCCTCCTTTCCCTCCTCTATGAGTCTCTTCCATATGTTTCATTGGCCTAGCTCCTCTTATTGCAAGCACTGTAATTTGATAGCTCATTATCTCTGATCTTTTAAAAAATGAAATAAAGGTCACTTAGTGTGGGAGATGCCCTGGAAGTTGACGACACCATCTAAAGGACCCACAAACTTCCGTGAGTAACCGATTTCAATAGTGGGATAAAAGGACTGTGTGAAGAAGCCCATAATAACAGCTTCCCAAGAGTTTGCCTAACCCAGAGGTAGGCAACCTGGTGCCCTCCAGCTGTGTTGGACCACACCTCCCATAAGCCCCAGCAGTATGGTCCATGGTCAGGGATATGGGAGCTGTAGTCTAAAACATCTGGAGGGCACCAGATATGTAACCTACTCCTGGCCTAGCCAATCTTGCTTAGCTTAAAAAAAATTAAAATAGACAACCTTGTGCAATCATAACCATCTTAAGAATCTCTCAGCTATACAGCGACCACATGGGCACTGAAAATTCTTGAGGGTTGTATCCACTGGAGTCCTTCTGCCAACAGACCAGATTGCTGGTGGACTGAATTTTCCCTCCATCCTGCAGCCTCCCCCATGTGCCCTAAGTCTGCTCCAGAGAGTTAGAGGAACCTCTGGAGCAGATTTGGGGACCACGCAGACAGAAGGAAAACTGCCATTGCCCTGAGTATTTGGGATGTAAAAGTGGGACCTTCTACAAAATGGTGCACTGTGGAGTGCTCCTGTTCAGGGTTCCAGCCAGCCACCCATGCCTTCTTCCAGGATACTCCATTCCTCCCCACACCACCACCACCACCACCACCACCACCACCACCACCACCTTCCATTTCTTTCCCCAAACTGTCAGTTAAAATTGAGCATCCTCAATTCTCTTTGGGCTGTTTTGGGATCCCCCTCCCCCTAGGGTTTTGCCCCCTCCACCAAACATTTCTTGTATTTCCAGAAACTTTGCGGAGTTCCCCATGCCTGCTGATTCCTGCTATCTGGGTGTGGATGGTGCCGTTCTGGCTACATGAAGGACCCACAATTGGAGAATAAGTCTGACTCTGCTATCAGTATACAGGATTTCTACTGAAATTGTCAGGGAAGTTCCATGAGATTTGTTTAAAGTCTCTAGCCTGCATACTACTTAGTTTTTAAACAAGAGATATGAATACATTTGTTGGCTTCGTCACCAATAAGGAAAATAGATTTGCCATTACCCTATGTTCCTTTTATACTGGCCAGGCACTTCCAAAGATCTCCAAAATGTGAAGAATGGCCCCTTGAGAAAACATCTTGCACAGAAGCCCTCTTTAGAAAATGTACAGCTGAGATGAGTTTCTATACTGGGATCCCTTCCAGCCTCCATGAGGGAAGAGTATGTGCCTGGCTGGAATGCACTGCAATATAGCTGCCCTCAAGTTTCCCAAGGCCCCATGCAATTCCAAAATACAGGAAACGTGAAACCAAGTATGTTAATCTTCCCCACTTCACACAGGAATGAAGTAACAGGGAACTGTGCTCAGTGGTAGAGCATATGCTTTGCATGCAGGAGGTCCAAGGTTCAATCCCCGGAATCTCCAGGCAGGGCTGGAAAAACTCCCTGGACAGCTGCTGCAAGTCACTGTAGACACCCCTGAGCTAGATGGATCAAGGGTCTGAGTCGGTATAAGGCAGCTTCCTATGGAGCAGCGGTGAGGAACTGGGTTGGTCCTCCAGGCACCGGATGAGTGCACAACTGCTTTGCCTACAGCTCGTCATTCCAATCGCAGCTCAGTTGCTCTCTCACCCGCTCCCTTCTCTGTGGGGGTGGTGGCTTCAGGGAGGGGCCTCGTTTGAGGCTCCACAGCCAAATGGACCAGCTCAGAGGGCTGAATTTGGCCTACAGGCCAGAAGTTCCCATTCCTGCTGTAGACCTAGAGCAATACACTGCAAATAGGGAGTAGGGGAGAGATTTTGGATTTAACAAATGTTATGTTTCCCCATATTCCATGGCTCTATTACTAGGTGATTAGGTTTGGCCTGCTAAGATTAGATCTTAGATTTATGATATTTTTTCAGTGCCACGGCAATCACGTATCCAAATATGATTGTACATCTCCGGCTGTAGGTTTTTGTATATGTAGTAGCGCAACTTCTTGCCGTACCGTGCATACCCATACGCATCACTATCTTTAACATGTCTCTAGTAGCACACCACCAAAGATCAGGTGCTGTGTAATGGTGTGTTACTCAAAGTATCTTACTGTTAGTAGCACATGCAGATGGTTCAATCTATAGTAGGGTCAGAAATCATCCTGACACATATATACAAAAATGATGACAGAAACACGGCACATGAACATGGGAATCCACCCTTAATTGCAGCGTTAACTGTACTCTATACCAGGGGTGGGCAGACTTCAGTCTGCAGGATCTACTTTTTTTTTTTTTTAAACTAGAATCCTGGGATCTATCAACCAGAGCCTGGCGCAAAAGACATACACTTAGAATTTAATAACTCTGAGTCCAGGAACTTGTTTTGAGTACTAGAACTTAATGGATCTCATTACACAAAAAACTACTCCTGGTTAACTCATGCGTTGTTCATTTCAGCAGTATAACCAGGGAGGGGGTGCGTGTGTTGCTATTATTGTTTAAAATTGGGGAGTCAAAAACAATTGCTGATCTACTACAAATCGCTCAGAGATCTACTAGTAGACCCAGATCTACCTTCTGACCACCCCTAATCTATACAGTCATATTGGAAATATATACAGAAGGGTTTTAAGCCCATTCTCAAAGGAAGCCATGGGACTGAAGTCCAACAATTAAGGCAGTTTCGTACACTCAAAAGTATGCATCAAGATGATCTCCTTGTCAGTTTGGAATTTGCTGGTCCCCTTGCAGCGTAAGCACATCTCATTTTCTAAATCAGACATCACCAACATACAACTGTAGCTCATTAATAGCAATGATATCATCTTTCAGCTTTTGTCTAAGTGTCTCAGAGAATGACCTGGTTCAGATGGCACAACAGCCCACTCTGGGTTAATTAACCCTTGAGGGGTTGCATCACATGCCATCTACCATTACAAATATGCAACCCCCAACTGGGGGTTTCCATGGCTTGGCATGCTGTGCGAACCCGGCTGCGGAGAGTTTAACAACCCTCGTATAATCCACGGATTGCATGACACAGCAAGATGCAGCAACCCCTGGTTGGGGGTTGCATATTCATAACGGCAGATGGCACACACCACAGCCCCTTGAGGGTGAATTAACCCACAGTGGGCTGTCATGAAGTCTGAACTCGCCCAATGTATTTACTTTTTAAAGTTCAGCATTATTTCCCATTTGAACTGTTGGCTGTCATACCTCTGCCAAAGACCCTCATGCCTTTATCTTACTTTGCAGCAATCTAGTTGAATTACTTAAATACTGGACTGGAGATGGCAGTTTGTACAACATTCTGGTATCTTCAAATGGGACATGTTACAAAAGTGCAAAAATATCCATATTCTAGAAAACAAGTTAGGAAAGAAACAGCTGTACATATGCTATTCATCCCACGTCTATCCCCCAGATCAGCTCTGATCTTAACCTGGAAAGGGCAAGAATTTTTCCAGCAAAAGCAAACTGCAGTTTCTCTACCATATATTCGTACTTGGGGATTTAAATATCTAATTTATACTGTCAGGTATGTTTTATAAAACGCATTGTAAATTTTTTTTATTTAAATATTTATAATATTTATTAACATCCATTTTTGCACCACAGACCCTGCTGTATTTGACCAGTGCATAAGAACTGTGCAACATTATTTTTCTGCTATAAAGTAGCAAAAACAATTTGACTGTGTTCCATTTATCAAGGACGTCTCCCCCGCCCCCCCCAAAAAGTGCAAAAGTGCATTGGCTGAAGTGCAAAACTACAGTGTCAAAGAATGAAAAAAGAAACTATACATTTTAAAATACCCTACATAGAACTTACTCTACTGAGTTAATTAAAGCAGTAAAAAAACTGGCTTACTTCTCCTGACACTATCTGTTCTGCAGTGATTTACATGCGCGCGTGCGCGCGCACACACACACATATACACACACACACACAAATGATCTGGGGTGCAAATCAATGCAGGTGATGGCCCTGTATCCTTTTCTTTAACCCTCTTCTCTAAATAACGTTTGTGCATATCACTTCTTATTCTTTTATTCTGAAGGATTTCTTTGGTGCCTCAGGAAGGAGAGATGCCAGGCAGGGCCAATGTAGCAAAGGACCAGAGGCTCTTTGTCTCCTTGTACTGCTTAGATGAAGTGAATCCAGCTCTCCTCACATTCTCTGGGCATCTTCAGTGGATGACTCCTACATGTGAAGCTGTAGTTCTTGCCTTGATTGTTATCCCAATACTCCTGCCCATTGACTCGGTAGAATACTGCAAACTCAACCACTGAGCTAAGCTGGAGGAGAAAAGGTGGCAGAGGAAGGAAAAAGGTGAAGACATCCATTTGCTCCTGCCCATCCTTGCCGGGAACAGTGCTGTGCCACTGAGCATTTACTTCATGCTGGCCCTGCCAGTGATTGAAGGTGTAGCGCACAGCGACCTGCTTCTCAAAGGCCACATTGATCACTTTGATGGTGCCATTCAGGCCCAGATCTGAGCTGCTCACTCGTTCGAGGCACACCCGCTGCTGCTGGAGGCGGCTGGAGAAGTCCTCGCAGTCAGCAGGCTGCTGGAAGTCAGGCACCAGGCACTGCATGGTAAATTCCAAGTCTAGTCTGCTGCAACAAAGATCAGAATTGATGGACAGCCGAGAGAGCACATGCAGAGGGATGGATGGGTCTTCCCCAGCCTGGAAGACTTTCACTTCAGCCAGCTCCAGCCCTAAAGCATCTGCAAACCTGACGCGGTTCCTGCGGGTGCTGCACCCCGGAACGCGGCACGGTGCCACCACACCCCTCCTCCTCTCCGGAGAGCTGGGCAAGGACCTGGCCCGCCGGCGCATGATGGGCCTCAGGTGCGGGTCACAACTTGTAACCGTGGCGCCCTGAGGATTTCTCTGCTGCATCTCCTCGCTGACCGAGTAGGTCAGAAGGCTGGCACTGCTGCTGCCGTGCAACGGCTGGGCCCTCTTCCTCTCCGCATGCCGGGCTTCTTCGTCCCGCAGCATGTTCTGGTACAGATCAGAGAGGTAGCTGGGGCTCCTCCGCGGGGCCCGAGACACCACCGGCTCTTGAGGGCCAGTGGCTTGAGCGGACACTGCTGCTCCTGACAACAACTTCCGTTCAGACATGGTGAAGACAGGCACCGATAGGTGAGGCCTGGCGGTTGTTTCCACAGCCCTTATACAAGAGCGATGTTAGGCTTTGGGGTAGAAGGCGAAGGGAATGTGCCACAGGCTTCAGTCAGACGCTGTAGGATCCCGGGCAATGATGCTGAGCAAGGGATGTCTCCAGGCTATCGCACAGGCTGCAGGGGGAATCAAGGCTATCGCGCTGGAGGCCTGGGTGCTGTCGCACAAACTGGCCGCCGACTGGAGGCTGTCCAGTTGGATGCTGGGTGTCTCGAGGCTGTCGCCGACCGGCCGGAGGTGGCTGCTGCGAGGCAGGTGAATGGCTGTCCTGCTGACAGAGGCTGTCCCGGAGAAGGCCGAAGGATGCCAAGCTCTCGCCGGGCCCAGCCAGGGAGTCGAGGCTGTCGCGCTGGATGCTGGAGGAATCCAGCAGGCTCCCTGGGCTGGAAGGCGCGCGGAGGCCGCGCGGCTGGGCGGAGAGGCTGCCGGGCAGGCTGGAGGCCGCCTCCTGGGGGGGCGGCGGGCGCCTGGGGGCTGTCGGCTCGAACGGCGGGGGCGGAAGGCGGCTGGGTCGGGCTGTGGCGGCGGCTCGAGGCGGGGTCCACGCTGGGGGACTCGGGGCCCCGCACCCAGCTGCGCTCGGCCTCTTTCCCGCGCGCCCTGCTGGGGGCGGCGCTCGCTTCGCCCGCTGCGAGGCGTGGGCGTGCCAGAGCTCCAGGCAGGCCGGCGGGCGGTCGCTGCGGGTCCTCTCCGCCTCGGGGGTCCGCCCGGCTGACCGGCTGTCGTGCGAACACTGCCAGGCTCCCGCCCGCTTGCGCCCGGAGGACCCCCGCCCGCCCTCTGTGGCGTCACGGGCCGCCTCCGCCGCTGCGTTTGGCTCCCCCTCGCCGGCCTTGCGCGCGTCGCGGCTCAGCGCGCGCCTGTGCGCGAAGGGAAAGAGACCCGCCCGCGGCGCCTGCAGGGCGGGGGGGGGTGGTTTTTAAACGCGAGGAGGCGCGCGCGCGCGCGCCGGCGGAGCGGGGGGGGGGAGACGAGCACGAGCACGGAAAGAGGCGGCGCAAAGGCGGGCGCCCGGACGCAGCGGCGGCGAGGGAGTGGATGGAGCGAGGAGGGCAAGAGAGCCGGATAGGCGCGTTACGATCGCCCGGGGTGGTTTGCGCCAGGGCCGTCCCTCGCCTTCCGCGCTGCAGCCCCGGCTCTCTGCTGCGTGCGGCCCGTGCGCCGCGCCGGCATTGGAAGAACCGGTCGCCCGCCGGCGCTTCCCCTGCACGGGCTCCGCCTGCGGGCCTGCGCGCGCTGACCAAGGGGTAAACCCCATTTAACTCCATGGGCTTTACCGAGTGAACAGGTTTCGGATTACACTGTCAGTCAAGGAAGCAATCCTATGCCTGTTTAGACAGAAAAGTCCTACAACTCCCAGCATTCCCCAGCCAGCGTAGCTGGCTGGGGAATGCTGGGAGTTGTAGGACTTTTCTGTCTAAACAGGCATAGGATTGCGTCCTAAATCCCTAACATGTCCCCACTTAAAATGGAATGTTTTCTGCTCTCCCAGTTCCCTGTGTTGTCTTTGATGGCTGGACATCCTAGCATCGGGGGGTCAAATATCCTCACCCCCGCCCCCGGTTGATTTCGTAAGAGCAACAATCTGGATTTAAACTAACAGACTAATTAACAGACCAAGATTGAACGTTGTGTCGCAGCAAGATAGATGATATTGTGAAAGTTGTTGTTGTTTTTTTAAACCGCCTGTTAAAGATGATCATGGGGAAGCCCCATTCTGTATTTTTTTCCTTGCAGAAAGTGTTTCCCAGATTAAACTTTGTACAATCTTCAGTAAACTTCCAGTTGCCCCCTCAGACAGAAGTGCAAGGTTCCTTGGACGAGATTATTGCGATCTATATTCTCATGCCACCCAGCTATTCCTTTCTGTGTGTGTGTGTGTTGCGCATGCATGTGCATGTATGGGGGGGAAGTGTGTGGGGTGGAGGGGGGGATTCCCTTGTAGCGCTGTTGGTGACAGGCTCCAAACCCTTGGGCAGTATCTCTAGTGGTTAAAGAACAGAAGAGCCATGCTGAATGAGACCCTAAAGGCCTATGTAATCCAGCATTCTGTTCGCACAATAGCCAACCAGCTTCCTGTGGGAAGCCCACAACTAGGACACCCACTCATGTTTCCTAGCAAATGGTATACAGAGCCATAGTGCTTCCAACACTGGAGGGTACTATATCACCACCACCATTAGTAGCCATTCCATGGTTCCATCTGAGGCCAGGTTAATCTCCCCTCGCTGCAGCCCTTCTTCCGGTGGCTGGTGGCAGGGTCCAGAGCGTGCTTCTCCTCACTTCTGCAGTCTGAGAAATACTGGCAGTTGAGGCGCAGTGTTCTTTCTGGCAGGGAGGGGGAAAGCAAAGCTCCCTGCAGCTGCTCCTTCTCTGGCTGACAGAAGGGGACAGCCTGGTATTTCCCTTGCCGTTATGGTCTTCCTGGGAGGCAGGGAGTGCCACTTCCCAGTGGCCCTTGGTGCCCTGGTCAATGGTGGTTTACACAAAAGAGTGTGCTTTTACACTGCAATCCCAGGACAACTAAACCCTCTTAATACAAACTTGTTTCATTGAAGCCTCCACAGGACTTAAATGAGACCATAACCATGGCTTTCAAAAGTACTATGTAATTCATAGCAAAAAGTGTACATTCCTTGAACAGGCGAAGGCGAGGGGGGGGGGGGCGTTGTCTGGTGTCCATTTAGAGACCCAGTGTGGTGTAGTGGTTAGGATGCCTGACTCAAAGCTGGTTCCAAATCCCTGCTGAGCCATGAAGCACTCTGAATGACTTTGGGTCTTGACCCTCTTTCAGCCTAAGCCTTAACCTACCCCACAAGGTTGTTGTGAGGATTAGAAGAAAAGGTGGGGAATGTATGCTGCGCTGCCCTCTGTGGAGCAAGAGAGAGAGAAAATGTCACGAACGATACATTTACAGACAAGTTTCAGTATTCAAGAGAGGTGGCTCGTTTTGAATCACAAGCAAAAACGAGAAGCCAGAGATGTGGCTGTATTAACGCCACCATGGTTTCAGAAGCAGCCTTTAAAAAAAATTAACATTGCCTTTACCTGAAACAGCCAAAGGCGTTTGCTCGAGTGGAAGGGACGAGATGCTCCACTCCTCCACCAGCACTTCTGCTTGTGGCCAGGATGTCTTTGGCAGCTCTCTCTGCTAGCAGTGGTACACCTTGGAGCCAAACTCCAGAGCCCCACAGCCTGGGGGAGAAGGGGGAGCAATGACCACCCAGAGAGCAGCAGGCGATTAGGGCATCAGGGCAACAGAAGCAAATTCCATTTTATTTGTGTATTCGCGATGGTGCTAGGATTTCAGTGAGTTTAAAATGCTGTGAGAGCTGGACCATAAGGAAGGCTGAACGAAGGAAGATAGATGCTTTTGAACTGTGGTGCTGGAGGAAAATTCTGAGAGTGCCTTGGACTGCAAGAAGATCAAACCAGTCCATACTCCAGGAAATAAAGCCAGACTGCTCACTTGAGGGAAGGATATTAAAGGCAAAACTGAAGTACTTTGGCCACATCATGAGAAGACAGGATACCCTGGAGAAGATGCTGATGCTAGGGAAAGTGGAAGGCACAAGGAAGAGGGGCCAACCAAAGGTGAGATGGATGGATGATATTCTGGGGGTGACAGACTCGACCTTGGGGGAGCTGGGGGTGGCGACGGCCGACAGGAAGGTCTGGCGTGGGCTGGTCCATGAGGTCACAAGGAGTCGGAAGCGACTGAACGAATAAACAACAAAACAAAATGCAAAACTGCACATGCGCTGATTTTTAAAACCTGGGTTGGGAAACAGTTTTGTTCTTCTAAGGTGTCAGGGAGGAGGAGGAGGAGGAGATGTGCACTTCATGATTGAAGTAATACAGATGGACATATTAAGGAGGGGCTGAGAAGATATTTACAAAAATACTTCACCCAAGTGCAGCAAGGGGGTGGGGGGAACAACGGTCTCTGGCAGCCAGCCGAGAGTGGCTATTTAGCCACACTCGCCGTCAGGAGGAGGGCAGCCACGTGGAGAGCAATGCACGGGGTTTGTTTACTGCAGCAGCCATAGGACACGGTAGAGCCCCTGCCTTGGCAAAGGCTGCTGCTTCTGCTTTGTTTCTCGTCTTGCATAAGCCGATGTCCCCTTCATGGATCACTGCCTTGTTGTGGCGAAGGGGCTTGCGTAACTCAGTGAAGCCATAAGCTATGCCGTGCAGGGCCACCCAAGACGGACAGGTCATGGCAGAGAGTTCTGACAAAATGTGGTCCACTGGAGAAGGAAATGGCAACCCACTCCAGTATTCTTGCCAAGAAAACCCCATGGAACGTATCACAAGGCTAAAAGATATGACGCCGGAAGATGAGCCCCTCAGGTCGGAAGGTGTCCAATATGCTACTGGGGAAGAGCAGAGGGTATTTCCAAGTAGTGCCAGAAAGAGTGAAGCGGCTGGGCCAAACCCGAAAGGACACTCAGCTGTGGATGTGTCTGGTGGTGAAAAGAAAATCCGATGCTGTAAAGAACAATATTGTTTAGGAACCTGGAATGTCAGATCAATGAATCAAGTTAAGCTGGAGGTGGTCAAACATGAGATGGCAAGAATCAGATTGAACATCGACATCTTGGGAATCAGTGAACTAAAATGGACAGGCATGGGCGAATTTAATTCAGGTGACCATCATATCTACTATTGTGGGCAAGAATCCCTTAGAAGAAATGGAGTAGCGCTCATAGTCAACAAAAGGGTGGGAAAAGCAGTATTGGGGTACAATCTTAAAAATGATAGAATGATCTCAGTACGAATCCAAGGCAAACCATTCAACATCACAGTAATTCAAGTCTATGCCCCAACCACTGAGGCCGAAGAAGCTGAGGTTGATCGGTTCTATGAAGACCTACAACACCTTCTAGAACTAACACCAAAAAAAGATGTCCTCTTCATCATAGGGGATTGGAATGCTAAAGTAGGAAGTCAAGAAATCACCGGGATAACAGGCAGGCATGGCCTTAGTGTACAAAATGAAGCAGGACAAAAGCTAATAGAGTTTTGCCAAGAGAACATGCTGATCATAGCAAACACTCTTTTCCAACAGCACAAGAGGCGACTCTACACATGGACGTCACCAGATGGTCAATATCGAAATCAGATTGATTATGTCCTTTGCAGCCAAAGATGGAGAAGCTCCATACAGTCAGTAAAAACAAGACCTGGAGCTGACTGTGGCTCAGATCATGAGCTGCTTCTTGCAAAATTTCGGCTTAAATTGAAGAACGTCGGGAAAACCACTAAACCGTTCAGGTATGACCTAAATCATATCCCTGATGAATATACAGTGGAGGTGAGGAATAGATTTCAGGGATTAGACCTGATAGATAGAGTGCCTGAGGAACTATGGACGGAGGTCCGTAACATTGTTCAGGAGGCAGCAACTCAATCCATCCCAAAGAAAAAGAAATGCAAGAAAGCAAAGTGGCTGTCTGATGAGGCTTTACAAGTAGCTGAGGAAAGAAGGGAAGCGAAAAGCAAGGGAGAAAGGGGAAGATATACCCAACTGAATGCAGAGTTCCAGAGAATAGCAAGGAGAGACAAGAAGGCCTTCTTAAATGAACAATGCAAAGAAATCGAGGAAAACAACAGAATGGGAAAGACTAGAGATCTCTTCAAGAAAATTGGAGATCTCAAGGGAACGTTTTGTGCAAAGACGGGCATGATAAAGGACAAAGAAGGCAGGGACTTAACAGAAGCAGATGAGATTAAGAAGAGGTGGCAAGAATACACAGAAGAACTATACAGGAAAGATCTGAATGTCCCTGATAGCCATGATAGTGCGGTCACTGAACTTGAACCGGACATCCTAGAGAGTGAAGTCAAGTGGGCCTTAGGAAGCATTAGTAACAACAAAGCTAGCGGAGATGACAGTCTTCCAGCTGAGCTATTGAAAATCCTAAAAGATGATGCTGTTAAAGTGTTGCATTCAATATGCCAACAAATCTGGAACACTCAACAGTGGCCACAAGACTGGAAAAGGTCAGTTTACATTCCAATTCCAAAGAAGGGCAACGCCAAAGAGTGTTCAAACTACCGCACAATTGCGCTCATTTCACATGCCAGCAAGGTGATGCTCAAAATCCTACAAGCTAGGCTTCAGCAGTATGTGAACCGAGAACTACCGGAAGTACAAGCTGGGTTTCGAAGAGGCAGAGGAACTAGAGATCAAATCGCCAACATTCGCTGCATCATGGGGAAAGCAAGAGAATTCCAGAAAAACGTCTATTTCTGCTTCATTGACTACGCTAAAGCCTTTGATTGTGTGGATCACAACAAACTGTGGCAAATTCTTAAAGTGATGGGAGTACCAGACCACCTTACCTGTCTCCTGAGAAACCTGTACGAGGGTCAAGAAGCAACAGTAAGAACCAGACATGGAAAAACCGAGTGGTTCCAAATTGGGAAAGGAGTACGACAAGGCTGCATATTGTCACCCTGCTTATTTAACTTATATGCAGAGTACATCATGAGAAATGCCGGGTTGGATGAATCAGAGGTCGGAATTAAGATTGCTGGGAGAATTATCAACAACCTCCGATATGCAGACGATACCACCCTAATGGCAGAAAGCGAAGAGGATCTAAAGAGCCTCTTGTTGAGGGTGAAAGAGGAGAGTGCAAAAGCTGGTTTGAAACTCAACATTAAAAAAACTAAGATCATGGCATCTGGCCCCATCACTTCCTGGCATATAGAGGGGGAAGAAATGGAAGCAGTGACAGATTTTACTTTCTTGGGCTCCAAGATCACCGCAGACGGTGACTGTAGCCATGAAATTAAAAGACGCTTGCTCCTTGGGAGGAAAGTTATGGCCAACCTAGACAGCATAGTAAGAAGCAGAGACATCACCTTGCCGACAAAGGTCCGTCTAATCAAAGCTATGGTTTTCCCAGTAGTAATGTATGGCTGTGAGAGCTGGACTATAAGGAAGGCTGAGCGCCGAAGAATTGATGCTTTCGAACTGTGGTGCTGGAGAAGACTCTTACGAGTCCCCTGGACTGCAAGGAGGTCAAATCAGTCCATCCTAAAGGAAATCAACCCTGAGTGCTCATTGGAAGGACAGATAATGAAGCTGAAGCTCCAATATTTTGGCCACCTAATGCGAAGAGAAAACTCCCTGGAAAAGACCCTGATGCTGGGAAAGACTGAAGGCCAAAGGAGAAGGGGACGGCAGAGGATGAGATGGCTAGATAGCATCACGGATGCAATGAATATGAACTTGAGCACGCTCCGGGAGAGAGCGCAGGACAGGAAGGCCTGGCGTGCTATGGTCCGTGGGGTCACGAAGAGTCGGACACGACTGAACGACTGAACAACAACAACAACAATAAGCCGATGTGAAAGAAATGGGGTTGGACTCGATGGTGTTAATTTGCTCTAGTTCTGTATACAGCATTTTCTTTTTCTTTGTTTAATTTTTATTTCTTTCTCAAGTGGTCACACAACCTTTTGGCTTACTCAGCCTTTGCCATTGCCTGGTTAGGGTTGTCTGCTCTCCTCCTATTCACTTTGCTGCTATTATGATCTATTGTCTGCAACAGCCTCTCTCAACCTGAAAGAACTGGGCATGGTTAGCCTTGAGAAGACTGATGGGAGACGTGATAGTGCTCTTCAAGTACCTGAAAGGTTGTCACAGGGAGTTAGGCCAGGATCTCTTCTCAGTCATCCCAGAGTGCAGGACACGGGAAAATGGGCTCAAGTTACAGGTAGCCAGATTCTGGCTGAACATCAGGAAAAACTTCCTGTTTTTGATTATGGAGCAATATGACAATGGAATCAATTACCTAGGGAGGTGGTGGACTCTCCCACAGTTGAGGCATTCAAGATGAGGCTGGACAGCCATCTGTCAGGGATGCTTTGACTTCGATTCCTGCATCGAGCAGGGGGTTGGACTCAATGATCTTATAGGCCCTTTCCAACCCTACTATTCTGTGATTCTGTGATTCTATGAAATAGGCACATCTTTTCACATGTGGTGGTCATGTGTGACAATCCATCAGTTTTTGCAAAAGGAGTTTAAGGAGGCTGCTTTAATCTCAGATCAAGTGATTCATATCTCCCTGACGGTGGATGAAAACATACAATAGAAAACAAGGCTCTTCTGACATTCTTTCAGGTAGCAGCAAGAATGGAAATAGCGAGGAGTTGGAAAAGCAATCACAGTCCAATTATTCAACAATGGAGACTTAGATTATGGTTAATAGCTCTAGTGGAAAATTAGCCAACACACGAAAAGCAAACAGAAATGTGCAAAAAGAGGATAACTTCAACATGAGTTGGTGAGATTTTATAAACTTTATGATACAGTTGTTGTTGCTCAGTCGTTAAGTCGTGTCCGACTCTTCGTGACCCCATGGACCATAGCATGCCAGGCCTTCCTGTCCTTTATGATACAGTACAAGGAGGTAAATCAACCACCACAGTCACATGGTCTTTTATGGAAATTTATTGGGTTAACAGAGCATAAACTAATAAAAAATAAGAGCTCAGACAAGCCACACAACTGTATAGAAAAAGGATCAAGATGCATGGATGCTCTTACTGATGTCTCACTTTGTTATTTAGGGAGCAATCCTATGGCCCCTAGACAGTCTGAGTGACCATAGGATAGTTCGGAGTCCTGGATCCGAGGTCCGAATCAGGCAATCAGCAGTCCAACATCAGAGCCAGGAATCTGAGCTCCCCTCCCCGTCGCAGCTGGTGCAGAAAGAACCGCGCTGGCTGCCTCTCCGAGGTTGTAAGACAACCTCGGAGGAAAGGGGGCGTGCCAGTGGGAGAGGAGGGGACTAGGGAGGCTGGCTTCCACTGTATCCTTGGGTCTCCTGAGCCTCCTTCCCTCTTGCTTCGCAGAGCCCCAGCTAGATGGGCAAAAAAGCCTGTCTAGCCAAAATGCAGAGCGGGAGGAGCGCACCGGCGAAGAAGATTGCCTCCGTCGCTTCTCTGGCTCTCCAATGGATGGCGGTGAGCCGCCGAGTGCGGAGCCTTGCGCCCACCCCAACAGGACTGTGCCCTTAGTGTACTGTTAAATTTGAAACACACATTAAAAGAAGATCGCTACGTCCAGGGTCCGAATTGCGCCACGCCGGTTTGGCCCGCCGCCTACGAAGGTGCCTCCTTTCCGTGCAGACAGGTTTGCGTGGGTCTCTCGGGGACCCACAAGGCTTTGCGACTGAATTGGCCAACCTACCCGGCGCGGAAGGTTTGGGGAGGGAGCGCGCGCGCGCGACCCGGAGCCGCTCTGGGCCATGGCGAACGACCGGCGGATGAGTAATGCAGCGGTCTCAAGCAAAAAGGGGCGGCGGGGAGGGGCTGCGAGGACAACGGTCTCTGGCAGCCAGCCGAGAGCGGCTATTTAGCCACGCTCGCCGTCAGGAGGAGGGCAGTCACGTGGAGAGCAATGCACGGGGTTTGTTTACTGCAGCAGCCTTAGGATGCGGTAGAGCCCCTGCCTGGGCTTGCGCGCACAAAGGCTGCTGCTGGAGATCTTCCGCCTCTTCGTTTGTCGTCTGGCATAAGCCGCTGTGAACGAAAAACGGGGGAGGAGAAGGCGGGGTGGGGAAGAGAGAGGGCGAGAGAAAAAGGTGCCACTGCCCTATGATGGGGCCAGGCATTCGGGATTATCCCTTCCTGCTGCGCAAGGGGAGCCTGCAAAAGGGCGCCCCGGTTCATGAAATCCACGAAGGAGAAGGAAAAGGAAAAGGAATGGTAACGTAAGGATCTCGCTTCCCGCACCTCGTCCTGTTAGGGCGATAGTTAAATGTTTGCAGATGAGTTGCCGTTTTACGAAGTTCAGAGTGAAGACTATAACGCGTCTCCTTCTTGATGTATTCTGCGTCTGTGCAAACGTTTGTTCCCTGGTGTTATCGACCAGTACTGTGGCAGCGACCCGAATGCTGCATATGATCTATTCATATCTATATATTTCATTGATCTAAGCCATTTATGCACTGCTTGTAGTGCAGTATGCGACATTGCTTTGGCATCACCGTTGAGAGTGCTGCTATAATTAAACGATGATGGCTTTTAAAAATAGAAATACAAGTTTCAGGGATTGTTTTTGTTGCAGGCGAGGGGGATTGGTGGAAAGGGAACGGGAGAACTCTCAAGTTCATAATTCAAAATTACACTAGATAGCGTACCTTGTTAGCTTGCAAATACGCAGGTGTTCACTGTTATTGTTTCATTCCAGCTTTTTATGCATCTGCCAATGTTGTGAACTTTTGCTGTGTGATCCGCTTGGGTCATAGCTTCCATTCAAAGGGGAAAAATTTACTGACCTAAATTTTTGCTGGCATTCTGTATACGAATAGCTGAGTGACCACACAGAGCATGAGAAAGGCAAGCAAAAATGGAGCTTATGTTATTCTAGTAGTAAATAGTAATACGTTGTTCAAGGTCTAGAATGGCTGCTAAATGTTTAAGAGGATAAGAGCAGAAGAACAGGCCTGGTGGATCAAGCCCAGGGTCCATCTAGTCTGGCGTTCTGCTTCTAGTAGTGGCTGGGCAGATGATTCTGGGAAGTCCACAAGGACATGAAGGGCACAGATTTCCAGTAGTGTCTGTCTCCAGCATCTGGTATTTGTATACTGCCTATGAGCATGAACGTTCCATATAACTAATAGTTCTTGATAGCTATATAATTCATGAATTTGTCTAATTAAAGCCCTCTGAGCTTATGGCCATCACTACTGGCAGATAATTCCATAAGTTAATCGTGCATTGTGTGATCTATGTCTTACCAGTCTAGGAACACAGGAAGCTGCCTTATACTGGAGTCAGATCTCGGGTCCAGTATTGTTGACATTGACTGACAGCAGCTCTCCATTGTTTTTAGACAGCCCTACGTGGAGATGCTGGGAATGGAATCTGGGACCTCCTGCATGCAGAGCATGTGCTCTACCACTGAGCTATGGCTTTCAGTCACTAACATACACATTCATTCAAATTGTAATAAAAAGCAGATATGCCATTTATTGGGTTTTGCTTCATTACGGGGTGGGGGGAATGCAGATATTTCTGATAATTATACAACTGTCCACACATTCAGCAAGAGACAGTGACCTAGTTCACATGATCTCAGGGTGGTTAACAAGCCATGGGTTGCTAACCACTCTGTGCGTGCCACTTGCATTCCAGCCAGATTTACATAATTACCCTTGCTGGTGCAGCTTATTGTGATGTCCAAACCCAGCGAGGGTGGTTGGTTGGGGTAGTTAACAAACATCCGGAACCCATGGCCTGGTTTAAGGTTGCTGGGTGGTTTGTTAACCACCCCAGTCACACGCTCTCACCAGTTTCGGACGTCATAACAAGCTGCACCAGCAAGGGTAGTTATGTAAATCTGCCTGGCACAGGCAGGGTGGTTAACAAGCCACCGTGGCTTATAAACCAACCTGCAATCATGCGAACTGGCCCAATAAGTTGTAAGGCACCTGATAGTGACCTACTGCCACAGCAGGGAGTGGTAGTGTGGCCCCCATATTTCTGTCCTCATGCATATCCTAAGAAGAATTCTTTCCCCATCTTTCTTTTCTTTTAACACTTGCAGCATCTAACAGTGACAATACTTGCATATGTGAACACCATTGGTGGTATGTTTCTGTTGGCAGATTCCTCGCCCCCTTCCCCATCCCCCACCCCCACTCACGGCCACAGACTTATGTGCCAACAACCTATTCTGCACATCATGAAAACACATAATAGGAAGCCCTTAGAGTCTGAGTAATTATTGTCTGGGAAATCATATGGTAGTGACACATGGGTGTGAGTCAGAGGCCTGGGGGTACGTATGCGGGAAGCCATCTGGTTGTCAAAAATGTGGATGATTGTCCTCCATTTGCTTGGCTTCTTGATGAAAACATTTTCAGGTTTCCAGAATTGTTGATGAAGCAAGAGCAGGAAGAGAAGCTAGGAAACGATAGCAAACTATAACCATCTTTCCATTAATCTTTTTCTAAGGTCAAGCTTTTTTTGTGTGTGTATAGGGAGGGAGGGAGAGTTCTAACCTTTCTAATCACAAGTTTAGAAGTCTCTGCAATGCAACTCTTCCATAGCTGATGTTGTATAAATGCTCACACATCCAATTCACTAGTAGTAAAAGAAAGATACAGTAATGCATTTCAGCTAATGAACATTTTACATGGCCTGTTTTTAATCTAATAAGAGCACATCTATAAGAATAACAACCATGGAAGAATTACACAAATTTCTAGCATGGTTAAAAACATCTGCAAACAGTGAATGTATAAACTCACTCTACTGAGAAGAATTAAACTAAAGAATTTCTTCTGTGATTTTGTAAAAAAAATATTCATCTCTGAAAATAGTCCTTTTTAATCATTACTAGTTCCAGCAGAGGAAAGAGCCATCCAAGTGCCAAGGAACTAAAGAAATCTCCACCCCATGTAAGATCTTCCACCAGACTATCAAAAAATGTTTCTACTACTACTGAAAAGGTAAAGTCTCTTAAATTCATATTGAGCACACATTATTTGGAGACATATGATGCTTTTTTTCTTTATTGCAGTTACAATTATGCAATAATTAATGTCTTTTAGACTTGCTGTCAGGCTACAGAAAACAGACAGACAAATATTCACTGCAAAGAAAAAAAACGGTTTTCTGAAGGTCACCAACAAAACAGGTAGAGTTCTTTTCATACGGTTGCAATTGTGGAAGGGCATCGTGTGTGTCTAACTTTGCTGATAAGAGTGGGGATGGATACGAGCAGGAAGAAATACAAAACTTAGCATGGTCAGGTTTTGAGAAGTTTTTGCAAACAGGATATGAACTGATTCCAAGTACTGGCCAGTTGCAAATATATCCTTTTTGGACAATGTGTTCAAGTAGGTGGTTGCTGGTCAACTCCAATCAGTCTTGAATGACACCAGTTCTCTGCCTCTGTTTCAATATCGGTTTGGTCACCCTGATGGAAGATCTATGCTGGTAGAAGGACAGGGGGAAGTGCAACCCTATTACTTCTCATAGACATTTCAGTGAGCTTAGGTACCATCAGCCATGATATTCTTGGCTGTTAAAGGTGGAAGCTAGGGGGCTTTGTGTTTGTAATTTCATTCCTACCCAAATAACCAATTTCAGAACATGGTGGTGGGTGACTATTGCTCTGCCCAATGTACACACTAAGGGGTTTTGGCCCACCCTTCCCACTAAAGCCCCTTACTCCCTGTGCAAGGTCAGTGGATCATTCAGTGGGGTCCAGAAGGGTTGCAGCTGGAAGGGGAAGCTGATAGCTCTGTGCACACATGGAGGTTATCTTAGGTATGTCAGTGGGACTCTTTAGATTCTGGCCTTAGGGCGCAATCCTATGGGTTGTACCCTGGGTACTTGTAAGCCCCCAAACTCAGAGGCTTACAAGTATCCTGTGCAGAGGGGGAAGCACCTCATGCCTCCCTCTCTGCATTTTAGCTAGATGGGTGATTCTGCCTGTCTCGTGAAGGCTTTGTGGAGGGGGAGGGAAGGAGGCTGGGAAAGCAACAGGAAAAGGTGTAAGGCAGCCACCCCAGTCTTCTCCCCTCCCTGCCTCCAGGAAAGCCCCCTTTTCCCTGTGTCTGTGCTCCATTTTGCAAGTACGGAGAAGTAGCCGGCGCGGTTCTCCCTACACCGGCTATGAGGGGGAGGGGGCAGGGAGTGCAGTTTCCTAGCTTCAAGGCCCGAGCACTGTCTCCAACCTCATATCCAGAAAACCAAACAATCCTATGTCCCCCAGATGCTGTCTAGGGGAGATAGGATTGCCCCTTCCATATATTTATACCAAAGAATGTCTCCTGGTGAAGAAATGCAGTGCTCTAGCTGCTGCTAGCATCTTCTAGAAACCCCTAAGCCTCTTCTGCAGGGATCTGCTGAAGAAATCTGTTTTACAGATCATTCATGAACTCGGTGACTCATGAAACCAGCTCATCAAAGTGGATTGGTGCATATCAGGGGTAGGGAACTTGGTGCCCTCCAGATTTGTTGGACTATTACAACCATCAGCCCCAACCAGAATGGCAAGTAGTCAGGGATTCCGAGGACTGTAGTCCAAAACCTTTGGAGGGCGCCCAGTGTAAACATACGCGCCTCTCCTTTGTGAACAGGCATTGGAAGAAGTCCTGAAGTTACAGTTTTCATTCTGGGAGTGATAAGCAGATGAACTTGTTAAACAAAAAATAATAGTCAGAGGTGGTATTGTGTTGGCGGGTTCATTTCCAGGGCCAGGCAAGGGACCTGAAATGTGGAGGAATGGGGAAGACATCGCCAGTGTCCAGAAAACCCAGACTCCACTGGGGGCAGGTGTGTGTAAGCTCAGCTCTGACCGTGGGCAATAGCGCTACTTCCACACTATATTACCATGGCAACAGCAGTGGGCTATGTCCGTACTTGAAAAGGCAATTCTGCCATCTTTCTTTACTCTCATGTTTAAAGAATCCACTTTGTTTCCTTACGTACTCAAAAGTTGCCAGGTGCGGTGTTTTTCTTCTTCCTCACTGTATACTAATTAGACCAGGTCCTAAAATAGGAATAGAGCTCGCTTACATAATTGGGAACATGTAGCTCGGCTGAAATGAATTAAATGGCTCTGATTTAAGCGTGGCCTTGGCCCAGGAAGCCCAATGAGTACATGTGTGTTTTCTTTCTCATCTGTTCCCCCCCCCCCTCCTCTAATACGAATGCCAGGTTTTAATTTTGGTTCCAAATTATAATTCCTTTGCTCCACTGTTTATAGGATGACTTAATGATTAGAAATATTGTTAATATACCGAGGTCTGGTTAAACTCAACAGGGCACAAAGCTGTTTAGCTTAGAGCTAAAGAGCTAGGAAACAGTTTTCTTGAATAGGTTAAACAGAAATGTATTGCTTTGGCATCAGATCGGGCTGCGTGGCAATTCTACATACTTATTTCTTATTTATTAATGTATTTCTTTAAAAGTTTTTAACCTGCCTTTCAGGAAGCATTGCCTTATGACGACGGCTTACAAGACCCTAAAAAACATGAAAATAGAATTATAATTTCAACATTTAAATCACAAAATCATTGGAGGGGGTATAGGGGAGACCCACCAGCAGCTGTTAAAGATTTTTACAAGTATAACACAATTCAACAAAATGTAGACTGGAGTAACTGTGTCTTAAGAATTTGCTTTCAAAAGCCAGCAGTGATGGGAGTATATATATCTCCTTGGGGAAGGAGTTATGAAGGTGTGGGGCCACCACTGAGAAAGCCCTGTCCCTAGTTCCCACCAACCTAATGGCTCTTGCTGGTGGGCCAGAAAGTAGGACCTTTGATGCTGATCTTTATGCTTGGACAGCTCATAAGTGGTTCTTCAGATAATGTGGGCCCAAACCATTTAGGGTTTTAAAGACCAAACACAGCATCTTGAATTGGGCTTTTCAGAGTGAGTTTCATGGAACTTGGTGAGACTCACCTCGATGTAAATTTGTGTTATATCATCTATATATTACAAATAGACAACTAAAGGACTGGGGGCTTCCCATTGGCCCCCAGCTCAACCACCAATTCCCAGACCATCAATAATTATGCACATATCAGTGTAATCCTATATGTGTCTAGTCAGAAGTAAAAACTGCTCTATTCAATGGGACTTACTTTCTGGTACATGTCTATAGGATGTCAGCCTTACCTACTTCCCCCTTTCCCATGTTTTAGTAAGTTAGCATGTTTTAGAAATAGGATATGAAAGTCTTCTTATATTTAACAGTAAAAACTGTGGTGATAGCATTCTGGATGAAACCATCAAGGCATATAAAATCTGTAAATGGCTTCAGTATAGAACAGGTTTAAATTTAAATAACAGCTCCTATTTAAATAACCTCCACAAAGTTGGTAACCTCCAAGATCAGTACATTCATTCATGGATTTTTCGCAAATATTAGTAATCTGTTGGCCCTTCTAATTAAAGTTGTGGAAAAATAATTGCCCAGTTTATAGAAAAAGTAGAGTTGTAGGCAGGATGACCAGATGCAAAAGAGGACTGGGCTCCTGCACCTTTAATAACAAGTTAACAAGCTACACCTGCTGAAATTCCCTCTTCTGCACAGCTATTAAAGGTGCAGGAGCCCTGTCCTCTTTTGCATCTGGCCACCCTAGTTGTAGGGACTGAGCGACAAACATACCTTTGAAATAGTCCAATTTCCCATTGTGCTTTATACTGCCCAGTGTATAAAGCTCCCAAATACAATTTCCTTTCTGTTTTACATACTACTCTGTCGGTTTTTACAGATTTTCAAGTAATTTTCTACCTTTGAATTGAAATGGCTACATTTCTCACCGCTAGGGTTGCGTTGTTTGCAGTGGTGGCTGAAAAACTTAGGAATAATTGTGTAGAGACCATAACAATACCCTCTAATGAAGATCACCTGATATAAGCTGTCATGAAGATACTTTATAAAATAGTTTATGTCTACTTTGTTCAGATCATTTCCATGTTTATGTATTTGTTGCTGTGGTTTGTCTTTCCCTCCTTTGTGCTGTGCTTGTAACCATACATTTGTTATGACCTATATTTGAAAAGGGCTGATTATAAATACTTTTATCTTTTCCCATATAGAATAACAAACGTTTGCACTTCCTCATATAGAACACCAAGGTTAAAAAAGGAGCCTCTGGTTAGAAAGCATTATGAGGTTGGACAGAGCAAAATCCCTTCTGCCTTTAAGGATATCTCATGGAGTGACTCTATCAGGACAGAAGATGTGCTGTTCCAGAGTTTTTATTGCAAACAAAAAGGCAATTCAGAGAGACATTCTGGAGGGCATCCTGATGAAGCAGGCTCCTACAGTTCTGTATATCAGGGTGCATCTGCTGATGCAATGTTTCTTGACTTTAAATCCATGCGAATTTTGAAAGAGGATTCTGATGAGGACAGTGCCAGTGATCTTTCTGACTCAGAGAGAGTTCCCATTCCCCCTTCACCTTGCACTCCACCAAAGCTCAACCTCCGAGCGGAGGAAATTGACCCGCTTTGTTTTGAGCACCTCTTCGATGCAACATTTAAGCAGCCCGACTACTATTACCCTGACTTCCTCCCACCCCCTTTCAACACCTGGGACCTGAAAGGGCTTGCAGCGTTGGTCAACACCGAGTGCGAATCAGAAGCGCGACCAGAACCAGCAGGATTCCTTGAGGCGTACATCGATCGGCTTTTGGAGCTGGAATGGCTGCAGATGCAAACAATCCAAGCCGAGAAAGGGAAGGTGGCCAAAGCTAGGCCTCAGACTGCTCCAAGCGCCCTTTGGACCTTAAAAAGTCCTGGCAAAAGCAAATCTTTGCACAGCCATTTGCCAAACAAACGATTGACGCCCCATGAAAGCTTTCCAAGACTCTCCACTGGCCATTCAGGTCCCAGACGAGAGTTGCATGGGGAAAGAACCAGCCAGGTTCCTCCCTATGAGGGGCAGCCGAAAGCAGCTGAAGCAGCGTGTGGTTCCTCGGTCCATCAGGGACAGCCTCGTGAAGTGAGAAGTGGGGCAAAAAAGTGGCCTAGCGCCAAGCAGCCTCTTGCCAGTAGGCATCCTTCTGAGAGTAGCTCTGCGATCCAGAGAGCTGGCAACATTAGGCCCCCCAAGCAACCCTCCTCATGCCATGGCTCAGCAGTCCCTCTCAAGGGACTACCAGCCCACACATGCACAAATCCCAGGAAGAATGGGAATGCTAATAATTACGTTCCTTCCAAAAAAGCTTCAACGGATAGGAAGCTCAAAGCAAATGGTGTGAAGCAAACGCCGGGTAAATTTAAATAACCCTGTCAGGGCTTGTTATGCTTATTGCCGTGGGGTGTAGAAACCCTTCCTGTGCATGGCAAAGAGCTAGAATAGTGGATTAGGAACTGCGAGGTAGGCCTTCAGAGGGAGACGCGTACTCCTCACTGGCCCTCCTATCATGCGTTCCATTGGGCCTGGTGACAGTGTTCTGATTCACCCTTTCCAAATTGATGCAATGCAGAAAATGAAGTGGCCCGCCTCTTGCGTTGACTGCCGCTGCAGGGGCTGCTGGGAGGAGCTTTTTGCTTCCCTGGGATTCCTTCTGCAGGCATGCCAAATCATGCTCAGAGCCCACGTGATCTTGTTCCCCCACTTTTAAAATTTGAAATACCTGGACAAGGAATGGCCAGGCAAATAACGTTCCTTTTTCTGCTGGAGTAAGTTTTCACAGTCAGTTTTTATAGGGAAAGGTCACAGAGAGGTGAGAAGTCCTTATAATTCTTCCAAGGTTACTTATAAATGTGCTCTCCTTTGGTGAAATTGAGATGCACTCATAAGAAAAGAACATTAGTTTTCAAACAGGCATATCTTTCTCTTGACTGCAGTGCATCTTGAGTTCAAAACAGAGGAGTACTTTTATAAGACTGAAAGTTGTAGCAAGTTTATGCAAGTTTCTCACCTTGGGGTGATGTTTCCCTGTTAAAAAAGGTGGTGTAGACTGGTTTCATTTTATTTGTTTGTTTATAAGAGTATTTCTGGATCACTTTTCAGTCATAACCAAGGGCCCCTAAAGCGCTTGTAGTTGGAGAAACATGGATTTCGTTTGTTTGTTTGTTTATTTATTTATTTAATACATATACAGACGAGCTTTAAATAGAATGTTTGAGAATTCCTGGTGTGGGATAGACATATGAGGAAAACTCTAGAGGATGATGGCTGTGTACCATGTCAATTTAATAGAACTGTGGTACCTGCTGCATGGCATGCTGAAGTGATGGTGCCTTTGAAGATTCATGCCAGTTAGCTAATTGGGCAAATAGGTGATGGGATGGGATGGTGAAGTGGAGAAAAGGATCCAGGGGGAAAGTAGGGTGGCCATGTGTCCTACTTTACAGAGGACAGTCGTCTATTTGAAGGGCTGTCCAGTCCAAGTCTGGTTTAAAGATAAAGAAACAAAAGAAGGGAGAGAAGGGCCCTTGAAGTTGCCCATCAACAGTGAGCACCTGGACAGCAGACACACAGGTCACCTGGTCACAGTCTTCCCCACTGTGGCACAATGTATATTATCTCTATTAAAATTATAGTCCCTAATTCTGCATTTGCATCTATCCATATGAATCAGCATATGCAAAATTTTATACAAACCTGTGTCCTCTTTTTGGGTGACACATTTCCTCTCTTTTGGTGATGTATAAGTGGCCATCCTAGGGGAAAATGATAAGGTGTAAAAGAAATGAAGCCACCACATATAGGGAGTGGCCTGCAGGAGGTCTGCGTAAATAGACACTGCTCACAGAGCATAGGAGCTCTCAGCTGAAAGGCAGATCATAAACCAGATAATGAATTTGGAACACAGTTGAGATCCAAGTGCCTCAAAGATTCTGCGTTATAATTTTCCAAGGCTAGGGATACAGAGCAAGGTGGAAGGCAGCAAGGCCATCTCTCCTCATGACAAAGGCACACAGCATCCTATGTGCTCTAATTATATTGTGAAGTTGGCACTGCTTTACTGTGAGTGGTTTCTAGAGGAAATTTGACTTCTTCATAGGAAGCTTCCTGGCAAGATCTGTCATGTGACACACTCCTAGATTCATCATTATACATGTTTCATAATCTTTGATCTTATACCAACATAAAATATTTTCTCTATAGCAAAGAGTCTTCCACTGGTCTTCAGTTGAACAGTTCTTTATTTTCTAACATAGCAGGAAGTTAAAGAAAATTCAGATTCTTCGTTCATTTGCCGTTGAAGGACTTACTGCTGCATGACACTGGAATTATCGAGTAAGGAGAATTGGATCCCCATTAAGCAGCTGATTTACAGTTCCTGCCGTATCGTTTGTGACCATTTTGTTTTCCTTCCAAAACCTTAGTAGGCTTAAACCTACTATATCTATGCAAAGTGAAAGAACTTGACATTCTGTTCTGTAATTTTATACAGCACCTATGAAGGAAGGCTGACACTTTTTTGCTCTGTTGAAAATGTTAGGAGTGAAAATGTTAGAATTATAAGGGTATTTATTGATATTAATGTCCTCAGCAACTCTAAACCTGGAAGTTGTATGATGCTGATTTTACACACCACTTGAACAAGGATCAGCACAGTTGATGTCTGACATATGAGCAACTTGTCACGCACAAAAGCATTACGATCATGAGAAAAACCCAATGCCTTCACACAAAGAAGAGACTCTGGGACACACATTAATGATTTGCAGACAGACATTAATGATGTGTGGACAGGGCTTTGGCCTCTCCTTTGTGGTCTGAAGACTGCATGGTCACATCCTCAGGTTTAAGCAAGACTTTATGGTAAGCATGCAGCTGCTGCTGAAAATAGCAGCCACATATCTAGTTCCCCCTCCATAATATCTAGCAGAATGTACCTTGTATTCTGACATCATGATGATCTATATTTCCTTGCCACCTGCCCTTGGCAGTCAATAGTATGGAACAGGAGTGGGGAAAAGCAAGACTTTTGCAACGATGAGACATAGGCAAGTTCTACTACATGGTATGAAGGGGGAACTAGACACACAGCTGCCATTTTTGGTGGCAGCTCTGCACTTATCACAATGCATGCTTCAGCCTTCAGTTAACACATTCACTCATTGACCCATATTTGTAGCCATGTGTATGCTTGGCATACCCCAAAGCATCCAAAAACATTTAAAATTGGCTTAAAACAGATAAAACTTAAAGTGCAATACCTCATTCCATCTCTATAGCTGCTTTAGAAAGGCCAGAATTGAAGGTCTACAGTGCTTCCAACGGATAGTCATGTTTTGTCAGCTCTTCAGGAGAAAGGAACTCCACAGTTGTGGAGACATGGTTAATGCAGTTCAGAGAAGTACTGATTCAGAGCGATGGATAGCTTCATCCAACTATTTTAGCAATGGATATAATATGTTCAAATCATGGCCCTTTGAGCCTCTGTATAGGTTCTGATGCACACATGGAGCTTTCCAGTCCTCAAGGGCTATTGCACTTGCTTCGGTGGAGGACCAGATCTGTAGAGGCATAATTTTGTTCATGCAAAGCTGCACTCTCCTCTGGAGTTAATAGGCAAGCCCCACCCCCCAGATGCTCTGAACTAGGGTTATACTTTTTGTGTTTGGAAAGCAGAATATAGTTATGTAAAGTCTGTTAAAACATTTTCCTTACCTCTTCTGTAGAATAATTTCAGTATAATTCTATGTGATAATACAAGTTTATATGACTCTTCAGTTTCTGGCAGCTGTTATTTAAAAGAAGGATAAACAAGCAAATTAAGAGAGAGAGAGATGGTTCATCTTTTTCGGTTGAATTTGTACTGTGATGCTGAATGGTGCCTTCTCTAAGTTTCTCCCAATTGCCTGACCAAAACTCCATAATAGCTAATAGCATGGAATTTGTAACATTAAAACATTCATTAAAATAGTAATAAAATAAGCTATTTTGTTGTATCTGCATTGTGAAATGTCACATTCTCAGGAATGGCTGAAAACTTTTTTTTAACTTCATGTTTTTCCAAATCATCTCTAGACGTAACTGTGTTCCTGGAAGATTGCAGAAGCTCATACGTATCATTGTTTGAAAGTCATACTATCATCACTGTGAATAGCAAAAACTTTCTGTAGGTTCAAGCATGCCTTGGCCAGATTTAATAAATTTCAGCCTTCTCTCTCAACCGCCCCCCCCCATAAACATATTTTGTGTAGGGGTTTGGGATCACCCGACTTGGAACTTCTTTTTGAACCTGCAGGCAATAGCTATGTCTAATGCATGCCTGCTAAAGTCTGGTGTGATATTTGCTAAAGCTAATCATAATATGTCATATTTATATAACACTTTCCCTAAATGTTCAAAGCATTTCACATAGTCATCTCAAGAATCCTTTCACCAATCCCTATAAGGTAGTCTGTTCTCATATACATCGTACCACTTGGGCTGAACTGGAATGGCTTGTTTAAGGCTACCCAATGAACTCACAGTTGAACTGATGTTGAACTTGGTTGTTCATAGCTCATGCCAGTAACCACCCATACACCTACTCCAGTGGTCCCCAACCTTTCGGGGTCAGTGGACACATTTGGAATTTTGGGAAAGTGCTGTGGGTATTCTCACAAAATGGCTGCCATGGCGGGGGGGGAGTTGCCCATCATAAAATGGCTACCGTGGTGGACGTAGGCAGTCACAAAACACTCATTTCCCAGAAGGCAAACTGGTGAGAGACTAAGGGCACAATCCTATGGTCGCTAGTCAGTGTCTAGACGGCCATAGGATAGGTCGGTTCCCGTGAACTGACCTCAGCCCGTGCTCTGTGGTTGGTTCCTGGAGAACTGACCCCCTCCTACACTGCCTCACAGGCAGCACGGATCGGCCCCACGCTCCGCACATATAAGAGCAACGTGGAGCGGCAAAAATGGGGCATTCCTGGGGGCGGGATAGGGAAGTTGGAAATCTAGTATGACGCATCTTATGTGTCATAGCGCTGCTTCCCACACTCCAAGGTCCCACGGCTAGACAGCTGAAATCAGCTGTCTAGCCGCGAAAGCCTAGCTGGGGGAGCAAGAAGGAGATCTGCTCCTCACCACTCCTTTCGCCCTGCACGGGTTAGGTGGTTTGCTTCCTAAAATAAGCTGCCCAAGTACTTAAGTACAAGGCAGAGGTGGGTCTGAGCTCCAAAACACAAAACCACTCCTTTGAACCCAAATAAAGATGCTGCTGGAGGGCAGCACTTGGCAGTGTGACTGTCTCCCAGGTTAATTTTTTTTAAATCTTAAGAAATTGAAAAAACAACAACAGGAGGAATATGGGGCCTGGTGGGTGCCATGAACGGTGTATATGGGCACCAAGTTGGAGACTCTAGCCTTACGCTGCAGGGAAGTTGATACTGGTGGTGTTTTGTCTCCGTTCTGAGTGCTACAGTTAAAAGTCTCCCCACAAATTGCATTAGATTCCAAGAATTGAAATACCTGGTGGGCAAGCACCTAAAAAACTGCAACTGTTTTGGAAAGCTTACAGGATTATTGATAGTGGTGATTCTTGCCTAGTTCCATGTAATGAGTTCATGGCTGAGGCAAGATTTGAACAGAGGATTGTCTGGTTCACAGCTCAGCCTCTTATCCATTATGCTACATTAACTCTCAACAGGCAAATCATGCAATCTCAACATTAGAGCAATAGGTCCAGTGTTGGCAAAATCCTTTGCCTGTTTTAGGTTTAATCACAGTAACTTGTTTTCTAAAAAGATTTACTATTCAAACATAAGTCTGGAAAGCTATAAATGTTTTAAAACCTTCCCAAAAGACAGCTTGTGTGTTGCAGAAGCTGAACCTGTTAAAACTTGAAGACACAGAGCAGACATACAACAGAAAACCCTGGTGATTAATTATCTACACAGCTTTGAGTATATTACAATACTGTGTCCCTGTACACCAGAATCTAAGAAAATCTAGGGTAAGGCTAATTGCAAATTAAAATTTTAACAAGTCCATCAAGTTCTTAAATAACCAAATGTGAAAATTGTTGATCTTCTGTCTAACATCCATTTTTTAATTCTTATTTAAGACATTTCTTGGCCGCATTTCAGGGCAGAAGCCATCCAAAGGTGGCTTACAGCAATAAAATACATAAAATACATTTACAACTTGTCCCTAAAATTGGCACCTTACCAGAGTTATTAAGGGAGAACTAGAAAATACAGGCCTGGTAACCTAACAGCCATCCCATCTAAAAGGTTAAAACTTATTAAAACTAGAAATATTACATTTATAGAAGAACAAGACTTGCTGAAGAATCAACATGGCTTCTGCAAAGTGAAATCCTGCCCCACCAGCCTTTGGAGAGAATTATTTGAGAAAGTGGAGAGAAATCAGGGTTGTCAAATAGACATGATGTACTTCAGCTTCTAAAACATTTTTGATAAAACTCTTAGGCTTGTGAATAAACGTAACAGTCATGAGACAAGAAGACATGTCCTCATAATGGATTGGGAAGGAAAATAATGCAGGGTACAGAAAGAAGCGGACCGTTTCCACCAGTGCTGGTGCCAGGTTTTTGAGGCAACCCACCTTCAATGGGCCCCCTCGCCCAGTGAGTCTGCCTTCTCACTGCCACTGTTGCCAGCTGCTATTGCTTCTCATCCTCTTTCTCATCTTTGCTGCCGCTTGCTTGACAGGCAGAGAGCCAGGGAGCAAGTAGGCAGTAGCATCTGCTGCTCCTCCCTCTCACCACCACTGTCATCTGGGTCGGAGCAAGAGGCAGGTGAACAAGCAGGTTGCAGTGATGGACGTGGAGGAGCAAGTCCCGGGGGTTCTTGTCAGTGGGCCCCTGCTGGGGTGTGGGCCCTTGGCCAGTGCCTGACCATGCCTACCCTTGACACTGGCCCTGGTACACATGGCTTATAATTCGCCCCAAATAGAAAACTAGCATGTCAGGGGGAAAGCTAGTCCTAGAGCCCTTCTCCCCGACTCCTCCTTTTCTGTGTGCAGTGGAAATGTTGTATGGAAGCACTTGGAGTCATGTTAGTTCCCATCTTTATTCTGTCAAATGCAGGAGACAGAAACACTATGTGGGGAGCTAGATGCCAAATGCATGTAAAGTGGCTGCATTATCATCCTTGCCCAGGATAACAGATGAGCTGCTCTTGTTTACACATTTGCTTATTTATTTCATTTCTATACCACCCAATAGCCAATGCTCTCTGGGCGGTTCACAGAAATTAAAACCATAAATGCCAGAGGGTGTTTCATTTACTGCAGCCACCAGCATAACTTAAACTGTACTACCAAAATGTTCTCCAAATCACTAAGCTCATCTCTCACCTTTCCCTCAAGCGTGGAGCAATTGTACAAACACAGGTTGTCACACTATTGATTTTCTCAGGAAAAGAAGAAATAAGCATTAGCCAACGTGGATCTTTAGAGCATCTGCTCTAGCAAGTCAGGGCAAACACTTCTGACTAATATTAGCTGAAGTTTGGGGAGTGCATCAATTTGTCTTTGTTTGAAAACAATTGGGAGTGAAAAACGTATTTGTGGAAGGTCAGGGTAAAAAATACATGGGCTCTTCAGAAAGGGATGTTTGCTGCCTGAAGCCAGTCCCAGAGGCCTGTGGCAATAGTGGAGACATTTTGCCTCAATATGTGAGTCAAAAAGTATTGACTTTGGGCACTTGCCATCCCTCTCTCTCTGTCAAACTGCTGAGCAGATTTTTTTCTCAGCCTCTGGGAGTGGAGGATCCAAAGGTTTCGCTAGCCTTCAGAGGTCATGCCTCAAAGACCATAGCCCCAAACTGAACTCCTAGTCTAAACTCTTACAAGAAAACTGCACCTGCTCAGGTAGCTTGGTCCCAGATATTGGGCACTGTTACTCAAATCACTGGGATTGTCAATAGGCTAGCTCAGCCTTCCCCAACATGTTCCCTCCAGATGTTTTGGATGTTTTGGACTACACCTCCCAGGATTCTTGACCACTGGCTGTATTGGCTGGGGCTAATGGGAGTTGAGGTCCACAACATCTGAAAGGCACCAGGTTGGGGAAGTGTGCACTATATCCGCTGTGTATTTTATTAAACCATTATTGACAAACTGCCATGAAATTTCCATTCGTTATTGCTGATAAGATTATCTATTCTTAGCACTCGAAACTGGCAGTGGTACTTACAGTCAAGAAATGGCTGATCAGAGTACTTGAAATCATAGAATCATAGGGTTGGAAGGGGCTACAAGACCAACAGGCAACCATGCAGGAAGCCTGATTCCTAGGCAGTCTCCCATCCAAGTACTAACCAGGGCTGACCCTGCTTAGCTTCCAAGATCAGACGAGATTGGGCGCATCCAGTGAACATATGTGTGTGTATGTGTGTGAGGAAAGGAGGTCGAATGAAGCCTTAGTGTTAGAAAAATGGCTTCCATTTATTTCGTCATTTGGAATGCAAACTGTAACTTCATTAATTTAGTGTGTGCGTGTGTGTGTGTGTGTACATGTGGGTGAGAGAGAGTTGTTGCTGTTCTTGTTATTGTAAATAGGAAAAAACCCCTCCACCTGCTCAATGTCACAGTGCTTCAGAGCTCATAAAGGAGAGAAGAGAAGTGCTCCTTTCATTATGGATTGCTAGGCTCAGCTCTTATTTAAGGTGTCTGCTGAAGGAGACTGGGCACATAGACCTGGCTTGCATGCAATGTCAATTAATGGGTTGTTTAACCCATAAATTGGTGGGGCTGTGAGCAAGGGAGTGACTGTGCTGCCTCCCACGCACCTGTTGCTTCTGCTTTCAATCAGCTTTAATCAACAACCCAGGAATGTCTCATTCCTGGGTTGTTCGATGTGACATCCGAACCCGGAACTCTGGAGGGACAAACAACCCAGTTTTAACCCAACAACAAACCATGAATGATTGTTGGGTTAAACTCTGGGATGTTTAACCCTAAACAATCCAGAGTGCTGGATTCAGACATCACATTACACAATTGATGTTTGATTAAGGTTGATTCAAAATGGAAATGGCAAATGCATGGGAGTCAGCAAGCTCGTTCCCTTGCTCATTGTCCCAACAACCCATGGTTTAAACAACCCATGGTTTGTCATTATGTGCAAACCATGAAGGAAAAATTGAAATCCTGACTGTGGCCTCTTCTGTCACTGAGCACTATGGTGGTTAAAGATGTGCTTAATGCATGGGGCCCTTGCCTTTTCCAAGGATTATTCCCATTCCTCCAGTTGTGTGCCACAACAAGAACACAGGAAGCTTGTAGCATGGTGAACCTGCCCAAAAGATATGGAAGGTATGCAAGATTTGCCTCAGATAGCTCTGTACCTCTTATTTTAAGAGACCCTTATTTTAAATTGCTGTTCCTCTCTGTAGAACTGGCAGAAGAACATTGGTCACACAGAAGAAAAATGGCCAAGGTGATATACGCCATCATTTGCCAGCAATGCCCTACTGCATTCTTCATAGAACAAACAGACCAGCCTCTTTGCCTGAGAATAAATAGACACAAATCTGAAATAGGGAACAGCAATGTTCAAAAATCAGTGGGGAAAATTTTGAACCTCCCAGGATACTCTGTGAATGACTTTAATGGCCATTCTTGAGGAAAGGAATTTCATAGACAGGTATCAATGCAAAAGTGCTGAAATACAGTTCATCAAGACATTCAACTGTATTTCTTTTGGTTTGAATAAGGACAAAGGTTTTTTTTTTTTAAATCACACTACATATGTTCATTGGTTCATGGCTGCAATGATGTCAGAGTTATGACGCAACAACATTTTGTGAATGGCTGGGTTCCAGGGTTTGAGGGCCCTCTCGGGCAAGGAACCCTCAGTGGGCCTCCTCCCTCAGTACGGCTACCTTCTCACCACCATCGTCACCAGCCGCTACTGCTGATCCTCTTCCTCATCAATGCTACCGCCTGCTTGCTTGCCAGGCGGAGAGCCGTTGTGAAAGCAGGCTGTGGCATCTGCTCCTCCTCCTTCTCACCACCACTATTGTCTGGCCCAGAGCGAGAGGCAGGGGAACAAGCAGGTTGCAGTGGTGAAGAGGAGGAGTGTGATGTCACATGTCTATATGCTTTGAATCTGTGTATACGCATCAATGATATGACTCTGCATTTTCTGGTAAGTAGATTTAGAGAGTGAGTGTTATGAGTGACACAAGATATGTGATACTTGCATATGTGAGACGATTGGCTGAGTGAGTGGGCATAGACGTAGAACATAGAATCATAGGGTTTGGAAGGGGCCTACAAGACCATCGAGTCCAACCCCATGCTCAGTGCAGGAAGCCTGATTCCCAGGCGGTCTCCCATCCAAGTACTAACCAGGGCTGACCCTGCTTAGCTTCCAAGATCAGGCGAGATCAGGTGCATCCAGCCCTCACCATCTCTCCTGGGTGGGGGGAAGGTAAAATGTTGTGTGATATATAAACAAGCGCAATACCTGTGGAGTTTTAGATAGGGAAGAGTTTGGGCTTGTTAGATAGTGCTTAGGATCTGTGTTTATAGGATTAGAGTGGTGATTGAGTGTGTGTGGGAGAGAGCATATATAGAAGGTTTTAAAGTGATTTATTACTGTGATTCAATTATTTATGTGCAGGAGGAGAATAAAGTAGTTATTTACTGTTTAACATCTTAATTCTGTAAATAATAAATATTTCTGTTTTTCAAAATCCCACACCTTATGGCTTGTGGCTACCAAAGGGGAAAAGTGATAAAGAGAATATGTGTCTGAATAAAAAGCCAGCATGTGCTCACATCTCCAGAAGTTAAAGGTGCTGGACCTGAGGTAAAGGTCCTGGAGTCAGTGTTACCATGTGTGTGGTGAAAGGCATTGCCTGTGGTGGGAAAGGCGGTATAGGAAAGGTATTCACACTGGTAAATAGGCAGGAACCCACAAGGAAGAAGTTCAGAGGGTTCTTATCAGTGGTCCCCTGCTGAGATGTGGGCCTTGGCAGGTGCCTGGCCATGCCTACCCTTGATGCTGGCCCTGGTGAATGGCAACTGTTAAGGTAATCATGACTGTCTGTACTTTTTGCATTTCAATTTCCTCTGACAATGCAGATTACAACTCTGAACCCGCGCAGCACCCCACCCCATGTGTGAATATAGATCTGCCAATTTGAGGATAACACTTCATGCAACTGATGGAGAATGTCCATGAAAGCTTATGGCAGAATAAATTTGTTGGTGTTTAAGGTGCCACTAGACTCTTTGTTGTTTTAGGGAAAAATGGGTACTCCTCAGTTCCCTATGCACTGCACTCCCATAAGCATTAGTGTGACTATGTGTCCTACTTTGCAGTCCTCTGTTTGAAAGGGTATCAGAGGACAGTCCTCTGTTTGAAGGGTCATCCAGCTTCAAGACCAGTTTAAAGACAAACATTCAGAAGAAGGGAGTGTGGGGGCCTTGAAGTTGCCCATCAGTGGTTAGCATATGGACAGCAGACTGAGCAGGCATATAATTGACCCGATCACAGGCTTTCCAGTGCAGTGACATGCATTCGTCAGTATCCAGTGCTACCACTCTGCTTAGGCATTCAGTGTAGTGCTAGCAGTACCAACCTCTAGTGTGTAACTCAAATCGGGTATGCTGATGCAACAGGGTTTCCAGGAAAATCTGTTGCACCAGAGTACGCCACTATGGGGTGGCCACTTATGTATCATCAGAAAAGAGGAAATGCATCACCAAAGAGAGGACAAAGGAGGAAAGAGATTTACATCAAATCTACGTATGTTAATTTATATGCATAGATGCAAATGCAGAAAGAATTGCTATGATCTAAATTGAGATACAATGAGTAGCATCCAATGCTGCTGCTCCAGTCATGCAACTGATGTAGCACTAATATAAGTAGCCTCTAGCGTAACACCAGTAGTGTATGCTGGTGCAACAGATTTTAATTTAGATCATAGTAACTATTTCTAAATGTTCATCCATAAATATAAATTAACACATGCAAATTTGATGTGAATCTCTGTCCTCTTCTCTCTTCTTTTTGGTGATGCATTTCCTCTTTTCTGATGATACATTAGTGGCCACCCTATAAAACTTAGAAGATGTCTCTTACTTCATACCCTATAACTTCAAAGCATTCTTTATTTTGATCTGATAACTTCAGACCTTCCGCATCTAATCTTTTGTTCTTTACATTGACCTTTTGTTCCATTTGAACACCAGAAGTTAGCTAATCTGATTTCCACTTTGAGGTTTTAACATACCATGTTTTTTAGAAGTTCAGTCTCTGTCTTTTCTACCACCCAGACTGACAGATGATCACACTCCAGTGACATCCACTTTTCATGTTGTAACACAATACTGAACTAGCATAACTCCTTGCTGTATGCTCATAATTGTACTGAGGTAAAAATTTAAAATTACATGGATAAGGGAAATTACTCATTTATTTTGAAGGGGGAAACATATATTTACTATTTAGTAATATAATAATACCTCTATATCACTTGCGCCCCAAAGTATCCACTCAAGAGGCTTTATATAGAAATAAGACAATTAGGACGCAGTCCTATGGGTTGCACCCTGGGTACTCATAAGCCCCCATCCTCAAAGGCTTACAGGTATCCTATGGGGAGAGGGAGGTGCCCTGTGCCTGCTGTGCTGCATTTTAGCTGGACAGATGATTTCCCATGTCAAGCGGAGGTTTTGGGGAGGGGGAAGGAAGGAGGCTGGGCCAGTGAGAGGAAAAGGCGTAAGCCAGCCACCCCATCTTCTTCCCCTCCCCTCCCCAGGAACACCTCCTTTCCTCATCTCCATGCTCCATTACCGAGTGTGGAGAGGCAGCCGGCATGGTTCTCTCTGTGCCGGCTATGACGGGGAGGGGAACACGGTTTCCTGGCTCCAGTGCTGTCTAGGGGACAAAGATTGTTCCCTTAGAGATGGGGAATTTTACCCAACCAAGGGAATTTGGCAGAATAACTGCATCCAAGCCTCAGGTGAAAATCTTCAGTGTGTTTGGGCCTTTGTTGAGTATTTTCAGTCTATAGTTTCGGTATTTAGGAAGACTTTGACTGGCATTTAATTATCTATAGCCGATCAATGCAATACAAAGCATATGCCAAAAAAAGTTTTAAGGGGTTTTGTTTTGTTTTTGGTTCTTTGGTTTTGTGCTAACAAGTATCAGTGAGGGAAAAAAAATATTTGGATCCTATTGTTCATTTTTATTATAAAATATACTAGTTGGTTACCTGTGAACACAGTTTGCGGAGAAAAATCAAATCTAATGAAAGGTTTAACTTAAGTAACTATGTTTATTGAAACATTCGAATTGTTATATCTTTTATCTTTACAAAACGTCTTTAAATACAGTGTTCTTGGTATAAACTCCAGAGCATTCACTGCAACATCCTTGTTCTGGTCCATCAACAGCTTGAATCTTGAGGTTTAACAATGAGTGCACATGACTCATGGCAACATAGAGTTGTCTATGGAAGAAGACAGGTGCAAGCAGATAAATGCCAACTTGGTCCATAGTCTGTCCCTGGCTCATGGATAAGGGAAATTACTCATTTTTGAAGGGGGAAACATATATTTACTATTTAGTAATAAAACTGGGAGAATGGGCATCTAAATGGCAAATGAGGTTCAATGTAAGCAAGTGTAAAGTGATGCACGTTGGGGCAAAAAGCCCAACTTCAAGTATGGCCTGAGGGGATCCGAGATAGAGGTGACCAACCAGGAAAGAGATCTTGGGGTTGTGGTGGACAGCTCAATGAAGATGTCAATCCAGTGTGCGGCTGCTGTAAAAAAGGCAAACTCCATGTTAGGCATAATTAGAAAAGGAATTGAGAATAAAACTGCCAATAACATATCACCCCTATATAAATCTATGGTGCGGCCACACTTGGAATACTGTGTACAGTTCTGGTCACCACACCTAAAATATATATATTGTAGAGCTGGAAAGAGTGCAGAAAAGGGCAACTAAAATGATCAAGGGGCTGGAGCATCTCCCCTATGAGAGGTTACAACAGCTGAGATTAGTTATCTTGGAAAAAAGGAGGGTAATGGGAGACATGATAGAGGTGTACAAAATTATGTATGGTGTGGAGAATGTAGATAGGGAGACATTTTTCTCCCTCTCTCATAGTACCCTGGGACATCCTATGAAGCTGATTGGTGGGAGATTCAGGAGAGATAAAAGGAAGTCCTTCTTCACACAGTGCAGAGTTAAACTATGGAATTTGCTACCACAGGATATAGTGATGGCCACCAATTTGGATGGCTTTAAAAAGGGGTTGGACAATTTCCTGGAAGAGAAGGCTACTAGTCCTGATGGCTATGTGCTACCTCCAATACCAGACGCAGTGAGCCTATGTATACCAGTTGCTGGGAAACATGGGTGGGAGGGTGCTGTTGCACTCATGCCCTGCTTGTGGGTTCCTGGTCAACAGTTGGTTGGCCACTGTGTGAACAGAACACTGGACTAGACGAACCCTTGGTCTGATCCAGCATGGCTTTTCTTGTATTCTTAATAATACATCTATATCATTTGCACCCCAAAGTGCCCAATCAAGAGGCTTTATAATACAATTAGGATGCAGTCCTATGGGTTGTGCCATGGGTGAATTATAGTGAAAACCATTGTTATTCATGGAATCTTCATGTCAAGAGCTTTCCAATGAAGTGTGTTTCATGAGAATTGGTCAACGTGAAGGTAGTCAAAAAGGGATGACCAAATAACTCCCAACTTTGAATTATATATATAAGATACTTTGAAAACATATCTTCAAAATATAACATATTGTGTAAAATAAAAATGTTTCTTATTAAAAGAAGATTACTAAAGGTTCTGTGTTCTTAATAGTTTAACAGGATATAATATTTCCTAAACCATTATTGTTATCAAAGACTTCTAGTCCTAATCGTCTAAAAGGAGAGCTTTCATCCAAGTACTAAGTTTCCTATTTAGCTCTGAATAGGCTGTTCAGCTGATTTGTTGTTTATTCATTCAGTTGCTTCCGACTCTTCGTGACTTCATAGACCAGCTCACGCCAGAGCTTCCTGTCGGCCGTCGCCACCCCCAGCTCCCCCAAGGTCTAGTCCGTCACCTCCAGAATATCATCCATCCACCTTGCCCTTGGTCAGCCCCTCTTCTTTTTGCCTTCCACTTTCCCTAGTATCAGCATCTTCTCCAGGGTATCCTGTCTTCTCATGATGTGGCCAAGGTACTTCAGTTTTGCCTTTAATATCATTCCCTCAAGTGAGCAGTCTGGCTTTATTTCCTGGAGTATGGACTGGTTTGATCTTCTTGCAGTCCAAGGCACTCTCAGAATTTTCCTCCAGCACCACAGTTCGGCTGATAGGTACACAGATTTAGACAGCTGTTCTATGGTCCCTGAGAGAACATGCCAGGGACCATAGGATTTAATTAAATCCTTCCAAGGTCAGAGACAGCACTCTGACTTTGGAAGGGAGAGTTGGAAATCTGCTCCCCTGCCCTGCCCCCTCACAGCCAGCACAGAGAGAGAACCACACCAGCTGCCTCTCTGAGGTTGGAAACTTGACCAGGAGAGGGGGAAAAGTTCTGGTGAGTGGGAAGGGGAGGAGATGAGATGAGACCAGAGAGGCCAGGATATAGTTTATCCTGAGCCTCCTTCCATCCCCCACTGAAGCGTCCTCACTTCATGGGCTAAAAAGCCCATCTAGTGAAATCTGTAGGGTGGGAGGATGGGGAAGTAAAGATTGCCTCCGCTGCTCCTCCCACCCTGCACTGGATGATCAGATGGCTCTGAGTTTGGGGCTTCCAATCACTGGGGGTGCAATCGATAGGACTGTGCCCTTAGTATGCCTGTAGATGGTAAGAAGCTACCTCATTAAAAAAACGGAGCATACTTATACATATTCAGATTGGGGGTTGGACTCGATGGCCTTATAGGCCCCTTCCAACCCTACTATTCTATGATTCTGTATAGAGATTACCTCATAACTAATATTATCTACTCTTCCAAAATTATGGCTCTTAATTATCTTATTGTAATTAAAGTTTCCTAAAATATTAAATCAAAGCTTACACATATACCTTTCAGGCTAGATACAATCAATTCTGAATTATATCTTTAAGAAAATAACTCTTTATTCAAAATGTCCTAATTAAACCTAAGCCTATAAATTCATGTAGACATTTACATGTCAAGCTTTTTTGTGTATACATTATACAATATTTCTTGCTTGTTCATTTATAAGCAAAAACTTTTTTGTGTACTTTTGACCTTGAATAATATGGTCTCATACTGGTTCATCACTCAGCTAACTTTGACCCAAGTGATATGGCATTACAATCCAACATTCTTTCTACTATCCAGGTCATCTTGCCAACAAGTTTTCAGGTATTGCCCAGAAATCATTGTGAACCTGCTTGTGTCTTTGTCTGATTTCCCTTTAATATAATTGGTACTTGTTAAGAATGGGTGAGTAGAAGCAGGAGCCATGCGGGCCGCTTGGGTAGTCAGGTACGAAGTAGCCACCTGGCTGGAGCCTGGAGGTTGATTGTTTTTTGCCGTTCCCTGCAGCTCAAGGCTCTGCTCTGGCTGACTGGGAAAGTGATAACAGCCATGCCTGGTGGGAAGATTCAGCCTCCTGGGCGGGTAGAGTGGGGTGTCCAGGGACCGGGCTTGGACTGGGCGTTTCAAATCTGCCCTGAGTTGCTAGGGCTGGGCATTAAAAAGAGGGCTAAAGAAAGGGTGGGTGTCTCTTCTTGGCCCTGACGGTATGAGGGTGTGCCGCCGGTCGATGGCTATCCTGAGAGGCCCATACTTTGGTTTGTATAGGATAGACTAGCTAGCTTTATTGTTTTGCTCATGGGAGTGTGTGCCTTGGTGTTTGGCGTTTCTGGTTTTGCTTAGAGTTTTGTACCTTGCTTGTAATTTCCTGTACAACCTACTACCACTCCCCATTTCTTCCTCTTTGTTCCTTTCCCCTAATAAACTTTTATCCAACTTCCAGGCCTACCTTGCAGGGTTGTTGTTGTGAAAACCAACAATCGTTCACAGTACTTATAGTTATTTACATTTTCAAATGGTTAATTATGTATCTCTAAGCATTTTAGGTCCTACTAGACATTTGTCTATCAAGCTTTTTGATGTGTATATGGTATATAATATTTCTTGCTCATTAACTGATAAGCAAAAACTTTAAGTACAGACACTGCTGTTGTGGGCATGTGACCAATGAGGGAACTGGAGCGGCAAAGGGGTGGTATTTTCACTGTTTCAGTGCCCTCATTGGTCCCAAAGGAGGCATTTGATTTGTTCTGCTCACTGCTACTCAAAGTTAACAAAGAAAAAAAACCCATTCATTTAAAATGGTGTGCCATGGGGCAGCAGCCATTACCAGCTGGCTGTGGTGTTGCTTCGGTTTAGCAGCAGGTTGGGAGGAAGAGAAGCTGCTGCTTGTCAGGGGTTGTTTGGGGGACCTCCCAAACCTTGGGGCCCCTGCACCCTGGAGTCTGACCCTGGAGGCACCACTGAAGAGAACAATTATTTTCCAAATCTCACCCAAGTGACGCAACATAGCAGTTTTCTCCTGAAAGGTAAGGCTTCTAAGAGGTTACTACTGGTAATGACTACATGAAGTTAGACATGGCATTGCATTCTTTTTCATTTGCAGTTGGGTTTGCCTATGCACTGGAAAAACAATAATTGACAAGTTCTAGAAAATCCAGTCTTTTATGGGAATTGTGTTGCAAGGCCCTCCTGTACTTCCAGGCAATGAATGTATAGAGAAACATCTGATGACATGACCAACGATTACTGTCACATGTAAATAGTGAGCTGTAGCCCTGTGTCCTCCTTTCTCATAAATGATATATTGCTATGTTCTCCTGTAGTGGATTCACTCTACAATCACACTGAACTGCAGAGATGAAAAACAGATCAACAATGATCTAGGAATTAAGTTCTGTCCTAAAAAACTGTTATGAGCTGGGCTGGCCAGGGTAGTTGAGCCAGTAATCCACAGATCTATTTACTGTTGCTCCATGTGGTAAACCACTGAGCATACCATTTGTGGGAAAGGATTCATGGGAGCCAGAGTGACTCCAACCACTCAGTCCTTCCATTGGCTCCCTCAGTCCTTCCATTGGCTCCCTCTGACCTGGAAGGCGTATAAAGATTTCTAGGTCAGACTGGGACTTCGCTCAAGCAACAACAGGTAAACACCGTGTCTGCCTTCCTCTCCATGGCTGCCTATAAGCCCAGCACTGACAGAATGTCTCACATTTGTGGTTTATTTGTTTTTCCCCATCAACCAAGGCCAAAGCTTCTGTGGGGACTGCAGTCATTTCTTGTTCTAACCAGAAATACATGTTCCCCTTATCGTGTGAGATCCAAAGTCTTAACCGTGCAATTTGAATGGATTGGCAGTACCAGAAAGATTATGGTACAGAAGTATTAATAGTGGCAATCCATGAAAACCAGCAAAGTTTCAAAGGGCTTCATCATGTTTGATGTTTTCAGTATATTTATCGTAGTTTAACTTAAACAATGCTGATAAATCCAGTGTTCTATGTCCAGGTATCTTTATAATAGAGTTGTCCGAGCAGTCAAGGTCTAGCTTACTATTGATTTCAGAATGAACCTCAACTGATCAATTCATTACCAACTTAACAATTATAATTTAACTTTAAAAACTTACTACAGGAGACTCTGATCACAGATCAGAACATCTGGGTAAGTGAACATATAATCTGTCTATACAGGAATATGATTTATTCCTGGAATATTGTTTTGGTCTACATGGATAGTTTCTAACTACAGGATTGCATCCTCTATTTTGCAAACTTTTAGCCTCGTTTCCTCTCTTCTAAGTACATTATTTAGGAAGAGAGGAAAGGCATTCTGTACATGATGTGAAGGCCAATGCTCTTTTGGGCTGCATTAATAGAAGCATAGCTTCCAAATCCTGGGAAGTGCTAGTTCCCCTCTACTCAGCACTGGTTAGGCCTCATCTGGAGTACTGTGTCCAGTTCTGGGCACCACACTTTAAGAAGGATGCAGACAAGCTGGAGAAGGTTCAGAGGAGGGCAACAAAGATGATCAGGGGACTGGAAACAAAGCCCTGTGAGGAGAGACTGAAAGAACTGGTTTCCTCTCTCCTAAGTACATTTAGGAAGAGAGGAAAGGCACTCTGTACATGCTCCATGATGTTATTGCAGCACAAAGGCCTTTCTTTTCCTGTGGTCCTTTGGTTTGGTTTATTTGTCTTTAAAAAAAACGAAACCAAGGACCTCGTAAGGTGCCCTGAGCATTTTTTAGTGGGGAAGCAGGGGTGTAAAAAGATGTCAGACAAATAAGTATTCGGATCTGTTTCTTTAGTGGGTGAAGCGGGTGTCTAATGAGCATGGAGAAGAGATGGGGGTGGGGTGCGTGGGCAGCAAGTTCACCAACACCTCCAAGAAGCCTTTTTCTACCTCCTTATGGGGCTGTGAGTTGATTGTCCCTGCGCTCCCCCTCTTAGGAACTCCCCACTACAGGACGTTGCTGGCTGAGCGGATCCCGGCGGGGCGGGGAGCGAGGCGGGGCGGGAGGAGCATCTTCCTCCTACAGGGCGGGGGAAGAAGGTGGATCGCTCTCTTTCTAATTCCGCAACGAGAGAGAGGAGGCGAAGGCGGCGGCGGGGCCGTCTCAGCCTTAGCGGCGGGCGAGCGCGTGGCAACGATGGAGACGGGGCGCGCCTTTTCTGTGGCCGCGGGACGCGGGCGAGTCTCCAGCGCTGCGCTTTTCCACCTGGCGGTAGGAAGGGTGGGAAGGAGGTCCGGGTGGAGATTAGTCGGAGATCGGGCTGTGACGCTACGGAGGCGAAACGCGTTGCCTGGTTCTAACTTTCATTGGCTGCGATTGCCAGAGGAGAAGCCAAGTTAGTTGGTTGCAGCAAAAACGGCAAAGGCGAGGCTCGTGGCACTGTGAGCGACAAAACGCACTCGTGAGGGCATCGTGAGAATCCATGCATCTGATGAAGTGGACTCTAGCCCGCTGGGGCTGGTGGCTCTGATTTCGGCGAGGCTGTGAATGCGTTCTGGGTTTCAGTCAGAACCAGCCAGAACTCTAAAGGAGCTCTCCAAGGTGCTGAACTCTTTCCCCAAAATAGCCCCACCGAATTCTGGTTCACAGCCCCACCGAAATCGGAGCCACCAGGCCCCCACTGTCTCTACTCCACTAAAGTTTATGCACGAATACATTTGTTAGTCTTTAGGGTGCCACAAGACTCTGTTCTTTTCGTTGGCTGTGCACCAAAGTTGGGAGATTAATTCCTGGGAAGTGGGATTGGGTGGGTAGGAGGGTGGGACTCCCAATTCCTTGGGAATGTCAGCCTCTGCTCTGAAAGCCACCTTTTCCCTGACATGGCTGGGTGCTCTGTAATCGGGTGATGGAAGTGCACTCTGCATCTGCTTAGAGCTACTTTCATCTGCTCCAGAGTTGAGTGTTGTGTGTGTTGACAACTTTTGAACAAGTAAGGATATTCAACCATGGCTTGTTTAACCATCGTTGCCCAGTTTGGATAAAATTGAAGACTTCTTGATTTATTTGCTGGCTCACACAAAGGGAGGAGTGAAGGGGCTGCATGTGCAGGCAAAATGCTCATTCATACCTTGGCTTATCAGGTTGAGATATGGGGGATTTCTACACCAGCCTAAAATCCTGCATTTAAAACGGGGCTTTCCGCTTCCATTTTAAATGCAGGATCAAAACTGATTCCCTTTACGCGCGCTTTCTTCTCTGTAGATGGCCATTCCTATAGCATTATGTTTCCGAGAAGAGGCATTGCACGCGCTCCAGGTTTAGCGATACTTGCCCCTGGGTTCCTGCCCCTTTCCCTCCCCTTGCACATTACTGGCGGATGGGAACTGACATGCCGATCTCCCTGGGCCCCGCCTCCCTCTGCCATGCTTTTGGCCAGTCCCTGCCACTCAGCCCCTGTGCTGCTCCTCTGCTCTGCTGCCCCCCCTCACTGCCGCTCTGCTGTTCTGCTGCTCTCCTGCTCTGTTTTGACCAGGCAGGCTGAAAATGTCGAGGAGCCAAAATGGCGCAGGAACAAGAAGGCTGAACCCCATCAGACCTTCGTCACCACCTTCAACAGCATGACCACGCCTCCAACAACCACACTCAGCGCTTCATTCACCCTAGGGGAGAAATACACAGGGAGGACACAGCGCTCCATTTGCACATATCTTGAAAAATACCCAATTTTTTCCATTTGAGGAAAACACGGAATAGGTGGGAGGAAATAGTGGAATAATGGCTGGACAGTGCCGATGTCATGTAAAAGACCTGCACAATTCAGTGAGTGGGCAACCATGAATGCGCAATAAACTTGAGGTGTAGAGATCCCCATGATAATCTGGATAGAATTTTTAGACAAGGGGATGTTGCCTGATAAAGAGAATGGTTGTTAACAGTGTGCATGAGCTTCAACTGATTAAAATCTGCAGAAATTTGCAGAGGATAAAATAATGAAATTTGCAGAAGGATTATTTCGTTGTTTTAATATGCTGCATGCTTGTGTTCTAACACACACCAGCTTAGAAGAGTGTCTGCCATTCATGGATTTTGTATGTACTTTGTTCATTTTTAACATATCTGCTAATAATGAAGATAACCAACAGCTTCATGCAACAGTCATGGGAAATGGTAGACAGAGCCAGATATCTATTAAATCTTGTGTGTCGAGGAAAGGGCAAACTGGTAAAAGAAAAGTAGGTGTTAAATGGCCCTTATTTAGAGGACTAGACACATTCCATAGAATGATTTGAGGAAATATTCTCTATTCATAAATTAGGTAAGGAAGTTATTACAAAGACAATTTGAAAAAAAAAAGTAAAGAAACTTAACTACAACAAAATATTATCTGTACGGTGTCATATTACAGACCCTGAATTAGATTTCATTATATATGCCTGAGAAGGCATGGAGAGTGCAACATAATATAGATGTATAATTTCTTAGTATTATATTGCAATCATGGTAACTGCTGAGTGTTACTGTGCAATTGTAAAGTATAGGAATAAAGCAAAGCTACTGAGGAAACAAATGGATGAAAGCCAAAGAATAACCTAATGTATAAGTAAAATAGATCTCAGAAAATAGAGATAAAAATAATTGACCCAGAAAGGTAAACAAGGGATTAAAATAATGGAGATCTAAGACAGAAATATTAGTCACTATGAAGATGCTATAAATCAAATTAAGCAAATGAGGAAGAGGAGAAAGGGAATATTAATAAAACTCTAAGACTTTAAAGTACATGGAGAGAATATTGAACGATCTGTTCAGAATGTTTGCTAGACAAACAAAAATTATTTGCAGAAAATAACTTCACTCTTGGAAGAATAGAATACATGAAAAAGGAAAGGACGGTTTGGCATTGTGGGAAAAAAAAAACTCAGTAAGGTGTTAGGTCTAGAAGCTGAGAGAACCTAATCTGTCTGGAATCTATGTGGGGAATAAACTCTAAATAGCAGCTCAGCTAACCCCTGGAGGTAGGTTAGTAGAATCCTTTAGGATGAGACAGGCTGCGGTCCTGTGGTGCCTAGGAGGGCATCCCAGTAGCTGTAGGATATTTGAGATCTCCCCCTTGGAGGACGGTCCAGCGTCAGAGGGAGAGATCCAAACTTGCAAACACTCTTCCAGCCACCACGGAAACTTCCACAGTCCTTGCCTGTCTGATGCCAGAGCTTCTCCATTAGTAAAGCTTAAAAGGGGATGTTTAGCGGGGTGTGTGTGTGTGTGTGTGTGTGTTTGGGTCGGATTGTGAGAATGCTTGGATCCTCAGGAACAATAGTTTCCCCGTTCCTCTGCCATGCCCCTCGAGTTGGGGAAAATGTATGACAGTTGTGGACCTGGCATACATAATTTCCCTCCCATTGCAACCAAAGAGAAGGAAACCATAAAAGTAAAAAACAAACAAACAAAAAAACAAGCAAAAACAACCCACCAGAAAAGAAAAGGAAAAAAAACCCCATCTCTTCCCTTCCTTCTGCCCTGTGGCATGAGTCCATCAGGGCTTTGGATATGCCTTCAGCTGTAAGTTCCTCAGCCATTGAATCTCCCTGCACCTACTGGTAGGATTAAACTGCCCATATTAAATACTGTCCATCAGTGCTAAGGGGTAGCAATAGGCCCTAGAATATCACTATTGTCTGATATAGCACCTACAACTAAGGAGAAATTAGGAATCATAACGGAAGAACTCCAGGAAAGGGGCATAAACTACACGTGGGGTTTCCCAGCAAACTTTTATGATTGTAATTACAAAACAACCCTTCTTCTTCTTCTTCTTCTTCTTCTTCTTCTTCTTCTTCTTCTTCTTCTTCTTCTTATCCCACCTTTTTTCCTCTCACAAGGAACCCAAGGTGGCTCACATAGCCCTCCTCCCATATTATCCTCACAACAACCCTGTGAAATAGGTTAGGCTGAGAGTTAGTGACTGGCCCAAAGTCACCCAGTGAGCTTCATGGCAGAGTGGGGACCAGAACCCAGATCTCCTAAGTCACAGTCCAACATTCTAACCACTATACCACACCGGCTCTCAAAACTATAGCAATGGCCAGACTTTCACTGAGCATTTCATGTTTTTAGATGAGATAGACAAGGAAATGGAAGAAATCAGGAAAATGGTAATGGGTAAAATAACAGAAAACGACTCTGTTCAGGTGTGTGTGTTGGGGGTGGGGGTGGTAAGTGCAAGGAAATGTTCAACAGAAAGAGCCAATAATGAGAGATCCCAACTTACACTAAAAATTACAATTACTAATTATATTTATGTCTCACCTTTCCTCCAAGGAGTTCAGTATGGCATACATGGCTCCTCCCTTTTATTCGCACAACAACCCTTTGAGGTAGATTAGACTGAGAGATGTTGGGTGACATTGGGCCAGTCACTGAGATTCATAGATTTGAACTCGGGTCTCCCCAGTCCCCATCAAAGACCCTAACCACTACACCACACTGACTTTTATTATTATTACTAATTACTTATATGAATTCCTTCATGGCATGAGTTATATTTAGATTATACAAGGAGAAGCACATGAATAAGTTGGCACCCACCTTTTTTCCCCCTTTTCCCCTCTTTCTTTCCTTTTTAAAAAATTGCATACAATAGTTCTCATTTTTAAGCACCGATTAGGCTGACACAAACTGCTCTACAGGATTTCAGTTTGTTATGAGTTACTGTTCCCTGTATTCAAAACCAATATATAATATTCCATGACCAAGTAGAGTGCTTTAAATTGACTCCCACAGATAGAAACAAGAGTGTGCTCTTGTACTGTTGAATATTCTCTAGGAAATGCTGTGAAGGAGAATGCTCATCACTTCAGGACTTTTGTGAAGATCTGGGACACTCGACTGAAGGGACAATGACATTTGCATTGTGAAAGCATGTTGTGGAATGGTTGTCTCATTACTCCAACCTGATATGTTTGGCTGAGCCATATTGACATATGAAATTGCCTATATAAAAATTGAGGATGATGGTTTGGATCCAGACTGAGTTGAAGCTGGGTCCTATTGAAATTAATAGGATAAGTTAATCATGATGCACTCTGGATCCAACCAAATTGTGTATAGCTCTCCGAAGGACTGTGTGTGCATGTGTGTGTGTGAAAATAAATACGTGATCCTGCAACACTCTAATTTTCCACAGTTTTGTCCGTTATATCTGCTAAATGAACATTAATCTGGTCAGGTTTTCGTTGCTGTTTTATTCTTTTTCTATAAGGGTTCATCACATGGAGCTTTTATCCTGCTATTGAGATGGCTCTGTCATGGAGGTTTGCGGGCTCTTTAGATGACACTGTTACCCTCCAGGGTGTCTCCTGCAATTTTCCCCAGCCTATCCCGTGATTTCCCCAAATGCAAAACATGTCGTACTTTTTCCAGCCCACGGAACAGGAGTGCCATGACCTCCCCCTGAAATTCTTCATTAGCGGAAGAAACCGCTGTGTCTGCCTGCTGTGAGCGTTTGTTTTCAGTTGTTGGGGACACGGTCAGGAAAGAAGGCATTGAGGATGGGCTGCAGGGCGTGCAGGAGCAAATTTGACAGGCGCGAGCGTAAGAATCGCCCACCAGTTGCAACTCCTGCCTCCACTCAAGTCTTACTGAGGAAGGACTTTCCTTGATTCCCAGGTGTCTGCCATGTAAATGCTTGAGCACATTTCTCAGCTGGGGGGAGAAGAGGGTAAAATTCCTCCCTGCAACAAAGGGAGACACATTTGATCCCCCACCCCACCAAGCTCAGAAGCAACGTGCTCTGTCCATTCAGAGCACCCCATTAAGTTCAGTGGGACTTAATCCCAAGTAAGTGCGCCGAGGGTTGCAGACTTACAGGGCGATCTTATGTCTGCTCTGAAGTAAGTCCCATTGAGTTCAATGGGGTTTACTGCCATGTAAGTATGCCAAAGGTTGCAGACCTATGGCACAGTCTTACATTTTATGTCTACTCAGAAGTAAGAGGTTTCCTGGGGGCTGCAAGAAAACAGTACAGCAGACGTTAAGCTACAAAAACAAGACCCCCCCCCCACTCCTTGCACACGTGCCAGGGAGGGAGGGAGGCACTCCCTCAGTTTAAACCACGGGTCTGCCATGTAAAAGAGCCCTTCCTAATCCCACAAAGAAACCGAAAGCAGGAAGCTCCGGAAAGGATGTGGATTTTTGCGGGGGGGTTGCTTAATGTAGAGACACCCATAGTAAATCTGACTGCCTTTATAATACACCCTCTATAATACACCTACACACCTTGGTCTCTTCTTCACTTGACATTTTCCCACCTTTTAAAAATAAATCCTCTCTCTGTATGTAAGTAACCGTAACTCTCTCAGTTACCTACCTTCTGACTGTTGTACAAAGCCTTATCATTTTCTATATTCACTTCTTTCGCAGTTTGATTTTTACTTCTGTCTATTTTAAAAATATCTCCCTCCCCCGCCCCCTTTTATTCTTTCCATTCTTCTTTGTCTCTCCGTTTCGGACTGTTTGTTAATATGCGCCTAACCTGAAGTGAACTTGATTTTCTCTCTTTCCCTTATCACTGCTTTGTTCTGACCATAGTTTTTGATGGTTAATGGAACAACTTAGCTTTATGCTTTCCTGGATTGCTGACAGATTCTTCCCACCTCTTTTAGGGTATATTTCTTCAACGCTTCTTTAATGTGCTTCTCTCTACTGTACTGTATGATCTCTTTACCTTGTGGTTGGATGTATATTCAAATGTTTCTTTAGTCTATTTTAGAAACATTTCCCCACAAATTTCTTTTCATTCTATGAATATTTGAAAATGCTAGCTATTCTTTTTCTTCAACATACTTCTGTGCTGCCAGTTTGTTACCTTACAGAATTTCTGTTTTACTCTCATGATCATACGTATATGTCATACACCTTCTTTTCTAAGTAAACAATTGCTGCTCTCAGTACTTGCATACCTTAGCTAGAAAACTATAAATTAGAGCTGTGTGCAAATGGCCTCTCAAAATTCTTCAGTCTGTTTGTGGGCAGAGAAACTGGGGGGACAATTTCACTGAATTTCTGCTAGGGGGTGAGAAATTCTCCAACAGTTTCTCACAGATAAGGCTCACTGTTGGCTGAGGTTGTGCCAAGGGTAATTTCTTTTTAGCTAAGGGTTTTTGGTTTACTGCACTGCTTCTGTAGCTGGCAACAGCATCAACTGTGTTGAGGCTTCCACTTTTCTGAGGCAGAATTTTGAATTTCTTTTGGTGGTATTTTTGAGCTTCCCTAATCACTGCAAGGTGGCCAAGGGTGCTGTGTGTGTTTTCTCCCTCTATCACACATCTTTCCATTGTTCTGCAGCGTCCTAGGCCACCTGGCACTTTCTGAACTGAAAAAGCCCCATGGGAGGAATTGCCTTTTGGGGGCAATCTACACTTCGCACGTAATCGCAATGAAGCCGGTAGAATATCGCGGTTCATCTAATCGTATTAAAACGTGATAATTCACACTCGGTCCGTTTCCCTGTTTCAGTACTTCCTTGAAACCGTAACCTTGATTCATACTATTCAATAGGAGAGTCTTCAATGAGGCAGAAGTGGGCGGATTGTGGAAGGGGAGCAGTCTCTTTTTACTGGTTCTCCCAATTCCCCGCCATCTCTCCCTCCTTCCTTGTTCTAAGGACCTTAGTGTTAACTGTTTCGGCACCTGGCCCCATCGGGTTTTTTTTTCTGCCAGCTTAACTCTCCAAAACTTCAGTGCTTCGGAGAGACTGCTCCTTCCGTGTGCTGTATTTTTTTTTGCATGATATGAAGATCGGAATCTGTACATGGCTGTATTTTTAGCTGTCAGTCTTCCCTATTTTCTCTGTGTTTGTGTTCCTGTGTGTGTGTGTGCATGTGCCTGTGTATGTGGGACCCAGTGAAGCCTCTCTGGAATGAAACTGGATAATATTGCTTCTGCTTTGGGTTACCCTGTCCGAGGTGGCTGAGAAGATGCAGTTCCTGGAATTCCATAGAAGGGCTCCAGTTCCTTTCATGGGCATCCCAGAAAGGTTGTTTACTGGGAGGTTGCCTGCAGAGAGGAGAAACACCGATTGATAGCATTCTTGCCTTCAAACTAATACACACTTACCTGAGAGTAACTCTCATTGAACTCAATAGGACTTACTTTTGAGTAGACATGCACAGGCTTAAGCTGTAAATTCCACAAGGTTTCTCCAAGATCCCACTGAACACAGCAAATCTTAGTTCTGAGTAAACACATTGGCTGTAAGCACATTGAGTAAACACATTGGGAAAAAAGTAAAACAAGGATCCATGAAATCAAAAAGGGATCCTCGTTATTCCATATGATTTTTAAAGGGAGACCCCCCCCAAACCACCACGTGTGCAGCCACAGCCCCAAAGCAGGGATCTGAGGCAGGGATCTCCAGTGATCCTCATGATTTTTAAAAGACCCAAACACCATCATGTCACAGAGCACATCTGCCTCCATGGACTGAACCAGGAAAATCACAGATGTGCCACTCATGGGCGCAGCCATGGTGCAAAAGCTGGGATCCAGGGCAAGGATCCTCTTGATTTCATATGATTTTTCACACCATTTGAGGTGAAGCAGCAGATCTGGGATTCTTAGTGTGCATACTTGGACAAAGATGAGTTTTGTGCTTTGATGGGGTGGGGGGGCAGGGGGGTCTCCTTATTCGGGTGGGAAAGGCAGTGTACTCAGGTACATGCAGATACTCTGTCACCTCCAAATCAGAAAGAATCCTTGAAGGGAATTTGCTTTCATTGGGATTTCCCTCCCTTCTTGAAAAGAACACAGGCAGTGCACCTCCCAGAGTTTGACCAGAAAACATGGACCGGATTAAAGATGCCTAACAAGCCACAAAACAGAGACAGAACAAACACATCTTCTTTTTTAGCAGTGTAGTAGCGTTTGGATGACAATGGAGCAAGGAAATATGGATTGAGATCCCAGGACGTTTTTCAAGCTACCTTTTTATGTCTGTCAGCTTGACTTCCCAAAACGTTGAAGCTTCGGAGAGACTGCGCTTTCCGTGTGCTGTATTTTTGGCGTGATATGAAGATCAGAATCTGCACATGGCTGTATTTTAAGCTGCCGCCTTCCCTTTTTCCTGTGTGTGTGTGTGCGTGTGTGTGTGCGCGCGCACGTCTCTGTGTGTGCGTGTGTCTGTGCAAGTGGGACCCGGTTGCTGCCTGTCTGGAATGAAGTTAGATTGTCCCTAGACATTCTCCGTTTCTTTGAAGAGCCAAAGAGAAAAAAGTACTGTATGAAAAATTTAGCTCGGAGAGGAGAGAGAACTATGGGTGAACACACAAGGAAGTGAGCTACCGATGCTAGAAGCTGCCCGAAGAGCAGATGGAGGCGTTGAGAGCTCTGATTGGCCAGTAGGGAAATACGAGATCAGCCGTATAAGGACGGGTACCACACCTATATACGGTACCCGAAGTGAAACATTGGACTATATGAATGGAAATCTACTTGTATATTATGGTATTTCAGGGAAATGAATACGATAACAGGTCAAAGAACATTTGCGGCTCAGAAACGATGCAGCGTGAACATCATGTGCACCGTGGGAGGCGGAAACTTCTTCGGAAGCGTGACAAACCGTGAGTGTAGATTGGGCCATGTCTTCCTCATAGTAGCTTTAATTGAAGTCTGGGGGAGTTGAGCAGGCTACAGGCTGCCTGCCACAGAGATTATTGTACAGTGAAAGACAGGACAATCACACACACACCACAGCCACCTCATAAGTAAAATAAAGACAAGAACCCTAAACCCAACCCATGAGAATTTCTCTGAAATTTCTCCTCCTTTGAATTTCTTTTCAAAAGCAATTTATTTTCTATCAAATTGAATGAGAATGGTAAAAAAACCCAAAAACCTGTGGGAGAAATTCTCTGAAATTGCCCCCCCGCCCCCAGTTTCTCTGTCCACGAATAGGCTGAAGAATTTTGAGAGGCCATTTGTGCACAACTCTAGTTTTTATAAACTTGGACATAGTGGAAGATCAAGCTAAATGATGGGAAAGAGATATATAAACCTTATAAATATATAATATATACATCGATTTCTAATGAAGTATAGTCTTGTTTATGTGAAACAGGGTATGGTATGTATATTTCAGTTTGTGTAACTTTAGAAGAACTTTTTCGAAATCATACGCTGGTGATACTATACTATTTTCTATTGCTCAAACATCTTCTGGAGTTGTAAGGTTGATAATGCTCACTCTTTTGCATATTTAGAGTTATGTCCAATTTTAGTCCTAGTTAAAGTAGACCCACTGAAATGAATGGGACTTATGCAACCCATTGGATGCAATCCTTAGGGGCTATAACAAAGTGCTGTGGCAGGCTTGGCAGCTGGGCCTGAGGAGCTGTCTGTCAAGAAGGAGGCCCCTCCTCCATGACAGAATCAGGGAGGAGAGGGGGGTAGAGCACAGCCTCACTGGCAGTTGGAACTTGTCAGTTAGGGAGTGGCAGTTAATCGGAGAGAGAGTGAAAGTGGATTTCACATAAGCCTGTCTTTGTCTGCTTGTTCCTCTGTCCTGGTTCACACAATCACCACAGGCCACCATGACCATTGTGAATATTCAAGCCGCAGCTGAAAGTCGGTGTGGCTTATCATGGTGTCTGAACCCAGCGACAGTGGGTTGTTGGTGTGGTTAGCAAACAACCCACAACTCATGGGCTGTTTTAGGGTTGTGGGTGGTTTGTTAACCATGCCATCAACCCACCCTGCACTGGGTTGGGACGTCACGATAAGCCACGATGACTGCCTGCTATGGCTTGAATATTAAAAATGGCCACTGGCATGTACCGCAACCCACCATGGCTCAAATAAGGCTTAAATAAAGCATTGTAGCTTAAATAAGCCACCGTAACCTGTGGCAGTTGTCTAAACCACCCCCCCCCACACACACACACTTATACTACCCTCTAAATGACCTCATGGTTAGAGTTAATGTAGCTAGGGATTATAGCCAGTTTGTTTCTTTTGTTTCTGTTCAATGTATGTTAATCCTTGTTTTCAGTCTGTAAATCTGCCTTTTTGCCTATGAATAAATAAGCCCTGTTTTGAATATTCAGAGGACCTTGTGGCTTGACTTTAGAGATTCCTTCCCTACAGACCTCCCCCATGACATCTTATCCTAGACCTGCCTGCTGTGACTGGATTTATAAAGATCACGTGCACCTAGCCTAGCCAGGGGAATATAGCAAACAGAGAGTGGTAACAGTGATACTACCTGAGCAGACTTTGGGTATAATTAGTTATTTATTAGTATTTGAGAAGCTCTGAAGTCGTAGGGAACTGTTACGTGTCACGATGGCACTGTGTCAAACTTTGGCCTTTCTGGGTGTGTGTGGGTGTGCATGTGTGAAAGCAGTAGCATATTGGGTATAGACTGTCCCTATTATCCAAGTGACTTACTCTAAGTTTACTTTAAAAAGAAACACCCTGTGAATAAAGAGCACCATACTTTAATATGGAACCTTCTTACAGCAGCCACAATAATAATGGCAAGAATATGGTGGACAAAAATATTCCAGGTCAACAAAAATTAAGTTGGGACATAGTGTTCATGGATGAAGATATACTGTGTTTGGATGCAACAAGAAATAATCAAAGTTATTGTTGGAGATTTGGTATTCCTTATGTCTTGTTTCAAATAGTTCCAGAAAATGCAAAAAACCCAAAGATTTTTCCCCACATCTGTTGCCTAATTAATTGGAAGTGAGCAGTTTTTTAAGTAATCAAAAGATTATGCATTGATGATTATAACACTTTTTACAAACATTTTTTTCATTTATTTGTCTTGTAACACACACTTCCATACCAGTGGGACTCTGTTTTTAACCTTCAGTGAGTAGAGGACCAGGCACAGGCTACTCTAGAACAATCAGAAAGCTAGACACGAAAAGGGAAGAAAGGCTATGGAAGGACAAGACTCTCCAGTGGTGGTGACCTGTAAGGTATGTGTAGGGATGGACGAAAGGGACTTACCTTGTCCTGCAGCTTGCTTCGTGGTGGGGGGGAGGCGCTTTGGTTCTCCCCCCAAAGTTCAGGCAAGGGGGGGAGGCACCGCGCCACTCCCGGCCGAAATTCAGGCTGGGGGGGGGAGGCGCCCCATCCCTCGCCGGCGAAATTCAGGCCGGGGAGGAGTGCCCCATCTCCCCGGACGCGAAAAAAAAGTAAACAAACAAACACACACACCCGTGATAGGCTACATAACGATTTGCGTAGCCTATCACGGCTAGATTTCCAAAGTCAGCCGTGATAGGCTACGTAAATCGTCACGTAGCCTATCACGGGTGACTTTGGGGGAAAAAAAAAAGCGCGTACACTAATGGCGGCGCCCCATGGGCGCCGCCATTTGCGTTCCTTATTTTGGCACGTCTAGTCTACATAAAGATTTACATACACGGTGAAAATAAGGGAATGCTATTAGCGTTGCCCTTATTTTCGCCGTAGTCTACGTAAATCTTTACGTAGACTAGACGTGCCAAAATAAGGAACACAAATGGCGGCGCCCATGGGGCGCCACCATTTGCGTACGCGCTTTTTCCCCCCCAAAGTCGCCCGTGATAGGCTACGTGACGATTTACGTAGCCTATCACGGCTGACTTTGGAAATCTAGCCGTGATAGGCTATGTAAATCGTCACGTAGCCTATCACGGGTGTGTGTGTGTGTGTTTTTTACTGTACTTTTTTATTTTGTAATGGCGGCGGCGGCAGCCGGTCGGGAGACCGGCCGCCGCCCCTGCCGAACCGCCGCCGAACCACCTCCGGGACCCGTCGCCGAGAGGGACATTCGCCGAAGGTAAGTCCCATCCTGGGGGGGGGGCGGGGGGCCGGCGGAGAATTTCCCCAACACTTTCGGGGGGCGGAATGTGTCGGCACCCGGCCTCCCGAAGATTCATGGAGAAATTCTCCGCCATCCCTAGGTATGTGCCATGTTTGTTTTCTTGCCTGAAATCAGCATGGCCTACATGTGCAACAAGTGCAAGTTGATCATACTGCTGGAAGAAAATGTAAGAGGACTGGAGCGGCGACTGTTGACCCTCCAGGGAATAAGAGAACATGAAGAGTTCTTGGACAGAATGGTGGAACTACAGCAGTAAAGCAAAGTACAGGAGCTAGGAGAGCAACAGCAAGCTGAGGCAGAAGAGGGAAATGCTGAGATGAGGAAAAATGAAGTAGAGGGTACTCCTTGGAAAAGGGTGACAGGAGCAGAGGAACTAGAAGCCACTCTACACCAGTGGAGGCAGTGGAACTAGGGAACCGTTTCCAGGTACTTGAAGATGAGACTGGAGGACAGCCTGCAGGGGAAGAATTACAGGGGAACCTTCATGAGAGAAGCAAAAGGCTGAAGGCCAGTCAAGCAGAGGTGATGAAACCAAGGCCTACAACAACAAGAGGAGAAGAGTAGTAGTAATGGGAGACTCCTTGCTGCATGGGATCGAAACCCAAGTATGTCGCGAAGACCTGTGGACCCACCAGGTATGCTGTCTCCCAGGAGGACAGATTAGAGAGGTGACTGAAGGGTTGCCTGCACTCATAAAGCCCACTGACAGGTATCCCTTCCTTCTCATCCATGTGGGAACAAATGATACCGCCAAGCGGAACTACGAAGAAATCACGTCAGACTTTGAAGCTTTGGGAAGGAAACTCAACAACTCTGGGGCCCAGATCATTTTCTCATCCATTCTTCCAGTAGTCAGAAGAGGGATAGAAAGGGAACGAAAAATACTCCAGCTGAATGACTGGCTATGAAGGTGGTGCCGACGAGAGAGATTTGGATTCTGGGACCACGGGCTATACTTCCTGGAAGATGGGCAGTTGGCAAGGGACAGGTTGCACCTCACAAATGCTGGGAAGAATGTGTTTGGCCACAGCATGGAGAACTTTATCAGGAGGGCTTTAAACTGAATGCTATGGGGAAGGGAGACGAAAAGTTGGGGATAACAATGGATATCCATTGTTGTGCTCATGCACCACAACAGAGAGAACATCTCTAATAGCGCCCAATAATAGTCTTCAAAAACATGTAGGAAGAAAGCCAGACCATGAAGCACATGATCTTCGAGGTCTATATACTAGGGATGGCGGAGAATTTCTCCCCGAAACTTTGGGGGGCCGAGCGCCAACGTGTTCGGCCCCCTGAACAAGTTTCGGGGAGAAATTCTCCGCACCCCCCCCCCGGGACGGGACTTACCTTTGCCGAATGTCCCTCCCAGCAGCGGGTCCGGCCGGCGGTTCGGCGGGTGTTCGTCCGGGGCGGGAGCGGCAGCCGGTCTTTCGACCGGCTGCCACCCCCGCCATTCCAATAAAAAAAAAAAAAAACGCCCCCGTGATATGCTACGTGACGATTAACGTAGCCTATAACGGCTAGATCTGCAAAGTCAGCCATGATAGGCTACGTAAATCGTCATGTAGCCTATCACGGGTGACTTAAAAAAATAAAAAAAGCACGTACGGATAATGGCGGCCCCCATAGGGAGCTGCCATTCCCGTTCCTTATTTGGTCGCTGTAGTCTACGTAAAGATTTACGTAGACTACAGCGACCAAATAAGGAATGCGAATGGTGGCTCCCTATGGGGGCCGCCGTTTGCGTACGCGCTTTTTTTTTTAAAGTCACCCGTGATAGGCTACGTGACGATTAACGTAGCCTATCACGGCTGACTTTGCAGATCTAGCCGTGATAGGCTACGTTAATCGTCACGTAGCCTATCACGGGGGCGTTTAAAAAAAAAAAAAAAACTTTTGAGTTCGCGGCCGGGCGAGGCGAGGCGCCTCCTCCCCGGCCTGAATTTCGGCCGGGCGAGGCAGGAAGCCTCCCCCCCCGGCCTGAACTTCGCGGGGGGAGCAGCGACGCGCCTCCCCCCCACCGCGTACAAGCTTCGAGGACAGGTAAGTGACTTTCGTCCACCCCTACTATATACTAATGCCCAGAGTATGGGAAACAAACAGAACAAACTTGAACTCTTAATACAGGAGGAAATTATGACTTGATAGGTGTAACTGAGACTTGGTGGGATGACTCTCATGACTGGAATACAGCAATTGAAGGATATAACTTGTTCAAAAAGAACAGAAGGAACAGAAAGGGAGGTGAGGTTGCACTATATGTGAAAAATACGTATCTCTGCACAGAAATACAGGAGGATGAGCTTGGTAGCCCCATTGAGAGCATCTGGGTTAAAACAAATGGAGCAAAGAATAAAAGGAACCTGGTGGTCGGAATCTACTACCAGCCACCCAATCAATGAGAAGACGAAGATGAAACTTTTGAAAAGCAAATTGCCAATGTTTCAAGGAAGCATGATATAGTAGTAATGGGGGACTTCAGTTTCCCCGATATTTGTTGGGAGACAAATTCTGCAAAACATGGCCCCTCCAGGAAATTCCTGACGTGTGGCGGATAACTTGCTCCTACAGAAAGTAGAGGAAGGAACTAGAGGATTGGCTATCCTTGACTTGATCCTAACCAACAGAGATGACTAAGTGGGTAAAGTAACAGTTACAGGAACTCTGGGGGAAAGTGACCATGTTATACTTGAGTTCTTGGTTCTAAAGGAAGCAAAAGCTGAGTGTAGCCGAATGCATACCCTAGATTTTAGGAAAGCCGATTTTAATAACCTCAGAACAATGATAAGTAAGGTCCCATGGCAAGCGACTCTAAGGAGAAAAGGAGTCCAAGATGGGTGGGAGTTTTTAAAAAAGGAAATTTTCAAGCCACAATTACAAACAATTCCAACAAGAAAAAAAGGTGGAAGACAAGAGAAGAAGCCAATGTGGCTTCACAAAAACCTTAGAGATAACCTGAAAACAAAGAAGTACACATATAGGAAGTGGAGAGAAGGCCAAGCAACAAAGGAAGAGTACAGGCAGGTAGCACAGAATTGCAGGGATGGCGTCAGGAAGGCTAAAGCTGAGAACGAGCTGAGGTTAGCGAGGGATGCTAAAAGCAACAAAAAGGCTTTCTTCAGCTACGTGCATAGTAAAAGGCAGAGGAAAGAAATGGTGGTTCAGCTATTAAATAAGGATGGCAAAATGATAACAGATGACAAAGAAAAGGCAGAGGTGCTCAATTCCTACTTTGGCTCAGTCTTCTCCCAAAAGAGGGTCTATGACCCCCCTGGCAAAGGTGAAGTACAGGCTGAAGGGGCAGGATTGCAGCTTGAGAGCAATAGGCATATGTTCAAGGAACACCTAATTACTTTGAATGAGTTCAGATCTCCAGGGCCAGATGAACTGCATCCTAGAGTAATAAAGGAACTGGCAGAAGAACTCTCAGAGCCACTGTCTATTCTCTTTGAGAAATCATGGAGGACGGGTGAAGTGCCAGATGACTGGAGGAGGGCTAATGTTGTCCCTATCTTCAAAAAGGGCAAAAAGGAGGAACCTGGGAACTACAGACCAGTCAGTCTGACATCAGTCTCTGGGAAAATTCTGGAGCAGATGATAAAGCAATCCATCTGGAAGCACCTAGAAAACAATGCAGTGATTACTCGAAGCCAACATGGATTTGTCAAGAACAAATCCTGCCAGACGGATCTGATCTCATTTTTTGATCAAGTAACCTCCCTTGTGGACCGTGGGAATGCTGTAGACATCATATACCTCAACTTCAGCAAAGCTTTCGACAAAGTGCCCCATGATATCCTGATGAGCAAGCTAGCTCAAAGTGGGCTAGATGAGACAATGATCTGGTGGATCCACAGTTGGCTGCAGAATCGGACTCAAAGGGTGCTTCTCAATGGGATCTTCTCAAACTGGGGAGAGGTAACAAACAGGGTACCTCAGGGCTCAGTCCTGGGCCCAGTGCTCTTCAACATTTTTATTAATGACTTGGAGGAGGAGGTGCAGGGAATGCTGATCAAATTTGCAGATGACACAAAATTGGTGTCAGGAGCACCCTAGCTGCCTCTTACAGTCCCCTCCAATAGCCAGCTCAGGACACAGACGACGAGGATTCTTTCCAAGGGTTTATTCCTTTATTACTTTATGACTCTTACAGATACTAATCACTAGTGACTAAGCAAGGAGCTGCATTGGGGTAGATAGCAGAGTAGCCTAAGCCCCAGGTAAGGGAGTTGGTCCCATTTGAAGGAGAACCGTGGGAAGACTCTGAACTTATGGGCTATGGAGAGATCCTCCCTCTTACCCTTCGGTCCTCGGGGTGTGACCGTTGTTTTAGTGCCAAAAGAGCAGAGCGCCTCCTTTCGGTGCCCTCCATCTGTTGCTGTTCCCTGCATCTGCTCCGAGCATCCAGGAAGCCCCGCTCCAGTGCTCTCTCACTGCCAGGGTCACTATCTCTCCCAGGAATGCTGGCAGGAGGAATCTCTGCCAGCTGCTGTGCTTGTGAGAGACGAGTGAGCTCCTCTCCCATGGATTGCTGTTCTTCCTCAGAACCAGAACTGCTCTGGGGCTCTATGGGCTTAGTTTCCACCCTGACAATTGGGCAGGATAGCTAATACTTTGGAAGACAGAAACAAAATTCAAAGTGATCTTGATAGACTGGAGCGCTGGGCAGAAAACAACAGAATGAAATTTAGTAGGGATAAATGCAAGTTCTGCACCTAGGAAAAAGAAACCAAATGCACTGTTACAAGATGGGGGATACAAGTTGGGGGATACGTGGCTCAGCAACACTACAAGTGAGAAAGATCTTGGAATTATTGTAGATCACAAGCTGAATATGAGCCAACAATGTGATGTGGCTGCAAAAAAGGCAAATGCTCTTTTGGACTGCATTAATAGAAGCATAGCTTCCAAATCCTGGGAAGTACTAGTTCCCTTCTACTCAGCACTGGTTAGGCCTCATCTGGAGTACTGTGTCCAGTTCTGGGCACCACACTTTAAGAAGGATGCAGACAAGCTGGAGAGGGTTCAGAGGAGGGCAACAAAGATGATCAGGGGACTGGAAACAAAGCGCTATGAGGAGAGACTGAAAGAACTGGGCATGTTTAGCCTTGAGAAGAGAAGACTGAGAGGAGATAGGATAGCGCCCTTCAAGTACTTGAAAGGTTGTCACAGAGAGGAAGGTCAGCATCTCTTCTCGATCATCCCAGATTGCAGGACACGGAATAATGGGCTCAAGTTACAGGAAGCTAGATTCCGGCTGAACATGAGGACAAACTTCCTGACTGTTAGAGCAATAATACAAATGGAACCAATTACCTAGGGAGGTAGTGGGTTCTCCCACACTTGGAGGCATTCAAGATGAGGCTGGACAACAATCTGTCAGGGATGCTGTGACTTGGATTCCTTCATTGAGCAGGGGGTTGGACTCGATGGTCTATGATTCTATGATTCTATGTAATTGATTCATGTTCATGGGCTTCCTGTAGTCTTCTAGTTGATTAACATGGGAAGTAGGATGCTGCACTAGGCGGATTTTGGGTCTAATCCAGCAGGGACGTTTATATTAAGTCTTAATGTTCCATCTAATATCAGGCAAATGGACTTCCCCTTGTGCAAGTAAACTTTCCCTTCTTTTCTTCCCCCCTGCACTCCTGCATGCCTCCCCCCCATGTGCTCTGGAGGGTCCCCCAAAGTTTAGCTATCCATATAAATTATTTGGGATCAAGAGGCTGCATCTTTAAGGCACTTGTTAGTGAAATAACTGAAAAACCACAGGTAATTCTGCATTCTTTGTTTGGGCGGGCCAGATCCTTGGAATACATCACAGAAACTTGGCATTCTGTTATGCTGGTTTTGTATTGCGCAGAGATTTGTTTTGTTACGAGAGATTAACTGCACAGATACAAAAAGGAGAAGGGAAGAACTATTCTAGAACATGTCCTGATAAGAGTCAACATAAAGTTATTTTAAATCCGGTCTTGATACGCATCAGTTAACATGAATAGCACACATTGTATTTACTAATTGCTAGGCTTCATAGCAGGATTTTGGTTGGGAGAATTAAATAACATTTTCAATGGGGTTTACTCCAGAGTAAGCATGCATAGCATTGCAACATAAGAGAGAAACATAGCATCCATGGTTACTATTAATTTATGCGCCTCTTGTCATCTTCTCGAAGCCTCTGTCCTGAAAACAGAAAGTACAAGTGGGATCTACAATAAAATGCTGCAGAAAGGGCATGAGGCGCCATATGGGCACAAGACTCATCTACATACCAGCAAATCATGATATGGGGATATTTCTACACCAGCCTAAAATCCTGCATTTAAAATGGGGCTTTCTGCTTCCGTTTTAAATGCAGGATCAGAACTGACTCCCTTTACATGTGCTTCCTTTTTCCCTTCCCATCCCCACCCCCCATCTGAGTCTTCCAATATCTGTCATCGATCTCGCGCCTCTTCTTGCTGCTTTAACTCTTTTGATGGAGGAAACTGAAGTGGAACACAGTGGAGTAATTTGATAGCTCATTATCTGCAATCTATTTAAAAATGGAGCAGAGGGTCACAGCAGGGTCACTGCGTCATGTAAAGAGACCCCAAACTTCCGTGAAGGAGCAATCTCAATTGCAGGATAAAAGCCCGGTGTGAAGGAGCACTTGGTGTTACGTCTGAATGCAGCCACTGTCTCTCAGCCTCTGTTCTTGATCTGTAAAATGAAAGTAGTGGTGAAACAGAGACCAGTGCTGGGGCAAGCATGTAAGGTACCTGGCCCATTAAGTTCTTGTAGAAATAATATATAAATAAATAGAAGGGTGCCATAAAATTTTGTGATGTATGGACAGATGACAAATTCAGTTGTCTACCCATACAAATCAGAATCATAGAATAGTAGGGTTGGAAGGGGCCTACAAGACCATCAAGTCCAACCCCCTGCTCAATGCAGGAATCCAGGTCACAGCATCCCCAACAGATGGCTGTCGAGCCTCATCTTGAATGCCTCCAGTGTGGGAGAGCCCACTACCTCCCTAGGTAATTGGTTCCATTGTCGTGTTTCTCTAACTGTCAGGAAGTTTTTCCTGATGTTAAGCCGGAATCTGGCTTCCTGTAACTTGAGCCCATGATTCCATGTCCTGCACTCTGGGATGATCGAGAAGAGATCCTGGCCTTCCTCTCTGTGACAACCTTTCAAGTACTTGAAGAGCGCTATCATATCTCCCATCAGTCTTCTCTTCTCAAGGCTAAACATGCCTGGTTCTTTCAGTCTCTCCTCATAGGGCTTTGTTTCCAGTCCCCTGATCATCTTTGTTGCCCTCCTCTGAACCCTCTCCAGCTTGTCTGCATCCTTCTTAAAGTGCGGTGCCCAGAACTGGACTCAGTACTCCAAATGAGGCCTAACCAGTGCTGAGTAGAGGGGAACTAGTACTTCCCAGGATTTGGAAGCTATGCTTCTATTAATGCAGGCGCAAAGAGCATTTGCCTTTTTTGCAGCCACATCACATGGTTGGCTCATATTCAGCTTGTGATCTACAACAATTCCAAGATTATAAAAATAGCTGTGTGGATTAGGCAACAGGTTTTTTAAAGGCAGTGTAGGCCAGCCAGCTTGCCATTTAGTGCTCAGAATTTTTAAACATGCCAATAGGAGCAATGATTGCCTGTTTGGCTGCTCATTTCACAAGGCTGTTTATCTTTGCATTGAGAGACTTATCTTTGTTAGATCCTCTTAGAGACTGGAGTATTGTAGATGCTTACTCTGTGGTGAATGTTTCTCATATAATATGTTCCTCAAATGCCAGCTGTTATCTCTCTTCTTCCCTTTCGGACCATACCCCTCCTGCCCCTTCCGGTGGAGCAATAGTTTTGGTTGAGACATTTTTGGACTCATTTTGTGGTGATGTGAACTAGGAAAGGGCCCATGAAGCCTGGATTTCCTGTGAGCTAAACTATTGGCTCACAAATACCATAATGGGTTTCCATGCTTTGCTGGAAACAAGAAAAGACTGAAAAAGCTGACATTGTCCTGGCTTGGATGATCATTGTAGGCTAAACAAGCCACAGTGTGTGCCAGGCACGATTTCCATAATCACCTGCCTGGCTGCAGCTTGTCGCGTTGTTCAAACCTGGGTGGCATTGATTATTGTTTGAGAGTTGTTTCCCCCTCAAACAAGCCATGCCACCCGGGTTTGGACGACATGACCAGCCGCTGCCAAAGGGGTGATTATGCAAATCGTGTCTGGGATATTCTGCAACTTAAACAAGCCACTGTGGCTTGTTTAGCTGATGAACATTGTGTGAACCGGCTCAATCTGTCCTTGAGGTTGGTATGCAGGACTACCACGAGGAGGGCCTCGGTGCCATAAAACATGGAAGTGTGAAGGAAATGATAAAGCATGGATACTCCTTTCCCAGAGTGGCTGTGATATGTATATGTCATGGAGGGAGCAATCCTATGGCCGCTTGAAAGCGGCTAGGCAGCCATAGGATATCTGGTTTTCCGGGAATCGACCTCGGAGCAGTGCGGAACAGCCCTGTCATCCACGCTTGCAAGAGGAGCGTGGAGCAGCCGGAAAAGGGCCTTCCGGGGTGGGGAGGGTGGAAATGCCTGTATGACTCATCCAGTGTGTCGAACGGCAGCCTCCTCCCCTGCTCAGCCCTCCCGTGGCTAGACAGCCGCAATTGGCTGTCTAGCCGAAAATGCAGGGCAGGAGAAGCATAAGTGCCTGCAGTAATCTTTGTGCCTAGAAATACAAAGTCTGTCACTGCCAAAGTCTGGACTGTGGTATACTCCTGTCATAAATTCCCTTGGCTATTTCTTTTCCAAGCTGAAAATATCCTATGTTCTACTTAGCAGCTCGTGTGGGAAGAGATCTGGACTATTTCATCCCAGCCACCCCAAAACAGCTGCATTAGCACAACATAGTATTTGTGTATGTTTGTTCATGTATTGCACAGTCTCATCTGTCTGGTGTTAGCACATCCTCAGATTGATGTATCTATACCAGAAAAACCTGGGCTACCTAGAGTGAAGGATTTTGGTACATTGTTTCTAGTATTTGCTGCTATAAAATAATTATATTGAGATAAAATCACGTAGATTTGCTTGAGTCCGTATTGCAAGAGTCAATTTGGTGTTTCCATTATTAAAAGCACCAGTTCCAATCCAGCCAAAATTGAGCATTTTTAATTCCTACTGAAATGAGACTTACTTCTGAGTAGACATATCAGATTGTGCTGTAAAACAGGTGTCTGGGTGGTCTTGCTGGAGAAGGGGTTCTGTAAGTGGTGATGGATACCCGTAGGAGGGCCTCTGAAGTGTAGGGAGGCCAGATGCAAAAGAGTACAGGGCTCTTAAACATTTACTAGTTTTGTAGAAGTGGCAATTCCAGAAATGCTATCTTCTACACAACTATTGAGGGTGCGGGAGCCCTCTCCTATTTTGCATTTGGACACCTTACTGAAGGCTTAGGGATGTATGAGAAATTCATTTCAGTTTGTTTTTGATCAGGTTTTACCCAGATCAAACACAGACTTGGATACAATCTGCGTTCAAGGTCCATACATTTCCAAGCTTGCGATGTGGTTTGCGGACCCCCCAAAAAGCATGTGTGCATTTTGAAGATGCACATGAAAAAATGTGTACTTTTGAAAAATGTGCACAAATACTCTTTAATCAACGGGAGAAAAATTAGTACATATGAAAGATGCACATAATTGTGCATACATTTTAAAAATACACACAAAAACATTCATCTTTTTTCATGCGAAAAGAAAAAAACAAAGCTCACAATCTGATACAGATTTAAGTCAGAACAAGTTTCGAGATGGAATGTGGAGAACTTTGGCGAGCTCGAATTTTGATGATTCTCACGTCCCTGTGAAGACTACATCAGTGCATGGGCAATTTGGTGTAGGATTAAGCATTCCTTCAAGTATCCAATCCCCAAGCCATGTGGGTCTTTAAGGGTAAGCACTATCACTTTAGATTATGTTCGGAAAAGGACCACAAGCCAGTACAGTTTTTTTAAGTACAAGCAAGATTCCAATACCTAGTCCCAGTAAATAGGACCAGTTAATGTCTGGTCCTCGCAGCTGCTACGTGCAATTTCCGAGCAGCCTTCAAAGCAGGGAGTGATTTCTTGTGGGAGATCAAGGAAGCCGCTTTATGGAAGCCATACTGAGCAAACAATTGCTGAACCCAGAGAAATTAGTACAAACATGTCCCAATATATGCAATGGGATATTTAGATGCAGAAATAGAAAAAAACACCTGGGCCATGCCGTGGAGATCAGTTTTGTACTGATAAAACTGGTTAAACAACCTTGCTGTACACAACCAGATGTAGCTGGTTGAAAATTAATTGTATTATTGTTGGGTATAATCTTCAGGGAAACAGATGCAGTCCTGAGTAAGTCACTCATGTGTCTAGCTGTATTGATGGGAGACTGAAATAGAACAGGAAAAGCAAGTAACTTCTCCAGAACTGACTTTACTTGCTAAAAAATTACTTAATCTTTCACATGATATGAGGGCCAATATATGGCATACATGTTCTTGAAAAAAATAAAATAAGTTTGTGCTTGTACTTATCCACAGGTGGCAGCTTATTGCCTGGTTGGGGGGTGGGGGTGGGGAAGAGACCGAGCCTAGTCCTGTAGAAGTTCTTCTATTTTGAGTTCTGAAAAAACCAACAAGCTTTCATAGCATTTTTTCACAAGCCAAGATACCGGGCCAGTTTACACATCACAATCAGCCATGCTGAAAACAAGCCATGGTGGGTGGGTTGGTTCATTGTTTGCTAAGCCACACTGCTGCCGACGGGTGATCAGGCACTCACCAGCTTGCCATGGTTTGTTTCCCCCTTCCTCCCAATCCCAGTACATATCCCAGGGGCCTTTGGGCACAACTCATCTATAGTCTTGCTGTAATGAGATTCTTCCTCCCCACCTTCTTGCCTTGCAAGACACCTCCGTTGGGATATACGCCATAACTTCAGCATGGAGGGTGGGGCTTACCTTACTTTTTAGGATGAGATGGCTGAGGGTATTATGTATTTTTCTTAATGCTTAAAAAAAAGCCTCCTTGGTTGCTCCTCACAGCCAGGGACAAGCGATGTTCCTCTTCCTAGCACACCTATGTGTGTATGCATGACTGACTTACCTCTGGGTAAGTGCACATGCCCCCAACTCGGGACCATGGTGATTTGGGAGGGGGAATTTAAGCTTGTCCCCTCCTGTTTTCATGCCAAAATGCCGCCACCTCAGGGCGGGGGGGGGGGGGCTTAGAAAAAAATTGAGAAGTCAATCACACATATACAATAGGTGTACTAACGTGGCTCTCCCTCCCAAAGCATCATCGGGAAAAAGCTAGTCACTGTCATATGAAGCGCCAAGCTGGAGGAGGAGGGGTGGAGGGCACTGTGAGGAGCGGTCAGGTTTTTTGCCGCTCTTGCCAGCCATCTCTGTAGTCCTTTCAACCCAGCCATGCAGAACCCACGCTGCCTGGTTCCCACGTCATGTCAAGTCACCCTGAAAACAAGCCACCCTGAACAACCCAACAGAAAGCCATGGGTTCTCAGGGTGGCATGTGCGCAGTTAACAACCCACAATTAAGCCAATGTGCTGGGTTCAGACAACACGACAAGCCACTCTGAAACAAGCAAGGGTGACAACCCACTGTGGGTTGTCATGTCTTGCAAGCCAGGTCACCATCTCTAATACAATCTGTGTTCGTCTAACTCAACACCACAGCATTGTATTGTAGGTTGAATTCCTATAATTATTTCCCCCACTGTGAGGGCTCTCAGAAAATAATATGGTTAGAAGGAATCAGGATATCACCACATCCACCCCTCCTTCAAGGTAGAACTTTCCTCATAGATCGACTCCATATCATTTTGGCCATATCCTTTCGGCCACCGTATACTGGGGGCAGAGAGCAGGAACAAAGAAAGTGCAATGAAGATGCTTGAAATCCAGGCCAAATGAATCAAGCATATGATATAGGGGAACTTACTGCTTGGTAGTGGAAAGGGACTATGTGACACTATAGCAGTAGCACACTTGATTTCAAAACATGTTTGGCCTGTTACCATAACAACCCCAACTGCACAGTGCAAACATCACATTTCTAATCTAATCATGGCTAAAAAAATAGTCAAGATGGCTAATCATGGCTAAAAAAAAGCGTGCTGTGGCTTCACATGCTCCTTCTTCCTCCTCTTTCCTATGCATATTCCCTTATAGGTTGTTTTAACTAAGTTGTAGTGTTGTGTCTGCATTGGTACTAACCATGGGTTATGCCACTAACCAAGCATGTCGTCATAACCAGAGTTTTAATCCAGCGTATGAAAACTTTGATTAGAATTAATCATGGCTGGAAGAGATGGAGGTGTTAAAGCAAGTCACGGAATGGAGAATTAGCTTGTGAGCAATCACGTAGCCCTCTGACTTGCTTCCCGTCTTGTGGCCATGGTTAGAATAAATCTACACTGGGCAAGTGTGGGTGGCAAATTAGTCAGATTTTCAGTATAACGTATTGGGATAAAACACAACTTTGGTAAAATAGGATCCTTCTTACTGTAGCCCTTTCTCCATCCATTAAGGTTCTTGCCGTCAACAGCTTCCACTATGCCCTGGGTGATCACGGCAGTCTAAGAAAGACCATCCAAAACACAAGCAGCCAGGTTAGAACTTTGCTAAATTCTTCAGTAATTAACATGCATTTAAAATCTAGATTGAAGTTATCTGCAAATCTCATTTTATTTTTATTTTTTACAATGGCTTGTATGTCCTGGGATAAAGAGGTGAGCTATTGATTCAGTGGCTATATGTTGATGAGATCGAGTACATCTTAGTTCCTGAACCCATAAGGGTCCATACATGTGCTGTTTGCTTACAGCATGTGTATGAAATAGTAATCCTGAACAAAAGAAGTTGTCCACTATTACTAATTTTATCACTGAAGGGCTCCAGGATTCTTTGAAACATGATTTGAAAACCCTCTGCTTCAGTGTTGGTGTTGTTTTTTTAGAGAGGCATACTATCATAATTTTGTACCTAAGTGTTATAACAGAAATCCACTCTTTCACTCCCAGGATCTGGACCTGAAGCTGTTGGACAGTATGCATCCCTTACGTCGCACAAAAAGGAGATGGGTTATTACCACTCTGGAACTTAAAGAGGAAGACAAAGGGCCATTCCCAAAATTTATTGGAGAGGTAAAAGCAAAAATGTATCTTTTTGGCAAGACCTAGACTTTCTTAGCCTAGTATTTTGTGTCTTTAGCTGTGATCCCCAGAGTCAATTAGCATCTGGTGAAGTGGACTCTAGCTCACAAAATCTTGTGCCATATGTTTGTTAATCGGCTGCAAAAAACAACAGAGTATTATGGCATCTTAAAGATTACCCAGGCTACCCCTCTGGAAGGATGTCAGTTAGAAGAAGCAGGCTTTGAATTTCAGCCCCAAAGCCACCACTTCCATGCATGCTACTTGGATGGCAGGCTCTGCTGATGAAACTTAGTGCAGGAGGAAGCTAGAGCAGAAATTTCAAGCCTGAGCATGTTTATATTCTCCTTCCTTAAATATGAGTGACATTGATTATGTTTGCTTATCTTCTGGGACAATGTTTTTGTGTCCCCACTCAACTCTTTCTTGGCAGTACCTTTACAATATCTTGGAAGGGAATTTTTAGCTCTCTTAGAAATTTAGAGTTATAATGGATCAAAAGGGTAATATTGTACACTACCCTAGTATCTATTTGATGGTGATGTAAAAATATTGTAATAAAATACATATGTTCTGTGATAGCTCAACTTTACCATCCCACCCCTGTTGTTTTTTTATTTGAGGGTTACAGTGAAACGACACTGGAGTCAATAAAGACACCAATTAAAACCAATGAGGAAAAATGAAATGTTGTACAACCAAGATAGGGGGCTATCTGAATAACCCCAACTTGGCGAAAAATTTCATTTAGCAGCACAATTGCTGCTCCAGAACAAAACGGTTTTTAAGAGGAGTTGGTGATAACCATTAATCCTTATGTCCAGGAGGCTGAGGGTGCTTCCATACGGAGGACTCCTAGCACTAGCAACCAGAAGGTATTGTGCAGCAAATCAACCCTGACTGCTCATTGGAAGGACAGATACTGAAGCTGAAGCTCAAATATTTTGGCCACCAAATGCAAAGAGAAAAGTCACTGGAAAAGACCCTGATGCTGGGAAAGATTGAAGGCAAAAGGAGAAGGGGACAGCAGAGGATGAGATGGCTAGATAGCATCACCGATGCAATGAATATGAACTTGAGCACACTTCGGGAGAGAGCGCAGGACAGGAAGACCTGGCGTGCTATGGTCCATGGGGTCACGAAGAGTCGGACATGACTTAATGACTGAACAACAAAGGAAAAAGATAGAAGACATGATGGGAAAACAGAGGAGGTCTACAAGTAGAAGACATTATCATCTGGACCTTCTGTAAGCCTCTGTGAATAAGGCGGTGTGATAGCCACCATGAAAACCTCTTCTAGAAGCACCCTTAGAGTTGAAGGGAAAAGGGCATGAGTATTGTGTCTGTAAGACCACGCAAGAACTAACATTGGGAAAATGGCAGACCTCAGATATTTTCCTTGCATAGTTGTACCACTGATATCAATCTTTAATATGGTTTTACACTTTTACATCATATTGGAACTATTGTAAAATATAGGTGATAGACTTTAAAAAAAAAAGAAAACCTTAAACACTAAACATAGGAAATGGCTTGAGTGCAGATGGAGAAGAACTCCTAGGGGATGTATTTGAACACTGGTATGTGCCTATGGTAAGGTAAATTCAGGGCCAGTGAGGGCAGCAAAGAAACAACATCTTGCTGCCTCTGTTGAATCCATTATCTGCCGCCCAGTGGAGCTTTTCAGAGTTGTCTGGGGGCTATTACATGCTGGACCTAAGGACAGTATAGATCCATCTGAGGCCCACTGTAAGACATTTGCTAGGCACTTCCAGAATAAAATCTGCTGGGACTTATGCTCCAGTGTTAAAGCAGGTGAATCTGGTGAGGTATCCAGAGTACAGCCTTGACCGGTTTTCTTGGATGAGTTTCAGTTGGTACAGCTGGAGGACGTTGGTACATCGTGAGGTGCTTGGACAGGTTCATGCAACCACTTCCATATTGGATCCTTGCCCCTCTCGGCTTATAAAAACTGGCAGAGAGAACTGGAGAGAACAACCAGCTGGGCCAGGGAGGTGATTAATGGCTCCTTGTGAGAGGGTGTGGTCCTGGGCCACCTGAAAGAGGTTGTGGTGAGATCACTCCTGAAGAAATCCTCCCTACACCCTGAAAATCTTAATAATTTTAGGCCGGTGGCAGAGGTTCCTTTTGTGGACAAGGTCCTTGAGTGGGTGGTAGCACGCCAGCTCCAAAGGCTCTTGAATGAGACTGATTATCTGGATCCATTTCAGTCGGGGATCAGGCTGGGTTTTGGAACAACACAGCCTTGGTCTCCCTGTATGATGACCTATGTTGGGAGAGAGACAGGGGGAGTGTGATCTTGTTGATTCTCCTTGATTTCTCGGTGGCTTTTGATACCACCAACCATGGAATCCTTCTGGGACAATTGTCTGAGTTGGGAGTGGAGGGTACTGCATTGCAGTGGTTTTGCTCCTGCTTGGAGGGTCAGCTCCAGAAAATGGTACATGAGGAACATAGCTTGGCCTGTGGATTCTTCGGCATGGGGTTCCGCAAGGGTTGGTTTTCTCCCCCATGCTGTTCAACATCTACATGAAACAGTTCAGTGTGGTCATCCAGAGTTTTGGAGTACGTTGTCATCAGTATGCTGATGACATGCAGCTCTGCTTCTCCTTTTCAACTTCATCAGGTGAGGATGGAGATGTGCTGGATCATTGACCAGCTGTGACAATGGACTGGATGAGGGCTAATAACTGAAACTCGATCCAGATAAGACTGAGATACTGTTAGTGGGTTGTTCTTCTGATCGGATGGATGGAGGGTGCCCAACCAATTCTGGATGGGATTGCACTCCCTGTGAAGGAGCAGTTCATAACTTGGGGGTTCTCCTTTAACCATCTTTGTCACTTGAGGCTGAGGTGGCCTCAGTGGCACAGAGTGCCTTCTACCAACTTCAGTTGATGGCCCAGCTATGCCCCTATCTGGACAGGAATAACCTGGCTTCAGTATTCTATGCTCTGGTAACCTCCAAGTTAGATTACTGCAATGTGTTCTACATGGGACTGCCTTTGAAGACATTTCAGAAGCGCAGCTTGTGCAAAATGTGGCGGCCAGATTGATAACAGGAACAAGAAGTTCTGGACATATAAGACCAACTCTGGCCCGCTTGCACTGGCTGCCTACCTGTTTCCATGCCTGATTCAAGGTGCTGGTTTTAACCTAGAAAGCTTTACACAGCTTGGGACCGCAATACTTGACGGAGCACCTCTCCAGACATGAACCTACCCATTTACCATGTTCATCATCTAAGGCCCTCCTCCTTAGTGCTTCCTCTGAAGGAGGCTCGGAAGGCAATATCAAGGGAGAGGTCTTTTTCAGTGCTGGCCCCTCAATTTTGGAATGATCTTCCTGATGAGGCCCGCCTGGTGGCAACATTGTCATCTTTTCGGCACCAGGTTAAGTCAGGCATTTGGCAGTATATGATGAGTTTTTGATCAGGTCCTGAATTTGTTTTATGGTTGATGGTTTAAAATTGTTTTCGATATATAGTTTGTGTATGTGTGCTTTGTTTATATGTTTTTATGTAAATAGTTTTACACTACATATAATATATTTTAATGTTTTTTTTAAAAAATTATCTGCTCAGAGATCTTCGGCTATGGAGTGGTATAGAAATGTTAATCATCATCATAGTAGTAGTAGTAGTAGTAGTAGTAAACAAAGACCGTGACTCATTTGAAGGCTATTTGACCCTGATAACAGAATATATGTGTGCACGTGTGTGTGTGTGTGTATAATGTAAATGTAGACAAATTAAACAATATTTTGATTAAAATCTTATATTGATGATATGCTCAATCTTTCATCAACTATTTGTCTTGTTTTGTAGCTCTTCAATAACGTAGCACAGAATTTAACTGTAAAATATTTAATCAGTGGATCTGGTGTGGATGAATATCCAGAGGTCGGATTATTTTCTATTGAGGATGATGCCAATGGACGAGTATATGTACACCGTACCATTGATCGAGAGAAAAACCCCTCTTTCACGGTATTTACCATAGAGAAAAGTGGTTAAGCAATTGATGCTTTCTAATTGTTCTAATTGTAAATAGTTTATATAATTTTATCCTATTTCTCTTAGAGGACCTTTGAATCACTAACATTCTTCAGCATGCCCAGTGGTTACTGTAAAGTAGCTTAGATTATTTTAACATTGATCAGTGTCAAAGGTTTGCCATCCAGCAATTCTGTAAGTTCTGCAAACATTTGCTTTTACCTTTGCTAGACCAACCTTATTTTTAGGTGCATGTTGAAGACACATCTATGTATGCAAGCCTTCCTGGTTCAGGTTAGCCTATCATGTAATTTATTCTCATGGATATATAGATATAGTATATTGATTCTATACCATAGTTTTTTATTTTTATGTTTTTTATGATTTCTGCACACACTTTGAAATCTGTAAATATAAGCAGTTCATAAATAAATAAATAAACTTGCATTGAACTACCAGAAAAGGTTCTGAAATGTGGTTCTTTAACTACCCTTGGAGAACAAAAATTGTTCTCTTTAACCTTCAAGTAAGTTGCAGCAGCGATATCTCTCTCATATCCTGTCTTAAAATAAGAAACAACAGCTCATTTCTGGAAGGGACGGGGCTCTGGCAACCTCCCCTGTTCCAAAAATGAGCTTTTCCTCTTGTTTTGGGGCTTTCCCTGAAAGCTGCTATATCACATTGTGCAAGCAGTGCTGGCCACTTGCGGACTGGGACCAGCAGGGCTGGCTGTGCATGGAAGGGCCCAGTTGGATACTCCCCATAGACTATAATTTAAATAGAAATACAATGCATTTCACTATAACGGGGAAGACTGTAGCCAGGTGATCTCCTGGAGTCCTGCTCAGTCTGCTGTTGAGGATCAGGTGCTGACTATTGATTGGCACCTTCAAGACCCCTGCGCTTCCTTCTTATGGTTCAAAGTTGGACTGGACGTCCCTCTAAATAGAGGTCACCTTCAAATAGAGGAGTGTCTTCTGACACCCTTCAAAAAGAGGACTGTCCTCTGTGTAGTAGGATACATGGGATTGTACATCCACCACTAAAATGGAAACCACTGGTGGAACAGATTTCTCCACTCCCCTGCAGCCCCCCCCCCCACAGCCCTGAATATGCTCCAGATGGTTGGGGGACCCTCTGGAGTAGATTTGGGGTGGGGCACAGGAGGCTGTATTGGGAGGGAGCAAGAGGAAGTCCTTGTGTGTGTCCATTTGCACACCGTTGGATTTAGCCCATAGCTACCCAGCTTCTACTCAAGTTGTCTGATGTTGTGTACATGGGGTTGGGAACTAGCCAAGTCAGCATTGACATGTAACTCTCTCATGTGTTATTTCTTGGTTGAGGAACATTACTGCCTAGGACAAAACGATGTGCTCTGCTTTTGAGGTGTCAGCTGCCCCTTCTGCACAAAGGGAAATGGTGCCCCTGAGGACTTAGCACACTGGATGTGTTTTCAGTTTAGGCAGGAACCTGGCTGTCTGACTCACCCAGACCTGATTTCTGAGCAAGGTATAGCAGTGTACAAATTAGGAATGGATGGATCAGTCTATTTCTGGTCCATGTTAATTTCACATGTGTTCAATCATACCTCCATCCTGTTTTCTGTGAATTAAAAAAAAACCCGTACATGAAAATGTGTATTTAAATTGGACAGATTTCCTCCTCTGTATGCTTTTTTGAGCTGAGAACTGCATCACAGCATTCAGAGGAATGCACAGTCCAAAGGATAACTGCTTTCTGAACTGCGTATTAATCCTGGAAGTGTGAACTAGATTGGTTCACTTAAAAATGCAGGCTAAACAAAATTATCCAACATCCTTAGTACCTCTGGCCTGTTTAGGTCAGGTGCACATCCATTACAGTATAAAATTATGAACTTTACAGCACAATCCTTCTACTCAGACATAAGTCCCATTGTGTTCAATGTGGCTTACTCCCATGTAAGTGGATATTGGTTTGCAGCCTTAAACTGTGTGAATTTATGAGGATAGGTTGTGTAATTCAATGGCAGAACACAGGCTTTGCAGGCACAAAGTCCAAAGTCCAGTTCCCAGCTTCTCCAAGAATAGCGGATCTGCTATTCAAGATATAAAATAATCTTGAATAGCAGATCAGGGAAAGATCTCTGCTTGAGATCTTGGAGAGATCTGCCAGGGTAGAAAATACTGGACTAGATGGATGGAGTGGAGACTTAGTATAAGGCAGCTTATAAAGTAGAGAACAGAGACTTAGAATAAGGCAGCTTCATATCTTCATTTCTGTGGAACATTGTTTTTTAACAGATCTTCCACCAAACTTCATATGATTATGACGAGTGCATGGGCAAAATAGTTGCATGTACAAAGGTGGGCCCATGGAATGCATAAATTAATCTGTGAACTACCTAGAGAGCTTTGGCTATTGTGCAATACAGAAATGTAATTGATTAATTAATTAAGACTAGGGTAGAAAATATTTCCCCTGCCTTTTTTACAACTTCATCATATATCATTTCAATGTGGCTTTGAAAGGGTAGCCATGTTGTGTACATGACTGTGTACTCTTCAAGTACTTGAAAGGTTGTCACAGAGAGGAAGGCCAGGATCCCTCCTTGATCACCCCAGAGTGCAGAATGCAGAATAATGGGCTCAAGTTACAGGAAGCCAGATTCAGGCTGAACATCAGGAAAAACTTCCTGACTGTTGGAGCAATACGACAATGGAACCAATTACCTAGGGAGGTGGTGGGCAATCCCACACTGGAGGCATTCAAGACGAGGCTGGACAGCCATCTGTCGGGGATGCTCTGACTTGGATTCCTTCATTGAGTAGGGGGTTGGTTGGACACGATGGTCTTATAGGCCCCTCCAACCCTACTATTCTATGAACCTATGATTCTGTGATTCTACTACTAGCCTTATTTAAAGGCTTCTAAAGGTAATTCTGTGAGGCACGTAACCAGTAAATATAGAGCAACTGGAGCATTCGGGTGGTGGATTGTTGAGGTTAGATTGTTAGAGAACCTCATTTGCCTTTAATGGCTGAAAATTTCAATTGGACTGCTCTCCACTATATAGTATCCATTCCTATAGTAGACAACTTCTTATACTGTTTTTTTTTTAAGTGGCATTCATTTGCAAAGATGATTGCAAAGTAGCTAAATCTATTGCTTTTACTGTTCATGACTCTTAGGAGACAAAATGAACTTGCTAGAACATGCCTGGTATTCAAGTGCACTAAATCTAAAAAGTCTGAAATTCAATCTTAATCATTTTTGTAAGATGAGGGTACTTGTATGGACCTTCATGCATTGCGATGTTGACAGTGGTTATCATCTTTGTCAGGACACCAAGGAAGTGTCATGCCTTTTTATTAAAAACAAAACAATTTCTGTTCTCCGTTACCTATCTCTTACTTGTTTTCCTTGTTGATTGTCCACTGTTCAGATACGTTTTGATGTTGCAGATAGAAGGACTGGGAAAATAGTGGACAGATCTCTACTCTTCCATGTTAAAATTAAAGATATAAATGATAATGCACCTGAGTTTCGCAAGAAGGAATTTGATGTCACTATGAAAGAAAATCACAGCAGAGGTGAGTATCATTGAGACTGTGGATGTCAGGGTTGGATCTGAGCCCATAGAGCCCCAAAGCAGCTCTGATTCTGAGGAGGAGATACAATCCATGGGAGAGGAACCCTCTCAGGCTTCAGAGGCGCAACTGGAGGCAGAGCCCCCCCCCCCCCGCTCACATTCCTGGGAGCAACAGTGATCCTGGCATGGAAAGGGACGGGCAACTTGAGCTTTTAGACGTCAGGCACAGGCTCAAGCAAGAGATTGTGGGAGCCGAGCTGAGGCATTCAGCCTGATTGGCTCGACGTCAATAGCTGCGCCCCGAGGCCCCATGGGAGAGCGGGAGGCTTTCCCCTCCTACTCCTTAAGTTCAGAGAGTTGCCGCGCATATCCTCAAACGGGGACCAACTGACATCCTAACTCTTAGAAACCCCTGGTTGGTTGTTCCTTTGTATTTCCTCTGAGTCTCAGGCAATTAGCATCTGTAAGCTTCATTAGGTTGAATGGAAATAAAGCCTTGGAAAGGAGCCCTTTTTTCTGAGTGTTGATTCTGGCTATTGGAGGGTTCAGAAGGCAGCAGGGGCATTCCTGACAGTGGGTAGCATCAGATTGGAAATATTGTTTCTGCCCGTTGGTGTCTCTCGTATGATTGATTTTTTTGTATACAGCTCTTAGGACTGGTTGATGTGGCAGGTACTGACTAGTGTCTAAGCACCTTTTTTTTTAAATCCAGGACAGACAGGCACCTTCGCACAAACATACAGTCATCCCATATGTATTTCATGAGTCATAACTGAAACTTATTTTAATTCTGAAATTACATTTCCTGCATTTATGAAATTACACCATCACCTACACTGGGGCTTTCCTACCACACACAAAACCCTTTATTGCTGTTTTGGTTAACATAACATCCAGCCTGAAGAGGAGCATGAAGAAGAGCATCTTTAAAAAATAGGCTCCTATCAGCACAATCCTTTACATGTCTATTCTATTGACTTCAATGGGACTTATTTCTAGGTACGTCAGCTCACATATTAGCCTATAAACCATCAAGTGATGAGAAATCAAGTTGTGTCCGTGCATGTGTGAATTGGTCTTTGAATCTTAGGCCCAGATCTTCAAATACCTGTTAGGTAGGGTATTAGTGGAAAACAATAAAGACTGAAATAGTTAGTCTGCTCTAGGCCCTTAGACATATTGGTCCTATTCAACTGTAGTCACAAGGATAAAATACATTCACACATGACATGACTAGTTCCAGCACAATGTGGATGGAGATGTATATTCTATTGAAAGCAATAGATGGAATCCGTAGTTGGTTACATGTCTTGGATGCACATTAAAAAGTGCTCCTAAAAGCAAGGATATTCAGGATATTCTATGGAGTATACTGTGGATATTCTGCAGAAAAAGCAGCGGGGGAAAGGGAACAGTTTTGTGAAACCTCACACACATACTTTGTAGCTTATGATCTAATAGTAGAACCGGCTCTGATGTTGATGATCCTTCAGGGGTGCAGTCCTATTGGGGTGCCTGCCAACCTCTGAACTTGGAGGCTTTGGGGCATCCTATTCAGAGCAGGAGGAGCATGGAGGCACCTCCGCACTCCTCCCACTCTGCATTTTTGCTACATGGGCTTTTTTGCCTGTTTGGCTGGGACTCTGCAGACCAGGAGGGAAGGAGGCAAGGGAGGCTGGAGGATTTATTGTAAGCTGGCCTCCCCAGTCCCCTCCTATCCCTGCTCACAGCACTACCCCCTTTCCCTCCTCTCCGAGGTCACCTTTGCAGTCTTGGAGAGGCAGCTGGCATGGTTCTCTCCATGCCAGCTGCAAGGGGTAGGAGGTGGGGGGCTCAGATTCCTGGATCTGAGGTAAGAGTGCTGTGTTTCCAACCCCAGATCCAGGGATCTGAAAAATCCTGTGGACCCCCAAACACTGTCTAGGGGCCATAGGATTTCTTCCTCTGTGGCAAAACCCATTCCTCACATAGTGAGACAATGAAGAGGTGGTCTTTTCTGATCAACTGTGACAATACTGGGAATAGGAAATATAGTGCACGCATGAACTCTACACATAGACCTAAGAATGGTCCATGGTGTTGTTGAGCACTTACTATAAATATGTCACTTTTTGCAATTGTAGATGAACCAGTTTTTAATGTTACGGCTTTTGACAAGGATGAAGAAGGCAGTGAAAATTCTCGAGTGGCATATTCTCTGGTTTCTCAGACACCTCGTCCAAAACAACCTGTCTTCAGTGTTGATTCTTCCAGTGGCCTGATACGCATTACAGGATGCTCAAATTATGAGGTACAGTACTTGTAAATAAAGTCCATATTGATGTCTATGTAAGATCTGTGCTTTGGTATATACTTTGCAGTAAAAGTATAATGTCATCAGGCTTTTGCATGAGAACATAAGAAGAGCAATGCTGGATCAGAACAAGGGTCCATCTAGTCCAGCATTCTGTTCACACAGTGGCCAACCAGCTGTCGCCCGGGACCCTACAAATAGGACACGAGCACAACAGCACCCTCTTGCCCATGTTCCCCAGCAACTGGTGTACATACAGTGCCATGCACAAGTATTCACCCCCACCCCCCTTTGACTTTTCCACATTTTGTTGTGTTACAACCTGGAATTAAAATGGATTTAATTAGGATTTCTTGTCACTAAGCTACACGAAACAGTCCATAATGTTGAAGTGGATATGAATGTGAATTCATATCCACTCTGAAGTGAATAAATGAATGTGGATAGAATGTTCCACTTGGACCTGGGAAACCTGGCCCACTTAGCAATGACTCACTGGCTTGGGCAGTCACCCTGGCCTCCTTGACAGGGTTGCTGTGAGAATACAATGAGGGGTGGGAACCATATCTACCACCCTCAACCTCTTGGAGGACAACTGGCTGTAAATGCAATATCTACACAAAATTACATACCTTTGGAAATGCACAGAATACAACAAAATCACTTTGATTTGCCTAATGAAATGGTACTCAAATTGATCTTGTAACTGTTACAACTGTTTGGAACACAGAGCTGACATGGTGACCTCAACACAGACCCTATAGAAATCCATGAAGCAAATACTGCAGGTACCTTGATAGGAGAGTCAAAAGTGCCCAGTATTTACTTATGGCCATTGAGGCTGCACTTCAAAAACCCAGGTTCTAATATATTCTGACTGATCATAGTCCAAAAGCCTGTGTCAAAATACTTAACGTCATAAAGTACAAAAGTTTTGACTATCTGGATACCTTACAGAAGTTGTGGCACTTCCAAAATCTTAGCCAGTCTTATGAGCAAGTGTTGGGGAATCCCAGCATGTAAAGTAGTCACACTGGATATTTTAAGATACAGGAAGGTGATCTCTACCAAGTTGTACCAGTTTCAGTCATGTATCTTATGTCATAATTAAGGGGCTATGAACACTGTTCCCCAAAAGATACTGCTTGTTTCATCCATGTACTTTATGTTGTAATTATTGACTCTGAAAAGGGGTTGGGGAGGTTGCAACCCTGTAAATGCCCCCAGCAGTTGCTCATAAGACTGGCAGTTTTGGAAATGCTACAACTTTTGTAACATGTCCAGATAGTCAAACCTTTTGCACCTTATGACATAAGTATTTTGACACGGACTCTTGGACTATCATGAGCTGATGTTTTAAATCTTGCAAATATATATATTTCCTGTCTGGAGGATTTGCATTGTTTTTGGAGTTAGAGAATTCACATAAATATTTTCTAAAATTAATAACAAGTAGTGATCTTTTAATATTTTGATGTTTTTAAGACTGATAGAGCCTTCAAACTTCTGATCAAGGCTACAGACCATGGACATCCACAACTGTCATCAACAGCAACAATTAATATTGCTGTAGAAGATTCCAACAACAATCTGCCCAGATTTATACAGGAAACTGTAAGGATGTGGTGACTGGGGACACGATTGTTTCCAGTTATATGTTGTTTTTAGTTGTTGTTTTTAGTTATATGTTGTTTATTTTGTCTTTGTGCTTTTATATAAATGGCTTTTAAACTTTGTATATTGTATTTTAATGTCTTAACTTTTTTAAACCGCCCAGAGAGCTTCGGCTATGGGAGGTATAGAAATGTAATAAATAAAATAACTAAAAATAAGATAATTTCCCCTGAGAGTTTATCCTGAGTGCAGTTGTGAAGTGTAAAAGTGGCTGTGACAAAATCACAGTGGTTTGATAGGGCCTTAGGGTTTGATTAAGCTACATCTAGATAGTGGGGTTGTGAGAATAGGACTTAGAAGGGGTAGAGTAGGCAGAGGAAGACTTGAGAACTGAGTGATTAATTGTAAGATATAATATCTCTTGTATTAAATAAACTTTAATTTGTTTGTTTTTAAATTACAAAATCCCACATCTTGTTCATCTTTCTGTGCTATCAATAACATTACTATTTCCTGGGTACTTCTCTTGGTTGGGTGTTGTTGTTCAGTCATTAAGTCGTATCCGACTCTTCGTGACCCCATGGACCATAGCATGTCCTGCACTCTCTCCCAGAGTGTGCTCAAGTCCATATTCATTGCATCGGTGATGCTATGTAGTCACCTCATCCTCTGCCATCCCCTTCTCCTTTTGCCTTCAATCTTTCCCAGCATCAGGGTCTTTTCCAGGGAGTTTTCTCTTCGCATTAGGTGGCCAAAATATTTGAGCTTCAGCTTCAGGATCTGTCCTTCCAATGAGCAGTCAGGGTTGATTTCCTTTAGGATTGACTGATTTGACCTCCTTGCATTCCAGGGGACCCGTAAGAGTCTTCTCCAGCTCCACAGTTCGAAAGCATCGATTCTTCGGCGCTCAGCCTTCCTTACAGTCCAGCTCTCACAGCCATACGTTGCTACTGGGAAAACCATAGCTTTGATTATACGAACCTTTGTCGGCAAAGTGATGTCTCTGCTTCTTACTATGCTGTCTAGGTTTGTCATAGCTTTCCTCCCAAGGAGCAAGTGTCTTTTAATTTCATGGCTACAGTCACCGTCTGCGGTGATCTTGGAGCCCAAGAAAGTAAAATCTGTCACTGCTTCCATTTCTTCTCCTTCTATATGCCAGGAAGTGATGGGGCCAGATGCCATGATCTTAGTTGTTTTAATGTTGAGTTTCAAACCAGCTTTTGCACTCTCCACTTTCACCCTCAACAAGAGGCTCTTTAGATCCTCTTTGCTTTCTGCCATTAGGGTGGTATTGTCTGCATATCTGAGGTTGTTGATAATTCTCCCGGCAATCTTAATTCTGACCTGAGATTCATCCAACCCGGCGTTTCTCATGATGTACTCTGCATATAAATTAAATAAGCAGGGCGACAATATACAGCCTTGTCGTACTCCTTTCCCAATTGTGAACCAATCGGTTGTTCCATGTCCGGTTCTTACTGTTGCTTCTTGACCCTCGTACAGGTTTCTCAGGAGACAGGTAAGGTGGTCTGGTACTCCCATCTCTTTCAGAATTTGCCATAGTTTGTTGTGATCCACACAATCAAAGGCTTTAGTGTAGTCAATGAATCAGAAATAGACGTTTTTCTGGAATTCTCTTGCTTTCTCCATGATCCAGCGAATGTTGGTGATTTGATCTCTAGTTCCTCTGCCTCTTAGAAACCCAGCTTGTACTTCCGGTAGTTCTCGGTTCACATACTGCTGAATAGGGATGTCAGAGAATTCCGCCACGGATCTCGGGGAGGCTGAATGCCAGTGCATTCGGCCCCCCGAAATCGGTGGTGGAACGGTCTGCCCCCCGCCCCCCCGGACGAGACTTACCTGGGGCGGATCTTCCTGGCGGCAGCGGCTCCGGCGGCGGCGCGGTGCGGCGGCGGCTCCGGCGGCTGGTCTTCCGACCGGCTGCCGCTGCTGCCATTTCCAGTTAAAAAAAAAAAAAAAGACGTGATAGGCTACATAAAGATTTACGTAGCCTATCACAGCTAGGTTTTTTTAAAAAAAACCCGTGATAGGCTACGTAAATCTTTAAGTAGCCTATCACAGCTGACTTAAAAAAAACAAAACGCGCGTATGCAAATCGTGGCGGCCATGGCCGCCGCCATTTGCGTTCCTTATTTTGGCACATCTTAGTGTACGTCAAGATTTACATAGACTAAGATGGCGAAAATAAGGGGAACACAAATAGCGTTTTGCGTACGCGCGTTGTTGTTATTGTTGTTGTTTTAAGTTAGCCATGATAGGCTATGTAAACATTTACGTAGCCTGTCATGGCTGACTGCAGGGACGCAAACGGCGGCAGCTACGGCCGCCGCCATTTGCGTCCCTGCTAGCCAGCGGCTGGATGTCCAGATGCTGGCGGAGCCGGCCGGTGGCTCCGCAGAATCCCTGCAGAGCACAGCCAGCTGGCCAGGATTCCGGGGGGGGGGAGGAACGGAGCGCCTCCCCCGCGTCCAGGATTCCGGGGGAAGGGATGGAGCGCCCCCCCCATCAACATAATCCGCGAAAGGTAAGTGACTTTCATACATCCCTACTGCTGAAGCCTAGCTTGTAGGATTTTGAGATAACCTTGCTGGCATGTGAAATGAGCGCAATTGTACGGTAGTTTGAACACTCTTTGGCATTGCCCTTCTTTGGCACTGGAATGTAAACTGACCTTTTCCAGTCTTGTGGCCACTGTTGAGTGTTCCAAATTTGTTGGCATATTGAGTGCAGCACTTTAACAGCATCATCCTAAGGGAACCAATTAGGCATATAAGGTGTCTCTTTTACCTGGTGAATTTAGGGGCTGAAGTTTGTGGGACAGTGGGGACAGCTATCCCAAAGTGGAGGAGGCAGACGGACCTGAGGGAGGGTTATGTCACAGTGGTCCTATGAGGACCTCTTTAGGAGATTGCTTTCTGTCCATGATGACATCTCCACGAGTCCAGTAATTTCAATTTAAAAAGGAGAGACAGGATTTTGTGGGCAGATTGTAAATCAATCTTGAGGGGTCTGTGGGAGGCTAGGAAGCAAGGCAGTACTGAGGACAGGAGATTTCTCCATGTCATTTATTTATTTTAAAATATTTACATCCTGCCTTTCTGTCTGAAGACAGGCCTCCAGGGTAGGTAACAAAATGAAAACTAATACATAATAATAAATGTAAGATTTCATATGTGACGTAAGGTCATAGAGTTAGGTTTGTAGTGATAATGCTTCATTTGTTCTTTCTGAAACTTGTTTGCTACATGGTGTGCTATATTACTAGCCAAGAGCCCATCCAATTTGACTGGGAAATGGGAACTGAAAGTAGGGATGTCAGAGAATTTCGCCACGAATCTCAGGGAGGCCGAATGCCAGCGCATTCGGCCCCTCGAAATTGGTGGCGAAACGGTCTGGCCCCCCGCCCCCCCCAGGATGGGACTTACCTTGGGCAAATCCTCCTGGCGGCGGTGGTTCGGCGGCGGCGGAAGACTGGCTGCCACCGCCGCCATTTCCAGTAAAAAAAAAAAAACCCAAAAAATGTGATAGGCTAGGTAAAGATTTACGTAGCCTATCACGGCTAGATTTTAAAAAAATACTGTGATAGGCTACGTAAATGTTTACGTAGCCTTAGCCTATCACGGCTGAGTAAAACAAAAAACCGCGCGTACGCAAATGGTGGCGCCCATGGGCGCCACCATTTGCGTACGCGTGGTTTTGTTTTTTGTTTTTTTACTCAGCCATGATAGGCTACGTAAACATTTACGTAGCCTATCACAGCTGACTGCAGGGATGCAAATGGCGGCGGCTACGACTCCCATCGGTAGTGCATGCCCTGGTCTCCTCTCGTTTAGACTACTGTAATGCGCTCTACGTGGGGTTACCCTTGAAGACAGTCCGGAAACTGCAGCTGGTACAGAACGCGGCGGCTCGCCTGATTAAAGGCAGCCGCCGGCGAGATCACATCACTCCAGTGCTGAAGGAGTTGCACTGGTTACCAGTTGTTTTCCGGGCCAAATTCAAGGTGTTGGTTTTGACCTTTAAAACCCTATATGGTTCCGGCCCAGCCTATCTTAAGGAGCGCCTCCAGCAACACCAGACAGGCCGCTTAACAAGATCAGCCTCGGATGGCCTTCTCTCTGTCCCATCAGCCAGGACAGCTAGACTGGTGGGGACAAGGGAGAGGGCCTTCTCTGTGGTGGCCCCCACTCTGTGGAACTCCCTCCCTAGGGAACTCCATCATGCCCCCTCTTTAATGAGCTTCCGTCGTGCATTAAAAACGTGGTTGTTCAGGCAGGCATTTGGGGTGAGTTAGGGTATTTTTAAAAAAAAAATTATGGTAAAATTTTATTGTTTTAAATTGTTTTATGGTGGGTTGTACATCACCCAGAGTGGCTGGGTGACCAGTCAGATGGGCGATTAATAAATTTAATAAATAAATAAATAAATAAAATTTGTGGCCCGGCCGGCCAGGATTCGGGGGTGGAGGGACGGAGTGCCTCCCCCCCGGCCAGAATTTCGGGGGGAGGGACGGAGCGCCTCCCCCCTGCCAGAATCTCGGCGGGAGGGATGTACCGCCTCACCCGCACCGCGAATCAAATTTCATTCAAGGACTTTCGTACATACCTAAGAAAGTTCTAAACCTTTCAACACTGTCACCAAGCCCACTTTCAAAGCAGAGAAGGTGTCCTGATTCTACCTGCTACAACTATCTTCTGTAAGGCTGTTGATGAATTACCTGGCTAAATGTCCATCTTTATGCTATTAAAGTTTATGAAGAGAAGGGACAGTCAAGCTTAATGGGGTGGCGCAGTTGATCTCCCACCTAGCCTTCCATGGGCCAAATGAAATCAGGGGACAGAACCCTCCCCTGACTTCAGAGCCATCTCCCAATGTCATTTGGTCCCTAGCAGGTGTGGTGAGAGTATCTGCTGTGGGCAGGATGCTGGCCAAGCATTCCCCCAATCTACTTCTTATCTCCGATCACAAATAACAAGGGGATTTTCCTGTGCAGTGACCACCTTCCACTGGGAGGGGAGTGGAACTCAGGTGAATCCTCTTGTTATCTGCAATCACAGATCAGAGATATGAAGAGGTTTTCTCCCCCCACCTCCCCAGAAACTCCCCATAGCCTCCCAACCAGGGGGAGGGGCCTGTGGAGGAAGTCCTGGGCTCTGTTGGCCAGATGAGCAACATCAGAGGGCTGGATTAGGCCTGTGGGCTGGAGTTTTCCCTCCAAGATACAGACTGAGGGCCTCTTGATTTCCTCCCCCGTAACTGTTGGTGAAGGCCAAGACATCTATTGTCAATGGCAAAATTGTTCCCAAATGCAGCATTTTCCATGTGAAGAAGAATGATTGGCAGCCACTGAATTATAGAAATCAATGTCAGCCAATTATTGATATAGAAGAAAATAAGAGTGTGCACCTGGGAGCACCATTGGGTGGAGGCTACCTGCTTCTTGCTCCTGATGGTCCGAGACATTTGGAATCTCTCCTGCCACTGCCTGCATAGCTCCATCTTTGGTTCTGTGTCTTGGTCACACTGCAGTGTGACAGAAAGGGGGAGGGGATGCTGGGAACTGCCTTTGATGCAACTAGATGTCCGTTCTGTGTCTTCCAAGTATCGCCTGGATGTCCCAGAAGGCAAAAGGGAAAATGGAATCCTGCGCCTCAGCGTGGAAGATAAAGATTCTCCCAACACGCCTGCTTGGAGAGCCAAGTATAAGATAGTGAGTGGAAATGAAGGAGACAATTTCGTCATTGCAACAGATCCTAGTTCCAATGAAGGGGTTTTAAGCATTGTAAAGGTAATGCAGATTGGCAAAACCATAGGTGAGATTTGAGGAGTCATTCCATGGTTTAGCTCAGCCTTCCCCACCCTGTTGGTCTACAGCTTCCACCATCCCCAATCAGGACAGATGATGGGAGTTGTAATCGAGCACATCTGAAGGGCACCAGGTTGGGGGAGGCTGGTGTAGCCAGTCAGAATTTACTAATGGCCGATTCTGTTGTTTGGCTTTTTCAGCCTTTGGTCTATGACGGCACCTCTGGGAAGAGACTTGCAATTTCTGTGGAGAATGAAGAGCCCTTCTTCTTATGTGAAAGTGGTTTGGTGCAGAGCGCTCCTCCTGTGGCCTCCTCCAAGACATCTGTGAACATTAATATCATTGACAGAAACGATGCCCCTCAGTTTAATCCTCCTATCCTTGTTCTTCGGCTAGAGGAAGGTGTGATGCCTGGGACCAGGATTGTACAATATACTGCTAGGGATCCAGACACAGCGCCACACACCATCAGGTGGGCAGTTTTGGCTGGTAATTGTGGTATGAACACCCTTAATTATTATGAGGTCTTCTGAGGAACCCTGCATAGGGCTCCACACCGGCAAGAGGTTCACTCCATGAGTAGCCAGAATGTGGCCTTTCTGTGGTGGCAGCTTAACAGAGAATCCATTCCTTGCCTCACTCTATCTTTACTTTTAGATGAGTAGAATATTACAGCAGCAACAACAACAACAACAACAACGACCAGTTGGTTACCCACAAACACGGTTTGCAGAAAAAATCAAATCTAATGAAAGGTTTAACTTAAGTAACTGTGTTTATTGAAACATTCAAAGTGTTACATATTTTATCTTTACAAAACTTCCTTAAATACAATGTTCTTGGTGTAAACTCCAGAGCGGCCACTGCTATGTTTTTGTTCTGGTCCATCAACAACTTGAATCTTGAGGTGTACCAAGAGTGCACAAGACTCATGGCAACGTAGATCTGTCCATGGCAGAAGACAGGTGTATGCAGATAGATGCCAACTTGGCCCATAGTCTGTCCCTGGCTCTTGTTGATGCTAATGGTAAAGGCCACACAAGTGGGGAACTGGTGACGCTTGAATTGGAAGGGGAGAGATGAGTTGGAAGGTGCACGGCTGATCGTTGGCAGGAAGATCGGCTTGCCCTTTGCTTGTCCTTTAAGGACAACTGATGCACAGTTATTCTGTATGGCAAGCATGACGAACCTTGTGCCATTGATAAGACCCTGGGTCACATCCAGGTTCCTTAGAAGGATGACCACAGCACCCCTCTTCAGAGTCAGTTTGCTTGGCAGCAAAGCACTTGGGTTCAGAGTGTTTAGGAACTCCGAAGTATATTGCACATCAAGCCTGGGATCATCACCTGCTCCTGGTGGTTCCACATGGACCTGTGGCCTGACTGGAGCCCACCCAGAGAAGAGCCTTCAATGTGGTAGCCCCCTTTCTTTGGAACTCCCTGCCCCTGGAGCTCAGGCAGGCACCAACACTGTGTTGCTTTTGGCACCTCCTGAAAACAGCTCTTTTCCAGGAAGCATTCCTTAACTAACCACCCATAGTTTTTATTGGCATTCTGTTTTTAGAAGAATGATTTTAATAACAATGTTTTAATTCTTTTTATATTTTTACTTTTTTACTTATGTTCACTGCTCTGGAATCTGTTTCAGGTATGGAGCAGTGTATAAATTGTAAGTCAATCAATCAATCAATCAATCACCAGTGACTTCATCTGCGCTCAAGTAGGTCCTTACCTCCCCTTCCATTCTGTCCAATACCAACTGGTTGATGTAGTCACAGTGCTTGTTTTTGGTACACAGAATGACCTTGCCTGCATTAGCATGTACAGCTGCCTTGCTAAAGTCAGTCCCATAGACAGCAGAGACAATGTCCTCATTAACAATGCATGAGCCTGGGATCTTGATCATGTCTTCTCCAACAGCTAGGAAGTCTTCTGCGGAACCATTACCAACAGTAAGAAGTTGGGCAGCAAATTCAAATTCTTTCTCTAGGGTGTGCATGTTGCTTGTAAGCTGGTATTTGGTGACACTGTTCCAGGTGTTGGATTTCTTGACTGGCTGGCCAATGATGGCTGTATGGGCACCATGTGGGCCTAAAGTCACCACCAAACATGATAGACTTTCCATTGAATGGGTTGTCATTGCTCATGAGCTCCTTCAGCAGCCTGTCTACACAGTCAATACCCAAATTCTTGTTTAAAAAAGCTTTATGGATACAAAGAAACTCCCAGCTTTAAATTATAGTGAAAACTGTCGTTATTCGTGGAATCTGCATGTCAAGAGCTTTCCAATGAAGTGTGTTTCATGAGAATCTGTCAATGGGAAGGCAATCAAAAAGGGATGACCAACTAACTCCTGACTTGGAATTATAGATATAAGAAATAAGATAAGATGATAAAATCTAATCATTTCCTTTTTAAAATATTGAAACAAATCGTAAATAAGTAACACACTTTCCTGATCCCAAAACCTCTCAAATGAAATCCATGTGTGCCTAATCCTTTATAAGCCAGATTAATCACTGGGGTAAGGGGAGCCTTCCCCAAGGTGACACCTTCCAAATGTGTTGGACTACAACTCCCAGAATCCCCCAGCCAGCATTGCATAGTTGGCTGGGGGATTCTGAGAGTTGTAGTCCTAGGACATCTGGAAGGCACCAGGTTGGGGAAGACTGCGTCTTCCCACCTTCTTATTGTTGTCAAGTTTACATTTGAGCAGGCTAGTGCTTCATTTTCTTTAAAAATTGAAGTTGTGAATTGTTATGGAAACACTACCATCTGGTCTTGAATCTCCTCCCCTAATTCCTGACATGGGAGAACCAGATTCCTGTAGTTACACAGTGCCAAGAGGAATGCACTCTGCACCTCCTCAGAGACACTAATCTGTTCTTTATATGTTTCAGAGTTGTCCTCTAGCACTGAAAACCAATACTAGGGCTGAGTTCTGCCACAAATTAAACTCTGGGTTAGACAGGATAATATGGGAAAGCTGGACCAAACTTGAAATGGACCCCAGAGGCTGCAAGAGGCATAGATTCAGCTTGAGGCCAGTGATACAGACACACAGTGGACATCAGTGTCCACAGCAGAGAAGGGTCTTTGCTGCTGTGGCATCCCAGTTGTGGAATGCCCTCCCCTTGGAGGCCCGATTGGCGCAGATGTTGGTGTCGTTTCAGCTCCAAGTTAAAACATGGCTTTTCACCAAAGCCTTTGAGGGCTAACTGAATTCCCTAAAGTTGCACACCATTATAACTGTTTATTGTTTTAGATTTTGTAATTGGTATTAGCGTGTTTAATGGTTTAATATGCTTTTAGCTGTTTAAATTATTTATTGTTTTATACCGTTTAAATTGATTTTATTGGTACGGTGCCCTGAGATCTTAATGACATGGGGCAGGACACAAATGTTTGAATTAAATAAATAAATTAAATTAAAAAATAAAAAATAAAATCACTGGGATTGCGTTTGCCCTATCAGGACTCTGTGATTACTTTATAGGCCAATTTCACAACAGTCTCTATCTGTTTCCTTTTTGCAGCGCTAGTTTAGCTCTATGATATTTGGGGTAGTATCCAATGCCACTCTTGTCTGGGTGGCTCAAGCACGCCGGTGGTGGTGCACACACAGCCCCTACGACTGGTGGCCATGGCGTAGTGCTTCCAGGGGCAAGTGCTGAAACGAGCCTGCCCCTTCCAGAAATGAGCTTTCCCGCTCATTGCAGCATTTCCCCTTGGAAGTACCACATCACGGCTGCCCGTGGTAGGGGCCGTGCATGTGCCACTGCTGTTCCTGGGCAGTCCGTGCAAGGGCGGCATTGGATACCGCCCTTGGTTTCCAGTTCTGTGGAGGGTTGGGAAGCAAATGCTGTCTGCTATACTTAGCTGTTCAGGATGTTTTATCACTCATTTTTTAAATGTTTGATTTGTTCGTTAAGATACAAAGTAGCTTCTGACCCAAATGGCTGGGTGACTGTCGATGAAAACTCTGGGATTGTGATGACTCTGAAAACACTTGATAGGGAATCTCCTCATATAAACAACAGTGCATACACCATTGTGATTCATGCCACCGATGATGGTAAGTTCCTTCTCAAGCAACAGCTGGAATCCACCAGCTACTTGCTTGTCTCTGGTGCTCTTGAAAATTGTGGGAGAGATTAAAATATTCATGCTGCAACCAAAGCTTCGAATGGGGCAGTATCCAACTGGGCGGTTGTGCTGATTCTGTTGTGCAAGCGGCGCCCACCACTTGCACAACAGTGATTTAGCATTTCCATGGGGCAACCTGAAAGGAGCGGAAACACTCATTTCTGGAAGGGGCCAGGTTGGCGGAGCTCACGTAAGGGAGCTCTACCAACCTGCCCCCTTACAGAAATGGGTGTTTCTACTCGTTTCAGAGCTTGTGCTCGGAAGTGCTAATTTCCCAATGTGCAAGTGGTGGGGGCTGCTTTTGCAACAGAATGGGCAGGGCTGGCTGCATGCAGAACAGAAGCAGCATTTGGCCTTGCGCATGGACAAGCAGGATTGGATACTGCCCACTGATCCAAATCTGGTACAACTTCAATGGGCTTTTTGGGACAAAATTTGGCTGCCTTTCTAAAATGCTTTCCTTTACAATAATTAGTGTATTTCCTCAGGGATAGGATTCGCTTGGGTATTTTGAATGAAGTTTGATATGGGCCACAATTATACAGTAATAGAAATGCTATGGAATTTTGATGTTTTATTTGTATGTTGCACATTTCATAGTGTTTTATTAAAATCAATATATTGCACATATAAAAAAGCTTCAGGATTTGAATCAGAGCTTTTCAGTTTTGACTTTTTTTATATCCCATTTCAAAGATTTACTTAAATATTAATGTTGTTCCTTACTAACAAGTCAATAACATTGCCAAATCCAATACTTCTATAGCTTTCTCTCTTCTAAAATTATAAATGCTGCAGCCCTATACATGCATAATTGGGGGTATGTCCTATTAAACTTAGCATGATTTCATTTCCGATTTAACATTCATAGTTTTGCACTTTAAGCTAGGGATGGGCGGACGGCTTACCTGCCGTCCCGGGGGGGGGGGGGTGTCCGCAGGGGGGAGGGAGGCGATCTGCCCCCACCCCCGGAATCCCGGCTGGCCAGCTTCGCTCTGTGGCGATTCCTCAGAGCCACCAGCCGGCTCCAAAGCACCAGCGATACGGCCACCATTGCCATATCGCTGGCTGGGCTGATTGACTGTGGATGCAAATGGCGTCCAGTATGCCATTTGTGAGAATAGCAAGGAGAGACAAGAAGGCCTTCTTAAATGAACAATGCAAAGAAATTGAAGAAAACAATAGAATGGGAAAGACTAGAGATCTCTTCAAGAAAATCGGAGATATCAAGGGAACATTTTGTGCAAAGACAAAGGAACACAACAATGGCCACAAGACTGGAAAAGGTCAGTTTACATTCCAATGCCAAAGAAGGGCAATGCCAAAGAGTGTTCAAACTACCGTACAATTGCGCTCATTTCACATGCCAGCAAGGTGATGCTCAAAATCCTACAAGCTAGGCTTCAGCAGTATGTGAACCGAGAACTACCGGAAGTACAAGCGGGGTTTCGAAGAGGTAGAGGAACTAGAGATCAAATCACCAACATTCGCTGGATCATGGAGAAAGCAAGAGAATTCCAGAAAAGCATCTATTTCTGCTTCATTGACTACGCTAAAGCCTTTCATTGTGTGGATCACAACAAACTGTGGCACATTCTTAAAGAGATGGGAGTACCAGAGCACCTTACCTGTCTCCTGAGAAACCTGTACGAGGGCCAAGAAGCAACAGTAAGAACCGGACATGGAACAACCGATTGGTTCAAAATTGGGAAAGGAGTATGACAAGGCTGCATATTGTCACCCTGCTTATTTAACTTATATGCAGAGTACATCATGAGAAACGCCGGGTTGGATGAATCACAGGTCGGAATTAAGATTGCCGGGAGAATTATCAACAACCTCAGATACGCAGACGATACCACCCTAATGGCAGAAAGCGAAGAGGATGTAAAGAGCCTCTTGTGGAGGGTGAAAGTGGAGAGTGCAAAAGCTGGTTTGAAACAAAACATTAAAACAACTAAGTTCATGGCATCTGGCCCCATCACTTCCTGGAATATAGAAGGGGAAGAAATGGAAGCAGTGACAAATTTTATTTTCTTGGGCTCCAAGATCACCGCAGACGGTGACTGTAGCCGTGAAATTAAAAGACGCTTGCTCCTTGGGAGGAAAGCTATAGCAAACCTAGACGGCATAGTAAGAAGCAGAGACATCACTTTGCCGACAAAGGTCCGTCTAATCAAAGCTATGATTTTCCCAGTAGCAACGTATGGCTGTGAGAGAGCTGGACTATAAGGAAGGCTGAGCGCTGAAGAATCGATGCTTTCGAACTGTGGTGCAGGAGAAGACTCTTACAAGTCCCCTGGACTGCAAGGAGGTCAAATCAGTCAATCCTAAAGGAAATCAACCTTGACTGCTCATTGGAAGGACAGATCCTGAAGCTGAAGCTCAAATATTTTGGCCACCTAATGCGAAGAGAAAACTCCCTGGAAAAGACCCTGATGCTGGGAAAGATTGAAGGCAAAAGGAGAAGGGGATGGCAGAGGATGAGGTGGCTAGATAGCATCACCGATGCAATTAATATAGACTTGAGCACAGTCCGGAAGAGAGCGCAGGACAGGAAGGCCTGGCGTGCTATGGTCCATGGGGTCACGAAGAGTCGGACATGACTGAACGACTGAACAACAACAACAATGCCATTTGTGGCCGTAAAGGTCTTAGTTTAAGGTAAATGCAGCTGTAAATGGCTGCATTTAGCTTAAGCTAAGACCTTTACGGCCGCAAATGGCATACTGGATGCCATTTGCATCCAGAGACAGTCCCCCTCAGCCAGTGATATGGCAATGGCGGCCATATCGCTGGCGCTCCAGAGCCAGCCAGCGGCTTTGCAGGATTGCTATGAGGAGGATCCGGCTCCGGATGGGTCCTCAGGGAGGTGGAGGTGAGGGTGCCATTCTGCCACGGACTCCGGGGGACCGGATTCTTTAGAATCCAGCCTCATTGGGGTCCGTGGCGGAATTCTACGCCATCCCTACGTTAAGCCTAACCACAACTGGGAATAATAATAATAATAATAATAATAATAATAATACTGAAGTCTTGAACTTTTATATTTATTTTTGGTAAGTAAATTTAAGTTAGGAATTGCTCTTCAGGCATTTTCCTGCACATACGAAGATTTCAAATGACATTTAAATCCTAACCATATTCACATTGATTTCACTGGGATTTACTTCCAAGTAAATGTGCTTAGGATTGCTACCCAAATATGAAATGTTTTGATGGAAAGTTTCTTTTGATTATCTGAAAAACAATTTGTTATTCATTCTCAACCCTTCCTATCTTTTTCTGGTAAATGATGGAAAGATCGGTGAAATTGAAATAATGAAGGTATGATGTTTCTCTAGATGGTGAATAACTCAGTTTAGTTTAACCTTGTAGCCCCACATCCCCAGTCTCCTCCCTGGCTCCTGGACCACCTCCTTTTCCCCACCTCCACGCACCGTTTTGTGAGTGTGGACAGGTAGCCGGCACAGTTCTCTCTGCAGAGGCTATGAGGAGGAGAGGGGTGGGGAAGCATGGTTTCCTTACTCTGAGCTCAGAGCCCTGTCCACAAGCTTGGAGCCAGGAAACAGAACAATCCTGTTTCCCCCAAGATGCTGACTAGGGGACATAGAATTGCTGCCTCTGATACATAAAGCCAGGTAATTGTCACTGCTTAGTAGTAAATAATGGAATGAGGATGATATTTGGTCATTTATCAAAGTTAGTTGGGGCAGTTGGTTGACTTATACAACTGGTGACCCCCAAGCTGGGCATAGCCCACCAGCAAGGTATGTTGGTCCATCTAGGGTTTGATAAACCTCCTCCTTGTGCTAATCTGCTTGGGACACTTAACAACAAGAAAAAGAGGTGTTTGTCATAAGAAGCTGCCTTATGACTGAGTCAGACCATAGTTCAATATTGCCTGTGCTGATTTGCAGCAGCTCTCCTGGGCTTCAGACAGGGGTCTTTCCAAGCCTATCTAGAGAGGCCAGAGATTGAATTAGGGAGCTTTTCTGTGCAAGCCTGTGCCTGCCACTGACCTACAACAATTCCCCCAAATCTCAAGCATCTGGCAGCCCACAATATGTGGCTGGTGGGTTGCAAATTATGCCACAGAGCACATGAAGTGCATGGAGGCTCCTCTAGTGTAGTTCAGCTCCAGTATACTAGACAAAGAAAGAAAGAGAGAGAGAGAACAAAGGCATTCTCCCATCATGTAAAGAAAAAATGCTGTGAAGTCATACATTCCTTTTTGACCGCCAGATGAACTCTGACATATGATGTGTCCTTGAGAGTTTGCCAAACAGGTCCAGCTTGAATAGTGTATGATGACCTGAAGTTGACAACACATGTGGCCTCTGGAGCACAATGGTGCGGAAAGTGACTAAAGCCCATGGGTGAAATCCATCTCTTATCTGGAAGGTTCCTTCCTGTTCTGGCAGTTCTTCAGTTAAAGCAAAATGCTGTGTTTCGCCATTAGGTGTTCCACCACTGACTGGCACAGGCACCATCGAACTTCACCTGTCTGACCTTAACGACAATGCTCCAGTGTTAGTTACACCATCTTTGGTGGTCTGCGATGGAAAAGAAAAAGACCGTTTCATTGTAAAAGCAGAGGATAATGACTCCTATCCATATGCAGGTCCCTTTATGTTTGAGCTAGGAGAGGCCTTGGGAAATATGAAAAATTCTTGGAAACTGGGAGAAAACTTTGGTAAGTTGCCCTCAAACTGTGATGTGGCCTGCCCTGTTTCTTCTTTGTGGCAGGGGTGGGTCTTTAAAGGGCCCTACAGGCAGGCAGGGCAAGAGGAAGATGGTGGAGGCTGGCAGGAGATACTGATGTTAGAACTGCATGGGACAGGTAGCAAGAAGCTTGGTCAGAGCAATACCAACAACAGAGCTGTGCCTGTATTGCTAACTACAGGGGGAGGAGAGGACCTCCACCTTAAGCCCAAGACATCTGCTTCTCCCTTTCCCTAAGAGGACAGTAAGAGGAAAAAGTAAGGGAGGAGGAGAGATGCAGCTGTGAAGGAGAGAGAAAAGGAAGCATACCACAGTAAGGCAATTGATGGGAGGCATATATAAAGAGACTTAACTGTACATACATAAATAGACCCTGCATATTAGCTGTGATGTCCCCATGTTCTGTAGCCCAGAAGGAGTTTGTCAGGGAAGATGTGTGTGAGGAAGCATGAAGGGCTCGTCCCAGTGACACCCCACACCCCACGACTTTTCCAGTTTTCATCCAAATTGGGAGTCGCATCTGATATAATTTTTTCTGCCTGTTGCCTCCACCTGGAGGATTTGCAAGGATCCATCCAACTCCAAGAATCTCAAAAGGGTTTTCATCTGGTTGGTGATATTTGGAAGGCATCACGCTGCTAGTTCTTGTCTGCAGTATCAGCACTGTATTGTCGGCAGAAGTAATAACCTAAGAATGTGTTCATCCTTCTCTCTCTTTGCTTTTTCAGGTGATTCAGTTGAGCTCTTTCTGTTGAGAAGCCTCCCTCCAGGCAATTACTCAGTGCCTTTCCAAATTTGGGACAGGCAGGGGCTTTCCAGCAAGCAGAACCTGCATGTCACGGTGTGTCGCTGCCTGGATGGGATCACGTGTGAGCCAGAGAAGAAACTGGCCTTCGGCTCAGTGAGTCTCGGAGCAGGAGCAGTTGGTGCAATCTTGGCTGCGTTCCTGCTACTGATATGTGAGTAATGTCGTCATGCTTGCATTTTGCTTACTGGTAGAAAGTATACACTTGTGTCTAGGGATGGATAAACTCATTAGAGTCCGTGCTCGCGGGCGCTCCAGCAGCCGTCGCTGCCGCCCGCCCACATGAGCCAGGCTGCGCGAGCCCCCAGAGGGCTCGGCAAGCAGTCCAGGAGCGCACTGCACCTGCCCACTCCTCTATGCGAGCCTCCATCTTTCACGCAAGATGGGGCTCTATTTTTTTGGTGGATTTATTGCTGCGCACAACGGTGGCTGGAAAGGGCCATTTCCACAACATTAGAGGCCTCTAATGTTGTAGAACTGGCCCTTTCTGGCCACCATTGCTCACAACAATAAAATCTATGAAAATGTAGAGCTCCATCTTGTGTAAAAGGGGCTCTATATTTGTACTGGGTACTGGGAGGGGAGGGGGAGAAAGGGTCATTCCTTCATCCCCCTCCCATCTCAGGTCAGCTATGTGGGGGCAGCGGCTTGATGAGAGGAGGGTGGCGAGAGGGGCTTCCCCCTCACCTTCCCCCTTCCCTCAAGGCGCTGCCTTCCAGTAGCTGGGAGGGGAGGAGGAGAAAGGACCCACCCCATCCCCCACTGAGCTGTGCACCTGCAGCAACTGGTTTTTAAAAAGTTAAATTTTGTGCACAATGGGTGGACAGAAAACGCAAGATCCATCTAACTTATGGAAAATAGCAAGTCACTATTTGCGATTTGGTTAGAAATGCGTGGGCGGGGCTGGTGAGTCCTGGCAGTTCATGTAGCTTGGCAGGTGGAGGTGGGGGCTCAGCAAGCCAAGTCAGGAGGGCCAAGCACGGGGGAGTCCATTGGACTCTATCCCCTGCACGGATGCTTGCAGCATCCCTACTACTTGTGTCTTGTACACATGGCATGTGAATACATTATCTCCATTACTCAACAACTAATTTTTAGCTTGGGTGATATTTCAGTTCACCCATTTCAACGGGGCTTTTCAGCCAAGATATGTGGATGACCTATGCTGGGGACTGGATTGGAGGAGTGCAACCCTACAAATTCTTCTGGAACTCTCAGTGGCTTTTGATACCATCAGACATGATCTCTTTCTAGTCCTCCTGCTGGGGCTGGGCTTTTGGAGTGCTGTATTACAGTGGTTCTGGTCCTTCCTATCAGGTCATGGCCAGAAGATGGTGTTGAGGGACTACTGTTTGGCACTGTGGTCATTGGTCTATGGCAGGGATGCACAACCTTTTGGGCCTTGAGGGCCAAATCTCTGAGAGGTTGGAGAAAAGCAAGTGATTGGAAGTGCCACTGCAGGTGGAGATGTGGGGTCTGGCGGGCCACCAGAAATGGCTTAGTGGGCCACATGCAGCCTGCAGGCTGCACTTTTTGCTGCACTCCTGTACTGTGGTGTCCCACAGGGTTTGGTTCTGCCCTCTGTGTTACGTAACGTCTACCTGAAAGGGATTATATGGAGCTTTGGAGTGAGATGCCACCGATATACTGATGACACTCAGCTCTGTTGCTTTTTGTTACCTCTCACTCCAAGAAAGCAGTCTGTACACTTGAACATTCCCTAAATTTAATAATGGGCTGGATAAGGTTGAGCAAACTGAGTTTAAATCCAGAAAAGACAGAGCTCTTGGTCAGCAGAACACCCAGTGTGGGAACTGGGATTCAACCTGTCCTGGATGGGGTCGGACTCCCCCTGAAACCACAGGTTTGTTGCTTGGGTGTGTCCTGGATCCTATGCTGTCTTTGGATTTTCAGGTGCCAGCAGTGGTGAGGAGCCTGTTTGCACAACTACATCTAGTCTGCTAGCTGCAGCTGCTCCTTAGTCAGACTGATCTGGCAACAGTTATCTGTGCCTTGGTTACATCATGGGTAGACTACTGCAATGCACTCTACATGGGGCTACCCTTGAAGAGCTTCCAGAAGCTTCAATTGGTTAGCAGCTAGGCTGCTAACCAGTGCATGGTATCGTGATCACATCACTCCAGTACAGAAAGATCTGCTTTGGTTGCCAAGTGTGTTCTGGGTCCAGTACAAGGTGTTGGCTTTAACCTTTAAAGCTCCAAATGGCTTAGGGCCTGGCTGTCTGAGGGACCAACCATCTAAGTATGAACTTTCTCAATTATGAAGATCAGCAGAAGAGGTCCTTTTGATGACACCCTCTCTTACAGAGGCCAACTTGCTGAGTATGCGGAAAGGGCTTTCTGCTGTCTTGCTCCCAAACTCTGGAATGCACTCCTTTTAGAGTTGTGACTGGTCCCTACTCTCTCTGCAATCAGAAAGGAGGTCAAAACACATATTTTGAACTTGGATTTTAAAGTTGGTATGGTTCTTAAGGTGTTTTTTTAATGTTTTACTGTGGTTTGGACATCAGGTTCTAGCAAGGGCACTAGTGCACACTGCTCAGTCACTCCCACTTGTCTCCTTCTGCTAGGAAACACTCCTGTGATTGGGGCCAGCACGTACAAGCCTGTGCTGCAGATGTGTGGATTTTCTCACTGAAGAAGTTGTCCCTTGCATATATGTATGCAAGACACAAAGGGCTGTTCAACCACTTCTTCATTGGAGATTTCATTTTGAAGCTGCCTTGCAATGAGCCAGAGAATTGGTTCAAGGCCTTGCACAGAGATCTGCTGCCTGCCTGATGGTTTTTTAATCTGAGGAGGCTGGGGATTACATTTGGGACTGTATGCAAACTGAAGCTCATGCTCGGCTGCTGAGCTGGAGGAGCCTGGTGTCCAAGAATTGTCACTATGCTGAATATGCTGTCCCAACTTCTTATGAAATGGTTTTGTCAGCCCCTCTTCTAGGGTGCTTCCAGAAAGACAGCTGATGCTACCAATCAAAAGGTGCTGTGCAGGCGTGCAGCTATTCCCTCCCTCCCTCCCTCCCTCCCTCCCTCCCTCCCTCCCTCCCTCCCTCCCTCCCTCCCTCCCTCTTTCTTTCTTTCTTTCTTTCTTTCTTTCTTTCTTTCTTTCTAAATTGAGCTTCTCTGAAGAGAAAAAAAGATGGAAGAAGTGGTGGGAAAACATGGGAGTGTTAAAACTGGAAGATAACTTCTGGACCCCGCCAAAAATTGTGTGAACAAAGCAAGCAGTTGCACATGAATTGCCTCGTCTGTGCACCCAGCAAGGTGGTCGTTAGGAAGAAGATGCTTGTAAAGGATGTAGAGTGCTAGTGACAAAGCTCTTTTCTTTTCCTTTTGTGTAGTGGGCATATGTCTCCTACTATGGTGGTCCTCAGAAACAGAGAAAGGTGCTGCCTCCTTTCCATATGAAGCAGGTCATCAGACTCTGATTGCCTACAATGAGGAGAGCCAACCTGTTTCGTCTCAGGTGAGAAATTTCCCACTCCCTATGAAGTTCCAGAGCTACTGGGTTTACAGCACAAACCAATGCAGGCCCACTCAGATGTAACTCTCATTGAGTTCAATAGGACTTATTCCCAGGTATGTGTGTGTAGGATGGCAACCTTCACTCTCTTTGGATGAGAGAGAGCTGGAAACTTAGGGTGTCTTTGTAACACCTGCCTCATTTACAAATATACAAGCAGAGCATGTTGAAGGCAAACGGACTCCTACAGCAGATGCCCTGAGAACCCTTGTGCAACCCCCCTCTCCAAGAAGGCACCCCCAGTTTTAGTAACTCCATCAGGAGGCTTGCAGGAGCCTCTCTGTCTGTTCAATTCATAGACATTAAAGCAGGGGTGCACCATCCACAGGCCTCATCCAGCTCTCAGAAGCTTTCAGTGAGGCCTGCAGAGCTGTGGTGACTCGGCCACTTTCTCCCAGAGCCCAGCTGATGAGGTGGACCCTGGGGGTAAAAACACTGATTGGAGATTAGAGAAGCTTTCCCTAGTTAGCACTAGCAGTGACAAGAGAAACCCTTCTCTTACCTCTGATCACTGGGAATAAGGGCAAGTTTTCCCTAGCACTGGCATCTCTGATCAGTGAGAAGCCTGAGCGATCAGAGGTGAGAGCAGGCTTTCCCTTGCCATTGTTAGCACTGAAAAGGGAAACCCTGCTCTTATCTCTTGATCCGCAGTGACTCTGCCTTTGAGACTGCAGTTTTCCTGCTGCTTTCTGCTGGGGGTTGGGAGAGATGAAAGCATCTCCCAACCCCTTGCAGTCCATAGATTTCAGGGATCCCTGAGCATTGAGGTGTGTGTGTTGAGGTGGGGGGCAGGGGCAAAGTGTGTGTGTATGTTGGTGGGAGGGAGGAATGTGAGTGTGTGTGTGTGGAGATTATATCTGCAGGTGTATGTGGGCAGGGGTCAAGTATGCATATGTGGTGTGTGTGTGTGTCCGTGTGTGTGTGTGCGCATGCATGCATGCGTGTGCTCTGGGTGTAAGTGCACATGTATGCATGGCCCCCAGATCCCCATCCAACAGCAGAGGTGGCCCCCATGGCTGAAAAGGATGTGCACTGCTGCATTACAGGAACATTCAGGTCCTCTGTCAGAAGTTACTTGAAGTAAAACCATAGCGATAGACCCACTTATAATCATTATAGGCCGCTTTCACGCATCACACTAAACCATAGTTTAGTGCACTGTGAGTGAACCTGAATGAGCTCAGTGATCCTCTCACCTGCACATGTTCTGTTTTCCCCTCCCTTCCTCCCACATGGCCAGGAGGAGGAGTCTGGAAGCTGACGCTTCCATTTTGCTTAACTGCAGCTTGTGGGTAAATGAAGCAGATACCGCCATGGGCTCAAGGTGGCTTGTTTCATATGAACTATAGCTAATGACAAACTGCAGATAAGCAAAAGCAGAAGCAAGAGCTTCCAAACTCCTCCTCCAGGCCACCTTGCTGAAGGAGAGGGAAGTGCACAAGCCCGAAGCTCACCACTGCTCATTCATGTCACACTAACCTATGGCTTTGTGTGACATGCGAAAATGACCATTCTGTCAAACCTGCAGCAACACCCACAGGCACCTAGGAGAAGCCCTTCTTCCCATGTTTGTACCTACAATGTATATCTTCAAAAATCATAATTTGGAGTAAACCAGGAGCATAATGGTTCCTAAATGACTAGTTTATATGAACAGTAGATTTACTTACTTACTTACTTACTTACAATATTTATATACCACTGCACATCAGAGATTTCAGGGCAGTGAACAACAAGATAAAAGAATAAAACACCATATTAAAAATTTTAAAAGAAACAGATTCTGAATTTAATAAACCGTGGCTGGTCACTCAAAGAAGGTCTCCCGAAATAACATGTCTACAGGAGATATAGAAAGCAACACAACGTTGGTGCCTGTCTGACCTTCGAAGGCAGGGAGTTCCACAGGAAGGGGGCCACTACACTGAAGGCTCTTTTCCTGGTGGACTCCAGCTGGGCCATGGGTCCATGCAGAACAACAAGGAACATGTCCTCTGATGACCTCAGTGACCGGGTAGGTTGGTAAAGGAGAAGGCGCTCTCTCCCTGGCCCCAAGTTGTTTAGTTGTTTTAGTGGTTCATCAACTACCAGTTTCCCCTTGTTGAATAAAGACCACACCATTACTGATATGAAATCCAGTGTGTATAGTGGGGACATTAAAGCCGTGCATGTGCTTGTCACTGGATGTAAAAGATGACTCATGCCCCAGAGTACACAGAGGCTATCCTGTTGTCTCACAGCAGGTACATGATTTCTGGATGGTTAGTCTGCATGAACCATCCTATTTTTTAATGTTTTCTAATAGTACAAAGGGGATTTCTGGTCTTTTGTAACAAGACATTTGATTGAAACCTCTTGCTTTGACATCCCATTTAGGACACGCCTGATGCATGGAATAGTGTAACACTACCTCCAAGGAAGGTACCAACAGCAAAAGAAAAACCACAGCCTGATGAGGTAACTGCAAAACTCCTATCTGGAATACAGTTTTCCTCTCTTTCATATACACTGTCCATCACCATGGGCACTCAGAAGCGTTTGTAAACAAGCTTCTTGTGGATTGAGTGGGCTTTGTACAAATGGCCTTGCACAGTTCCTGTGCATTGTGTAGGTAGGAGAAGCTTCTAGTGAAGGGTTTCGTATTTCTGCTCTTCAATGCAATATCAAACGTAAGGATGCTGCTGTTAGACTGCATCTCCCTTCAGGTGTGACCATTTGCCATACTGGGTGGAACTGACTGGCTCCCCAAGCCACTGGTTCCCTACCCTTGAGCTGATGCGTGCATAAGGCTTCCGACGTCATGCCTGCTCGGCTCCTCCTCTGACTCTATGCCTGAAATTTGCCTTGTATAAAGAAATATGCCCTTTTAAAGCATTCACTGTGTGTGCTTGTTTCTTTTGTACCTGATATTATGGGCCAGCCCTCTATAGATGAAGCAACCAACCCTTGTTGCACTGTTTATTTGTTAGGAGGCAAAGGAAGAGACCATCTCACATTCATGGACATCCAGTCAAGTGCACAATGAACAAAACCTGTCTGTGAGTAAATGCACGTGAACCACAGTTGAGGTGTATATGTGACTGATGTGCTTCAGGTATAATAGCTGAGTATTATGCATTAGAGCGGGGAGTTCAAATGTATGCACAGCAGAAACACAAAGGAATTTTCAGGTAAAATTATTGGTTTACTCACTTGTGCTGTTGTCACTTCTGCCGTCACTTCTGCAGCCAGACAAGTCTTTAGCACCCCAGCCTATCATCATGCCATTGCAGGGTCTCCCTGTATGAGAAAATTAATGCCTTCCTGGATTAGATCCATGTAGCCCAGTGTTCTGTTTCTAAACAGTGGCCAATCAGGGGACCCCCACAAGCCTATGATGAAAATAGCCATCCCTATTGCTTGTCCCTAGATTTTATTTTATTTATTTGATTTGATTTATACCCCACCCTTCAACAGATTCCCAGATTGACTTTGAAAGAAGTTAATATTACAATAAAACAAATTCGAACAGAAAAGTAAAAACACAACCATATGAAAAAACAGCATAAACGTTTGAGCCAGATTAAAAACGAAACTGCATAAAAGCAGCACTCAGGGGGTTGCATAATTGGAGCCTGGTCATCCAAAGCCATGTTGCCTCCAACCCTGGAGGTTCCATTTGTGTCCCTCATGGCTAATCACCCCTGTACAGCTAGGGAATTTCGTTCCAATGTTTTCAGTGGAAGATTCCCACGTTCTAGTGTTTTGAGCAAAGAAATGTTTTTCCTCTATTCATTTTGTAAACCTCTGTCACATCTGCCCACCCCATCTTTAGGGGCAGTCTGCATTTTCTGGTAGGGCCAGCACAATGAGCCTTCCCACCAGTAGACATGCGGCAAACATGTTTGCCGTATGTCTACTGGTGCGAAGAGTCGCTGTGCTGGTCCTTCCATTAGGCAGAATGAGGTGACCACCCCAGGAAGCTGATTTTGGGTGTCATAAAAGGGCAGAAGAATCTTTTATTTATTTATTTTTGTATATGTACTAACAGGGAGAAGAGGTTTGTAGGTTTTTCTGCCTCAGGTGCAAAAATAACTTGACTGGCCTTGGGTACGATGTACATTGAGGGAGGTAAAACAGACCATTGTCTGCTTTGCCTCAGGCAGCAAAATGTCTGTCTTCGGTAGTCCCAGGGTGGAGGGCTAAAACAGGTATGTTTTACAGTGAGCTCTCCTGAGGCCTATTTAAGCCTGAAGTCCTAATATATTTCAAACATTCTAAGAAGAGTGATTTTAAGGGGAGGGATGGGAAAAAACATGGGCTGTAACTGGGTTCTTTAAGTTCCTTTCATAAACTCCTTTTCCTTTTCCTTTCTAAATGGATGTCCCTGAAATGACACAGACAAAGCCTACAGAGGACAACAACCATCCTAATGGAAGGATAGTGCCACCTCAGGTCATCCCACAAGACTTCTGGCCTTTCCCCAACTGGGATAAGGTTAGATAAATCAAAACAGGATAAATGATTTTTTTCCCTTGTTTATCTCTAATAGGGACAAGGCATTTCTGCTATGGTGGATGCAACACTTTACAAAGAGTAGCTACCTAAAGAACTGGTTTCTATAGTTTTCTCATATTTGGTGCTGGGTGGTAAATACTTCTAGATGGAATGCAAGTAGTGGTGGTTCTGAAGCTCCTTTTCCCTCCTTCACCAGGCGAAATTGCACCCTCAGAACGCTAAGATGAACTGGATTTTGGAAAGAGCAGCCAGAATCCTGAATCAAGTAAGAAATACTGTGCAGGTTTTGAGGTTTCTTTTTTAAACACATTTAATTTTAACATGGTGTTTTAATTTTTTTATTCTTTTACTGTTTTATTTCTTGTGTTCGCCATTCCAAAATATGTTCTAGATATGGAGCAGTATATAAATATTGTTAAAAATATTCTTATTTATTACATTTATATCCACCTTTCTTCCATCATGGAACTCAAGGTGGCTACATGTGGTTCCCAGGTGGTCTCCCCTTGAAGCACTGACCAGACCCAGACCTGCTTAGCTTCAGCAAGGTGGCTGCCTCATGTGCCTGCAGACTATGCCCTGGAATAAATAAATAATAATTGAATAGATCATGGGAAGAATCCTAGCACTTATATTTTCTAAATACTTCAAACTGCCTCCAGTAGGATGGGTTTCAGTAATGACTCTAATATACCCTTGCTAATACAGAATCCTATATTTATTAGAACCCTACCATATGTTTTAAGGAGGTTTTAGCTCCTTTTAGAGTACGGGTGGGCAACCTGTGGCTTTCCAGATGTTTTGACCTACATCTCCCATGAGCCCTCACCTTTGGCTATGCTGGCTAAGACTGATGGGAGTTGTAGCCCAAAACATCTGGAGGGCCACAAATTGCTTACCCCTGCTCTACAGGGAGCTAATGATATTTGTATGGTTGCTCCTGTAACCTGGAAATACTCCTACAAAAGTACTTTGCTTCCTTTTGTCTCACAGGATTGTAGTTTTGAGGTGGTTCTGGTTCTCTGTGTTGTGTTGGAAACTAGGAACACTTCTGTCAACTCCCTCTGAATGCAAGGTCTTGTCTATTACTTTCAGATGAAGCATCATTCATTCTCCCCTCTCCAATTTTAGGGCTGGGCTGTGTGTAAATACACACAACCTATTGGCCTAGTCAGAAATTTCAGGCGATGTAGAACATGACCATCTCCTTAATGATGGTCTGGGCCTTCTCTAATATTCCTGCCAAAATTATAGGTTAGGGTTTTGCTCTGCAACACCTTAAATGGACCATAGGTACACCATTTCCATAGACTTGGCCCAAATCAGCCTTTATTTTTTTGTTATCTCCAGCTCTTAATTTGTTTATATGATATTGTTTTTAAAGTTGTATGTCACCATTTTTAGGCTGAAAGGTGACTCTTAAATAATTGTATAAATAATGCTCATTATGATCTTCAGGGTTGCTTGAACCCATGTACCAGATGAGAACACAGAGATGTATTCTTTTGTAATTGTTTTCATTTTGAAAATCTATTGGAGCCTGATCTTTTTCTTGAAGTTACATAACATATTTTTCTTTAGTCATCAAGTCCATGTCTGAGGATGGGTGTTCTGTTGGTTTTTATACCATATTTTTGGTCCTGTTGACATGCACACTCCTGCATCAGCTTTCTGTGCTGTACTCCGACACCCAGAGGAGGCTTTGTGAAAAGAACTTACATTGGCAGGGCTAATTGTGTCAGTCATTCCCATGTGGCCATTGTCCTGGAGAGAGGGTGGGCAATGATGTGACAGAAAAGACAACACAATGGGCCTTCAACTTGCTTGCTTCATTCACAGGAGCACCTGCATTCCCTTGGTGTGATTCAACACCCCTGGGGAAAGTCGTTCTCTCTCCGCTGCATGTGTGTGAAGGGAACTTTAAACCCCAGTAGCTCCCAGGTCAGTTTCAGTCTTGTTCCACTGTCTCCTAGCTTAAGAACATAGGAAGCTGCCTTGTATTGAGTCAGACCATTACCTTGGTTCTGTGCTGCTTGAGTAGAAATGGCTTTCCCAATTGAACTTCCAGATGTTACTGTGCTCGGTGCTTTTCAGTCACCTGAAGCTCAGGAAGGGAGAAGGATGAGGCAAAGGGGAGGTTAATCCATATGCCCCACACTGTGCATGTAATGTAACATGTGACACAGGGTGTGTATGCACCCATAATAATGCTTACTTTTGTGAGCTCTTAGAGTGCTGGGCCAATATTTAAATACTGTATTTAAATAAATACAGGCACAGTATTTGTGTGAACCACTCAGAGGGCTTTTGCTATTGGGCAGTACAGAAATGTAATAAATAAATACATAAGTGAAGGAAGGAAGGAAGGTGGGAAAGGGGCTGAAGAAAAGTCAGTTGGTGATAGAGTACGAGGAAGAGAAGCTGAGGAGAAAGATCTGAAAGGACACCAGAGGGAGAAGAGAGAGAAAACTCTCACATCACGTGTTTTCAACCTCAAACATCAAGAAATGGTAAATGAACTTTTTAAAAGGAACATCTTTTTTTGTTTTGTTTTCTCCTTTGCCGGTTTATTTGTAGTACATTTATTTTAAAAGTGTAAAGTTGTTCCAGTCACAAGGGAAATGGGCAAACATATTTTTTTATCCAGTCATTTTCAGCCCCCATGGCGACACATGATTTACAGCAGTAAAGGCAAGAAGGTGATTGTGTTTAGCTATCTGAATGTTGTTCTTCTCTCCTTACAGAAATGTGATCATGTGATTGACCCAGAAGACATGGTGTCTTATCCACCTCATGTTTATGCAGAGGAGGGGAAGTTGGAGGAAACTGATTCCTTTTGGTCCCTACCTGTTGTAGATGATGACAACAACAGTCTACCTCCTGATTTCTTGGATACATTGGGGCCTAGTTTTACCACTCTTGGCAAAATCTGCAGCATGGATCTTGATGGGACTCACTCCTGAGTAAACATGCTTAGGATCATACAATTAGATCATAGTCCTATACTTCAGAAATAGACACCTGAAGGACCAAGGAGGGCTTCCCCATTGGACCCCAGCGGAACTATCAATCCCTATGTCCCCAGTAGTGATGTACTTTTCAGTGCGATCCTATGCATGTGTACTCAGAATAAGAACCACTGAGTTCAATGGGACTTATTCCCAGGTATATTTGTATAGGATTTCACCTTAGATAGTCCCCCCTCCCCCCCACCATCTCATCAGCCAGTGTCTTGGACTGAATAGCTTAGCGGTGTTAGAAGTGAGTGACAGTGGACTAAGCCAATTTATTGGCACTCCCTCTCATTTTAGACAGGCAGGCAGGGGAGTTTTCTTTTGGTTGTCTGGTTTTCTTTTGGTTGTCTGGTCCCATTGCTTATCAAGGTGAACTACTAATAACCTGCTTCCATGAACATATGAGATTATGCTTCCAGAAAATGCCTTCGGCTGCCTTGGATGTAACCAAAATTCATTTGAACATCTCTGTCATTGTGTATACTGCCCATTGTATAAAGCTTCCAAATATAATTTCCTGTCAGGTTTTCACACTACTCTATTGGGGATTGTAGATTTTCAAGGAATTCTCTACTTCTGACTTGATATAGCTACATTTGTTACCTCTAGGGTAGCGTTTGCAGTGGCAGCTGAAAAAAGTAGGAATAATTTTGGACAGACCATTGCAATACCTTCTGATGAAAACCATCTGATATAAGTTGCCATGAAGATATATTTTTTTTTAAAAAAAATATGAATAGGTTGTTCTTATCATGGCTATGTTTATGCATTTGTTGTTGGATTTTTCCATTCTTCCCGTTGTGCTTTGTTTGTAATAATTCATTTGTGATGATGTTTGGTTGAAACAAATAAATTGACTTACTTTTTTTTAAAGTCTGATTATAAGTATTTCTTTTTCCATCTGGAATAGCACATGTTTGGATTTCCTCACACAGAGCATCATGGTTACTGCATTTAAGACTATTTTGTGGAGTGATTGCTGCACTACAGAAGATTTGCTGATTCAGAGTTTTTTATTGTAACCAAAAGGCAGTTTAGAGATAAGATGCATTTGGCATCCTGGAAGGCATCCTGATGAAGCAGACACCTTCAGTCCTGTACATCAGTGTGCTTCTGCTGATGCAATGTTTCTTGACTTTGAATCCATGCGAATTATGGAAGTGGATTCTGTTGAGGACAGTGCCCACGATCTTTCTGACTCTCAGAGTTCTCATCCCTGCTTTGTTTTGAACACTTCTTTGATACAATATTTAAGCAACCCAATTACTACTATCCTGACTTTTCACACCCACTTTCACAGCTGGAACTTGAAAGGGCTCATGGCATTCGTCAACTTAGAGCGCATATCAGAACCACAACCAGAGCAGGCAAGATTTTTTGAGAAGTTGCTCTAAGTAGTATGAATGTGTCTCTCTTGCTCCTTGAGCATGCTGGTAGAGAAGATGGACAATTAAAAAGTCATTGATGGTCCCAGACGTATTCTGAAGAGCCAATGTGTATTTCCATTTCACACTACTCCAGGCCAAATAATGGAATAAATGAGGGAGAGGAAAGAGGGAAAGAGTAAAGCAAGCAAGTTGGAGGGAAAGTACTCCCACACTGGCCAAAGACAAATACCAAAAGCATCGTTTTAACTGTGTCTCGCCATTCTTTCTAATAATGGACCCAGATGGTGAGTGTTGACAGGATTATAGCCAAAATGTAGTTTCCCCTCATCTTTCACTTTTTCTCTGTCACATAAGGGTTCACCCAGTAGGGTGTCTCTTGCTACATGAATTTATCTCTATTCGATAAGCTGCGTTCTGTCTGTAATAGTGAGGCTCTCCTCTTCACAAAGTCACCCTCCATGAGTAGAGGGTACCAGAAATGCACGAGGAGCAGGCAGGGCTAGCATGCTCTCCCTACTCACATGTTTACTCAGATTTAGAATGCCTGAATAGGGTTGTCAGGTCTATCTGAGACCTAGTTCTCATTTAAGTATCCCTGATCAGAGCGAGCACTGGGAATTCCCCTTAGTGCGCCATCTGCCCTCCAACTTGGGAGGGGAAGTGACATGCAGGAGAATTCCTGCTGATCTCTCCAATCCCTGATCAGAGGTAACAGCAGGGATCCCTCTCCCCAGTAGGTTTGTATACTTCACGTCCTCCGTGATCGGGGACAACTTCACTATGTGTGGGCTTCCCCTACCAAGGGAAATCCATGTGCAGTGAAGCTGGGTCCCTGGCCAAAGTGCTCCAGCCCAGGGACCAAATGACATCAGGGGACATCTCGCCGCCTCTTGACATCATTTGGTTCATGGATGGCTCGTGGAAGGGGGGAATCTCATGGTCCCGCCGCCACAAACAGTTCTCTACTCCTGATCTACAAGCTCACCAGGCCTGTGCACCTGTCAGCTGACTAGCCTATTCAGACCTGAATAGAAAACTTGGTTCTTAGATGAAAACTTCCCTTTTAGATTATTAGTACTACAAGTCTTCAACACAACAAAAAATGTTTAGGAAATATGGTTTCCGATTAAACTATTAAGATAATAGAATCTTTAGCAATGTCCTTTTAATAACAATATTTTTTTATCTTACACATTATGTTAGATTTTGTTAAGCTTTGGGAGTATATATTTAACAACAAAAACGAAAAAAAAGGTTTAAAGATTTGTCCCTGGCTAATTCTTGTTAGTGCAAAACCAAAGATTGAACGCCCCTAAAACAATTTTTCATTTGAAATGTATTGTGTTGCCGCATGTCCTCGTTCACACGCAGACACAACAAGCATGTTCACATGTGTAACAAGTAATGTGGGTCTGTGGGCCTTTAACCAGAGGTGTGGTGTTCACAGAGTGGACGTATGCACAATGTTCTAACTTGAATGGGGAATAGTTACTTCTAGGTCGGGGAAATTAGCTCAAATACACTTGCTTTAAAAGTCCAAGCACATATACTTTATTTTTACAGGCTTTTCATTCTTCACACACACAGAAACACACACACAGACACACACTACAAAGAGAAAACAGCTTGGTTAGTGTACCTACCTCTAAAGGTAAAAAAGGTAAAGGTGTCCCCAACCAGTCGTGTCTGACTCTAGGGCGTGGTGCTCATCTCCATTTCTAAGCCGAAGAGCCAGCGCTGTCCGAAGACACTTCCGTGGTCATGTGGCCGGTATGACTGTACACCGAGGTGCATGGAACACTGTTACCTTTCCCGCCGAAGCGGTACCTATTTATCTACTTGCAATTTCTTGCTTTCGAACTGCTAGGTTGGCAGGAGCTGGGGCTGAAGACGGGAGCCCAGTCCGTCACGCAGCACTCGGGTCTCGAACTGCTGTCCTGCCGACCTTCCAGTCTGCAGTTCAGCATCTAGCAAATGGGAAAGCACACTGATTCTAAAAGACCTAACTAATAGATAGAAAAGATGAAGACCAGATAAGGAGGTGAAGGTAGTGGTAGGGAAATGCAGAGAATGAAACTGAGAAGCTATACAACCAGAGGAGCTCAGGTGCTGGTGAAAGGGTGGACCACAGGGGCAGAAATGGATAGAATTGTGAGAGAAAGGAAAAGAAATAAAGCAAGGGATGACTGTAGTTACCTGATTCAGAGGAAGGGAAACCCAACCGACTTCACATTGGGAATGGTTACAAAAACATTATTAAAATGCTGTGGGTGCAAACTACCCTTGGGTTTCTCTGCTAATTTTTGAGGAGATATTTTTCAGAACCAGATGATGCGTACCCAACTCACACATGTGATGTCAGGCTCTCGATCTGAGGAATTCAGCCTGGGATTATCTGGAGATTCTCCATGTGCAACTCTAGTGCTGTGAGGAGGCTGGCTAAGGGGCTTCAGTCCACCTGCCTGGGTGTGACCAGCCCTGCAGAGCTGGCAGACTCGGTTGAATCAATTTCCCACCTCCACACCTCCATTGTAGCCCATGGAAGCAGGACGGTACTGGTGGAAAGATGGCTTTCCTCCTCCCCAGCTGGGGCATGGATGCAATTTTTGAGGTGGCAGCACAGATGTTAAGTGTTGATGACACCTGGCCTGAGGGCTCCCCCCTCCTTCCTATTATCGAAGGATGCTTTCTTCACCCTGAGTCCTGTCAATACAGATCCTCCTCAAGGAGAGAAGCTGGGCACACTCCTCCTCAAGCAGCGAGCAGGCTATGGAGGATGACAGGCCCTTCCTGCCACCCCTCTGACCAGGAGCAGGGGGCATTCACACCTCTAGACTGTCCAACTCAGAGGATTTCACAGCGCTCCTTAACAAAGCCCCCAAAACACCTGCCTTGGGCTCCCCAGTGGTATCAGGGAGCAGTGCAACTGTCTCCCCATTGCCCAGAGGTATGTTTCCTCAGAGGCCCAGTGCCTAAAGAGCAAAGCCCAGCTGTTGTGGTGTGACTGCCTCATCTTCAGGGGCCCGGGCTGAATCCCAGGTGATATGACCACATGACACTGAGCCCTAGAGTAGCGGTGTGGTCACTGTGGACAGCTGCCGATCTACCCCGGTCCAGGGACAAGAGTGCCAGAGGTGGAGGCAGCAGGGGCAGATGTGTTGCGCCGGGATCCTCTCCACCACCTCTATCATCAGTGGGCGAGCCCTGCGCTTGGACTGTTTTTAATGTTGGAAGGACTTGGCGAAACAGCTGGAACAGGTGCCTAGCAACCCTGAGGCGCAGCCCAGGAAAATGTGAGCAGCCCCGTCCCTTCCCTCCTGTGGTGAGGAAAGGAGGGCCCCTGGATTCAGGTCTGAGGGGGAGAGAAGGTGGGCGATCCCTTCCTTCTCCCCCATCCTCAGCCCTGTAGTCAGGGTGGGGCAAATGGGTGCACCGCCCACCCCCGGATTTTGGGGTGGGAAATTGTTTTTTTAATTTGTGACATGACTAGACAATGACAGCCTCCATGTAAGGAAACACAGCTTGCTTTAAGAACAGAAGCCATTTAAGAATAGGCTCTTTATTTAGTGAATAAGGCAGGGCGAGTGCACAACAAAAGCCTCATTTGGAAGAACCCCCCAAATCTGCTCACTCAAGACTTCCCCTGAATGAGGGTGGATTTTTCGTGATCAACATCACCCTATAATTACTTAAGTGATCCTGAGAAAAACAGCCTGTATAGTAACATGACCCTTGAAGAGTTAAATATTAGAACTTTGCATTATGAGATAGAGTTGGACTCCAGCCCTTGGGACTTTCATTTGCTCTCCTTGGTGTTCTCTACCCAGCCAGCAATAAAGAAGCATGTTAACTTGCTTGTGGTATAAGAATTTGTTTATTCTGTAGTTACTATGATGAGTAAAGCAGGATTGGGTGTTTATTGCTAAAGGGTGAGGTGAAGAGATAACTTAAAGTGATAACTTAAAGTAAAGTTACCCTTTACTTTTTTAAAGCACTCAGTATACTTGTACTCATACTGGCTATTTTTTCTTCTTTTTCTTGAGTACTTGATGGCAAAAAATGAAAACAGCCCTGGAGGAATAGAAACACTGATATGCACACTACAGTTAGCTGGCTGGCTGGTCACCTAGGCTGTTACTCAGGCCTAATTTCTGGTTTTCCCAATGTGTGCAGCGCAGCGTTAGGCCTTTTCAGGGTTTCTGGGCAAAAAATGAAGCCAGCAACTAGTTAATAAAAAAAACCCCAGACCAATTGCTGTCCACAATTAGTTTCCAATCACTTAGTTAGTCCTTTAGGTAGCAACCAGTTAAAAAGTTTTCTCTTGATTGTCCAACAGGAAGGAAAATCTTAAAGTCAGGAACAAGACTAGATGGAGGAACCCTCAAGGAGGAGTTAACAAACACAGCCTGAAGTACTTACTTACTCTCTGCCATTCCCTAAACTTGTAGTATGGACAGGTTTGTTTTTCGGGTGGAATCTAAAACTGAGATACCTAAGTTGACCTTTACATGGCCCATTATGTAAGTTAACACACACTGCATGGAGGAATAGGAAGGTCTCTCTTTCCCTTCCCCTGGCTTGGCCCTCACATCCTCTCCACCAGTGAATGCAAGTGGGAAGATTGGCTGGCAATAAGCACCTCCCCCCAAATGCCCCACCTGGAAATGTGGCTGTCTCCCCTAACAAGGAAAGCCAGCTACAAGGCTGCCCACAATGTTCCCAAAAAGTTGAGGAGCTATAAGGAAATCCACTCAAAACTTGTCCGTCAGTCTAAGATTCCCCCATGTTGGTATAACCAGAGGGTTCTGTCCCTCAGTACATTAAGAGGTTACTTATGCCAGATGTCTCCCCCTCTCTAAGAAACAGATGGGACAGCAGGCTCCCCCAGGATGAACCCAACGTGTTCCAATACTTGTTTCTGAGGAGACTGTTGGAACCTCTCCTCAAGGGATGAGCTGTCTGGGAGGAAACAAAAGAATTCCAGAAGTCCTTTTTCCTGTGGAGGGTTATTTACACCCTCCCCTCAGAAGGGACAGTGAGTTGTCAGTAGGGCCGACCCAAGACATTTTGCTCCTTGAGGCAATGAACAAGAAGTTGCCCCCTCCCATTCCAAGTGCAAAGGTTGACTGAACTGGCAGTTGAATCTTTCTTCAATACTGGCAATAGGATTGAACTGGCCTGAAGGCTGCAGGCTCACTTAGGGGTCACAGGCTACATGGCATACAGCTCTCTCTTCCAACATCTTGCTGCTTCCTCCCAGCAATTGCCGCCTGAGGCAACTGCCTCACTCTGCCTAATGCTAGGGTCGGCCCTGGCTGTCAGGAACAAGACAAGGGATTTCCCCACCTTTTCCCCCTTAAGCTGTTGTAACAGGAGGAGCAGTTCTGTTAGAAAGTGGCCTCTCTCTCCTAAGCCCTGAAAGGCTGTGGGGGATTTTCCAAAGGCAACAGCAGAAGAACCTGTTTGCTCCTCTAGATGGCAGTTGAAAGACAAACAGAAATAAGAATTGACGTTCAAGGATTCCCTTGGTGGATAGTCCTGTAGCTACCCTGGTCCGTGGGAATCTGGTTCTAAAGCTGTGGGTAAACAGCCTCAACCTTAGCCATTAAGATGGCGTGGTCACCTTTTCTTTGACCAGATTTCAAGTCTTTAGCCTGAGAAGTTCCTGGAATGTTCACCTAAGTAAAACCTAGTTCTATGTAAGGTTTAGGCATGCTACCTAAGGCTTCTGCTTCAGATGATTAGTCCCTATACTTTTTTCTGCCTGCATCCTGGCAGCAGATATGATCAACTAAGGGTGCAATCATATTGGATCCGCCCTTGATAAGCCTCCGAACTCAGAGGCTTATGAGCATCCACTGCAGAGCAGGAGGTGTGGTGGGGGCGCTCATCACCTCTGCTGTGCCTCCCACACTGTATTTTAGCTAGACAGGCATTTTTGCCCATCTAGCTGAGGCTTCAGGGAAGGGGAGGGAAGGAGGCTGGGAGGCCTGGGGATATGGTATAAGCCCTTCTTTCCCCACCCACCAGCACACCCCCTTTCCCTTCTCTCCGAGGCCATTTTTGCGACCTCTGAGAGGCAGCTGGCATGATTCTGTGCCAGCTGCGGGGTGTGTGAGTGTGTGTGCGCGCGCGTGCGTGTGTGGACTACTGGGTGCGAGGTCAAAGTGCTGTCTTCAACCTCAGATCCAGGAATCCAAACTATCCTATGGTGCCCCCATATTCTGTCTTGGGAGCCATAGGATTGCTCTCTAAATGCAATATGTGGAGTATATACTTCAAGTTTGAGATTGACTTGTTTTTACTCTTTTCTTCGACAGAGACTCTTTTTGGAAAGCCTTTGAAGATAGTGTCATAGAATCAAGGCCAAGAAGCAGCTTTTTACTTTGTCCCCTAGATGAGAGGAGGCGAAAGAGAAACTTACCAAGCCCTTTCTTTACATAGCAGTTTGAGCTCAGGAATTATATGATCTTCAGTTTTTTCTAAAACGATGCAAATTTCCTGTCAGTATGGAGAAGGGTTCACCATTTTCAACTAGCTAGGTAAGTTTTCACCCACACACAGTTGGGTGATTTTAAGGCATTCAAGGTTATTGTCCACCCCCCACCCCAATTGTTTTTATTGTGAATTTCAGCAAACAAAACAAACAAAAAAACAACATAAAAAAACCAAAAAAAGGTCTAACAACATTCTAAAACCCTCAGTTTCAAATTATTTCAGTTTTCTAGAAAAAGTAAAAAAAGGGAAAGTATAGGTTACACATAAATTCAGTAAAAGCAGATCAAATATCCACATATAAGTCCATTTGCAAGTTCCGCCTATATACCACTCTTTCAAATGTTGCTAGCATTGTTAAGTCTTCATTCCATTGCATTATAGGTGGTGAGCTTTTATCCTTCCAGTATCGTAGCATCAGTCTTTTAGCAACCAAAAGGGTGTGAAAAATCCATTTACGCTGACCATGTGTTACATTCCAAGAAGTAGGTAAGTAATTTAAAAGAACATTTATATCAGTAAATATTAAAGAGTTTTCCAATACAAAATTTATCCGTATAATAACTTCCTCCCAAGAGGAGACAACCATTGGGCATTTCCAAAACATATGAAGAGAAGCATTGACTGCATTACACCTCCAACAATTAGCCAAATTTGACAAACCTTTATTAAAAAGTCGTTGTGGTGTCCAATATACCTGAAACAAAAGTTTTTGCTGGATATGGTGTAACCGAAGATCCGTTGAGATGTCTGATACAGATGCCAAGAGGGCGATCCACTGATTAAACAAAATAGGACATTCCAATTCCCTGTTCCATTCCTGCTGTAAACCACTTGTATCATATTTACTCATTGATAATAAACATTTATAAACATGAATTGTAGGTCGATATATCTGATCAGCTTCAATTAGTATTTCCAATAGCAAAGGAGACTCTGAAGCAGTAAAAGCAGCAGGACCAAATCTAGATACCAACAAATGCTTCAATTGCAAGTACTGCCATTCTGCTGTAGCAGGCAAATCAAATTGATCTCGCAAAGCTGAAAATAACAAGAACCCATCTTCAACCCCCACTTTACCCTGGATCTTTATCCAGGGTAAAGATCATTTTATCTGTCCAGGTCCGCCATAAAAATATTTTCTTTCCAGTTCTTAAATCTGGATTTCCCCATAAAGTCAATTTAGCATGGGAAAATGAGTCAAACTGTAATTGACGTGACATTATATGCCACACTTCTCTAACTGCCAAAATTGTGGGAGGAGCTCCGTCTGCCTTAATATGCCGAAAACCTAATGCCATCAGTTTAGGGAGAGGATCCAGACAAGAAGATTCCAACACTGACCAAGGCGGAAAATCTAATCTAAGTGGAAAAGACCAACATTTAGTACAAGTCGGCAAATAGGCCCAACGGCACATAGCTCGATCTGGAAAACCGAACCCGCCTTCATGAATGGGAAGTTGCATCCTTTTCAAAGATATTCTTGGTGGAAAGACCGCCCGCCATTTTGTTTTACGAAACAAAGGATTATGTTTTTGGATATGTTTGCCTCCTAGCTGAGCAGAGTTTGCTATAGAGTTTGTATCCAGAGATGAGTGTATCTCACTGGTTCTCTACATTCCACTAGGTTTCCGTTCTGCCCATTATCTCTATGTACTCCTTTTAACACAAAGCACTCCAACTCTCCCATCTTGGCTCAGAGGCTTCTAGGATTGCTGTAGAAACACACATATATGGTGTCCCCCTTCCTCTCTGGCATCTGCATTTTCCCTTGTGGCCCTTTTGCCTCTTTTTTGACTGGATAATATGTTTTACTGTCGGTGCACAGCCTATTTTACCCTGTCCTTATCTGGGCAATTGGAAACATTTTTATCTCAATAAGCACCAGCTGCCTGGTGTTCATTTTGGTTCAGGTGAAACCTGCCCATTTTTATGACATCCACTGAAAGAGTTTTACTGCCTAAGTACAATTAGTTTGCAACTTTCACACAGCATTGGTGATGTCTACTGAAAGGTAAGGGTTGTAAAACTTTACTACTGCTGATCGTTATGTGCAAGTAGAACTGTTGTTAAATGCTTTTTTATTTGCAGTCATATCTATCTATTCACGGGGGAAAAACAACCATTGTCAAGTAGTGGAGAAATTAGTCTTTCATTGGAATTGTGCTGCAGGGACATCTTGCAATTTATTCAAGTAAAAACTCTCAGGATGGTGTACATTCAAATGATAAATACAATAGATTGCTAGAATGTCAGACTAGGAATGGGTTCAAATTTCCAGTGAGCCATGAAGCTCATTGGGTAACTCCAGACTAGTCATTCTTTCTCAGCCTAAACTACCTCACAGGGTTATTGTGAGGATAAAAATGGGCAGGGAACCATGAATGCCACTTGAGCTTCTTAGAAGAGAGGCAGGAAGGATATAAATGCAATAAGGGCGCAATCCTATGCATGTTTAGACAGAAGAAAGTCCTACAACTCCCAGTATTCCCCAACCAGCATAGCTGGGAGTTGTAGGACTTTCTTCTGTCTAAACATGCATAGGATTGCACCCTAAATAGAATAAATAAATAATAGAATAGACAACACCAGTCAAAACAACAGCTATAAAATTCTGCAGGAAAAAAAAGATGCTCAAAAAGAGACTCTTGTGACGGCTGAGTGCCTCATGAGTGCTTTCATGAGGAGCTGAAATATGCAAAATCAAAGAGAGTGCTTCTGTATATGTGCAAAGGACCATTACCACATCACTGAAGGCAGCTCCATAATATGATCCCAACAGAGGCTAGGAGTCTTCTGATACAGGTATAGAAAGCTATGTGCAACTCAGCTCCCTGTGCTATGTGTGTAGCCAACATGTTTTAAAAACCTGTTATGTGAAAAGCAGGCACACACTAAGAACATAATGTATGAAGCCAAGTGTGCATTGAAGCAGGATTTCGAACTAGGTTCCCAGAGTTTTGGCAGGAGTTGTACTGTATGAGCTCTTGATGGGAGGTTTGCATTTTTGCCTGGAAGGAAACCTCACTCCTTAAATCTAGGGGCTGAACTACACATTGCCATGGCCCCATTGGAAGATTCCTCCAAGGAGGAAGCATTAGAAGTTCCAGCAGAGGACGATGCCCAGGTCTTGCCTGAGCACCAGGAAGAATGGGACACACACACATGATGTGTCTTTGGGAGATTTAGCTCTGCAGTAGGGGAGGGCTAAACAACCCTGTCCTCTGCCATTTCCACAGTTCTTTCCCCTTCTCCATGGCTGGATGTAGTTATGTAGTGTGTGTGTGTGTGTGCACCCACACCAGGTGATGTGCAATTAACCCCCTAACTGTTTGTGTGTGTGTGAGCGAGACAGTTGGTCAGAGGAGAGGAAAGGCGGGAATACATGCTCCATTATGCTCTTGCTGAACAAGGACCTTCCTTCTTTTCTGCAGTCTTTTGCTGATTTTACTCCCCCCAGCTTATTTGTGAATGTCTTAATTTGCGATATGTTTTACTTTTAACTTGTTCGTTGGTTTTTAAAATCTGGTAAGCCGCTTGGAGCATTGTTAGGTGGTTAAAAGATGTAAAAAAAATCATATCTATATTTGTTTCTTTAAATGGATATAGTTAGTGTCATGGTGAAGGGACGAGTGGTGTGGCTATGCTAGACCAACAGTATCTGCAACAGGCATGATCTCTCTTAGTCTCTCTCTCTACCCCTCCCCTCTCCCTCCCTCTATGGGTTTATGAGATCATTGTCCTGGCACTCCTACAGGACGTTGCTTGCTGAGTGGATCCTGCAGGGCAGGAGGAGCATCTTCCTCCAACAGGCATGGGGAGAAGAGTGGATCGTCCTTCTTCCAGCTACACGAAAAGAGAGAGTGTGAATGACAGATGCGGCGGCAACAGCAGCAACGTCTCAGCGGTAGCAGTGAGCCAAGAGCGTAGCAGCGATGCAAATCTCCAGCACTGCACTTTTCCTCCTGGCGGTAGGAAGGAAGGGAAAGCGGGGGGTCTGGTCAGAGACTAAGCGGAGAGCTGAATGTCATAGACGTCATAGAAGTCATAGAATCATAGGGTTGGAAGGGGCCTACAAGACCATCGAGTCCAACCCCCTGCTCAATGCAGGAAGCCTGATTCTCAGGTGGTCTCCCATCCAAGTACTAAACAGGGCTGACCCTGCTTAGCTTCCAAGATCAGACGAGATCAGGCACATCCAGCCCTAGTCATTAAGGGAAGAAGATGGGGTTGGGAGAACCAAGAGTCAAAACTCTGGATTTGATAAGGAAGAAATTTTTCATAGAGCCTTGAACTATCAATCGGGAATTAAATAAGGAATGATGAATCTCTGGCTTATATAAAAGTGATTGTTTGCTACAGGCACGTACAGGGTTATAGAATCATAGGGTTGGAAGGGGCCTGCAAGACCATCAAGTCCAACCCCTGCTCAATGCAGGAAGCCTGATTCCCAGGCAGTCTCCCATCCAAGTACTAACCAGGGCTGCCCTGCTTAGCTTGTGTTTCTTTCTTGGTTTCCCTTGGATAAAGAATGTGATGCTACAGAGGCTAAACACTTTGCCCCGTTGGAGCCAAGGGCTTCTTTCATAGGCTGCAATTGACAGAGGAGAAGCCAGATTAGCTGGTTGCAGCAACAGAGTCTCATGGCACCTCAGAGACATCGCACATTTAGGACACAATGCTGTGCATGTTTAGAGGGAAAACAGTCCTATAACCAGGATGCTGGGAGTTGTAGGTCTTTTTTCTGTCTGACCATACATAGGATTACTCCCTCATGATGGCATCACAAGCTCTTGTGCATCTGATGAAGTGGCTTCTAGTCTACGAAAGCTGATGGTTATGCCGTAATACATTTTGTAGTCTTCGGGGTGCCACAAGAGTCTTTGTCATTTTTTGTAGGTTGCGCAGCAAAGCTGGCTGCATAGCCATTGGGTGAGATAGAGGAGCAGATTCATTTTTGGGGGGTGGGATGTGGGGAATCCCGAGACTCCTGTCTCTCTGGCAATGCCAGCCTTCGCTCTGAAAGCCACCTTCTCTGATATGGCTGGGTGCTCTGTAATCACTGAAGAGGGGACTTTGCACCTCCTCAGAGCTGCTTTCATCTGCTGAATTCCAGAGAACTGGCTGGGGTGGAGTGTGGCTGAGCGCCAGGCCCTAATTTAAGCCTTGGTGCAGGGGACTACAGGCTTCCACCTGCCCCCAGGATATTCAGATTCTGGCTGTTTGCCCTGCTGGTTTGTAATCCACACATTGCCTTCCTGCTTGGTGGGATAAATAAAGCTGTTTTCCCAGAGATACTTTCTTCTTAGTGGTAGGGCGAACACATTTTTTTGAACAGGGCAAGCCTCCTCTGCCATGTTTCCAGAGGAGGCTTTAACTGTGCAATTGATGCTCAATGCCACATAAGCGGAATATGTGTGTGTGTGTGTGTGTTTGTGTGTGTCCAGACAACATAGTCTTCAGTTTGTAGCCCTCCTGTATTTTCCCACAGCTTCTTCAATCCTTTTTCGTACCAGGACCCCCCCCCCCAAAAAAAAAGACATTAAGGAAGAGTGGTGCAACTAGGTAACTTTATTTATTAATGTATTTATTTTAGACCATAGATGGGGAGAGCAATCCTATGGCCCCTACGTAGTGTCAGGGCGGGGGAGGATAGGATTGCTCGGTTTCCTGGCTCTGAGGTCAGAGACGGGGCTCCGAGCTGGGAGCCAGGAAAACACATTTCCCTCCCCCTCTCCCTTGTAGCGGGCATGGTGAGAACCACCAGCGACCTCTCCGTGCTCGGAAAAAGGAGTGCAGAGACCAGGAAAAGGGGGGTGTTCCCAGGGGCAAAGAGGAGTGGTAACTAGGGTGGCTGCAGTATCCCTTTTCCTATGGCCGCCTCAGCCTCCTTCCCCCCCACACCTTCAAAGCACTGCTGGTACACAGGCGAAATCACCCATCTAGCAGAAATGCAGGGCCACTGGCGTGTGGAGGAGAAGATCACCTCCGCTGTCCTGCCGCCCTGCATGGGATATTCTGCAGCCTATGAGTTCGGAGGCTGCCAACTATCCACATAGGAATGTGCCCTTAGTCTGCAATCCTGTGCACATGTTCCTGGGAGAAAGCCCCACTGAATACACTGGGGCTTATTTCTGAGTAGACACGAATAAGATTGGGGTGTTAATGGTCTTATGGGGCACTCCTTTAGACAAACATGTGTATTATTTCAGTTGTGAAACACGAAATTAGCATTTCCTTTCTCCACACACCCTACCACCATTCCATCGTTTACATTTGCTTCTACATTCCTGATACATTAGAGCAAAAACATGAAAAATGTTTGCCAACCCTGATAAAAAGAAAAAGAAATACTCTGAGCGTGTGCATTTTTGCTGACTTAACTTGGAGCACCATCATGCCTCCAGTAAACATAAATTTTTGCTCCCCAATTTTTCTCTGCCCACCTTAAACTTTTTTACAAACAGATACATGGGGTCACGAAGAGTCGGACACGACTGAACGACTGAACAAAATAATAATAATAAAAAAAACAGTTTACAATTTTGCTTTTAAAAGGCCTGCAAACCGGAAGAACTGCTCCCCTGTGTTTTGGGGGGCCACCCAGACCTTTTAGGCTGGCTAACAGGAAACTGTACTTCGTTTAAAAGCAGAAGGGGCTGCTCCTGATCTTGCGGCTGTGAAAGAAGAGGGGAAAATTGAGTGTGACAGCCTGAGGCGTGCCACAGCTTGTTCACATAGTGAACAAGCTGATTTCCTCTTCGGTCTGAACTAAGGTATTAGGATAGTTTGGATGATCATATTTCAGCTAAACAGCTCGAGACCAGGTTATTTGAAGGACTGCACCCATACAATCCAGTAATCCTGTCTATGCATTAACAGCTCCTTCAGAGGACATCCTGAAGTGCCTGCTGTTAAGATAGGTCAGGTTGACATGATCCCTTCATGGATCACTGCCTTGTTGTGGCGAGGGGGCTTGCGTAACTCAGTGGAGCCATAAGCTATGCCGTGCAGGGCCACCCAAGACGGACAGGTCACGGCAGAGAGTTCTGACAAAATGTGGTCCATTGGAGAAGGAAATGGCAACCCACACCAGTATTCTTGCCAAGAAAACCTCATGGAATGTATAGGGATGTATGAAAGTCACTTACCTTTTGAGGATTATGTTGATGGTGGGAGGGGAGGCGCTCCGTCCCTCCCCCCGGAATCCTGGACGGGGGGGAGGCTCTCTGTTCCTCCCCGCCCCAGAATTCTGGCTGGCCGGCTGTGCTTCGCAGGGATTCTGTGGAGCCGCCGGCCAGCTCCGCCAGTGTCAAGGGCTCCTTGGAGGCCTCTCTCAGTCTAATCCAGTAGCCAAGTCCAGACACAGACAAATGGATTCTTTTCAGAGCTTTATTCCTCTTTTACAACTTAACAACTCTACTGTTAGCAACTAGATATGAGCAGCAGAGTACCTATGCCCTACATTGGAACAGTTGGTCCCCGTTTGAAAGGGAATTACTGGCAGACCCCTGAACTTAAGGACTAGGGAGAGTCCCTCCCCTTTTCCCTTGGATCCTCTGGGCACAGCCTTGTTTGCATGCCAACCAGGCACTACACCTCCTTTCTGCACCCTCCATTTGGCGCCGCTCTCTGCATCGGCGTTGCGCATCCATCAAGTCTGCTTCCCACGCTCTGTCACTCCCAGGACTGCTATCTAAGCTAGGAATGCTGGTGGGAGGAATCTCCATCAGCTGTTGGCCCTGGGAAAGAGGAGCGCGCTCCTCTCCCAGGAGTGACTCCACTTCCTCAGAATCAGAACTACTCTGGGATTCAATGGGCTCAGTGTCCACCCTGACATCCAGCAGCCGGACATCTGGCCGCTGGCAGGGACGCAAATGGCGGCGGCCGTAGCCGCCGCCGTTTGCGTCCCTGCAGTCAGCTGTGATAGGCTACATAAACATTTACGTAGCCTATCACGTTTTTTTTTAAAACCTAGCTGTGATAGGCTATGTAAATCTTTACATAGCCTATCACATCTTTTTTTTTTTTTAACCGGAAATGGCAGCGGCGGCAGCCGGTCAGAAGACCGGACGCCGCCGCTGCACCGCCACCAGAGCCACCATCGGAGCCGCCACCGCCAGGAAGATCCGCCCCAGGTAAATCTCGTCCTGGGGGGGGGGGGCGGGGGGCAGACCGTTCCACCACTGATTTCGGGGGGCCGAATGCACTGGCATTCAGCCTCCCCGAGATCCATGGTGGAATTCTCTGACATCCCTAGGAACGTATCACAAGTCTAAAAGATATGACGCCAGAAGATGAGCCCCTCAGGTCGGAAGGTGTCCAATATACTACTGGGGAAGAGCAGAGGGAATTTCCAAGAAGTGCCAGAAAGAGTGAAGTGGCTGGTCCAAAGCCGAAAGGACACTCAGCTGTGGATGTGTCTGGTGGTGAAAAGAAAGTCCGATGCTGTAAAGAACAATATTGTTTAGGAACCTGGAATGTAAGATCAATGAATCAAGGTAAGCTGGAGGTGGTCAAACATGAGATGGCAAGATTGAACATTGACATCCTGGGAATCAGCGAACTAAAAAGGACAGGCATGGGCGAATTTAATTCAGGTGACCATTATATCTACTACTGTGGGCAAGAATCCCATAGAAGAAATGGAGTAGCACTCATAGTCAATAAAAGGGTGGGAAAAGCAGTACTGGGGCACAACCTAAAAAATGACAGAATGATCTCAGTACCAATCCAAGGCAAACCATTCAACATCACAGTAATTCCAGTCTGTGCCCCAACCACTGAGGCTGAAGAAGCTGAGGTTGATGGGTTCTATGAAGACCTACAACACCTTCTAGAACTAACACCAAAAAAAGATGTCCTCTTCATCACAGAGGATTGAAATGTTAAGTAGGAAGTCAAGAAATCACCGGGATAACAGGCAAGCATGGCCTTGGTGTACAAAATGAAGCAGGACAAAGGCTAATCGAGTTTTGCCAAGAGAACATGCTGATCATAGCAAACACTCTTTTCCAACAGCACAAGAGGCGACTCTACGCATGGACATCACCAGATGGTCAATATCGAAATCAGATTGATTATGTCCTTTGCAGCCAAAGATGGAGAAGCTCTATACAGTCAGTCAAAACAAGACCTGGAGCTGACTGTGGCTCAGATCATGAGCTTCTTGTTGCAAAATTTCAGCTTAAATTGAAGAACGTCAGGAACACCACTAAACCATTCAGGTATGACCTAAATCACATCCCTTATGAATATACAGTGGAGGTGAGGAATAGATTTCAGGGATTAGACCTGATAGACAGAGTGCCTGAGGAACTATGGCTGGAGGTCTGTAACATTGTTCAGGAGGCAGCAACTCAATCCATCCAAAAGAAAAAGAAATGCAAGAAAGCAAAGTGGCTGTCTGATGAGGCTTTAGAAGTAGCTGAGGAAAGAAGGGAAACGAAAAGCAAAGGAGAAAGGGGAAGATATATCCAACTGAATGCAGAGTTCCAGAGAATAGCAAGGAGAGACAAGAAGGCCTTCTTAAATGAACAATGCAAAGAAATCGAGGAAAACAATAGAATGGGAAAGACTAGAGATCTCTTCAAGAAAATCGGAGATCTCAAGGGAACATTTTGTGCAAAGATGGGCATGATAAAGGACAAAGAAGGCAGGGACCTAACAGAAGCAGATGAGATTAAGAAGAGGTGGAAAGAATACACAGAAGAACTATACAGGAAAGATCTGAATGTCCCTAATAGCCATGATAGTGCGGTCACTGAACTTGAGCCGGACATCCTAGAGAGTGAAGTCAAGTGAGCCTTAGGAAGCATTACTAATAACAAAACTAGCGGAGATGACAGTATTCCAGCCGAGCTATTTAAAATCCTAAAAGATGATGCTGTTAAAGTGCTGCACTCAATATGCCAACACATTTGGAACACTCAACAGTGGCCACAAGACTGGAAAAGGTCAGTTTACATTCCAATTCCAAAGAAGGGCAATGCCAAAGAGTGTTCAAACTACCATACAATTGCGCTCATTTCACATGCCAGCAAGGTTATACTCAAAATCCTACAAGATAGGCTTCAGTAGTATGTGAACCGAGAACTACCGGAACTACAAGCGGGGTTCCGAAGAGGCAGAGGAACTAGAGATCAAATCGCCAACATTCGCTGGATCATGGAGAAAGCAAGAGAATTCCAGAAAAACCTCTGTTTCTGCTTCATTGACTATGCTAAAGCCTTTGATTGTGTGGATCACAACAAACTGTGGCAAATACTTAAAGAGCTGGGAGTACCAGACCTTAGCTGTCTGCTGGGAATCCTGTACGAGGGTCAAGAAGCAACAGTAAGAACCGGACATGGAACAACCGATTGGTTCAAAATTGGGAAAGGAGTACAACAAGGCTGCATATTGTCGCCCTGCTTATTTAACTTATATGCAAAGTACATCATGAGAAACGCGGGGTTGGATGAATCCAGATCGGAATTAAGATTGCCAGGAGAATTATCAACAACCTCAGATACGCAGATGATACCCCCCTAATGGCAGAAAGCGAAGAGGATCTCAAGAGCCTCTTGTTGAGGGTGAAAGTGGAGAGTGCAAAAGCTGGTTTGAAACTCAACATTAAAAAAAACTAAGATCATGGCATGTGGCCCCATCACTTCCTGGCATATAGAAGGGGAAGAAATGGAAGCAGTGACAGATATTATTTTTTTGGTCTCCAAGATCACCACAGACGGTGACTGTAGCCATAATATTAAAAGACGCTTGCTCCTTGGGAGGAAAGCTATGGCAAACCTAGACAGCATAGTAAGAAGCAGAGACATCACCTTGCCGACAAAGGTCCGTATAATCAAAGCTATGGTTTTCCCAGTAGTAATGTATGGCTGTGAGAGCTGGACTGCAAGGAAGGCTGAGCGCCGAAGAATTGATGGTTTCGAACTGTGGTGCTGGAGAAGACTCTCACGACTTACCTTCCCTCCTGCCAGCCAGAGCCATTCGCCTCCTCCCTGTCCCTGCCGATTGCCTTTTAAAAAAAGTCTTAAAAAAAAAAAAGTGATCGGGAGGATGTGCCCATAGACTCATACACAAATAGTCATGAATCTTGCATATAAGTCTATGTGTCCATAGGCTTATACGCAAGATTCACTGCTCTATTTTGCGTATAAGTCTATGGGCACATCCTGCTGATTGCCTTTTTTCAAAAAAAAGACATTTACCTTAAACTAAGGCCTTTACAGCCACAAATGGCATTCCGGACGCCATTTGCAGCCACAGTCAATCTGGCCCACCAGCGATACGGCAATGGCGGCCATATCGCTGGCACTTCGGAGCTGGCCAGCAGGGAGGATCTGACCGGTGAGGTTTCCTTGTGGAGGCGGAGGTAAGTCTTCCGATCCTCCACAGATTCCGGGGGGCCGGATTCTTTTGAATCCGGCCTCACTGGGGTCCGTGGAGGATTTCTCCCCCATCCCTACATCTCACATCCCGTTTCAGGGCTTGTAAGCATGGATTGAACCATGGTGCAGTCCGAGCCCTGATCAGGGGGAGGGGGCGTTTTGGAGCCACTCGATCTAATGTCCCAGTGACTGTGGCATTCCACCCACCCACCAGGGTCTCGACTCCAGAGAATCCCCAAGCACGTTCAGGAATCCATTCAGATCCATAAGATGCCTGGGGTGGACTATTTTAATGGGTCCTCCACCCCTGCGGAGGGGTTGTGGAACCGAGAAGTCCGATGTCACCAGATAGTGATCTGACCATGACAATGGTGGATATACCCCCGACTTCCAGATCACTCCCTCCTTCTCCAGAAACAAATACAAGGTCTAGTGCATGACCAGCTACATGGGTGGGCCCAGTTAGAATATGGTGCAGCTCCCAGGAAGCCATAGTCTCCATGAAGTCCTGAGGTGCCCCTGTGAGGATGACCTCTGAATGTACATTGAAGTCCCCCAACACCAATAAGTTAGGGGACTGCACAAGCACATCAGAGACCACCTCAAGCATCTCGGCTAGGGAGTCAGTCATGCAGCAGAGTGGACAGTACACAAGCAGAATCCCCAGACTGCCCTTCGGGCCCAACCTCCAGTACATGCACTCAGCAGCCTTGGTCTCCCAGAGAGGGGGTCTGGTGAAGACCAAGGACTCCTGGTAGATAACAGACACTCCCCTTCCCGATCCCCAGCCCTCAGCTGCTGTGCATACGAAAATCCGGCTTGGCACATGGTCGCCAGAGTTGGAGCAGCAGCCTCAGCCAGCCAGGTCTCCGTAATACATGCCAATATAAGCTTGTACTCGTAAGCAACGTAGGGAAGTTATTACAACAACTATTTGGAAAAATCCAAGTATAATGAAACAGGCAGCACGATCCAATCAGTGGAGGTGCAAAGACCCAAAGGTGGAGGATGGCCTTATCCAAAGCCCTGCTGGGCTAGTGCTAGTGGGCAAAATGGAGGGAGTGGTGGTGTTTTTCTTTCTTCCTTTCTGTGGGTGGTGGGCTTGTTCCCATTGAAAGCAATGGGAGGGAAATGATGTATGCCAGCTCTAGGGCTGACATACATTTCTGTCCTTATCCCCCTGGTGCTCAGGTGGGCCTGGGGTTTGGCGAATCAGTGGCTGAAGGTACAGGAGAGGTCCAAGCAGAGCCAGAGTCCACAAACAGTCCAAGTCAGATCCGGAGTAACAAATCTCAAGCCGGGCAGTACAGATAAAAGTGGTTATGCAAAGAGAGTAGCTAAATCCAGGCCAAAGATGATTTTGTCTCAGGGACTACCCCGGCTGGGCAGTCCTGTGTCTGAAACCTTCTGGTGCTGGACTCTGCTGCTTGTTTGAAGCTTCATCACCACAACTGCACAGCATAGCTCTGCTGAGCCACCAGTATTGAGGTCTTCCAGTGAAGTCCCCTCAGATTGGAAGGCTTCCTCCTTCTGGCCTACTCAGTTCCATGATAATATCCCTCAGGAGTGACTCAAATAATATAAAGATTACAAAACATAAACTGGAGAAAAGGTAGTGTTTCTTCACATACCCTCATTTCATTTCGTTCCTCTTTTACAAATTAAGAGAGCAATCCTTTTGTCCTTGGGAGGGTGTGTAATGTGAGTAGGAACTAAAGTGATTTAGAAATAATTGCATGAGGGGTGCAGAATCAGTTCTGGGTGAGACCAGCAGGGAAAGGAAGCTAAGGAGTATCAAACTCCTTTCAGTTTTGTATATAGTTGGGTAGCAGCACACTGCTCAGTAAAGTTTGTTCTAGTTCAGTCTCTGTGGTTCGTTTTATAATCTTGCAAATACTATAGGGTGTCCCAGGGTTTAGGATATTTCAGAATTCCCTTTGTGCAGGTGAAAAAGGAGGTCCAGTGCTGGAGGCCGCCTTGTTGTGGCAGTGGAAATGTCCATCAGAATCGCTCCTCTGCTAGCAGTGCAGAAGGAGGACAGGAGAACGTCAGGGTGGATCAAGGGATACCTTGGTACCAAAGCCCTCTCATTCCTCTGACACACCTTGTGTCCTTGTGGATAGCTGCACAATTCTTTTCTTTCTCTTGATTTTTTCTTTATTGTACAAACTAAGAAACAAATTACAACCATAACTGAAGTATAACATTACACAGTTGGGATGTAACAACAACAACAACAATAAAAAATCTTGTCTAAAATACTATATGGATCTAATCCCTAAAATTAAAAATAAAAACACAATCTTTTAACCATCCACGTCAAGTGGTCTTATTGAACACTGCCACAGGGAAACTTGGGTAAGAGGAGGAGAAAAAAGAGGTAAGGATTGATTAAAATATGTGATGAATAGCATCCTGGCCCAATAATCGAAGACACTTTCAGGTAACAACACACCTTTATTTGATAAAGAGAAAACAACGCTGCAGCAAGAGGACTTCGCTCTCTGTGCAGTGAAATATAACTCCTCGCGTCGCTGCACACTAGACACCGCTAGCTTTTTATTCAGAAATTCATAGAATCATAGAATAGTAGGGTTGGAAGGGGCCTACAAGACCATCAAGTCCAGCCCCCTGCTCAATGCAGGAATCCAAGTCAGAGCATCCCTGACAGATGGCTGTCCAGCCTTGTCTTGAACGCCTCCAGTGTGGGAGAGCCCACTACCTCCCTAGGTCATTGGTTCCATTGTCATATTGCTCTAACAGTCAGGAAGTTTTTCCTGATGTTCAGCCAGAACCTGGCTTCCTGTAACTTGAGCCCATGATTCCGTGTCCTGCACTCTGGGATGATCGAGAAGAGATCCTGGCCTTCCTCTCTGTGACAACCTTTCAAGTACTTGAAGAGCGCTATCCTATCTCCCCTCAGTCTTCTCTTTTCAAGGCTGAACAGGCCCAGTTCTTTCAGTCTCTCCACATAGGGCTTCGGCTATTGGGTGGTATAGAAATGAAATAAATAAATAAATAAATAAATAGGGCTTTGTTTCCAGTCCCCTGATCATCTTTGTTGCCCTCCTCTGAACCCTCTCCAGTTTGTCTGCATCCTTCTTAAAATGTGGTGCCCAGAACTGGACACAGTACTCCAGATGAGGCCTAACTAGTGCTGAGTAGAAGGGATTGCCACCTGATCATGTGCAGAATGCTTGTTGACTAAAAAGGTAGCCTAGTTTAACCACAAGTTCTTAAACCGTTGGCTGGCCTGTCTGGAGAATGGTGACATACAGGCAGTTCCCTATTTGGCTTGTTCACATATACAAACTTTTTCTGGTTAGGCAAACTGCTTTTCAGAGCTTTGTAGCTCTTGAATTTTCGGACAGAGAGAGTGGGAGTGGTCATGTACACATTCGAAAATTCCACAGTGAAGATACCCAGGCCCAACCTTTGCTGGGCCTCAGTATGGCTTCACCCTGGTCTATTTCATTTGGCCATAACAAAGGGAACCATACCCCATCAAACTTGTCTGTACTAGACAAACCACACATGTCTTTGCTGTGTTGCATTACTTTCTCTGACAAGGCAATTTCCCACTCTCTCGCCATCCACTTTTTCACAGAAAGATTGTTAGCAATTTTCCAGAGCTGCAATTTCCATACGTGCTGTAACTAATAACAGAGTGACCAACTCCTTGTGGATTATAGGAACACCTAAGTGGTCAGTAAGGGACGAAAGAGCATGGGCTGAGACAGCAGTTGCCCTGTAAGGTCAGACATTTCCCCAAAGACAGCTTTCCAAAATGTTTTTACTGGCTTACTGGCCCACCACATATGCATAAAAGAACCTATTGTATTGCAACCTCTCCAGCAAAGTGATGAAACATAGTTATCAATATGGTATGATTTTAGAAGTGTCCAGTGCCATCTTAAAAGCACTTTAAGAGCTGCTTCTTGAATTCTGGCTGAAGCTGTTCTTAAAGGTGGTTGAGACCACGTTTGCAGCCATTTGTGTTCACCAGTTTTAATTTCTAAATCACCTTCTCCCTGGTAGCACTATTTTGACTTTTTAACAATCAACAAGCATTCACATCTCTAATATCTTTCTGTAAGTCCAGATCAGCAACACAACATCCTATTGTAGGCCTAATTCCTATGATCATTACCCTCATTGGGAGGTGGCTCAGAAAATAATATGGTTAAATGGAGTAGGATGTCATCACATCCACCCCCTGACTCAAGGCAAGGTTCTCCCCGTAGATCAGGGATGGGGAATGTATGTCCCTCCAGTTGTTGTTGGACTACAACACCCCTCACCCCTCACCATTGACTATGCTGGCTAGGGCTGGTGGGAATTGCAGTGCAACCACACCTGGAGGACCACATGTTCCCCACCACTGCCATAGATTACCCCCATATTGGACGGCATGCTCCTGGTGGTTCTACGTGGACCTATGGCCCAATTGGAGTCCACCAGGAGAAGAGCCTTCAGTGTGGTGGCCCCCTTTCTTTGGAACTCCCTGCCCTGGAGGTCAGGCAGGCACCAACACTGTGTTGTTTCTGGTGCCTCCTGAACACAGCACTCTTCCAGGAGACATTCCTTAACTGACCAGCTATGGTTTCTATTGGCATTCTGTTTTTAAAAAGCATACTTTTAGTATGGAGTTCTAATCTTTTATTTTCCGTTCACCACTCTGAAATCTGTTTTAGATATGGAGCAGTATACAATTATTGTACATAAACAAACAAATATCATTCTGGCCAGTATGCTGTAGGCAGAGAACAGGAGCAAACAAGATGCAGTGAAAGTGCTTGTAATCCAGGCCACATGAATTAAGCACATGAGCAGAAGCAGAGCTATAGGTGAATCACTGCTGGGTGGGGAAAGGCATTATGAGACAGAGCAGCATCACACATGATTTTGAAACATGCTTGGCCTGTTAGCATAACAATTTCAATTGCACAACACACACATTGCATTTCTAATCTAACCATGGTTAAGAGTTTGAGAGTGTGCTGTGCTCTTGATGCTCCTTCGTCGTCGTCCTCCTCTCTCCTATATGTATTTATTTATTTATTTATTACATTTCTATACTGCTCCATAGCCAAAGCTCCCTGAGCGGTTTACAAAGGTTAAACATTAAAACCTTATAGGTTGGTTTAGGGTGCAATCCTATGAAGATAGTCGGCAGCCTCCAAACCCGGAAGCTGCCGAGTCCAATGTAGGGTGGCTGGAGAGTGGAAGTGCCCTTCACCTTCACTTTCCTGCCACCCTGCATTTCTGCTAGATGGGTGATTTCTTCAGAGGAGGAGGGAAGGAGGCTGGGGCAGCCATAGGAAATGTCATATGGCTGATGCCCCTGTCTCCTCCCCTCTCCACCCCTGGGAACACCCTCTTTTCTCACCTCCGCACTCTGTTTCTGAGCGCAAAGACATTGCCACAATCAGGCTGGCTATGAGGGGGAGAGGGAGGGGTGGGAAGCCTGGTTTCTGGGCTCCTAGGTCAAAACCTTGTTTCTGACCTCAGAGCCCAGAAACCAAACAATCCTATGTCTCCCCCAGACACTGTCTAGGGGACATAGGATTGCTCCCTTAATTATGTTGTAGTTGTAATGTTCGGTCTGCACTGATACACTAACCATGGTTAATGCCACTAACCAAGCATGTCCTAACCAGAGTTTTAATCCAAGGTTTGAAAAGTTTACCTAGCAATAATCATGGTTGGAAGAGATGAATGCATGAAAGCAAGTCATGGAATGGGGAATTCGCTTGCCAGCAAACACACAGCGCTGTGCTTCCCATCTTGTAGCCGTGTTTAGAGTGAAGCTAAATCTACACTTGGCAAGTGTTGGTGGCAAGTTTGTCAGGTTTTTCAGTGTAAGGTATTGGGATAAGACAACTTTAGTTAGATAACATCCTTCTTACTGTAGCCCTTTCTTTATCCATTAAGGTTCTTGCCATCAACAGCTTCCACTCTGCACTGGGTGATCATGGCAGTCTAAGAAAGATCATTCAAAAGAGAAGCCGTCAGGTTGGAACTTTGCTGAATTCTTCAATAAGTAACATTTGTTTAAAAACCAGATTGAAATTATCTGCAAATGTCTTTTTATGTTGAATTTTTTTAGCATTGGCTTGTGTGTCTTGAGGTGGAATAGTGACTCAGTGGATATATGTTGATGAGCATGGATATTGCTAGGCGCTTAACAGATTTGGGGCCCAGGCCCATAGGACATCAATCTGCATAAAATTTAGATAGGGTAAGTCATATCTATACATGCACATTTAGAAATAATTACTAGGGTTTATTTAAATTTCGCAGAAGGCAAAGCCAGCCAATTAATTTCCCAGCCAAATCAAACCATATAAAATACATTCTTTAATTCAGTGGTGGGCAATTTCAGGAGGTCCAGGGGTCTTTTTTTGCTCCCTGGATTCCTCCATAGGACACCCACACACACAGGTTCCAAAAACGGGGGTGGGGAAGGTGTCCAGAGCTGTTATGAAATGTCGCAAGGGTCAAAATTAGCTTGCAACAAAGATAATTCTGAGTCTTTGGGTGCTCTTTAGCAGTTCTGGACTCCATTTTGTTTGCCCCCCCCCCCGGGTTTTAAACATTTTCTTTGATCCCCTTGAGTTTTTTGGGATAGCAGGAGCCGCATTGATGGGCTGCAAGGGCCAGGTGGCCTGTGGGTCACTTGTTGCTTTAATTAATTAATTTGCACCCCCACCCAGATCATCTTAAATCAGTAGTTCTTCAGTTACAATTAATTTGCAATGACTGTAAACGGGTGTCAAAAAATGCAGAAAGAAGTGTGGCTGGTAAGTTTTCTCATAAGCCCTTGCAAACGCCCCCCGACCCCTGCGATTAAGTTTAGATACAAAGCTTCCATTGGCACCAATGCAATGATTTTTTCTCAGCTTAACTGCTGGGTGGGGCGGGGTGGGTGGGTTAACCCTTACCTCCCCAATGTAATCCCCCTTGAAAATTGCTCCTTGCATGGCAATTAAACTGAGGAAAAACATTCCATTGGCATCAATGGACACTCAGAGCTGTGGGTAAAAGATTTAGGGCACTGGTAAACAGATTTGAGGCCAGGGTCCCACAGGCTCACACCTAGCAATGCCCCTGTTGGTGAGACTGAGCACCTCTTTGATCCTGAGCCCTTAAGCGTGTACACACTCTTCAATTGTGCCAGGCGAATGAGATGGCTATCACAGCGTTATAAGAGATGTGCATTGCGGCATTCACAGGATCTGAAGCCATTAGACAGTCTGCAACCTTTGCAGCATCGCACAAAAAGGAGATGGACTGTTGCCAATGTAAAACTTGAGGAGGAAGACAAAGGGCCATTCCCGAAACTCATCGGAAACGTAAAAGCAAAATGTAGCTTTTTAGCGAGCCCTAGAATTCTCTAGACTAGTACTTTGTGCATCTGGCTGTGATCTCCAAAGCCATTTAGCATCTGCTGAAGCAGACTCTAGCCCACAAAAGCTTGTTCCAAAATAAATGCATTAGTGAGTTGCAGAAGAACAACAACAGAGTATAGTGGCACCATACAGATTACTAAAGTGAAGAATGTTAGAGTTATTTGGAAATAAGCGTGTTTTGAATTATAGCCCCAAAGCCACTTTTTCTGTGCACATTACTTGGATGGCAGACCCTAATGATCAAGTTTAATGCAGGCTGAAGCTAGAACTGGGATGTCAAATCTGTGCATATTTACATTCTCCTTAGTTACATACTAGTGAATGGATGCAGCTTCGCACAGGTTGGTTGGAATAGCACTTAGTTTGGTAAGTGAAGCCTTCAAGTGAAGCCTTCAGAATTGGACACATCGTGTCCACCCCATCTTAGTAAAGCCACATCTGCTGGCACACCTAGGCAGTGCTCCTGCCATATTGCATCACTATAGACCCCCTGAGGGAGTGACCCCCTGAGGGAGCACCCCAAAGCAGTGGGGAGGAGGCAGCCATAGAACTCTGTTCCCCAGACTACTCCTCCTTGGCTTCAAATTGTTTCAGTTGACTTCTGGTTAGGGAAGTCTGCCACCTAGTGACCAAAGATGGTATGCAGACTTCAAACACACAGACACATTTAAATTAATTTAAATTAATTAATGCATTTTAAAAACCAAGTAACCCTGAGGTGCATGCCAAGTTTCAGATGACTAGGTTTCACGGTCTTGATGCTATGGTGGAGACAGACAGACAGACACACATCCTTTTTTATCATCATAGATGAATGTCATTGACAGTGTTTATTTATTTCCTGGGACAACATTTTTGTCCCCCTCCTCCAACTCTTTCTTGGCACTACCTTTTAAATATATCTTGGAACTGAATTTTTAACCTTCCTAGAAACTCAGAGCCATAAAGGACCGATAATATTATACACTACCCTGTTATCTATGTAATGAAGGGAAGGTTTAAAGTATTTTAATAATAATAAAAAATGTACTATATGTAAAGGGGCCAGCTCTGTGATATCTCAGTCTTGCCACCCCACCCATGTTGTATGTTCTTTTCAGTTTATTTTTAATTTGAGGGCCTCATTGAAATGACATAATGACACCAATTAAAATCAAGGAGGGAAGATGAAATGCTGCACAATCAAGAGAGGAGACTGTTGGAATGACCCCAACTTAGTGAAAACTCTCTTTTAGCAACACAATTGCTACTCTGTAATGAAACAGTTTTTAAGATGACTTGGTGTTAACCATTAAGTCCTGGAGTTTTAGACTTGAAAAGAAAAGGGTATATGTATCGGGTGTTTAAGATCACACAGGAGTTAACGTTGTCAAAACTGCAGCCTCCAGATACTTTCTCTATATAGTTCTACCATTCATAACAATGAGACAATTTTATATTTTACATGAGCTTGGAATCATTGTAAAATATAGGTAATTTATTTTTTAAAAAGTCAAACTCGGAGCATAGACTATGACTCAATTGTTTTTTTTTTTTTTTACCCCAATATCAGAATAATAAAACACTTTAAAAAGTGTAGAAGAGTTAATGAATGTTTCTATTAAAAGCTTGCTCTGGTGAAACAATTAGCCTTTGATCAACCATCTATCTTGTTTTGTAGCTCTTCAGTTATATATCACCTGATATATGTGTAAAATATTTAATCAGTGGAGAAGGTGTGGATAAATATCCAGAGGTCGGATTATTTTCTATTGCGGATGATGACAGTGGACGTATGTATGTGCACCATTCCATTGATCGAGAGAAAACTTCCTCTTTCGAGGTATTCATTTAAAGCAGAGAAAAGCATTTAAGTAATAGGTGCTTACTAACTGTTCTCCTAATCGTAAATATTTTATGTTATTTCATTCCATATCTCTTTTAGTATCTTTGAGTCACTAAAAGTCTTGGGCATGCCAAGTGGTGGTTGTATAGTAGCTTAGATTATTTACAGAGCAATCTGGAGTTCCCGGGGAGAACATTCTAGGAACCATAGGATATAGTGGATTCTCTTCTGAGGATGCCATGATTGGGGAGGGTGAAAGAGGTTGTTCCAGTGGGCAGGGAGAGGAGGAGACAGAGAAACATGGATCCGCCCCCAGGTGAGTGAGTGAGCTGGATGGGCATATTTCATTTCATTTCATTTCTATACTGCCCAATAGCTGAAGCTGTCTGGGCAGTTGACAAAAATTAAAAACCATTAAAAATACATTATACATAGTATAAAAATCAATTTACATACAAACATATAGACAGACAGACAGACAGACAGACAGGCAGACATATATCTAAACAATTCTTAAACCATCAATAAGAAAAATCCAGAACCTGATTGAAACCTCGTCATACGTTGCCCAATACCTGAGAGAAGAGGAAGGTCTTAACCTGGTGATGAAAAGATAACGATGTTGCTGTCAGGCAGGCCTAGTTGGGAGATTGTTCCATAATTGGGAGGCCACCACCAAGAAGGCCTTTTCCCTTGTTGCCACCTTCCAAGCCTCCCTTGGAGGAGGCACCTGGAGGAGGATCTTAGATAATGAATGTAGTGTATGGGTAGGTTCATGCTGGGCGAGGTGCACCATAAGGTGTTGTGGTCCCGAGCCATGTAAGATTTTATAGGTCAAAATCAGAACCTTGAATCAGGCTTGGAAACACAGGCAAGCCATGCAAGTGGGCCAGAATTGGTGTTATATGTCTAGACCTTCTTATCCCTGTTATGAATCTGACCACCACTTTTTGCACAAGCTGCAGCTTCTGAACCATGTTCAAAGGCAGCCCCATGTAGAGTGCATTGCAGTAATCTAACTTGGAGGTTACCAGAGCATAGACAACTGAAGCCAGGTTATTCCTGTCCAGATAGGGGGGTAGCTGGGTCACCAAATTGGTAGAAGGCACTCTGTGCCACTGAGGCCACCTGAGTCTCAAGTGACAAAGATGGCTCCAGGAGAACCCCCAAGCTATGACCCTGCTTCTTCAGGGGGAGTGCAACCCCATCCAGAAGAGGTTGAGCATCCTGCATCTAGTCAGTCTTCTAAGTCTTCTCAGGAATGAGTTTTAGTTTATTAACTCTCAAACAGTCCATTGCCATAGCCAGACACTGATTTAGCACATCCACAGCCTCACTTGATGAAGATGAAGAGGAGAAATAGAGCTGCATGTCATCAGCAACACACTCCAAACATCCAAATGACTGAACTCACCAGTTTGATGTAGATGTTGAATAGCATGGGGCGCAAAACTGCCCCCTGCAGAACTCCCTACTGGAGAATCCAAGGGGCCAAGGTATGTTCTGCAAGCACCACCTTCTGGAGCTGACCCTCCAAGTAGGACCAAAATCACTGCAATGCAGTACCCTCCACTCCCAACTCAGACAGTCATCCCAGAAGAATACCATGGTTGATGGTATCGAAAGCCACTGACAGATCAAGGAGAATCAACAAGGTTACACTCCCCCTGTCTCTCTCCCAACATAGGTCATCATACAGGGTGACCAAGGTTGTTTGTGTCCAGAACCCGGCCTGAACCCTGATTGAAATGGATACAGATAATTGGTCTCATCAAACCACATCTGGAGCTGGTTGACAGCTACCTGCTCAAGGGTCTTCCCCAGGAAAGGAACATTTGCCACTGGCCTAAAATTATTAAGGTTTTCTGGGTCTAGGGAGGATTTCTTTAGGAGTGATCTCACCACTGCTTCTTTCAGGCAGCTCCAGACCACTCCCTCTTGCAAGGAGGACACACCTCCCTGGCCCGGCTGGCTGTTTTCTCCCTGCCAGTTTTTATAAGCCAAAAGGGGCAAGGATCCAATATGGAAGTGGTTGCATGAACCTATCCAAGCACTGTGAAAATGTCCTTAAGCTATATCAACTGAACTCATCCAAGAAAACTGGACAAGGCAGTGCTTTGGATACTTCACCTGATTCACCTGCTGTAACACTGGAGTGTAAGTCCCAGTGGATGCAAGATATTTTATCCTGGAAGTGCCCAGCAAATATATTACAGCCTCAGACAGATCTATAGTGTCCTTAAGGCCAGGATGTAATAGGTAGGGATTTATGGCTTGTGTAAAATGTGTTCCGTCTGTGTTTTGCGGATTGTCAAGCACCTTTTGTTCCGTTGTCTGCTCAGACAGATTTGAATTTTTTTCCGATTGTGCAGAAAAATGCACAAATAATTTTGTAAGAGGGTTTGCAACAATTTACATAATTTACCTTAGTACCTAACATTTAACGTACTGCCCGCCATTCTATTCAACTTTTCCCCACGTATATTTATCAGCAGAAACTGCATGTTTTCTAGGGATGTCAGAGAATTCCGCCATGGATCTCGGTGAGGCCGAATGCCAGTGCATTCGGCCCCCCGAAATCTGTGGTGGAACGAAGCCCCGCCCCCGTGAAAGTCACGTGAAATGGGACACTTACCCGGTGCCATTCGCGCTGCTCTGTGAATGGCGTCCGCGTCCACGGCCGCCATTCCCTTTATCACTATAGCCGTGATAGGCTACGTAAATACTTACGCAGCCTATCACGGCTAATGCAGGGATGCCATTTGCGTCCCTGAGGAAGCCGTGATAGGCTGCGTAAGTATTTACGTAGCCTATCACGGCAAAAAAAAGGGAACGCTAATGGCGGTGGCTACGGCGGCCGCCATTTGCGTTCCCTTTTTTTTTTCCGTGATAGCCTACATAAATATTTACGTAGGCTATTACAGCAAAAGAGAGGGGCACAAATGGCGTAGTGGCTGCCATTTGCATTCCCTCCCCCCCGTAATAGGCTACGTAAATATTTACGTAACCTATCACGGCAAAATACAGGGACGCCATTTGCATCCCTGCAGGCTGCCCAGTGGCCGGATGTCTGGCTGCTGGCAGCCCCGGCTGGCAGCTCCGTGGAATGTCCGCAGAGTGGAGCTGGCCGGAGAGAATTTCAGGAGGAAGGACAGAGCACCTCCCTCCCACACGGTGAATGTCACCCTTCGGAAAGGTAAGTGACTTTCGTACATCCCTAGTATTTTCCTATGAATAAATATGCATATATTTCAAGAAAGTAAAAAAAAAAAAGATCCAAAAGTCCATGGACTCCTCGTGTCCTGAGGGGGACACTCATGTCTCTGCAGCAGATTCTGCAGGTCAGATTCTTAGAAGTCTGAGCTTATTTTAGTCCATCTCAAATTAGTCTATTAATAGGTGTCAGGGTGGAAACTGAACCCATAGAGCCCCAGAGCAGTTCTGATTCTGAGGAAGAACAGCAATCTGTGGAATAGGAGCTCGCTCATTTCTGACAAGCACAGCAGCTAGGGATGTCAGAGAATTTCGCCACGAATCTCAGGGAGGCCGAATGCCAGCGCATTCGGCCCCCCAAAATCGGTGGCGAAACGGTCTGCCCCCCCGCCCCCCCCCCCGGGATGGGACTTACCTTGGGCGAATCTTCCTGGCGGCGGCGGCTCCGGCGGCGGTTCGGCAGCAGCGGCGGTGGAGGCGGCCGGTCTTCTGACTGGCTGCCACCGCCTCCATTTCCAGTAAAACAAAAACAACAACAAAAAAATGTGATAGGCTACATAAAGATTTACGTAGCCTATCACGGCTAGATTTTAAAAAAATACCGTGATAGGCTACGTAAATGTTTACGTAGCCTATCACGGCTGATTTAAAAGAAAAAACAAACAAATGCGCGTACGCAAATGGCGGCGCCCATGGGCGCCGCCATTTGCGTTCCTTATTTTGACGTGTCTTAGTCTATGTAAACATTTATGTAGACTAAGACGGCGAAAATAAGGGGAACACAAATAGCGTAGCGTCTATGCTATTTGCGTTCCCCTTATTTTCGCTGTCTTAGTCTACATAAATGTTTACATAGACTAAGATGTGTCAAAATAAGGAACGCAAATGGCGGTGCACATGGGCGCCGCCATTTATGTACGTGCATTTTTTAAAAAAAATCAGCCGTGATAGGCTACGTAAACATTTACGTAGCCTATCACGGCTGACTGCAGGGACGCAAACGGTGGGGGCTATGGCCGCCGCCATTTGCAGACCCGGCCAGCCAGGATTTGGGGGGGGGAGGGATGGAGCGCCTCCCCCCCGGCCAGAATTTCGGGGGGGAGGGACGGAGCGCCTCCCCCCGGCCAGAATTTCAGGGGGAGGGATGGAGCACCTCCCCCCCACCTCGAATCAATTTTGTAAAAAGGTAAGTCACTTTCGTACATCCCTGAGTCAGCAGCTGGCAGAGATTCCTCCTGCCAGCATTCCTGGGAGAGATAGTGACCCTGGCAGTGAGAGAGCACTGGAGGGGGGCTTGCTGGATGCTCGGTGCAGATGCAGGGAGTGGCGACAGATGGAGGGCACAGAAAGGAGGCGCTCTGCTCGTTTGGTGCTAAAACAATGGTCGTGTCCCAAGGACCCAAGGGTAAGAGGGAGGATCTCTCCATAGCCCATATGTTCAGAGTCTTCCTGCTGTTGTCCTTCAAACAGGGACCAACTGCCTTACCTGGAGCTTAGGCTACTCTGCTATCTATCCCCAGTGTTCCATGCTTATTCGCTAGTGATTAGTATCTGTAAGAGTCATAAAGTAATAAAGGAATAAAGCCTTGGAAAGAATCTTCATTGTCTGTGTCCTGAGTTGGCTATTGGAGGGGACTGCAAGAGGCAGCTAGGGTGCTCCTGACAATAGGCCACGGATGACCCTAAAAAGCTCCGTTGGGCAGCAGATAGAGGATTCAATAGTGGCAGCAATATGTTCTTTCTTTGTTGCCCTCGCTGCCCCTGAATATACATGACCATAGGCACAGACCAGTTTTTGATTGCGTCCACTAGGAGTTTTTCTCCATCTGCACTTAAGCCGTGTTCTATTTTGCTCTCAGCTCTGGAGTATACCATGGAGCAGTACAAGTTCTATTCTGGAGAGGGCACTCAGGAGCAATCATGTCAAGCACCCAGGTCATTTCTGCATTCTACAGATCAACCATGGTTTCGACAGGAAAACCAGCCATATCAGCTGGAAACCTCCCCAGAACCCTCTGGAAACCCTCTGGATCCATTAGTCTCTGGGGACTGACCATCTTAATAGGTTCCCCCACCCTTGCAGAGGGAAAAAGCTGCTGTAAGTCTATACCTCAGCAGGTGATGATCTGACCATGACAAAGGGACTGATTCAAAGTCCCCCACCTTCAGACCACCATCTCCATGTCCAGTTGAGAAAACCGTCTACCCCACTACGTATGTTTGGCGGATAACATGTTGGGACAGTCCCATGGTTGTCATGGAGACAATTAAAAACTGAGCTGCCCCTGCCAAAGTGCTCTCAGCGTGAATGTTGACACCCCCCAGAACCAACAGTCTGGGGGACCCTAACAGCACACCCAAGACCACTTCTGTCGGGTCAGATAGGGAGACTGTTGAACAGCAAGGTGGGCAATACGCCAACAGAATCCCCTATTTGTCCTGGTGGCCCAACACAAGGCACAGTCACTCCAGACCAGACGGACAGGGAGCTGGAAGGGGGGGATGGAATTCCTATAGACCACAGTGACCCCACCCTATCCCCGGCCCTCAGGTCTACCCTGATGCTGGACCAAGTACCCCGGTGGGCACACTCGGGGGGACTAACTCCTCCCTGCTCACCCACCCAGGTCTTGGTTATACATGCCAGATCGGCTGCCTCGTCCACTATTAAGTCATGAATGAGGGAGGTCATATTTTGAACCAATCCAGCTCAGAGGCCCATCTAGCTCTAAACAGCAAAACAGAGGAGCCAGAGGTTGTGAAAGCCTCTGCTGCTCCTGCTGCTCTGCCTGTCTCTGGCCAGCAGAGCATAGGACAGATGGAGGGTTCTACAGAACTAAAGGAAGGAAGGAAGGAGCCTTGGAAAGAAGGAGTGAGACAGGTAGGGCGCAAAACATAGTCACCAGTCCTCTGGGAGAGGCCGTGGGGCGGGGAGGCAATCCGTCCCTCCCCCCGGAATCCTCCCTGGCCGGCTCTGCTCCGTGGCGAGTCCGCGGAGCCGCCAGCTGGGGCCGCCCGCAGCCGGACTTCTGTCTGCTGCTGGGCTGCAGCCGCAAATGGCATCTGGTGTAGGGGACTTAATTATGTAAATATTTAAGTAGCCTATCACAGCAAAGAGCGGGGACGGAAATGACGTAGCGGACACCATTTGTGTCCCTGCTGTTTTTGTGATTGGCTATGTAAATATTTACATAGCCAATCACAGCAAAAGGCAGGGACGCAAATGGCGTCCACAACACCAGACGCCATTTTGTTCCGCAGCCTGGCAGCAGATGGCTGGAGAACAAAGATGATGACCCGGACCAGCCGCAGCCAGGTAGGGTCCATCCCGGGGGGATTTTGGGGGGTGGCAGGGGGTAGTCCGTTCCACCACGGACTCTGGGGGGCCAGATTCTAAAGAATCTGGCCTCACTGGAGTCCGTGGTGGATTTCTCCACCATCCTAGAGACAGGTGGAGAGAGGGAAAGAAAGAGCCACAAAGAGAAAGAGAGAGAGAGAAGCTAGAATGAGACATGCACACAGGATTCACATTCATGAACACACACCCACACCCACACACACACACAAATAAGGGGATGCGCCCAACGTTTTTGTGGTTGGCCCCCACTCCACTACAGTAGCTGATTTGTGGTGGTGCCCAGGATACTTTTTCAGAATTCCTAACGTGTCCACAGGCCCAGAATGGTTGGGGATCCCTGCTATACATGCCTACTTGGTCCCATTGTGTTCCACGGGGTTTGCTCCGAGGTAAGTGGGAACAGGATTGCAGCCTTAAACTGTGTGTATTCATGGGGATAGGCTTTGTAGTAGTCTGAATCGCAGACCACATGCTTTCTATGCGCAAGGTCCAAAGTTCAATTCACAACATTTCCAAGTAAAAGGAACTTGAATAGCTGATCTGGGAAAGATGCTTGAGATGCTGGAGAGATCTGTCAGGGTAGAAAATACTGTACTAGATGGATGAGTGGCCTGACTTAATCTAGGGCAGCTTCTTATCTTCATATCTGTGGTATGTGTTTTTTTAATACAGGTTTCACCAAACACATATGAAGAATGCATGGGCAAAATGGTTGCATATACTAAAGTGGTCACATAGAATTGGATTAATTAGTAAACCACCTGGAGAGCTTTGGGTGTTGAGTGGTATAGAATTGTAATAAATAACTAAACTGACTCATTCATTAATTAATTCATTCATTCATTATATTTCTATACCCAATAGCCAAAGATCTCTGGGTGTTTCACAAAACAAAACTTAAAACCATAAAATGCAAACACATAATAAAAACATAATGTAAAAACTTTAAAACAGAATAAAACTGAAGTAAACCCCAGGCAAAACCCAGCAGCAGTATAAAAATAGAGTTTTAAAACCTGAAATACTAATAAGATTTTTTTTTTAAAGTCTTCACCAGACACTGAAAAGACTGCAATGTAGGCATCAGGTTAGCATCGCTGGAGAGGGCATTCCACAACCAGGGTGACAGGACTGAAAAGGCCTCCTCCTTAGTAGCCACCCTCCTCACCTCATTTGGCAGAGGCACTTAGAGAAGTCTGGGCAGGTATATTGGGGAGGAGACACTTCTTCAGGTAACTTGACTCTACGACATTTAGGACACAGTCCAATGTTACAGATGGCCGTAAGCCTCTGAACTCGGAAGTTTATGGCCATCGAAAGCAAAGCGGGAGGAGTGGCGGAGGCAATCGTAACCTCTGAACTCTCCCCACTCTGTATTTTAGCTAGACAGGCATTTTCACCCATCTAGCTGAGGTGTTGGGGAGGGGGAGGGAAAGAGACTGGAGAAGGCTGGTGATAGCTTATATCCCCACTTCCTCAGTCCCCTCACCTCCCCCCCCTGCCCATGGGAACGTTCCCTTCTGTCCTCTCTGAGGCAGCCGGTGCAGTTCTGTCTATACTGGCTGTGAGCGGGAGGGGACAGGGTATGCGGATTCCTGGATCCAAGGTCGGAGCGCTGTCTCTGACCTCGGATCCAGGAATCCATAGTATCTTATGCCTCTCCAGACTCTGTTTCGGGGCATAGAATTGCACTCCCCGGGATTTGAGGATTAATGCCAGTACTTTGACTATTGGGCTGTGACAAATATTCACCCCAGATGTCTTACATCGTAGTTTAAACATCTAGCAGCATTCCTGCACCAACCTGCATAATAAGCTACCTTGCAAATATTTATCCAAAAGGAAGATTCTTGGTCTTCTACATATCTTTTGTAAGTGTATAACATTTATAAAGATACAAATGATATATTAAAGTGTATTATCATATGAAGTTTGAATGAGACTGAGGCATTCTAACAAAGGCATTCAGGCTGTAGCTTTTCATTGACCTCTGAGTGTGCTATGGGAAAAGACAAAATTTTCCCATCTGAACTCAGGAAAGCGAACAGGTGCATCAGATAAGAAGTTAAGGAAAAGGATGTCTGCTAACAACAACAACACAAATTCTGGAGCAGATGATAAAGCAATCCATCTGTAAGTACCTTGAAAACAATGCAGTGATTACTCGAAGCCAATATGGATTTGTCAAGAACAAATGCTGCCAGCTGAATCTGATCTCATTTTTTGATCAAGTAACCTCCCTTGTGGACCGTGGGAATGCTGTGGACATAATATACCTTGACATCAGCAGAGCTTTCGATAAAGTGCCCCTTGATATCCTGATGAGCAAACTAGCTCAAAGTGGGCTAGATGAAACAACGATCCGGTGGATAGACAGTTGGCTACAGAATCGGACTCAAAGAGTGCTTATCAATGGGACCTTCTCAAGCTGGGGAGAGGTAACGAGTGGGGTACCGCAGGGCTCAGTCCTGGGCCCATTGCTCTTCAATATTTTTATTAATGACTTGGAGGAGGAGGTGCAGGGAATGCTGATCACATTTGCAGAGGACACAAAATTGGGCAGGATAGCAAATACTTTGGAAGACAGAAACAAAATTCAAAGTGATCTTGATAGACTGGAGCGCTGGGCAGAAAACAACAGAATGAAATTTAATAGGGATAAATGCAAGTTCTTCACCTAGGAAAAAGAAACCAAATGCAGTTACGAGATGGGGGATACGTGGCTCAACAACACTACAAGTGAGAAGGATCTTGGAATTGGTGTCGATCACAAGCGGAATATGAGCCAACCATGTGATGTGGCTGCAAAAAAGGCAAATGCTCTTTTGGGCTGCATTAATAGAAGCATAGCTTCCAAATCCTGGGAAGTACTAGTTCCCCTCTACTCAGCACTGGTTAGGCCTCATCTGGAGTACTGTGTCCAGTTCTGGGCACCACACTTTAAGAAGGATGCAGACAAACTGGAGAGGGTTCAGAGGAGAGCAACAAAGATGATCAGGGGACTGGAAACAAAGCCCTATGTGGAGAGATTGAAAGAACTAGGCATGTTTAGCCTTGAGAAGAGAAGACTGAGGGGAGATAGGATAGCGCTCTTCAAGTACTGGAAAGTTTGTCACAGAGAGGAAGGCCAGGATCTCTTCTCGATCATCCCAGAATGCAGGACACGGAATAATGTGCTCAAGTTACAGGAAGACAGATTCTGGCTGATTGTGAGAGCAATACGACAATGGAACCAATTACCTAGGGTGGGCTTTCCCACACTGGAGGCATTCAAGACAAGGCTGGACAGCCATCTGCCAGGAAGACTGTGACTTGGATTCCTGCACTGAGCAGGGGGTTGGACTCGATGGCCTTGTAGGCCCCTTCCAACCCTACTATGTTATGATTCTATGGTATTGCGCTCTATACCAGAGCACATTCCAATTAATCCAAAAACAAACAACACAATAATATAAACAAAGTCAATAATTACACATTAAATAAACTACTAATCAAAATTTTAACTACTTAAAACCAATCATTTAAAACAACAAACCAATTTGTAACCCCTTTACAAACTGATTGTTCCTCACTCCATACACCAATGAATAATAATGATACAAATTTATATTGTATTATTATTATTCATTGTATTACTATTATTATTATTATTATTATTAAAGTATGTATACAATACTTGTGAAAAGGGAGAGAGTGGAGGACAGAAAGGCCTGGCGTGCTATGGTCCATGGGGTCACGAAGAGTCGGACACGACTTAACAACTGAACAACCATGTACAATACTTACGTGTAGTATTGTGCAGATGTTCTGCTTATGACTCAAATGAGTGAAAGGTGACATGAAATATTGAAAGAAGTAGAAACTGAAAATAGCAAAATAGTATATTTATGGAAGAGAAGCTGGTGGTATCCAGTTTGGGGAACGTAGGGAAATCCATTGCTCAGCAGAGCTGACAAGAATACAAAGTAAATATATTACTCCCCAAATCATAGCTGGGAACTTCAGAAAAAATAATAACTAATTGTTAAAGAAATTCCATTCTGCAGAAAGTTATGTAAGCAAGCAGCACAAAAAGAAATCATATAAACATGAGAAGCAAAACATAAAAACTTGACACAGCATCTGTCCTTATGGAAGGACATTGGGTAAGATCTTGAAAAATGCATGCTCCTGAAACTAAATTTAGAAAGCTTTTTGAAATGTGTTTTTGAAATGTGTTTTGCTTATTAAAACAACTTTGTATTTTTATATATGCTCTTAAATCAATGCTCATATCTTATTTGGAAAAATGAAAAAACTGCTTAAGCTTTTTAACAACTTTATATGATTTAAATAATTTCAGGCTGGCTTTGAAATTGAAGTCGTGTTGTGTACATGATACCTATCCTATTTGGAAGCCTATTTAGAGGCTTCCAAAACTAAATCAATGAGGCGTAGAAGCAATAAATATTAAATATAGAGCAAATGGAACATTTGGGTAGTGGATTGTATAAAGTGGTAGCTTATCCCTTGATTACTATTCTTAAGCGTTATGAAATATGTAAAAAGGCACTTCATTTGCTTTTAATGGCTGAAATTTTCATGTGGTGGACAACTTCTACTATTTTTAAAGTGGTGCTTATTTGCAAAGTTACATCTACTCAAATCTATTGCTTTTACTGTTTATGACTCATAGGAGGCAAAATAAACTTGCTAGAAGATACCCAACATAAGAGTGCACTAAACCAAAAAGTTCAGAAACTCAATCTTTTGTTTTGTTTAGGGAGAGATCCTATGGCCACTAGTCAGTGGCTTGACGGCCATAGGATATGTGGTTTTCTTGGAATCGACCCACGCTCCGAGGTCAGTTCCCAGAGAACCAACCTTCCCCCCTTCTGCGCTGCCTTGCAGGCAGTGCAGAACAGCCCCACACTCCACGCTCGGAAGAGGTGCACAGAGCAGCCAAAATGGGACATTCTGGGGGTGTTCTGGTGTGGGGAAGGTGGAAATGCCAGTACAACACATCCTATGTGTCATCTGGCAGCGTCGTCCCCTGCTTTGCCTCCTCCCCCGCTGTGCCATCGGCTGTCTAGCTGCAAATGCAGAGTAGGAGAAGCGCGGAGGGAACGATCCCCTCCATGCTTCTCCTGCCCTGCATTGGATAGGTGGTCGCCTCCGAGTTCGGAGGCGGCTGCCTATCCCCATAGGATTGCGCTCTAAGTGTCACATAAGTTTATAAATGAGGCGATAATTGCTCTGTGTTACCAGTCTCTAACTAGCTTTCCTTGGTTGACTGTCTTCTGTTCAGATAGATTTTGATGTACAAAATAAGAAGACTGGGGAAATAGCGGATCGATCCCAGTGTTAAAATTAAGGATATAAATGATAATGCACCTGAGTTTTCCAAGAAAGAATTTAACATCAGTGTGAAAGAAAATCACAACAGAGGTGGGTATCCTTGAGATTGTGGGTAGTATCATATAGGAAGTATTGTTTCTGTCCATTACTGTCTCCTGTATGATTGATTTATTCTTTCAACTCCTAGGGTTGGTTCATGTGTAGGGATGGCGGAGAATTTCTCCACGAATCTCCGGGAGGCTGAATGCCAATGCATTCGACCCCCCGAAATTGGTGGTGAAATTCTCCGCCGCCCCCCCCGTTCCCCCCCGGGATGGGACTTACCTCATGCGAATGTCCCTCTCGGCGGCAGGTCCCGGCGGCGTTTCGGTGGCGTTTTGGCGGGGGCAGCGGTGGCGGCCGGTCTTCTGACCGGCTGCTGCCGCCGCCATTGCAAAGTAAAAAAGGAAAAGAAAAAAAAAACCACACCCATGATAGGCTACGTAACAATTTACGTAACCTATCACGGCTACATGATAGATTTCCAAACTCAGCTGTGATAGGCTACGTAAATCGTCATCTAGTCTATCACGGGTGACTTTGGGAAAAAAAAAAAGCGCGTACGCAAATGGCGGCGCCCATTATAGCGTTCCCTTATTTTCGCCGTAGTCTATGTAAATCTTTACATAGACTAGACGTGCCAAACTAAGGAACGCAAATGGCGGTGCCCCATGGGTGCCGCCATTTGCGTACGCGCTTTTTTTTTTTCCAAAGTCACCCGTGATAGGCTACGTGACGATTTACATAGCCTATCACGGCTGACTTTGGAAATCTAGCCGTGATAGGCTATGTAAATCATTACGTAGCCTATCATGGGTGTTTTTTTTTTCTTTACTATTTTTTCGTGGCCGGGTAGACAGGGCGCTCCTCCCCGGCCTGAATTTCAGCAGCAAGGGATGGGGCGCCTCCCCCCCCGGCCTGAATTTTGGCCGGGCGAGGCGGGGCGCCTCCCCCCCCTTGCCTGAACTTCGGGGGGAGAACTGAAGCGCCTCCCCCCCACCACGAAGCAAGCTGCGGGACCAGGTAAGTCCCTTTCGTCCATCCCTATTCATGTGGCAGCTCCTGATTGCAGGGCCAAAGCGTAATTTTTGGGGACTGGTATAAATGTATAGCACACAGATGCTACAATCTCATCTCATCCCATCATAACTCATGAAAGGAAGGTTTCTATTTTAAATTTTAAATTACATTTCCTACATTAATTAAAATACCCTGTGGCCTGTGCTGGGATTTTTGTTACCACTCCCAAAACATACACAGCCTATTTAGGGGGTATTTTTGTTTTACATAACATCTAATCTGAAGAGGAGTATGGATTGTTTTTTTCAATAGGCTCCTAATTGTACAATACCATAAAGAATGTTTCCGTAATGATTCTCAGCTCACATATTGGCGTATGAACCATCAAGTGATGAGAAATCAAGTTGTGTACATGGATGTGTGAACTAGCCTTTTAATCTTAGGCCCAGATCTGCAAATACCTGTTAGGGAGGGTGTTATTTATTTATTTATTTATTTATTTTATTTGTAACACTTATATACCACTAATTTTTTTTAATATTTACAATATTCACAATGAATATTCAAATGACATTAAAATGAAATATTAAAAAACGCAACATTAAAAACACTTCCAATTACAATCAAAGCAATATAGCAACAGTAGGGATGTACGAAAGTCACTTACCTTTTCGACAGTGTGATTCGTGGTGCGGGGGGAGGCACTCCACAACTCCCTCCGAAATCCTAACGTGGCCAGCTCCACTCCGCGGCAACTCTGCGGAGCCGCTGGCCGGGTGCATTCGCAGGCACCATATGGAGCCTGCGGACGCAAATGGCGGCAGCTACAGTGGCCGCCATTTGCATTCCTGTTTTTTGGCCATGATAGGCTATGTATATATTTCCGTAGCCTATCATGGCAAAAAAAGGGAATGCAAATGGCGGTGGCTACGGCGGCCACCATTTGCGTTCCCTTTTTTTGCCATGATAGGCTACAGAAATATTTACATATCTTATCATGGCCTCCTCAGGGATGCAAATGGTGTCCCTGCATTAGCCGTGATAGGCCATGTAAGTATTTATGTAGCCTATCACAGCAAAAATAGGGAAGCGAATGGCAGCCGCAGACGTGGCCGCCATTCACAAAGCAGCACGAACGGCACCAGGCAAGTGTCCCACTTCACGTGCCTTTCGCAGGGTGGTGGGGTGGGGGCTTCGTTCCGCCACAGATTTTGGGGGTCCAAATGCACTGGAATTCGGCCTCACCGAGATCCATGGTGGAATTCTCTGACATCCCTAAGCAACAGTAAGATGGAGCAGAATGATTAATTTAATTATAGCCCAGGGAAAGCCTGGGTGAACAAGTGTGTTTTCAGCAGGCATTGAAAAGATGCCACATTTTCTGTCTCCTGAACTGCATGAAGGATGGCTTTCCAGAGGCTGGGTGCCACTACCGAGAAAGCCCGCCATTGAGGTATGGCGTGGCGACATTCCATTAGTTTTGGAATGCCCAGCAATGCCTCCTTTGGTGAGCTTAAGGTGTTGCAGAACTCAGAGTCAGAGAGACCACGGAGTGAAGGAAAAAGAGTTTCTTTATTTAACGCGCGGGCTTAAGGCTGGAATCATTTCCAAAGAGCCAGAAGCCCCGATTTACATCAGCACATTGTTTTTATAGATATTGTGACACATAGGAAATGGCTCCTCCTCTCCCTCCTGTGTGGGGTTGCAGTCCTCAACATTTCTTCTCCTAGCACCATTGTTTATAATACAAGAAATGGGTTATAGGGTAGCCATGATAAGCAGAGAACAGCGGAGAACATGATATACATATCACTATGACCTTAGCCTTTGTTGACAAGATAAGAAATTCTTGTGTCTCGTCAGCTTACAAACATATATTTCAGAGAGCAAGAGCTCAGCAAGAACATGAAGCATGAGACTGCATGAGGCTACTTAGTCTGACCCCCGATATGGCTGCTACAAAGGGTCGCCTGGGTATGTATAAGGGAAGGCGGTCTGCTTAAACAATGCAAACTGAAGTAGTTGGCCTGCTCTAAGCAATTAGACATATTGGCTTGGATCCAAAGGTGTTTGTCTGCTGGTGGGAAGCCTCTCATGCTTCACAGAACAGCTCCTAACCTAAGGAGGTTGATTATTGAATTGTAATATTGCCAATGTTATAGGTATAGTTTTTAAAGTAGAATGGGATCTGAAGCCCGTGTGTATTGGAGTTTAAATTTAACCCTTTAAAAAATAAAAAGAAAAAAATTATTTTTTTCTCCCCCCCCTTCTTCTCCTTTTCGTTGTTGTTGTGTCCTCCTAAGAATATTGTATTGTTAGGAAATTGTAGTTATTGATCAGTTTGTTGGTATTGTTTATTTCATTTATAAAGACAAAAATAAATAAAAAGTATTTTCAAAACAAAACAAAACAAAACAACAAAAGCGTGGAGAATCTGACTTAAGGAAAACAGTCAGACTTAACGTAGCCTGGGAAAAACTGTTTTTTTCTGTGAAAATCTCTGGGATGGCTGTGGGATGACCACCACATCATGTGCCCTGAACTACCTCCAAACACAGCCAACCTGCAGGAAATTGCTCTTGAAGACCCCCCTCCCCAGACATTCAGCGGTGTTTCTATGGGTATCCAGGAATATGGTGCAGAAAACTCTGCAGGAGGGAAAAAATGGACCATTTTTGTGCATCCTCATTGCCATACCGTTCTGGTCTAATGCCTAATAGTTTATTGCCTCTGGTTTGATAATGCTTTAACGGTGGAATCCTATACATGTCTACTCAAAAGTGAGCCCCATTGAGTTCAGTGAGGCTTACTCCTAGGTAAGTGGGCATAAGATTGCAGCCTAAGTGACAAAACTCATTCCTCATACAGTGAGATTGTGAGGAGGCAATCTTTCCTGGTAAACTGGGACTGGGAAATATAGCAGAGATACATGCAACTCACTCTACACATACACCAAGAATGGTACATAACATTGTTGAGCACTTGCTATAAATAATTCACTTTTTGCAATTGTAGGTGAACCAGTTTTCAGTGTCATGGCCTTTGACAAGGATGAAAAAGGCACTGCGAATTCTCAAGTGGAATATTACTGGGTTTCAGAGATACCTCATCAAAATCAACCTGTCTTCAGAGTTCATCCTTCCAGTGGCTTGATATACATCACAGGATGCTCAGATTATGAGGTGCAGTACTTGTAAATAAATTCTATATTGATGTCTATGTGAGATCTGTGTTTTGGTATGCAGTAACAGTATAATATCATCAGGCTCTTGCCGATTCTTCCTTCAGTCTTTCCCCGTGGTATGTCAGTATCTAAACTTAATTCACTGCCCCCAACTTGGTTCAGTGCTCTAGTGTTTGTGCTACACCAAGTGTGACAACCATGATTCAGCCTAAGGGCTTTATTCAGAGAAGCGCTTGGGAAAAGCAAAAACACAAGCAGCGTATCTACTGAGAAATAAGCAAGACAAACCTCTGCGTGTCTACTCAGAAGTAAGGAGGGTTGAATAACTTGCTCATTACCGCTTTTAAATATCCCAAATATCAAGCCTCTGTATATCTACTCAGAAGTAAGCATTAACATCATGTCTTCTCACAAGTAAACAGAACATAGATCAGAAGGAAACCAAAATGGCTCAGAGGGGGAGTGTGACATTCCTTTCTCCAGATTATTCTCCCTCCTGTTTCCATCCTCTTGAAACTGAAAAATAACCCTAGGACATCAGCTTTAGGCAGTTGTCCTCACTGAATCCCAAAGCTCCAGACCTTTTACCTTTTGTCAAGGAGAAATCCACTAGGTTAACTGGTTTCCTTTAACCAATATAGGAGTAGTAACAGGAAAACAGATTTTTCTAATTTGATAGTGTTAACAAATCAAGCTGATATGGGGAATTATATGAATAATAAAACAAATAATATTGTATTATTTACCAGAAAGTTTATAATGGTTATTATTTAATCTTCTTATGTGTAATTATAATTCTATCTTATATCTTATGTCCTTACCTACCTATCCACCCCTTCTAAACCAATCACCCAACCTAATCTCACTAGATGTACATTAACTGGATCCCTAAACCCTATCTGACTGTTAAACTGTCAAGTCTCTCTTTATAAATCCCCTTAGAAGTCCACCCACTCACATGCCCCACCCACCTTTCCCTCACACAGCAACACTCCATTACCTCTAACTTACCTGGTGTGAAGGTTTGAGGCCTACAGAGGCAAGGAAAAGAAAAAAAGGCCAGTCCTAGAGGCCTAGGGTTTTTTGTTGGGGGAGGGGGAGTTAACCCTGAGAGGAGTAGTCTCATTTCTCTGGATAAGTTTCAGTTTCAGTTTCATTTCCCCAGTTAAGTTTCATTTCTTCAGGTTTGATACAGTACTTTCGGTTTGAGGGAGGAGGGTATAAAAAGAGAGAGTCAGAAAGACCAGAGAAGTGAGAGCAGGAAGAAGCAGCCTGGATAAGTCTTAAGTACAGCTAGGGTATAAGAACTTGCATTTTGCAACTTTTATTTTCTCTTAATGCCTTTTGTATCACTCAGCTCTATTGTGTAAATACCATTAGTTGTGATTTGCTTGCTTTAATTTACCAGTAAACTGTTGTGGTTAAAACCTGTGTCTAGAGTGTCAATCACCCCATGCCTGCAGCCTAAACCTCACATTATTGGAAAGGGGAAATTTAAAATGGATCCTTAAGGAGTTGCTCAGGGGGTCCAGGTCATAAGGGGAACCCTGACACCTGGATAACATTCTACAGCTCAAACACAAACATTTACATTTGTTGTTGTTGTTCAGTAGTTCAGTCGTGTCTGCCTCTTCGTGACCCCATGGACCATAGCATGCCAGGCCTTCCTGTCCTGCGCTCTCTCCCGGAGTGTGCTCAGGTTCCATGTTCAAAATCCTACAAGCTAGGCTTCAGCAGTATGTGAACCGAGAACTCCCAGAAGTACAAGCTGGGTTTCGAAGAGGCAGGGGAACTAGAGATCAAATCGCCAACATTCGCTGGATCATGGATGTGGACAAAGTGCTTGGCCAAGTCCAATCGAACACTTGTGTGCTTGACCCTTGCCCTTCATGGCTTATTAAATCAAACAAGGATGTCTGGCTGGGTCCAGGAGGTTGTAAATTCCTCCTTGAGAGAGGGAGTGCTGCCTGCCGCTTTAAAAGAGGCGGTAATTAGACCACTCCTGAAAAAGCCTAACCTGGACCCAGAGGATGTTAATAATTATAGGCCAGTGGCCAACATCCCCTTCCTGGGCAAGGTGCTTGAGCAGGTGGTTGTAGGATAGCTCCAGGCACTGTTGAATGAAACAGATTATCTAGATCCATTTCAATCGGGCTTCAGGCCTGGTTTTGGAATGGAAACTGCCTTGGTCGCCCTGTGGGATGACCTCTGCCGGGAGAGGGACAGGGGGAGTGCGACCCTGTTGTTTCTTCTGGACCTCTTAGTGGCTTTCGATACCATCGACCATGGTATCCTTCTGGATAGGTTGTCTGGGTTGGGAGTTGGAGGCACTGCACTACAGTGGTTCCGCTCCTATTTGGATGGCCGATTCCAGAAGGTGGTGCTGGGGGATTATTGCTCTGCGCCATGGCAATTGTGCCATGGGGTTCCACAGGGCTCTATTTTATCCCCAGTGCTGTTTAACATCTACATGAAACCGCTGGGGGAGCTTATCCGGAGCTGTGGGCTGAGGTGCCATCAATATGCGGATGACACCCAGCTCTACCTCTCTTTCTCATCAAAACCAGGTGAGGCAGTGGCTGTTCTGAATCAGGGTCCTGGACACGGTAATGGACTGGATGAGGGCCAATAAACTGAAACTCAATCCAGACAAGATGGAGGTACTGTTAGTGGGGGGTTCGTCTGCCCGGCTAGGTGATATTCAACCTGTTCTGGAGGGGGTTGCACTCCCCCTAAAGGATCACGTGTGTAGTTTGGGGGTGCTCTTGGATCCAGAACTGTCACTTGAGGCACAGGTGAACTCAGTGGCACAGAGCACTTTTGATCAGCTTAGGCTGGTATACCAACTACGCCCTTATCTGGACAGAGATAGCCTAGCTACAGTGATCCATGCTGTATAACTTCTCGTCTGGATTACTGCAATGAGTTATATGTGGGGCTGCCCTTGAAAACGGTCCGGAAACTTCAGCTGGTCCAAAATAGGGCAGCAAGATTGTTAACAGGGACTGGCCTGCAAGCTCATATTACGCCAGTACTTTTTCAGCTGCACTGGCTGCCAGTCCATTTCTGGGCCCGATTCAAAGTGCTGGTATTAACATTCAAAGCCCTTAACAGCTTGGGGCCAGGTTACCTGAAGGATCGCCTCCTCCCACATGTGCCTGCCCGGACCTTAAGATCATCATCAGTGGCCCTTCTCCGTGAGCCCCTGCCAAAGGAAGTGACAGGGGCTTCCCTGCTTCATTTTGTACACCAAGGCCATGCTTGCCTGTTATCTCGGTGATTTCTTAACTTCCTACTTTAGCATTCCAATCCCCTATGATGAAGAGCACTTTTTTTGGTGTTAGTTCTAGAAGGTGTTGTAGGTCTTCATAGAACCGATCAACCTCAGCTTCTTCGGCATCAGTGGTTGGGGCATAGACTTGAATTACTGTGATGTTGATGGTTTGCCTTGGATTCGTACTGAGATCATTCTGTTGTTTTTGAGATTGTACCCCAGTACTGCTTTTCCCACCCTTTTATTGACTATGAGTGCTACTCCATTTCTTCTAAGGGATTCTTGCCCACAGTAGTAGATATAATGGTCACCTGAATGAAATTCGCCCATGCTTGTCCATTTTAGTTCGCTGATTCCCAAGATGTTGATGTTCAATCTTGCCATCTCATGTTTGACCACCTCCAGCTTACCAGGTTCCTAAACAATATTGTTCTTTACAGCATCGAACTTTCTTTTCACCACCAGACTCATCCACAGCTGAGTGTCCTTTCGGCTTTGGCCTAGCCGCTTCACTCTTTCTGGTGCTACTTGGAAATTCCCTCTGCTCTTCCCCAGTAGTATATTGGACACCTTCCGACCTGAGGGGCTCATCTTCCGGCGTCATCTCTTTTAGCCTTGTGATACGTTCCATGGGGTTTTCTTGGCAAGAATACTGGAGTGGGTTGCCATTTCCTTCTCCAGTGGACTACATTTTGTCAGAACTCTCCTCCATGACCTGTCCATCTTGGGTGGCCCTGCACGGCATAGCTTATGGCTTCACTGAGTTACGCAAGCCCCTTCGCCACAACAAGGCAGTGATCCATGAAGGGGAAACATTTACATTACCATGTATATATTATAGGGGGGCTTTTACCATGCATATTGTATATTATAGGGAGGCTTTTTCAGTGCTTAGCAGAGGAAAGTATTTATTTCTGATCACCTGCTGATCAGACACAAGAGCTTTTCCCTTCATGCAGAGGGGCCAGGGAACTGCTTGGTTGGATGGGTGCCCCCCCCTTGGACCTTATCAGGTCCACAGCCTAGAGGTTCTCCAGCCCTGCTCTACCAATTATTTGACAACAGCCTAACCCTTGCAAAAATATTCCTTGTTAAGGTAAGGGAACGTGGATAGAATGTCGCACTTGGACGAAGGAAAACTGGCTCAGCCTGGCCCATCTTGGGCTGTCTCCCTGGTCTAGGGATGTTGGAGAATTCCGCCACAGACTCCAGTGAGGGTGGATTCTAAAGAAGCCCAGAGTCCATGGCAGAATGAGGCGACCCCCCCGCCACCCCCCAGAATCCCCCCAGGATGGAGCCTACCTGGTGGCGGCTCCGGCGGCGGCTCCGGCGGCGGCTCCGGCGGCGGCTCCGGCGGCGGCTCCGGCGGCGGCTCCGGCGGCGGCTCCGGCAGCGGCTCCGGCGGCAGCGGCTCCAGGTCATCTTCCGGCCGCTGCTGGGCTGTGGCCGCAAATGGCGGCTGCTATTTGCGTCCCTGCCAAGCTGTGATAGGCTACGTAAGTATCTATGTAGCCTATGACGGCAAAAGGCAGGGGCGCAAATGGCGGCCGCTACGCTATTTGCATCCCCATTTTTTGCTGTCATAGGCTATGTAGATATTTACGTAGCCTATCACGACTTGGCAGGGACACAAATGGCAGCTGCTACAGCGGCCGCCATTTGCGGCTGGCGCAGCCCAGCAGCGGATGGAAGTCCGGCTGCGGGCAGCCCTGGCCGGAGGCTCCATGGAGTCGCCGCAGAGCAGAGCCAGCCGGGCAGGATTCTGGGGGAGGGATGGATTGCCTCCCCCCCCACCGTGGATGCCCATCAGCGGAGCAAGGTAAGGGATTCATACATTCCTACCCTGGTCTACTTGACAAGGTTGCTGTGAGAATAAAATAAGGAGCAGGAACCAGGTCTGCCACATGGGGCTTCTTGGAGGACAAGTGGTTATAAATGCCATATTTATACAAAATGAAGTGCCTATATATCCACATAATACAGTAAAATCACTTTCATTTGCCTGATTAAATAGTCCTCAAATTTATCTTTAACTGTGGCCGCAAATGAGACCAGAGAGCAGGCGTGGGTGGCGGCCACAGGTACAGCCACAACACATGCTCAATAAAAATCAGTGACACAAATAGGTACCTTAATAGCAGAATGAAAAGCTCCTGGTGGCTACATGACAACATTGAAGCTACACTTGAGAAAACCCAGGTTCTAATATATGCAGACTGATCATGAGCAGGTATCATACATGTTCCAAATACATCTTTCCTGTCTGGAAAATTTGCATTGTTTTTGGAGTTACAGAATTCAGAATGCATAAAATGAAATAATGTTTTAATATTTTGATGTTTTTAAGACTATGAGAGCTTTCCAACTACTGATTGGGGCTAGAGACCATGGACATCCACAACTGTCATAACAACAACAATTAATATTGCCATAGAAGATTCTAACAACAACCTGCCCAAATTTACCCAGGAAAATGTAAGGATGAGGTGCTTGGGGAGAGAATTTGCTCTGAGAGTTTACCCTGGGCCCAATTGTGAAGTGTCTGTCGTATGGCAGGTGAACCTTTTTCAGCCCAGAGCAAAATTCCAACTTGGGAAGGGTCTCATGGGGGGAACATTCCAGTAGTGGGCCAGAGGAGAGAGCTGTGCCAGAGGAGAGAGCTGTGGGCCATGTGGCTTGCTTTGTACCCCTGCTGCTTTCAGATGCAGTAGAGGAAGCTATCCCATCCCCAGTACTGAAGTAAGATTCATCTGCTAGTCCAGTTGGCTTTCATACATGGAATAGAAGGGGGCACCATCTTGTTCTTTGCCTCAGGCAGCAAAATGGCTTGGTCTGGCCCTAAGGGTTGCTGGCCATGCCAAATCCTAGTCCTGATCTCCAAACGCTGTTTGGAGACAAGAACTGGGGAAAGTGGGGTGGGGGTAGGGGCTTGTCCAAGAGCTGGCAGGCCAGTTGGGGAACCTCACACAGGCTGTAGTTGGCACATGGGCCAGAGATTCCATATCCCTGTCATATGAGAACCTCTTTAGGGGATGGTTTTCCATCCATGGTGACCCAGCCACAGGTCCAGTACTTTTAAGTCAAAATGAAAGGAAGAGGATCAAGTGGGGAGAAGGTGAATCAATATTGAGGGCCCTGGTGGAACCGAAGAAGTGAGGCAGGACTGATGGCAGGGGATTTCTTAAGTAATTTCTTTCTTTCTTGTGGTAATAAGTGGCTGACAATAAGTGAAAATAATAAAACAATAAAGTTATTTTGCATAAATTTTGCATGGAGTTAGATTTGTAGTGATGATGCCTGGATTGTTCTTTCTGGAGCTTATTTTCTACATGATGTGCTATGCAATGAACCAAAATCCCATCATGTTTGACTGGGGAATGGGAAATGAAAGTTCTAATCCTTTCTTGCCCCCATTCAGCACTGTCACCAAATCCACTTTCAAAGCAGAGAAGGTGGCCTCATTCCACCTGTTGTGACCATCTTCTGTAAGGTCATTGATCAATTAATTGGCCAAGTATCCATCTTTATGATATGAAGATTTATACAGAGGGAGGGCCTCTTGATTTCCCACCTTCCCAAATCTGGTATCTGTTGGTGGGTGCCAAGTCATCCACTGCCAACAGCAAAATTGCAGCATTTTCCTTGTGTAGAAGAACATGTGACAACCACTTAATTATGGAATTGTATGTCCGCCACTCATTTATATAAAAGTAAGTAAGAGTGTGCACCTGGGACCACCATGGAGATGGTGGCTACACCTGCTTCTTTCTCCTGATGGTTCCAGACATTTGGAATCTCTGCTGCCACTGCCTGCATAGCATCATCCTTGAGACTGTATCTTGGTCACACTGCAGTGTGACAGAAAAGTGGGGAGGGAGTGCTGGGAACTTCCTTTGATGCAACTAGATGTCTGTTCTATGTCTTCCAAGTATCACCTGGATGCCACAGAAGGCAAAAGGGAAAATGGAATCCTACGCCTCAGCGTGGAAGATAAAGATTCTCCCAACACGTCCGCTTGGAGAGCCAAGTATAAGATAGTGAGTGGAAATAAAGGAGACAATTTCGTCATTGCAACGGATCCTAATACCAATGAAGGGGTTTTAAGCATTGTAAAGGTAATGCAGATTGGCAAAACCATAGATGAGATTTGAGGAGTCATTCCATGGTTTAGCTCAGCCTTCCCCACCCTGTTGGACTACAGCTTCCACCATCCCCAACCAGCACAGATGATGGGAGTTGTAATCGAGCACATCTGAAGGGCACCAGGTTGTGGGAGGCTGATGTAGCCAGTCAGAATTTACTAATGGCTGATTCTGTTGTTGATTGGCTTTTTCAGCCTTTGGTCTATGGTGGCACCTCTGGGAAGAGACTTGCAATTTCTGTGGAGAATGAAGAGCCCTTCTTCTTATGTGAAAGCGGTGTGGTGCAGAGCGCTCCTCCTGTGGCCTACTCCAAGACATCTGTGAACATTAATGTCATTGACAGAAACGATGCCCCTCAGTTTAATCCTCCTATCCTTGTTCTTTGGCTAGAGGAAGGAGTGAAGCTTGGTACCAGGATTGTACAATATACTGCCAGGGATCCAGACACAGCGCCACACACCATCAGGTGAGTAGTTTTGGCTGGTAATGGTCAAATGAACACCCTTGATTATTATGAGGTCTTCTGAGGAACCCTGCATAGGACTCCACACCAGGAAGAGGTTCACTCCATGGGTAAATCACAAAGAAGAGAAACAGGTTCTCAGGATGCAATAAAATAAAATAAAATTATTGTACAAAGCCCAAAGTGTTTTGGCCTTTTTCTGATTTTTAGACCTTCTTCAGGGGGCTGTCACATTAATGGTAATAAAAATTACAAATAGGACAACACACATAATTAAAACATTACTAAAATACAAATTTCCACAGGGGCTTATGCATGTTTATTCTTATAAAAACCATATAAAACCTGCTTATCTACTCAGAATAATGTATAAGTTGATACTTACTAGAGGAAAAAGAATGCAGATTTTTTTCAGCAAAAGACTGTCTCCTGTGTCAATCTACTGGTGCCTGGAAAAGATGTTTCTCAAATCTTATACTCATTTGTCCATTATTTTTCTAGCTCTGCCAGGTGTTTCCATGTTCATGTAATCCAGCCAAGGTCTCAAAACTGAACTGTACTGTGTTAGCTAGGGAGTGCGTGTGTAAAACACCCACAGGTCATAAGAGTGGTAAAAAATCAAGGTCTTCATTTAAACCACATGGGGAGAGTGTGTTCAGTCTCAAAATCCACTCAGCTTCTCCCCTCAGCAGATAGTTTTCTTCCTTAATGTCAAGGTTATCCAGTGCCCAAAATTTTAGATCTGGGAGAATGCTGTTGTTCTGCGAAATGGCTTCCAAGTGGGGCACCTGGTCTTTGTTCTTAATGTTACTCAGGTGTTCCCCAGTCTGTCCAATTAAGGGTCTTACTGTTTTTCCCACATAAAGCTTAGTGCATCTACACTGGACAGCATAAAGTACAAAGGCACTACTGTAGGTAGTGAAATGCTTCACATTGTGTATCTCTTGGTTGGAGGGGTTTTCAAATTCTAAAATTTTGGAGGTGTACTTGCAGTAGCTGCAGTGTCCACATGGGTGATGGCCCCTAGACATGGAAGCACCTGGCAATAGGGATGTTGGAGAAATCTGCTGCAGATTCAAATGAGGCCGGATTCTTTGGAATCCAGCCTCCGGAATCCACAGCGGATCGGCCCCACTTACCTCCATTCCAGGAGGATTCCACGTGGAATGGCTCCGGCTGCTTGCTCCTGGACCCGTCCTGTTCGCCTCTGCGCCGATCGCCTTAAAAAAAAAAAAGGTGATCGGCAGGATGTGCGCATAGACTTATATGCAAAATAGAGCTGTGAATCTTGCGTATAAGTCTATGTGTCCATAGACTTGTATGCAAGATTCACGGCTCTAGTTTGCTTATAAGTCTATGGGCACATCCTGCCGATCACCATTTGTTTTTTTAAATGGCAATCGGCGCGGAGGAGAACGGGACGGGTCCAGCAGATAAGCTAATCTGCCCAGGAAGTTCTTGTTCGAACTGTTGGCAACTTCTCTAACTTCCATTTTGGCTCCTCTGTTGGTATTTGTAATTGTGTGGAGTAGCTGTTTCCTTTGTAGCCTGAGAGTCTCCTAGGATTTGCATTTGTAAAGAACCTGGTTGTTAACTAATAAAGCAGTGAGCCTGAAGCCTGGTATCTCAGAGTGTTTTGATTGTGAAGGGAGAGGATGAAGGAATGTGACAACGTTTTCATCCCTGGTATTTACCCATATTATGAATTGTTGTAGCTCCTCCCTGCTCCCTTTCCAAATGGTAAATATTATCATCAATATACCTCAGCCATATCAATGGTTTTGTTGTATGTTGTTGTATACGCCCTGGCAAATTAAGGGGGTTGCCATGAGCTGCTCTATGGCCCCAGGAGTGGCCAGCGTATATATGGCAGAATATGAAAAAACTTTTTTCAACTGAGGGCCAATATACAACAAAACCTTTGATATGGCTGAGGTATATTGATGATATATTTACCATTTGGAGAGGGGGCAGGGAGCAGCTTCAACAATTCATAATGTGGGTAAATACCAGGGATGAAAACATCAGATATGATGTTCATTCTAACACCCTGGAAGTTCACTTTTTAGATCTCGAAGTGAGAAAGGAGGGGGAACAACTTGCCACCAATTTATAGAAAGCGGGGGGTGGGGGATGGCCAGGTGTGCATGAGAATGGCCGCATAAACCAGAGGCTCCTGCTCACTAAAAACAGCTTGCAGCAGTGAGTAAAACATCTTTTATGACCTGCAATATATTATTTTACTACTGCATAAGAGATGAGCCACTGGCCAGCCAGCCGTGAAAGATCTCTCCCCCCCCCCTTATTTTCTGTCTAAAAGTCACTTTGACATGGAAACACCCGATAGAGCTAGAAGAAAATGGACAAAAGAGTATAAGACTCGAGAAACATCTTTTCCAGTCACCAGTAGATTGACACAGGAGCCAATCTTTTGCTGCAAAAATTCTGCAGATGTTTTTCTATAGAAAGTATGAATTGTTTGGTAATTTTTATTACCAAATCAGTACCAAATCAGAAAAAGGCTGAAATGTATTGGGCTTCCTACAATAAAAAAAACACATGTTTTTGCATCCTGAGAACCTGTTTCTCTTCTTTGTGATTTACCTTGGATGCTCACCTCCTGTTTTCTTACTCCATGAGTAACCAGAATATGGCTTCTTTTCCTGCAGTAGAGGAGGCTGTCCTTGGATGGGTTGCTCGTCCCACTCACTCTAATAGGTAGGAATATGCAAATTAGGCTTGAAGTACATTCTGTAGTGGATCAAGAATCCTAATCAAGAATCCATTGCTCAGACAGCAGTGCCAGACTCTTACCTTTAGTTTAAAACACTGAAACAAATTGTACATAAATAACACAATTCCCTTTTCACAACATTCTTCAAACCAAATTCATGCGTGCCTGATCCTTTATCAGCCAGATAAATCAGTGGAGTAGAGTAACCCTGCCTCTGCCTACCTTAGGCTTATCAGGTTAATCTTGGGCAGAAGATAAGGCCAATGTTGAAGTTTCCTAAAAAAATGAAGCTGTGAATTGTAATGGAAACACTATTTTCTAGTTTCGAATCCCCTCCCCTAATCCTTGACATGGCAGAACCAAATTCCTGTAGTTACACAGTACTAAGGTGAATGTGCTCTTCACCTGCTCAGAGACATTCATCTGTTCTTCGTATGTTTCAGAGGTGACATCTAGCACTGAAAACCAATGCAGGGTTGGAGTTCCGGCACGAATTAAACTCTGGGTAAGACAGGGTAATATGGGAAAGCCAGACTAAACTGGAAATTGATCCCAGAGGCTGCCAGTGGCATAGATTCAACTTGAGGCTGGTGATACAGAAACTCATTGGACATCATAGAGAGATGTCCAGTTTCTATCAGGTAGGGATGTCAGAGAATTTCTCCACGAATCTCCAGGAGGCCTAATGCCAATGCATTTGGCCCCCCGAAATTGGTGGAGAAACAGTCTGCCCCCCGCCCCCCCCGGGATGGGACTTACCTTTGGCGAATGTCCCTCGCAGCGGCGGCAGCTCCCGGCGGTGGTTCAGCGGCGGCGGCGGTGGCCGGTCTTCTGACCGGCTGCTGGCACCACCATTTCCAAGTAAAAAACCCCAAACAAACAACAAACGTGATAGGCTACGTAAAGATTTATGTAGCCTATCATGGCTAGATTTTCAAAAAACACCGTGATAGGCTATGTAAATGTTTACGTAGCCTATCACGGCTGACTTTGAAAAGAAAAAAAAACAAGCGCGTACGCAAATGGCGGCGCACATGGGCGCCGCCAGTTGTGTTCCTTATTTTGGCACGGGTAGTCTACGTAAATATTTACGTAGACTATGGTGAAAATAAGGGCAATGCTATTTGCCGTGATAGGCTATGTAAACATTTACGTAGCCTATCATGCCTGACTGCAGGCCAGGGACGCAAACGGTGGCGGCTACGGCCGCCGCCATTTGCGTCCCAGCAGGACAACAGGATTCGCGGCCAGAGAGACGGGGTGCTCCCCCCCCAGCCAGAATTTTGGCGGGGAGGGATGGGGCACCTCCCCCCCAGCCAGAATTTCGGCGGGGAGGGACGGGGCAAGCTTCGGGATCAGGTAAGTGACTTTTGTCCATCCCTACTATCAGGTGCTTTGTGGTTGCTTTATGGGCCAGTTTGACAGCAAGCTCCACTTGCTTTCTCTTTCCATGGCTATTTTATCTCTATGACATTTAGTTTCCAGTATTGTTGAGGGTTGGTAAACAAACCATATCTGCTATACTTAGCTGTTTAGGATGTTTTAAGTTAACACTAATTTTTAAAACATTTCATTTGTTCATTAAGATACAGAGTAGCTTCTGACCCGGGTGGCTGGGTGACTGTTGATAAAAACTCTGGAAATGTGACCACTTTGAAAACACTTGATAGAGAATCTCCCTATATGGGTGCTGATGTCTACACTATTGTAATGCATGCCATTGATAATGGTAAGTACCTTGTCAAGCAGCAAAGAATGAGAATCCCCTGCTTGCCTGTCTCTGGGCACTAGGGATGTCAGAGAATTTCACCACGAATCTCAGGGAGGCCGAATGCCAGCGCATTCAGCCCCCCAAAATTGGTGGCGAAACGGTCTGCCCCCCCCCCCCGGGATGGGACTTACCTTGTGCGAATGTCCCTGGCGGTGGCGGCTCTGGCGGCGGTTCGGCGGCGGCGGCTGCGGCGGCGGCCAGTCTTCCAACCGGCTGCCGCTGCTGCCATTTCCAAGTAAAAAAACCCCAAAACAACGTGATAGCCTACGTAAAGATTTACGTAGCCTAGTACGGCTAGATTTTTTAAAAAACACCGTGATAGGCTACGTAAATGTTTACTTAGCCTATCACGGCTGAGTGAAAAAGCAAAAACAAAAAACACTGTGCGTACGCAAATGGCGACGCCCATGGGCGCCGCCATTTGCGTACGCACATTTCCCCCCCCACACTCAGCCGTGATAGGCTACGTAAACATTTACGTAGCCTATCACAGCTGACTGCAGGGACGCAAACGGCGGCGGCTACAGCCACCGCCATTTGCGTCCCGGCCAGCCAGGATTCGCGGCGGGAGGGATGGGGTGCTCCCCCCCTGCCAGAATTTCAGGGGGGAGGGACGGGGCACCTCTCCCCTGGCCAGAATTTCAGGGGGAGGGACGGAACGCCTCCCCCCCCACGAATCAAGTTTTGGGTTTGTTAGAAAAAGAGACTCCGTAACTGTTGGCGTCTCAAGTTACATAAAAGCCCGAGTGGCGAAAAATGTAGGCAGAGCAAAAAGAAAATCATACTGACGTGCTCATGACTAACAGTTTGGTAAGCTGATACTAACTGTTTATTGGCTATTGACTTGGTGAGCCGATGTACTAACTGTTTCATTGGTTACTAGTAAGAACAATAGAAGCAATATGGTATAAAAGGCTTTTGCACACGTGTCTCGAGGTCCAGACTGCTCTGCACCCGTTTTGCAAAACGTTTCAATAAAATAGTGTTGGATCCACTGCTGCCTGCCTGGCATCCTTTCCTTCTAAACCGAAAGCAAGGACTATTTTTATCTAACAATTTGGTGCCGTGACTCGGATCCTGCTTCAGGGCGCGTCCCCTTTGCGCTGAGCCGAGGGGCCACGGAGGAGAAGTGGCCACAGGCGGTTGTTTACACTGCCTTCTCCTCACGATGGCGGCGGCCGAGGCGCTCGGGGACCAACGCCAGAGGAAGAGGGAGACGTGATCACTCCTTTTAGGCACCGGCAGTGGATCAATAAGCAGCTGGACGCAGCTGCGGGCGGGACAGAAGAGGCTTTTGGGGTAAGTGAAACAGCTTACATTAGGGGATAAACGCGGGACGGTGGTGTGTTTGTGCTTGTGTGAGACGCCTACGGGCGAAGCGAGTGGGGAGCCCTGATCTGCATTTCCTTACCTCGGAGACGGGCTAGGTCAGAGGAGGGCGAAGCGCAAGAATTGCTGACTGAAATTCCCACCGTCATGGGCGGGTCCCAATCTAAGTCTGCGAAGAAGTCCCATACGCCCTTGGAGTGTTGTTTGCGCAATTGGTCACGTTTTAAGCAAGATTATAGAACTAAGATGACAAAGGATCGTCTTGTCTTTTTTTTGCACTCGGGAATGGCCAGTATTAGAACCCAAATGGCCACCTGAGGGGTCTTTTGACCCAACCTTGGTATCTGATGTGCGAACTACAGTAGCACAGAGGGGAAGTTGGGACCGGTTCCCTTATATTGATTCGTGGGCAACTTGTGCACCCCTCGGCGGCAGGCCCGCCCCATGGGTAATTAAATGTATGTCCTTGGCCCTCCCTGTGATAACTAAGAAAAAATTGAACTTCCCTATTAGAGAGGTCCCCGACCCTACCGCCCAATATCCTCAACGGACGTTGTTTGTTTATGTCCCATTCACGACATCTGACTTGTAAAATTGGAAACAATTTAACCCCTCCTTTGAGGAGGACCCCAGTCCATTGTTGTCCTTAATAGAAAATGTGAGGCTCACACACAATCCTACCTGAGACGACACACAGATGTTATTAAACACTTGTTTCCTTAGTCAGAAACCGATTATTCTTGCCGGCGCGCGCCAAGCTTAGGGAGGAGCTCCCCCTTGTGACCGAAGATCAGATAGCAGCAGTGTTGCCTTTAAGACAGCCTGATCAGAGACTAGCCACCGCTGCACAAAGGCAGAGGCATGCCGTATTTTTGGCTCATTTTAGCAGGCATGAGACAAGCTGCGCAGAGGGCCCCCAATTTGCAAAAAGTTCTGACTTTAAAACAAGACAAAAACGAGCCTCCTGCTGTGTTCCTCCGAAAGCTAAGGGAAGCCTTCACCAAATATACTGACATTGACTTGAATGATCCAAATAATTTAAGGATCCTCACGACTCAGTTCGTGGGAAATAGCTGCCAAGACATCAGAAAAAAGTTGCAAAAAGTTGAAAGAGGCTTGGCAGCTGACCTAGGAGTTTTAGTTGAAGTAGCTCAAAAGGTTTATGAGAGGCGAGAAAAAGAAAAAGAAGGAAAAGAAAAAGAAAAAGACAAGAAGCAGGCCAAGCTCCTTGCTGCGGTTCTTAAACCTGACAAAGAGGGAGCTAGAAAGGGGAGGAAAGGGGGAAGGAAAGGATCTCCCCTGGGGAAAGATCAATGTGCCTTTTGTAAGAAAATGGGACACTAGAAGCGTGACTGTGAGGCTTTGAAGCAGAAAGAGAGAGGGGAAAATACGGGAGGAGCGCAGAAAGTTCTGTATGAACAGGAAAAAGATTAAGACAGACCGGGGCCCGGCCCCCTCTTAGCCATCTCTGAGGCAAGACGGGACCCCATGGTCAAAATAAAGGTTGGGGGCCGCTCCTACAAAGCCCTTGTAGACACAGGGGCCGCCCCGTCCGTCCTCCCCCTCAGTGAGCCCCCAACGGGAGGTGGGGGGGTTCACCACCATAATGGGGGTCGAGGGAAGGGCAACCCAAGTGCCCCTCTCTCGTCCCCTGTTCACCAAGGTTGGAAAAACACACCTAGAACATGCATTTGTCTGTACCCCCTCCTGTCTGGTGGCATTGCTAGGGAGGGACTCATTGACTAAACTCCAAATTGAGATTGCTTTTACTCCTGACGGAAGGATGGAGATACGGCTCCCTAAACAGCAGAGTAGTAACTACCAAATGGCCCTTTTAAAGGTTGCAGAAAAATCCACCGCAGAGGCCACTGAAGACTAGAGCCTAATAGAAAACAGAGTCAACCATCTAGGGGGGTTATAAAGTGTCAAAAGAAAAAGTACAGTTGGCCCAACCAACTGTAAAATTCCTAGGCCACCACTTAACTAAAGGGACTCGGAGCCTAGGGCAAGAAAGAGTCGAAGTCATCCGTGACACTCCTGTCCCTAAGTCCCCCCACGAATTGAAGGCCTACCTGGGGTTGACCGGATTCTGCCGACTATGGATAGCAAACTATGGGGAAACAGCGCAGCCGCTGTATGAGGCGCTGCAGAAAGAATAAATAAGTCTTTCCTCAGTCTTAAAGCTGCTCTTGTGTCACCACCCGCACTGGCCATACCAAATCCCAGCCGGCCATTTAGACTTTATGTGCATGAAAATAAGGGCATAGCTTGAAGAGTGCTTTGCCAGCGAAAAAGGCCCTCTTAGAGACCAGTGGGATATTATTCCAAAGTCCTAGATGTCGTAGCATGAAGATGGCCAAGTTGCCTAAGAGCAGTAGCGGCAGCAGCTCTGATCTGTACCAAAGCCGAGAGAATGACAATGGGAGGACCCATTGAAAAGACGCTTGCTCCTTGGGAGGAAAGCTATGGCAAACCTAGACAGCATAGTAAGAAGCAGAGACATCACCTTGCCGACAAAGGTCCGTCTAATCAAAGCTGTGGTTTTCCCAGTAGCAACGTATGGCTGTGAGAGCTGGACTATAAGGAAGGCTGAGCGCCGAAGAATTGATGCTTTCGAACTGTGGTGCTGGAGAAGACTCTTACGAGTCCCCTGGACTGCAAGGAGGTCAAATCAGTCAATCCTAAAGGAAATCAACCCTGACTGCTCATTGGAAGGACAGATACTGAAGCTGAAGCTCAAATATTTTGGCCACCTAATGCAAAGAGAAAACTCCCTGGAAAAGACCCTGATGCTGGGAAAGACTGAAGGCAAAAGGAGAAGGGGACGACAGAGGATGAGATGGCTAGATAGCATCACCGATGCAGTGAACATGAACTTGAGCACGCTCCGGGAGAGAGCGCAGGACAGGAAGGCCTGGCGTGCTATGGTCCATGGGGTCACAAAGAGTCGGACACGACTGAACGACTGAACAACAACAAGAGTGCCGCAAATTTTGAGATCAGGAGGAGGAAGCAAATTTCTCAACCCAGCCCGGCATTCCCGATATGAAATAGGTTTACTAACAAACGAAAACCTCACTTTTAAGGCTTGCTCTAGCTTTAATATCGCCACACTACTGCCAACATTACTGGGCACAAATGGATCAGGACTCCCAGATCATGACTGCCTTGAAGTATTAGACCTAGACACCAAAGGCCGACCGGACCTTGAGGATGAACCAATAGAGGGAGCCAGAGATCTGTTTGTAGATGGGTCTAGCTATATGCTAGATAGAAGGAGCTACACAAGAGCGGCCCTCTAGACAAAAATGTGCACAAAGAAAGGTTGCCTCCTCATTTCTCCGCCCAATCCGCTAAGTTGGTAGCCTTAACAAGAGCCCTGCAGGCAAGCAAAAGGAAGCGAGTATACCGATAGCAAAAATGCCTTCGCCGTTGTGCATGCTCATGGGCAACTGTAGAAAGAGAAGGGATTCCTTACAGCAAACAGGCCTCCAGTGGCTAATGGCGGCCTAATAGTGGATCTTCTAGATGCCCTCCAGCTACCCTCACAAGTAGCTGTTGTCCACGTCCGAGCCCATGGGAAAGAAAAAGAGGAAAAATGGAGACAGGGAAACCAGAAGGCAGATGAGGCCGCAAAAAGAGCAGCCAAAGAGGGAATCCAAGGAACATTCCTCATTCTACCCAAAAGAAAAGAGCGCCCCACATACTCCCCTGCTGAGTTACAGATGGCACAAGAACACAGAATAAGTCCCTGCGACGACAGATGGATCCAGATGACAGATGGAAGACTGCTTCTTCCACAGAGCCTGCAGAGGGTTGTTCTAAAACAAGTTCACCATTCTCTTAGACACCCTGGAGCATCAGCCATGATTGACTATTGCAAGAGGCTGTTTGTCTCCCCTAGCATAACTGTATGTGCCCACCGACTGGCCGCAACCTATAAAGTCTGCCAGAAGACCAACCCTCCCAGGGCACCCCCTCCTCCAAAAGGAGGGCGACCATAGGCCTACTATCCTTTCCAGAGGGTGCAAATTGATTTTGCTGAGATGCCACCATGTAGGGGTTACAGGTATTTGCTTGTAATAGTATGACAAATGACAGGGTGAGTAGAGGCGTTTCCATGTAGAAACTGCCAAGCTAAAACTGTTGTTGCTAAATTGTTACAGGAGGTGGTGCCCCGGTTCTCCCTGCCCGAAGTTATAGAGTCCGATCAGGGCTCACATTTCACCTCAGTTATTACACGGGGGATGGCACAAGCTCTGGGAGTAGAGTGGCATTTACATTGCCCCTGGAGGCCCCAGGCAAGTGGACAGGTTGAAAGAATCAATCAGAGCCTCAAGGAGACTTTAACCAAACTCCAACAAGGGGTGAAGCTCACTTAGGTTGAGGCTCTGCCACTAGCTTTAACGAAGCTTCGAAGGATGCCAAGAAAGGACATAAAATTGTCCCCCTTCGAACTGATGTTTGGGTTCCCGCCTCGGGTACACTGCAGAAAGAGGGAGGAAGTCAAGTGGGAGGTGGGTGATCAGATGCTAAGAGATCAGTTGACTTCTCTACAGTCTGTTCTTTCACAGCTACGAGCTTATTCCGTTCCGTTACAGAGACTGCCGTTAGATGCACCTATCCATCTCTTCCAGACGGGAGACGAGGTGTTGCTGAAAAGGTAGAATAAAGAAGCTTTAAAGGAAGGGTGGGAGGGGCCTTATTTGGTAAGACCAACCAGCCACTCGTGTGTAAAGCTTGTGGGTTCTAGCAAATGGACACATTGCAGCTAGATAAAGCCATTTAGGCGACCCTTGCTTCCTTCTGTCACCTGGAAAGAACAGAAGGACACGGGCAACAGTCCTCTGCTCCCTGGCACCCCTCCGGAAGCTGCCAGGGACACAGGCGAAGAAGCCATCCAGGAGCCACAATCACCTGTAATATACAAGTCACAACATCTGAGAGAAGCTCGTGATCGAATTACAAAAAACTTGTAATATGAAGCAAGTATTGTGGGTGGTGTTGGTAATGTTAGTCAAAAAAATATTAACATAAATGGTGATACCTCAAAGACTTGGGCTTGACAGCTTTAAGATAAAACCCCAAAATGTCACACCTACAGCCCTCAGACCACTTCTGGTACAGATCCCTGAGAAAGAGAGGTGTCCCTGGAGAACCAAGTTAGAGATCCCAATAACAGAGGAAACTGATAATGTGTGGTTAGAGTGGATAAAGTATACAGCCAAGTCTTTAAATAAGTCTGACTGTTTTGTTTGTGCCACAGGGAGATCTGTAGCAAAGGTGCTGCCCTTTCCACTGAGATGGGACACTCCTTCCCTCCTCACCTGTGTGATCCGTTTGTTCCAGCACCCTAACGCATGGGGAAAGAAAAAGTGCCAGACTCTCAATAAACTATACCCGTGATGCTATAAAGAGATTGGCTGAGCAACTAAATGCCACCAGCCAAATGGCTTGGAAAAATCAGCGTGTTCTTAATATGTTAGCAGAAAAAGGAGGGGTTTGTGTCATGCTAGGTAGACAGTGTTGCACCTTCATCCCTAACAACACTGCCCCAGATGGCACGGTAACAAGGGCTTTGCAGGGCCTCACCGCCTTGTCTGAAGAATTAGCCAAGAATTCAAAGATTAACAACCCCGTGACTGCCTGGTCAGAGAAATGGTTTGAAAAATGGAAACACCTAGCAGCCTCAATCCTTATTTCGCTTGTAGTGATGATAAAAGTTATAGTGTTATTTAGTTGTTGCATTATCCCCTGTGTTAAAAGCTTATCCCAGCGACTGATAAAAACCGCTGTCAAAACAGATGCTCTTGCTTTATTGTACCAATAAAGAGGCTCCGTTTTAAACGCTTTAAGACATGAATAATGACTTAAAGGAGGGAATTGTTAGAAAAAGAGACTCCGTAACTGTTGGCGTCTCAAGTTACATAAAAGCCCGAGTGGCGAAAAATGTAGGCAGAGCAAAAAGAAAATCATACTGACGTGCTCATGACTAACAGTTTGGTAAGCTGATACTAACTGTTTATTGGCTATTGACTTGGTGAGCCGATGTACTAACTGTTTCATTGGTTACTAGTAAGAACAATAGAAGCAATATGGTATAAAAGGCTTTTGCACACGTGTCTCGAGGTCCAGACTGCTCTGCACCCGTTTTGCAAAACGTTTCAATAAAATAGTGTTGGATCCACTGCTGCCTGCCTGGCATCCTTTCCTTCTAAACCGAAAGCAAGGACTATTTTTATCTAACAGGTTCAGGTAAGGGACTTTCGTACATCCCTACTGGGCACCCTTGAAAACTGTGGTAGGGATGGAAAAAATCAAGCTGAAACAAAACTTCCCACGGATCCAAATTTGGTGCAACTTCAAAACTAGCCTTTTTTGGATAATATGTGGGCTCCCTTCTGAAGTGCTTTCCTTTACATGCTTCCTCAATGTAGTAGTATTCTCTTGGGATTGGATAAGATGGGATATAGTTGTACAGCAATAATGGACATGCCGTGGTATTTTGTTGCTTTATTTATATGTTGCAAAGGCTTCATTGTATTAAAATTAATGCATTGTACATATAAAAGACTTCAGGATTTGAAATTAGAACTTTTCAGTTTTGAACTTTTTCATCAAAAATAGTTTTATTGCTTACTAACAAATCAATAATGTTTTCAAACTCAGTACTACTTTCTCTCTTCTAAAATAATAAAGCCTGCAATCCTGTACAGGCACACTTGGAAGTACATCCTATTGAAATTCATGCGATTTCATTTCAAACAAAACATTCATAGTTTTGCCCTTTAAGTCTAGCTGTAATTTCTATGTTAAAAGAACAACTCATGTCCTGAATTTTTGTATTTACTTATTTTTGGTAAGTAAACTTATGTCAGAATTGCTTTTTGAACATTTTCCTGCACATATATTGCTTTCAATTGATGTTCGGATCCTAATCGTGCTTACTGCTATGTTAGTCCCCTTGATTTCAATGGGATTTGCTTCCAAGTAAATGTGCTTATTGCTACTGAAATAAATGCTTCGATGGAATATTTCTGTTTCTGTTTGTTTCTGGGCATATTGCCTGTGAGAAATGATTATCATCATTATCCTAATGATTCCCTTCCTAAGGGAACCCAGTCTGGAAAACCATTTGTTCTGCATCATTATCAAGACTTCCTACCTTGGTGGTGGTAAATGATGGAAAGCTGGGTAAAATTGGAATACTGAATGCACAGTGTTTCTCTCAATCAGTGATGGGGAACATCCAACCCATGAGTCTAATATGGACTACAATGTTTCCCAAACTAGCCCAGGGAGCCCTCCATCCTGGGCATGCTCCTTTCCCCTACCATGCCCCACATTTTTCAATCACTGCTCACCTATTTTTTCTCCCTTGCATCCAATGTTCTGAGAGCCAGTGTGGTGTTCTGGTTAGAGTGTTGGACTGGGGAGACTGGAGTTCTACTTCCCACTCAGCCATCAAACTCACTGGGTGATACTGGGCCAGTCACTATCAGCCTAACTTATTTATTTATTTATTTGATTTCTATCCTGCCTTTCTACCCAGAAGAATGTCACTCAAGGTGGTTTACAATCATAAATAAAGTTTGATTAAAACAACAATAAAACCATGCATTAAAATACAATAAAAACACAGTACTAACAGAATGAAAACAGCACCCAACCCAAAAGACCTGCTGACACAAAAAAGCCCTGTTTGAATCAAGCCACCTACAACAACCTACCTCAAAGAGTTGTTGTGAGGATAAAATGGAGAGGAGAACCATGTATGCAGCTTTGGGCTTCTTGCAGGAAAAGGCAGAATATAAATGTAATAAATAAACAAAGAAATAAGCATTCTGTGCAACTCCAAAGTGTTCTGAAAATTTATTGGCCGTTTCCTGTCCTTGTTCCATATTTCTGGAGCATTACAATGGTCTTCTGAAGACTTTGGTCTTCCCCACCCCATCGCATTTGGAAATCTTTGGGGCTTTTCGTAACTTTGCTACTTTCCAGAGCTGCTGCTGCTCTTCCAAGCTCCTCCGGGTTTTTCATCACTTTCTAGAACTGGTGCTTCATCTTCATAGCCTCCTGCTTAGTCACAGCTAAAGGTCTCCCTGCTGAAGGTTCCACTTGGTCATGACTAAACCTTGGTAAAACTCAATGATATCTGTATGTGGGGGCAGCAGGTATTAACATTTTGAGTTTGCTTTGCAGTTGGATGGGGCATACTTCTGAGTAGACCTGAGGTTGAATTTTGTCTTGGATTTTGGAATGCACAATTACCTGGCAGTCAGCTCCATTGAAATTGGTGGGGCTTACTTCTGAGTAGAAATGTGATGGCTGAATTGTGGGTAATTTTGGAATGGGGAGGGATTTGATGAGACTTCTGAGTTGACTGGTGTTTGATTTTTGTCAGGGATACTAATCATGCAACCTAGGCACAGCTCAGTATATATAACTCTAGTATAACTAGTATAAGTTTTCAATACCTCTGGTCACAAAAAGAAAAAGAGCAAAGGCATTCTCCCATCATGTAAAACAATATGTTGAGAAGCTGTCTTAGAAAATGCTTCCCAAATCCCCTCTTGACCCCCATATGAACTCTGACTTACTATGTGTCCATCCCTTGGGAGCTTGCAACACAGGTCCAGCTTGAATAGTGTATGATGACTGAAATTGACAACACATGTGGCCTCTGGAGCACAATGGTGCGGAAAGTGACTGTTGAGGAGGTCACATGCCTAAAGCCCATGGGTGAAATCCATCTCTTATCTGGAAGGTTCTTTCCTGTTCTGGCAGTTCTTCTGTTAAAGCAAAATGCTGTGTTTTGCCATTAGGTGTTCCACCACTGACTGGCACAGGCACCATCCAACTTCACCTGTCTGACCTTAATGACAATGCTCCAGTGTTAGTTACTCCATCTTTGGTGGTCTGTAATGGAAAAGAAAAAGGTCCTTTCATTATAAAAGCAGAAGATAAAGACTCCCATATAAATGCAGGACCCTTTACGTTCGAGCGAGGAGTGGATTTGGGGAATATGAACAATTTTTGGAAACTGGGAGAGAACTTTGGTAAGTTGCCCTCAACCGTGATGTGGCCTGCCCTTTTCCATTCAATCGCTTGACAATTTTTTCTCCACAAGCAGAAGAAACAAGCACTGAAGTCAGGTATTTAAAATGATTATATTTGGAATACCAGCCTGGTCATAACACGAAAGGATTCCTGTAGCTGCATCTGCTGTAGTATCGCCATGGTAGTAGCATTGTCTGCTGTGGTGTCGACATGGCTCCTCCCCAGCCCTTCTTTCCTGAGATTATAGAGACTTGGAGAAGCAGATCCAATAAAAGGAGGCAATGCTACTGGAGATCATAGATAGGCCTCAGGAAATTAAATAGAAGATGTTTGATAGAAAGGGTTTTTTAAAGGGCTCTGCAGGCAGGAGGGGTGAGAGAAAGATGGTGATGGCTGGAGATAGAGGGGCAGAGATGCAGATGAGAAGAAGGGGAAGCCCACTCCAGTGAGGCAATTGGTGGAGGGCATATATAAAGAGACTTACCTGTACATACCTAAATAAAGGGGCACTGCATATTATCTGTGATATTCTTTCTTTAAAATCCTGCCTCATTGGAGTCTGTGGCGGAATTCTCTGCCATCCCTAAGGATATCGACCTTTTCCCATATGTGTCTACCCAACACAGTCAGGTCAACACTGGAAGGCCTGCTCCATGTTCCCCCACCTTCAGATAATGAACACATCTGGTACAGCCTTTTCAGTTGTGTTTCCATGTTTATGGAATGCCCTCCTGAAGAAGGCCTGCTAAACTGAACTTGGATATTTACAAAAGCCTTTGAGGCAAGTTAATATGCTTCTGCTGAGCAGGCCTGGTTCAGACATCATGATAAGCCATGATTCTGGAAATCCCGGTTTATTGGGATTAAGTAAGAGTGCTGGTAAATGCTACCTGATAATTCCTGGCTCCTCTTGCTAGCAGGACAGGAGTGGCTAACCAACCATGGACCCTCTGTCTGTCGTCCGTTTATCGTGATGTCTGAACTGGTGATTCTAGCTTGTCCCTACCCAAACAAGCCAGAGTCATGCAGAATCTGTTGTCATCTTTTGTACAGTTTTTATAACTGTTTTTAAAGCTGGCAGATGAATCACTTTGTAAGCTACCTTTTGGGGTCTTTCAGCATCCAAAGGCAGGGTATAAAGCCTTGTAAATACATACATACATACATACATACATACATACATACATACTTTGAACCAGGGATGTATGCACTGTGTAAAATCCACTCCATCTGTGTTTCGTGGACTGTCAGCCACTCACAGATGGATGCATTTTTATTTTGTCATGTGGAAAAATATGCAAATAATTATGTATTATTGTTCATAACAATTTACATTTATCTTAGTATGTAGGATTTAGCCAATTGTCCCCCATTCCATTCAACTTTTCCTCAGCAGAAACTTGCGCACTTCCCTACGAATAAATATGTGTACATTTTGGGAAAGTAAAAAAAAAAATCCAGAAGTCCATGGACTCCATACAGCCTGAAGGGGCCACTCCGCAGCAGATTCCACAGGTCAGGTTTTTAGAAATCAGAGCTCATTTTACTCTGTCTCGAATTTCTCCAGCATCCCTACTTGGAACAAATGCAGAAGGGCCAGCAAACATGGCTGTGCTTACTGACTCTGTAAGAACCGAGACACAGGTAAAGGACTTATTAACCAGTCCTGCTCTGTATAACAGAAACAGACTGGCAGAGCCTTTCTCTTAATATGCTCCTCAGCCAGTTCTCACTTTGTGTGTGTTTGCGTGTGCATGTCCATCCACACACATGCACACACACACAGAGCTGTGTGTAAGCTATTTCTTCATAGTAATGGTGTGAATACCATAACCATTTGGGTGGGGCTGATTTAGTATATCTTTTTCACCGGGTCATCACCTCACCAAGGAAAAGCAATAGTTTAGTGGGAAACACTCCTATGAACTATGCCACCCACGCACATGCCCACAGTGCAGATGTGTGGATTTTCTTGTTGAAGAATATGATCCCTTGTGTGCAAGGAGGGGTCCCAAGACCCAAAGGTCTCTTCAGCTAACTTCTTTGCTGGTTATTTCATTTTGGAGCTGCCTTGCAGCGAGCCAGAGTGCTGGCTCAGGGCTTTGTGCAGAGATCCGCTTGATTAACCTTGATTATTTTTTAATTTGAGGAGGCTGGGGATTAAATTTGGGATTGTATGCAAAGTGAAGCATGTGCTCTGGCACTGAGCTGCGGCCTTATCATGTAGATTTTCTGGAGTGGCTATTGTCAAAGGCGGGTCACCATACTGAACATGCTGCCCCAACTTCTTATGAAATGGTTTTGTCAACCCCCCTTCTAGGATGCTTCCAGATGGATGGCTTCTAGTGCTACCAATCAAAAGGCACTATGCAGCTATCTCCTTTCTCAATGGAGCTTTTCTGGAGGAAAAAAACAAAAGATAAAGAAGCAGTGGGAAAACATGGGAGGGTTAAATGGACCCCATGTAAAATTCTGTGAATGAGGCAAGCAATTGCGAACTAGAAGCCACATCTGGAAATACCCCTGTTGTGCAGAGACTCAGCTAAAAGCAAGGTACCCTTAGGAAGAAGATGCTTTATTAATGATGCTTTACTAAATATCAGTGATGTTGGTTTTTTGGAAAATGGTGAATTGAATCAAATTATGTTGATTTCCACATGGTAATATGCACTCGAAAATTTTCAGTTTGTATCAGAACATTTCTCAGTTCAAACTAGGGTCCTTTGCATCATAAAATGTTCTGAAGGCAACATGTGTCTCTTGAGAAGTTTTAGGCCTAGAACTCCCATCATCCCACTCCATTGGCTATGCTGACTAGGGCTGATGACAACTGTAGGCCAAAATATCTGGAGGGCCACAAGTTGCCCCCTCCTGCCCTAGAGAGATCTAATTTAGCACATTTATTTTACTTTTATTTAGTAAGCAAAGCTAAAAAAGGTGGCCCATGTTGTTATTATTATTTTGGTCTGGATACTACACAAATATTTGACCTGAAATACTTGAGGAAAACAGTTAAAGCACACTTAATGTGATATAAATGTTATATAATGTAGATTTTTTTTATTAGAATACGTGTAAAAAATATAACGGCAATAGCATGTACTTCCCTTACATTGTTTCAGTTTAAGCACCCCCCCCCCCAGGTACTGAGAATTGGTGGTGCACTAATTTTAGCAAAAAACTGTGCATGATATGCCCACAGCCACTCATCTATTTCAACGGAGTTCAGCTCTTTTCCACTAAGGTTGTTGGAGCACCTACCTTCAGTTTCACTGTCACTGTTTATTAGGGTGCAATCTTGGAGACTGCCAAGCATCCTATGCAGAGCAGGAGGAACTCAGAGACGATGTTCGCCTCTGCATGATCTTCGCTTCTGCACTCCTCCCATTCTGCATTTCAGCTAGATGGGTGTTTTTGCCCATCTAGCTGAGGTATAAGGAAGGATGGAGGCTGGGGTGAGCTGGTGAGAGCTCATATCCCTGCTTCCCAGTCCCTTCTCCTCCCTGCCCACAGAACTGCTAGCTTTCCATCCTATCCGAGGTCACTTTTGCGAGCTTGGAGAGGCAGTTGATACAGTTCTCTCCATGCCAGTGTGTGTGGGGGAGCTCGGACTCCTGGGTCCAAGGTCAGAGCCCTGTCTCCCACCTCGGATCCAGAAATCCAAACTATCCTATGGCTCCCCAGAGGTTGTCTAGGGGCCATAGGGTTGTTCTCTTAGCTACATTTCACTCTGAGACATATATGTATTTTAATGACATGTAAGTATTTTCTCCCATTCACACATATAATCATCTGAAAAACGTTAAGTACAACTTTGAACCTGCCAAGCTTGCCAGCTATTATATTTGCAATTGGCATCCATTCATTTTTCTTAATGAACTTATGAAAGGAAAATATTTTCTTTTCTTTATTTTTTTTCCACAGAAAATGAAGAAAAATATTTATTTTTCTTCATTTTCTGTGGAAAAATAAAGCACTGGAACATTTTCCGCCCCACATCACTGCTCACCAAACTGAACACGTTGTCCCAACTTCTTATGAAATGGTTTTGTTAAACACCCTTCTGGGGTGCTCCCAGATGAATAACACTGTGCAGCTATGCCATCTTTCCATTCTTAATGGAGCTTTTTCTGGAAAGAAAACAAGCTGGAAGAAATGGTGTATTATAAGTGGAAGCTGATGACCATTGGATCCCCTGTAAAATTGCATGAATGAGGCGAGCTGTTGGAAAGGAAGAGGCTTGTCTGGAAGCACCTCTGTTCTGCAGAGACTCAGCTAAAAACTTAGCAAGGTGTCTTTAGGAAGAAGACGCTTCCAATGGGTGTGAAGAGCTAGCGACAAAGGACTTTTCCCTCTCTTTTATGCAGCAGCGAACATAAGTTTCATAGTATGGTGTTACTGCTCTTCAAAGCCAGAGAAATTCCCTGCCATGATTCAACACGAACCAGGGAAGCAGTCTGTGTTCCACTACAATGAGGAGAGTCAACCTGTTTTGTCTCAGGTGAGAAATAATACCATTACCCACTCCCTATGAAGTATGAAGCTCCAGGGGCAACACCACCGGGTTTACAGCACAAACCTATGCAGGCCTACTTGGACGTAAATCTCATTGAATTCAAAGGGACTTATTCCCATGTGTGTGTGTGTGTGTGTGTGTAGGAATGCAATCTTCATTCTCTTTGGATGAGAGAGAGAGAGAGAGAGAGAGAGAGAGAGAGATGTGAACTTGAGGTGGCTTTGTAACATCTGCTTCATCTACAAATATACAAGCAGAGCAGACCCCCAAGAACGCAACCCCTAGTTTTAGTAACTCCAACAATAGTCTTGTATCTTTCACTTGTCTCTCTGTCATTCAAAGCTGCTGTTTCACACACACACACATACACACACACGTGTATGACACCACATGCCTACAGGTGAATTGACTGGTATATTACAGGAACATTCAGGTCCTTTGGTTAAGTTCCTGAGTCCTGTCAGAAGTCACTTGAAGTAAAACTGTAGTGATAGACCCATTTATAATAATTACTGGCCATTTTCACACATCACATTAAAGCATAGTTTAACGCACTGTGAGTGGGGATGTCAGAGAAATCCACAACGGAATCAAATGAGTTTGGATTTCTATGAATCTGACCTGTGGGTTCTGGAGCGGACTTTTTTTTGTTTTGTTTTTTAACTTTCTCGAATTTTACTCAGATTTAGTCACAGAAAAATAAATAAAATAAAAAACAGTTGGCAAAAAATGTGCATATCCCCCATAGGCTAAAGCCTGAAAATGCATAGTTTCGAGAGGATTTGCACATTTTGGGTAGTATTTGCACATTTTTGCAAGTATGAATTTGAGCAAATGCAAATTTGTGCAAAGTCAGGAACTTGCAAAAAATCCAGTTCTACCAGCGAGCAGACAATTGAATGAAGGGCACCAGACAATCCATGAAACAGACGGAATGGATTTTACAAAAGCCATACATCTCTAACTGTGAGTGAAGTGAACCCGAATAAGCTACAGTGGGCCTCTGACCAGCACATGTTCTGTTTCCCCCTCTCTTCCTCCCTCAGGGCCAGAGGATGAATGTGGACACACCTGATGTGGGGAATAATGCAACACCATCCTCAGGATATGCAACCGTTGTGAAAGAAAAAAACACAACCTGCTAAGGTAATTGGTGAACTCCTAACTGGAACACGGTTTTCTTTTCTTCTCTTTCTGATATACTATCCATCACCGTGGCTATTATCCACTGAGAAGCATTTGTGAACAAGCCAAATTGGATTGAGTGGGGTGTGTGTGTTTGTACAAATGGTCTTGTACAGTTCCTGTCCATTGTGATGAGGTTTGTGTAGGTAGGAGAAGCTTCCAGTGCATTGTTTCATATTTCTGCACTATAAAGTGTAAGGAAAGGAATAGCTGAACTGTATTATTTATTTATTTCATTTCATTTCTATACCGCCCAATAGCTGAAGCTCTCTGGGCGGTTCACAAAAATTAAAACCAAACAACACACAATAAAACAATTTAAAATATATAGAACATTAAAACCACAATATAACAATACAACCACAATAAAACCTAGCAGCAGTACAGGAGTTTAAAATACAGATGTAAAACAGCAAAGATAAAAATTTAGAAAGCTAAAATGCCTGGGAAAATAAAAAGGTCTTCACGTGGCGCCGAAAGGAGTACAATGTAGGCGCCAGGCGAACCTCACTAGGGAGCTCATTCCAGAGCCGGGGTGCCACAACAGAAAAAGCCCTCCTCCTAGTAGCCACCCGCCTCACTTCCTTTGGCACGGGCTCATGGAGAAGGGCCGCTGATGATGATCTTAAGGTCCGGGCAGGCACATATGGGAGGAGGCGATCCTTCAGGTAACCTGGCCCTAAGCCATTAAGGGTTGTAGCCATATCTGATTGGGTTAATTGGGTGGGGATTCCACGGGGTGGTAGTGGGATAGTCCGTTCCACCACGGACTGGGGGGGGGGCTGCATTCGAAAGAATCCGGCCTCACTGGAGTCCGTGGCAGATTTCTCCGCCATCCCTATTCACATCAGTGTGTAGAGAATGTACCTAAATTGATGGAACTTTGTATTTTGCCTGATCAGTGTGAATAATCACTAGTGGATGTCTGATAATATGGGTTGACCAGAGATGTTTTGCTTGGGTAATACATACAGCCTCCATGTACATTTTGGACACTGCGTAGGTAGTATGAACAGCCCACAAGCAGGGGATATGTTTGACACAGTGTGATTTTATTTTTCCTGTTTTTTCATGTAGCCTTCCCTATATCTCCTCACATCTACATATATTTCCCTTAAATAGTTAAGTTTATATCTTACTTCTAATATCTTACCACTTTTATTAATTTATCTCATTTCTTAAATCCACCGTTACTTGATTTTTGTCAATGAGGATGGCTTCTTTCTATAACTTCTTTTTCTGCTCCTAGTGGATAACCTTGTAGACTTTAGGTGCCACAGTGTACTCTTGTTCTCTTTTGCAGTGTAACAAATGTGGTGTGAAAAGAAATAGAATGCAACGTTTGACCCTGAATACAAGCCTGAATTGTAAACACCCTGAATGTACCCTGTAACCCAAAACATTTAAGTGTCCATTGAGAACATCATGAAATGTGAAAAGGTTAACTTTTAACCATTCCATGTCATGTGCATATGAAGTATTGTAGCCCAGGTCAGGAAGGGGAGGTGTGAATGGAGAATGAATGGCTTTATTGCAGGAAGGCCAATAAAGCGGGTTCTCTGGTATGTGCCGCAGTTTGCCAAAGTATCAGTTACAGAAGATGGGAATAGGCCAATAATTTTATTTATTTATTTATTTATTTATTTATTTATTTCATTTTCATGCTGCCCAATAGCTGAAGCTTTCTGGGGGGGTCACAAAAATTAAAACCAAAGAGCACCCAATAAAAAAATACAATATATATAAAACATTAAAACCACAATAAAAGAGGAGTACAGCACGTTATGACCACAGAAGCAACCTTGAGAAATGTTGGGGAGTTGGAAGGAGGTGTCAGTCTGTCTCCAACAATCGTCAGTCCTGGAAATTGGGAACATGATGTATTATCAACGAAGAACATAATGAACCCCTCTTTGATCTCATGAGCCCCAATGAGGGAAAAGGGGTATAAAACCCCTGAATCTGCCATTGTTCAGGAGGGGCGTGGTTGCATCTGGATCATTTGTATGTGTACATACCAACAGTACCCTCGATCCACGGGACACTTATTAAGTGCTCTGGCCAAGTACTTGACAGCGTGTGGTGAGTATGTGTTGGGTAAAATTCAGGGAAAGGATTTTACTGTCCAGGGCTTAGATAAGGTACAGTTATCTTTGTTCTGTCATACTTATTTGGGTTTAGGATATAAGACAACAGGCTAAGTCTTGGGCCTGGCTGACACTGTATCACCGTTGTCTCAGTGGGCCATTTGCAGCATGGACCGATCTGGAGCTGAGCAACAAACAGGGACTAACCATATATTTAGTCATTTAATGCACCACATTTGGGCAACTAAGGTCCTACCTAAGAGACACATAACCTCTTAAGCCTCAGAGAAGGACACAACTTCTTGAGGGTTGTTAGTTTGGGGCTCTTATCTAAGAGGCGTGCAACTTCTTGAGCTTCAGAGAGCCTGAAACTCTTTGAGATTCCTTTGTAATTAAGTTTGTACCTGAGAGGCGTGTAACCTCTTAAGCCTCAGAGAGCGTGCAACTGTTTGGGGAAGTTCTACTTCTGCTTATTTCTTTTATTTCAATAAATCACCTTTTCTTTCATCTACATTGGTGGTGTGTGTGTTCTTCTCCACCTCATAAGATCCCAAACCTCTCAGCCTGATCAACTGAGTGGTCCTGGGTAAACTGAAATCTATATTCCACAGCTGGTGGAGAAGTGCGGGAGGGGGAGTATAGGGCATGTGCATCAGCAATGTTTAGAAAGAATAAAACAGGAGTGAAGGGAGAGACTCCCAAACTAGATGAAGGGGGAGTTGAACAGAAATGTAATAGAGAAAGTACTTTGCTTCTTTTAACACTTGAAGGTGAAGTATTTACACTCGGGAGGGCGGGGTGTGTGTGTTGCTGACCAGGATTGGACCTAACCTCTGGGGTGCTGCACAAGACCTCAGGGTGGGGAGATCCACTCCCGGAGAGACCTTTCCAACCCTGAGAGATATGAAGGTAATAAGGAGCCTGGAGACAGCCATAGAGTAAATTTGGTCTGCTGCCTGCCATGTACATTAAACAAATTAGAAATTAAAGAAGAAAACATGCACCAAGCAATTGCAAATTATAGAGCAACTCAAAAGCTCACACAAACACTTGGGCTACAATGCAAGCATATGAGTAAGAGAAAGTGCAGGCATTGCACTCAAATAATCAGGAGCATGAATTGGATGTTGTGCACTGAGAAAACTGGCAAAACAAAGTTCCAGAGACCTACAATTAGAAATCAAATAAAGCAAGATGCATGAGAAAAAGACTGCCAGCTTGAATTGTCAATTGGCTATATGTGCAGTTCAAGTGGCCAGTCTTACAGTAAACAGAGAATTGTCCTCCTCTCCTAGAAAAGAGAGGATAATAATAATAAAAAATTGGGGAAAGGAAAAGGTATAATGGTTCCGAATTTAGCACGTTAAGTCACTGGGCCTGGTGGAATATCATGTCATTGACTTGCGGGCTCGATCCATTTAAAGTAGACAAAGCAGCCCCTTGGCCGATCACCTTCTAAAAGAAAATTTGAGACAGCTTTGCTGAAAAAAAAAAATGTGTCAGAAACAGGCAAAGCAAAGAAGTGTGCTAGATATATTGGGATAGAGAGTCCAAAGAAAAATTCCAGAATGTGTGAAAAAGAGTGCTGAATGAGCGACAGAATGAATTTAAGAAAGGAATGGGGAGAGGAGACCCTCAAGCCACCCATATTGTGAATGAGTGTAACAAAATGTTGAAGAACGTGTGAAAATCAAAGCAGTGCTGCAGTGTGTGAATGATTAAGAGTTTGAGAAGAATGAATGCTCAATCCCTAGGTGTGTGTCTTAAAATAAAGAGGCGTGCAGGTTAAGCATCTAGAAACAGGGATGCCTGCCAATCTAGTTGTTAGAAAGCAGCTTTAAAAGATGGCAAAGTGCAAGCAAGAATATAGATATCTGGAATTTAGAGTCCAGTTAAAGAGCTCCTTAAGGTGGGAGGATGTGACTGAAAGGCAAAAGAGAGCCTATCCCAAATGTGCAATCTTTATGGATGTCATTGGGACTGGTGTAAGGCAGAAAGTTTAAGTAGGTGAGTTTTGGTTGAGAGAGCTTGGAAGTATAGCAAGAAGGCTAAATTACTTTACAGCCTAACTTGCAGAGAAGACAGGTGAAGAGTTAAGGCTGGTGTATGGCAAGGCGCAGCAGAGACACCAATAGTCTGTTCAAGTAAATGAGCTGTTTTGCTCATTCATAGTCCTATTGTCAGCTCTGCTGTCACTTCTCAAGTCAGATAAATCTCCAGCACCTGAGGCCTATCTACTTGCTATTGCAAGGTTTCACCGTACAAGGAAATAAATGCCTTGCTGGATTAGACCAAAGGTCTGTGTAGTTCAGCATTCTGTCTCAAAACAGTGGTCAATCAGGTCACCCCCACAAAGCCTACCATTAAGATAGCCACACGTATTGCTTGTCCCTAGATTTTAGTTTATTGATTTTATTTATATTCCACCCTTCAACAGATTCCCAGGCTGGCTTAGAAAAAAGTTAATTTTAATTTTTTTTTATTTTAGAAGCAAAACATAAAATCACAATAATATGAAAGAGCACGTATAAAAGCATGAGCCCAATTAAAAATAAAATTGCATAAAAGCAGCGCTCAGGGGGATGCATAATTGGACACTGGTAATCTGGAGCCAATTATGCAACCCCCTGAGCGCTGCTTTTATGCAATTTCTTTTTTTTTTTTTTCCAAACCTTGCAATAGCCGGAAGATGAGCCCCTCAGGTCGGAAGGTGTCCAATATGCTACTGGGGAAGAGCAGAGGGTATTTCCAAGTAGCGCCAGAAAGAGTGAAGCGGCTGGGCCAAACCCGAAAGGACACTCAGCTGTGGATGTGTCTGGTGGTGAAAAGAAAATCCGATGCTGTAAAGAACAATATTGTTTAGGAACCTGGAATGTCAGATCAATGAATCAAGGTAAGCTGGAGGTGGTCAAACAGGAGATGGCAAGATTGAACATCGACATCTTGGGAATCAGCGAACTAAAATGGACAGGCATGGGCGAATTTAATTCAGGTGACCATCATATCTACTATTGTGGGCAAGAATCCCTTAGAAGAAATGGAGTAGCACTCATAGTCAACAAAAGGGTGGGAAAAGCAGTACTGGGGTACAATCTTAAAAATGATAGAATGATCTCAGTACGAATCCAAGGCAAACCATTCAACATCACAGTAATTCAAGTCTATGCCCCAACCACTGAGGCCGAAGAAGCTGAGGATGATCGGTTCTATGAAGACCTACAACACCTTCTAGAACTAACACCAAAAAAAGACGTCCTCTTCATCATAGGGGATTGGAATGCTAAAGTAGGAAGTCAAGAAATCACCGGGATAACAGGCAGGCATGGCCTTGGTGTACAAAATGAAGCAGGACAAAAGCTAATAGAGTTTTGCCAAGAGAACATGCTGATCATAGCAAACACTCTTTTCCAACAGCACAAGAGGCGACTCTACACATGGACATCACCAGATGGTCAATATCGAAATCAGATTGATTATGTCCTTTGCAGCCAAAGATGGAGAAGCTCCATACAGTCAGTAAAAACAAGACCTGGAGCTGACTGTGGCTCAGATCATGAGCTGCTTCTTGCAAAATTTCGGCTTAAATTGAAGAACGTCGGGAAAACCACTAAACCGTTCAGGTATGACCTAAATCATATCCCTGATGAATATACAGTGGAGGTGAGGAATAGTTTTCAGGGATTAGACCTGATAGACAGAGTGCCTGAGGAACTATGGACGGAGGTCCGTAACATTGTTCAGGAGGCAGCAACGAAATCCATCCCAAAGAAAAAGAAATGCAAGAAAGCAAAGTGGCTGTCTGATGAGGCTTTACAAGTAGCTCATGAAAGAAGGGAAGCGAAAAGCAAGGGAGAAAGGGGAAGATATACCCAACTGAATGCAGAGTTCCAGAGAATAGCAAGGAGAGACAAGAAGGCCTTCTTAAATGAACAATGCAAAGAAATCGAGGAAAACAACAGAATGGGAAAGACTAGAGATCTCTTCAAGAAAATCGGAGATCTCAAGGGAACGTTTTGTGCAAAGATGGGCATGATAAAGGACAAAGAAGGCAGGGACCTCACAGAAGCAGTTGAGATTAAGAAGAGGTGGCAAGAATACACAGAAGAACTATACAGGAAAGATCTGAATGTCCCTGATAGCCATGATAGTGCGGTCACTGAACTTGAGCCGGACATCCTAGAGAGTGAAGTCAAGTGGGCCTTAGGAAGCATTAGTAACAATAAAACTAGCGGAGATGACAGTATTCCAGCCGAGCTATTTAAAATCCTAAAAGATGATGCTGTTAAAGTGCTGCATTCAATATGCCAACAAATCTGGAACACTCAACAGTGGCCACAAGACTGGAAAAGGTCAGTTTACATTCCAATTCCAAAGAAGGGCAACGCCAAAGAGTGTTCAAACTACCGCACCATTGCGCTCATTTCACATGCCAGCAAGGTGATGCTCAAAATCCTACAAGCTAGGCTTCAGCAGTATGCGAACCGAGAACTACCGGAAGTACAAGCTGGGTTTCGAAGAGGCAGAGGAACTAGAGATCAAATCGCCAACATTCGCTGCATCATGGGGAAAGCAAGAGAATTCCAGAAAAACGTCTATTTCTGCTTCATTGACTACGCTAAAGCCTTTGATTGTGTGGATCACAACAAACTGTGGCAAATTCTTAAAGTGATGGGAGTACCAGACCACCTTACCTGTCTCCTGAGAAACCTGTATGAGGGTCAAGAAGCAACAGTAAGAACCAGAGATGGAACAACCGATTGGTTCAAAATTGGGAAAGGAGTACGACAAGGCTGCATATTGTCACCCTGCTTATTTAACTTATATGCAGAGTACATCATGAGAAATGCCGGGTTGGATGAATCAGAGGTCGGAATTAAGATTGCTGGGAGAATTATCAACAACCTCCGATATGCAGACGATACCACCCTAATGGCAGAAAGCGAAGAGGATCTCAAGAGCCTCTTGTTGAGGGTGAAAGAGGAGAGTGCAAAAGCTGGTTTGAAACTCAACATTAAAAAAACGAAGATCATGGCATCTGGCCCCATCACTTCCTGGCATATAGAAGGGGAAGAAATGGAAGCAGTGACAGATTTTACTTTCTTGGGCTCCAAGATCACCGCAGACGGTGACTGTAGCCATGAAATTAAAAGACGCTTGCTCCTTGGGAGGAAAGCTATGGCCAACCTAGACAGCATAGTAAGAAGCAGAGACATCACCTTGCCGACAAAGGTCCGTCTAATCAAAGCTATGGTTTTCCCAGTAGTAATGTATGGCTGTGAGAGCTGGACTATAAGGAAGGCTGAGCGCCGAAGAATTGATGCTTTCGAACTGTGGTGCTGGAGAAGACTCTTACGAGTCCCCTGGACTGCAAGGAGGTCAAATCAGTCCATCCTAAAGGAAATCAACCCTGAGTGCTCATTGGAAGGACAGATAATGAAGCTGAAGCTCCAATATTTTGGCCACCTAATGCAAAGAGAAAACTCCCTGGAAAAGACCCTGATGCTGGGAAAGACTGAAGGCAAAAGGAGAAGGGGACGGCAGAGGATGAGATGGCTAGATAGCATCACGGATGCAATGAATATGAACTTGAGCACGCTCCGGGAGAGAGCGCAGGACAGGAAGGCCTGGCGTGCTATGGTCCATGGGGTCACGAAGAGTCGGACACGACTGAACGACTGAACAACAACAACAAATCTGGAGCCATGTTGCCTCCAACCACGGAGTTCCATTTGTATTCCTCATGGCTAAACGCCCATATCACTCCACGTTCTAGAATTCTGTAAGAGAAGAAATGTTTTCTATTTCTTTATTTATAAACGGGGAGATCAATTTTATAGCCTCTAGACAGTGTCGGGTGATGGTGGATTTTTGTTTTGTTGTTGTTTATTCGGTCAGTCACTTCCAACTCTTCGTGACTTCATGGACCAGCCCACACGCCAGAGCTTCCTGTCGGCCGTCACCACCCCCAGCTCCCCCAAGGTCGAGCCCGTCACCTCCAGAATATCATCCATCCACCTTGCCCTTGGTCGGCCCCTCTTCCTTTTGCCTTCCACTTTCCCTAGCATCAGCATCTTCTCCAGGGTATCCTGTCTTCTCATGATGTGGCCAGAGGACTTCAGTTTTGCCTTTAATATCATTCCCTCAAGTGAGCAGTCTGGCTTTATTTCCTGGAGTATGGACTGGTTTGATCTTCTTGCAGTCCAAGGCACTCTCAGAATTTTCCTCCAGCACCACAGTTCAAAAGCATCTATCTTCCTTCGCTCAGCCTTCCTTATGGTCCAGCTCTCGCAGCCATAGGTTACTACGGGGAATACCATTGCTTGAACTATGTGGACCTTTGTCGTCAGTGTGATGTCTCTGCTCTTCACTATTTTATCAAGATTTGTCATTGCTGTCCTCCCAAGAAGTAAACGTCTTCTGATTTCCTGGCTGCAGTCAGGAAACTCCCTGGCTTTCTCCATTATCCAGCAGATATTGGCAATTTGGTCTCTAGTTCCTCTGCCTTTTCTAAACCCAGCTTGTACATCTGGCAATTCTTGTTCCATGAATTGCTGGAGTCCACCTTGCAAGATCTTGAGCGTTACCTTGCTGGCATGTGAAATAAGTGCCACCGTTCGATAGCTTGAACATTCTTTGGTGCTTCCCTTTTTTGGTATGGGGATATAGGTTGATTTTTTCCAATCTGTTGGCCATTCTTGTGTTTTCCAAATTTGCTGGCATATGGCATGCATCACCTTGACAGCATCATCTTGCAAGATTTTAAACAGTTCAGCTGGGATACCGTCATCTCCTGCTGCCTTGTTATTAGCAATGCTTCTTAAGGCCCATTCAACCTCACTCTTCAGGATGTCTGGCTCTAGCTCACTGACCACACCGTCAAATCTATTCCTGAGATCCCCGATCATCACCCCGATAGAGGTGGTGGATAGGATAGTTCAGATTCCTGGATCCGAGGTCAGAGGCAGTGCTTTGACCTCGGAACCAAGAGTCCGAGCTCCCCCACCCCTCGCAGCAGGCATGGAGACAACTGCACCAGCTGCCTCTCTGAACTTGCAAAAGTGACCTCGGAGAGAATGGAAAGGGGATGGTTCTGTGGATGGGGTGGGGAGGGTTGGGGACTGGGGAGGTGGAGATATGTCCCATCTGCAGCCCTCCCCAGCCTCCTTCCCTCCCACTTCACAGAGCCATATGTAGATGGGCAAAAATGCCCGTCTAGCAAAAATGCAGAGTGGGGGGAGTGCAGAGGCAATGATAATCTCCACACTCCCCCTGCTTTGCATAGGATGCCCATCAGCATCTGGACAGGATTGCACCCTGACAAATAATACTTGTATGCCACTTGATATAATAAAATCTCTAAGTGGCTTACATGCTAAAATATTAAAATCACTATTCAAATACTCAATAAACAATTACAGGTACAACAAAAATAAATAAATAACAGAAACAATTGAACTTAAAACAAGAACACTGGAAATGAAAAGGATCTTGGAATTGTTGTCTATCACAAGCTGAATATGAGCCAACAGTGTGATGTGGCTGCAAAAAAAGCAAATGCTCTTTTGGGCTGCATTAATATTTTATTTATTTATTTATTTATTTAATTTCATTTCTATACCACCCAATAGCCGAAGCTCTCTGATAGAAGCATAGCTTCCAAATCCCGGGAAGTACTAGTTCCCCTCTACTCAGCACTGGTTAGGCCTCATCTGGAGTACTGTGTCCAGTTCTGTGCACCACACTTTAAGAAGGATGCAGACAAACTGGAGAGGGTTCAGAGGAGGGCAGCCAAGATGATCAGGGGACTGGAAACAAAGCCCTATGAGGAGGGACTGAAAGAACTGGGCATGTTTAGCCTTGAGAAGAGAAGACGGAGGGGAGATAGGATAGCGCTCTTCAAGTACTTGAAAAGTTGTCACAGAGAGGAAGGCCAGGATCTCTTCTCGATCATCCCAGAGTGCAGGACATGGAATCATGGGTTCAAGTTACAGGAAGCCAGATTCCGGCTGAACATGACGAAAAACGTCCTGACTGTGAGAACAATACGACAATGGAACCAATTACCTAGGGAGGTGGTGGGCTCTCCCACACTGGAGGCATTCAAGATGAGGCTGGACAGCCATCTGTCAGGGATGCTGTGACTTGGATTCCTGCACTGAGCAGGGGGTTGGACTCGATGGCCTTGTAGGCCCCTTCCAACCCTAATATTCTATGATTGTATGATTCTAACAATAGAAAATAATCAAATAGAGCAGCATCATGGTATCAATTACCCACCAGAGAGGTGTTTAAAACTCAACACATTTTCTGCCTCCCGAACTGCATTGGGGGGTTGTTCCAAAAGGTGGGTGCCACTATGCTTTTTGTAAACCTCTTGCCACATCCATCCACCCCCCTCCCCTTAATGTGGCATTGCCACATGCATACCAGTGGGAAAACTCACTGTGCTGGTCCTACCATTAGGCAGAATGTGGCAGGCACCTGAGACAGCTGGTTGTGTGTGTCATGAGAGGGCAGCAAATTGTTATTTATTAATTATTATTGTTGTTATTATATTTTTTTCTGCCAGGGAGGAGGAAAGACGTTTGTGGGCTTTCCTGTCTCAGGTGCCAAACTTACTTGACTGGCCTTGGGGATGAACTTTGACTTGGGTGGTAGTGGGGTGGATGCCACTTTCCATTCTGCCTCAGGCAGCAAAATGTCTGTCTTGGGTGGCCCTGGGGAAGACTTCAGAAATGAACCATCGTGAGACTTCTCAGGGGCCATAGTTCAGTGGCAGAGCATCTGCTTTGCATGCAGAAGGTTCCAGGTTCGATCCCCAGTATCTCCAGGTGGGGCTGGAAAACACCCTGCTTGAAACTCTGGAGAGCCATTGCTGCCAGTCTGTGTCAAGAGTACTGGGCTAGATGGATCCATGGTCTGGCTCAGTATAAGGCAACTTCCTATGTTCCTGTGTTCTTTAAATCTGAAGTCCTAATATATTGCAAACATTCTTAATTTTAAGTAGAGTGATGGAAAAACATGTGGACCGTAACTGGGTTCTTTTACTAAGTTCCTTTACTGAGCTCTTTCCTCATTTTCTTTCTAAAAGGTTGTTGCTGGAAAGCTTATAAAGAACCCCCAATCCAGCCCTAATGGAAGGAGAATACCACCCCAGACCATCCCACAAGTCTCCCAGCCTTTTGCTGCCTGGAATCAGATAAACTATAATAGGATAAATGATTCTCTCCCCACCATCCTTTTATCTCTAACAGTGACAAAGTGCTTCTGCTATGCATGTGCCACTTTATAAAGAGTATCTTCCTAAAGAATTGGTTTCTATAGTTTCCCCCAATACAAAGTCAGGGTGGTAAGAACTTCTGGGTAGATTTTAAGAAGTGGTGGTTCTGAAGGTCTTTTTCCTTCTTTCAGCAGGTGTATTTGCATCATGAAAGAAGTAGGATGCAGTGGAAGACATTTCTGGAAACAGTGGGCAGAACTTTGAACCAAGTAAGGAACAGATCCTGGGAAGAATCCTACATTTTCCATATACTGCTGCAGACTGCCTCCAGTAGGATGGGTTTCAATAATGGCTTAAATGTAACTAGGGATGTCAGAGAATTCCGCGACGGATCTCAGTGAGGCCGAATGCCAGTGCATTCGGCCCCCCCGAAATCCGTGGCGGAACGAAGCCCCTGCACCCCCACCCACGAAAGGTGTGCGGAGCCGAGCCCCCAACCCACGAAAGGTGCATGAAACGGAGGACTTACCTGCTGCCGTCGGCGCTGACTTGCGAATGGCAGCCGCCCTGCGGCTACCATTCGGTTCTCCATCATCATAGCCGTGATAGGCTACGTAAGTATTTACGTAGCCTATCATGGCATGCAAAAAACCCCCAAACCCCCTGTGTACGCAAATGGCGGCCGCCGCCATTTGTGTTCCCTATTTTTCGCCGTTTTATCCTACGTAAATATTTACATAGGCAATTATGGCAAAAAAAAGGAAACCACAAATAGCGTAGTGGGCGCTATTTGCGTTCCTTTTTTTCTGCCGTAAATGCCTACATAAATATTTACGTAGGATAAAACAGCAAAAAAAAAAAAAGCGAATAGCACCCACTACGCTATTTGCGGTTCCCTTTTTCTCGCCGTAATTGCCTACGTAAATATTTATGTAGGATAAAACGGCGAAAAATAGGGAACACAAATGGCGGCCGCCATAGCTGCCGCCATTTGCGTACGCAGTTTTTTTTTGTTTTTTGTTTTGCATGCCATGATAGGCTACATAAGTATTCACGTAGCCTATCACGGCAGCCTGGAAGGATGCAAATGGCGGCCACTACGGCGGCCGCCATTTGCATCTGCAGCAGCCTGTCTGTGGCCAGAAGTCTGGCTGTGGACGGCCTTGGCCAGCTGCTCTGCAGAGCCGCTGTGGAACGGAGCCAGCTGGGCAGGATTCCGGGGGGGAAGACTGGATCGAGGATTCCGGGGGGAGGGACGGAGCACCTCCCCGCCCACCACGAATCACATCTGTGAAAAGGTAAGTGACTTTCGTACATCCCTAAATGTATCCATATTAGCAAGGGGATACACTTTTGAATCTCATATTCATTAGAGCCCTACCACATGATAAGGATGTTTTAGCTCCCTCTATTGCTAATGAACTTTGGCTCACTGGTTGATCCTGTAACCTGCAATACTAGATCCTCCTGCAAAAGTACTTGCATTTGTCTTCTGGATCTCTAAGCTGTGGTGGAAGCTGGGAACACTTTGGTCAACTCCCTCTGAATGCAAGGTCTCATCACTGTATCAGATGCACCGTCACTTATTCTTGCCTCCCCAATTTCAGGGCTGAGCTATATCTAAATACATACAACTTATTGGCCCTTGAAGACTATTCAGAAATTTTAGGAGATGTAGACCATGTCCATCTCCTTAATGATGGTCTGAGCCTTATAGGTTATGGTTTTTCTTTGCAACATCTTAATTGGCTATAGCTATACCATTCCATAGAGTTGGCCCAAGTCAGCCTTTGTTTTTAAAGATAGTTATCTCCAGCTCTTAACTTGTTTATATGATATTGTTTTAAAGTTATATGTCACCTTTGTTTCAGGCTAAAAGGTGACTCTTAAGTAATTGTATTAATTAATTAAATAATGCTCGTTATGATCTTCAAGGTGTCTTTATCCCATGTGTCAAATGAAAACACAGAGATTGATTTTTTTCTGGAATCCTTTTCATCCTGAAAACCTATTGGAGCTGATCTTTTTCTTGAAGTTATATATTTTCGTTTAGTCACCAAAGGTTTTTCTGTGGTGTTCTCTTATTTATTTTTATCTTAACAGGCCCATATTTTGGGTCCTTCCTCAATACCCTTGCAGCACAGGCAACACAACTGGCCTTCTGTACATGCTTGCTTCATTCATAGAGGCATCCACTTCCTTTGGTGCTATTTGATGCCAGGCAGCAGAAGTGGTTCTCACTCCGCCATATATATGCGAAGGTGCTTTATCCCAGGTCAGAGTGCTGGCACATCTAGCCCCTTATGGGTGACAGTGGCTTTCCAGAGTTTGGGACAAAGGTCTTTCCTTGCCACCAGAATATTAACTGTAAAGACCAGGGATTGCACTTAGGGGCCTCTTGAATGCAAAGTTGGTACTCTACCACTGAGCTATATCCCTCCCCCATGGACCTGGTGGAGTTAAAACAAAAACAAAAAACACTATTCCACTAAAGGCCCATCAGGCTGATGGGCATGAGAGGCAGTGCCTTCTCAGTGGTGGCCCCCTTAATGTGGAACTCCATCCCATGGGAAGGGCTTGCTTGTTGTCTGGTGTTAAATGGGCTCTAAAGTTCTTGCTGTCTACACCTACTTTTAATTGATAATGATCCTGGTCTGTGCTCTTAAGTTGTAATTTTTACCATTACTGCTGATTTTGTAATGAATTGTTTTTAGGTAAGGTGATGATTTAATTGTTCATTTGACAACTTGCTTTATGATTATTTTATGTTGTGAACTGTATTGAGAGGGTTGTTTCGGCCCTGAAAAGTGGGTATATAAAAGTAGCTAAATAAATATAAATAAAGGCAAGAAGATTAATTTGTTTAGCTATCTGAATCTTCTTCTCTCTTCTCAGAAATGTTATTGCATCACCAGTCTAATGGACAATGTGGTCTCTTACCAACCTCATGTTTATGCAGAGGAGGGAGACTTGGAGGAAAATGTACCCTTTCGGTGCCCCCCTGTTGCAGATGATGACAACAATAGCCTAGCCCCTGACTTGTTGGATACGCTGGGCCCTGTGTTTACCACTCTTGGCAATATCTGCAGGAAGTGATGACTGTGCTATTTTCAGATGAACAGCTAGGATCCTTCCAATTTCATATCTAAGAGCATACCTAATGTTTCCTTTTGGGAGGAAATGAGCTCCTTTTGAGGGAACAGAACAAGTCACTAGTTTCAGTCTTCCGGTCCCTTGTCGAGTTCCCTCTTGAGCTTTCCAAGTGCTTGTGGGTCTTTGGGAGTCTGTCTCCTTCCCTCTTTTTCTTGAAATAGAGTTTGTTCCAATGATTAGGATGTGGCAAGTTCCAGCTTTGGTTCCTCTGTGTAATAATCATTCATTCTCTTGTGTGTTCAACCATACCTCACCAGGCCATCAAATATCCTATCCCAACGTTTCTCTGCTCCTTGTAGCTGTGTTATCATCCTCTTCCAGAGGACAGAGCTATTCATTTTTACACATTTTCTCATTAATGCCAGAGTGTGTTTAGTTGGCAGCGGAGTTTAAACATGATCATCATATTGTACTGTACCACCAGAGTGTATTAAGCTCACCTCTCACCTCCTCTCCCTCAAGACCACAGCAATTGTACAGGCATAACAGATCGCAGTATTGATTTTTCTCCGGAAAGGAAAAAAGAAATACTTAGCAACACTGATCTTGCTCTAACAACTCAGGACAAGTGGTTCCAAGGGCTTTTGGGGAGGCTTGTCTTACAAATGCGCACATTGGGCAGTGCTTCTTTCTCCCCTCTGCTACCCCCATCAAGCACAACGACCATTGGGAGGCTTGTCTTACAAATGTGCACAAGGGGAAGTGAGTACTTCACACTTTCCTTATGGAGCCTGGAGGGGTGGGGAGCCTCTCCGATTGGCTGAGCAGCCCCTGCCACTCAGATGACGTTCTAGTGTAGTGTATTTAATGACACACTACATTAAATACATAGCACGCAGCTGAGCCTCTCTTTTTTCTAGCTCCAACTAAGCATGTGGGTCCCCATCCAGATCAGGACCACCACATGTGGGTAAGGGAGCTTTACACATTCCCACTCAGCCACTTCTCCCCAAAATCCCGCCCCCCCATGCTCCATGGGGACAAAAAAGAAAAAGAAAAAAATCATGGAGGTAAAAAAGGCTCAGCTGCACACTTTGTATTTAATGTGGTATGGGGTTTATCCCTCAGTCTTACTAGTATTAGCTCTGAAGTTCTGAGGAGTGCATTAATTTGTCTTTGAAAACAACTGTGGGAAAAAGGCATATCTGGGGAGAGGAGGGCTTAAAAATGTGGGACTTTTAGAAGGAAAAATTTGCTGTCTGAAGTAGGTCTGGGATTCTGGGTGGTGGTTCCACCAGCGATTTACTCTGAGCCGGCTGCATGTTGAGGTCGTTAGGGGTACTTGATGTTGTGGCCATCCAGCAGCCGCCCCAGAACTTAGCAAGGAAAAACTGGATTTCCTGATTCTGCTTAAAGTCCGGTTCTTTTCCTCAAGTTGGGTTCTCCCTAGTTTAGTTGTAAAGCATGTCCACTGTCACTTACCTATGACATATAGAAAGTGCACCTATTCTTTTCTAGTTAAGAAAAAGGCTAGTTCTCTGGACCTATCATTTGTTGGGCTCTTGATACATCATCATCTTTTGTTACTTAAAGTTTTCACCAAATGCATGATTTTTATACATTCTTGAATGGATTGTTTAAAAAAGAAATATATCATTAATAACACCTGACTTTGTTACATTTAGGAAGGTGTCAGACACATCTCACTTGTAGCCCCTTTCCCTTTGCCGAAGTTGGAATAGAAAAAACAGATGCAGTAATCTTGAACTTTTAGTAGCAACTAAAATGCAACTCTCTTGACTTGGCATTGTGTTATACCATCTCCTTGTGGCCACTTTAGGTAATACACCTTTGCAGATGGATGGTGTGCTTTGCATTAGAGCAGTAGTTTTTAAAGTTGTCCTCTGCTGTCTCCAAAGCACTCATAATTTTTAAGTCATGTCCACCCTCCTAAAAAATGACTGCTGCTAATATTTTAATAAGTCCTGATCCTGTACATGTGAACTATGTAAGTAGTAGGCATTTCTCCCCCTTTAAGTAGTAGGCATTTCTCCCCCTTTGGAGAGATTGAAAAGGATCTCTCCAAACTGGGAGAATGGACATCTAAATGGCAAATGTGGTTCAATGTAAGCAAATGTAAAGCAATGCACGCTGGGGCAAAATATCCCAACTTCAAGTATAGCCTGAGGGGATCTGAGCTAGTGGTGACCAACCAGGAAAGAGATCTTGGGGTTGTGGTGGACAGCTCAGTGAAGATGTCAACCCAGTGTGTGGCCACTGTAAAGAAAAGGCAAACTCCATGTTAGGCATAATTAGAAAAGGAATTGAGAATAAAACTGCCAATATCATACCGCCCCTATACAAATCTATGGTGCGACCACACTTGGAATACTGTGTACAGTTCTGGTCACCACACCTAAAAAAAGATATTAGAGAGCTGGAAAAAGTGCAGAAAAGGGCAACTAAAATGATCAAGAGTCTGGAGCATCTCCCCTGTGAGAGAAGGTTACAACAGCTGGGATTGTTTAGCTTGGAAAAAAGGAGGGTAAGGGGAGACGTGATAGAGGCGTACAAAATTATACATGGTGTGGAGAATGTGGATAGGGAGACATTTTCTCCCTCTCTCAAAATACTAGAACCCGGGGTCATCCGATGAAGCTGATTGGTGGGAGATTCAGGACAGATAAAAGGAAGGACTTCTTCACACAACACAGAGTTAAACTATGGAATTCTCTACCACAGGATGTGTTGATGGCCACCAATTTGGATGGCTTTAAAAGGGGGTTGGACAAATTCCTGGAGGAAAAGGCTATCAATGGCTGCTGGTCCTGATGGCTGTGTGCTACCTCCAGTATCAGAGGCAGTGAGCCTATGTTCACCAGTTGCTGGGGAACATGGGTGGGAGGGTGCTGTTGTGCTCATGTCCTGCTTGTGGCTTCCTGGTCAACAAGTCGTTGGCCACTGTGTGAACAGAATGCTGGACTAGATGGTCCCTTGGTCCGATTCAGCATGGCTCTTCTTATGTTCTTATATTCTAATAGCAAAGTCCATGGTGCTTCCAGATGAGGCTTTATCCTGCAACCACCCTGCCTCAAACACAGAAGTGTACAGGCCTCCCCAGGTGTGGTCATCATCCATTTGTAAACCTCCTGTGTTTTCCCACAAGTTCTTCTTTTTTCTTACCAAAAAACAAACAACACCTGTTATGGAAGAAAAGATGGAATAGGTACACAGTGAGCCTTTCTACATGAGGCATTTATTGTGTACTCATTATTCCCTATAAAGAGAGACTGAAAGAACTGGGCATGTTTAGCCTTGAGAAGAGAAGACTGAGGGGAGATAAGATAGCACTCTTCAAGTACTTGAAAGGTTGTCACAGAGAAGAAGGCCAGGATCTCTTCTTGATCATCCCAGAGTGCAGGACACAGAATAATGGGCTCAAGTTACAGGAAGCCAGATTCCAGCTGAACATCAGGAAAAACTTCCTGAGTGTCAGAGCAATACGACAATGGAACCAATTACCTGGGGAGGTGGTGGGCTCTCCCACACTGGAGGCCTTCAAGACGAGGCTGGACAGCCATTTGTCAGGGATGCTCTGACTTGGATTCCTGCATTGAGCAGGGGGTTGGACTCGATGGCCTTGTAGGCCCCTTCCAACCCTACTATTCCATGATTCTATGATTCTACTCATGGTTGTTTACAGGTTCATTCAATGATGTTGTGACCCTCCAGTTTTGCTTCTGTTTGTAAAAAGAACTTTCAGTGAGTTTTTTTTTAGAGCAGGGAAAATGGAGTATTATTTCTGATAGTGAAAAGAAAATGCAGTTTCTACTTGTGTATTTACTCTATTCTGCCACCTAGAGGTTATATAGAAGAAAAACAGAAAAGAATACACTCCTTGTGTAGTGCTCAGTTCTCAATTCTGTGATGAAACTGAAAGCAGATACAGTAGATTAACAGCTTCATGTAAAAAGCCCAATACCTTTTGATTTGTAGTGTTAGGATCCCTCCGTCTAGAAACACCACAGGTGGTTGATTGCTGAGCCGCTGAGAAACAAGATGGAGATATTGGCATGCTCAGGTGAACCCAAAGCATGCAGATGTAGAAAGCATTTTTTAAAAAACAGAGGTGGCAACTGCACCCTCCCCCCAACAACCGAATGAGGGCACAGCATGCCTTGCAGCCTCTGGGAGTCACAGAATATTCATTGTGAACTGGACACACAACTGGGCCAGTTTTAAGGTTTTGTTCTTGGTGTATAACCCTGCAGAACAAGGAACCATGAAACCTGGGAGAGCGCCTTCTCCCTTATCAGCCTGCCCAGTCACTGAGGACATCAGATGAGGCTCTCCTGGTGGTTCTGCATGGATATGAGGTACACTTGGAGTAGAACTTTTAGTGTACTGGTGCCCCCGCCCCCATTTCTCTGTGGAATTCTCTGCCAGTTTAAGTCACTCATATGGCAACATTGCTTTATTTTTAGTGTCTGCTAAGACATTTTTATTCAAACAAGCTTTTCCTGAATGACCAGCAATGGTTTTATCAATATAACATGATTTTTTACATGGTTTTATTGTTTTTTATTTTGACTGTTATTTCTTTACTGTTCAGCATTTAGGCATCTTTTTGTTGTTGTAGGTCTCACTTGTGCCAACTTAATATGGGAGTTTAAGATAGTGGGCTTGATCAGGGGCACCTTACATAGGGGATTTTTAGGGCACAATCCTATGCATGTTTAGACAAGGAAAAGGCCTAAAATTCCCGGCATTTCCCAACCAGCAAGGCTGGCTGGGGAATGCTGGGAGTTGTAGGCCTTTTCCCTGTCTAAACATGCATAGGATTGCGCTCTTAATGTGTATACAGCATTCTGCCCAAATGCAGAAACTCTCCGCAGGAGTTTGGATGTGTTCCAAAGATTTCTGTGTGCTTCAGTGTCATGATAGCCTGAAGTGATGTGTTTAGATCATGCAGTGAAGATTATTATTCTTGTCTTCTGGCTGTGAGTCTTTTGTCTTGGGCAATCTAGCAGTGCGTCTTCTATTCATTGCCAATCAGTATGTGCATTTTGACTAAGTTGGCATCTGGTCTCAAGAGCGACTGAAAATAAGACCATTAATCTCAAGTGGACAAAGAAACAAGGAACATCTGTTCCTACCCTGTGGCTTTTCCAGCGGAGCCTGGCTCCGGGGAGCCCAGATTGATGAGTTCTGTGCTCGCCAGCAGACACCCACAATCAAAACAAGCTATTTAGAAGCTTTCAAGGTGATTAATACTTGGCATATAAAGTGGCAGAAGTAAGGCTACAGCTTACCTAAAAATGCACTTTCCTGGAGTGAACTCAGCATCTCTGAGTGTGTGTATGTCTCCAGAAAGCAAAGTTCGGAACATGGTGGAAGCGACTGCATCATTTTCTGCAAAGGACCTACAGTTGAAAATGATGCCCAAAGTCAGCAAAAATAGCAGGGGTGGGACAACATGTGGCCCTCCAGATATTGTAGGACTGCAACTCCCATTAGCCCTAGCTAGCATAGCCAGTGGCCAGGGATGATGGGATTTGCAGTCCAACAATAGCTGGAAGGCCGCACGTTTCCCACCTCTGCAGTATAGCATCTTCCCTATCAGGATATGCTTCTGCTTAGTGTTCAAGCTGCCAGTCAGGTGCAAGAGGCTAAAGCTGGTCATTCCACTCTCTACACCAATTTCCCACATTTATTCCACTGAACATTCTGTAGCCGCTGAGCACAGTCAGTCTTCATTGGGCTGTGTTTTGAGAGGAAGGGATTCCCTTTGTTTTTCATCTTTTGTGTGTGTGATAGATCTGCAGATCCCTGGGTTCCCATGAGCTTGCTGATGCCTCTTCCTTCCCTCTCAGTGGCCCCATATTGGTTCCCATCCTATCTGCGCTCACCACCTGATTTCGCTATTAGGAGGAGTGATGTTTGCTCTGCCCTTCCCCAAAGGAGCCCAGGGCAGCATGGATTTGTTTTTAATTAATTACATTTAATGTTAAAATATGAGTAACAGTAGACATATCACAGCAGTTTACAAAATTAAAAGAAATACTGAAACAACAATAATGCAGTACATCAAACTAGAAGACAATTTCCATGAAAAAAATGGAGCAAACCAATATAAAGCAAGGAATACAGCACTCAGTTTTGAAGGCCAACTGAAACAAGACTTTTTTTGCTCAGTGTTAGAAAGTTAGTAAGGAGGAGGCAGTACTAACTAGGGATGTACGAATTGTGTACCTTCTGTGCTGCTTGACTTCCGCAGTCTGTGGCCAGTGCTCCATACCGCCGTTCATACCGCTGGAATTCTCCTCTTTTTTTTTCTGCTCTGAAAATTACGAAGATAAATCTGTACCGACAACCGTAATTCCAGTGCCCAGCCATCTCCGTGAGTCTGCATAACTTCTGTAAGAATAGCTATTTTTCGTAAATATTTACTTAAAAAAAAATAAAATTGAAATCCTCCGTCTCCGTTTACTTTCAGCCAAAACACTTCCTCTTCCTAAGGGCTTCCCAAAAGCCAGTTCTAGAGTGGCATGGTCATTTTAAAAGTTTTTTTCTTTCTTTAAAACAGTGTTGCTTTAAACAAAAAGTTTATCACTCAGGCACACCTAAGACAGCCTTCTTTTGGGAAGCCCCTAGGAAGAGGAAGTGTTTTGGCTGAAAATAAACAGAGACGGAGGATTTCAATTTAAAAAGAACACCCACAAACAAGGCGGTGATCACAATTCATTTTTTAAAAAACTTACGTATTTATTATCGGAATATACGACACTGCATTTTTATTTACAAACATTTTGCAACTCTTTGCAGATGATGAACAAAAAAAGCCGTATGACTGCTGGCTCCGCAGGACCTCGTGATGCCGTTCCGCAGAGGATTCCATGGCATGGACTGAAGGGAATTCGATCCCATTTCAGTCCATGGCAGAATTCTCTGACATCCCTAGTACTAACTTCCCTGGGAAGACAGTTCCATAATGCTGGAAATGGAGAGGTTCCAGGTAACCTAGCTGGATGAAAAGATGAAATTCAGAGTGGGATCATATCAGATGATTCCTTCTCCCATGTAACCCTCACAAGAACATTGTGTGGTAGGAAAAAGTGACTGGCCACAACTAGGGATGTCTGTCTCAGGGAAATCCGACTCTTTTGGGCCATGTTCTACTCAACTTGCATTTATGAGCAGAACTGTGGATTTTCCCCAAACTCCAGGGACTTGAGATTTGTGCAAATCATGGCTGCAATTTGAGCAAAGTTGCATAATTTGCACAAATTATGGCTGAAATTTGCATAATTTGTGCAAATTGTGCCCAATATTTGTTGTGCTTCTGTTATTGGGCAGTATAGAAATAAGTAAGCAAGCAAGCAAGCAAGCAAGCAAGCAAGCAAGCAAGCAAGCAAGCAAATAAATAATTCAGGCAAATAAAAAAAACTCCTACTGAAAATCCGCTAGCTGGCCTGACTTGCTGCAGACTGAACTGGCCTAGCTAGTGGAAGACGAACCAAAATCTGGGGGCTGAGCCGTTGAAAGCTCACTGAGCTCAACCCCCACAACTGGATTCCTCCAACATGCCTACCCATAATCACCCAATGAACTTCATGGGAGCTGCACCCTGGACAACTCTGGTACTATATCTCCAGCATGCACAATCTGTGATCCATTAAGCTCAATGCAGCTCACTTGTTCCATATGTTAGTCTATCACAGGCTTAATGTGCTTCCGATGTTTTCTGCTTTCCTGCGGCTCCGAAGACAAGGGGGTGTATGCCTGATCAGCTGCATTCAGGGTGATAGGTGACAAGTTGTGCTTTTGACTAGTTCTCACTGAGGTGACAAGCCTGTGCCTGGGCTAAACTGCTAGAGGTAAGTGAAAATGCTCCCTGCCTTTTGCATGGTGCAAATGTAGGAGGACACCTTGGACATTGGGCAGGAGTGGAGGTGGGGCAGAAGGGAGGGAAAGGAAACATACCTAAGCTGTTTTGAGCTCTGTTATGCTGGCAGCTGCAGTTCCCAGAATGCTCCGTTCAGAGGAGCATTTAGGGGAAAAGATGGTGACTTGCACAAAAAACATGATGTCAAGAGATCCGCTAAACCTCCTCGCTCCATTCACCCTGCCCCATCCACCCACCCCTGAAATCTGCAGCCTCCCAAATGTGAAAGAAGGGAGATGGCTTTGGCACTGTTTTCATCCCTATTTTGGTAGGGAGGAGCTCTCCTGCAGTGGTATAGCCCTGACACAGGAGGTTTGATACCTCAGTTATTACTTATTGTGTTTTAGGCATGGTTATGAACCAAGGACAGAGAGGCACCTGCCATTTTCATGGACCTAATGCTGTGCAACTTCCTCTTCAAACGTTGTCCCCACAAAACTGTAGGCAGAACTCTAAAGGAGCTGCCCAAGGTGCTGAACCCTAGCCCCAAAATAGGTTCTGCGCCTTGGATAGCTCCTTTAGAGTTCTGGCTGGCTCTGACTGAAACCCTGAACGGATCACTGGTGCAAAACCCAAGGGCTATAATAGGTTACCATTCAAGCCTAAGGTTCTATCAAATGACTCTACTTCAAAAAAATAAATAAATCACTGTCTTCTCTTCAGTCCTCATATGTCATGTACTTCCTGTGGAGCAACATCTTCAGGACATCTGCTGTTTTGCTCCTGATGAAATCTTCTCCTGTGCTCCTAGTCTCCCGATTCTAAATCTGTGTCCCAAAGCAGCAAACTGAGAAGTTCTCCCTGAAATCTGCAGTTTGGTGTCCTATTTTCAGTTTGCTCTTACAAAGAAATGGTGCTGTTTCATTTTACAAAGACATGGTGCTGTTTTATTTTATATTTTATCTTTTTTATTTTATCTTTTTATCTTTTATCTTTTTTTTTAAAAAAATACTTTATCTTTTACAAAGGAATAGTGCTGTTTTATTTTATTTTTACCAGTATTAGCAACAACTAACAACCCCCCACGCATTTGGGTTTGCACCGGCACAACAGTTTCTGCATTGCAAAGCAGACTGGCATCTGAATACAGGGAGCTGCTTCATATCAGCGTGGTGTAGTGGCTAGAGTGCTGGACTGGGAGTCGGGAGATCCGGGTTCTAGTCCCCACTCGGCCAGGGAGGCTCACTGGGGGACTTTGGGCCAGTCACAGACTCTCAGCCCAATCTACCTCACAGGGTTGTTGTTGTGAGGATAAAATGGAGAGGAGGAGGATCATGTACGCTTCCTTGGGTTCCTTGAGGGAAAAAGGAGGGATATAAATGCAATAAATAAATAAAATATCAAATCAAGCCATTGCTTCACCTAGCTCAGGGCTGACTACTCTTCCATCCTTCCCTGACCTGGCAATGCCAATAGGCCATGCTGGATGCCTGTGAGGCTCTTGCTCCCTCTGTCCTCACCTGGGTGGCCTGCAGTACTTCTATATGGGAGGAAGCATCCCCACCGCACACAGAGAAAGATTCCCCCTGCCCGACATAGGAACAAGGAAGCTGCCTCATACTGACTCAGACCACTGGTCCATCCAGCCCAGTATTGTCGACACTGACTGGCAGCAGCAGCTCTCCAGGGTTTCAGGCAGGATTCATTCCTAGCCTACTGGAGATGGTGGGGATTGAAGCTGGGTCCTTCCGCTTGCAAAGCAGGTGCTCTATTTATTTATTTATTTATTGCGTTTATACCCTGCCTTTCTCCCTCTCGCAAGGAACTCAAGGCGGCTTACATTATCCTCCTCCTCACCGTTGTATCCTCACAACAACAACCCTGTGAGGTAGGTTGGGCTGAGAGTCTGTGACTGGCCCAAAGTCACCCAGTGAGCTTCCATGGCCGAGTGGGGACTAGAACCCGGATCTCCCGGCTCCCAGTCCATCACTCTCACCACTACACTACACTGGCTCTCTACCACTGAGCTGCAGCTGCTTGCCCTATGACCAGCAGACCCCATCCCCCCCCACACACAGAAAGAAAAAGCATCACACGTGCATGCACACACATGCACAGAAATGCCCACACACAGAAAGAGAGAGAAAGCACCCCGCTCTCTGCTTTCCCAAGGGGTTTGGGTAGAAGTCAGATCAAGTAAAATGGAGCCTCTTAAATTTCCATGGTTTGTACGTGGGATCCTCCCCCCTCCCCAACCCCCCTCCCATCACATAAAACATACATTGGTATCTATAGACTCCACACTAAAAATCACAGATTTGGTGTTTCCTAGCACCGTCATGGTACTGAAACAATGATCCTAATGGGTCCTTGTGATTTTTACCAAAGGAACTCCCCTCCCAACCCCCATCAAATCGTAGGTCACCTCTGTGTCCACAGATGCGTGCTGGAATTTGATTGTAGTTTTGTTGACTCCCCATGTAAAAATCATAACTCAGTCATAACTGGTGGCAGCTCTTCAGAGTTTTGGGCAGGAGATGTTCCCTGCCCTATCCATAGGTGTCGGACATTGAACCTGGAACCCTCTTGCATGAAAAGCATTCTCTCTGTTACTGAGCTATGGCCCTTCCCTACATGGGTGTGTGTGGCGGGTGCTAAATGCCAGAGGACACAACACCCAATCCAGAATGGTACCTCGTAGCCTGCCACTGAACTCTAATGGATAAAGCCTGTCTGCATGCTTGCTTAGCTACCTAGATGCGCTTTCTGGATGTGCTGCAGTGGCCTGTAAGTAACACATTGTGTGTGCAATATGTACTCTGCTGCCACCTACTGGTCAGACTCAGAACCAATCCACAAAGCATCTGGAAAAGACGCACATGTGAGCACAATGACTAGCCCCGTTGAGGCATTATGAAAAGTAGGGATGTCAGAGAATTCCGCCACAGATCTCAGTGAGGCCGAATGCCAGTGCATTTGGCCCCCCGAAATCTGTGGCGGAACGAAGCCCCCTCCCATGAAAGGCTCGCAAAACGGAGCACTTACCTGCTGCCGTCCGCGCTGACTCGCGAATGGTGACCGCGCTGCGGCCGCCATTCGCTTCCTCATCATAGCTGTGATAGGCTACGTAAATAATTACGTAGCCTATCACGGCTAACGCAGGGACGCCATTTGCATCCCTGCGGAGGCCGTGATAGGCTACATAAGTATTTACGTAGCCTATCACGGCAAGCTAAAAAAAGAAAACAGCGTACGCAAATGGCGTAGTGGGCGCTATTTGCGTTCCTTTCCCCCCCGCTGTAATAGCTTACGTAAATATTTACGTAGGCTAAAACAGCGAAAAAAAGGGAACACAAATGGCGGCAGCTGTAGCCACCACCATTTGCATACGCTGTTGGTTTTTTTGCCTGCAGGCTGCCCAGCAGCCGGATGTCCGGCTGCAGGCGGCCCCAGCCGGCGGCTCCACAGAATGTCCGTGGAGCGGAGCTGGCCAGGTTAGGATTTTGGAGAGAGGTGTGGAGCGCCTCCCCCCCACCGCGAATCACCCCGTCGAAAAGGTAAGTGACTTTCATACATCCCTAATGAAAAGCGGTGAAACTCACCACATGAGCAGGAACAGGGCTGTGCTGAGTAGCCCTGACCCTGACATCAGGAGGAGGCCTTTGCATTAGTTCATATGAATTAGTGCTAATGCAAATCAGTGCAAATACTCTACCCACCCACCCCCAGAAATAAAAAATTCAGTCCACAAATTCACAAAATCCACTGGACTTGGAAAAAGCCAGTCCGCTGTGGAATCCACAGGTCAGATTCACAGAAATCTGAACTCATTTGAATCCATTTGTGGATTTCTCCAACCTCCCTAGCTCTAAAACATCTTAACTTTTTGATAACAAGATGAAACTTATCGTCTATGGACATACAGGAAAATGGTTGTGATGCAGGAACACAGACACTGACTGACAAGCCTCAGGTTCCTTTTGAGCCCTGCATGGCATGGAATTTATTTAGGAGTAAAGCCGACTCTACCATTATGCAGGCTCATGCGCCCGCATCAGGTGGTAGGACAGGAAGAGTGACAAATTGCAATGCTCTCCCCCCACCCCTACCAGGAGGGCCTGCCACTGCCTCCCCACCACCTCTAGCAACTATTCTGGAGAGCCCTGCCAGATGCTCTTCTGCTGTGGAATTTGCCATAGCAAGAGAGCAGCTGGCGGGGCTCTCTAGAGCAACCACTGGCTGTGCTGCTACTTCTCCTTAGCATGGCCATGGGGGCCTGTAGCTGCAGGGTCTTGTGTGGGTTTGGCTGACTTCTCACAATGATTTGGCCAAGATCTCATGAGAGTTCGGCTGAGCTGGAAAGGGGCTGTGGCTGGGTGCAGTGGCAGTGGCAGCCTCACTTCAGGTGGCAAGACACATTGGGCTGGGCCTGTGGAGGAGTAAAATTTATGAGGAGTTGTATACAAAGATATGAGGAGTTCTGCCTGAAACCCTAGAGAGCTGCTGCCAGTCAGTGCTGACAATACTGGGCTATGCTCTGACTCAGTCTAAGGCAGCTTCCTATGTTCCTATGTGCCATTCCAGCAACACTAGCTATGTGTCTCTGTGTGTTTACACATACATAGCAGGTGGCAATATAAGTTGTGTGTTGTGTGTGTATGTGTGGCAGAGGCATGGAGAAAGAAATGTTTCACTCAAACCCTGCATTAACTAAGCACTTTCTTGGCTGGCAGTTTGCTAAGCGTTTTTGATGGGCTATAGTATTTCGGTTACCTGCTCCCAGCAAGAGTGATGTCTGCAAAACTCTTGGTTCCTGCTGTGCTGAAGCCAGAGGGAGTTCCAGTAGTGCTGGTGTTTATCATCGAGGCCTCCATCTTGGCTTTGCCTCATTTATAAAACCTAAGTGAAAAGCAAAATGTATCAACCAACGGAGCTTCGGGAAATTAACTCTTTTAGTGCTTCTCTCCAATTCATCTGCTGTGTCTTCCCCATTCGCCGATGTGGAGGATGTGATGAATTCAAGCATGCAAGTGATCAGAGGGCGCAACTAGGTAACACAGCAGGACCTAGCCTGGGTCCTACTGTTTCCCCATAAAGCAGGCTGGGTGGGAATAGAAAGTGCAGCATTGAAAGGTGGGAGGAGGGAGCTGGTTCCTCCTACTGTCAACACTGTCAGCTTTGTACCCTTTCCAACGACTAGCCATTTTAGTTCTGGTGGGGATTTAAAGCCCTTGTTTGTTCTGAATCAAGCCAAGGAGTGAATATTTCCACCATGGATAACTTAGTGATGACCCCACTGCAGTCGATGTTAATTTGTTCCACCACAAGAGCAGTTGCTCTTTGTCTTATTTATTTATTTAAAATTATTTTTTGGCTCCCTTTTAAGGGTAAGGCCTTTCTCAGGGCACTCATGCAATCCGCAGACGAGTGAGGGTTTCAGTGGGTTGTCTGCATCCATTTTCATCCCTTGGCTCCCCTCCAACTTGAATGTTCTGTTTCTCTTAAGATGCTGCTACTTCCTCAGCAATTGCACACCAGATACACAAAAGACAGTTGAGGGTTCTGTTTGTTTAATGCAGTAGCTGAAACAGGTTCCAGGTGCCCTACAAGTGTTTCTTTCTATTAAGGCTGGAAGCCTTTTGCCAAGCAGCTGGCAAGCTTTGTACCCAATGCACTGGAACAGCACAAAAGCTACCAACACCATCCTAAAGAAATTGGGTTTTTTTGTTTGTTTGTTTGCACGTGTGCTGCTGGGGCACACATTGAGAATAATGAGAGCATTATTTTGAACAGGGCTTCTTGGCTTGGCCTGTAATTGCAGGCTGATTGGAGAGCTGACAGGCAGGCAAATCAGGGAGCCTGGCCACACACACAGGACAGCTGGTCTATTTCCATCCGCATTTTGCACTGTTGGTTTTTGATATCAATATGCAACTGGAGATGCAAGTCCAAAGAATGTGATTGAGGCTGATTGGGCTGGCAATTGCAAACTGGTGTGACCACTGACCGTTCCGATGGAGACCACTAGGAAAATGCTTGGCTGTGGGATTGCATTCTTATTGGTTGGATGGTTGCTTTGGCACCACAGACTCTGGACCCAGTTAGGAAGGACTTACTAGACTGCATGCAAATCAGCTGGAAGTCATGCTGGCTTCTGCTTGCTATTCGCTGCACAGATGTTTGACCCTGACCTGCTGTGCGGAGTCTTGCCTGCTTTTCAAAGAAGAGATGTCATGCATGTGGAGCTTACTAAGGCTTGTCCATCCAGCCCTGCCAGGCCCATAGGATCCTGCAAATCCCAGGGCAGCAATAATGGAATAAAATGGATGCCAGCAGTGGAAATGTTCAGCTCAGTGTAACCTTTGTAACCTTTGTAGGGGTGGGGATGGGGTGTTATGTGCCAAACTGCGTGCTGTGTTTGTAGTCAAACAAAGAAGTTGATCTCTTAGTAAATAGCCTTTATTATGCGAATCAGCCAGATCAACAGCACTTCATGTTACATTTTCAGCCTCCAGCAACTGAAAGCTAAGATCTCTCATTAGCTTTGCATAATACTACATAGACTACCCAAGGATCCCTTTGATGGATGCACTATTGCTAGAAGAGCTGCAAAAAAGTTGGCTCCATCCAGCAGTATGAAACCTGAGTGGCTTTCCTAGTTTCGTCCTCAGGGAGGGTCTCCCCCTTAGGACCTCTTTTGATGGGCCAACCTTGTAGACTGCCTTACTTTGCAAAGTTGCTCATCCCTCTTGACCCAACATCTGATTATGGCATACGTCACTCCCAACTCCTCTGTCCCCATAAGATCTTGTACTCCCACAGATGGCAAAGTGTCGGTTTGGCTTAGAACCAACTGACTAATCGGCATCTGTGGTATGGTGTAGTGGCGAGAGTGTTGGACTGGGAGCTGGGAGAACTGGGTGACTTTGGGCCGGTCACATACTCTCAGCCCAACCTACCTCACAGGGCTGTTGTTGTGAGGATAAAATGGAGGAGGAGGAGGATAATGTAAGCTGCCTTGAGTTCCTTGCAAGAGGAAAAAAGGAAGGATAGAAATGCAATAAATAAATAAATAAATAAATATCTGGAAAGATTCCTCTCTTCCACTGTCTCCCTACTTTATCTCCTGAAACCCCTGTAACTCCCCCACTGCTTTGCCCTCTTCCTCATCAGACTCTGAGTCTGTTCCCATTCCCTTCCGAGATGCTCCTGCAGAGATGCTGAGCACAGACCTTGCAGGGGGAGAAAGAAACTGCTTGTGGATCAAAGTGGCTTTTGCAGAGGCAAAGGAACTGCCTGTGTGAGGTCTTGGCACCTTGGTTGATAATAAGGATGGGAAAGGCATGGCTATTTGAAACAAGGCTGAAAAGGAGTCTACATCAGGCAGCACAGCAGATAGTGAAGCCATAACTAGGGGTGGATGGACTCACAGGAGTCTGTGCTCAGCAGGTGCTTGAGCAGCCGCTGCTGCTCTCCCATGTGAGCCAGGCTGCGTGAGCCCCTGGAGTGCTCGGAGAGTTGTCTGGGAGCACAACTCAGCTGCCCATGCCTCCATGCAAGACACCATCTTTTACACAAGATGGGGCATTATATTTTCATCTACTTACTGTTGCGCACAATGGGGGCTGTAAAGGACCATTTCCACAACATTAGAGGTCTCTAATGTTGTGGAAATGACATTTTATGGCTGCCGTTGTGCAAAACAGTAAAAGTACAAAAATATAGACCCCCCTCTTGCGTAAAGGCTGGCGGCTTGAAAGGAGGCCGGGCGGCTTGAAAGGAGGCCGGGCGGCTTGAAAGGAGGCTGGGCGGCTGCCGGCGGTGAGTGGATGGGTCCAGTCAGTAAGTCCCGGCCCCTCGTGCAGCTCAACGGGCAGAGGTGGCAGCTCACCAAGCTGAATTTGGGGGGAGGGGGGAGCACAGGGGGAGTCTAATGGATTCCTGGACCCAGTTGGGTGCCTGTGCCATTGGTAGCTGTAAGATGCTGGAGATTCCTTAGTTGAGAGAAGATGTTGAGATGGAATGTGTTTACGAGACAATGGGGAGACAATGGAAAACTTACAGGAACACTGGTTAAGCCTTCCCCTGCTAAAATTTTGGTAAACATGGAGAAGGAAAACATTTTGTGCCCACCTATAAGGAATGTAGAAAGGTCTGGCCCTACCTCTGCTCAATATAATAGGTCAGGATGGGAGAGTTGGCACAGCCTACTCCCCTACCTCTTTTGAGGGGTGACTGATGAAGGACCACCAGCCTACTCCCCTACCTCTTTTGAGGGGTGACTGATGAAGGACCACCAGCCTACTCCCCTACCTCTTTTGAGGGGTGACTGATGAAGGACCACCAGACACATTGGACTGGTAGATATGAACCACTTGGAAACTTATAATGCTGTGAAACTGAGATTGGTTAGACTGATTTAGCCTTTATGTTGCTGTGCTGGAGAGAATTTAGTATGATGGAGCATAGTATGAAGAAGAGTTTGGCTTTATTTTCTTTATTTTTATTTTTTCCCTATTTTATTATCATCGCTGTGTTTCTTTATTGCTTTAGTATTCCTTCATCCCTTGGTCTAGTATGCATTTATCGTTTCCCCCTTCTTTCCTTATGTAGTTATTTAGTCACATTATTACTTTTCTACTGTCCCTCTGTTGAGCATTGTGTGTTGATAACCCATTTAATTTGCTTCAGTTACAATTCAGAGTTGGTGGTGGTCTTTTCTACTGACTCAGCTAGTCAGCTTTACCCACTGGAGTATCATTCCAAACCCAGGTTTCAGGCTGACATGCCCAGAGCCTTGTAAGGGAAGAGTACCACATCTGTCCACATGATCCATTGAGGCAAGAGCAACCATAAGCTATTCATGGTGTCTCCCCAGGGGATTTAATTAATGTCCTGCAAAATGAGTGAGGGGAGGAGGCACAATATCAAGCACATGGAGGCCACAATTAAGTCCGCAATACTTTGCGGAGATAGGCAGTGGAGGCTGGTGGCAACAATATCAGTGGGGTGGTAAATCTGCTCCGGGATTCAGTCAGAACCAGTCAGAACTCTAAAGGAGCTCTCCAAGGTGCAAAGCAGTTCTGACTGAAACCCCGAGTGGATTCACCATCCCACGGAAATCAGAACCACCAGCCTCCACTGGAGGTAGACATCCCTAAACCCATCAACGCTGATCAGCTTGGAGGAACTCCTGTCTCTGCATAGTGTCAGGTTGTATGGTTGCAACCCTAAGCAGGTGTTATAACTGTACCCACAGATGCCAAGGGGAGGGGGGTTGCTTGGCATGCACAGTGTTGGGGTGGGGCTACTCATGTGTTGCCTGAACTCATAAGTTTAATGCCCTACTCATTGAAATAAGTGGAACTGATTTTCAAGTCAATGCATTGAGGCTGGGTAGTTGAAAGGCTTGCAGTCCTCTGCACATTTCCCTGGTGGTAGGGATGGCATGGATGTCTGATTCAGTCTGGGAACCCAGCAAACCTGTTCCTGTCCGCAGAGGCCCAAGCCCTACTCGTTGAGCCCTTGGCCCTGCTCGCCCCCTGTCCATGCTCGGCGAATGGCCTTCACTCACCCCAGTGGCCTCATTGAGCTTGGCGGTCGCAATTCTTTGAGAAATGAAACAGCGATTGCAAAAATGTACATATTTGCCCACACATGAAAAAGCGCATTTTTGCAAGTGCGCATATTTGTGTATGCGAAAATATGCATTTCACGAATGCACATATTTGCGTATACAGGAAAATGCACATTTTCCAAAACCCTGCACATTTCTGCACACACTCTAATGTGCGTCTCATTTTGCACATGAGAATATGTGCATTCACAAAAATGCCCATCTTCATGCATACAAAAACTGGCACATTTTTGTGTTCGCAATTTTATTTTTCACAAAAATGGCAACTGCAAAGCTTGATGAGGCCGCTGGGGTGAGTGCAGGCTGCTCACCAAGCGTGGGAGGGGGTCGAGTGCAGTCCGGGGACTGGTGAGTGGGGTAAGGGCTGGGCGGCCGTCGAGAGAACCTGGATGGGGGTGAGTTCGCACATCCCTACCTGGTTGTAAGCCTCCATGAACACTGTGGAGATTACGCCTGAGTAAGCATTTGCAGGATCATGCGACATAGCTCATCCCTCTTTCAAAGAAGATTCTTATTTATTTATTTACTGATACTTTGGGATCTGAGAACCCATCCCAGCTTGGGTTCTCTGGGCGCCCACGGACGAGGAGCCTCTGCTCACTAGGGATGTACGAAAGTCACTTACCTTTTCACAGCTTTGATTTGTAGGGGGGGAGGCGCTCCGTCCCTCCCCCCGGAATCCTCCCTGGGCCAGCCCTGCTCCGTAGAATATCACGGCAGCCTGGCAGGATGCAAATGGCGGCTGCAGCAGCTGGTTGAGAGACCAGCTGCTGCGGCCGCCGCCGGAGCCGCCGCTGGAGCCGCCGCCGGAGCTGCCGCCGCTGGAACATCTGCCTGAGGTAAGCTTTGTCCCGGGGGGGATTCCACGGGGTGGCAGGGGGTGGGAGGCTGTTCCGCCACGGGTTTCAGGGGGCTGAATGCCAGTGCATTCGGCCTCACTGAAATCCGTGGCGGAATTCTCCACCATCCCTACTGCTCGCCTCCCCCCAGACCTGCCCATGAGCTCGGTGAGTTGCCCGGACTCACTGTGATCCCATCCAGTGAGCACCATCCATTTTTCTGCCTTTGTTGTCTGCACAAAAAGTAAGTTTTTCAAAAAACTTTGGGGCCAGAAAAGCTTAATACATGCAATATTAGTGGCATTATACATATTTAAATATGCATTTTTTTAAAAAAACTTATGTTTTGTTAAGACAACAAAGGTGGGAAAATGGTAGGCACTCACCAGACAGATTACGGTAAGTCTGGGAGGGGGTGAAAGGGGGGCAAGTGGGCATCAGCAGGGGGTGAGCAAGGACAGTGTCTCAGCGGGAGCAGTCCAAGGGTCGCGGGGGGGGGGGTGTCCAACAGACTCCTGGACCCAGTCGAGAGCCCAAAACATCCCTACTGATATCTATGAACCACGTGCATCTACAGATCTCAGAGTGGTGTACACAAATGATAAAAGCATGAAGATCTAAAAACCAATGCATAGACTACACCATATTTACACATCCATAAGAATCAAGTAGATTGTAGGCTAAACTACACCAAGAGGACTTGCATAAACAGGGGTCTAGTTTCTTCCCTAATCCATGCTGACCATAAAGGGAATCCAATTAGGCCAGGTGGTATACTGCTTGCATTAAATCTGAGAGAATGCCTAAAAGAGTAAAACAAACATATCTGCTATCCGACCTTTGTCAGGTGGATACAGAAAATGCTTCATATGTTGTTTCCCATGATGGCCAACCAAATGCCTGTGGGAAGCCATCTTATTTATTTATTTATTTATTTATATATTGCCCAATAGCCAAAGCTCTCTTCCCATCAATCAGGTCATGGGGAGCAAACCCTCCTTTGCTGCTCTTGGTTTACTAGGAGCTGGTATTCAAGACAGATTGCCTCTGATACTGGAGGCAGTATATATAGCCATCATGACAATTAGCCATCAATAGCCATATCCTCCAAGAGTTTGTCTAGTCCCTTTTAAAATCACTATAAATTGGTGATCATCACCACGACTTGTGGTTGTGAATTTCATAGTTTAACTACGTACTGTGCAAAGAAATACTATGTGCTGGGTGAAGAAGTCCTTCCTTTTATCTGTCCTGAATCTCCCACCATTCAGCTTCATTAAATGACCCCAGGTTCTGGTATGATGAGAGAGGGAGAAAAGCTTCTGTCTATCCACTTTCTCCACACCACTTTTTCAACACCATTTTATGTACTTCTATCACATCCCCCTTATGCCTGCCTTTTTTCTAAACATTCCATCCTCTCCTCATAGGGGAGTTTCTCCAGCCCCTTGATCATTTTAGTTGACCTCTTCTGCACCCTCCCTAGCTCTACAATATCTTTTTTGAGATGTGGCAACCAGAACCATATACGGTATTCCAAGTGTTGTCCACCATATGTATATTTGTATAAGGGATTATGATATTGGCAGTTGCAGTCTTTATTGTTTTCCTAATCACCCCTAACATGGAATTTGCCTTTGTCATACAAGCTACAAACTGGGGTGACATTTTCACTGGGCTATCCATCACAACCCCAAGATCTCTCTCTTGGTCAGTCACTGCCAGCCCAGATCCCATTTGTGAAGTTAGGATTTTTTTGTTTTGTTTTCACCACCCTAAATAATTTGGTGTTGTCCTCAAACATGGCCACTGACCCTTTCTGGATCATTTATGAACAAGTTTAAAAGCACCAATCCCAATACAGGTCCTTGGGGCACCCCATTATTTACATCCCATTCACTGTGAGAACGGTCCATTTATCCCTACTCCCTGCTTTCTCGTCATTGACCAGTTTCTGACCCATACATGGACCTCTTATCTTATTCCATGACTGCTAAGTTTGCTCAGGAGCCTTTGGTGAGGGACTTTGTCAAAAGCCATTTGGAAGTCCAAATAGACAATGTCTACCAGATCACACCTGTCCACATAATTGTAGAGACTCTCAAAGAACTCTAAAGATTATTCAGACAGGACTGATCTTTCCAGAAGCCATATGGATTCTTTCAGTTGGTCACTGTAGAAATGCCTTTAACTGCAACTAAGTAGGTAGTTATTACTAGCAAGGGATCATTTTTATCTCTGTCAAGAAATCCATTTTCTGTTTCCATTCTAGCACACACTCATTAAACCATCTGTCTTTGTTATCTCATGCTGTTCTGGCTTCAAGGTCCTTCAAACTGAAGCAAAACGCTTTCCAAATTATGATTTCAGCTGTGAGTGTTCCACCTCCAGCAGAAAGCCAAGGAACACTATTCAGCCAGCTGGTGATTGTCTAAGGAGGCTCACCTCACATTTTGTTTTACTTTTGAGTATTAAACCGGGGGGGGGGGCGGCTAAGGATGTCCTTCATCTTCATTTTGTTTCGTTTGTTTTCATTTCCATTTTACTTTTGGCTTGTGACTCTCAGTGTCACAGATGGGGCCCTGACCTATTTGAAGACCCATGCTTAGGTGTGTGTAGGCAGGTTTAGGTAAGCTTTGTTGTTTTTGCCTTGAAGTATTGTTTCGAAAGAGTGCCCTGTTTTGTTGTCTGTTACCCCTTTTCCCTTTTGTAAATAAAATAAATTTACCACCTCTCAAAAGTAAATGTGTCTGCTTTATCCCAGTTAGCCTTGATACTAAGACCAGAGCTTTCCTCTTGGTGGTTGTTGTTGTTGTTATATTTATTTATATCCCGCCTTTCCCCCAATACTGGGACTCAAGACGGCTTTACAACATTAAAACTTGTACAATTAAAACCTATAAATAGAAATAAAGTGTACAAAAGTTAAAAATATAATTAAATCTTCAATATTAAAATTGTAAAAATATCAAAACGTTGAAAGACAAATAGTATCGATCCACCATATTTTCACAGGTCCAGACTAGTTATCCCCAAAGGCCTGCTTGAACAAAAAAGTTTTTACATGCCTATGAAAGCATACCAAGGAGGGTGCCACTCTTGCCTCCCTGGGAAGGGTGTTCCAGAGCCTTGGGGCAGCCCCCGAGAAGGCCCTGCGTTCCCACCAGGCGTGCCTGTGATGGTGGCAGGACAGTGAGAAGGGCTTCCCCTGAAGATCTCAGGGAATGAGTAGGCTCATAGGGGAGAATATAGGCTTTATAGCGCTTTATAGGACATGACCAGCACTTTGAATTGTGCCCAGAAACAGACTGGGAGCCAGTGAAGCTGTTTTAACAGTAGTTGTATGCTCCCTGTACCCAGCCCCAGTCAGCAGTCTGGCAGCAGCTCTTTGAACCAGCTGAAGTTTCCGAACACTCTTCTGAGGCAGCCCCATGTAGAGTGCATTACAGTAATCCCAACGGGATGTAACTAAGGCATGTGTCACTGTGGCCAAGTCAGACATCTCAAGGAACGGGCACAGCTGGCGCACTAGCTTTACCTGTGCAAATGCACTCCTGGCCACCAATGAAACCTGGGCATCCAGGCTCAGGGCTGAATCCAGAAGTACACCCAAGCTGGGAACCTGTGTCTTTAGGGGGAGTGTAACCCCATCTAGCACAAGCTGTATCCCCATTCCCTGATCTACCTTTCGATTGACCAGGAGCACCTCTGTCTTGTTTGGATTAAGCTTCAATTTGTTTGCTGTCATCCAGTCCATTACTGTTGACAGACACCGGTTCATCATAGGAATGTGCGAATCCCTTACCTGGCTCTTCGCAGGGGCATCCACAGTTGGGAGGAGGCACTCCATCCCTCCTCCCGGAATCCTCCCTGGCTGGCTCCGCTCCGTGGTGGCTCCATGGAGCCGCCGGCCAGGGCCATCTGCAGCCGCAGTTCTGGCCGCGGATGGGCTGCTGCAGCAGCAAATGGTGGCCATCATAGCAGCCGCCATTTGCATCCTTGCAAGCAGCCGTGATAGGCTATGTAAGTATTTACATAGCCTATCACGGCAAAGAGCAGGGGTGCAAATGGCGTAGCGCAAACGGCAGCCGCAGTAGCCCGGCTGCGGCCGGCCGGATGTCAGGGTGGACACTGAGCCCATAGAATCCCAGAGTAGTTCTGATGCTGAGGAAGAGCAGTCGCTCCTTCGGGAGAGGAGCGCGCTCCTTTTTTCCCAGGACCAAGAGCTGACGGAGATTCCTCCCACCCACATTCCTAGTTTAGAAAGCAGTCCAGGGAGTGACTCAGCACAGATAGCAGACTGGGGGGGATGCGCGGCGCAGATGCAGAGAGCAGCGCCAAATGGTTCACGCTCAAAGAACGGTTGTGCCCAGAGGATCCAAGGGAAAAGGGGAGGGATTCTCCCTAGTCCTTATATTCAGGGGTCTGCCAGTAATTGCCTTTCGAACGGGGACCAACTGTTCCAACTTAGAGCATAGGGATGCTGCTGCTCAGATCTAGTTGCTACCTGTAGAGTTATTAAATTGTAAAAGAAGAATAAAGCTTTGAAAAGAATCCCTTTGTCTGTGTCTGGACTTGGCTACTGGATTAGACTGAGAGAGCCCTCCAAGGAGCCCTTGACACCGGAAGACCAGCTGCCGCCGCTGCATCCACCCCAGGTAAGTTCCGTTGTGGGGGGATTTTGCGAGGGGGCGGGAGGCCATTCTGCCACGGATTCTGGGGGGCCGGATTCATTAGAATCTGTGGCGGAATTCTCTGACATCCCTAGTTCAGCACAGCAACAGCTTCCTTGGAATTAGATGGAAAGGAAAAGTAGAGTTGTGTGACATCAGCGTACTGGTGACACCGAACCCCCAAACTCCAGACAACCTCTCCCAGTGGTTTCATGTATATGTTAAATAGCATGGGGGACAAAACAGAACCCCGAGGGACTCCACAAGCCAAAGGCCAGGGAATTGAACAGGAGTCCACCAGCAGCACCTTCCAGGTCTGCCCCTCCAAGAAGGAATGGAGCCACTGTACAACAGTGCCTCCAAGTCCCATCCCAGTGAGGCAGCACAGAAGGATACCATGGTTGATGGTATCGAAAGCCATCAAGAGGTCCAGCAGAACCAACAGGGACATACTCCCCCTGTCTAGTACCCAGCATAGGTCATCCACCAAGGTGACCAAAGCTGTTTCTGTCCCATAACTGGGTCTGAAGCCAGATTGAAATGGATCTAGATAATCTGTCTCATCCAGGAATCCCTGGAGTTGGGAGGCCACCACATGCTCCAATATCTTGCCCAGAAATGGAATATTGGAGACTGGCTGAGAATTATCCAATATGGTGGGGTTCAGGGAGGGCTTTTTTAACAAAGGTCTCACCACCACCTCCTTCAGGCAGGCTGGAACTCTGCCTTGCCTAAGGGAGGCATTAACCACCCCCCTTACCCACTCAACCAGTCCACCTCTGGCTGCTTTTATGGGCCAGGAAGGGCAAGGATCTAGAACACATGAGGTGGCTCTCACCTCTCCCAGGATCCTGTCCACATCCTCAGGCTGTACAAATTGAAAAGTATCCAACAACACTGGACAAGTGGGGCCAAATTTACATCCACTGGGTCTGTATCAACTATAGCATCCAAGTCAGAGTGGATCCAAGAAATTTTGTCTGCAAAGTGCTGAACAAATTGTTTACAGTGGGCTATTGAGAGGTTTAAATTATCCTCTTGTGGGCTGGTGTGTAAAACACCCTTAACCACTCGAAACAGCTCTGCTGGACAGCTCTTTGCAGATGCAAAAGTGGCAGAAAAAAGTATTTTCTTTGCTGCCCGTATTGCCACAGAGTAGGCCTTCTAATAGGCTCTAGAGCATGTTCAATCGGATTCACTCCAAGTTTTCTGCCAACGTCGCTCCAGTCATCTTCTCACTTGTTTAATCAGCGTAAGCTCCCTAGAAAACCAGGGTGCTGGTGCAGTTCCACTTCATGAGAAAGGATGCTCAGGAGTGATTGTGTCCACAGCCCTGGTCATTTCTCCATTCCAGAGATCAGCCGGAACTTCAACAGAATCACCTGCTGAGGCAACAGGAAAATCCCCAAGAGTTGTCAGGAAACCATTCGGATCCATCAGCCTCCTGGGGTGGACCATCTTAATTGGCCCTCCACCCCTGCAGAGGTTCCGAGTGCCAGCAAGCCTAAACCCCACCAGGTAGTTATCTGTCCATGACAATGGAGCTATGGAGAGTTCCTCCAGTCTCAGATCACTGTCACCCCATCCAGCACAGAAAATGAGGTCCAGAGTGTGTCCAGCAGCATGGGTGGGGCCAGATACCTTCTAGGACAGACCCATGGTTTTCATGGCAGACATGAAGTCCTGAGCCTCTCCCGACAGGGCAGCCGCAGCATGGGTGTTGAAATCTCCCAGCAAAACAGGCCGAGAGGTCTCCAACACCAATTGCGAGACTACCCCGGCTAGCTCAGGAAGGGAGACTGTTGAGCAGCAGGGTGGACGGTACACCAACAGAATCCCTATTCTGTCCTGGGCGCCCACCTTCAAATACATACACTTGAACCCAGCAGACTGTGGGATAGGGCACCTGGTCAGTGGGAATGAATTCAGATAGACCACTGCCACTCCATCTCCCCACCCCCCAGGTCTTGCCTGCTGTTGGACAGAGAACCCTGGAGGGCAGAGCTGAGAGAGGTTAATGCCACCAGCTTCATCCAGCCAGGTCTCTGTAATACAGGACAGGTTGGTGTGCTCATCCAGGATCAAGTCCTGGATAGCAGTTGTTTTACCATTCATCAACCTGGCATTCAGCAGCAGCATTTTCAACCCGGGGGTCTGTTGCCAGGGCCATCCAGGTTATTTGAGTTGGGGGACAGTTCAGGGACAGTCAGCACCCTATCGTTACACACTCTGCCTTTAGAGTGTGACTGTCTCCCCCCTCCATCTCTCCCTCTGCCCTGTAGAACCGTAATGGCCGTTTCCTGGCTCCCAACACCTCCCCCCTTCATTGGGAAACACATATTTAATGCAGGCAGTCCAGCAGGCCACACTGAGGCAAACAGTCCCCTCCCTTCTTTCAAGCAGGGGGACAGGCCCTCACCCTCATGTTCCCCCAAAGTGGCTCCCCAAAAGGGGTGACCCCCTTTGGTGTTATGCCCTTTGGTGTTATGTCACACCTGCCTAGGGATGGCAGAGAATTTCTCCAAGAATCTCTGGGAGGCCGAATGCCAACGCATTTGGATCCCCGAAATTGGTGGTGAAATTCTCCGCCCCCCACGCCCCCCGGGATGGGACTTACCTCGTGCGAATGTCCCTCTCGGCGGTGGGTCCTGGTGGCGGTTCGGTGGCATTTTGGTGGGGGCGGGGGCGGCGGCCGGTCTTCTGACCGGCCGCTGCCGCCGCCATTACACAGTAAAGTAAAAAAAACAACAACAACACGTGATAGGCTACGTAACGATTTACGTAGCCTATCACGGCTAGATTTTCAAAGTCAGCTGTGATAGGCTACGTAAATCTTTACGTAGCCTATCACGGGTGACTTTGAAAAAAAAAAAAAAAAGCGCGTACGCAAATGCCCAAATAAGGATTTGCATCCTTATTTGGGCAGCAGTAGTCTATGTAAAGATTTACGTAGACAACGGCGAAAATAAGGGCAACGCTATTTGCGTTGCCCTTATTTTCGCCGAAGTCTATGTAAATCTTTACGTAGACTACCCCTGCCAAAACAAGGAATGCAAATGGCGGCGCCTATGGGCGCCGCCATTTGCGTACGTGCTTTTTTTTTCAAAGTCACCCGTGATAGGCTACGTAAAGATTTACGTAGCCGATCACGGCTGACTTTGAAAATCTAGCCTATCACATTTTTTTTTACTTTATTTTTTTTATTTCGCGGCTGGGGAGACGGGGCGCTCCCCCCTGGCCTGAATTTCGGTGGCGAGAGATGGGGCACCTCCCCCCCATCCTGAATTTCGGCCGGGTGGGGTGGGGTGCCTCCCCCCCGCCATGAACTTCAGGGGGAGAACCGAAGCGCCTCCCCCCCCCGCGAAGCAAGCTGCGGGACCAGGTAAGGGACTTTCGTCCATCCTTACACCTGCCAGGGGTGGCCCCGCCCCCGCCAGGGTCTGGATTTTGCTTGGCTGGACCTGGATCTGCAAGGGGGCAGAGTAGAAGTACCCCGGTCCCCAGGTGGAGATAGAGCTCCAGCAAGGCAGCAGCAGCAAGAGCACCGGATGACGCCTGCCTTCCTCTCCTTGCAGCAGTGATGGAAAGAGCCCCAGGTCAGCAGCGGCCGGGTTTTATGCCCCAGCTCCCATAGGGGTTGCAGCTGGGAGTGGGGTGGTGCTTGGCTGGACCTGGGTCTGCAAGGAGGCAGAGTAGAAGTCCCCCAGGTAGGGATGTCAGAGAATTCCACACAAATTTTAAATGGGATCGAATTCTGACAAATCCGGTCCGCTGAATCCTCCTCGGAATGGGACGGCCTGGTCAACCAGGACCGGAGCTCACATGGACCCTTTTTTTTTTGTCCACCAAACGGTGGATTCTATGAAAATAATTAGGAAAAAAAATCCATAAATCGGAAATGGAGGAAGAAGAACGGGAATGGCTTTACCCCTTTTAAGAGGCATTTTCCCTGTGACCCAAGGCTTTCTTTCACTGGGGTTGAGTCTTGAAGTCCACGGAAATCCTCCATCTTTTCTGTTTATTGTCTGTGGAGGTGAGTTCCGGTGAGGTGAGGTCCGGTGAGGTGAGGTCAGGACAGGTGAGGTGAGGTCAGGACAGTTCCGGTGAGGTCAGGTGACCGAAAGTTATGTGGGGAATCCCCGTGAAGGGCTTTACCCTTTTAACGAAAATAGATAGGCATTTTCCCTATGACCCGAGGCTTTCAGAGACTGATGGTGGGCGTGCGGAAAGGATTTTTCGGTGGTACTTACAGAATTATTTATGTAAGTTCGAGGAGCTGAAACCCCCCTGGGGGAATCCGGGGCATGCGGATGGTGGAACAGGGTGGCCCTCGGCTCTGCAGAATCCTCATGGAGCAGAACCGCTCCGTGAGGATTCCGGGGAGGGAGGAGGAACGGATCTCCCCCCCCCACAGATTCCCCACTGGAACGGACGGTGGGGAATCTGTACATCCCTACCCCCAGGTAGAGTTAGAGTTCCAGCAAGGCAGAAGCAGCAGAAGCACCGGATCACACCTGCCTTGCTTCCTCTCCTTCCAGCAGTGATGGAAAGAGCCCCAAGTCAGCAGAAGCCTGGGTTTTATGCCCCAGCTCCCGCAGGGGTTGCAGCCAGGAGTGGTTAATGCTACCATTTAAAGTTTTGGATCTAGGACTTTTAAACAGAGGGTGCCAGCTTGGGCCCTTATTTCATAAACTCTAGGGGTGTCCTGTGAGGTCTGAGAGTCCCCTGGCTCAGGCTGAGTTGGACATAAGGGGTGGTATTCAGCCCAAGTGAGCTTTTGTTCCTGCATACATGGCTAGGAGTTAGGGAAACCCACTCCCTCCCTTCGCAAGCTCCGTGCTATGAAAAGCCTCATCTGCTGGTATCTTTAGATCATGTTGCTATTAAAGGTCCAAGTACGGGGCAGGTCAATGGGCAACCACACAGAGGGGCTGAGTTCTGGTATGATGAGAACCTTGGGGCCCTCCAAGTGTGTTGGACTCCAACTCCCATCAGCCCCAGTGACGACGACCAATGGTCAGGGATGATGGGAAGTGCAGTCCAACAACTTCTGGAGGGCCACAGGTCTCCCACCCCTGGGATAGGGAGTTAATGCCTGGGCCAGGCAGTTCAATTTCGGTATAAGATGCCATTGATCTCTGTGGGTGTGTGCCCACACAGGTATAGGTACAGCATTTTATACAAATACAGCCCTGACATTCAGAATGCTCAAACACAGCAGATGTAAGAAAGGCTGTTAGAGTTAGTGCTCAGGCAGGAGGACACTTGGTCGTTTATGAAGCAAATATTTACAGCTGGAGAATGTACTCCAGTATTAGTTACATACACAGCAACAACTGGTACACGAAATTAGAAAAAATCAGGCTAGATTTATTGAATAGATGCAGTTGAGTGTGTGAAAACATTAATGGCTCAATGCTATCAGTACAGATCATTCTACAAATGGGCCAGAAGATGGCACTCATTAGCTTGGTACAGAATGAAAAAGAGGGGATAAGGGGACTGTTTTGCTCAGGTTCAACATCTTTCTCTTTGTCTACTTCTAAATGATACTCATTTTCAAAGCACTGTACCCACGTTGGTTCCATCTACTGCCCATTGCATTGTCTCCTGTTGACACCCAATGAAAGATGGGGAGAGATTTGTTAGGGGTGGAAGGTCATCACATGGAGATGTGCTCCAGCACCTGAGAAGGGGAGCGCATAGTTTCAGAAGAAATAAGAACATGGTTTTAGATAATTGACACCATGGGGAAAAGATTTAAGCACGATGGAGCAATAGCTCAGTGGTGGAGCACCTATTTTGTATGCAGAAAGGCCCAGAGCCCATTCTTAGCCAGGATAGGACAAATCTGTTTATATTGGTTTCTCACAGTTTCTCATTTTTTCCTATCTTAAGTTCAATTTGTACCAAACTTTGGTTTTTTTTTAAAGTTTGCATGAACATTCAGACACAGTTTTGTGCACCTTTTTCTCAATCCGTGTATTTTCCTTTCCTATTCACAGTCAGTACCTCAGAGTCCCTTTGGCTGAATTGCCTGGGAAAACACTGGCTGGTGAACAGGGAGCAAACAGAAACAGCAACCCTGCCAGGTGGGCACATTGACTTGAACGAAGAGCAACAACAGTTGTCTGCTGGGCTGGCAGAGGCAGGAAGCAACACAGCAACCCTGCCAGGAGGGCACAGCAGCATCTCGCCCACTTCTGCCCCTGCCAAGACCCCGAAGATGCCTCATGTTGTGCTTGCTTGCTTTGCAACACACGGTGTAGTATATTATTTAGATAATAGCTTTTAATGTGTGTAGACCTTTGCCCACTGTTTTTGAAAATGTGGACTGTGTGTACTCACACACTGTTTGCTTGTCCACACAGCACAAGCACATGCACACGCACACACGCACACACACACACACACACACACACAAGCAAAAGAAAAGCAAACACTAAAGTACAAGCCAAGGGACTAACTTCCTAACTGAAAAGGAAGGATTTATTTATGTATTTATTTATTTAGGGAAAAGAGATAAAAAATGGGAAGGGAAGGAATACAGGAACTGAGAAGGGGAGGTGGAGGGGAGCCCAGAATCTATCATCCATCTATCTATCTATCTATCTATCTATCTATCTATCTATCTATCTATCTATCTATCTATCTATCTATCATGTATCATCATTATCTATCTATCTATCTATCTATCTATCCATCCATCCATCCATCCATCCATCCATCTATTGTCTGTCTATCTGTCTATCTGTCTATCTGTCTATCTATCTATCTATCTATCTATCTATCTATCTATCTATCTATCAATCATCTATCTATCTATCTATCTATCTATCTATCTATCTATCTATCTATCTCTAGACAGAATCAAAGGGCAATCTAATGGTTGAGACAGAATTGAAAAGGTGTGCGTGTGCATGTGCAGGGAGGGGAGGGGGAAGATAAGCAACTACAGTGAAATTTTCTGGATTTTTAAATGAATAAACAACATGAAGGATAGGTAAACCTTTTACAGAAGGGTGAGGAGATACATAGTTGTCATAGCACGTGCTTTCTTCTCGGCGTCATTCTGCCAAAGGAGAGTGGGAAGGGTTAGGGCTTCCTCTGCTATGTCTGGCAGGGACTGGCACAGTTGCTCCCAGGGGCTGCAGCAGAGGCAGGATAGGACTGGAGCCGAGAGAGAAATGCCATGGAGCTTCCCCCTCGGCTCCTGTCCCATCCTGCTGCTGCCACTGCCGCCACCACCATCACTGCACACAATGGCAGCTTGTCAGGGCAGCGGGAGGCTGCTCAATTATCAGGCGGCTCGCGCTCCCCAATGGATCATCTTGCCTCTCCCTTGGGGTGCATGCACCCACTTTGGAGACCACTGCTCTAGCCAAATGGCATTCAGACAGTCCTCTCCTCTCCAGTAACACCACCTCTCTCACAATGAGCAAATTGAGGCTGACTCACAGCAAAGCTCCCTCCCTCCCTCCTCCTCTTCCTCTGTCTCCTCTTCCCTTCCCCTGCCCCTCTGGGTGGCTGGATATCTCTCAAATTGATACATTGGGCACCTCCGCATCCTCTCCCCTTCCCCGTCCCCCTCCCTCCTCCCCCTCTCCCTCCCTGTCCGCATGAACTTTCAGAAGTAGGGACGAATGAGCCCATCTCAATCCGGGGCAAGCTTGATGAACTGCCCCCCGCAGCTCACACAGCCCGGACCTACTTGACAAGCTTCTCTGCTTGCCCCACCTGCCCGTGAGCCATACAAGCCATCTCTCTTCCTCATGCTGGCTGTTGAGGGCCAGTGTGGGGAAAACGGGGCTTGGTGGCCAGCCCCCAGCCTCTCGTCCTGGCCTTGTCTAGAGCAGGCTTGGGCAAAAGTGCTGGGGTGCCGCTGTCACCCTTCTTCCTTGTGCCAGGTGTCAAGGGCTAGCGTGGGGAAAAAGGGCCTCAGCGGCCAGCCCCCAGCCTCTCACCCTGGCCTCCAGCCAGTGGGGCAGGGGAGAAGAGGATAGGTGCCTCCTTCTTCCCTCCACCCCCACCTACTACAGTGGCGGCGGCAAGGGACAAGCTGGTCATTTTCTGTAAGGCCAGGAAAACTTGTGGAAAACGGCCAGCCTGACCTGTCCCCCTGCTGCTGTAGCAAGGATGGGGGAAGGAGGAGAGATGCCACCTTCTTCCCCTCTCCTTGCAGAGGGAGCGGGTGCCCGAGCTCTTGACTGACTCAGCACACCACGTGTTGGGCAAGAGCTCAGGTCCATGAACTGGCATCCGGGGGGTCAAACCAGCAACTTCTCGCTGGGCTTCAAGTCCCAACTGGACACTCGTGCCATCCTTTTTCAGAAGTTGATACATTCTGGAGACAGCCTGTCTGGGCTGCTCTGAAGGCATAAGAAGAGCTCTGAATATACAAGGTGGATCAAGGCACCTTGTAGGTGAAGCCACTTCAGTTTGGGGTAGGGATGGAGGAGAATTCTGTCACGGATTTCAGTGAGGCCGAATGCACTGGCATTTGGCCCCCTGAAACCCGTGGCGGAACAGCCTCCCACCCCCTGCCACCCCACGGAATCCCCCTGGAACAAAACTTACCTGGGGCAGCGGCGGTGGCAGCTCCGGCGGCGGCAGCTGGTCTTTCGGCCGGGCTGCTGCGGACCCAAATGGCGGCCGCCGTAGCGGCCATCATTTGCGTCCTGCCAGGCTGCCATGATAGGCTACGTAAGTATTTACACCGTTTGCGCCACTGCTCTTTCTGTGATAGGCTACGTAAGTATTTACGTAGCCTATCACGGTAAAGGCAGCCATGCAAATGGCGGCCACTATGCTGCGGAACTGCAGCTGCGGATGGCCCTGGCCGGCGGCTCCGTGGAGCCGCCGAGGAGCAGAGCTGGCCAGGGAGGATTCTGGGGGGAGGGACGGAGCACCTCCCCCCCCACGAATCACACCTGCGAAAAGGTAAGTGACTTTCATACATCCCTGTATACAATAACACATTATTGTGTGTTGTTTGGTTTTAGTTTTTGTGAACCGCCCAGAGAGCTTCGGCTATTGGGCGGTATAGAAATGAAATGAAATAAAATAAATAAATAAATCCCTAGTTTGGGGTGCCTTGGTGCTGTTCTGATCTGCTTCATAGCAAGATGGGGCATTTCCGAATCAGCCCGCTTTACCTTGTTATCTGGGGTTGGACTGAAGCGGTGCAAAGTGTCAGGGTGGACACTGAGCCCATAGAATCCCAGAGTAGTTCTGATTCGGAGGAAGAGCAGTCGCTCCTGGGAGAGGAGCGTGCCCCTTTTTCCCAGGGCCCGCAGCTGACAGAGATTCCTCCCACCAACATTCCTAGATTAGAAAGCAGTCCAGGGGGTGACCCAGCACCGATAGCAGACTGGTTGGATGCGCGGCGCAGACGCAGAGAGCGGCGCCAAATGGAGAGTGTGGAAAGGAGGCGTAGCGCCTGGTTGGCGCTCAAAGAACGGTTGCGCCCAGAGGACCCAAGGGAAAAGGGGAGGGATTCTCCCTAGTCCTTATATTCAGGGGTCTGCCAGTAATTGCCTTTCAAACGGGGACCAACTGTTCCAACTTAGGGCATAGGGATGCTGCTGCTCAGATCTAGTTGCTACCTGTAGAGCTGTAAGTTGTAAAAGAAGAATAAAGCTTTGAAAAGAATCCCTTTGTCTGTGTCTGGACTTGGCTACTGGATTAGACTGAAAGAGCCCTCCAAGGAGCCCTTGACACACAGCCCTCATTTTGATACATCTTTTTGGATTGGAAAATTCTCAGAGAATTCCGCCACGGATCTAGGTGATCCCCCGAAATCCGTGGCGAACAAAGCCCCCGCCACCACCCATGAAAGGTGTGCGAAACGGAGCCGCCATTCGCTTCCTCATCATAGCTGTGATAGGCTATGTAAATAATTACGTAGCTTATCACGGCTAACGCAGGGACACCATTTGCGTCCCTGCGGAGGCCGTGATAGGCTACGTAAGTATTTACGTAGCCTATCACGGCAAGCTAAAAAAACAACAACAGTGTACGGAAATGGTGGCGGCTATGGCAGCCGCAATTTGCGTTCCCTTTTTTCTGCTGTTTTAGCCTACGTACATATTTACGTAAGCTATTACAGCAAAAAAAAGAGGAACACAAATAGCGTAGTAAGGATGTATGAAAGTCACTTACCTTTTCACGGATTATGTTCGCAGTGGGGGGGAAGCGCTCCGTCCCTCCCCCCAGAATCCTTGACGGGGGGGAGGCGATCTGGTCCTCCCCACTGGAATCCTGCCCGGCTGGCTCTGCTCCACGGTGGCTCCATGGAGCAGCCGGCCAGGGCCGTCCTCAGCCGGAGCTCTGGCCACGGAATGGGTGGTGTGGATGCAAATGGTGGCCGCCGTAGCGGCCACCATTTGCATCCAGCCAGGCAGTCGTGTTAGGCTACGTAAGTCTTTACGTAGCCTATCACAGCTGGGCAAACCCCCCACAAAAACCCAACGGCGTACGCAAATGGTGACGGCTACGGTGGCCGCCATTTGCGTTCCCTATTTTTCGCCATTTTAGCCTACGTAAATATTTACGTAGGCTATTGCGGCAAAAAAAAAGGAACGCAAATAGCGCCCACTACGCTATTTGTGTTCCCCTTTTTTTCACCGTAGTAGCCTACGTAAATATTTACACAGACTAAAACGGCGAAAAATAGGGAACGCAAATGGTGGCTGCCATAGCCGCCGCCATTTGCGTACGCTTTTTTTTTTGCTTGGCTTGCCGTGATAGGCTATGTAAATACTTACATAGCCTATCACGGCAAAGACCAGGATGGAAATGGCGGCCGCGGCAGCCCGTCGAAAGACCAGCCACCGCTGCTGCTGCCGGACCTGCCGCTGGAGCCACAACTGTCCGGAACATCTGCCCCAGGTAAGCCTCGTCCCGGGGGGGAATCCGCGGGGGGGGGCAGGGAGCAGGCCATTCCCCCACGGATTTCAGGGGGCCAAATGCCAGTGCATTCGGCCTCACTGAAATCCATGGCGAAATTCTCTGCCATCCCTAGTAGTGGGCGCTATTTTTGTTCCTTTTTTCCCCTGCTGTAATAGCTTACGTAAATATTTATGTAGGCTAAAACGGCGGGAAAAAAAGGAACTCAAATGCACCCACTACACTATTTGTGTTCCCCCCTTTTTGTTTTGCTGTAATAGCTTATGTAAATATTTACGTAGGCTAAAACAGAGAAAAAAAGGGAACGCAAATGGCGGCCGCCATAGCCGCCATTTGCGTACACTGTTTTTTTTTTGGCTGCAGGCTGCCTAGCAGCCGGATGTCCGGCTGCTGGCGGCCCCAGCCGGCGGCTCTGCAGAATTTCCGCGGAGCGGAGCCGGCCAGGTTAGGAATTCTGGGGGAGGTGTGGAGCACCTCCCCCCGACCGCAAATCACCCTGTTGAAAAGGTAAGTGACTTTCGTACATCCCTAAAAATTCTACTGCAAAATTTGGAGAAGTGTGACTTTCAAAGGATAACTGAGATTTAGTTCATGTATTGGTTCAAAACTGGGAAATTAGGGAAGCTCCCCTAAAAATGCAAAAGGAACACATTTCTCTCCCATTCCTATCCTTGGCTTCTTGACTTAAGCTGAGATTCCTGGTTCAATCCCCAGCATCTCCGCCTCTTAGGTTTCTGGTCATGGGTGCTGGCAAAGATCTCCTTCTGTCTGAGACTTTGGAGAGCTGCTGCCAGTCAGAGTCTAGTAATTGTCAACCTCTTCAGACCTGGGACCCACCTGGTTGTAGTGTTTGACTATGTACATGTTGTAGTGTTTGACTATATCTCTTTATGGCGCTCATGCGGCTGTTGCTGTCATGATTCCCTTGGCCCCCTCTATTCTTAAGCACTCTCACACACACAAAAGGAGAGGCTTCAGTCTCACGCCTTTAATTCATTGTTCACAGGTCCATTACAGATGCAAATCCTCGAAGACTCTCTGGCTACAAAGGAATGCCTCCAGGGGATTCAAATGGGATCACCGAAAGTTGCCTGCAGTTTGAAAGGGCGGCTGTCTGGCTAGGCTAACTTAGGGAGGGAGGTCCTGCCTCTCACATGCTGCTTCCCTGCGTAGCCTTTCATGCATTGCTAACCAGCTTGACCATCTCAGCTCCACCCCTGACACTTCCCTCTTAGCTCTGCGCCACCGCCTCGTGTCTCTTAGGTCACAGTCCTCAATCCCCTCCTCCTCCTTCTCGCTGCTTCTCACAGAGGGGGGCAAGGAGGAAGCTTCATGCCGAGCCATCTGGGAGCTGGTAACCTGAGAAGCACGCCTACCCATATCTGAACTGTGTTGTGAAAAGGCCTCCCCCAGTTCTGGCTGCTCCTCTTCTGAATCTGAGCTGCTAACTATCTCCCTGCACCCAGAGTCAATCCTGACAGTTGCAACCCACCTTAGATCAGCCTGCAACGTGGGTCCTGACCCAACCAGTTGAAGTCCAATGGAGTAGACAACACTGGTCTAAATGGACGGATGAACCTATTCAGTACAAGGCTGTGGCATATGTCAGTGGAGGCTGGTGGCTCTGATTTTGATGGGGCTATAAATCCATTTTGGGTTTCAGTCAGGACCAGCCAGAACTCTAAAGGAACTATCCAAGGTACTGAGCCTATTTCAGGGATATGGTTCAACACCTTGGATAGCTTCCTTATAGGGATGTCAGAGAATTTTGCCACGAATCTCGGGGAGGCCAAATGCCAGCGCATTCGCCCCCCCGAAATCGGTGGCGGAACGGTCTGCCCCTCCGCACCCCCGGGACGGGACTTACCTTGGGTGAATCTTCCTGGTGGTGGCGGCTCCGGCGGCGGTTCGTCGGCGGTTCATTGTCGTCGTCGTTGGCCGGTCTTCCGACTGGCTGCCGCCGCCATTTCCAGTAAAAAAAAACCAACAACAAAAAAAGTGATAGGCTACATAAAGATTTACGTAGCCTATCACGGCTAGATTTTTAAAAAACACTGTGATAGGCTACGTAAATGTTTACATAGCCTATCACGGCTGATTTAAAAGAAAAAAAGAAAAAGCATCTACGCTATTTGCGTTCCCCTTATTTTCGCTGTCTTAGTCTACGTAAATGTTTACATAGACTAAGACGTGTCAAAATAAGGAACGCAAATGGCGGCACCCATGCATATGCGCATTTTTTTTCTTTTAAATCAGCCGTGATAGGCTACGTAAACATTTACGTAGCCTATCACGGCTGACTGCAGGGACGCAAACGGCGGTGGCTACGGCTGCCACCATTTGCGGAGCCGGCCGGGCAGGATTCGGGGGGGAGGGATGGAGCGCCTTCCCCCCGGCCAGAATTTTTTGGGGGAGGGACAGAGAGTGTCCCCCCCCACCGCAAATGTCACCCTTCGAAAAGGTAAGTGACTTTCGTACATCCCTACTTCCTTAGGGTTCTGGCTGGTTCTGACTGAAACCCGGAATAGATACATAGTCCCATCAAAATTGGAGCGACATGACTCCATTGGCATGTGTTATGAGTCACATTTAGCTCACATTCTTTGCAGCAGGAACTGCTGTTTTTGTGGATGGAAATATGAACTTCTTGGAGGGCCTTCTCAGGAGGGATGTTGGTCACCAGGAAATCTGGCTCGACTTCTGTGGTGTTGTCGATTTGGCCTCCTTTAGTGAGCTGAGCCACACAGTTTCCCCAGGTTCCAGGGGCTTTGTATGTGTTTTTTTTTGGTTTTGGTAAAAAAAATGGCAATTTGTGCAAATTATGACAGCAAATTTTACGAATTTGCTTGATCTGTGCAAATTATGGGCATAAATTGTGTAATTTGCACAAATTGTGGCCACAATTTGTGCAAATTGCACAATTTACAGCTGTAATTTGCTCAGATTACTTAATTTACAGCCATAATTTGTGCAATGGTCTTTTCACACGAATATATATTTACAGAAATTCTACCAGCTGGCCTGACTCACTGCATGCTAAATCAGAAATCAGACCAGCTGGCAGAAGATGGAATGGGGTCTGGGCGGGGGGGCAAGCCAACACCAGCTCATCAAGGTCCACCCCCTAACTGGATTCCTCTGACATCCCTACTTCTCAAAGCTGCTCCCGAGCTTTGGAACTCCATGCTGAGGGAGGCTGGGATGGCTCCCTCTCTGCTGTCCTTCTGCAGGCAGGCAAATACGTTTTTATAGAAGGAAGCTTTTGACCATAGAAGCTGATCTGCTGGGTTGGGTGCTGCTTTCATACTCTTATTCTTATAATGTATTTATTTCACGATTGTTTTAATTATGTTTTTATTTTAATTTTTGGCTTTTATTGTTGCTGGCCAACTGGAGTGCCATTTCTGGGTAGAAAGGTGAAGAATTCAAATAAAAATAAAACTTCCTTCATGGCCCTCCAGCTCTACTTGTTTGAGGTATTCCTGCCCCCATCCTCTGAATGGCAACATCTTCTTACTTTGCCAGGCTGATTCATTACTTAAAGCAGAGTGTGAGAGAGGGAAGAGTGTATGTTCGTATCCCCCAACTCCACCCCAGTGCATGCAATTTCTTTGTTTTCACAGTGAGAAAATGAATGATTTTTAGTTATTGGTGATCAAGGCGTACGTTTGGAGCAAATGGTCTACAAATCCACATTCCTCCCCCCTGCTGGATGCAGGAGTTGTTTCCTGGGCTGGTTCCCTAAACATCAGCTAACTTGACTTTTATGTTTGCTATTTTCTGGAGCCGTTGGGCAAAAAGAGAGATTGTGTTATCTTCACAGTACGGGATCTAAGCCAAACTGGGCAAAGTCAGCTGTTTGCTTTAATACTTTCTCTTCCCCTGCCATTTAAACCCTCTGTATCCCTTGCAATCCCTTGTCTCATATCTTTTCCTCTCTCTTTCGGAACGTGATCAGCCCTGAGAAACGTGACGGCTGCAGTGTGGATGGATTGCACACCTCTCCACCTGGCTTTGCCAAAGCGACTCAATCCTGACCTGCAGCAAATGCGCTAATCCATTCCTTAGCCTCTCTGCTCAGGTGCTGGCTGCCAATTACGATGAATTGTAGTAAATCGCCGAAGAGGCTACGATGGCCCCACTGAGCTCATTTTCACTGGTGGCTTAATTGGGATTTGAACCCTCAATCCCCCAGGAGGTGTTTGTTTAATTCAGGTTTCTTATTTCCTGTGCAGTGCGGGCAGCTAAATTCTAGCTAGCTTGGCAGAGCCCAATGCAGCTCTCATGCTGTGGGCCATGAAACTGGGTGGGAAGCTGATGCCCCAGCTCTGGGAGCTATATGGCTTAGAAGCATATGAAATGACACAGACAGCAGCTACCTACTCAAACATTGCTTTTCCAGCAGTATGCGGAGAGCTGGAACTAGAAGGTCAGGATGTTAATATAAGCTGGGGTTCACTCTTGGATGCTCGTGGGGCCCATCTGCAATGCTAAGGCTCAGCCCTGCACCATGTGAATTGGGGTATGAATGTATTTGCACCCACTTGTTCAGTTTAAAAAAGAAAAGGAGCAGAGGAAAAATCTCACGCCTCTTTCTTTTGTAGCTACTAGCTAGGCAAGCCACAAATATATGATTTTCCACTTCTGTTGAGCACATTGCATAAGGATTGTTGCAGCTAAGTGTCCTAAGCAGGCTTCACATTTAACAATCTTTCCATCATTGGATCCACACACAGAAAGCAAAGCAAAACAACTCATGCTCTCCTTGACAATGGGAAGCCCGAGCGGATGCTCTTGTAAGTGATCTGTTGATAATGTTATGCATGCAATGCGCAACAAGGATTTGAACATGCAGTGCCCAAAGGTGGGAAGGCAGAAGTATCCATGGGAACAAAAGGCTTTGCGCATCCCTAATTCTTGATGCTTTTCTCATCCCTGCTCCTCTTCACCCCCCATAAAGATACAGGGGAGACATGGCTGTGTGAAATACCTGACAGGTTTGCTACCTGTCCACCAAAAAACTATGCTATGATTTAAAAAACACACACAGCAACCCACAGGTGCATTCATGGAGGGCAGATCTGTCAATGGCTATTAGATAAGACAGCTGCAAATAAAGGATCCATGTTTAGGGGCTGTAAACCTCTGTTTAGCAGAAGCTGGGGACAAACAGGGCTTTTGTGATTTGGGCTGTATATTGGTGGAGGCAGGGTGGTGACCGGATAGAGCTTTGAAACACATTGTTTTTCAAAAGAAAAAAAAAACCTTGTATTGAACTAATGTTATTGATTGATTGATTACATTTCTATATCACTCAATAGGCAAAGCTTCCTGGGCGGTTCACAACAATTACATTTATCACAAAATAACATTGCAAGATACTAGTGCTGGGCTGAAATACTTGGCCTTGGGGGAGGGGTGGTGGTACTGCTGTTGCGGTTGTTCATGTGAGGCACACGTTTCTGCACTTTCAAGTGTACTTACATTGGAGAAAAAGATGGCTGCTTCTATAAGGCTTTATCCAAGCCTTTAGTTGAAAGGTGTTTTTGTTTTTTTTTTAGGTCTCCCTGCCCAATCAGATGAATGGGTATAGGATGGGAGATACTTGGTTTGGCAGTAGTATATGTGAAAAGGATTTTGGGATTGTAGTTGATCATAAACTGAACATGAGTCAGCAGTGTGATGCAGCTGCAAAAAAGGCTAATGCCATTTTAGGCTACATGAACAGAACCAGGAAGTAATAGTTCCACTTTATTCTGTGCTACTCAAACCTCATCTGGAGGTCTATGGCCTCTTCTGGGTACTGCAATTTCAGAATGATATAATCCCTATTCAGGTGTTATAAATCTGGACAGAGTAAATGTGTGATTTCCACTATCCAAAATTGTGTGACGAGCTTTCACAGATATGGGAGGCTCTCCTCTTCTAAAAGTCATCCTCCATGAGTAGAGGATGATGGAAACATGGGAGGGGGGCAGGGCTAGCACGCTTCCCCTCCTCATGCATTTACTCTACTCAAATTTATAATGCCTGAGTAGGGCTAGAGACAAACTGGAACGGACTCAGAGTGGGTCCACCAGGTAGATCAGGGTGTGAACCTCTTTCAGCCGGGGTGTGTGTGTGTGTGTGTGTGTGTGTATGTGAAAAATTCAATTTCAGAGAAGACCTTGGGGGCTGCATTCCAGTGGCAGGTGGGCGTGAAACAGAGACAAGTCAAAGGCAAAAGGGGAGGGTGCCAAAAGTTCAAAAAATAGTTGTTCAGTCGTTCAGTCGTGTCCGACTCTTCGTGACCCCATGGACCATAGCACGCCAGGCCTTCCTGTCCTGCGCTCTCTCCCGGAGCGTGCTCAAGTCCATATTCATTGCATCGGTGATGCTATCTAGCCATCTCATCCTCTGCCGTCCCCTTCTCCTTTTGCCTTCAGTCTTTCCCAGCATCAGGGTCTTTTCCAGGGAGTTTTCTCTTCACATTAGGTGGCCAAAATATTGGAGCTTCAGTGATCCCTTCATGGATCACTGCCTTGTTGTGGCGAAGGGGCTTGCGTAACTCAATGAAGCCATAAGCTATGCCGTGCAGGGCCACCCAAGACGGACAGGTCATGGCAGAGAGTTCTGACAAAATGTGGTCCACTGGAGAAGGAAATGGCAACCCACTCCAGTATTCTTGCCAAGAAAACCCCATGGAACGTATCAAAAAATAGTAGCACATTTTAAAGCTGTTACTGCCAGTAACTAAGCCTTAGGGGAAGCATTTCAACCTTTTAGAAGGGGGGGAAACTGCACATGACCTGGAAAACCACCAAATGATTGGTGGATGGGGGAAAGGGGGCGTGGCTATCTGAGGAACCCCAGAGGCCTAGATTGGTACTCTAGGAGGTCTAGATTTGGCCACCGAGTCTGAGGTTCCACACACCTGAACTAGATGATCGGGATATGGAGAATGAATCATATGAAGGAAGTTTGAAGGTCTGATTAGCCTGAAGAAGAGAAGACTGAGGTAGAACGTGATAGTATTCTTCAAATACCTGAAAGGCTGTCAAAGAAAGTCGAGACTTGATCTCTGCTTCCCCCAGAGGAAGGACAAGATCTAATGAGCTTACGTCACAGGAATGTAGATGTTGGTTGAAGGACAGGAGAAACTTTGTAATGGAAAGAGCAGTTCAACAGTGCTATCAGTTACCTAGAGAGGGAATTGCTGGAGGCCTTCCAACAGAGGCTGGGCAGCTGTCTCTTGCAGATGCCCTAGCTCTGGATTTCTTTCATCAAGCTGGGGGTTGGATTATAAATAGCCTACAAGGCTCCCTCCAACTCTAGGATTCACCAAACATTCCTCATAGTCATGGGATAAGACTGGTAATGGGTTGGTAATGGGTGAAAGACTAGGAAGCAGAGAGTAGGAATAAACATGGCTGGCTGGGGAATGCAGGGAGTTGTAGGACTTTTTTCTGTCTAAACATGCATAGGACTGTGCCCTTAGAGCAGGGAAATGGCAGTCAGAGAAACATTTATAGACCTTGCTTTCACCCTGCTAGCCCTGCTGCTTTTCTGCTAGAAATACCCCTTTTCCGACGCTGCTTTTCACTAACACAGTGTCAGGGTTCACTTACGTTTCTTATATAGTTAGAAGATGGGCACAGCAGCCCTGCCGGACCTGACTGAAGGCGTCTCAAGTGCAGCGTGCTGTTTCACACACAGCAGCCAACCAGATGCTTAATACAAAGCTTCCTCGTCTGTCGATGGCAGGCGAGGGGCTTCCTCCAGCTCTTGCCCGCCGTGTGTACACTCACGGCCTAGTCAAGGCAGGTTCCTGGTGCTGGGGTCAGAGAGAAGCCTGTTCGTCTCCTAGCAACCACACACACCTCAGGGTGCCTCCCGACACAGTAACGTGCTGTGCAAACGTGAGGCTGAAGTATGGATTTTCGATGTTCCTAGCATATTGATGTTTATGAATCAAATAAAACCAAGCACTGAAGTTTCATTTCTCTCTCTCTCTCTTTCAAAGAGATGAATAAATATTAAGGACGTGGGCTTTTTTTAGACTTAAAAACACCTGATTTGATATGCTCTGCTTTTTCATGCAGAAATGTCTGTGGCTGGTTGCTGAGGGAGAGGGACGGGAAGGCTGTCTATTCCTTACCGAGTGGATGGGAGGAAAGAAAATCTCATGAAGAGAGACCGTAGGACTGTGGTTAAAAATTCAACTTGCTCAGTTTGGTTTGATCTCTTTTGAGCCCCATCCCGAAGGGTCAGAACACGTAAGAGCACGTTTTTAGCTAATGCACACAGGATATCTATATCTCATCCCTAACTTCTTTGTTTCCCACAGACCAAGGGGCAGTTCTAAAGCAAAAGAATCTTGCCTTGCTTTCAGAACATATTCTGGACGAAGCTTTGACTTCAAGGAACAACAGGCCTGCTACAGTGAATGTCAGGGCTGAAACACATGTGATGTCAGACATCTGTGATCACATCTCCTGTCTTGCCTTTGACAATTCTACTTGCCTTCTTCACCACGGTAAATGTATGCATTTATTTATTTCCAATATCTGTATGCTGCTCCATATCTAAAACCAATTTCAGAGCAGTGAACATAAAAGGTAAAATAGTAAAATTATAAAAAGATTAAAATGCCATATTAAAACGATGATTTGAAAACCAAATACCAATAAAGCCATGGCTGTAGGGATGTACGAATCCCACTCACCCATCCATTCCGGGGCATCAGCGGTGGGGGGAGGTGCTCCATTCGTCCCCCCGGAATCTTCCCCAGCCGGCTCCATGGCAACTCCAAAGAGCTGCCGGCCGGGGCCAGCCACAGCTAGAATTCCAGCTGCTGCCAGGCTGCTGTGGCCGCAAATGGCGGCTGCTGCGCCGGCCACCATTTGCGTGGCTGCCAAGCCGTGATAAGCTACGTAAGTATTTACATAGCCTATCACATCAAAAGGCAGCCACGCAAATGGTGGCTGCTACACAATTTGCGCCCCTGCTGTTTGCTGTAATATCATGGCAAAAGGCAGCCACACAAATGGTGGCCGCTACGACGGCCGCCATTTGTGGCTGCAGCAGCCCAGCAGCAGCCCGGAGACCAGCTGGGGCTGCCGCTGCCACTGCATCCGCCGCCGCATCCGCCACCGTCCCCTCCTCCACCGTCGTCGCCACATCCACCGCCAGGTAACCTCTGTCCCGGGAGGATTCCACGGGGTGGCGGGGGGGGGGGGAGACTGTTCTGCCACAGATTCCGGGAGGGCAGATGTCCGTGGTGGAATTCTCTGACATCCCTACATGGCTGGTCAGTTAAGGAATGCCTCTTGGAACAGTGCTGTTTTCGGGAGGCACCAGAAGCAACACAGCATTGGCGGCTGCCTGACCTCCATGGGCAAGAAGTTCCAAAGAAAGGGGGCTACCACAGTGAAAGCGCTTCTCCTGGTGGACTCCACTTGGGCCATAGGACCATGTGGAACCACCAGGAGCATGCCCTCTGATCCACTGATGTCACTGAGGGCTAAGGATGCCAATGAAGAATCAGTGCAATGCTTCTTACATCAGTCACTTCGACAACTCCAAGCAATTAGGGATCACATAGTGAATGGGAGGACATCGTAGTGATGCTGTTACATAACCAGTTAGCTATGTGTAAAGACAAACAAGGCCAATCCAGGAAGCACTGCCCTCACTTTGAATGAGCAAACCCCTTTCAAAGACATTCCTGTTAAACCTATTAAAGGGGGGGCTTTTCAGTGCAAAAATCTGTCCTTCTCTCGGCTCTGCCCTAGGCTTAAACCCCTCACTGTAAACTGGCAATATATCATTTTTTTTCATGTTATTTCCTTAAAATCATTTTGTGAGTCAATTGATGTTTATTATTCAGATCCACAAACATAAATTAGTGTGTTGCTCCCAAATTCAACCTAAGATGGAATGCAGAACAATATTTGGGGTTTGCATTCTACAACTGAGTGATCTCCACGTTGTTTTGACTGATCTGCTGAAGTGCTGTATAGTTCATGGAGCATTAAGGCTACAAAATCCCAAGATGCACTGTGACTTTGGAGACTTTGAAGAGAGCGTGCATGCATAGGAGCCAGTCTTATTCTAGTCTGCAGTTGGACAATTTTATGGAGCTCTCTTTTTAGCAAATATTTATCTGCTGCGATGGTTTATTGTTGCTTAAGGCTGGTGTTTTGTGCTATTTTAATGTTACTTTAAAAATCTGAAATTGTGTGGCATTGTTGTTGTATATGTAAGGCACCTTGAGAAGGTATATATACCAGAAAAGGCAGGGTGAATTTTTATTTACTTATTTTATTTTTTATTTTTATTTTATTTATTAAATTTCTTAATTGCCCATCTGGCTGGTCACCTGGCCACTCTGGGAGATGTACAATGGTACAATTTAAAACAGTAAAATTATACATTAAAACATTATTTAAAAATACCCTAACCCACCCCAAATGCCTGCCTGAATAACCAAGTTTTCAGTACGTGGCAGAAGCTCATTAAAGAGGGGGAATGGAAGCGTTCCCTAGGGAGGGAGTTCCACAGAGTGGGGGCCACCACAGAGAAGGCCCTCTCCCTCGTCCTCACCAGCCTAGCTGTCCTGGCTGATGGGACAGAGAGAAGGCCATCTGAGGCTGATCTTGTTAAGCGGCCTGTCTGGTGTTGCTGGAGGCGCTCCTTGAGACAGACTGGGCCAGAACCGCATAGGGTTTTAAAGGTCAAAAGCAACACCTTGAATTTGGACCAGGAAACAACTGGTAACCAGTGCAACTCCTTCAGCACTGGAGTGATGTGATCACGCCGGCGGCTGCCTTTAATCAGGCGAGCCGCCACATTCTGCACCAGCTGCAGCTTCTGAACCGTCTTCAAGGGTAACCCCACATAGAGCTCATTACAGTAGTCTAGATGAGAGGAGACCAGGGCATGTACTAGTGATGGGAGTAGATGGTCAGGAAGATAGGGGCTCAGCCACCGTATCAGATAGAGTTGGTACAACGCTGTCCGGCTCACGGCTGACACCTGAGCCTCCATGGACAGCTGGGAGTCTAAAATTACCCCCAGGCTGCGGACCTGGTCTTTCAAAGGTAGCCGCACCCCATTCAACACCATGTCAACATCCCCCAACCTCCTCTTGTCTCCCACCAGAAGTACCTTGGTCTTGTCAGGGTTCAGCCTCAGCTTATTCCTCCCCATCCAGCCACTCACTGTCTCCAGACATTTAGACAGGGATTCCATGGCCAACCCTGGTAAAGATTTGAATGAGAGGTAGAGCTGCGTGTCATCCACATATTGATGACACTGCACCCCAAACCTCCTGATGATAGCTGACAGTGGCTTCACATAGATGTTAAATAGCATCGGGGAGAGGATGGAACCCTGTGGCACCCCACACGTGAGCGGCCACAGGTCCGACACCTCCTCTTCCAGTGCTAACCTCTGGTACCTGCTGGAGAGGAGGGACCAGAACCACTGTAACATGGTGTCTCCAATGCCCAACCCCTCCAGGCGGTCCAGGAGGATACCATGGTCAATGGTATCAAAAGCCGCTGAGACATCGAGGAGAACAAGGAAGGAGCATTCACCCCTATCCAAAGCCCTCCTCATATCATCCACCAAGGCGACCAAGTCCGTTTCTGTCCCATGCCCAGGCCTGAAGCCCGATTGAAATGGATCTAGATAATCGGCTTCTTCCAAGTGAGCCTTCAACTGCATCACCACCACCCGTTCAATGATCTTGCCCCAAAATGGCAGATTCGAGACTGGGCAAAAGTAGGGATGTACGAAAGTCACTTACCTGGTCTCGCAGCTTGCTTGGCAGTGGGGGGGAGGCGCTTCACTGCTCCCCCCGAAGTTCAGGCCGGGGGGGGGGAGGCTTCCCGCCTCACCCGGCCAAAATTCAGGCCAGGGAGAAGCACGCCGTCTCCCTGGCCGCGAACTTCAAAAGAAAAGACAAACAATAGGCTACGTAACGATTAATGTAGCCTATCACGGCTAGATCTGCAAAGTCAGCCGTGATAGGCTACGTTAATCGTCATGTAGCCTATCACGGGTGACTTTGAAAAAAAAAAAAGCGCGTACGCAAATGGCGGCCCCCATAGGGAGCCGCCATTCGCGTTCCTTATTTGGTCCCTGTAGTCTACATAAAGATTTACGTAGACTACGGCGAAAATAAGGGCAACGCAAATAGCGTAGCGGATGCCCCCGCCCCTGACGAAGACCTGCCGAACCGCCGCCGGGACCCACCGCCGGGAGGGACATTCGTGAAAGGTAAGTCCCATCCCGGGGGGGGGGGCAGGGGGGTGGAGAATTTCTCCCCGAACAACCTTCGGAGGACCGAATGCGTTGGCACTCGGCCCCCCGAAGTTTTGGGGAGAAATTCTCCCCCATCCCTAGGCGAAAGTGGTTCAAAACTTGGGGATCCAAGGAGGGGTTCTTTAAGAGCAGTCTTATCACTGCCTCCTTGAGGGCTGATGGCATCACTCCCTCCTCAAGGGAGGCATTCACCACCGCCCTGATCCCCTCACCCAATCCCTCTCTGCAGCTCATAATGAGCCAAGATGGGCAAGGATCAAATAAGCAGGTGGTCGGCTTTACAGATGAAAGCACTTTGTCCACTTCATCAGAATTGTATTGAGCAGGGGGTTGGACTCGATGGCCTTGTAGGCCCCTTCCAACCCTACTATTCTATGATTCTATGATTCTATGAGAAGGAAGAAGCTGGAACCGATCCCACAAAACCGGTTTGCCACAGACCGCCTCTTGCTCACTAACTGTATCCACAGCGCATGGAATAACACGCCTAATTTGATCAATTGTATCTGCAAAGTGCCTTGCCAAGGCATCACAGGAGGCCTTAGAATGATCCAGTGGTTCCGGAGCAACTGGACTGACCAGGCTTGGAACAGCCTCCTGGGACAGCACTCTGCAGATGCGATAGAGGCAGCATGGTTTTCCTTTTTTGCTGCCTTCACCGCCACATGATAGGCTGAAGATACAGCTCTAGCTCATGTCTGATTGTCTTCAGAGCGAGACTTCTGCCACCGACACTCTAGATGTCTCACCTCCTGTTTTAGGGCTCATAACCATGGATTGAACCATGGTGCAGTCCGAGCCCTGTTCAGGGGGAGAGGGCATTTTGGAGCCACCCAATCTAATGCCCCAGTGATTGCAGCATCCCAGCCACCCACCAGGGCCTCGACCGAGCGGCCATTTGCGTGCTCCAGAGAATCCCCAAGCATGTTCAGGAATCCATTCGGATCCATAAGGCGCCTGGTGTGGACCATTTTAATGGGTCCTCCACCCCTGTCGATGGGTTGTGGAACCGAAAAGTCCAACGTCACCAGATAGTGATCTGACCATGACAAGGGGGTGGTGGATATACCAGATCTGGGAGTTCCAGATCACTCCCCACTTCTCCAGAAACAAATACAAGGTCTAGTGCATGACCGGCTAAATGGCTGACATTTTGGCTGCGCCCCTGTGGCACAGCAAGAAAGTAATGAGTATATAAAGTTTCGTTGATCTGCTTTAGGGGTGTGGTCCTCCTGTGTGTGTGTGCAACCCACCCATACTAGTATGCTCTACTCAGGATCTGCTTAATAAAGGCGTATAGTGTCAGAAGACCCCCAGCCTGCTGTGTTCCTTGGGAACATCTGAAAACTGTCCTCCTCAAGCTTCGGCCATGGGGTAGTATAGAAATACAATAAATGAAATGAACCGTGTGCATATATGTGTGTGTGCACACCGTGGTACAGCTAGGAGTGGACCAGAGCCCTGGAGCTCAGGGGCTACCCAATGGAAGATGGAGAGAGTGGCAGGTGATGAGGGCAGTAGACGCAAATTCAAGCTGCATGGAATGGTGGCTGGGGACAAAGAGAAATGTGAGTTGAGTGCGTCGCAACTCAAGTCATGAACATGGTCATCTGAAGAAGCCCCATTAGACCATTAAATCCAAAGTCTAAAATGACTTAGCTGCACCAGTGTGTGTGTGTGTGTGTGTGTGTTTGTGCGAAAACATCCAGATCCTTTATTTATTATCCAGAACTTACAACTGAACTGAGCAATGGAGCTCTGAAAATTCATCTACCCGGGCTAGGAAAATGGGCTTTACAGTGAAATGTCACCCAGGGAGAATAATGAATTCACACTTTAAATGAAAAAGGCTTTCATTTTATGCCACTTTTTACCCGCACCAGCTGCCAGAAGGAAGTGTCCAGAATGACCGGTTCATTATGGTTTCTCATAACAGCAGAGAATCTGGTATAAAAATGTTCCCAAATAATGTGGTGCTGAGCCAGTCCTGCAAGAATCGAATCTCTCCTCCAACTCACCAAACCGCACTGAGAATCATGAGGATCAAATAAGTGTCGTGTTATGATGGATCTGGCTCTATTGACTTCAGTGAGCTTTGGCCCTGGCTTCTCAGTGGATGGAATTTCATCCGTTTTGAATAGCATCCGTAGGCAGACCACGGAGTTCAAGGATAGTTCATCTGCCTCACATATTGAGAAATAGTTACAGCGATATTAACAGCCCTTCAGATTTGAACGGGGCATTTCTGTATCATTTGGGAACAAGATGACCTTAGGGAAAGAAGAAATGTGTTGCCTGTTGCTAAGGAGATACACTATTTGAAGAGATGAGAACATGGAATTGTACAAGGAGATGAGGAGTTGGTGCTACCTCGACCCTAAATGCTATTATTCTAATTGTTCAAGCCCTAACATTTCAAGCTCTTATTTGTACAGACTTTGGCTCAGCCATGATGAGCATCTTATCGCTAAAGCTATAGCAAAGGCCCCCAGGGTGTTCTTGTGACTTTATCCATTTATTTGCCATCCAGATAAGCCCAGGATCTGGTGCAATATAGTGGGACATCTGCCCACACAGTAACCCTTTGTGATCTCTCAGGATACTTTGCACAGTTTACAGGGAAGATAGTATAAGAAACAGCTAGAGATCACCTCCTGCCTTCCCCCCTGGCCTATTTCTCCATGGTTGCTTGGATGCTGTGAAAAGGACAGTGTGGACAAGGATTTGTTTAGAATGAAGCCACTGGTGCAAAGATGGACCCAGAGGATGGACAAAGGAGGCAAAAACACTGTTGGCCCCAGAGGAGTAACTCACCCCGCCCCCATGGGTACTTGGAAGAAAGGCATTTTTTTGCACATACAAATGATAAGTGACTCAAACAGTGTAAATTAAAGTAAGTCTGAAGTCGTAAGCAAGCTTGCTTATTTATTTATTTATTTATTGACAATGTTTGTATACCGCTCCACATCTAAACAGATTCCACAGCAGTGAACAACAAGAGAAAAAATGAACAAAAGATTAAAAGAATGAAACATGATATCAAAATTATTCTTTAAAAAACAGAGTGCCAATAAAACCAAGGCTGGTTAACCAAGGAAGTCTTCCTGGAAAAGAGCTGTTTTCAGGAAGCACTGAAAACAATCCAGTGTTGGAGCCTGTCTGACCTCCAGAGGCAGGGAGTTCCATAGGAAGGGGGCCACCACACTGAAGGCTCTTCTCTGGGTGGACTCCAGTTGGGCTATAGGTCCATGTGGAACCACCAGGAGCATGCCCTTTCATGACCTTAGTGATCAGGCAGGTTGGTAAGGGAGAAGGTGCTCTCTCAGGTATCTTGTTCCCAAATTGTTGTAACAAAACTAGTCCCAAACTAGTAACAAAACCTTAAACCTGGCCCAGTAGCGAATGGACAGCCAGCCAGTGCAGTTCCCTTAGTAAAGGAGTCACAAGTTAACTTCATCAACATCAATAGGACTTGCTGAAGAGAAAACATTTTAGGGTATTAGGAGCACAAATGTGAAATACACCATTATTTCTTTTTTGGAAATGTAACATATTGGGGAAATCTTCCTGCACCACACACATTAAAATGCATGTTACCGCTTCTGCCCCCTCCTTCCTATATTTTTTCTAACACCACCACTGCATTGGTGATTGCCCCTAAGTAGAAGAAAAATGGCTACAGGAGTGAAGGAAAGGAGAGCTGGAATTTGACCTCCCTTCCTTTCAGCAAGAATCACCTAGAATCAGCAGGAACCAGTGCATGCAATGATGATCCAGTCCTTGTTCCCCTTGCAAAGGGAAGGCCCATAGCTAAGTGGCAGAGCACCTGTTTTGCAGGCAGGAGTCAGAGTTCAATCACAGCCATCTCCACGTGGGGCTGGGAAACACACTGCAGATCCACAATAGATAAGACCTAGCTATCTTAGTCACAGTGTGACTCAGTAGAAGGCAGCTTCCTATGCTCCTATGGCCTAGATCCCAAGGAAGAGCCATGGCAGTGCCATAGATTTTCTTGCCATGACTAGATCTCAGGGGATCAACAGGGATGGCATTACAGTTTCTGGGGCTGTACTTCAGGGAAAATCTTCTCTCCGTGTTCTTTTTCCTCCCCTCTTTTAACAATGTAAAATTGTAAGTATTTATGTATGCCACCAGTGCCTTAAGGATGCTACAGAAAATCACCTGAGTTAACTTAATAGACAGGTATCTGAAGTTGAAAATCAGAGACAAAAGTGACAATACCAGCCTGACACCGGCATCTGTGGATTGCGGAGGTGAATTTGGCATTTGTGAACAACCCCTAAAATGCTCCATCGATTGTGTTTAATGTCATTTCTCCTTTGAATGGAATACACACACACACACACACACACACTTAAATGGAAGTAAAAGTTTGCTGGGATTTTTTTTTTTGCCATGCTGAAAATGTATTTGAAAGTCTGTTTTTAACATTATTCTTTGGATCTGCCATTCTCTCTGAATGTAAGAGGTGAGGGGAAAAATGGTCTTATTTTAACAAGAGAGGGTGCTAAGACGCTGCCGTTAGAATGAGGCAGGGTTACAGCAGGTGGAGAAGCACAAACGAACAAGGAGGGAAAGGGAAGCGGACACAATAGGTTGAGTAGTTTCCTGACATTTGAATTATAGCAATTACCGTCCTACTCCATTATCACCCTGCAGTTCAGTCCTGCTACCCTTATTCACTTGAAACACCAACATGTTGGTGAGTTGTTGTTGCTGTGTGCTTGCCTGACTGAGACATACAGGATTAGCATCCCACCATGTTCTTGGGCTCCCTCAGAGGGTGAAAGTAGTATGCAAGGCCAAAACATCATTTGGGGGCCTCTTACACCTCTAATGTTGTGGAAATGGCCCTGCATGGCCGCCATCGTACAGAAGTACAGAAGTTACGGAGTCGGAGCCCCCATCTTGCGTAAAAATGGAGGCTTGCAGTGAGGAGCGGGAAGCTGTGAGGCACTCCCAGACTGTTCGCTGAGCCCTCCAGGGCTCAGGCAGCCCAGCAAGGGGAGAATGGGTGGCAGCGGTGACTTGGCAAATGCCCATGCTCAGCAGGTGAGTCCGTCCTTCCCTACATGTTGCTGAGGCAACAGCTCTTCCTGAGTGAGCTCCAGCCAGTATAGCTCTGCCCTGCTACTTTGCATTTGACTCTTCCGTGCCTTTCCTCTGAGCCAGAGCAGGGGATCAAGGATGGGATTCATGGGAACCACATTTCCCGTGGATACATGTGCCTGGGATGCTGCCATGGCAGTTCTGGATTTGTAATGGAGGCCTGACAACAAGCCCTCTCTGCTGCCATTGAAACATCACCTGTTAAATTTTGACGGGAAAGGGAATTGTGTGACTGGCAGCTTGACGGGAGGGATAATACAGGCCCAGCTCATTTTGCAGAAGGTTCGAAATTTGGAGGGCCCTGGGATTAGTTCAGAATTGGCTCAGTGTCCAGAATATATGCATTTATATTCCAAGCCCACCCCCTTTCTGAAATTCAGTGCCATCATTACTGCTGGACTGAAGAGCCATGCTAGCAAAGGAAGAATATCCTTCCACACCAGCTCTTTATAGTAGTTATTTATTAGATCAAATGTACAAATAAGTAAACAAACAAACAAATGCACATCGCAGGATCCAGCTTTATAGACTTGGGCGCATATTTTCTTAGAACATTCTGCTATGTTACACCTTCTGTCCACATATCTTTCCCCTCATCTGCTGTGTAATGTGCTATTGGTATTGAACAGAGCTGGTCTAAAGCTACATTTTGTGAACATTTTCTGTGTTGACTGCCAATTTGAAAATCTTCACAATGATGTATGCTGCTCTGCGACATCATCACTGAGCCACATCTGATTGGCAATGGCCATGCTGGCTGGGGATGACAGGAACTGTAGTCCTACACAGCTGGAGGACACCAGGTTGGAGAAGGCTGCTGTACATTATGCAGACCACTTCTAGTATTCAGGCCTCCCTCAGGGTTGGTGGAGTATGGATACCAGTATCCATCTCCATGGGTTACTAGTTGTGGGCAGGCTTCCTGCCAATGGCGGTTGTGCTGAGCAGATCTCTGGGCCCCTATGCCTGAACTCACATGCACCACCATCTTAATTATACCGCCTCTGCCCTGATGAACACATTCTGGGGCCAGGGCCAATGCAATTAAGATGGTGGCACTGGTGAGCTTAGGCATGTGCACAAGAAGCTCCATTCAGTGCCTCTGCCAGATCTTCCCACCCCCAGAAACCCCCCATTGCAGCTGCTGTGGGGAGGCAACAGCATCAGCAAGAATTGCCACAGTGGCACAGTGGCGGCTGCCATCCAGGAACAAGTGTTAAGCAGGGACACACAACCTCTTTTGGCCTAAGGGCTGAATTCAGTTTCTGGGATGCTCTGAGGAACCACATTCTGGTTGTGGGTGGGGTCAAAGGCAAAATGGGGGAGGTCTAAAACAACAAACATACAAACAAACAAACAAACAATCAAACAAACCCCTCACCCCAAACCCAGCATAATTTAGCTTAAATTTATCTCTTACTGCCTTAGGAGCTTACATTTAGGAGCCTTAAGAGCTTACTTTTAGGAGCCTTTGGGAACAATCCTACGGCTGCTAGACAGCAGCTAGACGGCCATAGGATATGCATGTTTCCGGGAACCATCCTCAGAGCTCACGCTTTGAGGTCGGTTCCAGGAAAACTGACCTCCCACCAGGTCCATGTTGCCTCCGAGACAGAGCGGAGAAGCCCCATACTCCGCACTTGGAAGAGGAGCGTGGAGTGGCTGAAAAGGGGCGGGGCTGGGGGCATTGTGGGGCGGGGAGAGCAGATCTGTCTGTACAACATGTCCTATCCTTCTCTCCCACTTGCCCCCCCGCTAGACAGCCAAAAACAGCTGTCTAGCAGAAAAAAACAGGGCAAGAGAGGTGCGGAAGGAACGATCTACCCTATGCTTCTCCTGCCTTGCTTTGGATAGGTGGTCGCCTCTGAGTTCGGAGGTGGCCGCCTATTTAGATAGGCTTGTGCCCTTAGGAGCTTACATTTAGGAGACTTGGGAGCTTAAATGTAGGAGTCTTAGGAGCTTAAATTTAGCTTAAATTTAGCTCTTACTGCCAGTCACTAAGAATTTCAACATTTTAGAATGGGGAAGAAACTGCACAATAGCTGGGAAGACACCAAATATTCAGGAGGGGGGATTAGGGATGTCAGAGAATTTCTCCACTGATCTCAGGGAGGCCGAATGCCAGGGCATTCGGCCCCCCGAAATTGGTGGAGAAATGATGTGCCCCCCCGCCCCCCCTGGGATGGGACTTAGCTTGTTCGAATGTCCCTGGCGGCGGCGGCTGCGGCGGCGGTTCGGCGGCAGCGGCTGCGGTTCGGCGGCAGCGGCTGCGGTGGCGGGTCTTCTGACCGGCTGCTGCTGCCGCCATTTCCAAGTAAAAAGAAAACAAAAACAAACAAACGTGATAGGCTACGTAAAGATTTACATAGCCTATCACTGCTAGATGTTTAAAAAACACCGTGATAGGCTACGTAAATGTTTACGTAGCCCATCACGGCTGACTTTGAAAAAAAAAAAGCGCACGTACGCAAATGGTGGCGCCCATGGGCGCCACCATTTGCGTTCCTTATTTTGGCACGTGTAGTCTATGTAAACATTTACGTAGACTACGGCGAAAATAAGGGGAACGCAAATAGCGTAGCGGATGCTATTTGCGTTCCCCCTTATTTTTGCCGTCTTAGTCTACGTAAATATTTACGTAGACTAAGACGGTCAAAAATAAGGAATGCAAATGGCGGCGGCCGTAGCCGCTAGGGATGTACGAAAATCACTTACCTTTTAACGAAATTGATTTGAGGTGGGGGGGAGGCGAAATTGATTTTGGGGGGAGGGACGGAGCGCCTCCCCCCCACCTCGAATCAATTTCGTTAAAAGGTAAATGACTTTTGTACATCCCTAGCGGCTACGGCCGCCGCCATTTGCATTCCTTATTTTTGGCCGTCTTAGTCTATGTAAATATTTAAACATTTACGTAGCCTATCACAGTGTTTTTTAAAAATTTAGCCATGATAGGCTACGTAAATCTTTATGTAGCCTATCACATTTTTTTTTTTAAACTTGGAAATGGCAGCGGTGGCAGCCGGTCGGAAGATCGGCCTCCACCACCGCTGAACTGCCGCCGAACTGCCGCTGGAGCCGCCACTGGAGCCGCCGCCGCCAGGAAGGTTCGCCGAAGGTAAGTCCCATCCCGGGGAGGGGGTAGGGGGCAGACAATTTTGCCACCGATTTCGGGGGCCTGAATGCACTGGCATTCGGCCTCCCTGAGATTCGTGGCGAAATTCTCTGACATCCCTAGTATTTATTTATTTATTTATTTCATTTCTATACCGCCCAATAGCCGAAGCTCTCTAGTAGCCGCTGCCATTTGCGTACGCGTTTTTTTAAAGCCAGATGTGATAGGCTTCGTAAGTCTTTACGTAGTCTATCATGTCTTGTAAAAAAACACAAAAAACAAAATGACAAGACTGCAAATGGCGGTGGCGGCAGCCAGTTGGAAGACCAGGCGCCGCAGCCGCTGCTGCCGAAGCTGCTGCCGGAGCGGCCGCCACCCGGAAGATCTGCCCCAGGTAAGTCTCATCCCGGGGGGGATCCGCAGGGGGCGGGGGGGTGGCAGGCCATTCTGCTACAGATTTCGGGGGGCTGAATGCACTGGTATTCGGCCTCACCGAGATCTGTGGCGGAATTCTCTGCCATCCCTAGCTATGGCGTCTGCCATTTGCTTGCCTGTGCAGCCCAGCGGCCAGATGGCTGACTGTGGGCGGCCCCAACCGGAGGCTCTGCGGAGTCACTGCAGAGCGGAGCCAGCCAGGGAGAATTTCAGTGGGAGGGACGGAGTGCCTCCCCCCCACCGTGGATATTCCTGGGTGAAACCAGGTAAGTGTTTCGTACATCCCTAGGTTAGGGATGGCCGAGAATTTCTCCCCTAAACTTTGGGGGGCCGAGTGCCAACACATTCGGCCCCCTGAAATTGGTGGGGAAATTCTCCACCGGCCCCCCGCCCCCCCCCGGGATGGGACTTACCGTGGCTGAATGTCCCTCTCGGTGGCGGGTCCCGGCGGCGGTTTGGCGGCGGTTCGGCGGGGGTGGGGGCGGCGGCCAGTCTCCCGACCGGCTGCCGCCGCCGCCATTGCAAAAAAAAAAAAGTAAAGTAAAAAAGTAAAGTAAAGTAACACCCCCGTGATAGGCTACCTAACAATTTATGTAGCCTATCACAGCTAGATTTCCAAAGTCAGCCGTGATAGGCTACGTAAATCGTCACGTAGCCTATCACGGGTGACTTTGAAAAAAAAAAAAAGCGCGTACGCAAATGGCAGCGGACCATGGGCGCCGCCATTTGCATTCCTTATTTTGGCATGTCTAGTCTACGTAAAGATTTACATAGACTACGGCGAAAATAAGGGAACGCTATTTGCGATATATATAGGGACATTTTTTTTTTCAAAGTCACCCGTGATAGGCTACGTGACGATTTATGTAGCCTATCACGGCTGACTTTGGAAATCTAGCCGTGATAGGCTACGTAAATCTTTACGTAGCCTATCACGGGTGTGTGTGTGTTTTACTTTTTTTTTCGCGGACGGGTAGACGGGGCGCTTCTACCTGGCCTGAATTTCACCGGCGAGGGATGGGGCGCCTCCCCCCGGCCTGAATTTCGGCTAGGCGAGGCGGGGTGCCTCCCCTCCCTCACCTGAACTTCGGGGGGAGAACAGAAGTGCCTCCCCCCCACCGCGAAGCAAGCTTCGAGAACAGGTAAGGGACTTTCGTCCATCCCTACCCTAGGTTCAGTGCAGAAGCCACCAGCAAATAAATGATTAGAATGGCAGACACCGTAAGACAGACTCTTATCAGCTCCTTTACGTTCCATTCTTTCCCTCAGCATACCTTTTTACTGTAGTTTTTGTTACTCATGTGAAGACTTGGGCAATTTTCAGCACCATTTATCAAAACTGGGGCAGGGGATGCAGGAAGAGAAGTTCACAGTTTCTTCTTTAAAATTATTATTGTTAATGGGGATTGCACAGATAATGCTCTACTGAAAATTTTACTTCCAGAGCATGATTTCAGTTGAGCAGGTAGACAGAGGCAACCATCAGTGGCGACAGAGTTTCCTTCCTCCAGGAACGTTTAGAGGTCATGACTCGAGTCCTCGCTATCAAAAAGATCATTGCATTATGTTCCCCAACAACAACAAGAGTGGGAAAAATAGGGCAGGAAATTGCAGGGTAAAAGACCTAATGCAAAACCCATTATAATGCTCAACTGCTGTACAGCTGAATACCTCCTGCTTAATTATGAGGTGGCAAAATCAGCACAGTGTAGTGACATTAATCACTGAAGAACTGTTACTTGAAAGAGAAATTCTTCTTATGTGCAAATTAACCTTCACCTCCAACTCCTTCAAATGCAGTGCAATCACCTATGAGCTAATAGAGGAAGGGATGGCTGGGCTTGGGTTCCAGGTGGAGCTCAACCACCGAGTCACTGGATGATTCTGGAGAGGTGGTAGTTTCACAGCTTGGCAGAGCATCCACAGCATGTTTGATCAGAGGTAGACCCTGCTGAGTGCAGTGGGATCTCTACACCAGCATCTGTAGAGCATCTCTACACCAGCCTAAAATGGGGCGTTCTGCTTCCATTTTAAATGCAAGATCACGATGGACTCCCTTTACACGTGTTTCCTCCCCGCTTTCCCCTCTTATCTGAGTCTTCCATATGTTTCATTATACAGTCACTAGATGGCGCTCTGGCCTAGCTCCTCTTATTGTGGCTTTTCCTTTTTCATGGAGGGAACTCAAGCGGAACTCAAGTGTGGTAATTTCATAGCTCATTATCTCTGATATTTTAAAAAATGGAATAAGGTTTGATTATTTATTGCATTTATATCCCGCTTTTTTTCCTCTTGCAAGGAACCCAAGGTCGTGTACATAATCCTCCTCCTCCTCTCCATTTTATCCTCACAACAACAACCCTGTGAGGTAGGTTGGGCTGAGAGTCTGTGACTGGCCCAAAGTCACCCAGTGAGCTTCCATGGCTGAGGGCGGACTAGAACCTGGATCTCCTGGCTCCCAGTCCAACACTCTAGCCACTACATCATGCTGGCATTTAGTGCAGGAGACCCCCTGGAAGTTAATGACATCATCTAAAGGACCTGCAAACTTCATTGAGTAACCAGTCTCTATAGCAGGATAAAAGGTCCATGTGAAGAAGCCCTTCCTCTCCCATAAGTGTGTGTAGGATGGCAACCTAGGCAGGGCAATCCCATTGCTAAGCCAGTGACGCCGACATTTCCATTAAAAAACAAGCAAACCATTTGTCTCCCATTGGGAGCTCCTGGGCTTCTCTAAACATTCCACCATGTTGGGAGTGTGGCAGAAAGCTGAGAGGGCTTACACTGGGTAAGAGCTGCAGGTCTTTCCATTGGGACAAGAAGGTGGGCTCCAAAATCTGATCTTGCCCTCCACAGTCGGAGATAGAGCTCTGCCTCGGAGGGGAAGATCCAGTCTATCCGATGGCCCCTGGGATGCCATCCTTGGGACCATATGATTGTAGCCAAAGACTGTTTTCACATCAGATACTAAAAAAATCCTCCGGGCCAATCTTATGCTATTTGCGGTGTATGTGAATGCCATTCTTGCAGGATACGGCACAGATGGGAAACTGATGTACATTACTGGTAAAGGCGGAGGCTGGTGACTCTGTTGTCAGTGAGGTGGTGAATCCACTCCAGGTTTCAGTCAGAATCAGTCAGAAGGAGCTATCTGGGTGGGTGGGGGAAGCAGAGTTCTGAAAGGCTGTTACTGAAACCTGGAGCGGATTCACCGCCCACTGGCATTGGAGCCACCAGTCCCCACTGCCTTGCCATGCAGTACAGTACAGTAAACTTCAGTGTTTTCAGCCAGCAGCAATGTAGGTTGTATAAAACAATTTAAGGAAAAAGTCAATTTAAGTAGGGATGTTGGAGAATTCTGCCACGGACTCCGGAATCCATGGTGGAATGAAGCAACCCCCCCTGCCATCCCTGAAAATGGGCCTGGAACAGAGCCTACCTGTTTGCGGCCATCCAGTGCTCTGTGAATGGCTGCCGTGTCTGCGGCCACCATTCGCCTTCCCACGAATGGCCATGATAGGCTATGTAAGTATTTACGTAGCTTATCACGGCTAACACAGGGATGCCATTTGCGTCCCTGCGGAGGCCGTGATAGGCTACATAAATACTTACATAGCCTATCTCGGCAATAGGCAGGAATGCAAATGGTGGCTGCTACACAAATGGTGGCCGCTGGAGTATCCCAGGGGTTCTGTGTGTGTGTGGGGGCGATCTGGTCCTCCCCCCTGGAATCCTCCCCGGCTGGCTCCGCTCTGCGGCAACTCAGTGGAGCCGCCGGCTGGGGCCGGCCACGGCCGGACTTCCAGCCGCAGCTGGTCTTTGGACGCAAATGGTGTCTGGCCTAGTGGATGCCATTTGCATCCCTTCCCCTTCCTGTGATAGGCTATGTAAATCTTTACGTAGCCTATCACGATAAGGGGAAGGGACGCAAATGGCATAGCACACGCCATTTACATCCCTGGTCTTTACCGTGATAGGCTACGTAAAGATTTATGTAGCCTATCATGGGAAGGTGAAGGGATGCAAATGGCATCTGCTAGGCAGGATGCCATTTGTGTCTGAAGACCGGTCACAGATGGACCCAACCGTACTCGGACCCAGCAGTGCCAGGTAGGATCTGGCCAGGTCGGACTTCGCGGGGTGGCGGGGTGGGGTGGTCTGTTCCGCCACAGACTCCGGGGGGGGGCAGATTCTAAGAATCCAGCCCCCTCAGAGTCCATGGCAGAATTCTCCGCCATCCCTAGATGGAATGGCTGCTGTTGACAGTTGAGCAACAGTCATACTGAGCTGGTCTCTCCATAGTCGATTGATAGCCCTGCTTCTGTTCCCTCTCTCTGTTCTGCATCCTGGTGGAATACCTGCAGCTAGGTGAGACTTGAGGGAGAGCCAAAAGCAGCTACTTGTTGTTATAGTTTATAAAGCAACATCGCAGGATCCTACCTGCCTGCTGAGGTCATGGGAGGGTCAAACTCCATGTCCTAGCACCTTCAGAGGGGTGTTTGGAGTGGGAATGCAGGACAGGGCCTTCTTGGTTGCAGCTCCCAGATTGTGAAACACTGTACCCTGGAAGGCTCATCGGGCTCCTTCTTTCTTTCAGTGGAGGCTGGTGGCTCCAATTTCAGTGGAGTTGTCATTCCATTTTGGGTTTTAGTAAGAACCAGCCTGAACTCTAAAGGAGCTATCCAAGGTGCTGAACCTACTTCGGGGTGTGTGTGTTCAGCACCCTGGATAGCTCCTGTAGAGTTCTAGCTGGTTCTGACTGAAACCCAGTGTGGATTCACAGCCCCATCAAAATTAGAGCCATTAGCCGCCACTGCTTTGTTTACCTTTCGGTGCTTCACAAAATTCATTCTTTTTAGATGTGTCTTCAATGAGCAATTAGGTTGTCCCCCTCCATCTGTGTTTGGTGTTGACAAGATACCATTGGAAGGTAGCCTATACATTTTAATACAAATAAATAAAGCACCTAAACAACCATGTACACAACACTTTTTACTGCTTGACAGAGAGCTGGAGGAGACCTGTCACTGCCCCTAAAGAGCATAAAATCTAAATTGCACAGTGGGGAAGTCAAGATAAGGAAGAAAGGGCAAGACAAGAACTGTAGGAAATGGATATAGGTAAATGGAATTACAATTTTTTTAACTAGATAACAGCTGGAGATGAAGATTAAGGGGATATGTCAAAGACCTCATGGAGCAAAAATGGCCTTTGAGAATGTCTCTGAATGTTGGCCTTTACTGTTAATTCTTAAGACGTCAGCAATGCAACCCTATACATGTCCACTCAGAAGTAAGTCCTATTGCATTCACGAGGCTTATTCCCAGTTAAACAGATATAGGATTGCAAGCTAGATAGCCCAGTGGAACATTTCCAGTGTTTGTATCACAAAGCTTGCTTTTCACACTTACATCTGTGGCATGGAAAATATCTTTCACTGGTAAGTGATGGAAATAAGAATGACAGCTGAGGTTTTACTGATGGTTTTGGGAGTTGCTGCTAAGGATGCTGGAGAAATTTGCTGCAGACTCCAAGGAGATCGGACTCCCAAGAATCCGACCTGTGAAGTCTGCAGCAGACTGGCCCCCTTACCCGTGTGGTGTCCGGATTTCACACAGGGCTGTCTTTTGGGTTTAAATAGGGTATGACGTGCTAATGGAGGGTGCTCTTAGCTTATCGTGGGAAACGTATGGCTGTAATTTGTGTACTTTATGGCATTTGCAGCTGTAAAGCACTTACTTCTATGTAAACTGTGGCCCTAAGTGCTTACTTTTACGTAAATCACAGCCATAAGTGCTTTATGGCCACAATTTCATAGAAGTAAGTGCTTCATAGCTGCAATTTATGTAGAAGTAAGTGCTTTACGGCCACAAATGCTGTACAATATGCAAATTATGGCCGTAATTTTCCCACAATAGGCTAATGGCAGCCACCATTAGTGTATTGTGCCTTTTTTGAACCTGGAGGACCACCCCACAAAATCTGGCAGATGCGCCAGGGCTCTGAGGGAATCAGTTAAGTTTGAAACAGCCTGGGTTTCCCAGCAGCTGCCCACCCCCCAAACTGGATGTCGGGGGGTTCGCCCATCCCTAGTTACTCCTAAATATCACCGTTTTCTGATACGCTCCTCCTGGCCTTGTAAAAATGTTAATAATTACCAATAATATATATGCTATGGTGAATGTCTGAAATTTACTGAAGGTCAACATTCACTTATGAATGTTGGCAAATTCCATACATGTGAAGCTACCTTATACTGAGTCAGAAAACTGGTCTATCTAACTCTGTATTTTGTATCCAGAAAAACATCTATTTCTGCTTCATTGACTATGCTAAAGCCTTTGATTGTGTGAATCACAACAAACTCTGGCAAATTCTTAAAGTGATGGGAGTACCAGACCACCTTACCTGTCTCCTGAGAAACCTGTACGAGGGCCAAGAAGCAACAGTAAGAACTGGACATGGAACAACCGATTGGTTCAAAATTGGGAAAGGAGTACGACAAGGCTGCATATTGTCGCCCTGCTTATTTAACTTATATGCAGAGTACATCATGAGAAATGCCGGTTGGATGAATCACAGGTCGGAATTAAGATTGCCGGGAGAATTATCAACAACCTCAGATACGCAGATGATACCACCCTAATGGCAGAAAGCAAAGAGGATCTAAAGAGCCTCTTGTTGAGGGTGAAAGTGGAGAGTGCAAAAGCTGGTTTGAAACTCAACATTACAAAAACTAAGATCATGGCATGTGCCCCCATCACTTCCTGGCATATAGAAGGGGAAGAAATGGAAGCAGTGACAGATTTTATTTTCTTGGGCTCCAAGATCACCGCAGACGGTGACTGTAGCCATGAAATTAAAAGATGCTTGCTCCTTGGGAGGAAAGTTATGGCAAACCTAGACAGCATAATAAGAAGCAGAAACATCACCTTGCTGACAAAGGTTTGTATAATCAAAGCTATAGTTTTCCCAGTAGCAATGTATGGCTGTGAGAGCTGGACTATAAGGAAGGCTGAGCGCCGAAGAATTGATGCTTTCAAACTGTGGTGCTGGAGAAGACTCTTACGAGTCCCCTGGACTGCAAGGAGGTCAAATCAGTCAATCCTAAAGGAAATCAACCCTGAGTGCTCATTGGAAGGACAGATACTGAAGCTGAAGCTCAAATATTTTGGCCACGTAATGCGAAGAGAAAAATCCCTGGAAAAGACCCTGATGCTGGGAAAGATTGAAGTAGGGATGTACGGAAGTCACTTACCATTTCACGGATTTGCTTCATGGTGGTGGGGGAGGCACTCCGTCCCTCCCCCCGGAATCCTCAACGGGGGGAAGGTGCTCCATTCCTCCCCCCCGGAATCCTTGACCGGCTGGCTGTGCTCCAAGACGGTTCCGCGGAGCAGCCGGCCAGGCCCAGGCCAGAGCTGTCCGCAGCCGGATTTCTGGCTGCGGAGGGCTCTGGGTAAACAAACAAACAAACAAAAACCACGTACACAAATGGTGGCAGCTATGGCCGCCGCCATTTGATTTCCTTAGTTTTGGCCGTCTTAGTCTACGTAAATATTTACGTAGACTACTACAGCGAAAATAAAGGGGAACGCAAATAGCGCCTGCTACGCTATTTGCGTTCCAATTTCTTTTGGCTGTAATAGTCTATGTAAATATTTACATAGACTAAGATGGCCAAAAATAAGGAACGCAAATGGCAGCGGCCGTAGCCGCCGCTATTTGCGTACGCGTTGTTTTTTTTTTAGCCTGCCGTGATAGGCTACGTAAATACTTATGTAGCCTATCACGGCCTCCGCAGGGACACAAAAGATCCCTTTTTAACGTCCCTGCATTAGCCATGATAGGCTATGTATGTATTTACGTAGCCTATCACAGCATGAAAGAGGAAGCGAATGGTGGCGGCAGGGTGTCCGCCATTTGCAAGTTGGTGCCGACGGGAGCAGGTAAGTGCTCCATTTTGCGCTATTTTCATATGCCGCCTGACTTTTGTGGGTTGGGGGAGGCAGGGGCTTCGTTCCGCGATGGATTTTGGGGGGCCAAATGCAAGTGCACCGAGATCCGTCGCAGAATTCTCTGACATCCCTAGATTGAAGGCAAAAGGAGAAGGGGACAGCAGAGGATGAGATGGCTAGATAGCATAACCGATGCAATGAATATAAATTTGAGCACACTCCAGGAAAGAGCGGAGGACAGGAAGGCCTGGCGTGCTATGGTCCATGGGGTCATGAAGAGTCGGACACGACTTAATGACTATACAAGAACAACAACAACTCTGCATTGTTTGCATTGACTGGCAGTAGCTCTGAACAGTTTCCAGCAGAGGTCTTCTACCTAGAGATGCCAGAGATTGACCCCAGGACCTTTTACATGCAAATCATGTGCTCTACCATTGAGCCGTGGCCCGTCCTCAATCTTGTAAATGTCCAAAAACGATGGTGAATGTTGACGGTGACCCAAATGTCATTGTTAGCATTTATTACCAGTGTTTATGTCTGAAATCTAGGTATATATTTGGACATTCATGACATAAATCTGGGATCTTCAGTAGTCATGTGTGAATGTCAACGTTCACCAAATTTTGGATATTTACAGTGACATGTCTAACATATTGATCTATATTACAAGGTAATTGTCATATTCAATCAAGGTGAAATGAATAAAGTGGGAAGAATTTACAGATATAATACTTCTAACTAAAGATGTGACTGTGAGCTTCTCTACATTAAAGGAAAACCTGCAGTCCCACCCTTCTGAAGCCTTTCCACATTTACTGCAGGCTCCTAGACAGTGACCATATGATTGCTGATAAGGGGAAGTTTTTAATTTTCCATGTTCCATAGATCTCACTGAAACAGCATTATCTAGTGGTTGTTTCAATAGTGCAACAACAAATGTACACAGTAGGGAAAATCCAGGATATTTAAATAGCTCATTATCCCCTGATCTTTTTAACATGGAATGTCCAGAAATACCACTGGATGTGCCCTGGAGGTTGACAACATCATGAAAAGGACCCACAAACTTCCAGGAATGATGCACCACGAATGCATGATAGAAGCCTTGCGTAATGATGCCCTGTATTTAAGCTGGATGCTCTTGAGATATAATGTGAATGTACTCAGGTATGAAACAGTCTTTTCTAAGGAGAGCACTATAGGAGATGGAACACTGGGATGTTAAAAGGTCTAAAGGTGATCATTAGCTGCACAGAGCTATAGCATCAATTAATAGCATTATAGTGCACTCTTTTCACACTGGAGATTCAAATAAAAATGAAATTATTAAAAACCACAGCACACTAGTTTGTTGGTTGGAAACACTTCTGGCCGTCCAGTAGGTGGCAATCTTTACCTTGAAGATGTAGGACACTCTCTCGACTCTCCAGTTTCTATTTTTCATTAGAGAAAATGAAGGCAGCTTGTCTTAACTCTTGCAAAATTAACAGCTCCAAATAGGTAAATCACAAAGTAGGGATCAATTTAATTAGTGTCCTGTCAAGAGGTGCAGTCACCCTTTGTGATCTATGTGGCTTTGCTGGGATCTGACATACTTTCCCTAGTTTACAAGGTGGGCTTTATGAGCAACCTGATCATCAGGCTGTCCGTCTTCTGATCTCTCTTTTCTTGAGGCTTGTGGCTATTATCTGTCAGTGCCAATTCATAGACTCCTTCCTCCTACTTATGAGCAGTCCTGACCAGTCTGGTTAAACATGTGTCTGTTTGCTTTCAGGGAGAAACTTATTGTGCATGAGACAGAGCACGTTAACTGATGCTCATGCTGAAACACAGGGGGCCATCTATATTTTAACCCCTGGCTCCAATCTCTGAATAGTTGGGAAAGAATTATCCCCTTATGCATCTCAGCTGCTGCCACCTGTACACGAACCAAGACACAGGGAAATGGAAGTTAGCACATGAAATAAATAGGGTGGCGGCTTAAGCATCACCAACAAAGAGAGAGAGGAAATGCATCACCAAAAAAGAGGACAAAAGAAGAGACAGATATGAATAGCATTGACACATCCTAATGTATATGTAGAGATGCACATTTAGAAATAATGACTATATTTTAAATAGAAATAAAATGCATTGCACCAAATGGGGGAAGATTGTACCCAGGTGACTGTGTGACTGCCTGTTCAGTCTACAGTCCAGGATCAGGTGCTAACTGTTGATGGGCAACTCCAGTGCCCCTGCTCTCCCTTTCTATGGTTCTTAACCTTGAAACAAGACTTGGATGGGACAGCCCTTCAAAAAGAGGATGGTTTCAAAAAGAGGACTGTCCTCTGAGAGCTGTTCAAACAGAGGACTGTCCTCTCTAATGTAGGACACATGGCCACCCTAAGACAAACTTTGCTTTTTTGCACAGAGGAGGAGGAAATTAAAGAGCCCTTTGGTTGTTCTTTTTAGGTTCCCTGTATCGACACATTTCCACCGTTGCTGAGTTTTTTGGGTAGGGTGGGGAAAATGGGTGCAGCCTGGTCCCTCAGGAGGGGCCCTAGCTCAGTGGCAGAGCTCCTACTTTGCATGCAGAAGATTTTGGGGTGTGGAATAATAAACTGAGGGTAGCAGGGTTGGCTCCTGATGTTGCTTTTCAGCCCAGATCCCACAAATAGCAGGTGAGGTGGTAAACCCGTTTGTGGCCTGTTGTTGTTGTTCAGTCGTTAAGTCGTGTCCGACTCTTCGTGACCCCATGGACCATAGCACGCCAGGCCTTCCTGTCCTGCGCTCTCTCCCGGAGTGTGCTCAAGTTCATATTCATTGCATCGGTGATGCTATCTAGCCATCTCATCCTCTGCCGTCCCCTTCTCCTTTTGCCTTCAGTCTTTCCCAGCATCAGGGTCTTTTCCAGGGAGTTTTCTCTTCGCATTAGGTGGCCAAAATATTTGAGCTTCAGCTTCAGTATCTGTCCTTCCAATGAGCACTCAGGGTTGATTTCCTTTAGGATTGACTGATTTGACCTCCTTGCAGTACAGGGGACTCATCAGAGTCTTCTCCAGCACCACAGTTCGAAGGCATCAATTCTTCGACACTCAGCCTTCCTTATAGTTCAGCTCTCACAGCCATACGTTGCTATTGGGAAAACCATAGCTTTGATTATATGAATCTTTGTCGGCAAGGTGATGTCTCTGCTTCTTACTATGCTGTCTAGGTTTGCCATAGCTTTCCTCCCAAGGAGCAAGCATCTTTTAATTTCATGGCCATATTTCCGATTTTCTTGAAGAGATTTCTAGTCTTTCCCATTCTACTGTTTTCCTCGATTTCTTTGCATTGTTCATTTAAGAAGGCCTTCTTGTCTCTCCTTGCTATTCTCTGGAACTCTGCATTCAGTTGGATATATCTTCCCCTTTCTCCCTTGCTTTTCACTTCCCTTCTTTCCTCAGCTACTTGTAAAGCCTCATCAGACAGCCACTTGGCTTTCTTGCATTTTTTTTTCTTTCGGATGGATTGAGTTGCTGCCTCCTGAACAATGTTACGGACCTCCGTCCATAGTTCCTCAGGCACTCTGTCTATCAGGTCTAAGCCCTGAAATCTATTCATCACCTCCACTGTATAAGGGATATGATTTAGGTCATACCTGAATGGTTTAGTGGTTTTCCTGACATTCTTCAATTTAAGCCGAAATTTTGCAACAAGCAGCTCATGATCTGAGCCACAGTCAGCTCCAGGTCTTGTTTTTACTGACTCTATAGAGCTTCTCCATCTTTGGCTGCAAAGGACATAATCAATCTGATTTCGATATTGACCATCTGGTGATGTCCATGTGTAGAGTTGCCTCTTGTGCTGTTGGAAAAGAGTGTTTGCTATGATCAGCATGTTCTCTTGACAAAACTCTATTAGCCTTTGTCCTGCTTCATTTTGTACACCAAGGCCAAGCCTGCCTGTTATCCTGGTGATTTCTTGACTTCCTACTTTAGCATTCGAATCCCCTATGATGAAGAGGACATCTTTTTTTGGTGTTAGTTCTAGAAGGTGTTGTAGGTCTTCATAGAACCGATCAGCCTCAGTTTCTTCGGCATCAGTGACATAGACTTGAATTACTGTGATGTTGAATGGTTTGCCTTGGATTCGTACTGAGATCATTCTATTGTTTTTGAGATTGTACTCCAGTACTGCTTTTCCCACCCTTTTGTTGACTATGAGTGCTACTCCATTTCTTCTAAGGGATTCTTGCCCACAGTAGTAGATATAATGGTCACCTGAATGAAATTCGCCCATGCTTGTCCATTTTAGTTCACCGATTCCGAAGATGTTGATGTTCAGTCTTGCCATCTCATGTTTGACCACCTCCAGCTTACCTTGATTCATTTATCCAACTTATGGGGGTGGGGGGATGAGTTATTTATTTATTTATTTATTTAATATCCCAGGTTTCTCTCAAAAATGGCACTCGTGATGCAAGGAGATTGAGGCCCTCCTCCAAGTGCCACCTTCAAGGGAGTTTTGGAGCACGGCAGTGAGGGAGAGGGCTTTCTTGGTGGTGGCTCCCCTATTGTGGAATGCTCTTCCCAGTGAGGTCCACCTGGCTTGGTTTATTTTTGATCAGGATTTACTCAGTTTGCACCTTTGGGACTGAACATGGGTTCAGATGCAATCTGCAGTCGAAGTCCGTACTTTCCTGGGCTTGCAATGTGATTCAACCTCCCAAAAAGGGTTCGACAGCATGCATATGTTTGGAAAATGGACACAAAAACATCCACATAAATACACTTTAATCAATGGGAGAAGAATGCATACATTTCAAAGATGTGCATGACTGATGATAAGGGGACTGGAAACAAAGTCCTATGAAGAGAAACTGAAAGAACTGGGCATGTTTAGCCTTGAGAAGAGAAGACTGAGGGGAGATAGGATAGCGCTGTTCAAGTACTTGAAAGGTTGTCACAGAGAGGAAGGCCAGGATCTCTTCTTGAGCATCCCAGAATGCAGGACACAGAATAATGGGCTCAAGTTACAGGAAGCCAGATTCCAGCTGAACATCAGGAAAAACTTCCTGACTGTTAGAGCAATACGAAAATGGAACCACTTACCTAGGGAGGTGGTGGGCTCTCCCACACTGGAGGCATTCAAGACGAGGCTGGACAGCCATCTGTCGAGGATGCTCTGACTTGGATTCCTGCACTGAGCAGGGGTTGGACTCAATGGTCTTGTAGGCCCCTTCCAACCCCACTATTCTATGATTCTATGATGCATACATTTGGAAAACTATGCATGGATTTTCATTCTTGAAAATTATTTCATTTTCATTCACAAAGCTTGCTATCTTATATGGACTCAAGCCAGAACAAGCTTTGAGGTGGAACTCAGAGAACTTAGACAACCTCGAGTTTTGTTGATTTGCACATGCCTACACCAGCTGCCAACACTGTCATCTTTTTGTACCAGGTTAAGACTTTTCTCTACTCCCAGCCATTTGACAGAATATGATTGGGTTTTTAATGTCAGTTGTCCTATCATCTCTTGATATTGTATTGTTAATTGTCTTGTAACTATTTTAAATTGTTTTACAGTTTTGTATAGGACCTTATATTATGTTTTATCATGCGCTATTTTAGGGTTTTAATTTTTGTAAACCTGAGAGAGCTTTGGCTGTTGTGTGGTATAGAAATAAAATAAAATAAACAACAACGCCCCTGTATAGATCTAAAACACAGCATGTCAGAGAGTGGTTTAGACTACAGTCCTTGTCACTAGTATCTACTGAACGGACTTTCCCCCCTGTTATGGAGGGGAATTCTGTCATGATGTGATGAGCCCCACCTGTGGTCTGAAGTGGTATAGTCCACAAACTTGTCCTGTTTCTCCCCCTGCCCACACACTGTTTGAAAGTTTGATACATCCTTGGCCAGAAGCTATTGGAAAGACAAAGCGTTTGGCAGGAAAAGGAGCTATTGTCTCTCCAATGTATCATTTCCTCCTCCTTTAACTTAAAAAATCCTTCTAAACAAGCAAACAAGCAAACACACATGACTATTGTAAATGTTTGAACGGAATCTGCCTGTCAAAATAATGAAACTGAGGAAGGTTTTTTTTTTTTTACCAGATAGGTATATCATAATAATCGGTGCACTATAGATGTCCCCTGCGCCTAAAATGCTTTATCACAGCAATGTGCAGAAACATCAGCTGGAATGGCAGTATATGGTGCTACTCAAATAGCCCCATATACAATGATGCTGTTATAATACTAGCCAGGAAAATGAACCTCTGGCAAATCATAAATTCTCTCCAGGAGCCTTTCAGTTTTGTTGCTCCCAATCTTTCAGGTTCTTTGTTGCTTTAAATGTTGCCCTTGGAAGAAATATATTTCAAGGCAGGCAACAGCAGTCCCTTCCAGACTGGTGCAGAATATGCATCTTCCTTCTTTAAACATAGGTGTGCATCTTCCATGCAACCCTGGAGTCCCTTTGAGACATTCTAAGGCGTGTGTGTGTGTGTGTGTGTGTGTGAGCAGGATTGCTGAGGAAGGCACTGCCCCTGAACTATGCACATCCACTACAACATATTTCCCCAACCAGGAGCCCTCCAGATGTTTGGGATTTCAGTTCCCATCAGCCCCAGCCAGCATGACCAATGGTTAGGAATGCTGGGGGGTATAGTCCTAAACATTTGGAAGGTGCCAGATTGGGGAAGGCTGTGCTAGAACAGCTTCCCCCAGCCTGGCAGCCTTGAGATGTCAGACTACAACTCCCATCGACTCCAGCCAGCATGGCCATTTGGAGGGCCCCAGATTAGGGGGAGGCTGCACTGGAATATCTGCCAAAGGCTTTCTGCAGATGTTCCCATATGCAAAGTTGGGCTGAGTTGCACCCCCCATCTCCCTGACATGCATTCATTAGAACTAGTGATGGCAGAACTTAATCTGAGTTGAATTTGTCCATGTGAGCTCAGATGAGAGTTCTGCTTTAATAGGAGCTCTCATTCTATCAGTACAAGGTTTTGTGCATGCCCAATATCAAGGTGCATCTTGGGAGCTGTAGTCTGGAATTGCATAGTGAGGCATGATGTCATGCTTTGCCACATTATGCCCCCTTTCTGATTAGTTGTTTTCATGTGGCCTGCCTACATGACGATGTCATGTGATGATGCCTGCCTATATGATGATGTCATGTGATGTTTACTTGCCATCACTGATCCCTGGTATGAAGATGGACCTTGCAGAGTCGTCCTCTTTGCAGAGTCAGAAGCAGCTCTGGAGAATGTTTCAAGTACATTGGGGTGGGGGGGGTCTAGTTGGTAGGATGACTGAACTAGGGATGTCGGAGAATTTCTCCACGAATCTCCGGGAGGCTGAATGCCAACGCATTCGGCCCCCCAAAATTGGTAGGGAAATTCTCCAACACCCCCTGCCCCCCCTGGGATGGGACTTACCTCGTGCAAATGTCCCTTGCGGCGGCGGGTCCCGGCGGCGGTTCGGCGGCAGTTCGGCGGCAGTTCGGCAGCTGGTCTTCCGACTGGCTGCCGCTGCCGCCATTTCCAAGTAAAGTGTAAAAACAAAAACAAAAACGTGATAGGCTACGTAAACATTTACGTAGCCTATCATGGCTAGATTTTCAAAGTCAGTCGTGATAGGCTATGTAAATCTTTACGTAGCCTATCACGGCTGACTGAAAAAAAAAAAGCGCGTACGCAAATGGCGGCGCCCATGGGCACTGCCATTTGTGTTCCTTATTTGGGCACAGGTAGTCTACGTAAAGATTTACGTAGACTACGGCGAAAATAAGGGCGCCGCCATTTGCGTACGCGCTTTTTTTTTTCAAAGTCACCCGTGATAGGCTACATAACGATTAACGTAGCCTATCACGGCTGACTTTGGAAATCTAGCCGTGATAGGCTACGTTAATTGTTACGTAGCCTATCACGGTGTTCTCCCCCCACTTTTTCTTTTGCGGCCGGGGAGACGGGGTGCATCTCCCCGGCCTGAATTTCGGGCGGGCGAGGCGGGGCGCCTCCCCCCCCGGCCTGAATTTCAGCTGGGCGAGGCGGGGCGCCTTCCCCCCCGGCCTGAATTTTGGGGGGAGAAGCGAAGCGCCTCCCCCCCACCGCGAATCAAAGCTGCGAAAAGGTAAGTGACTTTCGTATATCCCTATACACCTCTATCATGTCTCCCCTTACCCTCCTTTTTTTCCCAGCTAAACTATCTCTGCTGTTGTAACCTTCCCTCACAGGGGAGATGCTCTAGCCCCTTGATCATTTCAGTTGCCCTTCTCTGCACTTTTTAACTTTCTAATTACAACGTTTTACTTTCTAATTAAAACATCTGAGAGTAAAACTGGACCAAAGTTCCCTGATGCTTTTGCAGGACCGTTAGTTCCCTGTGGAAGTTGTATTCAGCAATGCCTTAGGGGAGGGGACATGCAAATTCTAAGAATGTTTTGTGGGGCGGTCTTACCTTTAAAGGTGAAATGGCCGAGGATGTTCCTCTTGGAACTGCAAAAAAGCCTCGCCAGCCACTGCTCTTCCAGTGGCAGCTGCACCACCTTCAGCAGGCAGCCTCCCAGGGATGCGTCATTCGCACAGGCCATTGTGAGGGAGGCCCATGGGGAACTCAGAGCTATCTGTGCCTTTCAGTCAAAGGCAGGACTCAGTGCTGACAGCGGAAGCAGGAGGTGTCATGGAAGGACTGGAAGGTGGTGGCAAGGGCACTCTGGAAACTGACTGCATATGTAGCGGAGTTTCTGGAATTGTGGGATGAGGGGGCCAATCCTCCATGTCAGTACTTCTTTGTTTTCCCCTTCCAGCATGCCCCATCCTGTAAAGTGGGAGAGCACACGCTTCACATGCAGAAGGCCCCAGCTTAAGGGAGCAGGTGAAAAAAACTACCTCTGCCTGATATCAGGGGGCCAGCCCTACTATTAGGCAAAGTGAGGCAAATGCTGGGAGGCAGCGGCAAGATGTTGGAGGAGGGAACTGTGGGCCACATGACCTGCCCTGAACCCTCTAAGCTAATCTGCTGCCTTCAGGTGTGGTGGAGGATATTGTCCCATTGGTGTGTTGAGGAAAGATTGAAGTGCCAGTCCAGTCGGCTTTTGTACATGGAATGGGAAGGGCACCATCTTCTCCTTTGCCTCAGGCAGCACAACGCATTGGACCGGCCCTGCCTGAGACCATGGAGAGCCACTGTCAGTCAGAGCAGACAATACAGGGCAATATGGACAAATAGTCTGAACGGGCATTCGGAAGTTTCCAATATACACAGCAAGTCCTGCTGTTTGGCCCCCCACTCAATGTGATCTGTAGGATAAGATAGGAAGGGAGAGACTAGAAGCAGCCATGAGAGCAGTTTATAAAATGATGCATAGTTTGGAGACTATGGTTTGGTTCCAAATTTGCCCCTCTTTGTGGAGGGAACAAGGATCCAATGGATTCTCTCTATAAACTTGGGTTGGATGCAGACTTGTGCTCAGTGATGCCCCACTGGCATTGGAGGAAGGAGGAAGGGTAACTATTTCCATTGATTCCCTTCTTCCTGCAGCCACAGCTCTCTCTCTCTCTCTCTCTCTCTCCCTCCCTGCATCCTGCCGTCATAGGGGAAAGTAGGAATTTGAGAAAATCACTGCTCCACACGCTTTCCCCAGCAGAACTCCCCTGTGTAGTCTGGACCCAACCCAGTGGATAGAGAGATTTTCCTCTTTCTTTCTCTCATAATACCTGGTGGGCAGAGGGGTGTCACATGATGATTTTCAGTGGATTCAGGACAGACAAAATGAAGTACTTTGCACAATGGGTTGGATCCAGATTGACACTGGGGTCAACTGCGCTGGTGAAAGTGGGCTTCCATGGCAACTCCTCCAGGTTCTGAAAATACTACACAGACAGTTGGGAGCCCCTTCTGGTGTGTGTGGCAGAAAGGGGAACCTTCTGTGAGCAGATGTCTTCCTCTCATGGAAAGACCCTTCCTCTTGCAGAAGGCAGATCCTGGAAAGACCCTTTCTCTTGGAGAACGCAGATCCTGGAAAGACCTTCCTCTTGCAGAAGGCAGATCCTGGATCCATCCCAACATGTCTGAACATCACAAACTCATGACAGATAAGTCTATCATCAGCTGTTAGCCAGATTATGGGAACATCCAGGATCAGAGGCAAAATGCCACTGAATACCAGTGGCCAAGGGCAAATAATAGGAAAGGCTATTGCCTGCTTGGCTAATACTGGACTAGATGGATCTTTGGCCTGACCCAGAACACCTGGTCTTATGTTACACTCAGCGCAAGATAGAGCCCCTGTTGGACATGGACTGTCAGGGGACATGTGTGCTACAGATGTGCTTTTATCCCCCTGTAAAATTCCTGCCTGTGTGTGCTCCTGTAAAGTGCTCAGCATTCTTAAGAATGTGAAGTCTTGAAAACTTCCTTTTGGAATAAATAAGGTTGTTTTGGTTTTTTTTTTTTGCATTCTGGCCGAAAGGAAAGTAATTTTAAAAACCTAAAGCACCATGGGGTGGAAGCTCTAGTGATACAGCTTACTGAGGCATAAAGAGCTCAGCCTTGGCAGTGTGGGAGTCTGCGCTTGGCAGATGGCGTGTCCTTGTGCAGAAATAGAATTGGAAGTTTATGTGGTGGTTGTAAATAAACAGGGCTCTTAAATAGGGCCTTAAAATGGAGCAGAAGTGTTATTGCCCAGGAAGAATATGAATATGGAAATGGGATGATAGGGCCTTTCTTTATAAATGTGTACAGACACAAAGACACAGAGACACAGAGGCAGGCAGGCAGGTGCACACACCCAGAGAGAGAGAGAGAGAGAGAGAGAGAGAGAGAGAGAATGTTCAGGACAGACTTATGATCAGTATTTTGTCATTCCCAGTTGCACTTTTGTGCATTTGTGTGTTTGCTTAAAGTTCATCTCCCTTTTATCTTACACCCCTTTTTCTGTATTATGGTTAAGAGACCAAGCTGTGGGCTAGGAGGTTAAAACTCACCATAGGCATAAACTCTCTGAGTGTCAGGGCCCTCAGTTTCTGACTGCTGCACATCTGCCAGTCTCTCCCCAGCTCCGCACCCCTTATAATATGTTGCAGGAGTAGTGGTGGCAGCTCATGCATTGTGAAGCAATAAATCTGGACAACAGTATCATCACGTGCTATGTGGACACCATGTATTGGCCAAGCTGTATTGGCTGAATGGCAGTGGGAAGCGGAGGGAAGGGAACCAAACCTCTATGGAAATGCCATAGCTCAGTGGTTGAGCACATGATTTTCTTGTAGAAGGTCCTAGGTGCAGTTCCTGACATTTCCAGGTAGGGCTGGGAAAGACACCCTGTCTAGGCTTGTATGAGAATTTCATTTTTGCTTGCAAAACATGCAAGCGTGCCCCATTCAAAGCTCTGAATGTGAGTGTGAGTGTGAGCATGTGTCTGCTAAAAACATTTGCAAATTGTTGAACATGTGATCACAATCAGCTTGTTCCTGATTCCCAGTTCGATTTGTGCAAATTTACTCAATAGTCTGAGTCAACCCAATTTTAGTCTATTGAAGAAATTTGTGCAAATTTGGGGAGAATCGCACAAATCTCCCATTTGGCCACTGCTCCATTTGCGCAAGTTTCCTGTTCGTGCAAAGCAAGTGGTGATCACAAATGCGAAAAGGAATCTGCCATGAGATGAGCAGTGAGACAACGTTCAGAGAATCCTAGCTATTTTCGGCGTTGCTTGTTTGCCCAACGCTACCCCTGTCTGAGACCCTGGAGAGTTCCTGCTAGTTGGTGTAGACTAAGGATGGACGGACCCATCTCTGTTTGGGGCGGTGGGACCTTGACCTTGCTCCCCCAGCTCACATGGCCCGGACCGGCTTGACAAGCCTCTTTGCTTGCCCTGCCCACCCACTGAGCCATGCGAGCTGCCCCTCCTTTCTGTGCCAAGGATTCCAGCAGACAAGCCCCTGTGCTTTATGCACACAAGGGCTTGACTGCTGAGTCCTCGGTGTAGCCAGCCCCCAGTGCTCTTGCCCTGGGCCCCTCAGGAGCAGGCCGGGGTGAGAGCGCTGGGGTGCTGCCAAGGCCCTTCCTCCCCATGCCTGCTCTTAAGGAAGCCCTTGACAGCTGGCGGAGGCAGGATGGGTCGCAGCATGGCCAGCCCCCAGTGCTCTCACACTGGCCTCATCCTGAGGAGGCCAGGGAGATAGCACTGGGGTGCCGCAGTGCTCCCAGCTGCTCGCCAAGCTCTGGGGTCCTTGCCGGCCAGGTCTGTTGGCGCCCCAGAGCTCTGCAGAGGCTGGATGGGGGGGGAGTCCATCAGACTCCACCCCCTTTTTGAACTCCCGCACCATCCCTAGTGTAGACAATACTGGGTCAGATGGACGAATGGTCTGACCTAGTAGAAGGAAGCTTGCTCTGTTCCTTCCTTCCTTCCTTCCTTCCTTCCTTCCTTCCTTCCTTCCTTCCCCAAACAGCCAGTAGCTCCACTTTCCTTGCAGGGGCAAGTATGCACTGTGGAGGAATGGGGAGTCTTTGTCCCTGGAGTCACACATGTATGTATGACCTCACCACATACTGGTGATGGTCATGCAAAGTACAGACATCTTTCTGGTGCAGCAACAGGCACCCGATTACAACGACTGGATGGACACTCCTGGTCCCACTCAAAAAAGTGTTTCTTTGCAGTGTGTGATTGGATTCACACCCCTGTGCAGGGAGCCATGGCATCTCTTGGCTTCTGTGCCACAGAGGCACTCATGCCTTATTGTGTATATGGGGTCCCGCTTCATGTATGTAGCAGGGCAAAGGCATGTGTGGGTCCCCATCACTGCATATGTATTGGTCCCTCACTGATGCAGTGACATCACGGGCGTGCTGTTCTGTGATTGGTGCCCTTGTTGCCATGCATGCTGGGCAAGAGGCTCACCACGTTGCCATGTTTTGTGCTGTTTGTCGTGCTGCCATTTTCTTCTCAGCTTCGCTACCGAGGGGCGTGCAGGATCCCAACTCAGCCAAGCAGATGTTATCTTGGAATGGCAAGTCCATTCGATTACATGAGTATCTGCCTGATAGCATGTGTAAAGTGCTTTGCACACTTAGGGACAACACTGTATAAACAGGAAATCTATTATTATCGATCCTGGTCATGAAGGTGTGTGCATTTATTCCTTCCCCTGCCCAGCCCAGCCTCTTGGTTTGGGTAAGGCTGGGGTAACAAGGATTTTTTTCGAGATGTGTAGCTGGGTTTCACTTGTCTGCAACCATCTTAATTCACCTTAACCCCCCCCCCCAACCCACTTGCCAGATGTGATTTGGTTGATTTTATGCTTGACTGATAATGGAACAGCTGCTAATTTGTAAGGAGCATTTCATTTCATATAGAAAAAAGGAAGTTAAAAAAAATGCATCGAACCAGTTAAAATAGGGTCTCCTAGAATGATGCATCACCTTTTGAATAGAGTTGCCATGAACATTTCACCTCAAGTGAAATTTGATTTGAAGCAATTTGGGGTGGGCGAGTGGAAAAAGCCCTCCTCAGGCAAAACATCTGGGAATTTCAAGAGAGGCCAAAAGAGTTTTGATAAGACTCAGCTACGTTTCTCGGGGGATATCAGCACATCCTTAGAGTGGCAGTGGATATTGCCTAAAGCAAAAGTTGAAGTGCATTTGGAAGTTCCTCCTTAGGTGATACATCTGAGAAATTTTGTGGGATGCCAAGAGTTTTGAAAAACCTGGCCTAATTTGCCAGTGTGTCTGTGGTGTAGAGATGGGTGAATCAGTATATTTCTGGTCTCTGTCACTTTCACATGGGTTCACCCAGAAGTTCATTCCATCCCATTTCTGCAGTAAAATGTAGGGATGGCAGAGAATTCCACCACGGATCTCGGTGAGGCCAAATGCCAGTGCATTCGGCCCCCCGAACTCCATGTCGGAACGGCCTCCACCTCCCCGCCCCCCCGCAGATCCCCCCCGGGACGAGACTTACCTGGGGCGGATGTTCCGGGTGGCGGCGGCTCTGGTGGGGGCTCCGTCGTCATCGTCGGCCGGTCTTCCGACCGGCTGCTGCCGCCATTTCCAGTGTTAAAAAAAAAAAAAGACGTGATAGGCTACATAAAGATTTACGTAGCCTATCATGGCTAGGTTAAAAAACAAAACGAAACAACATGATAGGCTATGTAAATCTTTACGTAGCCTATCACATCTGACTTTTAAAAAACAAACAAACGCGCATATGCAAATGGCGGCGGCTACGGCCGCCGCCATTTGCGTTCCTTATTTTGGCCCATCTTAGCCTACGTAAATATTTATGTAGACTAAGATGGCGAAAATAAGGGGGAATGCAAATAGCGTCTGCTACGCTATTTGCGTTCCCCTTATTTTCGCCGTCTTAGTCTACGTAGATATTTACGTAGACTAAGACGGGCCAAAATAAGGAACGCAAATGGCGGTGGCCGTAGCCGCCGCCATTTGCGTACTTGCGTTTTTTGTTTTTTTTAAAGTCAGACGTGATAGGCTACATAAAGATTTACGTAGCCTATCACAGCTGACTACAGGGACGCAAACGGCGGTGGCTATGGCCGCCACCACTTGCGTCCCTACTAGCCAGCGGCCGGATGTCCGGCTGCTGGCAGAGCTGGCTGGCGGCTCCACGGAATCCCCGCGTAGCGGAGCTGGCCTGCGAGGATTCCGGGGGGAGGGACGGAGCGCCTCCCCCCCCCAGCGGAACCTGGCGGAGACAGGTAAGGGGAATTTCGTACATCCCTAGTAAAATGTAGATAGATGATGATGATAGATAGATAGATATAGATAGGCAGATAGAGAGATCTTTATTGCCTAAAGCCATAGGCTATTACAATATAATTAAAAAAGAAAAACAAAACAACAAACAGTACAGCACAGTACAGTCACATATTTGTATATGCATAAATTCACACATCCAACAGAATTGTCCCCACTAGGCTGCTGGAGCTTTGGCATGTATTTTCCTTGCTGCCAAGGCAAATTTTGCTACCTGGGCAGTGGTAAAAGCATCAGTGCCAGAAAGAAGAGTACATATCTATTATAAGGGGGGTCTGTTTGACAGGCACTGGAGAATGATAACAAGAAATTTATGCCTAGGATGGCCATAGAGGGGACATCTTAATAAGTAATGGGATACACCCTTACCCACTCCAGACCCACAAATACAATGTCTCTGATGGACTGGTGTACTGTTAAATCTACCCTCCAGAAAGGTAGAAGGCATGCATTGTAGACACAATGATGTAAATAATTTTCTTAGGTGGGGCACTGCAGTAAAATGTAATTAAGGAAACAATAATAATGCAGATGATAATTCACATTTAAATACATTTTTAAAGAGAGCAATCCCATGGCCCCTAGACAGAATCTGGAGGGACATAAGATGGTTCAGATTCCCAGCACCAAGGGCACAGACAGTGCTATGAATATGACCCCAGAGCTGGGAATTGGAGCTCCCCACTCCTGCCCCCTCTCAGCTGGCATGGAGAGAACAGCACTGGTTGCCTCTAGAAGCTCACAAATGTGAATTCATACAGGAGGGAAAGGGAGTGGTTCTGTGGGTGGGGAGGGGAGGAGGCTGGGGTAGCTGGCTTACAAAAAATTCTCTGGCTGTCCCAGCCTCCTTCCTTCCCGCTCTGCACAGCACCAGCTAGAAAATGCCCATCTGGCTAAAACACCAGACGTGGATGCAAAGATCGCCTCCGCACTCCTCCCACTCTGCATAGGATTCCCATCAGCTTTCAAGTTCGGAGGCTGATGGGAATCCCAATAGGATTGTGCCCTAAATGTATTTTCTCTCAAAGTACACTTCTCTAAAGTTTGTGTCTTTCAAAATATGTGCTTTCCCCCCAAAGCCCCTTGAAAATGCATGCGTAGTTTTGTGAATATATTTTCTAATGTACGCATCAATTCTGCACATTTTTAAAATGTATCCATTTGCTCCCATCCATTGAAGCATGTTGGTGTGCATTTTTGAAAAGTATGTATTCTTTCATGGCATTTTTCAAGTGTATATGTTTTTGGAGAGCGGTTGTTTTTGTTGTTGTTCTGCAAATTGCATCACAAGCTCGGAAATGTATGGGCTTCGATGGCAGATTGTGCTCAGGTCCGCGTTCTTTTCTGGAAAGTGTGAACTGAGTGAATTTTAGTCAAAAACAAACTGAAATGAATTCCTCATACATCCCGAGTAAAAACTGGAGGAGCATAACAACATGCTGTGCAACATAGTAGTCCAGGAGATGTGGAGCAGCTCAGCTTGTACTGGAGTTTGCAAAGAATTCCTCAAGCATCCTTCCTATGGGGTGGTGTTGCACCTTGTTTCTTTGGGTAGGGTTGTCAGAGAAATCCGCAATGGAATCAAATGAGTTTGGGTTTCTATGAATGTGACCTGAGGATTCCACAGCGGACCGGCTTTTCCCAAGTTGCACGGATTCTGCAGACTGGTGGACTGTTTTTTTTTTTTTTTTTTAACTTTCCAGAATTTTATGCAAATTTAGTCAGAGAAAAATACATACATTAAAAATAAACAGCTGAAAATGTGTATTTCCCTCATAGGCTAACACATGAAAATGAGCAGTTTGAGGGGGATTTGCACATTTTTTGAGGGGTGGGGGACATGCTTTTTTGCAAGTGCAAATTTGTGCAAATTTGGGAAATGGGAAAATCCAATTCCATCAATGAGCAGAGGACAGAATGAAAGGCATGTGACAATCCACAAAATGCAGATGGAATGGATTTTACAAAATCCATACATCCCTAACTTTGGGTACTTTTGAATCAGGAAGAATAAGGAGGGCAATTCAGACAAATTTGAGCTCTATTGAGATTTTCACCCTCCACATGATTAGAATTAAGACTACACTTTTTGGCCCTGGTCCTTCCATTGTGTTCCCATGGTCAGGCTTCACCATTGGAACATAGAATGTTGCTAAAAAATGGCAAGCTTGTGCAGAAACAGGATGGGATGAGCTCAACCTCAAAAAACAACTGACAACACTGGCAAGTCGTGAAGAGAAAGAAAGAGAAAATGGATGAGAATCCATCAAGGCAAAGAAAGAGAAAATGGAGGAGAACACATAGATGCAAGCTTTCATGTCTTCATGGTTGATGAAAACAAAGTTGTTTCCATCCAAAGCTAGTGCCCCTGGAAAGAAGGAGGATGTTCACCCCTTTTCTCATCAAAAAGTTGATTCAGTTGGGACTGGATGAGCATCATGATATGGATGCAGATCTGATCTATGAGTGCATCTGCACTGGCTGCATTTTTCAAAGCTTGCTTCTGTAGACAGATATCCCTTGGCTGTACTGGAATGACTGCCTCTTTAACTCTCTTGCATTTCATATTCTCTAGGACCAGTGCACCAACTGCCTATACCGCTCTTCTCAGCTCGACAGTCATTGATCCAAAAAAAAAAATCACCTAGCTTGGGGTTGTTTCACGGAAAGAGATGCTAATTGGACACAACAAGAAAGGCAATCTACAGATGGTTGAGGCAATCTTTAATGGAGGGATTTTGCAGATACTAAATTCTCCCAAAGAAAGAGATGAGAATGATTCTGAGGCTGGGGGCTGTTTTTTTAAAAAGAGAACTGAACATGGTGTGGCTGAGGAATTGATGCTTGTGCCAAATTATGCACAAATTTCATTTGACTCATATGGTCAAGCATGTGTCATAGGTTTTCAAAAAACCTGAAAAGCATCTTCACCTAAGGTAACAGTAGGGTGATGTATATATGCAGCACAAGCAACAATGCCTCTCTTGTACTGCCTTAATCTGAAAAAACCCTAGCTGTGGCATACCCTCTCCCCCAAACTGTCATTTGTTCAGGCGAACACCTGAAGTGGGATTATTTTAGCTGCTAACTGTAAATATGAGACGGGTGGATGTTTACCTGGGCATCATCCCATTGATGGGATGCACCAAAATGTAGACTGGATCTAAATAGGGTGGCCATCTGTCCTATTTTTCCCTTATTTGAAGGGCTGTCAGAGGACAGTCCTCTATCTGAAGGGCTGCCCAGTCCAAATCTGGTTTAAAGAACCATAACAATGGAGAGGGGAGGCCATCAGCAGTTAGCACTTGAACAGTAGACTGAACAGACATGAGAGGTCAACTGGCCAAAGTTTTCCATGCTATGGTGTGATGTATTGTATTTCCATTTATTTATAGTAATTAGTTTTAAATATTCATGTATACATATACATTAGCATATGCACATTTTATGGAAATCTATATCCTCCTTTGTCCTCTTTTTTGGGTGATGTGTATGTGGCTACCCTAGGTCTAAAGGAGGCACAATGCCCATAATACAAGAAATCAGGTCTAATATAGTAAGCCAAAAGTTCTGTACAATTTCACATTCCCACACCACATGTGAAAGAAGGTGCCCTGATTCTTATACCCTCTCCAGCATACACCAACTTGCATATCAACTGGCAGTTCTGTCCTGCCCTCTCTGATATGAACTCTTTCACTCCAGAGTGCAGAAACCTAGTTATAATGTCCCCATGGAAGTTCCTGCTTTGGCTGAGTGAGGTGAGCTTGTGAGCTCTCTCATTTTGAATGGCTACAAAAGATTCTGCATCCAGGCATGAATCTCACCGGGATTGCCGGGCCTTAACTACGTTCCCGAGTTCTGAAAAATTTCTAAAGTGCCTAAAGTTCCCTATTTCAGAAACATTTCTGAAGGGCAGGCTGTGTGCTCTGTTTTCAAGGTTGTCCCGTTTTTCTTGTAAGATGTGTTGTGTGGCTAAAGAAAGTGAAGCGATATCACTTGAGGTTTCTGTTGCCAGATGAAATGCCGCACTATCTGTCTTAGCTGTTTTAGACAGCTTTTGATTCATTTGCTTAAGGTGCTGTGTGTGTGTGTGTCTGTGTGTAGACAGCATTGTGGCTATATTTGTTTGTAGTTTGCTTTTAAGCTCAGTTTAAAGGCAGCCAACGGAGAAGACATGACAACCTTCGTCAGCAGAACTTGAGCTTCAGGAGGTGAGGGGTGAGATTGTGCTGGCTTCTGTTGCTCTGGAGAAACCATCTTGCCTCCTGGGCCCATTCTGAATAAAATGCTGTTCTCCCCTCCTCAGATTTGGAGTCTTGCCCTCAGGCAGGTTAATTATTACTCACAGCAGGGGTGCAAACCAACCAACCAACCAACCAACCAACCAACCAACCAACCAGAAACAGCTGGTAAGCCTTTGTCAGTGTTGGGGTCTATTAGCTTGGCAAGGTCTAGAGCTCAGAGTTTAGACCACCATCCTAACTGTGATGTCACTGCCCCTACCCAACCTCTTCAGTTAATCATATGTTACACGCACACACACACACACACTTCTGTGTAAGATGGGCATTCTGGATGGACAGTTCCCTGTAACAACCACTGCTCTCCTTGGGAGGGGAGTCATTTCTAGCAGAAGGAAATGCCTCCGAGACCATTCCTCTTTCTGATGCACACACTGCACAGAGAAAAATCGTAACACTAATTTAATAATGGCTTTCTGCCAGGGTACAAATATGATCAGTTTGGAATGGCATTTCTACCCCTCAGTTCCATCCCTTCCATCTTGAATAAACCTGCTAGTTCTTCAGGGCTTTGTGTCTGTGGTATATTCTGTTTTCATGAAGCTTGAACCCTGTGGCCTCTTCCCTTAGAGAAATACCAAACTCCTTGCTATAAATTTTAATTCCAACCAATACAGGAGAGAAATGTGAGTGACAAAGGGGCATCCTTTCTCTCTTTCAGGCCATATTCCATAGGAACATCTGTAGTCCTGTTCACTTGCCCCCCCCATGCACACATGTGGAGGGAAAAGCAGGACTCCTCCCACTGTCCCTGACTCAGACAGCATCATTCTGCCCCCCAATGCTCATGCAGGTGGCACTACAGCTGAAAGGGAATCCTAGGTGCATGCAGCAGTGCACACATGGGTTTCCCTTTCTGACTGCGTGACAAAATACCAGTGCCAGGGGACAAACCAGCAGATGCGTGGATTTTGGGGGTCGTGGGGTGGAATGTTGGAAGGGGTCACAATTGTGAGGAAGTGGATGGGGGATGTGATAGGAAGGGAAAATAATATATTTTCATGTTTGACCCTTATAGCACAGCTGTTATTAGCTAACACGGTCCCAATGGAAAAGGATGCAAGGAAAGAGGAAGGCACACCCCAAGCACAAAGTGTGTGTGCATGCACATGCGTGCGTGTGTGCAAGAGAAAGAGAGAAGTGGGGGGAGAGATGAGGTAACAGCAAAGAGCCGGAGACCGAACAGCCAGAGGAAAAACGAAGACCACAGAGAGGAAGCAGGGATACAGCATCAGATGAACCTCCTTTGACATACACTATTACTGTACAGTGGATGGACCTCAAAATCCATACTTGGTTCTTCTTTTACCACAGTCCCTTCTATCTCCTCCCTCCCTTGGCATGTGTGTCCCTACCTCATCTTCTGCTTCCCCTTTCTAGTCCAGATATGTCTGCTGTTGCCACAGCACCTTGTTCAGTTAGCTCCCCTTGGGCCTGGCCTCATGGCCACCTTCTTCTCTTGATCACACTTGTATGCTGCAGTGCTGCCCCCCACCCCAATGGAATGATGCCTCTACATCACAATGTCAGTGTCTGTTAGTTTAAAAAGGCACTTTATACGACCTTGACCACATTGGGCCAAGTTACTTGCAATACAACACTGTCATGGGTAACCCACACATTGTGACAAGCAACTTGCCCACCTGGAGACAAATCCATCTCCACGTGCCACCTTTTACCCCAGTAATGAGGTTGCTTGTGATAAGGATATTGCTGGCTATGCCCTATTCTCCCTGCCAGTGTTACTCACTCAGCCATTTTCCAAATTGCTGGGAGATTGAATGTCTTGCTCTACCAATTGGTGTTTAGATAGCCACATTAGGTATTCAGATTTGCGTCTTTTGATTCCAGCCTCTCTTTGTCAGCAATCAAATTCGAAAAGGCCAGAAGCTTCTGTGAGATGCACTGTGTGAGGCAGGTGGGCAGGGAGATGAAGGGGAAAAACAACAGCAGCACAACATGCATTGAAATAGAGGAAGACATTAAAGGGGCAGGCTGAGTGCACAGCCTTTCTAGTTCTCTTCAGGAACGGTGTTTCATGCGCGCACCTGCTGTGGCGTGCGCGCGTTGTTTTCGAAAAGTCTATGCCAAGAAGAATTGGAAAGAAAGTTTACTTAGAATGTGTAAGCCACTGATGTCTCTGGAAACAGAACTCAAAAGAGGATTTATTTTTTATTTGGAAAAGGCTGTGTTCTTCGTTATTTACACCACTCTTTCCCAAGTGGAGACAGCAATCTTCCCTGAGGCTATGAGGACACGTGTTTTTTTTTTACAAGTGAATCTTAAAATCTCACACAACCACTTCGATAGAACTCTGCCTGCTGCTGATTTCAGACCACCTGTTTTAGCTCCTCTGGGATGTGATGAAACCCCTTGAAGCTGTGGGGGAAACTGTGGGGAACCAAAAGGGAATGAGAACCACCCTCACCCAAAGGATGAGGCTGGTGGTCAAGTATCTGAAATCACACTTTATTCAGAATGTGTATACACGGGTAATTCACAAAGGAACTACAATTTGGGAACAGGTTACATGGGTTTTTTAAAGGAAAACAAAGTACATAGTACAAATATGAAGAGAAAGGCTTTAGCCAAGTAAAGGCTAAATATCTAACATATAGATATGTTATCTATATCCAAGGATATGTATAGGAGTTGGAGCCTGCTTTATTTGCGTGCAGGAATGTTTATTCTACCCTCTTACCCAGTACTTTGTGTCTTGTTTTCCTCAGCTACTACCTTACAATATTCTCTGTATTTTTCCATCTTAGAGACTTTGGTTCAGGCCTGATACTTTGGTTCAGGCCTGATACTTTGGTTCAGGCCTGACACAAGGCCTTTTCTCCCACAAAGCCAACTACCTGGTGAACTGGCAATGCAATTCTTTCCATACCTCTGCAAAATGTCATCAATAAGAATCCATTTTCAAATCAATGGAGTAATCCTTCTTGTCCAAAGGCAACCAGTGACTTCATGGCTTCATAAATACAGCAAGAATTCTGAATTCAGTGTAAACATAAAATGAACACAAATAGGACACTGACAAGGATCCAACAGTCAGCAGGGTGAACATTAACGTCAGTAAAACCTTGGTCAAGGAATGAGAGGTTTTCTTCAGATACAATGATATTCCTACTGCAGAAATATTTCCTCAGTATAACAGTGATGCTTGAGGAATTAATTCTCTACAAATTCTGATATGGACTGATCTGAACGGCACTTTCCCAGCCTAATGTGTGGATTGGAATGGGCAGAGTAAACTGAACTCCCAGATCCATCTTGCTGGAAGGGGTTAGAATTAGGCAGAGGTGCCCCCACCCACCGCATGACTTTGCCAGAAGACAGAAGCTCTCCCATTACAAAGGCCTCTGCTTAGGGAAGTATGAGAGATTCGTTTCAGCTCAGTTTTGATCAGGGTTTACCTGCAGTTGACGTCTGTACCTTTCCGAGCTTGCAGTGTGATTTGCAGACCGCTAAGAAAGTGTTCAACAGCACGTGTGCTTTTGAAAAATGAGCACAAGTATGTTTTAATCAATGGGAGAAGAATGCACACATTTCAAAGATGAGAACAATTGATGTGTACATTTGGAAAAATATGCACAGAATGGGAAAAATACGCGTGCAACAAACAAACAAAAATATGCATGCAACAAACAAAACAAATTGCATGAAACAAATATGCATGCAACAAACAAAAATACGCATGCAACAAACAAACAAAAATACGCATGCAACAAACAAACAAAACAAAGCTTACAATCTGATACAGACTTGAGTTGGGACACGTTTCGAGATGGATGAGCTTCGAGGTGGAATTTGGAGAACTTCGGCGAGCTCGAGTTGGGCTGATTCTGTTTCCTACAGAATCCCTACGGATTCCCTACGGCCCTGCCACACCTGTGGAGAGCTCTGTGGTTGGAAAGTTACTGCTGGCAATGTTTCTGGCAGTGGTAGCGGGCAGATGGCCCCAAAGGGGGTGTTCAGGGGCTGAGGTGGGGCAGGGCACTGGCAACTTTGGATCCAGTGGATCCAAAGCCCTGTCAATCTTGTGAGAAGAGACCCATCTGGACCAGTCAGCTATGCCAGCCTGGAGCTGGTATAGCACATTCCCTCTCAATGCTTACAAGGGGGGGGGGGGTTTAAAAAAGGTCTGCCAGACTGAAGAGACCAGGAAATCCACCCCATCTCCACGGCTGCACCTCCTGCCCTGGTTGGCACGAGCTGCCAGGACTTTGGAAGTAGCAGAAGATCGCTGCTTCTTCCCCCCCTCAACTCCACTTAGAATTGGTCTCTTACAGTGCAACCCTATATATGTCTATGCAGAAGTGAGCCCCAATGTGTCAAGGTGAGTATAGGATTGCTGCCTTAGTTTCCCACCAGCGTTCACATATCCATATGCCTGGATGCAGTTTGTTGCTCAAAAATATCACAATACATTTCAAAATGTGCATTTTGAGAGAAAATAAATTTAGGAATGGGTATTTTTGGGGAAAAAAAGGATTCATAACTGAGTCATTTTGTAGAAACTATGTTTTACTATTTTAAACTATTTTAAATACGTATTTTCATGCATTGGGGGGGATTAAAAACAATGCAGGAACAGGATGGAGAAGACCTATGGGTGAATAAACATGATAGCGACATGGAACATAAACAATGAATTGCCAATCCCTCCCCATAATGGTTATCACATCACATTTGCCACCATAGCGATAGAGGAACTCCCATTGCTGTGAAAAATTGATAATCAGTTACACGGCCTTGTGCTTCAGATGTGAAACAGTACCCAGAGGGATTTCACCCATCTTATCAAAACTCTTTTGGCTCTCCTCAAAATGTCTTGGTCGCTCAGCTTAGGAGGAGCCACAGCCAAATTCATTTTGAATTTCACCTGAGGAATATTCCAGTGACAAATGAACCTGGGGATATGAGCCAGGCTTCTCCGAGAAAGGCCATTCATCTTATGGCAACTTTATTGGCTTTCCTTGGAATTCCTCAGATGTTTTGCCCAAGGCAGAACCCTCAAATGAGTTTTCAATGTTGCTTTGGCGGAAATTTTGGTGGTAGGTCTACCCTACCCTTGTTGGCAAGACTAGAAGTGTATACTGGATTCAGTCAATTTTTGGTTAGGTAGGGTAACTCCTGCTTTGCATTAGTATTCATCATACCACCCCAAAATATTTTGTGTGGTTGTTGACCCTTTCAAGTAATACTGAAGGATGGGCAGAACCTGAATAAGCTGCCATGACACTCCTCTCCACACAACATCCTTGCCCCACACATCTTAAGAGGAGCAGAGAGCCAAAAAAGTACCACTTCGATATTCACTAGACCAGTCTTCCCCAACCTGATGCCCTCCAGATGTTTTGGATTACAACTCCCATCATTTCTGACCATTGGCCATGCTGCATGGGGCTGATAGCATTTGGAAGGCTGGAGGGCACCAGATTGGGAAAGGCTACACTAGACCCATAATCCCAAATCCAGATCATAGTTAGGATACCCTTCTTGGGTTCTGAGATTATGGCCCTCCATTTGTGCTTCCCAGTATGATGCTTCCCTGTTCCATGCAGCAGCCTTAATGGCCTTCCTTGGGGCCTTTGGGATTTCAGGGTTGTTTGGGGCTCCCAAGTCTGACTTGTCCGGGAGGGCCTTGAGATACTACAATGTACAGGTCTGTCCCACTGTAATCCACCCACGCATTCAGAGGTCAAAACTGATCAGTATGGCAAGGGCACGGCAGTGGCCCACGGCCGAGTGCAAGTCGATGGGTAACTTATGCCCCGTCAGGGTCCTCACGGGTTTTTACTGGAATGCTGTGGGTCTGGGAGGGACCCCTGTTTTGTCACTCTGATGGTTCACCATTGACAAAATTTCAATCTGGGCAGTCACCACATCAGCTCTAGCACGCTAGGCCTAGGTAATTTTCATTTCGGAACCCCTCTTTTCGCATTGGGGTGGTCTCCATGGCAGCTGCTTTAGGGTTTTTTTTTTCCACAGGCACTTTATGGCAGTGGGAAGATGGCGCTTCAAAGCATTACAGCCTTGCGTTCGCAATTTGGCTGCTTCTTCCTCATACAATTTTCCCTTCACTTGCCCTAATGTTCTTATTCCTTAGACTGTCGGACTCAACGTATGCCGGTACAGGTGCTCTTATGTGGGCACAGTATGGTGTTTTGGGCTGCACGAAGGGCTTCTATGTCAGCCTTTGGATCCCAGCTTCAGTTACCCCAACACGTTACGATCCAGTGGCTTGGCAGATGGGGCATGCGGTGGGAGTCCCTCCTCCTCACCCTGCTCCACCAAAGTTTGGACCTGCACCAGGTCCAGGTGCTGGACGTTGGAGGGAACGACGTGGGCTATAAGCCAGACAAAGACCTGATCGAACAGGCCTTGGTTAATGTGCAGGTAGTCCGGCATACCTGGCTGGAAGTAGCCATACTGTGGTCCTCAATGTTCCCGCAGATCAGTTGGAAGGCTCAGAATAACGCTGCCATTGACAGGGCACATCGGAGAAATGGCTTGGGGGCTATGTGAATGTGGTGATGGATGCACCACCCACCAGGAAATTCTGTGCACAATGAGGGAGCTTTACAGGCAGGATGGTGTCCACCTGCCTAATGCAGGGAATGACATATTTCTGTCTGATCTGCAAAGGGGTCTGCGGGAACTCCTTCAATGCAGGTGGGGGGAGTTTTACAAGCAATAGGCTTGTTACTCCTGGTGGTGGCTAGGACAGGCAAAAGCAGAAAGAGATTAGGGATGGTGTGCATGCAGAGGCACCTTATGGTGACAGGTGATGCCTGAGGCCCCCCGAACGGGTTGTGCGGCTCGGCGGAGGGATAAGGGTTTTCTGGGAAACCAACCCTCCTCACTCACCCAGGTGTTTGGCAGCACCGGGAGGGGGTGACAGGGGAAGGTCTACCTCCCCCAGAGGGGGAAGTCTGGAGGGGTGGCGAGATCGATGCCACCCCTCAGGCTGGGTGTGTTTTTGCTAGGGATGTCAGAGAATTCCGTGATGGATCTCGGTGAGGCCAAATGCCAGTGCATTCGGCCCCCTGAAACCCATCGCGGAACAAAGCCCCCGCCCCCCCAACCCACTAAAGGCACATGAAATGGAGCACTTACCTGCTCCCATCCACGCTGCTGTGCGAATGGTGGCTGTCCTGCAGCCACCATTCGTTTGCTCCTCTTCAGCCGTGATAGGCTACATAAATACTTATGTAGCCTATCACGGCTAACAGGGACACCATTTGCATCCCTGTGGAGGCCGTGATAGGCTACCTAAGTATTTATGTAGCTTATCACGGCGGGGGGGGGGAACCCGAGCGTATGCAAATGGCGGTAGCTACCTATCACGGTGAAAGAAAGCGATGCAAATGACTTGCATCCCTGCAGGGCTGCCCAGCGGCTGGATGTCTGGCTGCAGGCAGCCGGAGCCAGCTGGCGGCTCTGCGGCTTGGCCATGGAGCGGAGCCAGCTGGCCAAGATTCCGGGGGGAGGATTCCGGGGGGAGGGACGGAGCGCCTCCCCCCCCAGCGGAACTCGGTGGAACCAGTTAAGCGGGGTTTCGTACACCCCTAGTTTTTGCCCAAGAAGTGCCAGCTAGTCGCTGGCAGAGTCGGCTGCGCATCCTAGGTTTCCCTTTGCAGATGTTTTCAATAAATGTGGCCCAATTTTCAACCCAAGCCTTGTTGTTTGACTCTTCTTGGACCCATCTCCACTTGCAACACAAGTGCAATAGCACCCTCCCAGTCACATTGCTCAGAAACTGGTATACATACACGTACTGCTTCTGAGATACTGGAAGTAGCATATAGATATCATGACTAGTAGACACTGATCGCTTTCTCCTCCATGAATTTGTCCAGTCCCCTTTTAAAGCCATCCAAATTGGTGGCCATCAATACATCTTGTGGGAGTGAATTCCATAGTTTAACTTAGAAGTAACATAAATGTTACTACAAAGATATAGCCTTTTGATTGATGTATTTTGATGCCTTTTGTGTGTGTGTGTGGGTAATAATTATCCAATATATTTCACATCATTATAAAACTGGAAAATGACTACAAGGAGGGCATCAGTGTAAACATGGAAGCAGAGAATCTACATCGCTTTTGGGCTGTACTGCATGTCAGCAACTCTTTAACTCTCTCCCCCCCCCCATGTGTATGTGTGTGTGTGTACATATACCTATATATACACACACACACATATATATATATATATATATGTATATATATATACACATACACACTGTATATAGTGTGTGTGTGTGTGTGTGTGTGTGTGCCAGCCGAGCAACTGAGTCCACCATTCATCTTCCTGACAGTCCAACTTGGAACGTAAATAATTTGGGTGAGTAATACCTTCTCGGAGCGATGCGGCTTGGCCATCACTCATTCATGAGAGCCACACAGGCTGCAGGTCTGGCTTTCTGCAAGACGGTGGAGGCAACTTCTGTGAAATGGAGAAATCTCATTTGGCAAATCTATTTTGGCAGGGGGGCGCGGCGAAAGAGAAAAAAAAGTTGATGGGTTTGGTTTTTCAGAGCTGCACTGAGAAAATGAGTTCGCAGGTTTTGTCTTTGTTTTATACGTGCCAGGTTTTACCTGCTCACCTAAAATCTGCAAGTAGGGGTGGGCGGATCACTTACCTGGTTCCATTCCGGGGCATCCACTGGGGGGGGGGAGGTGATCCATCCCTCCCCGGGAATCCTCCCCGGCCGGCTCCGCTCCACAGCAAGATCATGGAGCCGCCAGCCAGACCCGTCTGCGGCTGGACTTCCATCCGCTGCCGGGCTGCAGATACAAATGGCGTCCAGCGTAGTGGATGCCATTTGCGTCCCTGCATTAGCCATGATAGGCTATGTAAATACTTACGTAGCCTATCACGGCTAAAGCAGGGATGCTCCTGCTTTTCCTGCACCACCACCTTCTCCATTGCGCTGTCCTCAGGAGACAGCAGCCATTTTGCATCCGCAGACGGAGCAGCGGTCGGCTGCGGATGGACCGGACCGGCTTACGACCAGGTAGGGTCCATAGGAGGCTAGCGCTAGGGATGAGAACATACCATATGTTGTGAGAATTGTTTGGGTCAAAATGAAAGGATATTTTACCTGGAACGGGGGAGTCGGGCATCTAATCCTCCATACCAGTGGTTTTCAAACTTCCTACCATCAGGGACCAGTTTCCTTATAGGCTTGGAGGACTAGCTACTGGCCTGAGGGGAGCCCGAAGCATTGTGCCCTCAAGTAGGCCCTACTAGGGATGTCAGAGAATTCCGCCATGGATCTCGGTGAGGCCGAATGCTCATGCATTCGGCCCCCCGAAATCCATGGTGGAACGGCCTGCCACCCCCCTGACCCCCGCGGATCCCCCCTGGGATGAGACTTACCTGGGGCGGATGTTCCAGACAGCGGCGGCTCCAGTGGCGTCGGCGGCAGCTGGTCTTCCAACCGGCTGCCGCTGCCGCCATTTGCAGTCTGGTCGCTTCTGGGTTTTTTTTTTTTTTTTTACATAGATGTGATAGGCTACATAAAGACTTACATAGCCTATCACGTCTGGGTTAAAAACAAACAAACAACGCATACGCAAATGGCAGTGGCTACGGCCGCCGCCATTTGCATTCCTTATTTTTGGCCGTCTTAGTTTACGTAAATATTTACGTAGACTAAGATGGTGAAAATAAAGGGGAACGCAAATAGCACCTGCTATGCTATTTGCGTTCCCCCTTATTTTCGCCGTCTTAGTCTATGTAAATATTTACGTAGACTAAGACAATCAAAAATAAGGGACGCAAATGGTGGCGGCTGTAGCCGCCGCCATTTGCGTACGCGTTTTTTTTTTTAACCCAGACGTGATAGGCTACGTAAGTCTTTACGTAGCCTATCACGGCTGAATACAGGGACGCAAATGGCGGTGGCTATGGCAGCCGCCATTTGCGTCCCTGCTAGCCAGCAGCCAGATGTCTGGCTGCTGGCGGAGCCGGCCGGCGGCTCCGCGGAATCCCCGTGGAGCGGAGCCGGCCGTTGAGGATTTCTGGGGGGTGGGACGGAGAACCTCCCCCCCCCAGTGGATGCCCCGACCGGAACAGGTAAGTGATTTGTACATCCCTAGGCCCTACACCCGTGTCTGCCTCAGCAGGGTTACCTGGCCGTGATGGCAATGGCACTATTTTGATACATACTATTGTAAGTTGTTAAATAGTTGTCCATATTCCTTCACAGGGTAGTGAGAAATTTCACTTCAGCTGCAGCATCTCTTTATTAGGGTTGGCGGAGAATTTCTCCCCGAAACTTCGGGGGGCCGAGCGCCAACATGTTCGGCCCCCTGAAGAAGTTTCGGGGAGAAATTCTCCGCCCCTCCACCCCCCGCACCCCCCCTGGGACGGGACTTACCTTTCCCAAATGTCCCTCCCGGCGGCGGGTCCCGGCGCCGGTTCATCGGGTCTTCGTCAGGGGCGGGGGCGGCAGCCGATCTTTCGACCTGCTGCCGCCGCCGCCATTCCAATAAAACTAAAAAAAAAAAACGCCCCCGTGATTTGCAAAGTCAGCCGTGATAGACTACGTAAATTGTCACGTAGCCTATCATGGCTGACTTTAAAAAAAAAAAAAAAGCGTGTACGCAAATGGCGGCCCCCATAGGGAGCCGCCATTCATGTTCCTTATTTGGTCACTGTAGTTTACGTAAAGATTACGTAGACTACGACGAAAATAAAGGCAACGCTATTTGCGTTGCCCTTATTTTTGCCGTAGTCTACGTAAAGATTTACGTAGACTACAGCGACCAAATAAGGAATGCGAATGGCGGCTCCCTATGGGGGCCGCCATTTGCGTACACGCTTTTTTTTTTTTTTTAAAGTCAGCCGTGATAGGCTACGTGACAATTTACGTAGTCTATCACGGCTGACTTTGCAAATTAAGTCAGTCCTCTGGAACACTTAATACTCTCCCACTGTTGCTCTGTTTTAGTGTGTTTTAAAAAGTAATCTATAAAGCAATTGTTGACCACACCAGCGTCCTTTAAAAGATGCCAAACTCTTAAATTTCCTATTTGTGCTATTGGAGTAGTCTCCACTGGCACATGAAGAAAGAATGGGAAATTGTTAACTGTTGTGGTACATCCTGCAAACACCGACGGGATCCGATGTAACCTATGTTAAATATATTGAACAAAAAGTGTTGTTGTTGTTGTTATTATGATTATTTTCCTCCTTATCATCATCACATGCAGGGAAACAATGATCTCAGCAATGCAGGAATCACTAGGGGAGGGGGGAAGCCAAAGTCTTCACGATCCATGTTCCCCACGATCACTGTTTTCTAGGGATGTCAGAGAGTTCCGCCACGGACCCCAGTGAGGATGGATTCTTTAGAATCCACCCCCCAGAATCTGTGGCAGAACGGCCTCTCCCCTGCCACCCCGCACAATCCCCCTGGGACGGAGCTTACCTGGTGGCGGATGCGGCTCTGGCTCTGGCGGCAGCAGCTGATGCGGCAGCTGATGCGGCAGCGGATGTGGCGGCGGCAGCTCCTGTGGCTGGTCTCCCAGCTGCTGCCAGGCTGCTGTGGCTGCAAATGGCGGCTGTGGTAGCGGCCGCCATTTGCATGGCTGCTTTAGCATGATAGGCTATGTAAATAATTACGTAGCCTATCACGGCAAAGAGCAGGGGAGCAAATGGCGGCTGCTCCGCCATTTGCACTCCTGGTCTTTGCTGAGATAGGCTATGTAAGTATTTACGTAGCCTATCACGAAAAAGGCAGCCACGCAAATGGCATAGCTGCTGCCATTTGCGTGGCTGCCATTTTCATGATAGGCTATGTAATTACTTATGTAGCCTATCATGGCTGGCAGTTACGCAAATGGCAGCTGGTGTTAGGGCCGCCATTTGCGGCTGCAGCAGCCTGGCAGCAGCCGGAATTCTGGCTGCAGCCAGCCCTGGCTGGCAGCTCTGCGGAGTCACTACGGAGCTGAGCCGGCCGGGGAGGATTGCGGGGGGGGGGGCAGAGAGCCTCCCCCCCACTGCGGATGGCCCCAGTGGAACCAGGTAAGTGTTTCGGACACCCCTACTGTTTTCCCACAGCTATCAATGGCAGGGAAACACCAATCTCAGCAGTGGGCATCCAGCTGGGGCGTGCTGCTCACCAATTCCTTGCTGGCTACCCCTCCTGGATGCTCATTTGCAGATCTCCTCACTTGCCGAGCAAACACGCGGCTGCCTACTCCTTTGCCAAGCTGCCATTTTGTGTAAAAGTGGCAGGTTGGCCTTTTTCATGAATAACCATTTATTTATTTATTTATTTATTTATATTGTATTTCTAGACCACCCCATAGCCTAAGCTCTCTGGGCTGTTTACAGAAGTTAAAACATTAAATACAATATAAAAAGTTTAAAAGCCATTTGCAAAAAAGCACATAAAAGCGCACAGACAATATACACAAACAATATATAACTAAAAACAACATTGAACTATCAGTCATAACTAAAGACACATCCAGGACTGATTAAAACTCATCATGTGCTGTCAAATGCCTGGGAAAAGAGGAAGGTCTTAACGTGGTGCCGAAAAGATAACAATGTTGAGCGTAGTGTACAGGTAGGTTCATATCAAGAGAGGTGCTCCATCAGGTATTGTGGCTAGGGATGTATGAAAGTCACTTACCTTTTCGTGGAATTGATTCGCGGTTGGGGGGGAGGTGCTCTGTCCCTCCCCCCGGAATCCTCGACGGGGGGGAGGCGATCCGGTCCTCCGCCCTGGAATCGGAGTCCTCCAGCCGGCCAGGCCCATCCGCAGCCGGAGTTCTGGCCATGGACAGGCTGCTGCAGACACAAATGGCGGCCGCCGTAGCGGCCGCCATTTGCGTCCAGCCAGGCTGCTGTGATAGGCTACGTAAGTATTTATGTAGTCTATCATGGCTGGGCAAAAAAAAAAAAAAAATCGCACGCAAATGGCGGCAGCTATGGCGGCCACCATTTGTGTTCCCTATTTTTCGCCGTTTTAGCTTACGTAAATATTTATGTAGGCTATTACGGCGAAAAAAAGGGGAATGCAAATAGCGTAGTGGGTGCTATTTGCGTTCCTTTTTTTGTGTGTAATAGCTTACGTAAATATTTACATAGGCTAAAATGGCGGGAAAAAAAGGAATGCAAATAGCGCCCACTACGCTATTTGCGTTCCCCTTTATTTCGCCTCAATAGCCTACGTAAATATTTACGTAGACTAAAATGGTGAAAAATAGGGAACGCAAATGGCGGCCGCCATAGCCGCTGCCATTTGCGTACGCCGTTTTCTTTTTTGCTTGGCTTGCTGTGATAGGCTACGTAAATACTTACGTAACCTATCACGGCAAAGACCAGGATGCAAATGGTGGCCGTGGCAGCCGGTCGAAAGACCAGCCACTGCTGCCGCCGCCGCCGGAGCCGCCGCTGTCCGGAACATCTGCCCCAGGTAAGCCTCGTCCCGGGGGGAATCCGTGGGGGGGGGCGGGCGGGGGGCAGGCCATTCCGCCACGAAATTTGGGGGGCCGAATGGCAGTGCATTCAGCCTCACTGAAATCCGTGGTGGAATTCTCCACCATCCCTATTTGTGGTCCCAAGCCATGTAAGGCCGTATAGGTTAAAACCAGCACCTTGAACCAGGCTCGGAAACATACAGGCAGCCAGTGCACGTGGGCCAGAGTCGGTCTTATATGTTCAGACCTTCTGGTCCCTGTTAGCAATCTAGCCACTGCATTTTGCACGAACTGCAGCTTCTGAACCATCTTCAAAGGCAGCCCCATTTATGCAAACAGCAGCCAGAAAGCATCCATTTACGCAGCTTCACAAGCAACTTCAAGGCCCCTACTCACTCCTCTGGTGGTTCTTAACCTTTATACTGGGCTTGGACTGGACAAACCTTCGAAGTAGAGGACTGTCCTCTGGCCGCCCTTCAAAGACAGGACTGCCCTGCCCTGCATAAAAGAGGACACATGGCCAGCCTAAGTTGCCATGTAGACCTCACTGCTGTAGACCATCAGTCCACTCATTTCTTGTTCCTTTATAATATAGTTATAATATTTAGCCCACTTAATTTAGGACGTATTCTTCCTCAAGACAAGTGGGCCTAATCTGGAATCATTGGTTTCAGTATTTCGACTGCAGCAGTGTTTATTTTAGTAGGCTTGATAAAATGAGTGTTTATTGAACAGATAAAAATGTAAATGTCTCACCAAAGGGAGGGAGAAATATTTTTGTCACCTGCAAAGAACACCATATTTCCTTGTTGTCAAAGGGAGACAGAACTAAGTGGGAGTCCCCCCCGCCCCAAAGATGTTTACAAACATTTGCACAATGTCAGAAATAATTAGACAATAATGTTTACAGGAAATCCCAGCAGAAACAGCATACGCAAAGTATAGATCAAACAGCTCCTGTTTCATCATGCAAACCCAAGTAAATTTCCTTTGAAAGGAAAACCGCTGAAATGAACAGTAACAATAAGAAGAAAGAAAGAAAGAAAGAAAGACCCCTGAAATCCCATTTTCTCTGTTGAAAGAAAACATTCCTTTCTGGTTTATGCTATCAACAGGTTGGGGCTAAAACTGCTTGGGTTTAGCTGTGTATTGGAGGGAACAATCCTATGGCTGCTAGACAGAATGGCCATTGGAAGATTTGGTTTTCCGGGAATCGACCTCCCCCCACTTCCATGCTGCCTCCAAGGCAGCATGGAACAGCCCTGTCCTCCATGCTCACAAGAGGAGCACGGAGCAGCTGAAAAGGGGCATTCTGGGGGGCATTCTGGGGCAGGGAGGGTGGAAATGCTTGTATGACACATCCAATGAGTCATACAGCAGCCTCATCCCCCGCTCAGCCCTCCCGCAGCTAGACAGCTGCAATCAGCTGTCTAGCCAAAAATGCAGGGCAGGAGAAGCACAGAGGGGCGGATCCCCTCCATGCTTCTCCTGCCCTGCTTTGGATGGGCAGTTGCCTCCCAGTTCAGAGGCAGCTGGCAATCCCAGTAGGATTGCGCCCTTATTGTATTTAAAATATTTTAATCTATTTTTTGGCCCACAGTGCTGTTCAAAGTGGCTTATAAGAAAGGGAAACCATGAAAGCAAAAATACAGTAACAGAGCAATCCTAAACCTCACTGAAGGCCAGCTCAGGGGTGGGGGTAGGAATGGACAGGTTGCTGTGGTGGTAGGATGGCATTTCCCACTGACGTAGGAATATCACTTCTGAAATGAGGTATTCCAGGGGCTTGTCAGGGGTGACCTTGAATTTGCTGAATCCAGAGCTCCCTTGCTCCCTGTGAAGGAACAGAGTTATCCTCCATTTTTATATGTTGAAGTTGAAGTGCTCTTCAACATTTTTATTAATAACTTGGAGGAGGAGGTGCAGGGAATGCTGATCAAATTTGCAGATGACACAAAATTGGATGGGATAGCTAATACTTTGGAAGACAGAAACAAAATTCAAAGTGATCTGGATAGACTGGAGCGCTGGGCAGAAAACAACAGAATGACATTTAATAGGGATAAATGCCAAGTTCTGCACCTAGGAAAAAGAAACCAAATGCACAGTTACAAGATGGGGGATACGTGGATCAACAACACTACAAGCGAGAAGGATCTTGGCATTTTTGTTGATCACAAGCTGAATATTGTTGCACAAAATGCTAGTTTCGCCCCCTGGAGGCTAGTCCAATTTGCCCCAAAGAGGAGAGTCAACTTCAGGCTGGGTCCAACTCGATTTTATTGTTTGCAAACAGTTCGACAAAGGAGCTCACGCTCAAAGCAGAGTCGACCCTGGGCAACCTCCGCGCTACAGTTTTATCACTTAGCTTGCATTCCTCAGCCAGCGTGTTACTTTTGATTGGTTGCCAGCGGTTTGCTTAGCAACCTTATCTTAGGGTTACTGTCTGCTCATTCCAGGCATGCGCAGCTCTTACAGTACTATGTGCTGCTTAAGACACATACAATGGCTTTTAGGTTACATTTTTACTACAATTCCCCCCTCAAAAGGCTTTTCTCAAATTTATACTCTCTTTGGTCCAGCGGTGGACTACGCACTTAAAGGCGCAAACTATTATCGCTGTGGCATTGACGGTTTTCTCTAAACAGCAAGTGAGGCCTGGGACGCCCTTGTTCTAGCTACTAGAATGTTGACAACAAAAACACTTTTTTTTTTGAACTTTTGGAACTCAGTTTTGTTCCGTTCATCAGGAACCCTTGAAACGAGAGTGCCCCCTTTCTGTAGAGCTACTTGAGTCCTTTCAGGGGTTCATTATTCCAACGGTGACCTTCAGGTGGGTCAGCTTCCGGTGTGACCCTCTCTGGTGCAGGTGATGCCTTTATTCAGTGTGATGAATCCACTTCTTTTCTTTGGCGACTTTCATAGCAATGGGAGTGGTAAGTAGGATCTGAAACAGACCCTTCTGCTTCTTGGTAGGTGGTTCATCTTTCTAGGACTGGATTAGCACCCAATCGCTGGGATTGAGATTATGCACTGGAGCATCTAAAGGCCAGGATTGGTGCGGTGTCGCAAACCTGTGAAAACAAAACAGACTGCAAAGCAGTAACATAACCTTGAATCTTAAAACTTTTACTTTTAAATTCACATTTAAGCTATCAGCCATAGGTAATATCCGAGGTGGGCACTTGTGGAACGTTTAAAAGGTGTCAATTTAATACTTCCCTTGGGGGCGCACCATACTCGAGTCAAGGTGATTGGCAAGGCCTGTGGCCTTTCAACTTAATCTTTAAACAAATTTTAATGAGCATTGTCTTTAAGGTGTGGTTCATCTTCTCAACTTGACTTGTAGATTGAGGTTTCCAAGGGGGGTGTAGCTTCTAGTTAGTTTGTTATGCCTGGGCCACTACTTGCGTCACTTGTCCAACAAAATGGGGCCCCTGATTTGATTCACTCTCTTTAGGTAACAAGAGCTTAGGGATTACTTTTTAACAGGATCTTGGCTACTGTCTGAGCGGTGCAGTCAATTGCTTTTATCATTACTAGCAGGTACCGATAGCCATGAGTCTGGGGCAACTCTGAAAAGTCAATTTGAAATCTCTGAAAAGGATAGTAAGCGCATGGGCGACTTCTCATTTGAGCTGGGGGCTCAAGCATCTTTGAATCATTTTTGAGGCACAAAGGGCAGTCAGCCACTGTTCTCAGGTCTTGGTCCAACCTGAAGGAGGTGCTATCTGCCTCGGGCGCACTCAAAATCGGGGTGCTAAAGGGGGATGATCCCTTTATTAGCTAACCATAATTTTTGAACTTCTCAATGAGCGGCTTCAAGCCTGCACAGGTGGCTTTTTTCAGAGGATACTGCCTCACGCACACAGGGCTCTCCCTTTTTAAAGAAGATTTTAATTTGTGTTATGCATTTGGTCGGGCAGGGGTTCTGTCTGCCCACACACATGGATTAACATTCTCTAAAATCTCAGTCCCTTTGGCCTCTGACACAATCTTGATTGCTTGAAGGGCCATTCGATAATTTGAGCCCTGCATTGCTGGCAGCTGTACTACAATCTGATTATCACGGAAGAAGATTTTAGCTTGCAGTTTTGTTAACAAGTCCCGCCCCAAGAGGGCAACCAGGTATGCAGATGAAACTACAAAGGCATGTTCCAGTATGTTATTTCCAGTCTTCGTGAGGAGGGGCTTACACAGGGGCAATTTAGTTTGTTTTTTTTTCCCTTTAATTTCTTCTATAGTTACATGCTTTCCACTTTCTCTTGCCGGGGGGCTTCACAGGGATCATAGAAAATGTCGCTCCAGTATCTACTAGGGCTTTACAGTCCTCGCCACCAACCCTTACTTTTACCTTGGGATTCTCCCGAGCGTTTGTTCGTAGGGTGGTGGCCCTTCAGCTAGACTCCCCCCCACTGGAGGACCCTGCCAGCATTTGGCAGCCTTCAGGGTGAGTCTCTTTTCTCTTTTTTTTCAGCTCTGGACAATCTTTCTTCCAATGTCTCTTCTCTCGGCAATACGGACATTTATTGAGCCCCGGTTGGCCCTTTCCTTTTCTGCCCCCCCCCCTCTGGTCACTTCTGTGCTCTCAAGCTGCTGTTTATATCTCCGCCCATGGTGGCTGCCAGCATTGCCTTTTCCTTTTTCCAGGAATGGCACTTTTTTATGTGCTCTCATGTGCACCATAGCTCTAAAAACTTCATGATCTGGGGTCTGATAAGGCTAAAGCAGGCGGTGATATTAAGGCTTGCTTCAATTTAAGAAAAGCCTTTTTTATTTTAATTGTCCACTTCTAGTGGGTAATATTTTTGTTAAAGCTTCATACGGGGGCTTCACCCCTTTTTATGGCTACTATAGCCTCCCTCTTGTAACAGGCACACTTATCTTTTGGCTTGCCTGTTCTGCAAATCATGTTTCAAATTCTCTGTGCCATGCACCAGTTTTAACTCTTTGTTTTCTCTGCAAGTTAGGCTGTTTGCCATTGCTTCGACAGAGACTCGCTTGCTTAGATCTTCAACGACACACATTTGGGATAAGCTTTCTTTCTTTTTTAAGCCTTTTTGTCTGCTACTTTCTTCTGCCTTCTTTTATACCTTTTTCATATCATTAAAATCTAACACCATGACTGGAAAACATTTGTTTTGTATAGTAGGGCATGGTGGAGCAGATCTAACCATTATACTGCTCCTCTGACTGCATGGTCAGGGCCCATCAAAATCAAGGGAAGGGCGTTCTCATATGTGGAAAGAATTCCAAGCCACCATTTTTGCATCGGCAACTCCACACTGCATGAGTTTTGGCAGAGTGTCAGGTTTGCCTCTGAGCAAATGGAACGTCAGAACAGTTCAGATTTTGAGAAAGAGCTGGAACACATGGGGCAGGAACTTTCTTAGGCTTCAGAAACACAGCTGGGCTTAGAAGTATCACGGGAGAGTGGGGGACTCTCTCTCTCTCACCTCTTAAGTTAAGAGAATTTGCTGCCCCCTTTTTAAAGGGAAACTAACTTTCGTAGTTTCTCTTTGAACTTTTTGAAGGCTGTTTCCTTTGTAGTCTATGAATCTCTAGAAATTTGTATCTGTATGCTTCATTAGGGTAAATGAAATCAAAGCCTTGGAAATCATAGAATTATAGAATAGTAGGGTTGGAAGGGGCTTACAAGGCCATCGAGTCCAACCCCTTGCCCAGTGCAGGAATCTAAATCAGAGCATCCCTGACAGATGGCTGTCTAGCCTCATCTTGAATGCCTCCAGGGTGGGAGAGCCCACCACCTCCCCAGGTAATTGGTTCCATTGTCGTATTGCTCTAACAGTTAGGACGTTTCTCCTGATGTTCAGCTGGAATCCAGCTTCTTGTCACTAGAGCCTATTATTCCGTGTCCTGCAGTCTGGGCTTATTGAGAAGAGATCCTGGCCTTCCTCTCTGGGACAACCTTTTAAGTACTTGAAGAGTGCTATCAGATCTCCTCTCAGTCTTCTCTTCTCAAGGCTAAATATACCCAGTTCTTTCAGTCAAATGCAGCTTTTTATCTGAGTGTTGAAATCACAAATCAAGCTGTACACTGAGCTGATCACAAACAAACACACAATCTACAACAACGGGAGTTTAAGGCTATGACAAGCCTCACAGTACTTTTTACGGCAAGTCTTTAACTGGCCAAAGTTCCAGTCCATGTGCAGAGTGCCTCTAACAAAGAAGGCTTTGGGCCATAAAGAAGGGATGCGTTTTAACAAAAGCTCCGTGTCTCTTCATCAGTTTGAATGGGGAAGGTGTAACCTTACACCTCTTCTAGATTCCTCCACAGATAAGAACAGAGCAGTGCTGCTCAGCTTTCCAGCTGTGATGCTTTTCTTGTTTGTTTGTTTTTTTGCAAATCTCACTCTTTTGTCAGGTCCTCACAGACACCTTCCAGCCTCTCTGCTTGCTAAGGCTAAACCAGCCACGGCGAAGGGGGGTTAGGCAAGTCCCCCTTGGCTCTGCTCTGAGTAGGCTGACAGAGATAAGCTCACACAGACCCTGATATTTTAAGAACTTGCTCTGTCTTTGTTTCTTGATTTTGCCACAGTCTTTAAGTCATCAAACAAATCTCTTTCTTCAGAAGTTGCAACTTTTTCAACTGCTTTTGCTTCTTCTAACAAACTTGGATACGGTGGCAGACAAACTGTCTCTGGCGGGCCCCCTCCCTCCCCCAACAACCTCTCTTCCCAACCTAACAGACCGAATCAGACGGGGGGGGAGCTCAGGGCACCTTGGGCAGGGTCTCCCAGTCTTCAAGCTCCTTCCGTGGGGCTTGAATCGGGGGGAACAGGGGCTTTGGGCTTCACCTCGGAGCATACCATCATGACTTTACAATATTGAACTTTATATTCAACCTTTTCTCACCTTCAGTGGATTTTGGTTGGCACTCATCCAAATGCTGATAACCTCACCTTCCCTGAGGCAAATTTATCTCTTACTACTTGATTCAGACACCACCCAGGGTCTCTTGCCCCTGTGGTCCTTTGCCAGTAACACATTTACACATTTACACTTCTGTAACTAAGGGGGATTCTTTCCACACCAATTTAACCAAACTATCAATATAGGCGAATTGATCCCATTGCCCATTATTCACCACATTTTTATATACAGCATTTACAAGATTTACACCAAAGGATCCTATGTCTGGCCAACTAATTCCAAACGCTGGCCATTCCAATTGACAGAGTGTAACCAGCTTGCCTTTCGACATCTTAGTACACGGAGTCTGACAAACCTCAGACGCTTGACTTTGCTAAAGTTCTTTAGCATGCATCCCAAGGGAGTGGCAGAGCTTTCTAAACGGGAGCTACCCACCTCCATTGTGCCTACCTCTGTTTGAAACCATACACAGAGCCTGACAAACCTCCGACACTTACACGGAGTCTGACAAACCTCAGACGTTTACACAGAGTCTGACAAACCTCAGACGCTCTGAAGGCAACTCAAACAGAAAGACAGAAGGGAAATCAAGTACTTACTCTGCCCAACACCCTAGTGCCGTCTCTTCAGACCCATTCAGCCTGGTTGACTCAATCAATGGAGTCCACGCCTTTAACCTCCTGGGTGTCCTGACCCCCGTTCTCTGGTGCCGTGGCAGACCTCAAAGGCGGTCCGGCGCGCCCCACAGGCACCTTTGCCGGTTCTGTCATTTGACCCCAGGGTGGTCCAAGGGACTCCTGGCTGCTCGTCAGTTTGTTGCACAAAATGCTAGTTTCGCCCCCTGGAGGCTAGTCCAATTTGCCCCAAAGAGGAGAGTCAACTTCAGGCTGGGTCCAACTCGATTTTATTGTTTGCAAACAGTTCGACAAAGGAGCTCACACTCAAAGCAGAGTCGACCCTGGGCAACCTCCGCGCTACAGTTTTATCACTTAGCTTGCATTCCTCAGCCAGCGTGTTACTTTTGATTGGTTGCCAGCGGTTTGCTTAGCAACCTTATCTTAGGGTTACTGTCTGCTCATTCCAGGCATGCGCAGCTCTTACAGTACTATGTGCTGCTTAAGACACATACAATGGCTTTTAGGTTACATTTTTACTACAATATGAGCCAACAATATGATGTGGCTGCAAAAAAGGCCAATGCCATTTTGGGCTGCATTCATGGAAGCATAGCTTCCAAATCCCAGGAAGTACTAGTTCTCCTCTACTCAACACTAGTTACGCCTCATCTGGAGTACTGTGTCCAGTTCTGGGCACCGCACTTTAAGAAGGACGCAGACAAACTGGAGAGGGTTCAGAGGGGGGCAACAAAGTTGATCAGGGGACTGGAAACAAAGCCCTATGAGGAGAGACTGAAGGAACTAGGCATGTTTAGCCTTGAGAAGAGAAGACTGAGGGGAGATATGATAGCGCTCTTCAAGTACTTGAAAGGCTGTCACAGAGAGGAAGGCCAGGATCTCTTCTCGATCATCCCAGAGTGCAGGATACGGAATAATGGGCTCAAGTTCCAGAAAGCCAGATTCCGGTTGAACATCAGGAAAAACTTCCTGACTGTTAGAGCTGTACGACAATGGAACCAATTACCCAGGGAGGTGGTGGGCTCTCCCACACTGGAGGCGTTCAAGACGAGGCTGGACAGCCATCTGTCAGGGATGCTCTGACTTGGATTCCTGCATTAAGCAGGGGGTTGGACTTGATGGCATTGTAGGCCCCTTCCAACCCTACTATTCTATGATTCTATATGCAGTTGGTTCTAGGATATTATGGGGTTGTATCTTTGTGTGTGTGTGTGTGTGTGTGTGTGTGACAATAGAAAGTCAGAGGAAGAGGGGGAAAAAGGTACTTCTGATTACCAAATGCTGAGGACAAACAAGGGATATAGCCACAACTGTCACACTCTGCTGGTGAGATTCCAGAGGCATCTGTGTCGGCCACTGTTGGTAACAAAATATTGGACTAGGTGGACCTTGCATTGATCTAGCAAGACAATTCTTAGGTTCTTATTGTAACATCTGAATAATTGTTCCATTTTCACTTCAGGGGTACTACCCTGAGCCTATATTTTGGTCATAGTACTTTGTTTGGGTATCTTATCTTCACATATGGCTGTCTCAGCCTGACTGCATGTCAACCAGGCTCTGACCCACCTCACATGTCACAACTGGGTCAGAGGTTATTGTGAATAAAATGAGAGTGAATGTGCGAGTTCTTGCTGCCGGATCACTCCAACTACAGGGAGGCAGAACTAAACAACTCAGGAACATTCAGTCCCTGGGTTTTTTATCATCATGTCCAAAACCAGAATTCTGGGATGTTGGGAGAGAGACATCCCAGAGTTAGAACCCAAGAACAAACTCTGGGTTCTAACTCTGGGTTGTTCCTTTCCCAACAATCCACAATTCTGGGTACGGATGTCACAATAAACAACCCAGGGATGGAGCATCCCTTGGCTGTTTACCTCTTCTGGAGTGGGTAGATGGCCAGGAGTCCATGTGCTCGCTAAATCCCACTCGTTCACCACTAATCATGGTTTAAACAAACCTGGGTGGCCATGATGTGTGATCCAAGTCTCTGATTGCTCAGAATCCTGACATCTCCCTCCTGAAGAAAGTTAGAAGGGATTGTCTTGAAGTCATACTAGGAGAGAAGGAGAGCCTATTGCTCAGCTAATCTCTCTAACAATTGGGTGGGGGAGAGGAGCAGGTGACTTTAGCTGAATGAAAGAATGAGAGATAGCACCAGCCAACTATTGAGATCTCGTGATGCTGCTGAAACTTGGGAGTATTCAGTTCGTAAGTTAAATCTGATCGGTTTGTTCATAATTCTTAAATGTATAATGAGACTTGCCTTTGATCCACAAAACTTTAATATTTTTGTAATTCAAACTAAGATTGATCACGTGATTATATATGTGTGTGTGTGTGCGTGCGCACGCGCGTGCACCTGTCCAGTCTGCATGACTAAGCAGCCAAACTTCACCACTTTTGTACACGCTCAAATGCTGGTTGCTGTAACTTATTACTTTCTGGAGGAAATGAAAAAAATCCTGTTTGCAATGCACATTCAATGCAGACAGAGTGATTTTACTTTAACCCTTTAGTTACTCTTTGCCAAAGGAACTTAACAGATTGGACCTCAAATCATGCCAACAACCAATCACATTTGAAGAAACAGCTATGTAGATTTGTATCCACCCCCTTGTTTAATGTTTACTTTTCAGCTGTGTTTCTTTTTTCAGCATGTAAAGTTCTAAACTTGATTTCTGGGTGGCAATGGAAGCAGTGGAGGCTGGTGATTCCAATTTCGGTGGGGCTGTGAATCCATTCTGGGTTTTAGTCAGAACCAGCCAGAACTCTAAAGGAGCTATCCAGGGTGCTTAACCTATTTTGGGGAATAGGGTTTGGCACTTTGGATAGCTCCTTTAGAGTTCTGGCTGGGAGCCACCAGTACGGATGTTGGAACTGTAATAAATCCAGTCCACTTGAGGTTAAATTTTCCAGTCCGCCATCTGCAAACCCGTGGACTTTTCCTATCCAGAGAAATACAGAAATAAATTCCAAAAAAGTTACAGACCAAGCAACTTAAAAGAAAAGAAAAGGTGTCTCTCTCTGTGTGTGGGCAGTATTCTGCTTACCGGCGGTAACGTAGTGAGTGTCGTGTGTGTGTGTTTGCGTTAGAATGAACTCTCCATGTTGTTGAATTTCCTATATCCATAAAGACTTGAGTTCCTTTCATGGGCATTCTGTGAAGTTTGTTGGCTGGGAGATTGCCTGAGCGTCTTTGAAACACAGAGGGAAAGGGCTCTTGCCTAGAAAGACTTTTTCTTTCATTCTAAAGAAAACACACACACACAACACACACTGTGTTACTTGCAGTAAGCAAGCCTGTGGAATGTGCTTAAACCACAGATGTTGGTCTGGTACGGAATTCACAGACAGGACTGCAAGAAATCTGGACTCATTTGAGTCCGTTGTGGATTTCTCTGGCATCCCTAGCCACCAGCCTTCACTGACTGGAAGGGATATTGGAAAGGCAATGCATTCTCTGTATGTTTAACCATTTGCTGAACTGTGATTTTAACATGCTTATTTAAAGTGCATATTTAACTAATGATCGTGGGACTGAGTGATGCTGTGTGCGTGGTGGGGGGCACTGCTTTCAGCTGTGGCTAGGGATGTACGAAAATCACTTACCTTTCGGGGATTATGCTGATGGTGTGGGGGGAGGCGTTCTATCCCTCCCCCAGGAATCCTCGCTGGGGGGGGAGGCGCTCCGTTCCTCCCCCCCCCAGAATCCTGGCCGGCCAGCTGTGCTCCACAGCAATTCTGTGGAGCTGCTGGCCGGCTCCGCCAGCAGCCGGACATCCAGCCGCTGGCTAGCAGGGACGCAAATGGCGGCGGCCGTAGCTGCCGCCGTTTGCGTCCCTGCAGTCAGCAGTGATAGGCTACGTAAATGTTTACGTAACCTATCGCGGCTGATTAAAAAAAAAAAAATGCGCGTAAGCAAATGGCGGGGCCCATGGGTGGCGCCATTTGCGTTCCTTATTTTGGCACGTCTTAGTCTACGTAAACATTTACGTAGACGAAGACGGCAAAAATAAGGGGAATGCAAATATGTAGCCTATCATGGTGTTTTTTTTAATTTAGCCATGATAGGCTACGTAAATCATTACATAGCCTATCACGTTTTTTTTTTTTAAAAAAAACCTGGAAATGGCGGCGGTGGCAGCCGGCCACCGCCGCACTGCCACTGAACCGCCGCCAGAGCCGCCGCAGGAGCCGCCGCTGCCAGGAAGATCCGCCCCAGGTAAGTCCCGTCCCAGGGGGGTGGCGGGCCATTCCGCCACCCATTTTGGGGGGCCGAATGCGCTGGCATTCGGCCTCCCCGAGATCCATGGCGGAACTTTCGTACATCCCTAGCTGTGGCCCTATGCCAATGTGCTATTATAAACAAAGCACATGGTATAACAGCCAAGCAGAGAAGGATGTGTCATGCCACAAAACAGCACTGTATTATGAATGCCATTTTCCTAAGATGCACTTTGGTGATGTGCCTGTACAAAAATGTGAAAATGCTACAAAAACTTTTGTCCATGCTTGTAATGCTGGAATTGTAACTCAGTAAAAAAAGAAATAACTAATTAAGATGGGGCAGTTCATCCATCATTAGTGGTATCTCCTTCCCACTCAGTTTGATAAGCAAACCCCCTCCAGCTTTCCTTGACTATGAGGAGGGAGCCTTCGGACTTCTAAATAGCCATGTCTCAAGTGATGAATATAACATGTTGCCAGGCTCTGAGGGTCAAACTACATGTTACATTAATTGTGCAGTGTGTAGCTGAGCATTATTATTATTATTATTATTATTATTGTTGTTGTTGTTGTTGTTGTTGTTATTATTATTATTATTATTATTATTATTATTATTATACTTCAGAGTGGCTACATGAGAGACCAGGGGGCACCAGAAGGGGAGGATTAACTCTTATGCTCCACTCATTTGCTTCCTGAAATCCCCCCTGAGAGCAGGGGCTTTTAAAAAGAACAAAAGTTTCTACTGACTCCGACTGTGATTTGTAATTTAAAAACAACAACAACAAAACCTCTGTGTGTGTCTCTGTGTGCGTGTGTGTGCGCGTGCATGGGCATGTACATAATTTTGGCAAGCAAATGGGTGTGTGTGTGTGTGGGGAAGGTTTAATCATCCCCCCCCCCCGCCAGTGTGCACTAGTCATGATCCAAATTGGGGGCCATGTGCAGTTACTCTAAAGTAAAGAAAAAGATAGTCTCACTACATGCTACACAATTAATGCAGTGTGTACTGAGATACACACAATTAACGTAGTATGTAGTAACCCTCAGAAGCAAGGATTGGGGGGGGGAGTCTTTGGGCCTTCAAAGAGGACTGCTCCGTATATTTTGGGGTAGGCATATGATTTGTGTTCAGGCTCCCTGGAGAGTATGCAATCCCTAGTCACATAACAGCCCCTCAGAGCTCTGCCTCCTGGATCCGGGGGCTACACACAGTAGTCTCACTTGTGCCCCTGTCTGTAGCTGTGCCCCCAAATTTGGGGAGTAAATTAAATTCCTTCCTGAGTTACCTCAGGAGGCCAGCAGATTAAACCTCATCATCCTAAGTCACTTCAAAGCTGTCAATCTTCCTGGCATTATTTAGAATACAAGGCCTGTAATGTGGAGGTTTATTAACAGTCACTCTCACTCTCGTATGGATTATAAAGCTCTTATTAATTCTCATGCAATAACTGCTTTGTGAAAACCCAGCCTGGCAAATCATATTGGAGATGATTAATTCAGCAAGCAAAAGTGTTTAAATATACCAGAATAAATCTATAAATTTATTGCAGGCTGATGTTGGAACAGCCTTTTAATAAATGTACTAGGTAAATAAGTATCAGATGCAGATGATAATAGTAGTGGTAATACTTTGCAAGATCAGATCAGCGCCCCCCTAGCCTTTACAAGAATCAATGCCAGCAACTGTCAGGCAGGCTCTAGGTTGTCCACTGGGAACTGGGACATCAATGGACCACCGTCTGGCTTCTTCCCAACCCAGAGCTATATTTTGAAGGTCTGAAGCTAGTTTAGTTATAATTTCTTCCCCCAAAGAACTCTGGGAATTGTAGTTATGTGAAGGCATTGACAGTTGCTTTTTAGACACTTTTAGCCCCTTCATGAGACTATAATTGCCAGGACTTCTTGGATAGTTATTACGAAAGTTAAAGTACTGCCCAACATGCTGCCTTATAATGGCATCCACTATCTGAGGCAAGCACTTCACTCTAGGACTGGCCCTATTCTAAACATTTCTTGGATACTGAGGGAAGTATCTCGATCTGGACAAACTGGCAGTAGAGCATGAGAAAAGCACAAAGCACTTAGAAGCCATTTCTCCACCCACATGTAAAGCTCAACTAGTGACCAATGCTGGCTCCAGGTTTTTGAGGGCCCTTGTCTAAAACACTCTCAATAGGGCTCCTCCATCAGTGAGTCAACCTTCTTACCACCAGTATCACCAGCTGCTAAGGCTTATCATCCTCTTTCTCAGCACTGCTATCACTCACTTGCTTGCTAGGCAGAGAGCCTGTGCGAAAACATATATTGCTCTCCCTTCTCACCACCACCACTGCCTGGGCCAGAGTGAGGGGCAGGTGAACAAGAGGTGATTAAGAACAGAAGCAAGTCCAGGGAGCCCCTCCTGGGCTATGGGCCCTTGGCAGGTGCCCAACTAGGGATGTCAGAGAATTCCACCCAAATTTTAAATGGGATCAAATTCTGACAAATCCGGTCAGTGGAATCCTCCTTGGAAAGGGGCGGCCCGGTCGACCCAGACCAGAGCTCACGTGGACGCTTTTTTTTTTGTCCGCTGAATGGCAGATTTTACGAAAATAATTACGAAAAAAATCCGTAAATTGGAAATGGAGGAAGAAGAATGAGAACGGCTTTACCCTTTTTATGAGGCATTTTCCCTGTGACCCGAGGCTTTCTTTTACTGGGGCTGAGTCTTGAAGTCCACGGAAATCCTCCATATTTGCTCTTTACTGTCTGTAGAAGTGAGGTCAGGTCAGGTCCGGTGAGGTCAGGTCAGGTGAGGTCAGGACAGGTCAGGTGACTGGAAGTTACATGGGGAATCCCCGCGAAGGGCTTTACCCTTTTAATGAAAATAAATAGGGTTACAGAGACTGATGGCGCACGCGCAAAAATGATTTTTCGGCGGTACTTACGGAATTATTTATGTAAGTTCGGGGAGCTGGGAAAAATGGGGGAATCTGGGGCATGTGAACGGTGGAACAGGGCAGCCCTCGGCTCTGTGGAATCCTCTCTGGATTCCAGGGGGCAGAACAGATCACTTCCCCCGCCCCCGTGGATTCCCCACCGGAATGGACGGTGGGGAATCCGTACATCCCTATACCCAACCATGCCTCCCATTGATGCTGGTCCTTCTAGCGACATCGATTCAGCTGCATTGCTATTTCATCATGCCTTCAGTATTCTTTGAAACATTATGAGTAATCTCTCTCTCTCTCTCTCTCTCTCTCTCTCCCTTCCTTCCTTCCTTCCTTCCTTCCTTGCTTCTGAAGGTTTGCTGCTCAGCTATGGGCTACCGTGTTTGTTCTTCCAATGAGCAATGTTCAGTGTCTCAGCTGCTGTCCTCTTGTGAACAATTAGCAGATGTGGGATTTAATGGAAGTGTTACATCATTTTTTATGAGTGCACCAACTTATTTGCAATTAAGTTTAGACTGTGTAATAAAATGCGGCGACATTTTAGCCTACAGTTTATGTCCCAGTAAAAGGCTTTGAATGTTATTTCCGTAAGACTTCATGTGACAACTAAAGATAAATCCTTTTGCTTCAGCCTGGGACAGGTGAATACACAGGCAGGCAGAGAAGCAGAATGGAGGGGATGGCTAATGGGTCAGGATCACATAGTGGGCTGCCAGATGTTTCGGTTGCCTTTTAGGGCACCCCCCCACTTCCTGCTGTAATGTTGCAGAAAGGAGGAGGAGGGGCAAAGGACCCTGAAAATCTAGAGTGGTGCAGGAAGATATGGCCACCATTAACATCCTCCATTTAGGCTTGTATAGAGAAGACTGATTGCTCCACTCATTGCATTTGAGCATTAGTCAGGCCAGATGTGTATACACATGCAGTAGAGGTGGTAGAATCATTAAGTGGTAACATCAAGTTGGAGGTAGGAAATGAAATTTTAATGCTCCCTATTTAAATAACTCCCTCCAAGAATAAAACTAATACCTCAGGGGAAAAGTCTTCTCTCTAGCATTCTATTTTTCTTCCTGTAAGGAGTTTTTACAGACAGGAGCATTAATAAACTGTCAGGAGTGCCCTAGCTGCCTCTTGCAGTCCCCTCCAATAGCCAACACAGGACACAGATGACGAGGATTCTTTCCAAGGCTTTATTCCTTTATGACTCTTTCAGATACTAATCACTTGTGACTAAGCAAGGAACTGCACTGGGGTAGATAGCAGAGTAGCTTAAGCTCCAGGTAAGGCAGTTGGTCCCCGTTTGAAGGAGAACCACGGGAAGACTCTGAACTTATGGGTTATGGAGAGATCCTCCCTCTTTCCCTTGGGTCCTTGGGACGCGACCGTTGTTTTAGCGCCAAATGAGCGGAGCGCCTCCTTTTGGCACCCTCCATCTGTCATCACTCCCTGCATCTGTGCTGAGCGTCCAGCAAGCCCCCCTCCAGCGCTCTCTCACTGCCAGGGTCACTATCTCTCCCAGGAATGCTGGCAGGAGGAATCTCTGCCAGCTGCTGTGCTTGTGAGAGATGAGCGAGCTCCTCTCCCACAGATTGCTGTTCTTCCTCAGAATCAGAACTGCTCTGGGGCTCTATGGGCTCAGTTTCCACCCTGACATAAACATCTGCAGCTTAATGTGGCCAGGGATGTATGCGTATTCTGTTTTTGCTTGCAAAACATATGAGCATGCCCTGTCCGAAGCTCCAAATGCGGGTGTGACCACAAGCATGTGTCCGGCAAAAATGTTTGCAAATGGTTGAACATGTGCTCACGTTTATCTCGTTCCCGATTCCCACTTCGATTTGTGCAAATTTCCTATTTTGCACAAATTTCCTCCATAGAATGAATCAGCCCTGCTTTACTCTATGGAGGAAATTTGGGCAAATTTGGGGAAACGTGTACAAATCCCCATTCAATTGCTGCTCAATTTGCACAGGTTTCCCATTCCTGCAGAGCGAGCAGCGGTAGGGGTGGACGAAAGTCACTTACCTGTCGTCGAAGGCCGTTCGCGGTGGGGGGGAGGTGCTTCGCTGGTCCCCCCATGAAGTGCAGGACGGGGGGGAGGCTTCCCGCCTCGCCCGGCCGAAATTCAGGCTGGGGAGGAGGTGCCTCGCCTCGCCCGGCCGCGAACGCGAAAGTAAAAAAAAAAAAAAACGCCCCCTGATAGGCTACGTGACGATTCACGTAGCCTATCACGGCTAGATCTGCAAAGTCAGCCGTGATAGGCTACGTGAATTGTCACGTAGCCTATCACGGGTGACTTTAAAAAAAAAAAGTGCGTACGCGAATGGCGGCCCCCATAGGGAGCCGCCATTCGCGTTCCTTATTTAGTTGCTGTAGTCTACGTAAATGTTTACGTAGAGTACGGCGAAAATAAGGGCAACACAAATAGCGTTGCCCTTATTTTCGCCGTAGTCTACGTAATCTTTACGTAGACTACAGCGACCAAATAAGGAACGCGAATGGCGGCTCCCTATGGGGGCCGCCATTATCCGTACACTTTTTTTTTTTCAAAGTCACCCGTGATAGGCTACGTGACGATTCACGTAGCCTATCACGGCTGACTTTGCAAATCTAGCTGTGATAGGCTACGTGAATCATCACATAGCCTATCAGGGGGCGTTTTTTTTTTCTTTCATTGTAATGGCGGCGGCGGCAGCCGGTTGAAAGACCGGCTGCCGCTCCCGCCTCGCTCGAACACCCCCCGAACCGCCGGCCGGACCAGCCACTGGGAGGGACATTCGGTGAAGGTAAGTCCCGTCCCGGGGGGGGGGTGTGGGGTGCGGGGGGGGGTGCAGAGGATTTCTCCCCGAAACTTGTTCGGGGGGCCGAACACGTTGGCGGTCGGCCCCCCGAAGTTTCGGGGAGAAATTCTCCGCCATCCCTAAGTAGGGATGGCGGAGAATTTCTGAGAATTTCTCCACAAATCTCGGTGAGGCCGAATGCCAATGCATTCAGCCCCCCAAAATTGGCGGTGAAATTCTCCCCCCCCGCCCCCCCGGGATGGGACTTACCTCCTGCGAATGTCCCTCTCGGCGGCGGGTCCCGGCGGCGTTTTGGAGGCGTTTTGGCGGGGGTGGGGGCAGTGGCCGGTCTTCCGACCGGCTGCTGCCGCCACCATTACAAAATAAAGTTACCCCCCCCCGTGATAGGCTACGTAACGATTAACGTAGCCTATCACGGCTAGATTTCCAAAGTCAGCCGTGATAGGCTACGTTAATCGTCACGTAGCCCATCACGGGTGACTTTGGGGGGAAAAAAAAAGCGCGTACGCAAATGGCGGCAGCCCATGGGCACCACCATTTGTATTCCTTATTTTGGCACGTCTAGTCTACGTAAAGATTTACGTAGACTACGGTGAAAATAAGGGCAATGCTATTTGCGTTGCCCTTATTTTCGCCGTAGTCTACGTAAATCTTTATGTAGACTAGACGTGCCAAAATAAGGAACGCAAATGGCGGCGCCCATGGGCCGCCGCCATTTGCGTACACACTTTTTTTTTCCCCCCAAAGTCACCCGTGATAGGCTACATGACGATTAACGTAGCCTATCACGGCTGACTTTGGAAATCTAGCCGTGATAGGCTACGTTAATCGTTATGTAGCCGATCACGTTTTTTTTTCTTTTTCACTTTTTGTTTCGCAGCCGGGGAGACGGGGCGCTTCTCCCCAGTCTGAATTTCAGCCGGGCAAGGTGGGATGCCTCCCCCCCCTCGCCTGAACTTCGGGGGGAGAAGCGAAGCGCCTCCCCCACACCGCGAAGCCAAGCTGAGAAAAGGTAAGTGACTTTCGTACATCCCTATGCAACAGTGCCAATAGGGACCAGAGAAAACAGCTGTAAGGCTGGAAACCAAAGTCAAAAAAAGAAACAGCTGCACCAATTGAATTCCCAACGTGTTTTGACACTTGGACTTTATCAAGGGTAAAACTCCTGGAGATTCTTTTGGAGGATTCCCTCTCCTTTGCTACTTCCAAAGAAGATACTTTAGAAGAAGCAAGGGAGAGGGAATCCTCCAAAAGAATCTCTAAGAGTTTTGCCCTTGATAAAGTCCAAGTGTCGAAACGTGTTGGGAATTCCATTGTAGATATGCAAACATTGGCATGTGTGGGGAGAACTTGGGCTTGCTGCCAAGTGCCCCGATCTTGCTCCCCTAGAAACATGTACATCAACAATGCATAGGATCATGTCAATAGTGCTTATGTCCAAGGTGAGGCGTGATAAAGATATAGGGGACAAAGACGATACTAGGGACTACATGGGAAGCCAAGTCTTTAAGGCAGGAGGGCAGAACAGTATTGGGGTAGGGGCTGAATTGCCTCCTGCCAGAGCTTCTGTGGGGATGGTGCATACTGTGTTAAGTGATTTGGCTTGCTCTGGGCAGAGCATCTGCTCATCCCAGCATTGTCTGAGTCCTCTTCCCCCCTTCCAACCTCACTGTTATCTCCAACCTAAGATTGGATATAACAGTGGGGGTTGGGGGATTCTTATTTATTATTTATTTATTTATTTCATTTCTATACCGCCCAATAGCCGAAGCTCTCTGGGCGGTTCACAAAAACTAAAACCAAACAACACACAATAAAACAATTTAAAATATATAGAACATTAAAACCACAATATAACAATACAACCACAATAAAACCTAGCAGATTCTTCCAGGGGATAGAACTTGGAGGCCAAACTCCACTCCCTGGAGGAACTCGAGTCTCCAGGGGCCAAATGCTCAACCTAAGCTGGCCAAATTAGGCCCACGGGCTAGAGGTTCCACATCCCTGCTTTAAGGGTAGATTGGATTCCCAGGCTACTGGTTGCTTATCCCTGGCTTAGGTTAAAACATTGTTCCTGTTTAACCCTAAGAATGTCTCGGAGTGCATTGCAGCTCTCGAAGTGCAACAGCCTAACCATCTAAAGGCTCTCTGTACAAATCTGCTCTCACCAGTACTCCAGTCACACCACCAGTTGTCCTCTTTAAGGCCTGAATTTCCTTCAGTTGCAGTTGTGCCAGTTTTATTTCTCGGCACTGTTTTGTTCTGCTCACTGAAAATCCTCCCACTTCAGTTTGAAGGGCCAGGTAAAGGCTAAATCTTAACATTTTATTTACACACCTTCAAAAAGAAAAGAGAGAGAGAGAGAGAGAGAGAAAGAGAGAGAGTCCTGGAAAAGCTGATAGACAAGGATGGATTGAAGCCAAAGCCTAGGCAATGAAAATCTCCCACTTCTCTGTTGAAAAGTAAAAGTGACGTTCCAGCTGAGAATTCATCTTCAAAAGAGGCCCTCACTTCTTTTTTTTAAATAAAAAGAGGAAGCAAAATGCACTTTAAAGAATCATCTGGAGAGACATTCAAGCATTCAGCATTCTATAACACTGAGGCTAGGGATGTCAAAGAAATCCTCCATGGACCCCAATCAGGCCGGATTCTATAGAATTTGCCCCCCCCCGAAGTCCATGGAGGGTCGGATCTCTTACCTCCGCCTCCACGTGAAGTCCTCACTGGCCAGATCCTGCCTGCTGCCGGCTCCGAAGCCCCAGCGATACAGACGCCATTGCCATATTGCTAGCTGGACTGATGGACTGCAGACGCAAATGGCATCCACTATGCCATTTGCATCCCTGCTCTTTGATGTGATAGGCTACGTAAATCTTTACGTAGCCTATTGCGTGAAAAAAACAGGGATGCAAATAGTGTATTTGCATCCCTGTTCTTTTGCGCGATAGGCTACGTAAAGATTTACGTAGCCTATCACATCAAAGAGCAGGGATGCAAATGGAGTCCGCTATGCCGGACACCATTTGCGTCTGCAGTACGTCAGTCCAGCCAGATGCGGCAATGGCGGCTGTATTGCTGAGGCTTCAGAACCGGCCGGCGGCTCTGCGGAATTGCCGTGGAGCGGAGCTGGCCGGTGAGTATTCCGAGGGGAGGGAAGGATCGCCTCCCCCCCGCGGACCCCCCCCTCGCCGGAACGGCAGGTAAGTAATTCATACATCCCTAACTGAGGCTAGATTAACCAGCGTCAATGAAACAGTGTGAAATCATCCAAGACCAGGTTACTTTTCTTTAAAACCACAATGGTGCTGGGCTCAAAATAAGCATAGGTATTAAAGTATGCTGGAGTTTTGTTCTTTATCATATGTGCACCAAGCAATGCAGCAGAATACTGCTGTTCAGCAGTACTGAAGCTTAGTCCAGACAAGATAGAGGTTCTCCTGGTCAACTGAAAGGCAGATCAGGGAATAGGGATTCAACCTGTGCTGAGTGGGGCTACATTCCCCCGGAAGACTCAGGCTCACAGTTTGGGTGTACTCTTGGTCTTGGATTCAGCCCTGAACCTGAATGCCCAGGTGTCGCTGGTGGCCAGGAGTGCATTTGCACAGCTGAGGCTAGTGAACCAACTGTGTCCATTCGTAGAGATGTCTGATATGGCCACGATCACACAGACCTTAGTTACGTCCCGTTTGGACTACTGTAACCCATTATATGTGAGGCTGCCTTTGAAAACTGTTCAGAAACTTCAGTTGATCCAGAATGCTGCAGTCAGACTGTTGACCAGGACTGGTTACAATTACAGGGGGCATGTGACTTCCTTGTTACAGCTGCTTCACTAGCTACTGGTCTGTTTCTGGGCAGAATTCAAAGCGCTGGTTATGACTTATAAAGCCCTACATGGTTTGAGACCAGGCTACCTGAAAGACTGCCTTCTCCCATCTGAGCCTGCCCAGGTCTAAAGATATTCCGGAGAGGCCCTTCTTTTGAGACTGCCACCTTCAGAGGCATGTATGGTGGCAGCACAAGAGAGGGCTTTTTGGTGGTTGCTCCCAGCCAGGCTGTTGAACTCCCTCTGAAGGGAGGATAAGTTCACTCCCTCTCTATATCCTTCTGCTGGCAGGCAAAGACTGCTTTATTCAAGAAGGCCTTTGGCCTATAAGTAGGCCTGTTGGGTTGGGTGCCTTTTTTATTCTGTAATTGTTATGTTTTTATTGTATTTAATGTATTGTTTTATGGTTTTAACCAATTTCAGCTGTTCTCGTAAGCCTTCATGGGTGCCATTTTTTCGGTAGAAAGGCAAGGTACAAATCAAACAATTAAATTAATAAATCAGACAGGGTTCAGTAGCCCTACTCACACCTTCAAAATGTATTCACTGAATACATGGGGAAGGGGAACAAGCTTGCAAGCAATGGCCCTGCTCCCAGGTGCTGGCATTCGGGGCCAAACTAACAGGTCACATTAATCTCAAGATCTGCCCTCGAGTGCACAATTTTCCTTTGAAAAATAGCCAGCACAGTTCCCCCAGGTAGGGAGTCTACCTTTAGCCCTTTGCTGTGGCCCCAATCCAGATCAGCCTAGGGTGGCCATTTAGGAATCAGGCCCCCCCCCCCCGAATAAAGAGGAAATGCATCACCAAAGAAGAGAACAATGATATGAATTACTTTTGTACATGCTCATTTATATGTATAGATGCAAATAGAGAAATAATTAATATTATTTAAATAAAAATAGTAGTACATCTCACCATAGTGTGAAAGACTGATTAGGCGACCCATGTTCCTGCCTGTTCAGATGCTAACTGTTGATGGGCAACAGTTCTTGGAGTTCTCCATCTTTAAACTGGAATTGGACAGGGCAGCCCTTCAAAGTCAAACAGAGGACACCTTCCAATAGAGGATGGTCCTCTGTAAAACAGGACCTCTGGCCATCCTAAGGTCCCCTGTGCCTGCAAAACGTAGATATGAAGGGGAGCTGTTCCCCATGCTGGGGGTCCAATCCAGATCAGTGAGGGGTAAAGGGGTAAAGCAAGGGTGGGAAACTGGTGGCTCTAGGCCTGGATTCTAAAAGACCTCTGCAAGTGACCAGTTCACACCACTGGTGTGATGTGTCACTCCCTGGGCAGCCCGCTGATAGGACCTGTAAAACTGTAGCTAGTTGTAACCCTAAGAACTGAAAGTGGTGGAAGCCTCCATAAGTGCAGAAGTGACTGGTGGTCACCTTATTAGCAGCCATAACCTTTACACGTCATTTTTTAACTTTTTTTAAAAAAAAATTAGGATTACATTTATATCTCACTTTTTCCCCCCTTGCACAGAACCATGGTGGCTTACATGATCCTCCTCCTCTCCATTCTATCCTCACAACAACCTGTGAGGTAGGTTTAGGCTGAGAGTCAGTGTCTGGCCCAAAGTCACCCAGTGAGCCACATGGCTAAGTAAAGACTAGAACCTAGATCTCTTTAGTCCCAGCTCAACACTCATAGAATCATAGAACAGTAGGGTTGGAAGGGGCCTATAAGACCATCGAGTCCAACCTCCTGCTCAATGCAGGAATCTAAGTCAGAGTATCCCTGACATCTTGAATGCCTCCAATGGGAGATCCCCCCCCCCAGTAATTGGTTCCATTGTCGTATTGTTCTGACAGTCAGGACGTTTTTCCTGATGTTCAGCCGGGATCTGGCTTCCTGTAACCTGAGCCCATTATTCCGTGTCCTGCATGCTGAGATGATCGAGAAGAGATCCTGGCCTTCCTCTCTGTGACAGCCTTTCAAGGACTTGAAGAGTGCTATCATATCTCCCCTTAATCTCCTCTTCTCATCTCTAACTACTGCACCACACTGGATCCCCTGAATTGTTTTTTTTTTTTAATAGTAAGCCATTTACTAAAGCCCTTTGGTAGAGAAGTGGCCTAAAATATTAAAATAAATTAAGAAACATATGGAAGGTGGCATTGTAGCTTCTGGCTGCATCTAAGCTCAACCCTTTTTGCTTTCTTTGTTTTGTGGATGATAACAAAGTATTGCCTGTAATCTGTTCTGCAGACAAACTGCATACTGGAGCCTTTTATCTTTTACTGTTGTGCTTTCTGACTTGGAATACCGCATCCTGGGGACACCCCCCCCCCCAGTGAATTGCATGAGAATATGAGTAAATTTTAAAAAGTGATGGATATAAACAGCCCTTCTGCATTTCATCCTCATGAAATATTTATTCAGGGGAGACAGAAGGTGCTGGAGTGGGAGCTGAACTTTTATGGTGTAATTACTTCAGGTTTCGACAAAATCCATTCGAAGGCCCTCAGGTAAACATCAGTTTGGGTGGGAGCAGTGTGAATTGCAACTGTTATGTGTCATGGTTAATGGAACCTTGATGTACATTAGGCCTAATAGCTGGGTTGGGGACTTGCTGAGAATGTGCTTTTTAATAAAATGTGGACTTCATAGGAGCCTAGGAAGCTGCCTTATACGGAGTCTGAGCATTGATCCATCTAGCTCGGTGACTGGCGGCGGATCTCCAGGGTTTCAGACAAGACCCTTGTCCAGACTACCAGAAAATTAATCCAGGACTTTTTGCACGGAGAGCACATGCTGTACCGCTAATCTACTGTAAGCCTTTCCAGGGGCTTTCAGCATGTGCTGCAAACTTCTCAGGTGTGTGCACCTTTAAGATTTAAGAGTCCTGTCCCTCCGCAATTGTAAGCTGTCATTTGTCCTCATTTATTGAGGTCAGTCCCTTGTTTGAAGGGCTGCCAGAGGGCCACTGTGTATTTGGAGAGCTGTCCTGTCCACTTCCAGTTTAAACATAAAGAACCATTAGAACTGTTGCCCATCAACTGTTAACAGCAGACTGAACAGGTAGACACACAGATCACCTGGTCACAGTCGTCCACAGAGGTTTGCTGCATTTCTATTTCAATTCTAGAGAGCTTCAGCTATGGGGCAGTGCAGAAATAGATGAAGATGATGAGGATAATAATAATTTATAATAATTATTTCTAAATTTGCATATATACATATAAATTAGCAAGTGCAAAATATATGCAAATTTGTGCCCTCTTTTGTCCTCTTTTTTGGTGATGCATTTCCTCTTTTTTGGCAATTCATAACTTGATTTGTTTGTTTGTTACATTTACATCCCACCTTTTCCTCCAAGGAGCCCAAGGCAGTGCACATGGCCCTCCTCCACCCTAGGTCTTTAGCTTCCGCTGAGTCTTACATTGGGCCATATTCTCAGCTCAAAATCCCTATCCCTTCCCTTTTTTCCTTTATAGTTTTGAAAGGGACCAAAAATGACATTTAGTTCAACTATTTGCATCCAGATAGAACTAGCCACTCACCAGGCCTCTGGTCAATTTTTGCAGTCTTCCAGGAATGGTCCCACAGGTCGCACCAGGCCCAATTCTCTCCTTGCACCAAGTTATAAGCAGGACACAAATCTCTTGCACCAGCCAGCAAGCACTCCTCCCAGGGTGTAAAGAACACCTGTGCAGGTTGTTTTCATTTTGCACTGAAAAGGATGCTGCTGGTTCAGAAGGCGTGGTTTGCATACTGCTTTCGGCTAGGGTGGCCACTTACATATCACCAAAAAAGACAGCAAAAGAGGACACAGATGTGCATAAAATCTGCACATGCGAATTCATGCGCATGGTTGCGCATTTAGGTGGTGGAGGCTGGTGGCTTCGATTTTGGTGGAGCTATTCAAGGTGCTGAACCTGTTTTGGACTACCCTGTTTCCACCCCCTGCGTGCTTGCTGGACCTTTGCCACTTACCTGCCCCTGTCCAGCTGGTGGCGGGCAGTCCGTAGGTGCCTGGTGAGCAGCGTGTAGCTGCCCACCTCCTCAGTGAGCGGACATTTTGCGTGAAATGGCAGCTCGTTGTTTTATGTAAAAGACGATTTACATAAATGATGACCATAAAGTGGCCATTTTATACAAGATTGCACGTGTGAATGGGAGCCAGACATGCTGGGTAAGTGGCTGCGGTCTGTGGATGGGAGTCTGGGAGGCTGAGCAGGGGCGGGACTTCACCCCCTCAGACTCCCGCGACATCCCTAATTACTATAATTGAAAGAGAAATACAATGCATCTCACCATACTGGGGAAGTCTGACCAGGTGACCTCCTGTGTTCCTGCTCAGCCTGAGGCCTGCATGCTCATGGTTGATGGGCAGCTTCCAGGCCCCTGATTTCCTTCTTATGCTTCTTTATCTTTGTCTTTAAAACAGACTTGGATTGGACAGCCCTTCAAAAAGAGAGCATCTTCAAACAGAGAAGTGTCCTCTGACAGCCTTTCAAATAGAAGACTATAAGGTAGGAAACATGACCACCCTACTTTTGGTTAGCCCAAGGCCTTCTTGGCGGGGCGGTGTCTGAGGCAGAAAACTTATGGTAAAAATCTCAGCAATAGCCACCTCACTCTGCCTCAGAGAAGGGCCAGCCCTGAGTGGAAACCACATCAAACGTGCCCCTCAGTGGATGGGGTTTGCCTCAGATTTGGGATCTTACTGAGGGCTCTACTGGGGGAGGGAAGGAATTCTTCCTCCAGTAGAACTCCAGTAGAATTAGCAGGGACCATAGCTCAGTGGCAGAGCGCCTGCTTTGCAGGCAGAAGGTCCCAGGTTCAATCCCTGGCATCTCCAGGCAGGGTTAGGAAAAAAGATCTGGCTGAAACCGTGGAGAGCTGCTGCTACCAGTCAGTGTCAATAATACTGGGCTAGATGGACTGATGGTCGGACTTAGTTAGGGACGTACAAATCCACCAGGGTCTGGTCTGGGGGATGTCTATCGTGGGGAAATCCTGCCCTCTTGGGGATTGACAGTTTCCTGGGGCTCCCGAACTGCTTGTGGATTTCGTTTAAATTTTCCCTTTTAAAAATGGGAAGATATGTAAATTATATAACCAACTTGCATATCTTGGGCAAATTATGGCTGCACTTAGCATATTTTATGCAAATTACAGCCAGAAAATGCTTAGTTATGTATAAATTGGAGCTGCAATTTACACATAACAAAGCACTTTCTGGCCGCAATTTGCGCAGTTGACATTTATTTGGTTGATGTTGAGCTACAAGCGGAACCTGTGAGAAAATGTTGTAGCATGGAGAGCTCCCATCAGGATCCCAGCACTCCAGTCCATTCCCCTCCCTGGTTTTCCCTCCCCTCCCCCAATGGACAGTCAGCATTCTAAGTCCTCTTTGGGTTTGAGATTTATCCCCCTTACAGATTTTTCCCCTGAGGATTGTCTGTAATTCTGCAAACCTCAAGGTTTCCCCTAGGCTTCTTGATACCTCCCTCTTGTGTTTGGATGATGCTGTTTGGGCTACATGTGCAACAACACACACAGCCTGAATCTTGGAAATAGAAGGAATGATTTATATCTTTTGTACCTCTGTGAGGTATACATTGTCCATCATGTCTGTTCCTTGGTTGTAGGAATATAGGAAGCTGCCTTCTACTGCATCAGACCATTGGTCCATCCAGCCCAGGATTGTCGACACTGACCGACAGCAGCTCTCCAGGGTTTCAGGCAGGACTCTTTCCTACCCCTATTTGGAGAAGCCAGGGATTGAACCTAGGACGTTCAGCATGCAAAGCATGTGTGTTATCACTGAGCCACAGGCCTTCCCCAGCAAGTGATAAGTGCACAGATGCCTCATATAGACCTTTTTAGTGAGCTCTAGATGATGAGCTTTAGGGCATTCCTACTGGCTGCCTATTCACTACTGGCCAGGTTTAAGGTTCTAATATAGTGTTGTTGTTGTTGTTGTTGTTGTTCAGTCGTTCAGTCGTGTCCGACTCTTCGTGACCCCATGGACCATAGCACGCCAGACCTTCCTGTCCTGCGCTCTCTCCCGGAGTATGCTCAAGTCCATATTCATTGCATTGGTGATGCTATCTAGCCATCTCATCCTCTGCTGTCCCCTTCTCCTTTTGCCTTCAGTCTTTCCCAGCATCAGGGTCTTTTCCAGGGAGTTTTCTCTTCGCATTAGGTGGTCAAAATATTTGAACTTCAGCTTCAGTATCTGTCCTTCCAATGAACTGTCAGGGTTGATTTCCTTTAGGATTGACTGATTTGACCTCCTTGCAGTCCAGGGGACTCGTAAGAGTCTTCTCCAGCACCACAGTTGGAAAGCATCAATTCTTCGGCGCTCAGCCTTCCTTATAGTTCAGCTCTCACAGCCATACATTGCTACTAGGAAAACCATAGCTTTGATTATACGAACCTTTGTCAGCAAGGTGATGTCTCTGCTTCTTACTATGCTGTCTAGGTTTGCCATAGCTTTCCTCCCAAGGAGCAAGCATCCTTTAATTTCATGGCTACAGTCACCGTCTGAGGTGATCTTGGAGCCCAAGAAAATAAAATCTGTCACTGCTTCCATTTCTTCCCCTTCTATATGCCAGGAAGTGATGGGGCCAGATGCCATGATCTTAGTTTTTTTAATGTTGAGTTTCAAACCAGCTTTTGCACTCTCCACTTTCACCCTCAACAAGAGGTTCTTTAGATCCTCTTTGCTTTCTGCCATTAGGGTGGTATCGTCTGCGTATCTGAGGTTGTTGATAATTCTCCTGGCAATCTTAATTCCAACCTGTGATTCATCCAACCGGCATTTCTCATGATGTACTCTGCATATAAATTAAATAAGCAGGGCGACAATATACAGCCTTGTCTTACTTCTTTCCCAATTTTGAACCACTCGGTTGTTCCATGTCTGGTTCTTACTGTTGCTTCTTGAGCCTCGTACAGGTTTCTCAGGAGACAGGTAAGGTGGTCTGGTACTCCCATCTCTTTAAGAATTTGCCAGAGTTTGTTGTGATCCACACAATCAAAGGCTTTAGTGTAGTCAATGAAGCAGAAATAGACATATTTCTGGAATTCTCTTGCTTTCTCCATGATGCAGCGAATGTTGGCGATTTGATCTCTAGTTCCTCTGCCTCTTCGAAGCCCAGCTTGTACTTCTGGTAGTCCTGGTTCACATACTGCTGAAGTCTAGCTTGTAGGATTTTGAGCATCACCTTGCTGGCATGTGAACTGAGCACAATTGTACAGTAGTTTGAACACTCCTTGGCATTGCCCTTCTTTGGAATTGGAATGTAAACTGACCTTTTCCAGTCTTGTGGTTATTGTTGAGTGTTCCAAATGTGTTGGCATATTGAGTGCAGCACTTTAACAGCATCATCTTTTAGGATCTTAAATAGCTCAGCTGGAATACTGTCATCTCCGCCAGCTTTGTTGTTAGTAATGCTTCCTAAGGCCCACTTGACTTCACTCTCTAGGAGCAGGATACCTGAGAGAGCACCTTCTCCCTTACCAACCTGCTGGGTCACTGAAGTTATTGGAAAGCTTGCTCCTGGTAGTTCCACATGGACCTATGGCCCGACTGGAGTCCATCTGGAGGACAGCCTTTGGTGTGGTGGCCCCCTTTCTTTGGAACTCTCTGCCCCTGGAGGTCAGGCAGGCACCAACACTATGTTGTTTCTGGCACCTCCTGAATACAGCACTGTTCCAGGAGGCATTCCTTAACTGACCAGCCACAGTTTCTATTGGCATTGTGTTTTTGGCATTCTCTATCATAAATAACTCTTTGATTAACTGTCCCCTCAACCCCTGAATTGTTGGCATGCTCATCGTGCAGTGGAACATCAATGAAGCCAAATATGGAACAAAATAAAACATCGTTATCATCGTATTTGAAACCTGTCCGTCCCCCCTGAATCTTGGAAATAGAAGGAATGATATATATCTTTTGTACCTCTGTGAGGGTATATGTTGTCCATGTCTGTTCCCTGGTTGTAGGAATATTAGGAAGGAAGCTGCCTTCTACTCCATCAGACCATTGGTCCATCCAGCCCAGGATTGTCGACACTGACTGACAGCAGCTCTCCAGGGTTTCAGGCAGGACTCTTTCCTAGCCCTATTTGGAGAAGCCAGGGATTGAACCTAGGACATTCTGCATTCAAAGCATGTGTGTTATCACTGACCTATGCCCCCTCACTAATGCACAATGTGATGTACTGTGATTTGGGACATGTGTATTAATCTTAGGGAGGTGGAGGATCAAGGCCTTTCATTTTATAGTACTGGTGTAATAGGGCCACATGGAGAAGAGACAATTAATTTAGAATAGAAAACTGGGTTAAATAAATTTAACAAAAAAAAGGTTGCACAATGGGGAAGCCTTTATGTTATTGAGGAACACTGTGCATGAATTGCAGCTGATACACCCATAAGTCATCAATGGATGAAAGCCTTTTGGTACAGAGTTATGGTGCTATGGGGCCACATAGAGAAGAAACAATAAATTCAAAATAAAAAGCTAGTTTTCAGCTCCATCCAAAAAGTTAGCAAGGTAATTCTTGTTGCAGCATTAAATTAGGCCCAGTGCTTGTTTTATTTTTACTACTCCATGTATTTTATTTCCCCCATTCTTCGCAAATAGGCAGCAATAAAGAAAGATTGGCTGATAAAACCTTTCTCCTTAATATTTTGCATATGTAGCATACTATAGGTCACATTCTCAATGTGCTGAAATAAAATTTACCCCCTTAATGATCTAGCCCTTATTGGTTATTATGGGAGGGAGAATTTGAAAATGAAGTGGCTTCCAGATGGAACATACACATTAACATTTAATATTTATGATGCAGAAAGGCCACAGTGCAAAAACTCCCAATTTTCTACAAGCTGCGTGCAAACCAAATGCAAGGAATGGAGCTTGGTGTTGCACTGAGTGTGTACTTGTTTGTGAACGAATGAGCATAACAGGGAGAACACGAAATTAAAGCTCACTGAACAAGTATGGAATACCTCAACTGAAGATGACTAATCTTTCTTATAGCTGTTATAATAATGTGCAAGAGACTTTTCAGCCCTGATCTCTTTCATTTCTTCAGGTTCCCTGTGAACTGATCAGACAGTGCATAATGTGCTATCACCTTTTATATAAGCCCCAGTATATACCTGTATTTACAAAGGCACAGCATATAGAGATGATCACAGGCATTTAGATGGCCTGCACATTGATCTAGGTTGCCTCATCCTTATCATTCTGCTAGGGATGTGCGGTTCAGCAAAACTTGAGCTCACTGAATTCCATCTCAAAGCTCATTCTGACTTGAGTTCATATCAGATTGCAAGCTTTGTTGCTTTCTTTTTGCATGAACATTTGTGCATATTTTCATGCATATTTTCCCCAAATGTATGCATCAATTGTGCGCGTCTTTGAAATATGCACATTCTTCTCCCATCGACTAAAGCGTATTTGTGCACATTTTTCAAAAGTACACGTTTTTCCATGCACATTTTTCAAATGTGCACACGCTGTCAAATACGGGGGGGGGGGGGAGTCCATGAATGACATTGCAAGTAAAGCCATCAGAAACCACCTTGAAGTGGCTGTTCCTGAAGGAGCAGCGAAGAAAGTACTCCTTTGGCTCGGTAAAGAGGGAGCTGCTGCTGCTGTGCGTGGCATGAGTGTGTGAGTGTGAATGCAGTGTGTACATTTCTATGAATGCATGTGTGTATGTGTTTGTATTGAAGGAGAATATTGGTACATAAAACCTCATGCACAAGTATGCATGGTTTACTAATCACATATCAACCAGCCTATTAATCAAATTGCTAAGCATAGTCATAGTATAGCTCAGTAGGCCTACCATAAACTGGTGTCTCCAACATGGTGCTCATGAGCGCCAATGTGCCCATGGACGCTTCTCTTAGTACCTGCCAGGCTTGACCCCTCCTGACTTCAATTCCATTTCTTAAGGGTTAAAAACAAACAAACAAACAACTTTTTAACTGAGAGGCTGGCATGCTGCAAAGCAAAGTACTGCCCTCCAGTGCCATCTTTATTGAAGTTCATAAGAGTGATTTTGTGTTTTGGAGTGCAGGCCCCCACCTCTGCCTTGTACTTAGGTTCTTGGGCAAGTTACTTTTCTTTTAGGCTCACCAGTTTGCCTTCTGGGAAATGAGTGGTCTGTGACTGGCCACGCTCACCATGGCAGCCATTATATGAATGGGCAAGGCCCCCACCATGACAACTATTTTCTGAGACTGCCCATGACCCTCTCTCAAAATTCCAAATGCGCCCACTGACCCCAAAATGTTGGGAAGCCCTGTGATTAGGGATGTCAGAGAATTCCGCCACGGATCTCGGTGAGGCTGAATGCCACTGCATTCGGCCCCTCGAACTCCGTGGCGGAATGGCTTGCCACCCCCCCGCCCCCCCACAGATCCCCCCCGGGACGAGACTCACCTGGGGCGGATCTTCCGGGTGGCAGGGGCTGCGGCGGCTGGTCTTCCGACCGGCCGCCGCCGCCATTTACAGTCTTGTAAAAAAAACCCAAAATGACATGATAGGCTACGTAAAGATTTACGTAGCCTATCATGGCTGGGTTTAAAAAACAACAACAACAACGACGTGATAGGCTATGTAAAGATTTACGTAGCCTATCATGGCTGGGTTTTTAAAAAAACACAACAACGACGTGATAGGCTACGTAAATCTTTACATAGCTTATCATGGCTGGATTAAAAAAAAAAACACGTACGCAAATGGCGGCGGCTATGGCTGCTGCCATTTGCGTTCCTTATTTTTGGCCATCTTAGTCTATGTAAATATTTATGTAGACTATGACGGCAAAAATAAAGGGGAACGCAAATAGCGTAGCGGGCGCTATTTGCGTCCCTTTTTGATTCGCCGTTTTAGCCTACGTAAATATTTACGTGGGCTAAAACGGCGAATCAAAAAGGGACGCAAATAGCGCCCGCTACGCTATTTGCGTTCCCCTTTATTTTCGCTGTCATAGTCTATGTAAATATTTACGTAGACTAAGACGGCCAAAAAAAAGGAACGCAAATGGCGGCGGCCGTAGCTGCCGCCATTTGTGTATGTGGTTTCCCCCCCCCCAGAGCCCTCTGCGGCTGGAAATCCGGCTGCGGACAGCTCTGGCCTGGCTGGGCCTGTGGCCGGCTGCTCCACGGAGCTGCGCGGAGCACAGCCGGCCATGAGGAATGGATCGCCTCCCCCCTGTCGAGGATTCCGGGGGGAGGGACGGTACGCCTCCCCCCCCCATCAACATAATCCGCGGCAAGGTAAGTGACTTTTGTACACCCATACCTGTGATAAAGCCCATAGCACAGCTCTAGCATAAGTTTGGGATAAGATGGCTGCAACATCTGCCTGTTTTGTTATATATGTTTTTTTATATTGTTACAATTAACCCACATAAGATAGGGTAAATAGTATGCCAGAGAATGAGTGAAAGGTGGGAGGGGCCTGAGCCTATGTAGGGATTATGAGGTTATATAAAGATTGAACTGACAATGAGGAGTCAGACAGGGTCTTAGGAATCATGGAAGCAACATCTAGTTAGTGGGGGTTGTGTATAGGATTTTAGAAGGGGTGGAGTAGGTCGGGAAGTTAGGACCAAGCATTAATGAATAAGAATAACATATAGCTCTTTCTGTTACAAATGAATCTGTTATTTATTTTTTCTTCAAATACAGACTCCCATGTGTTGATTGAATTGTTATGCTACCATTATTATATCTATATCCTTGTTACTTCTCCTGTAGTGGGCTGAGAGAACTAATTGGGCATACTGAGATTCTCTGGAACCTGGAGAGAGTAAAAGGGCTGAAGCTTGGGTGTCAGTGGGAACAACTGATCCAGGTGAAAGCAGACATTTCCTGAGGGGTTTGTTTCTCAGTTTCAGAGGCAGAGGCTGGAGAAAAGGTGGAAGCCAGGCAGGCAAAGCCATGGAAGGTCAGAGAAAGAGGAATTTAGGAAAGTTAAAGAACTAGACATTTGCTGGCTTTTTTGTTACGAAACAGTTACAAAGGGGACAGATAGGCAGTATTGTGGCTTAGAAGTCTAAAGGGCATCCTGAGAGCAGTGACAATTACTGAAACTTTGGGACAAACAAATGTCATCATGTAAGTGGGAGGCAACAAGGGTAGACAGGAATAGGCCGGAATATCATACTTACAAAACCCAATCAGATTGCAGGGTATAGCACCACCAAGTTTGATATACTGAATGGGGTATTTAAGTAAATGCAAGATATTAATGAGGGGTTGCTTCTGGTAGGGGGTCACCTTTGCTAGCAGGTAGCCGTAATGGGTAAGGTATGGACTGTTCTTTCAAAACGTGTATATCTTGTTTTCTCCGCCTGTTCTAAACTTTGTCACAAAGTACCATGATATCTTTTCTTTACTTTTGTAATGCTGTTGATCTGACTGATTCACATAATAAAGGCTATTTTACTAAGAGATCAACTTCTTTGTTTGACTGCAAACACACCTGGCGGTTTGGCACTTGACCCTTGAGGTGAAAAAAGTGCCCCATCCCTGGTTTACATCTTCTGATTGCATACCACCTTCTCCTAAACTACAAGAAAAGTGGTCATGAAGAAGCAGTGGCCTTTCAGCAGCCCAGTAGGCCTGCTAAGCTGAACAAATATCCCACTGGTCTAAGAGAAGTGCAGAAGTAAAGATATGTGATATATGGATGAGCACTTGTTTTAAAAGTATCCAGGAAATGTCCCTTTTCTTTACAGATGGGAAATCAAGCATTGCAGATCTAATATGTGTCCTGTCCTGGTTGGCCTGAGCAACTCCAGCATGAAGGATCTGGAAACCAAACTCAATGAGGAATGGTTGAAAAAGCTTGGTATGTTTCACTTGCAGAAGAAAAGATTAAGTGTGTGTGAGGGAGTGGGACATTATAAAAAAAGATAAAAAAGGTAAAGGTGTCCCCCACCAGTCGTGTCCGACTCTAGGGTGTGGTGCTCATCTCCATTTCTAAGCCGAAAAGCCAGCGCTGTCCGAAGATGCCGGCATGACCGAACACTGAGGTGCACGGAACGCTGTTATCTTTCCCGCCAAAGCGGTGCCTCTTTATCTACTTGCAATTTCTTGCTTTCAAACTGCTGGGTTGCCATGCAGAACATGGAGCACCCTGGTCCTCTGTTGCTCCACAGAACAGGGCTGGAACCAATGGGTTGGAATTGCAGGGAAGCAGATTTTGGCTAAACATTAGCAGAAACTTTTTGGCAGTAAGAGCTGTTTGACAGTGGAACTGACTGCCTTGGGAGATGATGGGCTCTTTTTTTGCTGGAAATATTTATGCAGAGGCTAGACAGCCATCTGTCAGGGATGCTGCAGTTACATCCTGCATTGTAGAGCCTTTAATTGAGCAGGGGGCTGGACTAGATGATCTCCAAGTTAACCACCAGCTCTATGATTCTATGCTAGGCAGGGACTGGGAAACTGGGCTGGTGCAGTCCTCAGAGAGCAGAGCTCTAGTTTCAAATAGTTAGTCAGAATAAAGTACAATGGGACTCAAGGGAGCTCCTTGATAAAGTCCAGAGCTCCACTAATACCAGCGTGAAGTTGCAGAGAAGGGAGCCTTAGACCATGGCTAGGGATGTATGGACTGTGTAAAATCTGCTCTGCCTGTGTTTTGTGGATTGTCAGGAGCCTTTCATTCTGCCATCTGCCCACAGATGGATGCGAATATTTTTTTTCTTGTCATGCGGAAAAATACGGAAATATTTATGTAGGTATTTAGGTACGTATTTACACAATTTACCTCAGTGCGTAACATTTAGTGTATTGTCCCCCATTCCATTCAACATTTCCTCAGCAGAAACTTATTTATTTTTCTACGGATTTATATGCGAACATTTCAGGGAAGTAAAAAAAATCACCCAAAAGTCCACAGACTCCGCACGGCCAGAGTGGGGTGCTCCGCAGTAGATTCTGCGGGTTAGATTCTAAGAAATCTGACCTCATTTTAGTCTGTCTCGAATTTTTCCAGCATCCCTAACCTTGGCATCACTGAATGGCCATAGATTGTGCCTTATGCCTTCTCCGGTGGGGATGTCCAGGAAAATGAACAGCTGCATTTGTGAAAGGATGGACTGTGCCCAAAATGTAATTTAAAAGAAGGGGAGAGTGAGGGGGATAGGGAGGAAGAAAGGCAAACACATCTGGCAGAACAGTTAAGGTAGGCCCCATATATGCAGGAGGGGGCTAAATGAAAGTAGTAAGCAACAAATGGATTTCAACGAACATTGTGTTCTGTCAAAACAGGTGACAAAATCTAGCAGCCTTACTTATTGGTGAAGCAAGGAACCCTTGGGAAAGACTTATATTCAAAACATGCTGGGAATGAAAAACAGTTCATGACCTACACAGATAAATAGAGGGTCCAAGTTAGGGATGGCAGAGAATTTCTCCCCGAAACTTCGGGGGGCTGAGCGCCAACGTGTTCGGCCCCCTGAACAAGTTTCGGGGAGAAATCCTCCGCACCCCCCCCGGGACGGGACTTACCTTTACCGAATGTCCCTCCTGGTGGCTGGTCCGGCCGGCGGTTCGGCGGGTGTTCAAGCGAGGCGGGAGTGGCAGCCAGTCTTTCGACCGGCTGCCGCCCCCGCCATTCCAATGAAAGAAAAAAAAAAAACTTCCCCTGATAGGCTACGTGACGATTCACGTAGCCTATCACGGCTAGATTTGCAAAGTCAGCCGTGATAGGCTACGTGAATCGTCACGTAGCCTATCACGGGTGACTTTAAAAAAAAAAAAAAAAGAGTGTACGGATAATGGCGGCCCCCATAGGGAGCCGCCATTCGCGTTCCTTATTTGGTCGCTGTAGTCTACGTAAATGTTTACGTAGACTACGGCGAAAATAAGGGCAACGCTATTTGCACTGCCCTTATTTTTGCCGTAGTCTATGTAAACATTTACGTAGACTACAGCGACCAAATAAGGAATGCGAATGGCGGCTCCCTATGGGGGCCGCCATTCGCGTACGCGCTTTTTTTTTTTTAAAGTCACCCGTAATAGGCTACGTGATGATTCACGTAGCCTATCACGGCTGACTTTGCAGATCTAGCTGTGATAGGCTACGTGAATTGTCACGTAGCCTATCAGGGGGCGTTTTTTTTTTTTTACTTTCGCGTTAGCGGCCGGGTGAGGCGAGGCGCCTCCTCCCCGGCCTGAATTTCGGCCAGGCGAGGCGGGAAGCCTACCCCCCGGCCTGAATTTCAGCCGGGCGAGGCGGGAAGCCTCCCCCCCGGCCTGAACTTCACGGGGGGAGCAGCGAAGCGCCTCCCCCCCACCCCGAACGGCCTTCGACAAAAGGTAAGGGACTTTCGTCCACCCCTAGTCCAAGTCTGAAGAAAAAGAAGATTCGTCATCCTGCAGAAACCAGGAACCCAATTGTCGGATCTATACATGTGTCTATTAAATGGGTAAGTTCAGAATTGCAAAGCCTTCAGTTGACCAGCTAAAGGACTGGGCAATTAGGGCTATTGGGTCTAGTGCTGTTTCAAATAGGTCTGTTCTACACCTACTGGAGGCTCAATTCTTGATCAGGTAAATACTAGAGTAATTGAATAAAGACGTTCTTTCTATATCTGTAAATCAGTTTAGTTCTAATCAATACCAAATGCCTTGGCTAGAATTGATGCAAAAGGAGCCAGCAGCATTTTGTAAGGTGTGTGTATCAGTAGTTTTATGCTGCTTCTACTTTCTCCTTCCTTAGAAGCTGGTTGTTTGAAGCATAATACTTGTGATCATTTCTTTACATGCACTCTGCCCAGGAGAAGCCACTTGTAGGTGTTTAGTATGCAATCCAGATTTCGACAAGTGATTGTCAGTCAACTGCATTTTGCAGCCACATTAGGCATATGGTGAAATGTTTATTGTGTCAAAAGCTATGTAGTATTCACCAGGACATTGTAATTTCATAATGAAGTGCTTATCATCCTAGCCTACTCATGGATGATATATTAGTGGCACATGTACAGCTATGCTGCCCTAGTTTCTTTTCTCTTTGTTTAGGACTCTTAGGTAGCTAGGGGTGTCAGAGAAATCCACTGCAGATTCAAACGAGGCCAGATTCCAAAGAAATCTCAAGAATCTGCAGTGGATCGGGACCACTTATCTCCGCTCCAGGAGGACTGGAGGCGGAGCGGCACTCAGCCACTTCTTCCCAGCCAGAGCCATTCGCCTCCTCCCTGTCCCTGCCAATTGCCACTAGGGATATCAGAGAATTTCGCCACGAATCTCGGGGAGGCCGAATCCCAGCTCATTCAGCCCCCTTAAATCGGTGGCAAAACGGTCTGCCCCCTCCACCCCCCCGGGACGGGACTTACCTTGGGCGAATCTCCCTGGCGGCAGCGGCTCCGGCGGCGGTTCGGCAGCAGTTCGGCGGCGGCGGCGGCAGCGGCCGGTCTTCCGACCGGCTGCCACCGCCGCCATTTCCAGTAAAAACAAAAACAAAAACTCGTGATAGGCTATGTAAAGATTTACGTAGCCTATCACGGCTGAGTAACCCCCCCCCCAAACCGCACGTATGCAAATGGCGGCGCCCATGGGCGCCGCCATTTGCGTTCCTTATTTTGGCACGTCTAGTCTATGTAAACATTTACGTAGACTACGGCGAAAATAAGGGGAAAGCAAATAGCGTAGACGCTACACTATTTGCGTTCCCCTTATTTTCGCCGTAGTCTAAGTAAATGTTTACGTAGACTAGACGTGCCAAAATAAGGAATGCAAATGGCGGCACCCATGGGCGCCACCATTTGCGTATGCGCATTTTTATTTATTTTTTTACTCAGCCATGATAGGCTACGTAAACATTTATGTAGGTATCACGGCTGACTGCAGGGACGCAAATGGCGGCTGCTATGGGTGCCGCCATTTGCAGACCCGGCTGGCCAGGATTCGTGGCAGGAGGGATGGGGCGCATCCCCCCTGGCCAGAATTTTGGGGGGGGAGGGACGGAGCACCTCCCCCCTGGCCAGAATTTCAGGAGGAGGGACGGCGCGCCTCCCCCCCACTGTGAATCAATTTCGTCATAAGGTAAGTGACTTTCATACATCCCTAATTGCCAGTCTTAAAAAAAAAAAGGCAATCAGGAGGATGTGCCTGTAGGGTTATACGCAAATAAAGTCATGAATCTTGCATATAAGTCTATGTGTCCATAGGCTTATACGCAAGATTCACGGCTCTATTTTGCATATAAGTCTATGATAGGGATGTTGGAGAATTCTGCCACAGACTCCATTGAGGCTGGATTCTTTAGAATCCGGCCCCGCAGAGTCCGTGTCGGAACGGACTACCCCCTGCCACCCCTGAAATCCCCCCCTGGAACGGACCTGCCTGGCGGCGGTGGTGGCAGATGCAGCGGCAGTGGATGTGGTGGCAGTGGATGCGGCGGCGGCTCCAGGTCGTCTTCCGGCTGCTGCCAGGCTGCTGTGGCTGCAAATGGCGGCTGTCATAGTGGCCGTCATTTGTGTCTGTGCCTTAGGCTGTGATAGGCGATGTAAATACTTATGTAGCCTATCACGGAAAAGAGCCGGGCCACAAAGGGCATAATGGGCGCCATTTGTGCCCCTGCTCTTTGCCGTGATAGGCTATGGAAATACTTACGTAGCCTATCATGGCTTAAGGCATGGACGCAAATGGAAGCTGGTGTAGTGGCTGCCATTGCGTCCGAAGTGCGTCTGCAGCGGCCAGAAGTTCAGCTGTGGCTGGGGATGATTCTGGGGGGGAGGGACGGATCACCTCCCCCCCCCCAGAGGATGCCCCAGACCAGAACTGGGTAAGTGATCTGCTCACCCCTAGTCTATGGGCACATCCTCCTGATCGCCATTTTTTTTTTTAAAGACATGGCAATCGGCAGGGACAGGGAGAAGGTGAATGGCTCTGGCTAGCAGGAGGGAAGGTAAGCAGCCCCCAAGCCAGTCCCCCCCCCCAGAATCCAAGCGGAGCGGAACTGCTCTGGAGCATTCTAGGGGGGAAGAATGGATCTCCCCCCCATGGATTCCCCACCGGAACCGATGGTGGGGAATCCGTACACCCCTACAGGTAGCTACAGACAGCTATCTCCACCCACTCCCTCAGCATGAAATAGAGTAGAAACAGACTGAGGGCCATTCCACTGGACATTATGTGGCAGAAAACCTGGGGTGGCCACTACAGCTGGAATTGAGAACATAAGAACAGCTATACTGGATCAGACCAAGGGTCCATCTAGTCCTGCATTCTGTTCACACAGTGGCCAACCAGCTGTCGATCAGAAACCCACAAGCAGGGCATGAACGCAACAGCACCTTCCCACCCATGTTCCCCAGCAACTGGTGTACATAGGCATACTGCCTCTGATACTGAAGGCAGAGTATAGCCATCAGGACTAGTGGCCGTTGATAGCCTTTCCTTCCAGGAATTTGTCTAACGCTCTTTTAAAACTATCCAAATTGGTGGCCATCACTACATGCTGTGGTTAGGAATTCCATAGATTAACTCTGCGCTGTGTGAAGAGGTACTTCCTTTTATCTGTCCTGAATCTCCCACCAATCAGCTTCATAGGATGACCCCGGGTTCTGGTATTTTGCGGGAAGGAGAACAATGTCTCCCTATCCACATTTTCCACAACATGCATAATTTTGTACACCTCTACCATGTCTCCCTTACCCTCCTTTTTTCCAAGCTAAACAATCCCAGCTGTTGTTTATCATAGGGGAGATGCTCCAGCCCCTTGATCATTTTAGTTGCCCTTTTCTGCACTTTGTCCAGCTCTACAATATCTTTTTTTAAGTGTGGTGACCAGAACTGTACACAATATTCCAAGTGTGGTCGCACCATAGATTTGTATAAGGGCAGTACGATATTGGCAGTTTCATTTTCAATTCCTTTTCTATTTATGCCTAACATGAAGTTTGCCTCTTTTTTTATAGTGGCCACACACTGGGTGGACATCTTCATTGAGCTGTCCACCACAACCCCAAGATCTCTTTCTTGGTCGGTCACCTCTAGTTCAGATCCCATCAGGCTATACTTGAAGTAGGAATTTTTAGCACCAACATGCATCACTTTACACTTGCTTGCATTGAACTACATTTGCCATTGAACCGCATTTGCCACTCCTAATTCCAGATAATTTATGAACAGGTTGAAAAGTATTGATCCTAATAGAGATCCTTGTGGGACCCCACTATTTGCTTCCCTCCATTGGGAGAATTTACCATTTATTCCTACTCTCTGCTTTCTGTTCTTTAACCAGTTACTGATCCATAAGAGGACCTCTCCTCTTATTCCATGACTACTAGGTTTGCTCAGGAGTCTTTGGTGAGGGACCAAAGTCAAGAAATTCTAAGGCAAGAAAAGTCAAATTCTAAGTCAAGAAAAAGGAAGACCTCCACAGATGACATGATGCAACCACCCTCGTTTGCCATTAAATTACTTGCTTGCCTATGCTTCATCAGAGTGAATGGACCATCCATTCAGAGATTTAACTGAACTCATTTGTTGGTTTCTGACAAACAATAGGGGAAACAATGCAGTGTCGGTTGTTTCCCCTGCCCTCATGAGTGCTGGTTGCCTGACTGGGATTATGCTAATTACCTGTGCTGCGTTGTGGGTTGCTGTGTCGTCTGAACCCGGTGTATGGCATGGGCATAGTAGGGGTTGTAGTGTGGGTCAAACGTCACTATGCCTGTGCCACACACCAAGTTCGGATGGTAGTTAGCACAGGTAATTAGGGTAATCCTGGTCATGCAACTGGCATATGCGGAGGAAGGGGAGACAACTAGGGATGTTAGAGAATTCTGCCACGGATCCCAGGGAGGCTGAATTCCAGTGAATTCGGCCCCCTGGAATCCATGGCGGAATGGAGCAACCTGCCCCACCACCCCACAAGAACCCTGCAAAATGGAGCCTACCTGGCTGCAGCTCTGGTGGTGGCTCCGGCGGCGGATGAAGTGGCAGTGGCAGTGACGGCGGTGGCTCTGGCTGCTGCCGGGCTGCTGCAGCCACAAATGGCAGCCGTTGTAGCGGCCACCATTTGCATCCCTACGCCGGCCTGTGATAGGCTACGTATATATTTATGTAGCCTATCACGGCTAAAGCAGGGATGCAAATGGCATAGGGGATGCCATTTGTGTCCCTGCTTTAGCTGTGATAGGCTATGTAAATATATACATAGCCTATCATGGGCCGGCGTAGGGATGCAAATGGCATCCCCTATGCAGGATGCCATGTGCGTCCGCAGCAGCCCGGCAGCGGCTGGAGGCCCTGCTGCGGGTTGGCCTGGCTGGTGGCTCTGCGGACTGGCTGCGGATCGGAGCTGGCTGGACAGGTTTCTGGGGGGGGGGAGAGGAACAGATCGCCTCCCCCCCCATTGAGGATTCCAGGGGGAGGAACGGATCACCTCCCCCCACCTGTGGTCCCCAGCAGAGTCAGGTAAGCGGGGTTTCGTACACCCCTAGAGACAACCGGTGCTGCATTGTTTCTCCTGCTCATTATCCAAACCTGGCCATTATGTCACATTGTGGCTCCTCATGGCCCATTGTTTAGCATATAAACAACACATCTGAGGTGTTCTTCTGGATCATGGTGTAGTCTATTTAATGTGCTCTCTCTCTCTCTCTCTCTCTCTCTCTCCCCCTCTCTCTGTGAGTGTGTGTGAGAGAGTACTTTTCATTAAAAAAAAAATAAACGGAAATTTATTTTTTTAAAACATTTTTCTTATTTTCTGTTGACCTAATGTAAGTAAAATACAGAGACCCCAAAATAATAATAACTAGGTAGGCTCAGCCCAACCTTTAAGATGACGAGGTCGGCCAGGCCTGCCCTGAATTCCACCCTTTGTTGTCACCAACTGTACTTCTGAGAGTGAGCGACAACCAGTCTTGGTTCTCCAATGCAAGTGTATGATGCTGCACATTTTCCCAACATGCTTATGTCTCATTCATATGTTATATTTTTAAGTGCACACTTAAGCTTAAGTGTAGATCTAAAAAACATCTCCTCCCATCCCTTCTCCTTTGTTCCCTTTTAACAAAAGAAAGAAAAGGGATCCATTTGATCCCTCCTCCTCCCTTTTACCAGGTGGCAGGAAAGGATCAAAGAGGTCTGTCTTGCTTCCTTTTAAAATTCTTAACTCTGTTAACCCCACCCCACTCCAACAGTTTACTGGAATACTCATGATCACTGTGGCAGCAGCAGCAATCTTTTCTTCTTCTGTCATCATCATCATCATCATCATTATCATCATCATAATAATCATTATCATCATCATTATCATCATCATTATCATCATCACCATCACTATTATTACTGCTGCTGCTGCTGCTGTTACTACAATGTAGGCACACTGCTGCAGAGTGAAGCACCACAGTTGTGCCACCCATCTTCATTTTCCATGGTTGTGCCCTCCATTGTCATGGGTCCCAGAGGCACTCTTGAATCAGTAAATGAAGACGGTGGATGCAACTGTAGAGCTTGGCTCTGCTGCAATGCACTGGCCTTCAAAAATGTGTGTGTGTGTTTTTTAAAGGAAAACAACAACAACGCAGAAGTAGGAAGGCAACATTGCTAGTGTTTTTCGGGGGCCCTTTCAACTGTGCCCCCCCCATGCCTGGAGGTCCAGCCCTGGTGGCACCACTGCCCCATTGGTATCAAAAGACACATCTAGACAATTCAACTTTTGGGGTGGGTTAGGGTATTTTAGAAAATGTTTTTATTGTAGGATTTTATTGTTTTAAACTGTTTTATTATATGCTTTGTACATTGCCCAGAGTGGCTGGGTGACCAGCCAGATGGGCGATTAATACATTTAATCAATCAGTCAATCAGTCAATCAACCAGAGCTGGATGAGCACCTCAGTGCAGATGCAGAAATGCATCCAGTGCTCATCTTCATCCACTTGCACAAATCAAACACAGCTTGTGCACATGGTTCTTGCTTGCTGGATCAGTTATAATGTGAGAAGAAGAAGTTATTAGATATTTGTGATGTCTCAACGTTCTCTCCTTCCCCGTACCAAAACTAAAGAGTACAGTCCAGCCCTAGGTCTATAGGCCATAGTTCATCTTCTGCAATTTAAAAGCAAGATGAATAGGAGAAATATCTTTTCCCAGTAAGGATCAGAGAAAATAATCCTGTGCCTGGCATGTAGATAGAACCCAAATCCTAGGTGGGTAATGGACCCCCAGAATGGACATACAAGTAAGTCCAGAAAGTCCAGAGAAAGGAATCAGAAACCATCCCAGAATTAAAACTAAGATCACGGCATCTGGCCCCATCACTTCCTGGTATATAGAAGGGGAAGAAATGGAAGCAGTGACAGATTGTATTTTCTTGGGCTCCAAGATCACCGCAGATGGTGACTGTAGCCATGAAATTAAAAGACGCTTGCTCCTTGGGAGGAAAGCTATGGCAAACCTAGACAGCATAGTAAGAAGCAGAGACATCACCTTGCCGACAAAGGTTCATATAATCAAAACTATGGTTTTCCTAGTCGCAACGTATGGCTGTGAGAGCTGGACTATAAGGAAGGCTGAGCGCCGAAGAATCAATGCTTTCCAACTGTGGTGCTGGAGAAGACTCTGACGAGTCCCCTGGACTGCAAGGAGCTCAAATCAGACAATCCTAAAGGAAATCAACCCTGAGTGCTCATTGGAAGGACAGATACTGAAGCTGAAGCTCAAATATTTTGACCACCTAATGCGAAGAGAAAACTCTCTGGAAAAGACCCTGATGCTGGGAAAGATTGAAGGCAAAAGGACAAGGGGACGGCAGAGGATGAGATGGCTAGATAGCATCGCCGATGCAATGAATATGAACTTGAGCACCCTCCGGGAGGGAACGCAGGACAGGAAGGCCTGGCTTGCTATGGTCCATGGGGTCACGAAGAGTCGGACACGACTTAACGACTGAACAACAGGATCTAAGAACACTGTCACCAGGGTCAACACTAGAAAAAAAATATTGGTAATATACTATTTAAAATGAAATCAGAACCAGGCAGGAAGTTGGGGCCAGAGGCATCAGAGCACAAAACAAGCAGATCAAGAATCCAGGGGAGGCAATGAGGAGAACAAAGACCATGAAAAGGCAAGATGAGAATCAACAAGGTAAGCATAAAAGCTTTGGGAGGACTTGCTGAAGCTCCAAAGTCCATTTGTTCACTGGGGGTGGGGTGTTCTGGGGGTCACTCACAGGAACTACAAAATATTCAAAACAAGTTGCACATATTCAGAAGCCATCTTGATGAAAGAAGGAAATTTGGCAACATAGCTTAATGTGTGAGGCTTAGCAGCACATCGTTTGATGTGTATTTCAGTGCTGTATTTGGGTGAAATTGCCTTCTCTTAGCCACTCGCTTATCTTAAGCCCCCTTGTCCTATTCAGTCTATCCAGGCACACATGTTTTTCATAGCTTCTGGCTGCAATTGCCATTCTAAGTGCTATGATGGTGTCCCAAAGCACCCATCAGGACACTGAGGGTTAAGCATGTTTTGGATGGCTTTCAATGAGAGAGCAATTTGGTATGGGATTGATGAAATTTCTTTTCCATGCTATATTTAATACCACAAAAGTGGTGTTTTTGTCATCTCCCTTGAAGAGGATGTCTTGCTGGTGGAAATGCTGAGGCTTTCTGACTTGAGTTTCAGCTGTTATCCCTTGAGTGCTGAGTTAAGCCTTTGAAGAAGATTGCAAGAGACGGTGCCCACTTTCAGGAATCAGGCAGCACCTTTGGAAAGTGATATTCCATTGATTTATCTAAACAGCCTGCCATGTATGAGGACTGCCACAGTGCCTGAGACACCATGCACTTAAAAGCGGAGATGTTTGCTGGAAGAAAGAGGATCCAATTAAAGGTGCCATGAAGTTAATGAAAATAACAGAGTGATGTTGATTGCAGTACTTTCTGATACTTTCCAACTGGCCATTAGTGGAGCTCATAAAGCACTCATCAGTGCCTCAGTGCCTAAATTCACCTACACATCCTTCCAATTTACTTAGGCTAATTTCATGATTTAATGAAAATGTCTATAATAATGTACTTCATAATAACGAGAGTTGTAGTTTATTAACTCTGGGCTATGTCAGACCCTTGATGGACATAATTAGGCTGAAACTCCTGGCAACCCTACGTTCCATGAATTTATTTAGATTTTTAGTCCAGTCCATACTGTGGGCATAAAGGCAGGTAATGATATTTGAGATAAACCTATGCTCCTGGGATTGGCAGCGGGCCCCATAACTGGGGCATGTACATTGGCAGGTGCCTGACAATGCCAACCCCTGGCGCTGGCCCCAAACATGGCCAGCATTCACATGAAAGGCCAGTTTCACACATGTATTTCTGAGAAAGCTCCCTGCACGTGGAGTGCAGCTGGCAGCAGTTGGCTTTGTTTTCACTCCTTACCAGAGTGGAACACAAGGACTGGGATGGGTGCAGGCTGATTTCCTGCCAGATGGCCAATAGGCAGAGCAAGGAAGTGGCAGCCCACCTCACTCTGCGGCATGCAGGTTTGCTGGTCACCTGATAAGGCTGAGAGAGAGTAGGATTTCATTGGTTTTCTAACTGACCAAGCAAGTGACACTTTTTGGCCTGCTCCTTACTTCTGGAAGATAGGGAACTGAAGTAATTACATTAAAAAAGAAATTACAAGAGTATAAATAAAATAACAAAAATGCATATACAAGATTATAATCCAAAGGATTATATAAAATTACATAATGCAAATAATATATTTTCAACCTGATATGCTGCACGCATCATGTGAGGAACTCTGGAACTTTAACACATCTGGTTCCATACAGAAAAAGATCTGGATAGACAAGCCTAAAACTGAAGGATAAAGCCTAAAACCAATTTTTGTTTTGCAGTTCTGGCTAGGGTCGAGGAATCTATTCATCGTAGACACATGACTCATCAATGGGCTGGATCTAGACCCACCGAAATGTATTCGACTAAGGTGAGTCATGACTAAAAGGTCCCATTGGTTTCAGAGGGTCAACTCTAACTATGAACTTCATATATAGATAGATAGATAGATGAGAGAGAGAGAGAGAGAGAGAGAGAGAGAGAGAGCATCTTCATGGTCCTCAGTGCATAAGAAACCCATGCAAAGGAATGTGACTAGAGAGTAGAATTGGTACCCTTTTTAATGGACACTATCATGTGCCATTAACATTGCATGAGTGCCAGAAATATAAGAACTAAACCTGTTCCCAACAGAGTGCTGCTGTTGTTTCATGTCTTATCTAGCTGTATTGCATAGGGATGTATGAAAGTCACTTACCTTTTCGAAGGGTGACATTTGCGGTGGGGGGAGGCGCTCCGTCCCTCCCCCCGAAATTCTCTCCGGCTGGCTCTGCTCCGCGGAGATTCCACGGAGCTGCTGGTCGGGGCCGCCCGAAACTGGACATCCGGCTGCTGGGCAGCCTGCAGGGACACAAATGGTGGCTGCTGTAGCCGCCCCCATTTGCGTCCCTGTATTTTGTCGTGATAATATTTATGTAGCCTATCACAGCAAAAAAACCACCAAAAAACAGCGAACGCAAATGGCAGTGGCTACGGCAGCCACCATTTGCGTTCCCTTGTTTTTTGCCGTGATAGGTTATGTAAATATTTACGTAGCCTATTACAGCAAAAAAAAAGGGGAATGCAAATGGCGGCCACTATGTCATTTGCGCCCCTCTCTTTTGCTGTAATAGCCTACGTAAATATTTACATAGGCTATCACAGCAAAAAAAAAGGGAACGCAAATGGTGGCCACCGTAGCTGCCGCCATTTGTGTTCCCTTTTTTTTGCTGTGATAGGCTACGTAAATACTTACGCAGCCTATCACAGCTTCCGCAGGGACGCAAATGGTGTCCCTGTGTTAGCCGTGATAGGCTACGTTAAGTATTTACGTAGCCTATCACGGCTATAGTGATGAAGCAAATTTGCAGAGCAGTGCGAACGGCACCGGGCAAGTGTCCTGTTTCGCGCGCCTTTCCCGGGGCGGGGGGGCTTCGTTCCGCCACGGATTTCAGGGGCCCGAATGCACTGGCATTTGGCATCACCGAGATCTGTGGAGGAATTCTCTGACATCCCTAGTATTGCAGCTCTTGAGGACAAAGGCATTTGTCCAGAGAAAGTTGGAAACTCTACCACAGAGCATTGCTGAATAGGATGTTGCACCACCTTGTTGGCAGAAACTGATAAGAAGAACAAATGTTGATGTCAACTACCTGTTGTGTTGTTGTTGTGTTTTTCAGTGTGCAGCACCTGAAAAGCACCAAGCCAAATTTTTGCACACAACACTTATTGTATTTGTAAGTGTATGTCATTTTCTTAAAAGCATAAACCCCTTTAAATTATATTTAGGTGCCTTATGCTAATGGTTTTCTGGAACAGCATCTTTCTAATTTCCTGCTCTGATAAGTCCTTGTCATGCCATCTCCTGGCCATGAAATGAGTCATGTTCTATGCCGATATCTATGGGCATGATGTATCATAGCAACGGCCGCTAGTGTGGAAAATTCAACGAGGGGTGGAGGAGGGGGGAAGGAGAAGATGAAGGCACTTGACAGGCATTGTAACCATTTCCTAAAAGAATTCTCAGTGAACACTTGAAGATTCATTTTCTAAAGTATTTAAATAGTATGTACGGGCTGTTCACAACATGATCTTATGGCCTCAACCTTAACTGAAATCCAAGCTAAATTCTGTTTGGATATAAAGCAGGGGTGCAGAACCCCAGGCCCAGGGTGATAAAAATCTGGCCCTCCTGGGTTCACTAGTTGGGCATACCCCTTCTTCTGGCCCACTCCCTTTCCCCCCAACCACCGATTGTTTGGTGGTTTCCTAGCTTTTGTTAGGGGTGCACGAAAGTCACTTACCTGGTCTCGCAGCTTTTTGCGGTGGGGGGGAGGCGCTTCGCTGCTCTCCCCCCGAAGTTCAGGCCGGGGGGGAGGCTTCCCGCCTCGCCCGGCCGAAATTCAGGCCGGGGGGGAGGCTTCCCGCCTCGCCCGGCCGAAATTCAGGCCGGGGAGGAGGCTTCCCGCCTCGCCCGGCCGCGAAATAAAAAGTTAAAAAAAACACGCCCCCATGATAGGCTATGTGATGATTAACGGAGCCTATCACAGCTAGATCTGCAAAGTCAGCTGTGATAGGCTACGTAAATTGTCATGTAGCCTATCACGGGTGACTTTAAAAAAAAAAAAAGCGCGTACGCAAATGGCGGCCCCCATAGGGAGCCGCCATTTGCGTTCCTTATTTGGTCGCTGTAGTCTACGTAAATCTTTACGTAGACTACAGCGACCAAATAAGGAACGTGAATGGCGGCTCCCTATGGGGGCCGCCATTAGCCGTACGCGCTTTTTTTTTTAAAGTCACCCGTGATAGGCTACGTGACGATTTACGTAGCCTATCACGGCTGACTTTGCAAATCTAGCCGTGATAGGCTACGTTAATAATCACGTAGCCTATCACGGGGGCATTTTTTTTTTTTTAGTTTTATTGGAATGGCGGTGGCGGCAGCCGGTCGAAAGATTGGCTGCCGCCCCCGCCCCTGACGAAGACCCGATGAACCGCCGCCGGGACCCGCCGCCGGGAGGGACATTCGGGAAAGGTAAGTCCCATCCCGGGGAGGGGTGCGGGGTGCGGGGGGGTGCGGAGAATTTCTCCCCAAAACTTGTTCAGGGGGCTGAACACGTTGGCGCTCGGCCCCCCGAAGTTTCGGGGAGAAATTCTCCGCCAACCCTAGCTTTTGTACCATTTTTTCCCCACTCTTGAAGGTTGAAATTAGAGCTTTGTGCAGAAATGGCCTCTTGAAATTCTCCACCTTATTTGTGGGCAGAGAAATCTGGTAGACAATTTTGCCTAATTGCTCCAGGGGAGGAGAAATTCTCATCAGTTTCTCCCAGGTAGGGCTCCCCATTGGCAGGGCTTGTAGCAAAGCTTCTTTCTTTTTTTGGTAAGGGGTTTGTGGGTTTTCGTGCTGCAACGGCATCAACTGTCTTGGCAGGCTGGCCCCCAGTTTGCATCCACCGCAATGCAAGTGGGGGCGGTGTTATGTCCAGCTCCAGGGATGAGGTCTGCCAAAAGCTGCCCTCCAATTTCCTGAAAGTTTTCTTCCCCCCATGAAAGAGGCTTCCATTGTTCTGCTTCATTCAGGAAATTTTATAATGTATTTTTGTGGTGTTTTGAGCTTACCTCATCACAGCTAGCCTCCCAGGCTGCCTGCACGTCCTGAACTGAAAAAGCCCTAAGGGAGGAATTACCTCATGGTGCCTTAAACTGGTCTTTAATTGAAGTGTAAGAAGCTGAGGAGGCTACAGGCAGCCAGAGAGATGATTGTACAATGAAAAACAGGACACTTGTGCTCACTCCTCGGCCATCTCCTCAGTAAGGTAAGCCCAAGAAACCCAAACCCAATCCTTGAAAATGTCTCCCAAATTTCTTCACCATTGAATTTCTTTTCAAAAGCAATTTCTCTTCTAGCAAACTGAATGAGAATGGTAAAAAAAATAAAAATAGGAGAAATGTTTGGCACAGCACTAGTTGAAATGCCTCTCCTAAGGCTTAGCGACTTACACCAGTAAGCAAGAGGTTTACGCTCAGATATGCTGGGGGGGAGGGGGTTGAGACCCCTGCCCCTTTCACCTTTGGCCTCAACTTTCCCTACTAGAATGTGGCCCCCAAGAATTTCTCCGAAATGGAATTCAGCCCTCAGACTGAATGAGGTTCAACACCCCTGCTATAAAGCAGTGGTAGCTCTTGCTCACCTGAGGTGTAGGGTCTCAAGCACTCATTGGGGGTGTGCATATAAGGAGTTGCCCGTAGAACCTTAGTAGCCATCATGAACCTTCTGAATATTTTCACACGGCCAGAAGAATAATGGTTGCATAGGATGAGCATAAGAGACTACCTTACAGAGTCAAACCACCGGCCCATCTATCTCAGTAATGTCTTCGTTGACTGGCAGTGGCTCAGCAGGGTTACAGATAGGGATGTTGGAGAATTCTGCCATGGACTCCAGTGAGGCCGGATTCTTTAGAATCTGGCCCCTCAGAGTCCGTGGTGGAACGGTCTCCGCCCCCGAAATCCCCCCGTAACGGACCTACCTGGTGGCGGCAGTGGCGGCGGCAGTGGCGGCAGCAGCTCCGGCTAGTCTTCCAGCCACTGCCGGGCTGCTGCGGCCACAAATGTCGGCCGTTGTAGTAGCCGCCATTTGCGTGCCTGCATTAGGCCATGATAGGCTACGTAAATACTTGCGTAGCCTATCATGGCAAAGAGCAGGGGCGCAAATGGTAGGCACTACGCCATCTGTGCCCCTGCTCTTTGCTGTAATAGGCTACATAAGTATTTATGTAGCCTATCACGGCAAAAGGCAAGGACGCAAATGGCAGCTGCTACGATGGCTGTCATTTGCGGCCACAGCAACCCTGCCACGGCTGGAAGTCTGGCTGTGGCCGGCCCCGGCCGGTGGCTCTGCAGCCTTGCCACGGAGCGGAGTTGGCTGGGGAGGATTCCAGGGGGAGGGATGGATCACCTCCCCACCACCACCGAAGCCCCGGACCGGAACCAGGTAGGGGTTCGTACATCTCTAGTTACAGATAGGAGTAGTTACCAGCCCTACTAGGAGATGCCCATGATTGAACCTGGGACCTTCTCCATGCTCTGCTACTGAACACCCCCCCAATTTTGCTACTGTTATGACCCCCATGTGTACAACAGGTGCACATAGTTTCTGCCTTGGATTTTGGCTGTGACAACATGAACTGGGCAGCCTTGAGCAAGTCACTCGGGGACTTCTGATAACCATCCCCAAACATCCATCAAATGCATGAGGAGAGAGTGGGATTGCACTTGCTAGCCACACTCCTGATACTGCCATTGGTCATGCTGTCAGCACCCATGTATGCAGTGTTAGTGTGAAGAGAGCCTCTGTGCATAATCTGCATGTGTGTGGGCCGCTGTCATGCTTACAGATTGCGTGCATGGGCCCTCTTCACACTAATGCCAAATGCATGGTGGCTTGGGTCCATGTCTAGTGGATACTTCTAGTTATCTAGTTAAGGGAAGTGTCTGTCTTGTGCCGTCTGGCTCCCTCCTCGCATGTGCCAGGAGCGTTGACTAAACATAGCTACCATCGCTTAGGTAGGGCTGGTGGCAACTGTTGGTATAGCTTGGCACCTGCCGAGGGCCTACACCCCAGCAGGGGGCCTACAGACAAGAGCTCTCAGGACTAGGGATGTCAGAGAATTCTGCCATGGATCTCGGGGAAGCCGAATGCCAGTGCATTCAGCCCCCTGAAATCTGTGGCGGAACGGCCTGCCCCCCCGCGGATCCCCCCGGGATGAGACTTACTTGGGGCGGATCTTCCAGGTGGCAGCGGCTCCTGTGGCGGCTCCAGCGGCGGTTCGGCAGCGGCGGCTACGGCGGCCGGTTTTCTGACTGGCTGCCGCCTCCACCATTTCCTGTATATATAAAAAAAAGGACGTGATAGGCTACGTAAATCTTTACGTAGCCTATCACGTCTGACTTTAAAAACACACACACGCACGTATGCAAATGGCGGCGGATACGGCCGCCGCCATTTGCGTTCTTTATTTTGGCCTGTCTTAGTCTACGTAAATATTTACGTAGACTAAGACAGGACAAAATAAAGAACGCAAATGGCGGTGGCTGTAGCCGCCGCCATTGGCGTACGCATGTGTGTGGTTTTTTTTAAAGTCAGACGTGATAGGCTATGTAAAGATTTACGTAGCCTATCACGGCTGACTACAGGGATGCGAATGACGGCGGCTACAGCCGCCGCCATTTGCGTCCTTGCTAGCCAGTGGCTGGATGTCCGGCTGGTGGCGGAGCTGGCCGGCGGCTATGCAAAATCCCTGCAGAGCACAGCCGGCCGGCCAGGATTCCGGGGGGGAAGCGCGGAGCGCTCCCCCCCCATCAACATAATCCGCAAAAGCTAAGTCACTTTCGTACATCCCTACTCAGGACCTGCTCCTCCCCTTCACCACTGCAACCTATTTCTCCACCTTCCTCTCCCTCTGGCCCAGACAATGGTGGCGGTGTGAAGGAAGGAGAAGACTTAGAGTCTCAAGTAGGGATGGCAGAGAATTCCGCCACAGATCTCAGTGAGGCCGAATGCCAGTGCATTTGGCCCCCTGAACTCCGTGGTGGAACGAGCTGCCCCCCCACCCCCCTGCAGATCCCCCCTGGGATGAGACTCACCTGGGGTGGATCTTCCAGGCGGCGGCGACTGCGGCTGTGGCGGCGGCGGCGGTGGTGGCGGCGGCCGGTCTTCCGACTGGCTACCGCCACCGCCATTTCCACTCTGGTTAAAAAAAAGAAAGGAAGAAAGAAAAAGAAAGATGTGATAGGCTACGTAAAGATTTACGTAGCCTATCATGACTAGGGTTTTTTTAAAAAAAACATGACGTGATAGGCTACGTAAATCCTTACGTAGCCTATCATGGCTGGGTGGGTTAAAAAAAAAACACCGCATATGCAAATGGCGGCGGCTACAGGCAAATGGCGGTGGCTACTACGTAAATATTTACGTAGGCTAAAACGGGGAATCAGAAAAGGACGCAAATAGCACCCGCTACGCTATTTGTGTTCCCCTTGATTTTCGCCGTCATAGGCTACGTAAATATTTACATAGATTAAGAGGGCAAAAATAAGGAACACAAATGGTGGCGGCCGTAGCCGCCACCATTTGCATACGTGGGTTTTTGTTTTTTGTTTTACCCAGAGTCCTCCGTGGCCAGAAATCCGGCTGCAGATGACTCTGGCCTGGCCAGGTCTGGCCGGCTGCTCCACGGAGCTGCCGCGCAGCACAATCGGCTGCGGAGGATTCCGGGGAGGAGGAACGGAGCACCTCCCCCCCGTCGAGGATTCTGGGGGGAGGGACGGAACGCCTCCCCCCCACCATAAAGATAACCCGCGAACAGGTAAGTGACTTTGGTACATCCCTAGTCTCAAGCCCAAGGGCACTCCAAAACCTGGAGCAGACACTGCTTTTAGGCTAACTTTCCTCACAAAGTGGTTTTATGGGCAAATGGGAACTATGAAGGAGCTAAACATGACAAAGAAACAATAATAATTCTTAAATTACTGGACAGATAATACAGTATTACGATCAACGTTCGAGATCTACATCCACCCACAGCGGGGAGGAAAAAGCCACTTGCTCCTTTGGGTGATGATTTATGGAGAACAGTGATCTGTTAGGTGATGGGCTGAGCCGAGGGGAATCCCAGTGCTAGGCAAGGGTCTCTGCAGATTACTAGATGCCCTAATGGGAGCTGCAGCAGACCTCCCATTGCTACGCCACGGCAGGTATGTGTAGTGGGAGAGGAAGAGCCTGCAGGTGTGCACAGACTTGGGACTAGATTTCATTTGTTCTCTGCCTGGCCAGTTGGGATATGAGATTGTTTGTTTGTTTGTTTATGTATTACATTTATATCCCACCTTTTTTCCTCCTTAAGGAACCCAAGGCGGCTTACACAATCCTCCTCCTCCATTTTATCCTCACAACAACAACCCTGTCCAGGGGTCTGAGCTGGTGTTAATCCACCAAGCCTGAGTCCCCCAACCGGACTCTGCTGCCATCCCTACCCATGTGGCTGCTCAGTCTGCTGTCCAGAGGCTTATTGTGGAAGGGCCACAGCAAGGCCGCTGCTGCTCTCCCTCCCTCTGGTTCTTCAGCTTTAAGCCAGACTTTGACTTTGAAACAGAGGACTGTCCTCTGCCAGCTTTCCAAAATAAAAGACTGTCCTCTGTAAGTCGGACACTTGGCCACCCAAGCAACCATGCCAGCAACCTCTAGCCTGGGCATGATGCACAGCTGACTTCCTAACACCAATAGAGATGGCGGCATAACTGTTAAGAGCATTTCCCTGAAATGGCAGCCACTTGGAATTCTTGCAGAGTCAAGTGCCCAGGCCTGTGTCAAATTTAAATCTGGCCTAAGAGTGTGAGCTGGCAAGTCACCAGTTCAAATCTCACCTTAGACAGCATTATGCTGAAATTGGGCCATAGCCACTCATGCGACTCCAGCTCTCCACAAATACTACAATATTCTCCTTTCCCCCTCCCACAGTGTCTCTTGCAGCAAGTTTTAATCACTCATTTAGAGCTGGTATTGCCTTTCCATAATTAAATTAAGCAGAATGTCTGCACCATTATGCTATCTGAAGTGCTTAATATACTCTGAGCTGTGAGCTGATAGACCTTTGGCTTCCATCTGCATTCACAGCACACTTTTTTTTAGAGCATGGCTAATTGTATAAACAAGGCAAATACATCTTGCCATTCTGTGTTTGCATGAGAGATGGGCAAACTGTTGCATTACAGTAAATAGGTTGTTGTTGCTGTTTTAAATCGTTTGGCTTGACCAAAGGTTTTATTCCCACTAAAGCCATAGCTGACATTCAGAAACCAAGCTGACATTCAGAAGGAATTAAAACTACCGAATCTGTTTATGGGGCTGCTGTTGCTACAGAACATGAGCCCTAGTTTTATGGGTTGCCTTAAGCTTAAGCACTGCTCATATTTAGTGACTTTTGCTGTAGTGAGTGAAACATCATCCTGGCTGGCTCTGTCCCACTTCCTAGGAAAATACGATTCCCTCTTTACATTTTGGCCCATACTAGGGGGCAGCAGAAGACCTCTCCTTGCACCATAACTGTTACTATTAGTTCCCCATGGAATCAAGCACCTAGGGATGTACATACAAGCAAAGCCTGAGCTTCCCAAAGTTCTCCAGATCCCACCTAAAAGTTCATTCTGTCTCATGTATATATTGCAATCTTTGTTGTTTTTTCCCCTCTTTGCATGAAAATTCATGCATATTTTTGTGCATATTTTCTCTAGTGCACAATCAATTATGTGCATCTTTAAAATGCATGCATTCTTCTCCCATTGATTAAAGGGTGTTCGTGTGCATTTTTAAAAGTACACATTTTTTTCATGCACATTTTTCAAATGTCCACATGCTGTTGAACATATTTCTTGTGGTCCACAAACCACATTGCAAGATTGGAAATGTATGGACTTTGACTGCGGATTCTGTTTGAGCCTGTGTTCGGTTTGGGAATTCGAAACTGGATAATTCTTGATAAAAAATTGACTGAAACAGATTTCTCATACATCCCTACCAGCACCAGGTCACATTAAAAATCATTGTTGGACCTTTACATTTACCAGTACTGAAGTTCCAAGTTCTCACTGCTCAGACAGAGTACTCCTTTTTCAATAGACTGCTCCTGCCCGGAAGCTGTTGTGCAAAAACCTTGCTGGCTGCTGCTTCCCAATGTCCCCTGGTTTGCTTCTCCAGCACAGCTGTAATTGTTCTCTTCTGCAGGAACATGGCCAATGAGAAGCAGCAATGTTGCCATTTTGCCTGACCTGCCTGTCCACACTAAGCATCCAAGCACGCTGAAATCTGGTCGTCTATCTACCGCACTGAAAACACGCTCCATTATTCCAAACTGAACACACACACACACGCATGCACATGCATGCACACACACAGAGCTCATATATACTGATAGTGAACTCAGTTTTCTGAGTGTGAATCCTTCTGTAGCCCCCCCCATCCATGCACAAGTGGGTGGAATCAGCAGGCTTGGGTACCCTGATGTTTGCAGAAGTGTATAAGAGAATTGGACCCTTTTCTCCAAGCAGCCCAGTGAGGACTGAGCATGCTCAGTGGGCATAGAATAACTATTGGGCAAGGGTGGAAATACAGACAATGGAGGGAGGTGGTGGTAGAATGGTATATCCTGGAAGATGGCATGGCTGCCTGCCTGCCTGCCTGGAACCCTGAACGGGAGCACTCTATAATATTTTGTTGCTGGTCCCACTTGTCTTGCTTGTGAATGTCCCATGGGCAGCTGGTCAGCTATTGTGTGAATGGATCTTTGGTCTGATCCAGCATGGCTCTTCTTATGGTCTGATTTTTATTTATGTACTTGTTAGTGTAATAGCTATCAATATACTGTGTCAGGGGTGGACAGAAGGTACATCTCCAGATGTTTTAACTTTCAGCTCCCAGAAGCCTCTGCCAACATGGACAATGGTTAGGAATGCTGGGAGTTGAAGTCTCAAACATCTGGAGATCTACTTTCTGCCCACCGCTGTACTACATAATACTGGATAGCCATGTGCCTCTCTTCATGGTGCACCCCATAGCAGGTGCCCCTATCTGAAGGCCCTGGTTATATTACTGTTACTCTTTCCATGCTATAGGCAGCCATTGGTAATGCGAGAGGCCCTTGAGAAGGCGGCAGGAAATAACCTCACTTTTTCAGGAAAAAAATGGAGGAGGAACCCCCGCTTCCCTTTTGGATCTGATATTTCACTTTTAATTTTCCATGAAGGTATTTACTGTAAAAACAAGCATTTTGGGGTTCTCTCTCTCTCTCTCTCTCTCTCTCATTCTCTGTGTCTCTCTGCGTGTGTGTCTTAAATGGGAAATATACGAGTACACACCATAGAAATCTGAGAACATCTTAAGAAAACTGAATAAGCAACATTGTTCTGCGGCAGTAGTAGCTTGGATGAAATTAATTTATTTGATTAATTTATCCAGAGGTTGCTTGTCAAGGAAACGGTAAGATAGACAATCCCTTTATGGCTGCATGGAATAATTGAGCATAACCCAATTTAGGAAATGCTTATAAGAGGCTTAAGGAATCAATTTCCCCATACTGTTATTGTTACCCCAGTGGGACACTTTAATTAATACCACTTGAAATAATTTGAGACAAAGGTGAAAAAGATCAGTTCTCAAAGATGCAGGGATAGTGCAAACTTGCAGGAATGCTGCCTGGACTCTATCCAAAAAGGCAATCCAAAAAAGAAAAGAAAAATATTTAAAACCAACCAACCAACAGCAGGCTTTGCTTGCTTGAAACTGAATGGAAATACAGTATAGCCATGGAACAGAAAGCCAGTGGGTTAGCTATTTCTTTGTTTCTTTGTTTAATACAAAATATACGCAGCCCTACCACTGTATTTACAGCACTCAGGGTGGTATATGGTGATTTTTAAGGGGAAAGGAGACATTTTTTTAAGAGAAAGGGAGACAATACAGATAGTAACATATTGTCAAAAGAGGTCATAACTAAAAATCCACAGCCTGGAAGGTGAAATGCCTGATAGAATAAAAATGTATTAGCTAAAAGGCAGAAGGAAAGGAGAGAGATGGCCAGATGGTAGGGCTGGGCTTTTGGGGGAGGAGTAGCATCCCATGAGGCAACAGCCCTCCCATAGACATTTACCTGACACCATCTTCACTGTATTTTCAGTGCCAGATGAAGACCTCTCTGTTCACCTGGGCCTTTTAAATAATTCATGTAGCCTGGGCCTCTCAGTTTAAAAAAGTGTGTGTTTAATTTTGGGGTGCGGTGAGTTTTGTTTTGTTATTGTGTTTTATGTTGCTATTGATGTGATGGTTTTACTGTATGCTTTGTTTTTAATTTTTGTTTATTGTTAAGCTTCCCAGAGAACTTTATGTTATGGGACGGAGATCAACTGGACATGTTAGGCCTAATTAGAAAAGGGATTGAGAATAAAACTGCCAACATCATACTGCCCCTATATAAATCTATGGTGCAGCCACACTTGGAATGCTGTGTCCAGTTCTGGTCACCACACCTAAAAAAAGGTATTGTTGTATTGCTGGAAAAGGTGCAGAAAAGGGCAACTAAAATGATCAAGGGGCTGGAGCATCTCGCCTATGTGAGAGAGTTACAACAGGTGGGATTGTTTAGCTTGGAAAAAAGGAGGATAAGGGGAGACATGATAGAGGTGTACAAAATAATGCATGGTGTGTAGAATGTGGATAGGGAGACATTTTTCTCCCTCTCTCAGAATACTAGAACCAGGGGTCATCCCATGAAGCTGATTGGAGGGAGATTCAGGACAGATAAAAGGAAGTCCTTCTTCACACAGCGCATAACTAAACTATGGAATTCGCTACCACAGGAAGTAGTGATGGTCATCAGTTTGGATGGCTTTAAAAGGGGGTTAGACAAATTCCTGGAGGTAGAGGCTATCAGTGGCCACTATTCATGATGGCTATGTGCTACCTCCAGTCCCAGAGGCAGTGAGCCTATGTCCATCAGTTGCTGGGGAACATGGGTGAGAGGGTGCTGTTGTGCTCATGCCCTGCTTGTGGGTTCCTGGTCAACAGCTGGTTGGCCACTGTGTGAACAGAATGCTGCACTAGAGGGACCCTTGGTCTGATCCAGCAGGGCTCTTCTTATGTTCTTAAATGTTGTAATTAAGTTGTACTATGCCTAATTAGGCAGTTGTAAATCACTAAAGTGATTCAACCTGACCATCAAAAATTAGGAGGACCTCCAGAAAACTAAAATATTCCTGAAAGATTGAGAGGACATGCTAATCTGTGAGAAGGGCATTAAAAGACACTGGATTCAACAACAGAGATGCCTGCTCTAAAACTGTTTGTTGTTTAAATTAATGGGGTTGGAGTAAAAGACACAAGGAGGCTACCATTGAATTCCACACTTTTCAGCTTTTTTATATATTAGTTATTAATAGCTATTTTATATACAATAAAGGGAGCATATTTTAAACAACAACAAAAACACTTTCTATTTCTTTTGTTGGATAACCCGATTTATAACTGAAAACCTCTCTATCTCAAATTCAGGGAAATTTTAACTTCCAATTTTTGGGAGTCAGGAAAATCAGTTTACTGATTTACCACTGCCTAATTAGGTATACCACAAAGTAAGTAAATCCTGATGTAGGGAGTTCCACCATTGACAATGTTATGGTAAATGATTTACCACTGCCTAATTAGGTACACCACAAAGTAAGTAAATCCTGATGCAGGGAGTTCCATCATTGACAATGTTATGATAAATGCTTACAGTATCAGTTGGGGAGGTTGATCATTATTGGGCTTTGGGCAGGGAGTGAGAATTTAACCCTTTCTATCCCTGCTGTGGATTTCAGGAAAATCCCTCCTCTGAAGGGACTATTTACACTGGAAGGAAAACCTATACTGTGGTTCACATAGTAACTTGGGGGGGGGCATTAGTTTCATTCACATTTTTATGATAATTTACCTAATTTCGCACTTTTGAACCAATACACGAACTGAAACTCAGTCACCCTTTGAAATTTGCACTTCTCTGAATTTTGCAATGATGTTTTCTAATATGACATGCATGCATATATTAAGAAAAAGTGCAGTTAAAAATGTGGATATTAGTGAAAATGATGTTAAAATGTATTTTATATTAGGAAAATTGCTTGCAAAAATGTATATATTTGGCATAATAGCCTATAAATTGCATGTATTAGGAGAAATGTGCACAAAAAGTGCATATAAATTACAATGCAAACTTAAAAACACAAACCCTCAGCGTTTGGGATGAACTGAACTGAAGGTTGGAAAAATTCTCAACATTGCAGACAAACCAAATGTAATATTCAAATAATGAGAAATTAAAATTGATGCATCTGTTCATCACTAGGTTCACATGGGAGCTCCTATTTGGGAGTTCACCTAGACAGGAAAGGCAAGTTTTACTTACTAAAGTATGTAGTGGGAGTGGGCATGCATGCAGTGTCCCCCCACACTGCATTTACCATGGAGATCTTCAGACAGTCCCTAAGGGTGCAATCTTATGGGTTGCGCCCTAAGGGTGCAATCCCTAAGGGTGCAGTCTTATGGGTTGCGCCCTAAGGGTGCAATCCCTAAGGGTGCAATCTTATGGGTTGTGCCCCAGTGAAACAGACACCTCTGAACATGGAGGCTTTTGTGTATCCAGTGCCCTGCCAAGCTTTTGCCAGCAGGCTAGGGGGAGTGATGGAGGTGATTTCCACCTCTCCGTCCTCTGTGTATTGCTTTTTTCCTTCTAGACAGGCCTCTGAGCCCATCTAGAGAGGGTCCACTGGTAGGGGCAGGACTGCGGCTGGAAAGGCCATAGAACTCCTCATATCCTGGTCTTCCCCTCCCTCCCCTCCTTGCCATGGGAATGACCCCTTTCTGACCTCTCTGAGACAAAAGGAAGAAGTCAGTGCAGTTGTTTCTGTGGTGGGGAGGGGGGGATTGGATACTGGAGACCCCCTTGAGATCATAGCAGCCTCAGAGGGGGGACTCCAAAAAATCCTATGGGAATAGGGTCGCTCTTCCGATACGTTCTGCAGGATGTGCTTAGCAGGGTTCCTGATCATGGGGAGGCTTCTAAGCATGTTCAGTCTTTTCAGGCCGAACAAGTCATGCTCTGAAGAGGAATGCCACCCCTTCAAGGACATTGGGGGCAGGGCTTGTGTGCGCATGTGCCCCTGTCCCTCCTCACATTTAGCCCTCATGTAGTATTGGGAGAGAATCAGTGGAAAGAGCTGTGGTTCCTGGCCCCTAAATATGGCTCTTGTTAAAAAATAATTGTCTTGTTCTTGTTGATGGTATTATTATTTCTATATAAAAATATATCAAATAATAATAATGGGTTGGATCCAGATTTAGAAATATGAAGTTGGGCTGGCAGAAGTGGACTTCCCTACGCCCCTTCCTACAGCAGCCCCTCTAGACTTCTGAAAATTAGGGCTTTCCATGGCTTCAGCCCAAGGCCCAAAGCCCGAGTCAAAGTGGGCTGCTTCAGGCCCCTTTGAGCCCCTTCTGAGGTGAAGTGGAGGGGGCACAAAGCAACCCAGAGCAGGTCGGCAGCTCTCCGAAGTACCTTGGTGCACTTCAGAGCTTTGGCACCCCCGGCCCAGCCATGCTGGCACCTCCAGGTTCTTCCCTGAGCCTCTCACCACCGTTGTTGTTGCTGCTTCCATTGCCACCGCCTCTGTCACCATTAGTGCTGTTGCTGCCACCATCATCGCTGTCACCACCATTGGCTCTGTTGTCACTGCCCTCGCCTCTGCCTCCTCCGTCACCTCCACTGTCTCCACTACTGCTATTGCCGCCACTATCGCTGCCCCTGTCATTGCTGCCGCCAGCTCCTGAGGCCTGGATGTCCATCAGCTGTCACTGCAGGGAGTCGCCATTTTTAAAATGGCAACTTCCAGGAACTTCCAGGAGGAGGAAGTGGTGGCAGTGATGGAGGAGGAGGTGGTGGCAATGGAGGTGATGGTGGTGACTGAGGCAGGGGCAAGAGCAGCCCACGTAAAGAGCTAGGGGTTTGGGTGGGGGCACCAGTGGGAGCCTGGAGCGGGATTTGGCCATCCAAATTCTGCTTCAGGTTCAGGGCCGAGTTGGTTTGCCCCCCCCCCCGAATCAGCCAGAGCCGAATCAGGCCCACCTGTAAGGCCACAAAGCGGCTTTCAAGTCGGATCAGGGGGTCCCTACTGAAAATGCTACACAGTGGATAGGAGAACCTGCTGAATGGGGTCATACACAGGGGGAATCCTCCACAAATTGGGTAGAGATACTTTCTCTGTCATATCCCTTCTATCCATTGAAGGCAGATCCTGGATCCACCCAACAGGTAAAGCAAATAAGCATATCAAGGTAAATATTCTGTATTTGTTAATGTCCAGGTTCAATTTGGTATGGCTAAAATAATCAAAGGAAACCAATCTTTCTGAAAAACGTTAGTTCTCCCTTCGTGCAACTGAACAAACTCTGCTAATATTGCTATTTCAGCTATATACCAAGTTTTCGCAATCCAGTGCTTTAGTGCAGGGGGTTAATGGTCTCACCGCTCACTTGCTACCAAAATCCTTGCTACAACCAAGCAGGAAGTTCCAAATGAGTTCCTGATGTTCTGTTTCTGATATGTATACTGTAATAGTCCTTTACGAATTCCCTGCATGGCTTGTTGAAATTGAAAAATAATGAATATGTAAGTTAAAATTTGAGCGCTTCTTTTCGACCTTAGCTCCCTTTGAAGCCAAACCATATATTGTGATAAATGTGTGGCTCCCATCAAAAACAGCGCTGTGCATTTAGCTTTTCCTTCATGCTCTGTAATGACTAGTAAAGCATAACTTGTCATGATATCCGGCATTTCCCTGCCCCCTCTCCAGATCATTGGCTGGTGGTGGTGGAGGGGAGGGAAACTGAGAACTTTGTGGAGTCAGAACACAGTCTGGGTTGGGCTTCCTTCATTGTTATAGAGCCTTTTGCCAAGGGAATCCCACCAAGACATTTCATTGATGAGTGTTAAGAGGTTTCTACTCTGTCAGTATGAAGAAATGTCCTGCATATAATAGTTGGTGTTATGTAATGTTTACTTTGTGTGGCCTCTGTGAGGCTACAGTGTATCTAAGTAGGCCTGAGGCGTGGTTTTGTTACTGTCAAAGGTCTGTGGAGTAGTTGCTTAGTGATGTTCTGAAGTGGGGGAAGACGGACAGACAATTGGTCTGCATATTATTAGATGGGGCCTGGATCAGGTAAATTCAGTCCTGATTGGCTGGGGATTCGAGCTAGGCAGAAAAGAGTGGTTGGGAAATATCACTTAGGGAGTTGACAGTTGACAGTTAAGAGTTAGTCTGTGGAGAGGGAGGGAGAAGGTCTGCTGGTTGGTGGGTAGCATGTTAAAAGCACTAGGAGAAAGCTGAGGAGAAAGTGAATAGCTAAGGACTGAATATTAAGCTATTCTTTCTCTGTGGGGTAACCATATGTGGCTGGTGAAGATCAGGAGTAGGGAGCAGGTGGCTGTGTTATGCCAGGAGGCTGCCCTAAGATCTTTCCAGAAGAAGGTTATACAAGTAGGCAGTAAAATATCAGATAAACTATCCAAGCAGCGAGAAATACAACACGAGGAGCTTCGGGAGTCAGAAGAAGATTGTATCCAGGACCTGGACCTGGTTGTAAGTGTATTTGCTGGGGTGGAGGTTTAGGAAGCTTGGCTTGAGATAAAAGAAGTCATTAAGAGGGTTGTAGCAACAACAGTGTCTCTTGAGTCCTCAAGAGTTGTCACTAAGCAGTCTTTTGAAAACCCCAAAATTAATATTAGTAATTCCTAATGTACAAAATATCCCTTTTAATAAATTACTGGTTTAATAGTTCATCTTGTCAACACAATAGTGTTGGTACCCATTTCATGCCTAAGTTTCTTATACAAGGCTACTAGGAGGTTTTAAAGTATTCTGAGAGAAATGCTGGCAGTGGAAAGGGGCAAGCTTATGGAACCCTGAGCTATAGTGGCAGAGGGTTCTTTAGGCCCTGGAATATAAGCATTTGCTAAAAATAAGAAACCCCATTGGTGGGATTGCCCAGTGAAGGAGCAATTCCACCATAGGTTGTGGCAGTGCTAAGGAGAGGAAGTCCCCCATAGTCAGGAATAGGGATGGGGAGGAGATTCATTGGATTCACATTTTAATGCAAACTTACCTAGTTTTGCAATTTGAACCAACAATACGCACACTACACTTTAGAGAGCAATCCTATGCAGGGAGACGGCTGCCTCCAAACTCGGAGGCAACTGCCTATCCACTGTAGGGCAGGAGAAGCGGTGAGGGGTGCATCTCCTCCGTGCTCCAGCCACCCTGCAGTTGCGGCTAGATAGCTGATTCTGGCTGTCTAGCCATGGGATCTTGGAGGACGGGGTGGGGAGGCCGAACGACACATAGGAAGTGTTGTACTGGCAATTCTGACCTCCCTGTCCCCAGGAACGCCCCATTTTCCCCACTCTGTGCTGCTCCTCTGAGCATGGAATGCAGGGCTGATCTGTGCTGCCTATGAGGGGGAGGGGGTGGAGGGTGGTTCCCAGGAACTAACCAATGCTATGGTCATCTAGCCACTGTCTAGCGGCCATAGGATTGCTCCCTTAATTATCTTTTAAAATTTGCACTTCTCTGAGTTTTCTCTCACAGCTCTCCGATAAATAGAGAGAAGTGCACACAAAAATGTGTATATTAGTGAAAATAATGTTCACAAATGCATAATATTTGGAAAAGAACTTGCAAAAATGTATATATTATATTACGCAAAACTGTGTACAAAAATGCAAGCATTACAAAAAATTCACACACATGTATATAAATTTTCATCTGAACTTTTTAAAAAAAATCTCAGGGTCTGGGACAAACCAAACTTAAGACTGGGGAAAAAAAAATCAGCATTTGGAATGAACCAAACTTAAGACTGGAAACGTGAGAATCTGAGAGAAACCAAAATTGACTGATTTGTCCATCCCTATTCAGAAATTGTAACTTCTATGATTTTTAGATTTTAGACTTGGAAATCAAAGCGTAACGATAGGTTTCATAACCCTTTTCCTGTTTAGATGCTAATTTTGTTTTGATATTTGTTGCTTTTGTTGTGGTTACTTTTTATGTTGTGTTTTTATTCTTTTTCATTGTCTTCACTGTAAATCACTTACCTTTCTTGCTGGCACCTGCACATTTAGTGAATTGTCTAGCTCACCCCACTATATCATCACCCTGCATCATGTCAACAAATCTGAGATGAAAGTGAGTTAAGGGATTGTGATCTCAGGATAACAACTCATGTAAATGAACAGATAGGTGTCACTAATAAGTGTTGGGTGGATTCCAGAAAAATACACTATCTAAAGAAGTTATTTCTAGGGATGAGGAAGAAATTCATTCAGTTATTATTCATTTTAATGTAAATTTACCTAATTTCACACTGTCAAGCCACTATTTGAAATGAGATCCACTTATCTTTGAAATTTGCACTTCTTTGAATTTTGTAGTGGAGTTCTCCAATAAAAAATGCATACAAAAATGTGTATATTAGGGAAAATAACATTCAGTAATAAGTTATATTTGGAAAATTTCCTGGAAAAATGTGTGTGTTAGGCAAAATACATACAAAAAGGCATGTATTAGGAGAAACGTGCACAAACATGCTTCTGAATTTTCATGCAAACTTAAAACAAAACAAAACACCTTGTCAAAGTTTGGGATGAATCCAAAGTAAGACTGGAGAAATTCTCAAAGTTTGAGATGAACCAAACTTAAGGTTGGAAAAATGAGAAATCCAGCCTCTGGAATCAACTTGCATCAGTAGTTCATCAGGCCTCTTTGCAGGTCTTCAGGTAAGCTCTGGAGAAGCCTGTTTTCACTGGCCTCGCTTAATTCTGGGCCATTGTTTTTTACTGATAATTCTGGGCCATTGTTTTTTACTGATTATTTTTAATTGGCAATAATTTTTTATGGATTTTACTGAAACATGTTTTTATGGATTTTAAAAACATTGTATCTACTTTCTATGGTTTTTTTCCCTATGTATGCTGCCTTGAGAGGATTACACCCTTAAAGGTGGATTAGAAATAATTTTATATATATATAGATAGAGAGAAACCAAAATTGACAGATTCGCCCATCCCTAGTTATTTCATGCTGTCTTATCCCCTTGTATAATTTTCCTACAATATGATTTCCCAACACCACTTGATCAGATACAAACTGGAATCACCTAGTCAATCCATGAATCCAAGCATATCAGATGTTGTATATTTTGCCCAAGGGATTTTAATTGTTAAAAATACTTTCTCTGATGTTCTGAATGCAAATGCATACACCTCCATTTAACTTTCCTGCTTTAAATATTCAACACCCAGCAGTCTGGTTTCTCCTTATCTCTCAACAAAGTTTAATTTCTCATGCAAGCAAACACATAATTTCTGCACTTAAATCTTAATTCTCAGGTAAAGTTGAGGCAAATTGAAAGTGAATACCATTTGGCAGTTAACACCTAATGGCTCGAAATAATTCATCATACAAGCATTTCCTGGAAAACAAAATGCCACACAAGTACTAGCAACATAGAAAATGTTCCTTATTTATCTAACAAACTACCCTGGGGCCAACGAGAACATTAGTACTGCACAAACTTTCTGACTTATTCATCATCAGTATTTATTATTAAAACCTTATCTGTTTCTACGTGGCAAATGGTCGCCTTGGGATGCGGTGCTCCAAGTGACAACAACAAAATAAAAGTTTATGAGATTTGCATAATATCCTACAAAAGGTATTAGTTTGGAACAATATGAATCCCTTGGATCAACCACACAGCCCCTTTGGTGTTTAATGCTGGTAAATATTTAAATAACAGCAAGCTCATATAATTATAAAGATTCCTCTTCTTTAAACCACACAGGATGTAAATGTGTGGTAAATCATGTATCGTGCATGATTTTGTGTGTGTGCGTTTAAACTAAAGCTGGTATAAGAGTAGGGAGCTCAATCAGAGATGCTTGTTGTTTTAAACCAAGAGCTGAGCTTTATGAGTTGTGTCTGGGGGAATTTGGTTCTCAGGGCCAGGGATAGCCACTGACTGCTTGTGGCAGGAGTGTAGCTCCGTGGTAGAGCAGATCTTCTGCACGCACAAAGCCCCAAGTTCAGTTTCTGCTATCTCCAGTTAAGGGATCCCAGGTACCAGGTGTTGTGAATGACTTCTTCCAGAGATCCTGGAAAAGATGTATGGAGAGTACAGATACCCTGGAAATAGACTACGCCAGTTTTGCATACATTCAGTCATAAGTCTCTTCTGTGTTCTGTCCCAGTTCAGCATCATTCTGCGAATTAAAATATGCACAAAAATTCATATTTAAATAGCATTTTAAAATGCACCCCGAATAGGCACTTTGTAGTTATCCTAAAATATGCATTTTTGCACATTTTGGTATTTGTTTTCAGCTGAGAACTGTATCGCAAAATTCAGAAAAGTATGAATGCTGAAGGATGTGTTCTCATCTGCAGACTAGCCCAGGATGCGTGAATTAAGTTGGTTCACTTAAAAATGCGGACTAAATGAAATCCTTGAGCATCCCCCCTGGACAGCCACTGCTAATCACATCAGACAGTACTGGGCAAAGTAGATCAAGATTGTAAGGCAGATTGACTCAGAGCAATTTTACCAAGACCATGTGACCCCTGCCCAATTTTAATCAAGATGTGGTTAAAAAATGGCTTATAGTAAACCTACCCATACACTACGCTCATAAGGCCCTCCTCCAGATGCCTCTTCTGAGGGAGGCTCGGAAGGTGGAAACAATGGAGAGGGCCTTCTCAGTGGCAGCCCCCCAGTTCTGGAATGAACTCCCCAGCTAGGTCCACCTGGTGCCAACATTGTTATCTTTTCAGTGCCAAGTTAAGACCTCCCTCTACTTCCAGGCATTTGGCACTGGCAACATATGATAGTTTTTTAAATTAGCGTCATGGGATATTGTTTGGATATGTCTGTGCATGTGTGTGTGTATGTGTGTCTGCTCTATTTATATGTTCGTAGCTAAGCTGTTTTTATGTTGTGCATGATACTGTATTTTAAAGGTTTTTAATCTTTGTAAACACCCCAAGAGCTTTGTCTATTAGGCAGTATAGAAATGTAGTAAATAAAACAAAATTGTCCTGAGAATTGTTGCTTATCTCATTGAAATGCTTTTAACTTACACACACACACACACACACACACACACGATTCACTTGGGCAGGAATCTCCCAGTTCATCTCAAATTTGGCTTTAGGCAAAATCTGGTGTGTTCATTGTAAAATGGTTATTGAGGTTGAAACAGTTTCTTTTAATGTAGCCTGGGATCAACCTCCATGGAGTAAATAGAGTATCTCACCCCTGAAGAGTGATTATGTTTCATTCACTCTTGAGAGAGGCCTTTATAATTCATCCATACCTGAGGCACTGATGAGTTATGGGGTCCTTCATACTCTTGAAAGAAACTTAATGCTCGCCCTTCATGGATGAGATCTCCTATATATATTAAAATTGTAAAATTAAAGTTTGCAAGTTTAGAGAGAGTGAAAGTATTTTTCCTGCATATGAAATGTAAATGTATCCAGAGGAATTTTCACCCCTCCTTTTGAATGGTGTGTCAATAGATGTTAGGAGGAATAGATGACAATGTAAAATATTGCAGTGACACAAGATCCATTGTATTCAGTATAAGACAAAAAAAAAAAAAATGAGAAAGAGAAATTGCTTTATCCAATGATCATTCTTCCATTGAGTGTCCTGTTGTCACTCTCTTTGGAATGCCTCCATATTTTCTCATTTTTATGAGCTGATGTGACTTTAATAGGAACTGAGGGACTACGTGCAAAAATGTCAGCATCATGCTGATGGTTATGGAAAAGACAGGGCCAGGCTTAACAATAAGGTTGCTCTGATAAATGGCTTATATCATACTGGGAAAGGATCAGTCTTGTGTTCCTAGTAAATTCTAGGGATATGGAAAATCCTCCTGAGAAATGTTGCTGCTCTTAAGAGAACACCCTTGGCTTACCTTGTTGTTGTTGTTCAGTCATTAAGTCATGTCCGACTCTTCGTGACCCCATGGTCCATGGACCATAGCACGCCAGGCCTTCCTGTCCTGCGCTCTCTCCTGGAGTGTGCTCAAATTCATATTCGTTGCATCGGTGATGCTATCTAGCCATCTCATCCTCTGCCGTCCCCTTCTCCTTTTGCCTTCAATCTTTCCCAGCATCAGGGTCTTTTCCAGGGAGTTTTCTCTTCACATTAGATGGGCAAAATATTTGAGCTTCAGCTTCAGTATCTGTCCTTCCAATGAGCACTCAGGGTTGATTTCCTTTAGGATTGATTGATTTGACCTCCTTGCAGTCCAGGGGACTCGTCAGAATCTTCTCCAGCACCATAGTTCGAAAGCATTGATTCTTCGGCGCTCAGCCTTCCTTATAGTCCAGCTCTCACAGCCATATGTTGCTATTGGGAAAACCATAGCTTTGATTATATGAATCTTTGTCGGCAAGGTAATGTCTCTGCTTCTTACTATGCTGTCTAGGTTGGCCATAGCTTTCCTCCCAAGGAGCAAGCGTCTTTTAATTTCATGGCTACAGTCAGCGTCTGCGGTGATCTTGGAGCCCAAGAAAGTAAAATCTGTCACTGCTTCCATTTCTTCCCCTTCTATATGCCAGGACGTGATGGGGCCAGATGCCATGATCTTCGTTTTTTTAATGTTGAGTTTCAAACCAGCTTTTGCACTCTCCACCTGCACCCTCAACAAGAGGCTCTTTAGATCCTCTTTGCTTTCTGCCATTAGGGTGGTATCGTCTGCGTATCTGAGGTTGTTGATAATTCTCCCAGCAATCTTAATTCCAACCTGTGATTCATCCAACCGGCATTTCTCATGATGTACTCTGCATATAAATTAAATAAGCAGGGCGACAATATACAGCCTTGTCTTACTCCTTTCCCAATTTTGAACCACTCGGTTGTTCCATGTCTGGTTCTTACTGTTGCTTCTTGACGCTCGTACAGGTTTCTCAGGAGACAGGTAAGTTGGTCTGGTACTCCCATCTCTTTAAGAATTTGCCAGAGTTTGTTGTGATCTACACAATCAAAGGCTTTAGCGTAGGGATGGACGAAAGTCCCTTACCTGTTCTCGAAGCTTGCTTCGCGGTGGGGGGGAGGCGCTTCGGTTCTCCTCCTGAAGTTCCGGTGAGGGGGGGGAGGTGCCCTGCCTCGGCTGGCTGAAATTCAGGCCGGGGGGGGAGGCGCCCCATCCCTCGCCGGCGAAATTCAGGCCGGGTAGGAGCGCCCCGTCTACCCGGCCGCAAAAAAAAAAGTAAAACACACACACACACACACACCTGTGATAGGATACGTAACGATTTACATAGCCTATCATGGCTAGATTTCCAAAGTCAGCCATGATAGGCTATGTAAATCATCACGTAGCCTATCACGGGTGACTTTGAAAAAAAAAAAGTGCGTACGCAAATGGCGGCTCCCATGGGGACCGCCATTTGCGTTCCTTATTTTGACACGTCTAGTCTACATAAAAATTTACGTAGACTACGGCGAAAATAAGGGCAAGGCAAATAGTGTTCCCTTATCTTCCCTGTAGTCTATGTAAATCTTTATGTAGACTAGACGTGCCAAAATAAGGAACGCAAATGGCGGCGCCCATGGGCGCTGCCATTTGTGTACGTGCTTTTTTTTTTCCAAAGTCACCCGTGATAGGCTACGTGACGATTTACGTAGCCTATCATATCTGACTTTGGAAATCTAGCCGTGATAGGCTACGTAAATCGTTACGTAGCCTATCACAGGTCTGTGTGTTTTTTTTTTTACTTTCCTTTTTTTTGTTGTAATGGCGGCAGCGGCAGCCGGTCGGGAGACCGGCCGCCGCCCCTGACGAAACGTCGCCGAACCGCTGCCGGGACCCGCTGCCAAGAGGGATATTCGGCCACGGTAAGTCCCATCTGGGGGGGGCAGGGGGCCAGTGGAGAATTTCCCCACCAATTTCAGGGGGCCGAATGCATTGGCATTCGGCCTCCCGAAGATTCGTGGAGAAATTCTCCACCATCCCTATTTTAGCGTAGTCAATGAAGCAGCAGAAATAGCCATTTTTCTGGAATTCCCTTGCTTTCTCCATGATCCAGCGAATGTTGGCGATTTGATCTCTAGTTCCTCTGCCTCTTCGAAACCCAGCTTGTACTTCTGGTAGTTCTCGGTTCACATACTGCTGAAACCTAGCTTGTAGGATTTTGAGCATAACCTTGCTGGCATGTGAACTGAGCGCAATTGTACGGTAGTTTGAACACTCTTTGGCATTGCCCTTCTTTGGGATTGGAATATAAACTGACCTTTTCCAGTCTTGGCCACTGTTGAGTGTTCTAAATTGGTTGGCATATTGAGTGCAGCACTTTAACAGCATCATCTTTTAGGATCTTAAATAGCTCAGCTGGAATACTGTCAACTCCGCTAGCTTTGTTGTTAGTAATGCTTCCTAAGGCCCACTTGACTTCACTCTCTAGTATGTCCGGCTCAGATTCCGTGACCACACTATCATGGCTATCAGAGACATTAAGATCTTTCCTGTATAGCTCTTCTGTGTATTCTTTCCACCTCTTCTTAATCTCATCTGCTTCTGTTTGGTCCCTGCCTTCTTTGTCCTTTATCATGCCCGTCTTTGCACAAAACGTTCCCTTGAGATCTCCGATTTTCATGAGGAGATCTCTAGTCTTTCCCATTCTATTGTTTTCCTCGATTTCTTTGCATTATTCATTTAAGAAGGCCTTCTTGTCTCTCCTTGCTATTCTCTGGAACTCTGCATTCAGTTGGGTATATCTTCCCCTTTCTCCCTTGCTTTTCGCTTCCCTTCTTTCCTCAGCTACTTGTAAAGCCTCATCAGACAGCCACTTGGCTTTCTTGCATTTCTTTTTCTTTGGGATGGATTTTGTTGCTGCCTCCTGAACAATGTTACAGTCCTCCGTCCATAGTTCCTCAGGCACTCTGTCTATCAGGTCTAATCCCTTAAATCTATTCCTCACCTCCACTGTATATTCATAAGGGATATGATTTCTGTCATACCTAATGATTTAGTGGTTTTCCCTATGTTCTTCAATTTAAGCCAAAATTTTGCAACAAGAAGCTCATGATCTGAGCCACAGTCAGCTCCAGGTCTTGTTTTGACTGACTGTATAGAGCTTCTCCATCTTTGGCTGCAAAGGACATAATCAATCTGATTTCGATATTGACCATCTAGTGATGTCCACATGAAGATTCACCTCTTGTGCTGTTGGAAAAGAGTGTTTGCTATGATCAGCATGTTCTCTTGGCAAAACTCGATTAGCCTTTGTCCTGCTTCATTTTGTACACCAAGGCCATGCTTGCCTGTTATCCCGGTGATTTCTTGACTTCCTACTTTAGCATTCCAATCCCCTATGATGAAGAGGACATCTTTTTTTGGTGTTAGTTCTAGAAGGTGTTGTAGGTCTTCACAGAACCGATCAACCTCCGCTTCTTCGGCCTCAGTGGTTGGGGCATAGACTTGAATTACTGTGATGTTGAATGGTTTGCCTTGGATTCATACTGAGATCATTCTATCGTTTTTGAGATTGTACCCCAGTACTGCTTTTCCCACCCTTTTTTTGACTATGAGTGCTACTCCATTTCTTCTAAGGGATTCTTGCCCACAGTAATAGATATAATGGTCACCTGAATTAAATTCGCCTATGCCTGTCCATTTTATTTCGCTGATTCCCAAGATTCCCAAGATGATTCCCAACTTGCCATCTCATGTTTGACCACATCCAGCTTACCTTGATTCATTGATCTTACATCCCAGGTTCCTAAACAATATTGTTCTTTACAGCATCGGACTTTCTTTTCACCACCAGACACATCCACAGCTGAGTGTCCTTTTGGCTTTGGCCCAGCCACTTCACTCTTTCTGGCGCTACTTGGAAATTCTCTCTGCTCTTCCCCAGTAGTATATTGGACACCTTCCTACAGGGGCTCATCTTCCGGCATCATCTCTTTTAGCCTTGTGATACGTTCCATGGGTTTTTCTTGGCAAGAATACTGGAGTGGGTTGCCATTTCCTTCTCCAGTGGCTTACCTTAACATTCCTCAAATGTTTCATGTTTCATTTGAGGAGGAGGAGCTTCCAAATTCACTTTCAATTTCACTGTAGGTGAAAACTGGTGGCATGTGTAATCCAATGAAAAAATTTGATCCATTTTTATTAGCACTTCCTTGGGTCCCCTTGAAGTTCCTCAGATGCTTTTTCTTGAGGAGGAACTTCCAAATTCACGTTGATTTTCATTTTAGGAGAAATGTCCTTGGCAACCCTTTGCCAATCTGTCATCAGTTAGAACAAGTGCTCACGGAATCCAGTAGCCAGTTCTTTTCTTAGAACCAAACTGATTTGGTTTCAACTAATCTTGGGCTGCGATCTCCCCATAACAAACAATAAGTGCAACTCACATTTAGTTGAATTTCCGTAGCCATTTGCAGGGCTATAAACTTTAATTGGTTTAGTCAGAACCATCATCAACTGAAGCTGATTTATCAGTGGGTGCCCATGTTAATCATTCACAGCACATTTTAATTGATTTGGTCCTGGTGTGTTATTCTAATAATGAAAAAGGCAATATAAATATAAAAATCCAGGAGGGAAGCATTCAGTGGGCAAATGTGCAGTTCCTGCTTGTTAACTGAGTTAAGCATTGCTATTTGCCTTCCAAATCAGTGTGTGTGTGTGTGCGTGTGTGTGTGCGTGTGCGTGTGCGTGTAAGGATATAATAGGTAAACATCATTGGATTGTATCCCAAATTTAGTGTAAATTTCAATGGCTCCAATCTAACTATAACTAAGTGTGGCTCCAACACATTGCTTTTCTTTTTCAACATTTGAGGAGTACTCAAGGGCAAGCTGGCTAAACCTGGGACTCACCTGTTCAGTAGAGCCCACCTGTCATATACTGGGGCCCACCAGAAGCTTAGCAGCATCCCTGTTTTTGATGTTCCTGGGAGGCAGCAAAATGGGAGGTTTATTGAATTCACTTTCAATTTCAATAGGGATGTACAAAACGCTTACCTGGTTTTGTCCAGGGACATCCGTGGGGCGGGGGAGGTGCTCTGTCCCTCCCCTCGAAATTCTCCCCGGCCAGCTCCACTCCACAGCGACTCCGCTGGGCTGTGCAGGGATGCAAATGGTAGCCTCCGTAGCCACTGCCATAGCCGCCGCCATTTGCATCCCTGTCTTTTGCCATGATAGGCTGCGTATATATTTACGTAGCCTATCATGGCAAAAAAAAGGGAACATAAATGGCAGTGGCTACGGCGGCCGCCATTTGCGTTCCCTTTTTTGCCGTGATAGGCTACGTTAATATTTACGTAGCCTATCACGGCGAAAGACAGGGGTACAAATGGCGTAGTGGTCGCCATTTGCACCCCTGTCTTTTGCCGTGATAGGCTACGTAAATATTTACATAGCCTATCATGGCAAAAAAAACAGGAACACAAATGGCGGCGGCTACGGCGGCTGCCATTTGCATTCCCTTTTTTGCCATGATAGGCTACGTAAATATTTATGTAGCTTATCACAGCCTCTGCAGGGATGCAAATGGCGTCCCTGCATTAGCCATCATTAGTGATAGGCTACGTAAGTATTTACTTGGCTATCACGGCAATAATGAAGAAGTGAATGGCGGCCGCAGATGTGGCCGCCATTCGCAAAGCAGTGCGAACGGCACCAGGTAAGTGGTCCATTTCGCGCACCTTTTGCGGGATGGCGGGGTGGGGGCCTTCGTTCCACCACAGATTTTGGGGGGCTGAATGCAATGGCATTCGGCCTCACTGAGCTCCATGGCAGAATTCTCCAACACCCCTAAATTTCAATGTAGGTGAAAACTGGTGGCATGTGTAATCCCATGAAAAAATTTGATCCATTTTTATTAGCACTTCCTTGGGTCCCCTCGAAGTTCCTCAGTGATGGACTTGTGCAGCCCTTCTCAAGAGAGATTCACTCATATCACACAATTGAAACCACTGGTTCACAATCTAGGAAGAATTAGTACCCATTGAAAGCAATGGAATGTGATGTCATTACGACTCACTTCATTAATTTCAAGTTGGATTTGGGTGCAATCTGATGGATGTTTAGACAGAAAGAAGTCCTATGATTCCCAGCATGCTCCAGTCCCAGAATGCTGGGAGTTGTAGGACTTTTTTTCTGTCTAAATATGCATAAGGTTGCACCCTTAGTCTCAATTAATTTTTGTCAGATGGTGCCCATTGACTTGAAACACACTAATCTAAAATCTAAGACTCAGATGAAATTCCTCCCCTCTGCCCACCAACTGCAGTTTGCAAAATTTCATGGAAGTTTGCAAAGTCATCACTGCATCATGTGGACACGGACGTTTATTTACAGAAGCCATTGCCACACTGAACACAAATCTAGCAAATGTGCCAGTGTCTTCTTCCTCTTCAGCTTCACCATCATCTTCCTCCTCCTCCTCCTTTTCTTTCCCCTTCTGCCCTGTCAAAACAGGCCCAAGTTGCTGGGTCAAAGTGGAGAGCATCCTGTTCCGCCCCTGAAGTAAAACACCAAATGAAAGTACATTTGGGGTATGTATGGTAGGTGGGGGAAAGAGGGTTTTTCTTGGTGGTGGCAGTGTGGGGGTTGGTTTGGAAGTGTGGAGTGTAGGATAGTTTACTGATATAATGTGGGGGAAAATGGGAGATATACAGCTTCATTACTCTCTAATACAAATTGTACCAGACACTCACATTCAACAGCCCCCACCCCCCAAATTGGTGTGAGAAAAGGAATACAGAGTCAGGCAAAAATTATTCAAATGAGAAATTAAATTCATCTGAAATGTGCTATGTCACCAGCATTTGCTGCTCATTTCATTTTCATGACAGTAAAGTGGCAGAACTAGGGATGTGTGAACCCCCAATTTCCAATCTGATGTGTGCATGCATGTCTGTCTCAGGGGAATCCAGCCCTCTTGGGGCTCAGCAGATTTCCCCAGAGCTCTGGTGTGTCCTCTGGATTTTGCACGGGTTTTTTCCCTCTCTGTAAACAGGACAAGGTATGCCAATTGCAGCTTTTAATGTTTGTGGTTTTAATGTTCTATATATTTTAAATTGTTTTATTGTGTGTTTGGTTTTAATTTTTGTCAACCTCCCAGAGAGCTTTGGCTATTGGGCAGTATAGAAATTAATTAAATCAATCAATCAATCAATCTTGGGCAAATTACGGCTGTAATTAGCATATTTTACACCACTTGCAGCTGCAAAGTGCTTAGTGATACATAAATTGTGGCCTCAGTAGATAAAAGATAAGGCAGAAAAGAAGTATACCTTTGCACTTTGATAAATATAGAGAGATCACAGACAGAAGACTCACAAGAATGTGAGATACCAAAGGACAATCTTATGGGAAATACCTGTAACTGTAGCTCTTCGAGTGGTCACCTGTATACTCAAGACAGCCCCTTCCCTCCACTTCTGTCATGCTGAGACGTTTTCCTGCCACTGTGGTAGACTGGGAACTGTGAGGGATCAGCAGAGCCCATGCCTGAGCATGTGCACTGGGGTGAGGGCTCTTGCCAAAAATCCACTCAGCTCTAGAAGGTCCCAAATGCTGCTCAGCGGAGGTGCTGAGCCCGTATGTGTGAAACACAGAGACCCTGAAGAAGAACTTGAGTTGCGAACTCGAGTACCAAATATGCAAAATGGGCTACTCTGCAATAAAATGTGTTTGATTTTTTTTGTTCAGGAAGGATCATCTTTCAGAAGAAAACTCCAAAGCCTCCCCCTCTACATTGTGGAGTGTTTTGTGCTCAACAATAAACTTCATGAACATCTGGCACAGCTGTACTAGAATCCAAGCACCCTGGCTTAGTTAGTTTGTGGAGCAGGTTGCAAGTCTCTTTGAGAATTCCCTCTTGACAACAGGAATAGTAAAACTACCATGCCTGAATTAAAGGCATGAATTCCAGAGAAGCATCCAAACAGCCTGCAAAAATGCAGAAAAGGAGTTAATATGTTCTTCTGGCAAACTTGAACTAAGTTCAAATCCCGGCTTAGCCAGGGATTTGTTGAGTGGCCTTGGAAGCATTTACTCTTATTCAGCCTCTACTGCTTCTCTGGAACAGTGGAATAATAAAGCCCTACCTCACAGAGCTGCTGTGAAGGATAAAGGTAATAAGGTTTGTATGTCCCTTTGCATACTAAATCATCTGGATGCATGATTGAAAAAATAACGGTAGCTCCGTAATGGGAAAGAAGAGCTGGGTACCTTCAGAGAGACATTAGCACAGTGGGAAAAATGCATTATGTAGAGTCAGGTTTTCAAAATGTATATTTGCATAAGAGTCAGGCTACACCTTAAATGTGCCCTGTGGAAAGCAGCCCACTCTGCCTGTTTCTAATCTTGAAGGCTACCTCCTTACAGGGGAAAAAAATCTGGAGAGCGCATTCAACTTCCAGAGAAGAGAGCCCAGCAACGACATGCTGGGCTTCTTCCTTCTGTCATTATCTTTCACTTGGATAATCTTCCCTAATGGCTGGGATGTGTAGTTGTAGGTAAGATTAGCCAGAAGCAGTGGTGTAGCAGTACGTTTTGAAGTGCAGGCACTCATCATGATGGTCTCCTTCGAGGTCTCCCAAAGGAGAGTCCGACTCCAAACCAGTTCCAGCAGTTTTCATCTCCTCCAGGAGCAGGTCTTTTGTACCAATGGGTCTTAGAGCGCAGTCCTACGGACTGCACCCTCACTGCTTGGAAGGCCCTGAAATTGGAGGCTTCTGAGATCCCTATACCCTGTTGGGCTGAAGCTGGCAGAATGGGAGGGGTGTTGGAGGTGATCTTTGCCTCCCTGTCTTCTGACCTCTTATATTTTTGCTAGACAGGCTTTTCAGTCTGTCTAGCAAGGGTGCTTTGGAGGGGGAGGGAAGGAGGTTGCAGGAGGCTCAGGATAAATCATATCCTGGCCTCTCTAGTCTCGTCCCCTCTATGACGGCTGTGAGGGGTTGAGGGAGTCAGATCTCTGACTCCCCCTTCTGAGGTTGGGGTGCTCTCTCAAACCTTGGAAAGGATTTTCTGAGCCATCCTGTGGTCCCTGAGACACTCACCCAAGGACCATAGGATCGCTCTTTTAATTGCTCATTCAAGATCAAGCCACCTCAAAATATTTTGCATTACAACAGGGAACAATAGATTGTTACTGGGAAAATTCATCTCCCCCCCCACTGCCACTGTGAAGATTGCAGCCAAACTCAGAGGGAACAGGGGACTCTGAGGGTGTGTGGGTGGCAGACAAAATCAGTGTCGCTGCTAATAAAAAAGTGCCAGCGCTGTGTCCCTGCAAACCTTAGCTCCACTACACCACTGGCCAGAAGTGAGTGCTTGAAGGCTCTCTAGTTTTCATTGGGCTGGTTCCCACATTGATGGCCTAAACGGCCCCTTCCAACTCTGAGCTTTTCTAGATGAGACTTTTATTTTGCACTTACCATTCCTCACTCACAGTTGTTTACTGGTGCCTTAGATGATGCTATAATCCTGCAGTTTCACTCCTATGTTTTCCAACTATTTTCACAGGTTTTGGGGTGGGGAAAATGTGGTATTTTGGGGAATCACAAAACAAAGCACAACTCTCCACCAGTGTAGTTGCATTATTCCACTTTGTTCCACTATATCACAGCACCACCTAGAGGCTATGTAGCAGAAAGTATGGAAAGGCAGGAAAGGGAGAATCAATTGCACCATAATTAAGTGAGACTGAATCCAAGGAGGTAGTTTGGTGAGGGTTCTAGTGGTCCAGGTGTAGGTATTTGGCCTGTGTATTTGGTCAGTATTTGACAGAGTTGGAGTTCTCCTGAGGGGTCAGGTGGAGAGCTTGGAAGTGTTTCTGGATGTGGTGCTGCTTTTGGAGTGCTTTTCAGCACTCTTGCCTACTGGGCCAGTTGCATCTTTACCTGGAGAAACTGGAGCGGGCCATGGTCATTCGTAGCCCTGCCCTATTGAGGTTGGATTTATAAACAACCAGGGTTATTTGGGCTGTCTTAAAAAAGCATTTGGAAGCTTTAATCAGTCCCTTCAAAATGCCATTGGACCAATGAGGGCCCTCATCAGGGACAATCACAAAATTAAAATCAATGGTATGAACAAAGATCTATACAAACTTATTTAAATGACTGGAAACATAAAAATGTATATGTTTTATTAAAAGAATAAAATGATAACCAACATTTTGAACAATTTTTTTAAAAAATGAAATACCAATGAAAAGGACAGAAGAAACGTATGGTTTCTCTTCTTGCATTCTTTCTGGCTTTTGTTTGTTCTTTCAAGATGGTGGGCTCCCCATTCCATGCAGAAGCCAACTGGACTGACAGTCGGATCTTACCTCAATGTAGGCAAGAGGAGAGCACACCCAAGCCAGCAAGCTCACTTAGGAGATACAGGATAGGCTGCATAGCACACACAGCTTGAACCTCCAACACCTTCACTGCAGTTCCTTGCCCCCTAGCATCTGTTGCCTGTTCATTCAGCCCAAGGGGAGGGCCAACCCTGATCTGAACTTCTTTTTTTAAAAAATAATATTTTTTTTTAAAAAAAAGAATAACAAAACACAACAACAATACACATACACTAAAATATCTCTTAAGATTGTAAGATATCTACCTTTGGCTCCCCTTACACAACAAATGCTTATTATTCTTATTCTCTAGTTCTTGTCTTAGTTGTATATCATACATTGAGTTAACAGACATTATCTCATTTCTCTCCTAATTTTAACAACAGAAAAAAGAGAACTAACCATCTCAAAGTTCAAAATCCACATACATAGACATCATTTTTCTCTATTTCTTGTACAAATTCTATAACAAGTTTCCAATCTCAGATAAATTTAGTTGTCGACCCTTCTTTAATTATAATAGTAAGTTTTGCCATCTCTGCCAGCTCCATCATTTTCATGATCCACTCGCTCACAGTTGGTATTGTTTCATTCTTCCACTTTTGTGCATACAATAACCTTGCAGCTGTTGTCATGCAGAGAAAGAGGGTTCCCCCCTTCTCTTTTATGTGTTTATCTGTTAGTCCCAATAAAAAAGTTTCTGGCTTTAGTTCTATAGTAATCTTTAATATTCCTTGAGCTAAAGACTGTATTCGTTTCCAAAATGTTTTAGCTTTTTTACAAGTCCACCATAAATGATAAAACGTTTCCTTTTGGTCTTCCCTGATTTGAACTTCTAATCACATAAAAGCTTATTGGTTTTCCATGTGGTTTGTGCCATATATAGCTCAGCTCTCAGACGGAAGAATTAAGCAGAGGTCCAGTTCATCACAGGTGGCAAACCTAAATGGACATTATGTACAACTAAAAGCATTTCCATGATTTCAATGAACTGGCATCTCAATCACTAAACACATTTCCTTGGAAGTGTGCCCTGATGAGCATAGCCTCAGGCAACTTTGTTGGGCTAATTGCTAATTATACTAAAACATTCTTAATTCAGTGTTTGGGGAAATTAGTAATGCAGACTCTCAGGCTGGGGAACATCAACATTATCTTCCCTTCATGTACAAATGATTTTTGAAATCCTCCATTATATCCAAGCTACAGGCTTAAGCTATAAGGTTGAGATTAAGGTTTGTTTCTCTCCTTGACCTATGATGTTCTCCTAAGGGGAGATGCTTGAGGAAGGCCGAAACACTCAAATTTCCTCAGTCTCCCTGTCTCCGCCTGCCCCATCTTTCTCAGACAGTGTTCATCCCTGCTTTGGACAGTCCCACACAAAGTGGTAGAGGAGAAGGTGGAGATATGCTATATTAGGAGTCTATATAGGTCCCTTTGGATTGCCTGTCCACTGAGGAGATTACCCACTCATGAGCTGAGCCCAGCTCCCTCCCTACCAAGGTTTGGGTCTAGCTTGTAATGGGCTTAACTTGACACCACCCAAACTTAGCACCTACCAAACTTACCAGGGGGGATGGTGTTTGGGAAGCTTTGTGGCAGGGGAGGCCTTAATCCAGGGGTGGGGAACTTGTGGCCCTCCAGATGTTGGACTCCAACTCCCATTAGCCTCAGCCAACATGGCCAATGGTGAGGGATGATGGGAGCTATAGTCCAACAATATCTGGAGGGCCACAGGTTTCCCTACTCCTGCCTTAGTCAAAAGGCACCTGTTGCTGCCAGAAAGCAATGGATTCAGCTAAAAAGAATTGAAAATGACTGCTCCCAATCTTCTCAGTAGCAATGGAGGCTCCTGAAAATGCTCTGGTGCTTCCATTGCTGCTGAAAAGCTGGGGACCGGGAGGCCTCCACCTTCAGTCACCAGCATGTTTCCCTTCACCTCTTGCAAGGTTTTGAGAGAAATGGTGAGTAAGGAAGGTAGCTAAGGGCAGGTGAGGAGCTCCCTGATGATTAGTTTGTCAAGAAGCTCCCAAAAGCTTCCTTGGTAGACTCTGTGGAAAATTCCAAGCTGTTTCAGCAGAAAGATTGAGCCAATTCAAAATGGAGTCAGGGGGCACTCTCCCATGTCTACTGTTATTGGGCTAGTCCTTTTTCCCAAGTGGTTGAGAATAGGGATGTCAGAGAAATCCGCTGCGGATTCAAATGAGGCCGGATTCTTTGGAATCCGGCCTTAGGGATCTGCAGCAGATCAGGACCACTTACCTCCGCTCCAGGAGGACTGGACTGGAGGCGGAATGGCACTCGGCTGCTTTTTGCCAGCCAGAGCCGTTCGCCTCCTCCCTGTCCCTGCCGATTGCCATGTCTTTAAAAAAAAAAAAGGCGATCGGGAGGATGTGCCCATAGACTTATACACAAATAGAGTTATGAATCTTGCGTATAAGTCTATGTGTCCATAGGCTTATACGCAAGATTCACTGCTCTATTTTACGTATAAGTCTATGGGCACATGCGATCAGCAGGATGTGCCCATAGACTTATACACAAAATAGAGTGGTGAATCTTGCGTATAAGCCTATGGACACGTAGACTTATATGCAAGATTCATGACTCTATTTGCATATAAGTCTATGGGCACATCCTCCAGATTGCCTTTTTTTTTTTAAAGACATGGCGATTGGCAGGGACAGGGAGGAGGCGAACGGCTCTGGCTGGCAGGAGGGAAGGTAAGCGCCCCCAAGCCAGTCCCCCCCCCAGAATCCGAGCAGAGCAGAACCACTCTGTAGGATTCCGGGGGGGGGGGGAGGAACAGATCGCCTCCCCCCCCCATGGATTCCCCACCAGAACAGACAGTGGGGAATCCATACACCCATAGTTGAGAACCCATTTTAACTAACAGAGCTCTATGATAGCTCTGGGGAACTTGGGTGTGTGTGTGCATTCCTATGGGGGTAATCTGTTGCAGGCCACATGCCAGTGGTGGGCAGGGCCAAAGCCAACAATGGGCTGGACCTGAGCCAAAGGTGGATAAGGCCACCCTATTCTTTCTACCCCTTTTCTCTTTATCTTCCTCTTTCTATTTCACTCTTTTTCTGATGCTCCTTCTCTCTCTTTCTCCCACCCTCCCTGTTACCCACTGCCCAGATGTCTAACCTAATTGCTTACAGGGGTTTTCAAAATTAAGCTGAGGGGTGCATAAAATTAGGCCTAGGGCTGCAGGTTGGGCTCCCCCCCCCCCCGGCTCTGTGGGGTGCAGCCAATGTCATAGGGCATTGTTAGTCCTTTTGGATCACCTGCACATCGGGTCATATGAATGTGAAGTTGCCTTCCACTGAGTCAGACAGTTGGCCCATATAACCCAGTAGCGTTCACTCCAGTCTGCAGTGGAATTCCTCTCCAGGCACTACCACCTGCACCAGCCTCAGCACAGCATCTCAGGTACCTTGAAACAAGCAGCAAGGGCATGTGCAGGCTTGATTGAAGCAGGGAGGGAGGGGCATCAAGGCACTACCACATCCACCAGCACCACCACTGCCATGGATCTCCAAGGCAGGCAGAAATCTTAAGCCTGCTACACAAGGGTGGGCCCATATGTGACCTGTGAGATGGGACTGCTGCTAAAAATCCCACATTGGATCACTTCATGTCAGCATGTTGTGGGAATCCTGTAAGAGGGGCAGCAGCCAGTGATGTGAAGTGCAATGTGACATCATCACCAGTGCTTACTTGAGGTTTTTGAGGGCCCTTGGGCAAGACCTCTGAATGGGCCCCTCCCTCAATGAGGCTACCTTTTCACTGCCATTGTCACCAGTTGCTCTTGCTCTGCATCCTCTTTCATATAGTTGCTGCCACTTCCTTTTTTGGCAGGCAGAGAGCTGGTGAACAAGTAGGAAGTAGCATCTCCTGCTCCTCCTTCTTACCACCACCACTGTTGCCTGGGCCAGGGTGAGAGGCAGATGAATAAGCTGGTTGCGATGATGAAGAGGAGGAACAAGTCCTTTGCTGGGTGAGGGCCCTTGGCATGTGCCTGACCATGCCTACCTTTGACATGGGCCCTGATCATCACCTGCCCACACTTTGCATCATTGGCTGCCACCACTGTTAATGTGGCAAACACGCAACATGACGATGTCACAATAGGGGGTAAGTGATCCTATGGAGGGCACCTTGACATACTGGGCCAGTCCACATTATTTAAGCCATGATGGGTTACAATGTGTGCTGGTGGCCATTTTGAAGATTCATGCCGTGACAGGCAGTCATCGTGGCTTATCGTGTTGTGTGACCATGGCAAGGGTGGCTTATGTGAGGGTTAAACAACTCACCCATATCCCATGGGCTGTTTTAGGGTTTTGTGAGGGTTGTTTCACCCTCTCATATGCCAGTCTCACCGGCTTCACATGACATGATAAGCCACAGTGACTGCCCACTATGGCTTGAATATTCAGTAGGGCAGTCAGCATGTTCCGCAATCCACTGTGGATTAAAGGATTTCTACACATGGACCGGGTTTGCACGATCGCTAGTGATGTAAGAACCCCCCACTGTCCAGTCTGGGCGGGGGGTCCGTGGAGGGGCAATTCGGGCCAATCAGGGCCCCGCGGAATCCTCCAGAGCCCAGCCTCTGCTGGAGTTGGTGGAGCAGCTCTCCAGCTCCCTATAAGATGAGTTACACTAATGGCAGCTGCCATTAGCCTGTCGTGGGAAAAAAAATACAGCCATAAATAGCATATTGTATGCCATTTGTGGCTGTAAAGCACTGACTTCGACCTAAATACAGCCATAAACAGATGCAATTTAGGTCAACGTCAGTGCTTTATGGTCGCAAATGACATACAATATGCCATTTATGGCTGTATTTTCCCCCATGATAGGCTAATGGCAGCCCCCATTAGTGTATCGTGTCCTATAGGGAGCCAGAAAGACACTCTGCAGGAACTCCTCCAGACCTGGAGGTAAGTGCAGACTCTCCACTGAAGACTCTGGAGGTCGGATTCTTTGGAATCCAGCCTCATTTGAGTCTGTGGTGGAATTCTTTGGCATCCCTAACAATCACTGCAGCCCACTGTGGCTTAAATAAGCTATGGCGGGCTACAGTGGTTGTGTGAACCTGGTCAGTGTAGAAATCCTTTTAACTAGAACTGCCAGTGATTAAACCTGAAACCTGATGCATTCACATGCTGACCTCTAAGCTAGATCCTCTCCTCTTTAAAGACACTAAGTACCCTTCCTCCCTGAACTGTGTGACATGCAGATGGATTTGATTTGAGCCATGGGACAATGGCAGCTGCACCATTCCAGTAATGTAAGCATGGGCCTGATTTGGAGGAGTGCCTTAAGAGCAGCATCGAAAGTAAAGTGGAAAAGTTCCTTGTCAGAGCAGCCTAACTGAATCCTGAAACATTCTTTAGATTTCTTGAAGGTGCAGACTTTGTTAACCCACATCATGCATTCTTCTCTCTGTGGTACATAATCAGTGCTTTCTGGAGCGAGGATCTCTGACCTGTGGTTAGGCTCAGAGGATTTGCAGTGCGATATTTAGAACCTCGCACTAATGTCAATTAGCTGGTATAGGGATTTTATGTAAATCTTTATGATTTTTGCCTAATTGAAAACAAGCTTTACTTTCATTCTACTCCTGATGAGTTTCAAATGAATCTCAGTTCAATTTCTTTACCATTATGTTATGAGATGGAGATTTTATGGGTTATTCCTTTTTCTTTTTTTCCTTTAGACTGCAAAGCTAATGAGATAGTACATTGGAATTTCATGTGGGAAAATGGTTTGTTATGTATATTAACAGCAGATAGTTGTTGTTTCCCTCCCTTCCCCAAAGAAAACAGACATGCTGGTATTCTTCGGCATGTAACATTTGTTATGTCTGAGCAGAAAAAGGAACAGAAGGAAATATCTGAGCAAAACCATGGCCCAGAACTAGGACATACAAGAGAGTAGTTCCTTCCATCTGTAGTTCCTTCCATCCATCTTGCATCAGGTAGAAAAGAATAAATATGTAGGGATGGCAGAGAATTCCGCCACGGATTTCAGTGAGGCTGAATGCACTGGCATTCGGCCCCCTGAAATCTGTGGCAGAATGGCCTGCCCCCCGCACCCCCGCAGATTCCCCCTGGGATGAGGCTTACCTGGCGCAGATGTTCTGGATGGCGGCAGTTCCGGCGGTGGCTCTGGCGGCTCCTCTGGCGGCGGCTGGTCTTTCGACCGGCTGCTGCGGCCGCCATTTGCATCTTGGTCTTTGCCGTGATAGGCTATGTAAGACTTTATGTAGCCTATCACGGAAAGCCAATCAAAAAACCCACAAAAAATGGCGTACACAAATGGCAGCGGCTATGGCAGCCGCCATTTGCCTTCCGCATTTTTCACCATTTTAGCCTACGTAAATATTTATGTAGGCTAAAAAGGCAAAAAATAGGGAACGCAAATGGCGGCCACCCTAGCCACCGCCATTTGCATATGCTGTTTTTTTTTTTGTGCTTGGCTTGCAATGATAGGCTACGTAAATACTTACGTATGCTATGGCGGCCGCCATTTGCATCTGCAGCAGTCCACCCGCAGCTGGAAATCCGACTGCAGATGGCCCTGGCCAGCTGCTCCGCCGAGCCACCACGGAGCGGAGCCGACCGGGCAGGATTCTGGCGGGGAGGACCGGATTGCCTCCCCCCCCATCGAGGATTCCAGGGGGAGGGATGGAACGCCTCTGCCCCCACCTCAAAAAATTCAGTGAAAAGGTAAGCGACTTTCATACATCCCTATAATATGTAGGTAGTCCCAAAGTATGCCCCAGAGGCAAGGTGATATCATGGTCAGATGCATATTATGCAGATGATTAGCCAAAAAATCACGTATATGAAAGGAATACAACGGTTAAAAAGCCATTCTTAGGGATGTACGAAAGTCATTTACCTTTTAACGAAATTGATTTGAGGTGGGGGGGAGGCGCTCCGTCCCTCCCCCTGAAATTCTGGCCGGGAGGGAGGCGCTCCGTCCCTCCCCTCCGAAATTCTGGCTGGGGGGGAAGCGCTCTGTCCCTCCCCACCGAAATTCTGGCCGGGGGGGGAGGCACTCCGTTCCTCCCCCACCGAATCCTGGCCAGCCGGCTCCGCAAATGGCAGTGGCCGTAGCTGCCGCCGTTTGCGTCCCTGCAGTCATCCGTGATAGGCTACGTAAATGTTTACGTAGCCTATCACGGCTGATTTAAAAGAAAAAAAACCGCGCGTATGCAAATGGCGGCGCCCATGGGCACCGCCATTTGCGTACGCGGGTTTTTTTTTCTCTTTTAAATCAGCCGTGATAGGCTACGTAAACATTTACGTAGCCTATCATGGTATTTTTTAAAAATCTAGCCGTGATAGGCTATGTAAATCTTTACGTAGCCTATCACATTTTTTTTTTTTACTGGAAATGGCGGTGGTGGCAGCCGGTCAGAAGACCGGCTGCCGCAGCCGCCACCACCGCCCCACCGCCGCCCCGCTGCCGTAGCCGCCGCCAGGAAGATTCGCCCAAGGTAAGTCCCGTCCCGCGGTGGGCAGGGGGGCAGACCGTTTCGCCACTGATTTTGGGGGGCCGAATGCACTGGCATTCGGCCTCCCCAAGATTCGTGGTGAAATTATCTGACATCCCTACATTCAATACAGTAAACATTATCTGCTGTGGCTGCCTCATGTGAGACTGGCAGCCACACACAAGAGGACCATCTCCTTTGCCACCCCTCATTTGTGGAACGACCTGCCGGTTGAAATGCGCCTGCTGACCTAAGCAGGCATTAAAGACTCTGTTAGTCCGGCAGGCCTTCCTTTTTTTGGACTCTTGTTCCTCTTTGTTGACTCTTACCTACTGTTTTTATGCTGTGTTGTTTTCATTGTTGGTTTTTTTGTTAAAATGTTTTAAACTTTGTATGCCGCCTGGACTAGGACTTTATATGTTAAACTTGGCTCAGTAGCTTATGGGCAGCCTGTGCAGTTCTTTTAGCAAAGGTGTAACTTGCTGTCAGAAGGAGGCCCCAGTTAGCAGCCTCACTGCTGCATTCTGCACCAGCTGCAGCTAGGGATGTTGGAGGTATCTGGTTGGGGGGTGAAGCTTGATGAGCTTTCAGTGGCTCACCCTTCCCCCCAGACTTTGGTTCTTTTTTTGCTAAGCGGCCTGACTCAGTCTGTAGCAAGTCAGACCAGTTAGTGAATTTTCTGTGTTTTTTAATTTGTGCAAATCATGGTCACAATTTGAGCAAATCTGTGTAATTTGCGCAAATTGTGCAAAGTCTGGTTGCAATTTGCGCAAATCTCTATTTGCAGAAATTGTGCCCCCCCATATAGAAAAAGTCCCCAGAGTTCAGGGAAAACTCGTGGCTCTGCTTGTAAATGCAAGCTGAATCAGGCAGACAGCAGAACTCCGTCTAGCCCAAAAAGGATTTCAAAGCAACGGACATCCAAGTGACTTCCAAGTGATTTCTAAGCAATGGACATCCCTAGTCACAACTTCCAGAGCAAGCCCAAGGGTAGCCCCACACAGAGCGCATTATTACAAGAATCCCGTCTTGAGCTTCCCAGTGCCTGAACCAACGTGGCTAAGCTATCCTCATCCAGGAAATAGGCTAGCTGGTGTTTCAGCTGAAGCTGGTAAAAGGTGCTCCTAGTCACCTAGGGATGGTGGAGAAATCCGCGACAGACTCCAATGAGGCTGGATTCTTTAGAATCCGGCCCCCTGGACTCCGTGGCTGAATGGACTACCCCCCCCCCGAAATCCTCCCCGGACGGACCCTACCTGCTGCTGGCCATTCTGGGTCCATCCGCTGCTGCTGTCCATCTGCTGCCCCAGACTGCGGCCGCAAATGGCGTCTGGTGTAGGGGATGCCATTTGCATCCCTGCTCTTTGCCATGATAGGCTATGTGAATATTTACGTGGCCTATCACTGAGAAGAGCAGGGATGCAAATGGCGTCCCCTATGTCGGACGCCATTTGTGGCCACAGCCCGGCAGCGGACGGAAGTCTGGCTGTGGACAGGCCTGGCCAGCAGCTCCGCAGACTCATTGCAGAGCGAAGCCAGCCGGGCAGGATTCCGGGGGGAGGGATGGATCGCCTCCCCCCACCCCCGCGGATGCCCAGACCAGAACGGTAAGTGGGTTTCGGACACCCTTTTAGTCACCAAGGCCACTTGGGCCTCCAGTCACCAGGCCAGGCATCAGGTGAAGGGGTGGTCTTTTTGCCAATCCTGTGCCCTCATTGGCCATCTCCCCACTAAAGGCAGCATCTAATTGCTTCAGATCACTGCTACTCAAAATGTAAGTTTAAAAAAAGTTTTGTCTGGCCAGCTGCTGTGGCACTTCCTTTTGCCAGTGGGTCCAGCTGGGCTAGGAGGAGGAGGACTGGAGGAAAAGGAGGATTTGCTGCCACCTCCAGGTAAAAGAAAAAGAAGTGCTGGTGGGCTGGCGGGCTGATGGCAGTGGCTCAGGTGGTGTATAAGTGGAGGCCACTTGGGGCACCACCCCAAGGGCCCATTGGTGGCTGGTGCTGGCCTTGCCAGTGGCAAAGGTTAATCTAGGAGTCCCCCCAAACTATGTACTTGTTCCTTCAGGGAGAGTGTAACCCCATTCAGAACAGGCAGCTGACCAGTTCCACAGAACTGTGACCCACCTACCTACAGTGTGTCTGTCTTGCTAGGAGTTAAACTAAATTTATTGGCTCTCATCCAGTCCACCACTACATCCTAGCACCAGTCCAGAGCCTGCACAGCCACAGCTGATTCAGATGTTATAGAGAAACAGAGCCAGGTATAACAGTAGCTTTTGTTTATGGGGTGGAATTAAAAAAAAAAAATGGCCCTTCACCAGTAATCTACAGTAGTATAGTCCAGAAGCCTACAACCTCAAAGACGGCCACCTTATTCGGCACAGTGTTTTGAATAGCTCCCGGCAGCCCTATTCCATACTCCTTAGACAACAGGAGTTGGTCCCTGGCTCCAGCACACTTCTAAGATGCTAATATTTGTGAATTTTCTTTGCCAGTGGTGGGAAAAGGTTAACTGGCATCACCGCAAATTAGTATGGCCATCTAAAGCCATCCCAGCTGCCTTAACCTCACAGAACAACTTCCCATAAATTTTAATCTTAACTGGAACATTTCTGAGGCCAAGTAGGGAGGAAACAAGAGGAGGAAGCAAAAGGGTAAAGATGAAATGATTTAATATGACGAGGTAGGAGAAAAGAACATTTACATGACCCGTACAGGAGCATGAAATAGAGCATCCATCCTAAAGCTCCATAAATTATCAGTGCTGAAAACCAGGAGACTAGTTCATCATCTCTAGTCTGCCTGGCTCTTTATTTAGAGATAGATCAGCTCTATCTCTGTCCTGCTGTTCATTTTGGATCATAATAATCAATATTTGATCATTTATTAATAATTAATCAATAATCTAAGTTTAGTGGTAGGGATTTTCCCCTTTTTATCAGATACCTATGGTGGAAGAGAAGGTTGGGCTAAGTGTCTAGAGCCATCAAGCCTAGTTGCCACTGATAGCCTTATCCACTATGAATTCATCTAAGGCCCTTTCAAAGCCATCTAAGTTGATGCATAAGGTGGCCACTTATGAATGGCCCCAAAGGAGGACATGCATCACCAAAAAAGAAGACAAAAGAGGACACTGATGTTCATAAAACTTGAACATGCCAATTTATATGTATAGATGCAAATTTAGAAATAATTATTATAATTATATTATCATAATATAATATATTATCCAGGAATGATATAATATATTATCTAGGAATGGAACAGGGAATTGAAATGTCCTATTTTTCTAATCAATGGACTGCCGCTTTGGCATCTGTATTGGATATCTCCATGGATCTTTGGTTACACTTTGGGAGCAATCCTATGGCCACTAGACACTGCCTAGAGGGCCATAGGATATGCTCATTTCCAGGAACTGACCTCGGACCCCACGCTCTGAGGTGTGTTCCTGGAAAACCAACTGCCCCCCTCATCTGCGTTGCCTCCGAGGCAGTGCAGAGACGCCCCATCCTCCTCACTCAGAAGAGGAGTGCAGAGCAACTGAAAAGGGGTGTTCTGGGGGGCACTCCAGGGTGGGGAAAGCACAGCTGTGCAAAAATGAAAACGAAAACAAAAACGGCTGTCTAGTGAAAAATAGCAAGGCAGAAGAGGCATGGAGGAAACGGTCCCCGACGTGCCTCTCTCGCCTTGCTTTGGATAGGCGGTCGCTAGGGATGTCAGAGAATTCTGTGACGGATCTCGGTGAGGCCGAATGCCAGTGCATTCAGCCTCCCGAAATCCGTCGAGGAACAAAGTCCCCGCCCCCCCAACCCACGAAAGGCATGCGGGACAAAGTCCCCGCCACCCCCACCCCACGAAAGGCGCACAAAACGGAGCACTTACCTGCTCCCGTCTGCGCTTCTTTGTGAATGGCGGCCGTCCTGGCCGCCATTTGCTTCCTCCTCTTCCTAGCCATGATAGGCTACGTAAATACTTACGTAGCCTATCACGGCTAATGCAGGGATGCCATTTGCATCCCTGAGGAGGCCATGATAGGCTATGTAAGTATTTACGTAGCCTATCACGGCGGGGGTGTGTGTGGAAACCCCAGCATACGCAAATGGCGGTGGCTACCACCATTTGCATACGCTGGGTTTTTTTTCTCCCTGCCGTGATAGGCTACATAAGTATTTATGTAGCCTATCATGGCAGGGGGAAAAAAACCCCAGCATACGCAAATGGCGGCGGCTACTGCCATTTGCATATGCTGGGGCTTTTCCCCCTGCCGTGATAGGCTATGTAAATATTCACGTAGCCTATCATGGCTCAATACAGGGACGCAAATGGCGGCAGCTATGACAGCCGCCATTTGAGTCCCTGCAGGGCTGCCCAGCGGCCGGATGTCCAGTTGTGGGCGGCTGGAGCCGGCCGGCGGCTCCGTGACTTGGCCGCGGAGCGGAGCTGGCCGGGCAGGATTCTGGGGGGAGGGACGGAGCATGTCCCCCCCATCAAGGATTCCGGGGGGAGGGATGGAGCGCCTCTCCCCCACTGCGGATGTCCCTGCGCAGAGCCAGGTAAGGGATTCGTACATCCCTAAACCTGTTATTTCTCTCTCCCTCTTTTTTTTCTCCCTAGAATATTGTAATATTTGAAACTGAGGATTTTAGAATTTGTTGTTATATTTGTTTTGGTTTTGGTTTTGTTATGTTTGTTTTGTTAAAACTCACAATAAAAATTATTAAAATAATAAAAAAGAAATAATTATTATAATTTAAATAGAAATATAGTACATCTCACCATAGTGTGAAAGACTGTGACCAGGTGATCTGTGTGCAATCTGCTGTTCAGATGCTGTTGATGGACAATGTCAAGGTTGAGTTCTTCCTTCTGATGGTTCTTTATATCAGACTTGGACTGGATGGCCCTTCAGATAGAGGATGCCTTCGAAATACAGGACAGTCCCCCAGGAGACCTTCAGACAGAGGACTGTCCTCTATACCAAAGCCAGTGTGTAAATTTTTTTAAACTTGTCCATAGGTAGGGTTGGCCCAAGTCATTTTGCTGCCTGAGTTGGAACAGCCCTTCCCCTCCCAAGTCAAGGGGTGTGGTATCCAAAGCTGGTCAAATTATTTTGGATTTGAGGCAGAAAATCTCATAAGTGCCTCTCCCTATCTCTAGCAGAGAAACACAACAAAAACAATGATTTAAGTAACTAACAATTTGGGCCCCTTTCACAACTCTGCAAATCAGCACCCTGAGTTGTGGCTTAGAGAGCATTTTGGTTTGGGGCTAATTTAGTGCCAGTCCAATGCACATTTACCAGGGATTAAGTCAGTGGGACTTACTTCTAAATAAATACACATAGGGTTGTGGGTTTAGGGAGGTTCACTTTGAAGAACTTTGGGAGCATCTGGGCCTAGGGTTGTATTGCAGTGTGTGTGTGTGTGTGTGTGTGTGTGTGTGTGTGTGAGAGAGAGAGAGAGAGAGAGAGAGAGAATCAGCATTTCCTCATTCTGTACTTTGTGTCTGCTCCCTATTTATCAGAAAGGCATGCAAGATTTTGCACCCAGGAAAGCTTATTGACTGGTAGAAACAAAAGTACCCATGGAGAATGCACAGAGCTGCCCCAGAATCTTTGAGCCTTCTCCTAAACAATGTACCTTCTACTTAAATGAGTATTATTTATTGTAATTTATGGAAATCTCACAGAGATGTTCCTGTTGTAATTGAAAAGCTTGAAATTGTATTCATAGAAAAGGATTTAATTGTGTGGCATCAAAGTGCTATGCTTCAGAACCATTTTCTATAAGTTTTAAATTAACACCTGTTGAGGCAGCGACGTTCGATTAGAAAAGCCGGTACAAATGCTCCAGGAAAGCATTTCATGACATTAGGAAGCGAAGTCCCTAACAAAGGCAAAGAAGTGTGTTTGTCAAGATCCTACACTATAATACAGTAATCGCTATTATAATCATATAAGTATGTGTGCATAGTCTATAAGTGTACTTCTACGCGTGGATCACACTCTAGAAAATACGATACACACAATTCTTGCTTTTGAAAATGTGAAATAAAAACCAAGGGCAAACATGTAAGCTGATGTAAAAAGCCAGTGAGGCAACATTGTATTTGCAGGACAGGGTTAAAACTATGGCTGCCAAGTTGAATTTTCATGTGATTTGATTTTCGCATGGAATTGAGCCTTTTGAACCATGTCGTGGAAATGCGGAAGGCTATTCTATAGTGGTGCATCACAATTATTCTCTTGCCCATGTCTAGAATGCTGTTGGCCTATTTGTTGAAGTGATGAAGGGGGGGTAGCTATGCTGGTTCCCAGGGCTAAGGCTGTTGATGCTGCAGCAAGACTGTTAGATCCGACACGATCTCAAGGCCAGCCGAGAGCAGAGGCGGGAGCTATCTGTGTTGGGCTGCCTGCCTGCTAATCGTTAAGGCTGGTTGTTTTCCAGATGGTTGTTTTCCTATTCACAATGGGAGGGATCAAGGTGACAGTATATGGTTCCCTGGGACCCTCCCAATGCAGAGTCTCAACACAGACTGATTGCGAAAGTGCTGTGTACAAACCAGGGTGATTCTTGGGGGTACGCTTGCTGCTGGAAGGGACTCCCAGTAGTTGGAGGGGTGTAAGCATATTAATCTTGCCTTGTAATTCCTTGCCTTATTATGCTAATTTAGCTAAATAAATGTCGTTGCCTCACCCATTGGTATATTTGTTGCCTCTGAATATCCAGAAAGAACCATTGCCTATTGACAAAGCAAGTGGCAAAAGAAATGACCTGGTTTGCCTGCAGGAACCTCTGCTGGCATAGATGTCCCGCTGGCTGTGGTGGGCAAATAGGGTGTTCTGGAGAATGTTGGGTCATATCAACAGCAGTCATAGATTCACAGGATCCAAAGCCCTCTCATTCCGCTGATGTGTCCATACAATTGGCCCTCGTCAACAGCAGCTTGAGGCTGGTGTAGTTATTTCTGTCCTGTTGGAGTCAATGAAGGGGGAAATGAAAAATTCTGCCCCCACACCTCTTGCTCTGGCTGCAGCAAGCTGGCAGGGCTATGGCTAGGGATGTCAGAGAAATCCACAATGGATTCAAATGGGATTGGATTTATGTGAATCCAACCATGCCCTTCTGTGGCGCAGAGTGGTAGGTGGCAGTATTGCAACAGAAACTCTCCCCACGACCTGAGTTCGATCCCAGCGGAAGCCAGGTCTCAGGTAGCCGGCTCAGGTCGACTCAGCCTTCCATCCTTCCGAGGTTGGTAAAATGAGTACCCAGCTTGCTGGGGGAAAGGTAGTCACACGACTGGGGAAGAAAATGACAAACCACTCCACTATAGTCTGCCATGAAAATGTCAGCGTAAGCGGCGTCCCTCTAGGGGTCAGTAATGACCCGGTGCTTGCACAGGAGGAGGAACCCATGGATCACGCAGCGGATTCCACACTTTTTTCTGAATCATGCAGATTCTGTGGACTTGCAGACCAGTTTTTTACTTTCTGGAACTGTATGCAAATTTAATCATACAAAAATATGAAAAATAAAAAGACCAACTGAAAATGCACATCACTGATTGGTACTAGCATGAGGTACCATCAAAGAACAAATGGGTAAGACATCAAGAAAAGAGTGGGCCCTTCCTGGGAAACTTCGTGGACTGAATTGGAGATGCTGGCAGCCTGGATTAGTTTCCCCATCCCTGTTTGAGTGTGTACCTTGAGTTGTCCTACTTAGCAAGGCTCTTATAGGACTGCATAACCGCTAAGCCCCCACTACGTTCATCATCTAAGGCCCTCCTCTAGGTGCCTCCTCTGAGAGAGACTTGGAAAATGGCAACAAGGAAGAGAGCCTCCTCACTGGTGGTCCCCCAAATATGGAAACATTTCCCCCACAAGGCCTGCTTGGCACCAACATTGTTATCTCTTCGGCACTGGGTTAAGACCTTCCTCTTCTCTCAGGCATCTGGCACATATGACAAGTTTTTAATCAACTCCTGGATTTTTCTTGTTGTTGATCATTGAAAATTGTTCAGATATATGTATGTCTGTGTGTGTGTGCTGTCTGTGTATATGTTTGTATGTAAATTGTATTTTATGTCTAATGTATTCCTAAGGGGTTTTAATCTTTATAAAATGTCAAGAGAGCTTTGGCTGTTGGGCAGTATAGAAATATAAGGTATGATGAATGATGAATGAAAGATGCAGAAGTGTGAAGATTTCACTATATGGATGGAGTCCAGTGAAAAAGAGAAGCTTCTTGACTGTTTCAAAGCAACCTATTGTGCACTTTAGAAAATCCATGGACCAGGGTGTACAAATTTAGAAATGTGAGTATCATCATGACATCTTCTGCTGCCATTCTTTATGCCTTTCTGTATGCACATTAAAGGAAAACAAAGTGTGTGGACATCACCACTGAATCAAATGTATAGATACATCAGTCAAACAGAAGTTGTGATGATTTCACTGTCCATGCACATGAAATATATTTCCAGACTTCCTTTTCTCCTTCATCCATGGCTGCATCTTGCAATGTTCTGAAAGATTTGGTTTGAACAGTGTTCTCACTGATGGAAGACAGTGAAGAACCAGCAAAGTATGCAAGGCATAAGAGGCAGAGGATTGTTTCTATAACAGAAAATATTTATATTCCAATTACTCTTTGAAGAGAACCAAATTGCCTTTATGTTAGTGACAAGACAGAAGTAATTTTTTTTATACCAGTAGAGCCAATTTGGCAGCACCCTTATGGTGTATAATCAAAATACACAATTCCCTTCCAGGAACTGGGGGGGAGGTGGGAAACCACAGAAGCTAGCTGACAGCACTAATTGGCCAATGACTGAAATGTCATCTAAAAACCTTGTCTTCCAATCCCCTCCTTGCAAAATTCCTAAAGTAGTTTTGCACATTTTAAAAATAAGGAAATAAAAACATAAAGGTTTTCCTTTAGAAAAAACTACGAAGTGAAGTCGGGATGCATAAATGGGTCAGCATGCATTCAACATCAGACCTTCCTCATCTCAACAGAGCTTGTGCAGGATCTTAGGGATGGTAGAGTTTTCATTCTTCTGAGTTCAGCTCCTTTTCCAATCTTCTAGAAGTTACATCTCAGACTGGGGGGTGGATGCATCTTGTCTCAAATCCTCATGCATATAAATTCATGTGCATGAGCATGAGTAAAACATCATCCTGTGCACAGCCTGCCATTTCACATTGCAGATGTGGAGGTATGTTTTGATCTCTTGATAACCCCAGAGGGAAACACTAGATCTAATGGGCTTAAATTACAGGAAGGTAAATTTCAGCTGAACATTCGGAGAAACGTCTTGATGATAAGAGCAACAATGCAACCAGTTATTTAGGGGTGGGGGTGACCCTCGCTGGAGATTTTCATTCAGAAGCTAGCTAGAGAGCCATCCGGTGGTGGTATTCTAGCTCTAGATTTCCTGCATCAAGCAAGAGATTGGATAAATGGCCAACAAGACCCCTTCCAATTCTGTGATCTTGTGATTCTACTTTAGGACAATTACATTATTCTGGTATGTTTTTAACAAGAACAAACATCCTTCTGGCTGGCCATATGAATATACAAGGTATCAGGAAGAACAAGCTCTTTGTCAATGTACATCTGCTCTTATTTGGGTGGGTGGTTCAGATGTACTGGAGATAGAGGCCTATAGCCATTGTGTACTGGGGTGGAAGAAAAGTTTGGCCATGAGAAAATCTGGTTCAAATCTGGTTTAATTTACAAATCAAGCTTCCCTTTCTTGAGATCAGAAACCTCTCTTTGCCTGGACTCTGAAAAGGGGGCAATGCAGCAAATAGAAATGCCATTGCCAGCAAGATTGTAGTGAGGCTAAGACAATGAACCAGTAAGGAAGAAGATACAAAGTGTGATATGCCCTATATCAAGCTGTTCTTGATGATCTTCAGGGATCTTGCATGTACACTGCTATCTCATAGGGCATGAAAACAACGGGGGAATGTTCAGCAAGTTTTTGCCCCCCTGACCTGGCATTCACCAGAACTGAACTGTAGTTATGAAAGAAGGGGTGGGGGGGAAGAGAAAGAACAAGGCAGGAAAGATATTTGGGAGTTGGGGAGCAGAGCAAAGCTTCTCTTCTTCACTGGACTCCATCTTAGTTTCAGCTCTTCCTTTTTCATGTATGCTGTCCCCACCCCACATCCCAATGATTTTTGTGCTGTAAATGATGCCTTCTCTTGAACACAGAGAGAAGGGAACTTTGTTTTTAGATTCCTTCTTGTGAGGAAGGGCAGGATGTAAATTAAATAAAGTAAATACGTTAAACAAACAAACAAACAAACAATATTTTGGACAAATTCATGGAGGATAAGGCTATCATGGCCTACTAGTCCTAATGGTTATATGCTACCTCCAGTACAAGAGGGAGTATACATACCTATGTACACCAGTTGCTGGGGAACATGGGCAGGAGGGTACTCTTGCTCTCATGTCCTACTTATGGATTCCAACTGTCAGCTGGTTGGCCAATGAAGGAATGGAATACTGAACTAGACAGACCTTGATCTGATCCAGTATGGCTTTTCTTATGACCCAATGCTCTTAAGTTTTCGTGTGCAATAATTTTACAATGGGTTTGGTTTTTTGGTGCTATGTTTTCTACATACTCTTTGCTAGGGATAGAGGATAATTTTGTTCATTTCACATTTCACTTCATTTATTATTTATTTATTTAGGGTGCAATCCTATGCATATTTAGGCAGGAAAAAGCCCTACAACTCTCAGCTGAGAGGAATGCTGGGAGGTGTAGAGGTCCTGTCCCCCTTTCTAAACATGCATAGGATTGAACCCTGAATATATTTCTTAAGGAGATAGGAACTTCCCAAATCAAGATATGAACCAGAACACAGTTATCCAGTTTTCAGACTTCTCAGGATTTTGCAATGCAGCTCTCCAAACAAAAAATGTGTACCAAAATGTGCATATTAGGGGAAAGCGCACACAGAAATGTGCATGTTAGAAAAAAATGCACAAAACAGCATGATAGTAAGGAAAATGGCTTGCAAAAATATGTATATGAAGCAAACTAGCATACAAAGATGTGTATTTTAGGCAAGCCTGGATACAAAATGCATATATTAGAGGAAAAATGCACACATAATCTCAAATGTTTTTCTTTCTTTTTTAAAGTGACAAATTGATTTGGAAATGGGAATGAAAGAAAATGAGAAGCTAAGAGAAACTGAAATTGAGAGATACATCCATCCCATCTTTTTGCACAGTTTTGACTAATCTTTGTTAATTCATTTGAGAGAGTTTCCTTCTCCCTTATTAGAACTGTTCATTGTGATTTTTACACAAAGCTAACTTTTTCTATGTTGGATCTGTAAGAGCACTGATTAATTGGAACACAGAGATAGGCTGGATCTTTACAACTTTGAATAGCCTTAGTTTTCACAGGTTTTCCTTCCTTCTTCTCTCCTTTTCCTTTCTTCATTTTGTTGTGAAGCTCAGACTTCACTATTCCTCAGTTTCCCTCTGCACTGATTTTTTCTGGGTCTTCTGCCCTGGACACCAAATTGATTCTACTAATCTTCATCTGAGCCCACATGAGCCAGCCTGTCTCTTCTGCTTGGGATTGGTGGCTATATGACTCTTCCTTAACTTTTAAGACAGCTTTCTGAAACTTTCAGATGTGTTGGACTACATAAAACATAAAAAAACATAATAAGAGCCATGCTAGACTAGACAAAGGGTATATCTAGTCCAGCATTCTGTTCACACAGTGACCAACGTGCTGCCTATGGGAAATCCACAATTAGGACATCAGTGCAATAGCATCCTCCCATCCAACTTCCCCAACAAATAGTGTACATCAGCTTCCTGCCTCCAATACTGGAGGTAGCATGTAGCCACCAGCACTAGTCAGCATTGATCTCCTTCTCCTCATGAATTTGTCTTAACCTGCCTTTAAAGCCATCCAAACTGGTGACCATCACTACATCTTGTGGTAGTGAATTCCAGAGTTTAAGTATGCGCTGTGTGAAGAAGTACTTTTATATGTTCTGACTCTCCCACCAATCAGCTTCATGGCATGACCCCAGGTTCTATTATTGTGAGAGAGGGAGAAAATGTCTCCCTATCCACTTTCTCCATACCATCCATAATTTTGTACACCTCTACCATGTCTCCCCTTACCCTCCTTTTTTCCCAGCTAAACAATCCCTGCTGTTATAACTTTCTCTCACAGGAGAGTTGCTCCAGCCCCTTGATCATTTTTGTTTTTAGTCGTTTACTTTAGGACAAACTGTTATATAGCTCTGAATGTAGTAAGCTTTTGCCGCATGGAAGGTTTTGGTTGGGCCAAAGTGGACCTTAGCAGTAACTAAAATTGGCGGCTGGTTTTGTTTGCCATAGTTACTGCATGTACTGCATGCATGCTTTAGTAAAGCTTAATGTTATATTTGATTTTGCTAGGGAGGTTTGGTACTTTATATTGTGCTCTGTAATCCTTGAATGTAGTAGCTAGGGATGTCAGAGAATTCCGCGACGGATCTCGGTGAGGCCAAATGCCAGCGCATTCGGCCCCCCGAAATCCATGGCAGAATGGCCTGCCACCCCCACGCCCCCCGCGGATCCCTCCCAGGATGAGACTTACCTGGGGTGGATATTTCGGACGGTGGCAGCTCCAGCGGCGGCTTCGGCGGTGGCGGCGGCTGGTCTTCTGACTGGCTGCCGCCGCTGCCATTTGCAGTCTGTGTTTTTTTTCTCCCCCCCCATAGACGTGATAGGCTACGTAAAGACTTATGTAGCCTATCACGTCTGGGTAAAAAAAACAAAACAAAACCGTGTATGCAAATGGCGGCGGCTACGGCTGCCGCCATTTGCGTTCCTTATTTTTCACCATCTTAGTCTGAATAAATATTTACGTAGACTAAGACGAAGACAAGAAAGGGGAACGCAAATAGCGCCCAGTACACTATTTGCGTTCCCCTTTCTTTTCTTCGTCTTAGTCTATGCAAATATTTACTTAGACTAAGTCGGCGAAAAATAAGGAATGCAAATGGTGGTGGCCGTACCCGCTGCCATTTGCATACGCATTTGTTTGTTTTACCCAGAGCCCTCCGCGGCCGGAAATCCAGCTGCGGATGGCCCTGGCCTGGGCCTGGCTGGCTGCTCCACGGAGCCGCCACGGAGCACAGCCAGCCATCGAGGATTCTGGGGGGGAGGACTGGATCGCCTCCCCCCCGTCGAGGATTCTGGGGGGAGGGACAGAACACCTCCCCCCCCACCATGAGCAGAATCCGTGAAAAGGTAAGTGAGTTTCGTACATCCCTAGTAGTAGCTAGGGATCCTGAAGAAATTCGAGACATATTAAAATGAGCTCAGATTTCTAAGAATCCAACCTGTGGAATCTGCTGTTGAGCGACCCCCTCAGGCCCTGCGGAGTCCGTGGACTTTTGGATGATTTTTTACTTTCCTAAAATTTATAGATATAAATCCATAGAAAAATACATACGTTTCTACTGAGGAAACGTAGAATGGAATACGGGACAATACACTAAATGTTACCTACTGGGGTAAATTATGTAAATACTTATGTAATTATTTCTGTATTTTTCCGCATGTCAAAATTTTTTTTTGCATCCATCTGTGGGTGGGTGATGGAATGAAAGGCACCTGACAATCCGCAAAACACAGATGGAACGGATTTTACACAGTCTGTACATCCCTAAAGTAGCTGTTCCAACTTGTACTATATTCCCATATAATCACTGCCTTTTGCCTTTGCCTGTTTACACTGTTCCTTCTATTTTCCCTCTCCTGAAATGTATTTATGTATAATGTTCTTTTATCAGATTTCCTGTGTATTATGCCTTATACACTTGGATGTTTTCCCTGTCTATTTGCAGTCAATTCTAAATACAGTTTTTGAAAGTTTAAAGCTTTCTCTGATCCTTCTTGGTCCAGCCACCAAATTCAGTTTAGCCATAAAACAACCAATCATTCAGCCAACTTGTAATATTTAATATGGGGTGGTGATGAAGGAGGGTAGGGAAGAACTTGGGCAGTGATACTTGGCATGAAAATAGGGGTGTATCAAGTGGCTTCCTGTTTTCATGTGAGCGACATCCAACATGGCCTTCTCATGCAATGTCCTTGGGGATGTATGAGAAATTCATTTGGGTTCATTTTTTTTTAATCAGGATTGATGCAGTTCATACCTTCTGGATTGAACATGGACTTGGATGCAATCTGCAGTTGAAATCTGTACATTTCTGAGCTTGCAATGTGATTTTCAGACCCCGCAAAATATGCATTCAATAGCATCTGTACATTTGGCAAATGTGCATGAAAAATGTGCACTTTTAAAAAATGTGCACAAATATGCTTTAATCAATGGGAGAAGAATGCATACCTTTTGAAGATGCATACAATTGATCTGTACATTTGCAAAAAATGCTCATGAAAATACATACAGATTTTCACAAGGAGTTCCCAATCTGATATGGACTTGAGTCAGAATGAGCTTCGAGATGGACTTCGGAGAACTTTGGTGAGCTCCAGTTTTGCTGATTCGTACATCCCTAAATGCCCTACTTGCAGAAAGAAAGTCATTTCCAAGCTATAGATGGCACTGTTGCCTTTCCCTGTTCACTGCCTGGATGGATCATGACAATGCAGGTGCTTTTAATTGAAAAAGATTAAACTATGCAGTATGAGTAGCAGTCAAGCATTTTTTTAATGCTACTCTCACCCTCTGGATCAAAACTTCCACTCTTTTCTTCCTGCTGAACCTAGATAATTTTGTTGAACTGCTTTAATTCAGAAGGCTGGGTGTGGGAAGATGGTATTTGACTGTGTACTAAAAATTTGGGGGCATTTTGTCCTTTGAATGTTTGTCACTAGTACCTGGGAGCAATTGGACTCAAGGCCATTTGATTTCTCTGTGACTAATGTATGTTGAAAGAGTTTTACCACCAACATTTCTCTGTCTGGATTTCATCAAGGGAATGAAGAAAAGGAGTTAATCTTATGGCCGTCTAAAAAAGCATCAAGTGCAATAGTTAATTCATAAGGCCTGCATGGGAGGGAATAAATAGAAGCAAATGAGTTTTCAAAGGTGGAGCTGTGATAGATTTTTCTCCCCTGTGTGGTAACCATGGCTAAAGAAAGCTCACATCAACACATGCATTATTAGGTTTCCTCTGTGGCTGGGTGATATTATGTGGTAGGTGGCACAATTTCAGAGAAAACCACAACAGCACATATCCTTATGCGTGATCTGAAAGCATGCAAAATGAAGGGCTGGAGAGTGTTCGTGCAATTCCCTTCTGCTCAATGCAGGAAAAAATGAAGCTAGGTATTTGGATAGATCAGTCTATTTCCAGTCTATACCCATTTTGCATGTCTTGATTCAGAAATCTATTCCCTCCTGAGTCAGAACTAATCTGGGGTGTTTTTAAAAACAAACAAACACCCCCCAATCCTACATGATAATTAATATTTAAATACATATTAGTATTTAAATGCAGCTGCGTTACACCTGGACATTATAAGAACCATATCACATTAAAAACTGGCGCCTGAGCTTTCTTGTTTGCCTTCCCTCCCTATCCCTTTTTCCTTTTGTGACGTGTCTTTTTAGATTGTAAGCCTGAGGGCAGGGAATGTCTGGGAGTCTTTCTGGCTGAAAGGCAGGCTATACATGCTATACATAAATTGAAAAAAATAGAGATATTTAAGAGTTTCACCATTAAAGGTAGCCTTAAAAATCTTAATCACTCAATCAGTCAAATTTTAAAATATGTATTTTATCCCAAAATGTTCATTTCTAAATGTTCATTTAATTCCTTTCAAAGTTCACATTTCTGAATGTGTTTTGTCCTAAAACAGACATTGCTGTACATGTTTTGATATGTCCAGGCTGTGACAGAGAGGAGAGCTTTGCATTGCTGCAAGGGGCCACCTGCAATCCTGTACAATCTGACCCAGGAGTAAATCCCATTGAACTCCATGGGATTTACTTTCCAGTAGATGTGTCCAGGTTTGTACTGTTACTTACAGTTAGCGCCACCCCCCCCGCCCACAATTTTTTTCACCAAAGTTCACTTGCTCCTAATCTTCAGGAACATCTCAAGCGTCTTCCTGCTGCCTTGCTTCCCTCATGGATGGGGGAATGGCCAAATAAAGTTCAGCAGAAATTTCCAGCATGCCTCTAGTCCTGCTTTTTTGGGGCAGCAGAGAACAAGCCTTTGGTTTTTCTGCATGAGAGATCTTAACTATATGTGAATTGTCCCGAGCACCATGGAGCAGTTTATAAGTGCAATATAAACTCCAAATCTGACAAAAACAATATAGAGGCAGTAAGCCTATACACACCAGTTGCTGGGGGACATGGGTGGGAGGGTGTTGTTGCACCCATGTCCTGCTTGAAGGTTTCCTGTCTACAGCTGGTCAGCCACTGTGTGAACAGAATGCTGGACTAGATGGACCCTTGGTCTGAGCCAGTGTGGCTCTGCTTATGTTCTTATATTCTTAATATCACTAGTCTAGTCCTGAGTACAATAATTTGTGTATAACTAAGCACTTTACCTCCTCAACTGGCATTTTGCCACCACAGTTTATGTATAGCCAAGCACTTTATGGCCTCAAATGACATAAAATACACTAATTATGGCTGTAATTCCCCCACGATACACTAATTGTGGCTGCAATTGGCGTATCTTGCTATGTTTAAAGAAAAAAAATCATGCAAAATCTGGAGGATGCACCAGGGGCTCTGGGGAAATCCGCTGAACCAAAAGAGGGTCAGATTTCCCCATGATGAACTCCCCTGGACCAGACATGGGGGGGGGGGGGTCATACATCCCTAGGTTCAACACCCTTTTTATAGGTTGTGGTCATGCATTATTTTTATTATTGGTGTGGCAGAGACATGAACAATATTTTCATGGATTCCAGTTCTTCAAAAGGGTTCAAAGTCTTGGTGGCTTTTCAGAAAATCTAAGATAAAAACCAAGATGACAATAACCATTTTGGTTGAGACCTAGACTAGGCTGTAACAGAGCAATAGAAATGAAAAATAGTAGTAAGGCATATATTTTTATTTCCCCTTTCTCTGCATAGAATGTCCCCTCCCCACAAAAAGATTGTGATTTAATGGGGCATTTCAGAGAGCAACTGCATGAGTTCCTGCTGTATTTATGGCATTTATGTGCAATCAGCAAGAAAAGGAAAGCAGCAATATTAGATCATCAACCCAGCTTCATCTTCTCTGCAGTGCAGCAAGTCAACACGATCAATGGCAGCAGCTCCTCATTTGACATTTGCGGGGGAAAATGGTTTCTCTGGGTCTGGCGTACAAGAGATAATGAGACACTCACCCCATCTCTCTGAATGGTGATGTGGTCATCAAGTATTTGTTCTTTGTCACACACAACAAACCACAATCCCACAGTACTTTTCTAACCTTGCAGTATATCCTCTGCTCAGAAAGTTTAGATTAAGCAAATATGTAATTTATCATATTGAAAGATCTTATTACATGCCTCCCACTTCCCCGAGCAGTGAGAAGTTCAGGAGCAGTGCTGAAAAGTTTAATTTCCTTTGGATAGGAGAGCACTGGAGACTTAAGGCCCTTTTTGTAATATTTGCTTTATTTACAAGCATAAGTAGAGGCAAACATCAGGCATTACTACAAGGCCATAGATCCAGTATCCCACATCAGATACCAAGAGAGAGAATACCTAGCAATCCAAGGCACCTTCTGCTAACTTTTGGCTTTTTCTTTCTTTGTCTTTGTCTTTGCCTTTGCCTTTGCCTTTGTCTCTGTTTCTTCCAGACTGCAAACACACACACACACACACACACACACAGCCCTCAGACCTTAGCTCCTATTTCCTCTGTAACCAAAAAATTGCCAGTCCTATCTGAATGCTTTCTATCTAATAACTATTTCTATTTTTGTAATAGACCTTATATATGAATACCCTAGATCAAAGATAAGGAACCTCCATCCAACCTATGCAGGCCTGAGCTCCTGCTGTGGGCCCCACCCACTCCTCTCCCCAAGCCCTGCCCCCTAGTGTGGGGTTGGGGAGGCGGCAGGGAGAGGAATCCCCTTGTCGCCTCAGCTCCATGATCAGAGATAGTGAGGGGGTTCAAACTGGAAGTGGGTGCGGTACACTTTGCCAGCTCTTGCAGGAGCTCCCCTCATCCCTCCCCCACCCCGAATCTCATTCCCAACCCCCGCCCTAGATCTTAATCTAGTGTCTGTCTTTACTTTTCCCCACTTGGGTTCTCAATTCCTACTGCAGCATACCATGGCTTTTGGTTAAAGATCCTAGTGCATGCCATTTGGTATATTCGTGTGCGCTGTCCTATAAACGTAGATGAGGACAACTGGTAACGCTCCCAATATTGCTGTGCAGAGTCTAATGAGTGTGCTTGATAGGACACTATTAAAATACGTCCATACACCTTTAGACGTTCAGCAGCAAATGTCTCTGCTTCTTTTGATTGACTGGGATTTTTAAGGAAATGACCTGCAGATATAAAATACTTTAACATGAATTAAAATAGATGTTAGATGTGTGTGCACTCACACACACGTTATTATACATAGAATTAATTATGGTGTTACACTGAAATCTGTCTATTAGTACTTCTTACTTCTTTTTCTGATACTGATATGTAGCACAGTATATAATGCTTCCTTCATCAGTCAGGACTCGGTTCACTATAACCTTTCAATGGCAGATGCAGCATCAAGGCCATTTGGCCATTGTTTGCAGGCTGGTAGAATTTGTGTGTGATACAGGGAAGAAAATGTCTCTGGTTCCAGCTCCTGACATGCTGCACATTTGCATATAGAATTGCAGCCTGAAGCTTCAAAATGTGCAACTCCCTCCCCTGCCCCCAGTTTCTTCCTTCCTTCCTTCCTTCCTTCCTTCCTTCCTTCCTTCCTTCCTTCCATCCTTCTGATAAAATCCTTGATTTTTCCTTGAAAGTCCTGTATCTGTTTGGCCTGAAGAGGACCCTAAATATTACCCTAGAAAAAACAAGAACAATTACATTAAAAAAATCAAATCAGGTACCTCTTTCCAGCTAAATTTTCATGCATTTTAAATGGAAGCAATAGAGAAATTATATTAGAGATATGCAAAACTCCCATGAGATGTATGTTCTCATCTTGTCTAAAATCATCTTCTCTAAACTCACAGTTTCTAGAAGAAGAGAAACAGCACTGCAGCAGCGGCTATGGGTGTTGTACCAAATGCCCTGAGGCTAAAACCTAGAAAGAATTCTGTGTCATCATTCCCATAAATACAGTACAAACAGCTGCCATTCTCCAGACCTACTGTTATACCAGGAATTTCCTAAACAGCAACTGACGTTCGGTCCAGAAAGAGGGCTGGTATTTTTGATCCCCATCTGAGTAGGGATGTTAGAGAATTCCGCCACAGACTCCAGTGAGGCCGGATTCTTTAGAATCCGGCCCCCCAGAGTTCGTGGCAGAACAGAGCAATCCCCCCTGCCACCCTGCAGAATCCCCCCAGGACGGAGCCTACCTTTGTCAGCCGTCCGCTGCCCTGCGAATGGCTGCCCCGGTCTGCAGCCACCATTTCCATTCTACTTTAGCTGTGATAGGCTACGTAAGTATTTATGTAGCCTATCATGGCTAATGCAGGGACACCATTGGCATCCCTGCAGTAGCCGTGATAGGCTACGTAAATATATACGTAGCCTATCACGGCTACCGCAGGGATGCAAATGGCAGCTGCTATGGCAGCCACCATTTGCGGCCGCAGCCCAGCAGCGGATGGAAGTCCGGATGCGGGCGGCTCTGTGGGCTTCCTGTGGAGTGGAGCTGGCCGGGGAGGATTCCAGGGGGGAGGGACGGATCGCCTCCCCCCCCAGCAGACAGCCCCAGCGGAATGGGGTAAGTAATCCGTACACCCCTACATCTGAGTAAGTACCAGAACTACTGAGAAGAATGATGATGATGATCATCATCATAATCTAACTGCACTAACTTTCCTGTTGCCTGAGATTAACCTCCATCTTCCCTTATACTAAAAGATAGTAGATTTGGATGCATGACCCCTCCATGAGATTGGGATTTTCATCTCATTTAATTTCTTCTATATTCTATTCATTCATTCATTTATTATATTTATATTCCACCTTTCTTCCACTGTGGAACTCAAGGTGGCTACATGTGGTTCCCCAGTGGTCTCCCCTCCAAGACCCAGACCTGCTTAGCTTCAAGCAAGGTGGCTGCCTCATGTGCCTTCAGACCATGCCCTGGGACCATCAGAAGGACTTTTTTGGAGTAGGACCCTCCAAAGCCATCTTCAAGGATGGCCTGGAGCTCAGTGGAAGAGCACTACTTTGTATGGAAAAGCTCCAAGCTTTGGTCTTTGGCATCACCAGGTAGGCATGGGGGGAAAGACCTCATTCTGAGATCCCCGACAGCTGCTGCCAGTCAATTTAGAGCATGCTGAGCTGGATGGACCAATGATCCGACACAATATAAGGCAGCTTCCTATGAATATCACTACAGGCAAAACTGGGTGCAATCTCAGATTGACCAAACAAGTTTCTTCCCACCTTGTATGTGAGTGGAAGCTGAGCATCTGTCCACATGACCAAAGATGATCTACTGCATGGATACCACATTGTGAGTGATCAAGCCTAAGGAAGCTTCGCCTGAAAGGAAAGCATATGTGCAACTAGGTTTCTGTTATGAGGTCTTACTCATTCTTGTAACTACATTTTAAAAATGTCCCTTTCTTCTGTGTTCCTTGAGTGAAACCTGCATGAGTGAAACATTGAGCTTTTCTAAATGAAGCGGTTAATTTTCTGTATCTACTTTTGGTTTCATTGCAGAATTGAGATCCAAGCACTATCCAAAGAGCATTTCCTTTCCTGCTTTACCACTACATATCCTCTAGGTGGCACTGCGGTATGGCAGAATAGCGCAAATACACAAGTGGAAAAAGCATTTTCTTAAAATTTCACAAATAATACTGTATTTTCCCTGCTCTAAAACAACAACAACAGCAACAACAGAACACCTTACTGAAAGTGCTCTTTAAAAACAGACGTGAATCTGGAGGGTCACAATGCTGTCTAAAGAACCTGAAAACAACTGTGAGTAGGGGATGAGAAGTGCACAATAAATGCCTCATGTAGAAAAGCTCTCATCACATTGTGAAAGTCTCTCTCTCTCTCTCTCTCTCTCTCTTACGCACGCACGCACGCCCTTCCTTCCTAATTCTTCTAACCTGTGGAGAGGTACAAACTGAGATCTGATGTCTTGTTAGTTTTCTTTTATAGGTATTTGTAATTGTAAATGCTCTTTTGTTTTGAGTGAATGAATGCACTTTCTACTAGCGCAAAGCCACCATTGGCTTCAACCCTCTGTATGCCATCACAGCTTTGTATCTCTCTTTAGGACTGAAGCAACAGTGAATTAAGGAAAAGACATCAAATACAATTTAGCACAGTCATTTCCATAGCAACTATTGATTTGCTAAAGTAGCTAAAGGGGTTTCTTCTGTACCAACCCCCTCCCCCCCACAAAATCCCAACATCTGAAAAGAAGGGGGATTAGACATCAGAGGAAAGAGTTTTAGAAAGTATTGGCAAAGCATTATGTTGTTGATTGTTGTTTTCCAACCCCATTATATATGAAAGGAAGAGTCACTTCCATAGAGAAAGATTAGACTTGCTCACACATCTCCACCATAGACACAGGATGCCTGGTCATGTTAATTTTACTCAAGCCCACATCCATGTTTTGGAGAGCTCTCTGTGTGATGAAGTTGGTGAGACCACCAACACACTGGTGGCCCTCTCTCAGCCCCACTACTACCTGTAGTAGCAGCCATTCTGCTGCTGTCTGCTTACTTGCTCAGAGACCTGTTGGGAAAGCCATCAAGAAGTGTGGCTACTTTCCCACTTGGCCATGTGAGAGAGCCATAACACAGTGGGAGCAAGGCTCAGGCTCATGCAAAGTTTCCACTACAGTTCACCTAAAGCAAAAACATTTGAGGCAAATTTGCCCTGCTTCATCAAAGCACCCAAGGAATTCTAAGGGAAGCAAACAGGAGCCTTGATAAAATGAGCAAAACTCCTCAGGAGAGCTTCTGCACATACCTATGTATGGTAGCTGCCTGGCACTCTGTACCAGAAAAAAAAAAATACAGGAAGGCTGAGGGCAAGCATTAGCCACGGGCTGTGCCGGAGGGCTGCTGAAGTATTTTCCTTGATAGGCTTGAAAAGGCCAGGGTTTGGGAGGGCAGGCGAATGTTCTCCAATAATCTTCTCTTGATACAATTTGCACACATGTCTATTTCTGCAAATAAATGAGAAATATGGAAAACGTCCCTGGAATTCGGGAAAATGAGCAGCTTGGCTCACAAATGCGAGCTGAGTTGGGCATGCTGCAGAAGCCCGGTGAGCCCCCTGGGGTGGATTTTCAAGCTGAGCTGGGCATGCTGCAGAAGCCCGGTGAGCCCACTGGGGTGGATTTTCAAGCTGAGCTGGGCATGCTGCAGAAGCCCGGTGAGCCCCCTGGGGTGGATTTTCAAGTTGAGTTGGGCATGCTGCAGAAGCCCGGTGAGCCCACTGGGGTGGATTTTCAAGCTGAGCTGGGCATGCTGCAGAAGCCCGGTGAGCCCTAGGGTTGGCGGAGAATTTCTCCCCGAAACTTCGGGGGGCCGAGCGCCAACGTGTTCGGCCCCCCGAACAAGTTTCGGGGAGAAATTCTCCACCCCCCGCACCCCCCCGGGATGGGACTTACCTTTGCCGAATGCCCCTCCCGGCGGCGGGTCCCGGCGGCGGTTCGTCGGGTCTTCGTCAGGGGCGGGGGCGGCAGCCAATCTTTCGACCGGCTGCCGCCGCCGCCATTCCAATAAAACTAAAAAAAAAACAAAACCCCGTGACAGGCTACGTGACGATTAACATAGCCTATCACGGCTAGATTTGCAAAGTCAGCCATGATAGGCTACGTAAATCGTCAAGTAGCCTATCACGGGTGACTTAAAAAAAAAAAAGCGCGCGTAAGGATAGTGGCGGCCCCCATAGGGAGCCGCCATTCCCGTTCCTTATTTGGTCACCGTAGTCTACGTAAAGATTTACGTAGACTACAGCGACCAAATAAGGAACGCGAATGGCGGCTCCCTATGGGGGCTGCCATTTGCGTATGCACTTTTTTTTTTTTTAACGTCACCCGTGATAGGCTACGTGATGATTTACGTAGCCTATCATGGCTGACTTTGCAGATCTAGCCGTGATAGGCTACATTAATTGTCACGTAGCCTATCACGGGGGCGTTTTTTTTTTTTTACTTTTAATTTCGCGGCCGGGCGAGGCGAGGCGCCTCCTCCCCAGCCTGAATTTCGGCCGGGCGAGGCGGGAAGCCTCCCCCCCGGCCTGAATTTCGGGGGGAGAGCAGCGAAGCACCTCCCCCCACTGCGAAAAGCTGCGAGACCAGGTAAGTGGGTTTCGTGCACCCCTAGTGAGCCCACTGGGGTGGATTTTCAAGCTGAGCTGGGCATGCTGCAGAAGCCCGGTGAGCCCATTGGGGTGGATTTTCAAGCTGAGTTGGGCATGCTGCAGAAGCCCGGTGAGTCCATTGGGGTGGATTTTCAAGCTGAGCTGGGCATGCTGCAGAAGCCCGGTGAGCCCATTGGGGTGGATTTTCAAGCTGAGTTGGGCATGCTGCAGAAGCCCGGTGAGCCCACTGGGGTGGATTTTCCAGTGATGGACATGCCTACTTCTTTCACACTCAACTTGTTCCCTATCCCTAACTGCCCTTTTCTTTCATCCATCCCTCTTTCTGCTTTTACATTCATTCCCTCCTATAACAGCTTCCCTCCTTTATTCAGGGATAGGAGAACCAGGGATGCTTGAGCTTGCCAAAATGCCCTGATCGTCAAAGCTCAGCTCAGCTCACTCATATCCTCATTTGCAACCTATGGGTTTTTTTTTTTATTATTTCATCTGAATGGGAAAAGTGCACATTTTTCAAAAGTGCACACTTCCTTCACCCACTTTGACTAAAGCATGAAATCAAATGAACATTTTTAAACGTTTTCATTTTTAAAGGTGTGCATTTTAAAATTGTGCATTCCTTAATGTATGCATTTTTTAAAGCACACATTTTACAAACATGAACATAAGTTTGGGAATTTGTGAAAATTTTCAGAGACTATGCACTCCCACTCACATTCACGGTTGCAAGCCGGGCATTTTGGAGTGATCTGTGAGCTGAACTGAAATCTGTGTATATCCCTGTTCATATCCCCTTCCTCTTTATTCCCAGTTTTTAAAATTATTATTATTAAAAATATTAGCCTTGCTCTCTAACAAACTCCTGCTGCCACACCTGCCTATGCAGGGCGCATGGTGCAGCCATGGCGCAGAGTGGCAAGCAAAGAGGTACTGGGCAGTCTGCAGCACTGAGACCCACCTGAAGATTGGCTGAGACCCACTGGTGGGACAATGAGAAACAATGGCATACAGAAATGCATGTATGCAGAACGATGCTCACAGAATGTTTATGAATATTCATGCAAAGCTTTTTTTAAAAAAAATTCTCATCGTTTGGGATTTGGGATGAATGAGATTCGATTTCAATTCACAAATCACTCAAAAATGCCCCATTCACAATCCTGAACATCAACAGGGGCACATTTCCTCCAAAGATGTTTACAAATTCCTGAACTTACCATCACGTTTCCATGTGTACTTGGAAAATGTGCGACTTTCTCAAAATGCGCACATTTTAAATCACCCATGCTCTAGTCTATGGGGGAGATTGGCACAATTTTTGGAAAGCTGCACAAATTTGGGAATTGTTTGCGCAACTTTCATGCTTGATAGCTATTCACTTTGCGCAATTTCCCCATTTGTTCAAAACAAACAGTGATTACAAACATGAGCATACATTGAGGAGACCTGAGCAGTGAGCTGCTATTTGGGGAATATTGGCGAACATCACTCATTCGTCCATTCCTATTTGGGCTGAACAGAATTTAAGACTGGAAAAAATTAGGGATGTTGGAGAATTCCGCCATGGACTCCAGTGAGGCCAGATTCTTTAGAATCCGGCCCCCCAGAGTCCATGGCGGAACGGCCTCCCCCCCACGCCCAAAATTCCCCCCCGGAACGGACCTACCTGGTGGCGGATGCACTTGCGGTGGCAGATGCAGAGGTGGATGTGGTGGCGGCAGTGGCTCCAGCTCGTCTTCCGGCCGCTGCTGGGCTGCTGTGGCCACAAATGGCGGCCGTCGTAGCGGCCACCATTTGCTTGCCTGCATTAGGCCATGATAGGCTATGTAAATACTTACATAGCCTATAACGGCAAAGCGCAGGGGTGTAAATGGCAGCCACTACGCCATTTGCACTCCTGCTTTTTGCTGTAATAGGCTACATAAGTATTTACGTAGCCTATCATGGCAAAAGGCAGGGACACAAATGGCGGCCGCTACGCCATTTGTGTCCCTGCCTTTTGCCGTGATAAGCTATTAGGAGTGCACAAAAGCCACTTACCTGGTCTCGCAGCTTGCTTCGCGGTGGGGGGGGAGGCGCTTCGCTGCTCCCCCTGAAGTTCAGGCCAGGAGGGGAGGCTTCCCGCCTCGCCCGGCCAAAATTCAGGCTGGGGGGGAGGCTTCCCGCATTGCCCTTATTTTCGCCGTAGTCTACGTAATCTTTACGTAGACTACAGCGACCAAATAAGGAACGGGAATGGCGGCTCCCTATGGGGGCCGCCATTAGCCATATGCGCTTTTTTTTTTTTTAAAGTCACCCGTGATAGGCTATGTGACGATTTACGTAGCCTATCACGGCTGACTTTGCAAATCTAGCCATGATAGGCTACGTTAATCGTCACGTAGCCTATCACGGGGCGTTTTTTTTTTTTTTTACTTTTATTGGAATGGCGGCGGCGGCAGCCGGTTGAAAGATCGGCTGCCGCCCCCGCCCCTGACGAAGACCCGATGAACCGCCGCCAGGACCCGCCGCCGGGAGGGACATTCGGGAAAGGTAAGTCCTGTCCCGGGGGGGGGTGCGGGGTGCAGGAGGGTGCAGAGAATTTCTCCCTGAAACTTGTTCGGGGGGCCGAACACGTTGGCGCTCGGCCCCCCGAAGTTTCGGGGAGAAATTCTCCTCCATCCCTATTATGTAAATACTTACGTAGCCTATCATGGCTTAATGCAAGGATGCAAATGGCGGCCGCTACGACGGCTGCCATTTGCGGCCACAGCAGCCTGGCAGTGGCTGGAAGTCTGGGTGTAGCTGGCCCTGGCTGGCGGCTCCGTGGCCTTGCCATGGAGTGGAGCTGGCTGGGGAGGATTCTGAGGGGGAGGGACGGATTGCCTCCCCACCACCATCAAAGCCTAGGGGTGCACGAAAGTCACTTACCTGGTCTCGCAGCTTTTCACGGTGGGGGGGAGGTGCTTCGCTGCTCTCCCTGCGAAGTTCAGGCCGGGGGGGGAGGCTTCCCGCCTCACCCGGCCAAAATTCAGGCCGGGGGGGAGGCTTCCCGCCTTGCCTGGCTGAAATTTAGGCCAGGGGGGAGGCGCCTCGCCTCGCCCGGTCGCGAAATTAAAAGTTAAAAAAAAAAACGCCCCCGTGATAGGCTACGTGACGATTTACGTAGCCTATCACGGCTGACTTTGCAAATCTAGCCATCATAGGCTACGTTAATCGTCACGTAGCCTATCACGGGGGCATTTTTTTTCTTTTATTGGAATGGCGGCGGCGGCAGCCGGTTGAAAGATCGGCTGCCGCCCCTGACGAAGACCCGACGAACCGCCGCCAGGACCCGCCGCCAGGAGGGACATTCGGGAAAGGTAAGTCCCATCCCGGGGGGGTGTGCGGGGTGCGGGGGGGTGTGCGGAGAATTTCTCCCTGAAACCTCTTTGGGGGGCCGAACACGTTGGCGCTCGGCCCCCCGAAGTTTCGGGGAGAAATTCTCCGCCATCCCTATCAAAGCCCCGGACCGGAACCAGGTAAGGGATTCGTACATCCCTAGAAAAAATAAGAAACTGAGAGAAACTGAAAGGGACAGATTCATCCATCCCTATTTATAATTCCATTCAGATTCTGACAACTTGACTCATACTTGCATGCATGCCATTAAACTTCTTTATATTTGTTGTCTGTACACTTGATAAGCTGGATATGTGGGCTGACTCTGTTGAAATGTACTTACATATGACATGATATGGACCTTTTCCCAGCTGTATTCTGTCTCTAATGCAGGCTTTCCCAGCCCAGTTCCTTCCATCTATGTTGGACTACAACTGCCATCATTCCCAGTCATCACAGCCATTGGCAGTGCAACACATCTGGAGTGGAACAAATTGGGGAAACTGCTCTAATGGCTTATTCTAGCAGGCAATTCATTTATATCGCAGTTATTGAGGGATGAACGTGTATGTGTAAAGTAGGGATGTGCATTGGATTCAGCTAAAGCCTAAGCTAAATGCCTCCCCCACTTTGGACCATTTCTGGTGTGGTGAAGCCTCTGAATCAGTCTGAGCAGGATCGGGGCATTTTTTCTGAAGTTCCAAATTGTGGTCCAAGTCAAATCTTGTGGGCAGTGCAGAACTGTAGGGTAAACCCATCCTAAGTCTATACAGGATTTCCAAATATTATATTTAGAAATCTGCCATTCACTTCCCTGCCCCAAACAACCCCCACATAAGACCTGAAGACAAGCTTATACACCAGAGCTGGAATTCTTATGATCCTCTGCAGATGCCCCTGAAGTCTGGATTCATCTAAATTGCTGTGAGGATTTATCATACACTCTTGAAATATCCCTGTAAGAAACAGCCATTGTACAAGTTGCTTGGTCTGAGTTACAGCTATAAATAATTCTGACAAGCAAACAGCCACACACAAAAAATGAATTGCATCTGATGGAGGTGTCAGGTTTCTGGGTAGTCTACAATCTTTTATGGTCAAAAAAGGATGATACAACTATTTTTGGAAAAAAAAAGACTGAGAGATGGCTGATACCGTTTGTGGTTACGGATAAGATATATTAATGCACTCAAGTGTTTGATAGAATAGTTTGACTGCCAACTCCCAGAATGCTATGGTGGCTAAACTATTTTCTAGCAGTACCTGCAATAGAAATTTGGAAAATAAATTGGCAATTGGTTTGGAGTTCCCAGAGAATGGCTTGTTCCAGTTCCAGTTCCAAGTTACCTGTTCTGTTAAGAATGACCCTAAAACATGCCCCCCGCTGGGCAATGTACTGTGCACACTGGAAGATAGGACATGTCTCTGGAAAATACAGAGCTGACCCAAGTGCATGGACAGCTCAAGAAGTCACCTGAAGCAGCAATATTTTCAGAGCACCAATGAAGCAGCAGGTCATCCAAGAGGTGGAACGCAGTATCCTCTGTAGCACTGCAAACGATCCTAGGGCACATCTCTCCGACTGTGCAGCATTACCACATGGAGCAGGAAAATACCTTAGGCCAGTCCTACAGGTAAAGATGGGGCAGAAATGTGCTCAGTTCACATTTTAATATGAACTTACCTAATTTCACACACTCAAACCAATACATGAACCAAAACTCAGTTATCCTTCAAAATTCGCACTTCTCCAAATTTTGCAATGGACCTCTCCATCAAAAAATGCATTAAAATGCCTATCTTAGGGAAAATTGCACACAAAAATGTGTACATTAGTGAAAATGATGTTCCAAAATGCATAATATTAGGAAAATTTCCATCCCCCTACTGCCACCTCCTCCACCTCCTTCTCCTCCCCCGTCCAAAATTTCCATCCCCCTGCTGATGCCATACTCACCATCTCCTCCTCCTTCTCCCCCCTCCCACCTGACTGCTGCCACCTCCTTTTCTAGAGTCTAGATAATTCTGGCCATAAGTGACACATGGAACAATTGAGCAGCAGGATCTTAACACTAGGGATGTGCAAATCAGCAAAACCTGAGCTCGCCAAATGTCTCCAAATTCCATCTCAAAGCTCATTCTGACTTGAGTCAATATCAGATCGTGAGCTTTCTTTTTGTTTTCTTTGTGTGTGTATTTGCATGCATATTTTTCCATACGTACATGTGATGGTTTGAGGTCTCTGGAGGCAAAGGGAAAAAAGGTTAGGCTTAGAGCTTGGGTTTTTTGTTGTTGTTGGGAGTGGGTATCCTTGAAAGGAGTAGTTTCATTCCCCTGGCTAAGTTTCAGTTTCATTTCCCCAGTTAAGTTTCATTTCTTCAGATTTGAAACAGTACTTCAGATTTTATGGGGGGAGGGTAAAAAAGAGGGGGTCAGGAAGATCAGAGCCGTAAAGGCAGACCAGAGCCTGAAGAGGAAGCAGGAAGAAGCAGCCTAGAGGAGTCTAAGTGTAGCTAATGTAAAAGAACTTGTGTTTTGCAACTTTTATTTCCTTTTAAGGCCTTTTGTGTCACTCAGCTCTATTGTGTAAATACCTTTAATTGTCATTTGCTTGTTTTAATTTACCACTAAACTGTTGGGGTTAAACCCCAAGTGTCTGTTGTTTCTGTCACCTCACATCTACAACCTAAACCCCACATTATTGGGAAAGGGAAGTTAAAAGAAGGAAGGTGGGACTCTTAAGGAGGCAAGAGATCCTTAAGGAGTTGTTCGGGGAGTCCAGGTCATAAGGGGAACCCTGACAGTATGAAACAATTGAGCACATTTTTGAAATGTACTCATTTTTCAAATGTATGTATTTTTCTCCCATGACGAAAGTGCATTTGTGTGCATATTTGAAATGTATTCATTGTGAAACATGTGCATTTTTGAAATCTATGCATGCTGTTGAACACATTTTGGGGGTGGTGGTGTCTGTGAATCATATTGCAAGCTTGGAAATGCACAGACTTCAAGTGCAGATTGCGTTTGAGTAGGGTTGATGCAGGAGTCTGGTTGGAGCTTGAAGCCTGGCCAGAAATCTCCAGCTTTGCCCCCCGGATGTGTCCTTCAGCAAGCTGCATGTTGCCACCACCACTGTAGCAAGGACTTGAGGGGGAGAATGGAGCTCCTCTCCTCCCCTCCTCCCCCCACCCTTGTTACAGAAGCAGCAGTGGGCACAGGACAGTCCAGTTCTGGGCACTGCACTTTAAGAAGGAAGCAGACAAGGATGCTCTCCAGGATGGAGAGGGTTCAGAGGAGGTCAACAAAGATGATCAGGAGACTGGAAACAAACCCCTATGAAGAGAGACTGAAAGAACTGGGCATGTTTAGCTTTGAGAAGAGAAGACTGAGGGGAGATAGGATAGTGCTCTTCAAGTACTTGAAAGGTTGTCACAGAGATGAAGGCCAGCATCTCTTCTCGATCATCCCAGAGTGCAGAACACAGAATAATGGGCTCAAGTTACAGGAAGCCAGATTCCAGCTGAACATCAGGAAAAACTCCCTGACTGTTAGAGCAAAACGACAATGGAACCAATTACCTAGGGAGGTGGTGGGCTCTCCCACACTGGAGGCATTCAAGATGAGGCTGGACAGCCATCTGTCAGGGATACTCTGTCTTGGATTCCTGCATTGAGCAGGGGGCTGGACTCGATGGTCTTGTAGGCCCCTTCCAAACCTACTATTCTATGATTCTATGATTTTTACTTTCATGTAAGAGACTTACATCTATTTATTTGTTGCATTTATATCCCACCTTTTTCCCTCTTGCAAGGAACCCAAGGAGGCTTACATTATCCTCCTTCTCTCCTCACAACAACAACCCTGTGAGGTAGGTTGGGCTGAGAGTCGTGATAGGCTACGTAAATCTTTACATAGCCTATCATGGTTGGGTGGGGTTTTTTTAAAAAAAAACTACGGCCGCTGCCATTTGTGTTCCTTCTTTTTGGCCATCTTAATCTACTTTTTTTCTTTTTTAACCCAGAGCCCTCCGCGGCCGGAAATCCGGCTGCGGACGGCTCTGGCCTGGCTGGGCCGGGCCTGGACGGCTGCTCCGCAGAGCTGCCGCAGAGCACAGCCGGCCGTTCGAGGATTCTGGGGGGAGGAACGGAGCGCCACCCCCCCACCATCGACATAATCCGTGAAAGGTAAGTCACTTTCGTACATCCCTAGTAAATTTAGGGATGTGCGAACTCACCCCTATCTGGGTTCTCCAGACTCCTGTCCTGCCCCAGCCCATGCCCCTGCTCTCCGGTCCCTGGACTGTGCTCGAGCCCCTCCCACTCTCAGCGAGCAGCCCACACTCACCCCAGAGGCCTCACCGAGCTCCACGGTCACCATTTCTAAAAAAAAATAAAATGGCGCTTACAAAAATGCGCATGATTTTTGTGTGAAAATGCTCATTTTTGTGAATGTACATATTCTCATGTATGAAATGTGGATTTTTGCAAAGGAACACATTAGTGTGTGTACGAAAATGTGCATTTTTCATAAAATATGCATTTTTTCACACATGCAAATATGCTCATTCACAAAATGTGCATTTTCGAATATGCAAATATGCGCATTTGCAAAAATGAGCATTTTTGCGTGTATGCAAATTTGCGCATTTTTGCAATCACCATTTTATTACTCAGAAAATGGGGACCGGGAAGCTCGACAAGGCTGCTGGGGTGAGTGCAGGCCATTTGCCAAGCATGGGCAGGGGGCGAGCAAGGGCAGGGGCTCAGCAAGCAGGGCTCAGGGGTGTGGCAGGAGCAGGTCCGCCGGATTCCTGGACTGAATCAGGTGCCCATGTCATCCCTAAGGAAATTGTATAATTCTCCCCATCCTTACAAACCAACCTCAATTGCTCCATACTGTTTGGGATCTTTGTGAATCCTTCTGCCTAGGGATGTATGAAATTCTTACCTGGCTCCGCCCCGGGCAATCCGCGGTGGGGGGGAGGCGCTCCGCCCCTCCTCCCGGAATCCTCCCCAGCCGGCTCCGCTCTACAGTGACTCTGTGGAGCTGCTGGCCAGGGCCACCCGTAACCGGACATCTGGCCGCTGGGCTGCACAGGGACACAAATGGCAGCCGCTGTAGCCACCGCCATTTGTGTCCATGTGTTTTGCCGTGGTATGCTACATAAATATATACATAGCCTATCATGGTTAAAGACATGGATGTAAATCGCGGCGGCTATGGCGGCTGCCATTTGCATTCCTTCCTATTACGTATATATTTATACGTAAAAGGAACCTATTCCTTCCAATACGTATATATTTATGTAGCCTATCATGGCTAAAGACACAGACGCAAATGGCGGTGGCTACACCATTTGCATCTCTGCCCTGAGCTGTGATAGGCTACGGAGATACTTACATAGCCTATCACAGCTTGCCAGGGATGCAAATGGAGGCCGGCGTAGTGGCTGCCATTTGTGGCCGCAGCCTGGCAGTGGCTGGAGCCACCGGAGCCGCCGCCAGAGCCGCCGCCGCTGCTGCTGCCGGAGCCACAGCCAGGAAGGCTCCATTTCGCGGGGCTTTCGCAGGGTGGTGGGGTGGGTTGCTCCGTTCCGCCATGGATTCTGGAATTCGGCCTCCCTGGGATCCATGGCAGAATTCTCTAACATGCCTACTTCTGCCCACGGTGTCCTTCTAACAGCACATTTCGCATTGCATGCAGTGCAGTAGCTAGACCCTTGGGAGTTGCATCAATGGCATGGAATGCTAAGGGCATCGCTGCAGAACCACATTTGTGGAAGCCTTAGATCAGGGGTGGCCACCTTGTGCTAGGGAAGTATGAGAATTTTGTTTTCACTTGCAAATCTCCTGTTCGAACACCGGTTGACAGTGTAAGTTTCCCATCCACAACAAGCAAGCAGTGATCGGAAATGTGAATAGGAATTGGGCACAAGATGAATGGCAAGACAATGTTTGGAGAATCACGATGGTCTTGAATGTTGCTCGTTTCCCTATCCCTAACTTGTGGTGCTTCAGATGTTTAGGCCTACAACTTCCATCTGCCATAGCCCAGCATGGATAATTGTGAGGGTTCATGAGACATATAGGCCAAAATTAGGGTTGGCGGAGAATTTCTCCCCGAAACTTCGGGGGGGCCGAGCGCCAACGTGTTCGGCCCCCCGAACAAGTTTCGGGGAGAAATCCTCCGAACCCCCCCGCCCCCCGCACCCCCCCCCGGGACGGGACTTACCTTCACCGAATGTCTCTCCCGGTGGCTGGTCCGGCCGGCGGTTCGGCGGGTGTTCGAGCGAGGCGGGAGCGGCAGCCGGTCTTTCGACCGGCTGCCGCCGCCGCCATTGCAATAAAAGAAAAAAAAAATGCCCCCTGATAGGCTACGTGACGATTAACGTAGCCTATCACGGCTAGATTTGCAAAGTCAGCCGTGATAGGCTACGTCAATCGTCATGTAGCCTATCACGGGTGACTTAAAAAAAAAAAAAAAGCGCGTACGGATAATGGCAGCCCCCATAGGGAGCCGCCATTCCCGTTCCTTATTTGGTCGCTGTAGTCTACGTAAAGATTTACGTAGACTACGGCGAAAATAAGGGCAACGCTATTTGCGTTGCCCTTATTTTCGACGTAGTCTACGTAAACATTTACGTAGACTACAGCGACTAAATAAGGAACGCGAATGGCAGCTCCCTATGGGGGCCGCCATTAGCGTACGTGATTTTTTTTTTTTAAAGTCACCCGTGATAGGCTACGTGACGATTGACGTAGCCTATCACGGCTGACTTTGCAGATCTAGCCGTGATAGGCTATGTGGATCGTCACGTAGCCTATCAGGGGGCGTTTTTTTTTTTTTTTAACTTTCGCGTTCGCGGCTGGGCGAGGGGGGAAGACTCCTCCCCGGCCTGAATTTCGGCTGGGAGAGGCGGGAAGTCTCCCCCCCGGCCTGAACTTCACGGGGGGAGCAGCGAAGCGCCTCCCCCCCACCGCGAACGTCCTTCGAGGACAGGTAAGTGACTTTCGTCCACCCCTAGCCAAAATATCTGGAAGGCCACAAGTTGCCCACCCTTCCCTTAGATGGACCTAGGGATGTACGAAAGTCACTTACCTGAACCGAAATTTGATTTGCAGTGGGGGGGAGGTGCTCTGTCCCTCCCCGTGAAATTCTGGCTGGGGGGGAGGCGCCCAATCCCTCCCCCTGAAATTCTGGCTGGGGGGAGCTGCTCTGTCCCTCCCCCTGAATTTCTGGCCGGGGGGGAGGCGCCCTGTCCTTCCCGCCACGAATCCTGGCTGTCCAGGAATGCAAATGGTGGCGGCTGTAGCCACCGCCGTTTGCGTCCCTGCAGTCAGCCATGATAGGCTACGTAAATGTTTACGTAGCCTATCATGGCTGAGTAAAACAAAAAACCCCAAAAAACCGCGTGTACGCAAATGGCGGCGCCCATGGGCGCCGCCATTTGCGTACGTGTGGTTTTTTGTTTTTTGTTTTACTCAGCCGTGATATGCTATGTAAACATTTACGTAGCCTATCACAGTATTTTTTTAAAATCTAGCCGTGATAGTCTACGTAAATCTTTACGTAGCCTATCACTTTTTTTTTTTTTTACTGGAAATGGTGGCGGTGGCAGCCGGTCAGAAGACCGGCTGCCTCAGCTGCCGCCGCCGCCGAACCTCCGCCGAACTGCTGCAGGAGCCGCCGCCACCAGGGAGATTCGCACAAGGTAAGTCCCATCCCAGGGCAGGGCGGGGGGGGGGTGGCAGACCGTTTTGCCACTGATTTCAGGGGGCTGAATGCGCTGGCATTCGGCCTCCCTGAGATTCATGGCGAAATTCTCTGACATCCCTAGATGGATCCCAACCAATTTAGGATGCAACCAAAGGAGCTGAGGCAAGCAAACTGCTTGTGGTACAACTTAGTTTTGCCAACCTCCCCTACCCCCATTTCTCAGACCACAAACAAAAGGCAGGGTTGAAGGGAAGATGCAATATCTCCCTTCACTTTTAATTAGAGATGCCCATAACCCCCCTGCCCCCCCGCTTTGTCTGCTAAACCCCTACTTAGCCAACCCTGTGCGCTGCATGGGCTGAGCCAATGGGGCTGTTGGGGGCAAGGGTTTGGCAGTGGCGTGGGGTATCCATTTTTTTGGCTGCTGACTTGGTCTCCATGTGAGCCCCATTTTAATGCAAGATGGGAACTCAGTAGATCTTTTGTAAATCTACTGCAGCAAACAATGGTGGCCGTGAATGGCCATTTTGACCATATTAGAGGCCTCAAATATTGCTGCAGTGACTCTTTATGGCCACTGTTGTGTGCAACAGTAGATCTATGAAAATACAGAGTCTCCACCTTGCACTACAATGGGGCTTGCATGGAGACAGGTGGCTGCTGTAAGTCCTGGCCTCTCATGCGGAACGGGAAGTGTAGATGGTGGTTCGCCAAGTTGGGTTCGGGTGTATGTGTGTGGGGGTGATTCAGTGGGTTCCCACACCCAGTTGGGCAACTGCCCCATCTCTACTTTTAACCTTATCCTGAAATAGTCTATGGTGAGGGGTGGAAGGCTGGAGTTCCTACTGGTGGAGCAGCAGTTAGATGGAGATATCGGTGATGGGATCTGAGCTAGCAGTGACCAGCCAAGAAAGAGATCTTGGGGTTGTGGTGGACAGCTCGATGAAGATGTCAACCCAGTGTGCAGCTGCTGTAAAAAAAACAAACACCATATTAGGCATAATTAGGAAAGGAATTGAGAATAAAACTGCCAATATCATATGCCCCTATACAAATCTATGGTGAGACCTCACTTAGAATACTGTGTACAGTTCTGGACACCACACCTAAAAAAGAGATATTGTAGAGTTGGAAACAGTGCAGAAAAGGGCAACTAAAATGATCAAGGGACTGGAGCATCTCCCCTATGAGGGAAGGTTACAACAGCTGGGATTGTTTAGCCTGGAAAAAAGGAGTGTAAGGGGAGAAATGATAGAAGTGTACAAAATTATGCATGGCGTAGAGAATGTGGATAGGGAGACATTTTTCTTCCTCTCTCACAATACTAGAACCTGAGGTCATCCTATGAAGCTGATTGGTGGGAGATTCAGGACAGATAAAATGATGTATTTCTTCACAGAGTGCATAGTTGAACTATGGAATTGGTTACCACAAAATATGGTGACGGCCATCAATTTGGATGGCTTTAAATGGGAGTTAGATGAATTCCTGGAGGAAAAGGTTATCAGTGGCTACTAGTCCTGATGGCTATATGCTACCTCCAGTATCAGAGACAGTATGGCTACATGCACCAGTTGCTGGGGAACATGGGGAGGAGGGTGCTGTTGCAACTGTGCCCTGCTTGTGGGTTTCTGATCGACAGCTGGTTGGCCACCGAGTTAACAGAATGCTGGACTAGATGGACCCTTGGTCTGATCCAGAATGTCTCTTATTATGTTCTTATCTATGGCATACCTTCAACCTTTTCTCAGGGAAAAAAAGGATACTCTTGTATACCTCAGCAGCCCTGCTCTCACTTCCAGGATCACTACCTGAGTGTCCTCCTCCTTCACTATTACCCCTTACTGAAGGGTCTTCTCTGCCTACAATATATTGCCTTTATTTACAGAGGAATAGCCCATCCTACATTCTGAAACAGGTGTATTAGTAGAATCATAGAGTTGGAGGTGCCCTTGTAGGCTATCTGGTTCAACCTTCTGCTCAATTCACCAGCTATAACAATTTCCATTTATGTTTTTTTTTTAAAAAAAATCTCATAATGGATCTGGACATACTTAGTTGACATCAAACTCAGTCATCAACATTGACTGTCAGATGGGAAGTCATGGGCAGGGTAGGGGGGAACAGAAAGGAAGCCAAGCCTCATGTGCACATGCTAGGGGTGGACAAAACTCACTTACCTGTCCTTGAAGCTTTTTGCGGTGGGGGGGAGGCGCTTCGTTGCTCCCCCTGCAAAGTTCAGGCCGGGGGGGGAGGCTTCCTGCCTCGCCCGGCCGAAATTCAGGCCGGGGGGAGGCTTCCTGCCTCGCCCGGCCGAAATTCAGGCCGGGGAGGAGGCGCCTCGCCTCGCCTGGCCGCGAACTCAAAAGTTTTTTTAAAAAAAAATAAATGCCCCCGTGATAGGCTACGTGACGATTAACGTAGCCTATCATGGCTAGATCTGCAAAGTCAGCCGTGATAGGCTACGTTAATCATCACGTAGCCTATCACGGGTGACTTTAAAAGAAAAAAAAAGCGCGTACGCAAATGGCGGCCCCCATAGGGAGCCGCCATTCGCGTTCCTTATTTGGTCGCTGTAGTCTATGTAAATCTTTATGCAGACTACGGTGAAAATAAGGGCAACGCAAATAGCCTATCGTAGCCTATCACGGGGGCGTTTTTTTTTTTCTTTGATTGGAATGGCAGCGGCGGCAGCCGGTCGAAAGACCGGCTGCCGCTCCCGCCCCGGACGAACACCCGCCGAACCGCTGGCCGGACCCACCGCCGGGAGGGACATTCAGCAAAGGTAAGTCCCGTCCCGGGGGGGGGGGCTGCGGGGTGCGGGGGGGTGCGGAGAATTTCTCCCCGAAACTTGTTCGGGGGGCTGAACACGTTGGTGCTCGGCCCCCCGAAGTTTTGGGGAAAAATTCTCCGCCATCCCTAGCACATGCTGATGAAGCTTTTAGAACGGCATCTCCCAAATCTCCCCAAAAGACAAACTACGGATGGAAGAAGGGCAGCAATTTACTAAAGATTGATGTCAGAAAGCAGTGTTTGGTAAATAGGGACAGTTAGAGGATACACACTAGTGACAGGCGAAGGCCAAGATGGCGTCCCTTTCCATTCCAAGTACAGTGGCTGACCAGACTGGCAGTGGAATTTTACTTCGACACTCTCAATGGGCCACTGCACCTGAAGGAGGAAAGCTGGCTTAGGGGGTTCAGGCAGGCTGCAGTTCTATCCGCCAATAGCTTGCCACTGCTTTCCACCCCGTAGCAACTGCCACCTGAGGAAGCTGCCTTATTTTCCTAATGGTAGGGCTGGCCTTGGGACAGTTTAGCCTGCCTGCCTGCTTTCTTGCTTGCTTGCTTGCTTGCTTGCTTCTCTCTCTCTCTCCCCTCTCTCCCACACAATACTAGGGATGGCAGAGAATTCCGCCATGGATCTCAGGGAGTCCGAATGCCAGTGCATTCAGCCCCCCGAAATCTGTGGCGGAACGGCCTGCCCCCCCCACCCCCCGTGGATCCCCCCAGGACGAGACTTACATGGGGCAGATCTTCTGGGCGGCGGCGGCGGCTCCGGCAGCGGCTTTGGCGGCGGTGACTGCGGAGGCTGGTCTTCCGACCGGCTGCCGCTGCCACCATTTGCAGGTTGTTGTTTTTTTTTTTTACACAGACATGAAAGGCTACGTAAGTTTTTACATAGCCTAAAATGTCTGGGTAAAAAAAATAAAAGGTGTATGCAAATGGCGGCGGCTATGGCCGCCGCCATTTGCGTTCCTTATTTTGGGCCGTCTTAGTCTACGTAAATAATTACGTAGACTAAGACGGCGAAAATAGGGAACGCAAATAGCATCCGCTACGCTATTTGCGTTCCCCTTATTTTCGCCGTCCAAGTCTACGTAAATGTTTACGTAGATTAAGACGGCCAAAAAGAAGGAACGCAAATGGTGGCGGCTGTTGCGGATGGCTCTGACCTGGCTGCGCCTGGCTGGCTGCTCCGCGGAGCTGCCGCGGAGCACAGCCAGCCATGGAGGATTCCGGGGGGGAGGAACGGAGCACCTCCCCCCCACCATCAGCATAATCTGTGAAAGGTAAGTGATTTTCGTACATACCTACACAATACACATGGCAGTTAGTTTCCAATGGCTGCTACAAGCAGAAGTATTAGCAATTTAATTATAGAATCATAGAATAATGGAGTTGGAAGGGTCCTATGAGACCGTCGAGTCCATCCCCCTGCTCAATACAGGAATCCAAGTCAGAGCATCCCTGACAGATGGCTGTCCAGCCTCGTCTTGAATGCCTCCAGTGTGGGAGAGCCCACCACCTCCCTAGGTCATTGGTTCCATTGTCGTATTGCTCTAACAATCAGGATGTTTTTCCTGATGTTCAGCCGGAATCTGGCTTCCTGTAACTTGAGCCCATTCTTCCATGTCCTGCACTCTGGGATGATGGAGAAGAGATCCTGGCCTTCTTCTCTGTGGCAGCCTTTCTAATCATTTTTTCCTTCTTAGTATTTTCTTTTATTTATTAGATTTGTATACAACTGAACTGGCAAATGTCCTACAATCATAAACAACATTTTTTTTTTAAAAAAAACACCAATAGGAGTATAAAAAAATACAATATTAGACATTAAACATTTTGATGTCCATGAATACATTCGGCTGCTTTTAATCCCCTTAACTGGCTTGGAGATGGAAGTGGGGTAATAACTGTGGGAGATGGCTTGTTTTTATACTTTCTGACACACAATTTCCTATTCTCATGTTGTATCTTACTTTCCCACATCTTCTGGAGAACAAGGCATAAAACATTAATCCATACCTGTTAGGGAGAAGTGTGACTGGAAAAAAAGAAGAAAAGAATCCAGTGATTTTCTTCTCTGGTGGCTGCTAACTTTGGATAATAAGATGGGTTTAATTTAGTCCCAGTGCTGGAACTTTCACTATTAATGCTTGTGAACACATTTTTGCAGGGGAGCAGAGGAGTAGGTTGAGGGTGGGCTATTCACGACTTTGGGATTTGTTCTATGTGAAATTGACCTGAAGGTATTGTAGAGGGGACTCCAATCTCTCCTGCATAATTCAAATATGTTTCAAGTTAAGGTACAGTCTGAAAGAAATCACACCTGGGATTCTATGGCAGACCCTTTGCGTGTTTCAAGGCTTATTCGAAACCCAGTTCCATAGTGAAGCAAACTATAAAGATGGTGTATGTTATGAAAAATATAAAATTATATGTCTTGTAGATTACTGTTGTACAGGCAATAGGGAACTGGAATGTGTGAATATTCCTTTTTCTAGTCTTATCATGCTATTGGTACCTTTGACAGTTTATGTCTAATTTTAGCAACAGCTAATACAAATGTATATATTACTTATTTCATTTACACAGTTCTTTTGGGTGCATTCTCTGCCAGAAATGATACCCTGAGTAGCATGCAATTTAGAACAAATAAACCATTTAAAATAATCAGTAGTAAAAATAACAACATACCAGAACTAGCATGAATACTCCGCATAGACCATACATCAAATAAAACAGCCAGAGAGCAAACTGGCTCACTAAAACATAAACACAGTTTAAAAGCACAGCTAGTTAGCAAGTGGGAAATGACTTCAGAAAACGTCTTATGTGCTGAAAAGCCATCAGGGATGGAGCAAGGCAGACCTCTTTTGGAAGGGGTCTGACAAACCTCTGCTGTATAGAAAAAAGCATGCCTAGGGATGCTGGAGAAATTCAAGATGGACTAAAATGAGCTCGGATTTCTATTAGGGATTTTGGAGAATTCCGCCACAGATTCCAGGGAGGCTGAATGCCAGCACATTCGGCCCCCCGGAATCCATGGCAGAACGAGGCCACCCACCCCACCACCCTGTGACATGGGCCCAGAACGGAGCCTACCTTTGTTGGCCTTTCTGGTGCTCCTCGAATGGCGGCCGCGTCTGCGGCTGCCATTCGCCTCTTTTGAAAGGCTGTGATGTAAGTATTTACATAGCCTATCACGGCTAATGCAGGAATGCCATTTGCGTCCCTGTGAAGGCCGTGATAGGCTACATAAATATATACATAGCCTATCACGGCAATAGGAAGGAACGCAAATGGCGGGCGCAGTATTTGTGCCTCTGTCTTTTGCCGTGATAGGCTATGTAAATATATATGTAGCCTATCACGGCAATGGGAAGGAATGCAAATGGTGCCCGCCATAACCACCACCATTTGAGTAGGGATGTCAGAGAATTCTGCCACGGATCTCAGTGAGGCCAAATGCCAGTGCATTCGGCCCCCCGAAATCCGTGTCCGAATGAAGCCCGCCATCCCCCCACCCCACGAAAGGCGCACCAAATGGAGGACTTACCTGCTGCTGTTTGGGCTGCTTTGCGAATGGCGGCCGCTTCCGCGGCCACCATTCGCTTCTTCATTGTAGCCGTGATAGCCTATGTAAATACTTATGTAGCCTATCACGGCTAATGGAGGGATGTCATTTGCATCCCTACGGAGGCTGTGATAGGCTACGTAAATATTTACGTAGCCTATCATGGCAAAATACAGGGACACAAATGGTGGCGGCTACAGCACATTTGCACATTTGCGTCCCTGTGCAAACTGCCCAGCGGCTGGGTGTCCGGCTGCAGGCAGCCATGGCCAGCAGCTCCACTGAGTCGCTGCAGAGCGGAGCCGGCCGGGGAGGATTCCGGGGGGAGGGACAGAGCGCCTCCCCCTCCCTGCAGATTTCCCAGTGTGGAGCCAGGTAAGAGTTTTGTACATCCCCAATTTCTATGAATCTGACCTGTGGAATCCACTGCCTAGTGACCCCTTCAGGCTGTGCGGAGTCTGTGGACTTTTGGATTTTTTTTTTTAACTTTCCTGAAATTTATGTATATACTTTTGTAGGCAAATATATATGTTTCTGTTGAGGAAACATTGAATGGAATGGGGGGCAATACACTAAATGGTATGTACTAGGTAAATTGTGTAAATAATCATGTAAATACTTATGTAAATATTTGTGTATTTTTCTGCATGATGAAAAAAAATTGCATCTATCTGTGAGAGGATGATGGAAGAAAAGGTGCTGGACAATCCGTGAAACACAGACAGAGTGGATTTTATACAGTCCATACATCCCTATGTAGAGCAGAGACTTCCCTTCAGATCTAAGTAAGCAGCAAAGTACAGGAGCAGTGGTCTTCAATGGACAATGGACAAACCAGTCTATATCCAGTCCATGTCACTTTCACATGCATCCCATCATAAGCCCACTCTGTCCAGTTTCTACATGAAACATGTGAAAATTCACAGTGATTTTCATATGCAATTTCTTCTAATGTATACATTGGATATGCAATTTCCCCTAATATATACATTTTTGTACAGAACGTTCCCCAATATATGCATTGTTGTATGCAGTGTCTGAGCTGAGAACTGCCTTGCAACATCTGGAGAAGTGTGCAGTCTGAAGGATAACTGTATTCTGATATGCATATTAGTCCTGGAAGTGTGAATGAGGTTGGTTCGCTTTCAAATGATGATCCAGCAAAATTCTACCCAGTCCCTCACAGGCCAGACCACTGAGGGGTTTAGCAGTTGGTACAAACACTTTGAAACAGGGCCCAGAAATAAAAAGATTGCCTGTGCAGTGGCTAGCTACCATCTTTGAAACTTTAGGGTTTGAGTCTCCAAACCAGTAAGAAACCATCAAAGGCAGAGCTCAGAAAGCAAGATGGCTCAGATCTGGTTAAAAATGTAATATAAAAAATGATCACCTCTCTCTTTTAAACTGCATCAGAACTACAGGGGCATCTAACAGCAATGGCCCTGTAGGAAGGAATCCAGGAGAGAGAGAGAGAGAGAGAGAGAGAGAGAGAGGAGGAGGAGGAGGAGGAGGAGGAGGAGGAGGAGGAGAAGAAGAAGAAGAAGAAGAAGAAGAAGAAGAAGAAGAAGAAGACAACACCTGATGTCTGCTTCTTATCTAGCTGGAATGCATCCTCCCTTGCAACTGGGCCATCTTAACACCAATAGCCTTCTAGGAATGAACTCAATAAAGAGAGGTAGCAGGCAACATCAGGCACCTGCTCTTGCTCTAGCCAGGCTGTTCCCTCTTTGACTATAGGCCAACTAGCATCAACTCCCCTACAGGATGGAATCTATGAGAGGGAGAGAGGCAGGCAAAGATAACACCAGATGCCTATTCCTGTTCCAACCAGGCTGGCTTCGTGTTGTTTAAAATGTCTGGTTTTTAATGCACCCATTGCATTTTATCCATGTTGTGAGCTGCTTTGAGGATTCAAGTCCAAAAACAGGATATAAAATTGTGAGAAAAGTAAACAAGTAAATAAGCAGGCACATTGAACCATGTTCTTCCCAGCTTGGTTCTCCTTATTTTCTACAACTGCAATTTATAGGCTATAATTATAGAGGGGACAGGTGGGGGGAGGAATTGAACAGAGAGGTTGCTCCAGAAACACAGGGGAACCTCCCCCCTGCTTAATAAAAAGGATTTTTTTCCTCCTCAGCAGGGCAATTTAATCTCAAGTCAGTTTCCATGCAGTTACAGATTATTGAGACAGAAGCATCCTATGATTAGAGTGTCTGCCTTGTACTTACCTACATGCTGCCATATTAGCCTCCCTTAGAGCAAAATGCAAACGTGTGCCACTTTTCTAAATATAACCATTAATTAGCTAACATGTCTTCCTCACTGTGCAGGAACAGAGGCTTCCAATAGTCCTTGCGATTGGATGCAAAATGGCAAAAATAATGCCAACACTCTCTGGCAATGTGCAATGTGCTGTGTCACTTCCAGAATCTGTGTGTTATTGTTATTGTTATTGTTATTAACATTGCTATACCAGCCAATAGTGGGAGCTCTCTGGGCGGTTTACAAAGATTAAAAGCATTAAAAATACAATATACAGAGATTAAAAACCATTTACATAAAAAACACATGAACAGACAATATACACAATTTTTTTTATCTAAAACAACTTCAAACAAACAATCTCAAAAACAAACAACCCTAACCATCCATAAGACATTCCAGGATCAATTAAACACTTATCATATACTGTCGAATGCCTGGGAGAAGAGAAAGGTCTTAACCTGGCACCAAAAAGATAACAATGTTGGTGCCAGGTGGGCCTCATCAGGGAGATCATTCCATAATTTGGGGGCCACCACCGAAAAGGCTCTCTCCCTTGTTGCTGTCTTCCAAGCTTCCTTGGTGTAGGCAGCCGGAGGAGGGCATCAGATGTTGACCGTAGTATATGGGTAGGTTCGTGTCAGGAGAGGCACTCCGTCAGGTACTGTGGTCCCAAGCCATGTAAGGTTTTGTAGGTTAAAACCAGCACCTTGATCAGGCTTGGAAACATACAGGCAGCCAGTATAAGCGGGCCAGAGTCGGTTTTATATGTTTGAATCTTCTGGTTCCTGTTAGCAATCTGGCTGCCAGACTTTGCATGAGCTGCAGTTTCTGAACCATCTTCAAAGGCAGCCCACGTGTAGTGCATTGCAGTAATCTAACTTGGAGATTACCAGAGCACAGAAACTGAAGCCAGGTTATCCCTGTCCAGATAAGGGTGTAGCTGGGCCACCAACCAAAGCTGGTAGAAGGCACTCAATGCCATTGAGGACACCTGAGTCTCAAGTGACAAAGATGGTTCAAGGAGAACCACCAAGCTACAAACCTGCTCCATCAGAGGGAGTGCAACCCCATCCAGAACAGGTTGAGCACCCTCCATCCGGTCAGAAGGATCACCCACCAACAGCATCTCAGTCTTGTCTGGATTGAGTTTCAGTTTACTAGCCCTCATCCAATCCATTGTCACAGCCAGGCACTGATTTAACACAACCACAGCCTCACCTGAAGAAGACGAAAACGAGAAATAGAGCTGCATGTCATCAACATACTGATGACAACGCAGTCTAGGGATGTACGAAAGGCACTTACCTGGTCCCGCAGCTTGCTTCGCGGTGGGAGGGAGGCGCTTTGGTTCTCCCCCCGAAGTTCAGGCTGGGGGGGGAGGCACCCCACCTTGCCCTGCTGAAATTCAGGCCGGGGGGGGGGAGGCGCTCCGCCTCGCCCAGCCGAAATTCAGGCCAGGGAGAAGCACCCCGTCTCCCCGGTCGCAAAATAAAAAAGTGAAAACAAAACAAAACACCTGTGATAGGCTATGTAATGATTTACGTGGCCTAACACGGCTAGATTTCCAAAGTCAGCCGTGATAGGCTATATAAATCGTTACGTAGCCTATCACGGGTGACTTTGAAAAAAAAAAGCTTACACAAATGGCGGCGCCCATGGGCGCCGCCATTTGCATTCCTTATTTGGTCCCGGTAGTCTATGTAAAGATTTACGTAGACTACGGCAAAAATAAGGGCAACGCTATTTGCGTTGCCCTTATTTTCGCCATAGTCTACATAAATCTTTACGTAAACTACTGGGACCAAATAACATTTGATAACTACTGGGACCAAATAAATAAACATTTACGTAGCCTATCATGGCTGACTGCAGGGATGCAAACGTCGGCGGCTATGGCTGCCGCCATTTGCGTCCCTGCTAGCCAGTGGCCGGATGTCCAGCTGCTGGCAGAGCTGGCCGGCGGCTCTGCAGAATCCCTGAGGAGCACAGCCGGCTGGCCAGGATTCCGGGGGGGGTGTGTGGAACGGAGCGCCCCCCCGTCCAGGATTCCGGGGGGAGGGATGGAGCGCCTCCCCCCACACCATCAACATAATCTGCGAAAGGTAACTGACTTTCGTACATCCCTAGAAAAAAAGAGATGACAACTGTAATTACTCAATATCATGGCTAAATACACAGGGATTCAAATACAGACATTGAAGAGCTAAACTTTCAAAGCTCTGAGCTAGGATGGACAAAGCTGTCAGTTTTTGGTTTCTCCTACATTCAATTTTTAAAAATCTTTTTGACCTTAATATGGAGAATTTTGTGAATTTTCATAAATTCTTATCCGAACTGAACTAGAACAAAATTGTCAGCCATCTGTACCCTTAACCTCCTTAAGCTCTCAAATATCCCAAGCCCCTGCCATGACCATGCACCTAAAATTAACTTTGTGGCAGTGGCAATGACTAGGAAACCTTTTAGTGAGGTCTCCATTCCTCCTTGGCAATTGGAAATGGCAGAGGATGTGCTCATGCCAGGCATTTACATTAAGGACTAGAAACCTCTGCTTTTTTAAAAACGGAAGGAAGGAAGGAAGGAAGGAAGGAAGGAAGGAAGGAAGGAATTCTAAAAAATGCAACAGAATCTGCAATGAAAAAGAGGATGTCATTATTTGAGGCTCAGCAGGTTTATAGGCCTTAGATGCACCTGGTTTGCTAATAGCTATGATCAGCATAGTAGTTGATGGTGAAGAGTCTGAATATGTAGAAGAATTTATTTTCCTAGGATCGCAGATCAATCATAGCGGTGAATGCAGCCCAGATATAAAACGTCGAATTGTGCTGGGTCGTGCAACAATGATGAGCATGAACTGAATATGGAAAAAGGACATCAGCTTGACAACTAAATGCAGATTAGTTTGTATCACCGTGCTTCCCATAGTTACTTATGGATGTGAAAGTTGGACAAAGAAGAAACAAGAAGAAAGAGAATTGATGTATTCGAGCTGTGGTGTTGGAGAAGGTTCCTGCACATTCCTTGGACAGCTAAGATAACAAATAAGCAAGTACTGGAACGTATAAACCCAGACATGTCATTGGATGGAAAAACCATGAAACTGCGATTGACTTATTTTGGCCATGTTATGCGGAGGAACTCACTAGAAAAAGGAAATATGCTCGGATTTGTTAGCGGCAGAAGGAAACCTGGCCGCCAAAGAATAAGATGGCTAGATACCATCAAAACTGATACCAGCCAGAGCATGGAACAGCTCAAAGAAATAGTACAAGATCAGGATACGTGGAGAGAGATGATCCACAGAATTGCCAAAAGTCGGACACGACTGAATGGATAATATCATCATATCATGATCAGTGGCTTTTCAATACAGGTGGGTGGGCGAAAAAAGGCCACCCAGATTAGGGGTGCACGAAAGTCACTTACCTGGTCTCGCAGCTTGCTTCGCGGTGGGGGGGAGGCGCTTCGCTGCTCCCCCTGAAGTTCAGGCCGGGGGGGAGGCTTCCCACCTCGCCTGGCTGAAATTCAGGCCGGGGAGGAGGCGCCTCGCCTCGCCCGGCCGCGAAATAAAAAATTTAAAAAAAACCACGCCCCCGTGATAGGCTACGTGACGATTTACGTAGCCTATCACAGCTAGATCTGCAAAGTCAGCCATGATAGGCTACGTTAATCATCATGTAGCCTATCACGGGTGACTTAAAAAAAAAAAAAAGCATGTACGCAAATGGCGGCCCCCATAGGGAGCCGCCATTCGCGTTCCTTATTTGGTCGCTGTAGTCTACGTAAATCTTTACGTAGACTACAGCGACCAAATAAGGAACGCGAATGGCGGCTCCCAATGGGGGCCGCCATTAGCTGTACGCGCTTTTTTTTTTAAAGTCACCCGTGATAGGCTACGTGATGATTTATGTAGCCTATCACGGCTGACTTTGCAAATCTAGCCGTGATAGGCTACGTTAATCATCACGTAGCCTATCACAGGGGCGTTTTTTTTTTTTTTTTTACTTTTCTTGGAATGGCAGTGGCGGCAGCCAGTCAAAAGTAGGGGTGGACGAAAGTCACTTACCTGTCGTCGAAGCTTGTTCGTGGTGGGGGGGAGGCGCTTCGCTGCTCCCCCTGCAAAGTTCAGGCCGGGGGGGAGGCTTCCCGCCTCGCCCGGCCGAAATTCAGGCCGGGGGGGAGGCTTCCCGCCTCGCCCGGCCGAAATTCAGGCCGGGGGGGAGGCTTCCCGCCTCGCCCGGCCGAAATTCAGGCCGGGGGGGAGGCTTCCCGCCTCGCCCGGCCGAAATTCAGGCCGGGGGGGAGGCTTCCCGCCTCGCCCGGCCGAAATTCAGGCCGGGGGGGAGGCTTCCCGCCTCGCCCGGCCGAAATTCAGGCCGGGGAGGAGGCTTCCCGCGTCACCCAGCCGCGAACTCCAAAGTTTAAAAAAACCACAAAAACGCCCCCATGATAGGCTACGTGACGATTAACGTAGCCTATCACGGCTAGATCTGCAATAGCGTTGCCCTTATTTTCGCCGTAGTCTACGTAAATCTTTATGTAGACTACAGCGACCAAATAAGGAACAGGAATGGCGGCTCCCTATGGTGGCCGCCATTATCCGTACGCACTTTTTTTTTTTTAAAGTCACCCGTGATAGGCTACGTGACGATTTACGTAGCCTATCACGGCTGACTTTGCAAATCTAGCCGTGATAGGCTACGTTAATCGTCACGTAGCCTATCACGGGGGCGTTTTTTTTTTCTTTGATTGCAATGGTGGCGGCGGCAGCCGGTCGAAAGGCCGGCTGCCGCTCCCGCCCCGCACGAACACCCGCCGAACCGCCGGCCGGTCCCGCCACCGGGAGGGACATTCGGCAAAGGTAAGTCCCGTCCTGGGGGGGGTGCGGGGGGCAGGGTGTGTGTGGAGAATTTCTCCCCAAAACTTGTTTGGGGGGCCGAACATGTTGGCACTCGGCCCCCCGAAGTTTTGGGGAGAAATTCTCCGCCATCCCTAGTCGAAAGACTGGCTGCTGCCCCCGCCCCTGACGAAGACCTGCCGAACCGCCACCGGGACCCACCGCCGGGACCCGCCGCCGGGACCCGCCGCCGGGAGGGACATTCAGGAAAAGTAAGTCCCATCCCGGGGGGGTGTGCGGGGTGCGGGGGTGTGTGGAGAATTTCTCCCCGAAACTACTTCGGGGGGCCGAATACGTTGGCACTCGGCCCCCCAAAGTTTCGGGGAGAAATTCTCCCCCATCCCTAACCCAGATGGAACTCAAACAATGCAGTCAAATGTTCCAATAACCAGCCACAGTTTTGTTAGCCAACCCAGTCTTACACCAACTATATTGTTCCTGGTCCTGTTATTCACACATAAGTCCTGTTTAGACAATGCTACAGCTGGGCTGTACATTACATTTATCATGGGGAAAAGTAGCCCTGCTTGGCTTTTTTAGCACCCAGAGAGCTCTCTTCTAGTAGTAATAGTAGTAGTAGTCCCAGACTCCCTACAGGGTAGCAGGGAAAGCTGGAGATTGCTGTTGAGATGGCATCCACACATTCCTAGAAGCAAGAGAGGGCTAGCCAAAGGATGTTCACTCAGGGCAGGAGTGGCTGTCACTAGGTGAGTTTCTTTCATTTCTAGGGATGGCATGGGCACCAGATCGAGTCCAGGAATCTGGCAGCCCCCACCCACTGCCCCAAGCTGTGCATATTGAGCCCTCTGCCCTGCTCGACACCCCCCCACACACTAGCCGAGCTGTCTGTACTCACGCCGGACCTATCTGGTGATCTCTGCACCCACTATTTTGCGAAAAAGATAGCAGGCTCAGATATGCGCACATTTGTTCTTCCACAAAATGGTGCTGTGAATGGCCAATATACGCAAGGTTACAGGCCGAAACCTGTAACCTTGCATATATCTAGGGATGTACGAAAATCACTTACCGGTTTGCAGATTATGTTTATGAGGGGGGGAGGTGTTCCGTCCCTCTCCCTGGAATCCTGGATGGGGGGGAGGCATGCCGTTCCTCCCCCCCGGAATCCTCCACAGCTGGCTGTGCTCCGGATTTCTGGCCGCAGAGGGCTCTGGGAAAAAAATAAAACAAAACCGCGTACGCAAATGCGCCATTTGCGTTCCTTATTTTTGATATCTTAATCTATGTAAATATTTATGTAGACTAAGACGGCGAAAATAAGGGGAATGCAAATAGCGTAGTGGACGCTATTTGCGTTCCCCTTATTTTCGCCATCTTAGTCTACGTAATTATTTATGTAGACTAAGATGGCCCAAAATAAGGAATGCAAATTGCGGCGGCCATAGCCACTGCCATTTGCGTATGCCTTTTTTTTTTTTACCCAGACATTTTAGGCTATGTAAAAACTTATGTAGCCTATCACGTGTGTGTAAAAAAACCCACAAAAACCTGCAAATGGTGGCGGCAGCAGCTGGTCGGAAGACTAGCTGCTGCCGCTGCTGCCACCGGAGACGCTGCCGCCCAGAAGATCCTCCCTAGGTAAGTCTCGTCCATCTCGAATTCTCTGCCATCCCTACATATATCAGCTCACTTGCATCATAGCACCATCATGACTACAGGAATAAAATGGAGTTTGCTTCTGCACCCGCTGCTATCAGAGCGGTCATGTGCCCCCCCCCAAGTGGAGCAACAGGGCCCCAGATTTTGGCCCCAAAGTCCAGCCCTAGCTACAAACTGCATGACTGGGACTATCCACTTCCCAAAAGTTTAGGAAAGGGGAAAGGGCAAGCCCGTACTTCAAATATCAGCACCATTTCATGCCTCCAAGCCAGTGAAGTCTGGTGGCTCTGATTTCAGTGGGGCTGTGAATGTGTTCTGGGTTTCAGTCAGAACCAGCCAGAACTCTAAAGGAGCTATCCAAGGTGCTGAACCCTAGCCCCCCAAACAGGTTCAGCACCTCGGATAGCTCCTTTGGAGTTCTGGCTGGTTCTGACTGAAACCCAGAATGGATTCACTGTCCCACCGAAATCAGAGCCACCAGCCTCCACTGCTCTAAATGGAGTTTAGAGGGGATAGCCATTACATGTGACCTATTTTAAATGTAGCCCAGCATTAAGTTGAAATTAAATAGTCCCACTTATTTTAACATGAGATACAGCCTTGATTCAATGCAGATTTACCAAGAAGTACTTCCCACAGAGTTCAACTGGATTTACTTTCAAGTAAGTATACATATAGGGATGGCGGAGAATTCCGCCACGGATTTCAGTGAGGCCGAATGCACTGGCATTCGGCCCCCCAAAATCTGTGGTGGAATGGCTTGCCATCCCCCCGCCACCCCGTGGATCCCCCCCGGGACGAGACTTACCTGGGGCGGATGTTCTGGATGGCGGCGGCTCCAGTGGCGGTTTCGGCGGCGGCGGCGGCTGGTCTTTCAACCGGCTGCCACAGCTGCCATTTGCATTCTGGCCTTTGCTGTGATAGGCTATGTAAGTCTTTACGTAGCCTATCAGGGCAAGCCAATAAAAAAACAAACAAACCCCGGTGTATGCAAATGGCAGTGGCTATGGCGGCCACCATTTGCGTTCCCTGTTTTTCGCTGATGTATCTTACATAAATATTTACATAAGATGAAATGGCGAAAAAAAGGGGAACGCAAATAGCGTAGTGGATGCTATTTGCGTTTCTTTATTTTTTTACAGCCTACGTAAATATTTACGTAGGCTAGAACGGCGAAAAATAAAGGAACGCAAATAGCGCTCACTACGCTATTTGCGTTCCCCTTTTTTTGCTGTTTTATCTTAAGTAAATATTTAAGTAAGATAAATCAGTGAAAAATAGGAAATGCAAATGGCGGCTGCCGTAGCCACCGCCATTTGCATATGCTGGGTTTGTTTGTTTTTTTGACCAGCCATGATAGGCTACGTCAAGACTTACATAGCCTATCACAGCTGCCTGGCTGAACGCAAATGGCATCCGCTATGGCGGCTGCCATTTGCATCTGCACCAGCCAGTCTGCGGCTGGAAATCTGGCTGCGGACAGCCTTGGCTGGCTGCTCTGCGGAGCCGCTGTGGAGCAGAGCCGGCTGTTGAGGATTCTGGGGGAGAGGACCAGATCACCTCCCCCCCTGTCGAGGATTCCAGGGGGAGGGACAGAGCGCCTCCCCCCCACAAACAGAATCAGCGAAAAGGTAAGTGGCTTTCGTACATCCCTACGTACATATGATGGGACTGCAGCCTTAGGAGTGAAACAAGCTCCCTCCACATTATGAGGAGCCTTAGCAAGCTCTTTCTAAACCCTGCTGTTTCGTTAGCAATTTCATTTGAACCAAACCTTCCTTGGTGGTGTACAGGTACCATGGGTTTAGGGATGGCGGAGAATTCTGCCACAGACTCCAATGAGGCTCGATTCTCCAATAAGGCCGGAGTCTGTGGCAGAATGGAACACTTACCTCCGCCTCCCCGCGGAATCCTCTTCAGCCGGATCCCCCGGCTCTGGATTGCCAGCGATATGGCCACCATTTACAGCTGCAGTTACTTTAAACTAAGGCCTTTACAGCCACAAATGGTGTCCTGGACACCATTTGCATCTGCAGTCAGTCAAGTCCCCTTCAGCCAGTGATACGGCCTGTTGGCTGTATTGCTGGCACTTCAGAGCGGGCTGGCGACTCCGTGGAATCACTGTGGAGCGGAGCCAGCTGAAGAGGATTCTGGGGGATGAACGGATTGTCTCCCCCACATGGGCAGATTCCCCACGGACTGGCAGGTAGCACATCTGGCCATCCCTATATGGGTTGCTGTAATTCTCGAGAAGGGTGCAGCCGATGACTGTCTTGCGAAACATTAACATCTACCAAAATCAAAACACCGGTCTTCAACACCTTATTTGAACCTCGTTAGAAATGGCAACTCTTTCCCATACAGGACTAGGATGTCTTTTGAACAGCTCCCATGGATACTCATAAAGCCACGTGAGTGAAATTCCTGCACATTTGCTTCCAAATTCACAGCATGCCTTGGTCTCAGACTCAGCACATTGCACAGTAAGATTACTGAGCTGACGTCCTGCCATTTATAGCCAGAGGAAAGTTCTTTATTAGCTTTAACACTGAGACATGTTCTTTCATCTTGCATATTCTCTGTTGTCAAGTTCAAAAAAAGGAGATATATATGAATGTGGACTAACGCCTACCATCCCCTGGTGGCTCTGGGTTTTATGTTGTATTAGTGTTGCTGGTCAATCTTTAAACATACAGAGCACAATGGTATCTGCTGATGTTTTCTTCTTGTTCTCCTTGGTGTCTCTCAAAGGCTCTGTATGTTGTCAAAGATTGTCCCACCTCCCCCATTCCCTAAGGATATACCAATCTAGTTTTGTGTGCAGTGAGACACTCTATGTCCTATTATGCTTGCCTGTTAATGGACACATTTGTATGTATTATGTGCTGCAAAGACCAACAGCCTGAGATTTTGCATATTATTTGAGGAATTTGTGACTGGACTGGAGTGTGTGGCTGTTCTCCTTTTATCTCTGCTTTTTTATCAGGCTGTTTTATATACACCCCCTTGTATGTCCAGTGTAGCAAAGTGGGTAAGAGATTGAACAGGGCACCATGAAGTCCCCAGTTTAAATCTTGTCACTTCCAGGAACTCACTAGATCATATGAAGCAAGCCACTGTTTTTCAGCCTCAGCCTCCCACCATCTCCCATCTGTTGTATCGGCATAATAATACCTGACCTACCTGATGGGGTTGTTGTAAGGATTATTTAAGATCATCACTCCATGGCACAAGCTACAGTCCCTACACATATGTGCTCTTGGCAAAGTGGGGCTGTGGCTCAGTGGTAGAGCACATGCTTTGTATGGAAAAGGTCCCGGGTTCACTTCCTGGCATCACGAATTAAGACTGGGAAAGACTCCTCTCTGAAACCCTGCAGAGCTGCTAAGCTAGACAAACCAATGATCTTCATCAGTATCAAGAAGCTTCCTGTGTTGCAGTGGAGGGCATATATCCCTTAGGGGAGCAGAGTTGGCCTTAGTGCAGCCAGTCACATCTTTAGCTGTAAGTCCACCTTACAGCTCCTGGGCTGAGCTAGGTCCTCCCTCTGTGCAGCCACAGGGCTTCTACCTTCCCCTCCTACTGAATCTGAGAACAGATTAGTGCTGTGCACCACTTCGGTCTGAAGACTGAATAACAAGGCGAAGCGGGCTGATTTGGAGATGCTTCGACTTGCTACAAGGCAGATCAGAACAGCACCGAGGTAACCCGAACCAAAGTATGTTGCCTACAAGGTGCCTTGGTCTGCCCTGTATATTTGGAGCTCTTCTTATGCCTTCTGAGCAGTCCAGACAGGCTGTCTCCAAAATGTATCAACTCGTGAAAGATCATGCAGAGGGAAAGGAGGAGGGACAGGGGAAGAGGAGGGGATGCGGAGGCACCAAATATATCAATTTGCAAGAGATCTGGCCACTGGGAGGGGCAGAAGATGAGGAGGGAGGTCGGAAGGGGAGAGGAGGCGAAGGCACCAAATGTATCAATTTGAGAGAGATCCAGCCACCAGGAGGGACAGAAGATGAGGAGGGAGGGGGGAAGGGGAAGGGGAAGAGGAGAGGAGAGGAGAGGAGAGGAGGAGGAGGGAGGGAGCTTTGCTGTGAGTCAGCCTCCATTTGCTCATTGTGAGAGAGGTGTTGTTATAGGAGGGGAGAGGACTAGAAGCTGGAGCACTGGTCTCCAAAGTGGGGTGCACTTTGTGCAAAAGACAATCCATTGGGGTGCGTGACCCACCTGATAATTGAATAGCCTCCCACTGCCCTTTCAAGCTGCCATTATGTGCAATGATGGTGGCAGCGGTGGTGGCAGCAGGATGGGATGGCCAGTCTCTGCCAGGCATGCCAGAGGAAGCCATGGCACCAGCTGGCATCCTGCCAGAGGAGAGTAGGAAGGAGATTAACCCTTCCCACTCTCCTTTGGCAGAACAAAGCTGAGAAGAAAGTGCATACTATGACAGCTATGTTAGTGTCTCCCCACCCCCCCTTCAGTAATAGGTTTATTATTCATTCATGTTGTATGTTCATTTAAAATTCCAGAAAATTTCACTGTAGTTGCTTATCTCCCCCCCCTTGCAATTCTCTCTCAACAATTAGTTGCTCTTAATTTGATTCTGTCTAGATTTTTTTTAATAAATATATAAATAAATATAGTACTTCCCTTTCCTTGTTCTTGGCTCCCCTCCATCCCCCCTTCTCAATTCCTGTATTCCTTCCCTTCCCATTTGTGATCTCTTTTCCCTAAACAAACAAACAAAAACAAAAACAAAAAACAAAATTCTAATCGTCTGTTAGGATTATAGTTAGTACCCCCCCCCGCTTGTAGTTTAGTGTTTGCTTTTCTTTTGCTTGTGTGTGTGTGTGTGTTTGTGCTAGGGATGGCGGAGAATTTCTCCACGAATCTCGGGGAGGCCGAAGGCCAATGCATTTGGCCCCCCGAAATTGGCAGTAAAATTCTCTGCCCCCCGCCCCCCTCGGGATGGGACTTACCTCCCTCGAATGTCCCTCTCGGCGGTGGGTCCCGGTGGCGGTTTGGCGGTGGTTCGGCGGGGGCGGGGGCGGCGGCTGGTCTTCCGACCGGCTGCCGCCGCTGCCATTACAAAGTGAATGTTAAAAAACTCACACACACACACACGTGATAGGCTACGTAATGATTTACATAGCCTATCACGGCTAGATTTCCAAAGTCAGCCGTGATAGGCTACGTAAATCGTTACATAGCCTATCATGGATGACTTTGAAGAAAAAAAAAAGTGCGTACGCAAATGGCGGCACCCATGGGTGCCGCCATTTGCATTCCTTATTTGGGCCCGGGTAGTCTACGTAAAGATTTACGTAGACTACGGCGAAAATAAGGGCAACGCAAATAGCGTAAATCTTTTTACGTAAATTCTACGCAAATCTTTACGTAGACTACCAGGGCCCAAACAAGGAATGCAAATGGCGGTGCCCATGGGCACCGCCATTTGCGTACGCGCTTTCCCCCCCCCCAAAGTCACCCGTGATAGGCTACGTAACGATTTATGTAGCCTATCATGTCTGACTTTGGAAATCTAGCCATGATAGGCTACGTAAATCGTTATGTAGCCTATCACGTCTGTGTGTGTGTGTTTTAACATTCACTTTTTTATTTCACGGCCGGGGAGATGGGGCGCTTCTCCCCAGCCTGAATTTTGGCCAGGCGAGGCGGGGTGCCTCCCCCCTGGCCTGAGCTTCGGGGGGAGAACCGAAGCGCCTCACCCCCACCGCGAAGCAAGCTGAGGGACCAGGTAAGTGACTTTCGTACATCCCTAGTTTGTGCTGTGTGGACAAGCAAACAGTGTGTGCCAAATGACTACACACAGGCCACATTTCCAAAAACAGTGGGAAAAGCACTACACACATAAACAGCTATTATTTTTTTTAAAATAATAATACTACACCGTGTGTTGCAAAGCAAGCAAGCCCAACATGAAGCATCTTCGGGGTCTTGGCAGGAGCAGAGGTGGGTGAGGTGCTGCTGTGCCCTCCTGGCAGGGTTGCTGCATTGCTTCCTGCCTCTGTCAGTCCAGCAGACAACTGTCGTTGCTCTTCGTTCAAGTCAATGTGCCCACCTGGCAGGGTTGCTGTCTCTGCTTCCTGCCTACCAGCCAGTGTTTTCCCAGGCAGTTCATTCAGCCAAAGAGACCTTGAAGTTATTGACTGTGAAGAGGAAAGTAGTATTATTTGCACTTCAAAGAAACCTACAGGAGAGTTTAGGGACAGTGACCTGCTCACTGCTTCGACACCTAACTTGATTATACCTTTATGAACTTTGGTTTGAGTTTCTGAGAATAGCACATTTTACCTGTGCCTAGCACAAAAACTCCTGGGCTAAACTGTCTGAAATTTGGCTGGTTGGATGCCCTCTAGGGGGGCTGTGTGACCCCCAACTTTCATATACTTCTGTGCAACCAGTGAAAAGTTACAGCTCTTTGAGAGAGTTCCTTGAAAAAAAATCCAATTTTACCATTACCTTACACAAAAACTACTGGCTGAAACTGTCTGAGATTTGACAGGTGGGATGCCCTCCAGGGGGCTGAGATTTTCCAATATTTCATGTATTTATCATGAAAAGTGAAAAAGTTACAGCTGTTTGTGTTTTCCCATGCAAGCCAATGGGAAAATGCCAAAAAACAAGTGATTTGGATATCCAAGTCTTGCTTTGGATGCAGATCTGAGTTCAAGTGGATGGGGTCCAAATTGGTCCGAAGTGAAGCGGGGCCACTTCAGAAGGTCCAAAGTGGCATCTGGAGTGAAGCAGGGGGTCCAGGCCCAGGCCTAGAACAGATGGAAGATGTGAATCTAGCATGGCTCAGGAGGCTGCATTAACCCACAGCTCACATACTGCAAGGCCTCCAAGGCAGGGACAGAAAAAGGGGCAGAAGTGCTTTCCTCTCCCTGTGCTAGAGGCCTCTTTTTATTTCTGGAGTGGGTCTGGAATTCATCCAAAGCAGTGGGCTTGGACTTACTTGAAGAATACTTCTGTCCCTTTCAGTAGTCAAAGTTGCAGTGAAGGTTCCAATTTGGAGAAATCCCTTTTGGGGGTGAGTGGTGGGTGGGGTGGAGTGGAGTTTTCCTTGGCTTGGGCCCCCAGATTTTGTTCCAGTTCCCACTGTGGCACCCCACTCAGTCTTCAGTGAGTTGGGACAATTTTTGGATTTTCCAGGCATCTGGTGCATTCGGCATCTGGTGCATTCTGTAATTTCTGCAAGTTTGTGAGCAATTTGCATAAATGTCTGAGCAATTTGCACAAATTACAGCTGAATTTGCAGAAATCAGGCAAATTATTGCCAAATTTCAACAAATTGCACAAATTACAGCTGAATTTGCACAGATTGTAGCCGAATTCACACAAATTATGCACACTATGGCCAATTTGCATAATTTGGGCAAGTTTGGATGTAATTTGGAGAAATTGCAGAACCTTCCCCCCAAATGTGCAAAAATGTTCCTGGAGTTCAGGGGAAAGCCTGCAGCTTAGCTCTCAGATGCAAATTGAGTAATACATACTGAAAAAGAACTGGATTTCCCAGCAATGGACATCCCTTGTTCCAACAGGGGATGAACTCTACCAATTCAGCATTCTGCTCACAACTTAAATGCTTAACCACCTGTAATATTCTCTCTCTCTCTCTCTCTCTCTCTCTCCTTCTCCCCCCCGTATCAGTCCAGATGTTATACTAAACATGTGTCTGCCTCCTGTTAGGAACTGTTGATTTAGCACTTCTTTTTCCATCTCTAGCATCTAATAGAAGGTACCTGTGTTGAGATCTCATGGGATTCTGTTTCCCAGCCTCCCGCTAACAGCATCCAATAATGTGGAGCAAGGTCAGGGAAATGAAAATCACTGTGACGTTACAACATGAGGCATCTACCTGAACACAGTGGAAAGCAGCAGGCTGGACTAGATGAGCGCTTGGTCTGAGTTAGCAGGTCTCTTCATGGTTTTGTATGTTTTGAGACATTACAGGGAAGTTCAGGGGGGAGCTAAATACACTGACCCAGTTTGCATAATCAAAACAAGCTGCCATGGCTTGTTGTTGGATTAGTTGAGGGTTGGTTCCCCCTCAAACAAGCCATTGTGCCCAGGTTCAGATGAGACAACAAGATGGCGCCGAAAGGAATACAATGTAGGTGCGAGGCGAACCTCACTAGGGAACTCATTCCACAGCTGGGGTGCCACAGCAGAAAAAGCCCTCCCCCTAGTAGCCACCCACCTCACTTCCTTTGGCAGGTGCTCACAGAGAAGGGCCACTGAGGAAGATCTTAAGGTCTGGGCAGGCACATATGGGAGGAGGTGATCCTTCAGATAAACTGGCCCCAAGCTGTTGAGGGCTTTGAATGTTAATACCAGCACTTTGAATCGGGCCTGGAAATGGACTGGCAGCTAGGTTAGTTGAACTTAGTGTCCATTGGAATTTCAATCAGGGATGGGCAGAAGTTAGGTTAGGATTGATGGGTAGACCTCTGGATGATATGCAGTACATTGGCGAGGATTCCTGACTCCCCATTGTTTAATAATGGCAACAACACCCCAGTCCCCACAATTAAGCTGCTGAAAAAAAAAAAAAAAGCTTGGGGGTGGGGGAACCAGGACTAGATTTTTGTATGAGAAGATCATGAACTCAGTGCTGGTACTGAAAACAAATTCCTGGGCTGAGATGCACTCAGAGATGCCCTGTTCCTTCATTCTAAGTGTATGTCTGTCCCTCCTTCTGAGCCACTGTTTTGCACATGGCTCCAACTGGTGGGTCTTGGGGTTGTGTGTGTGTGTGGGTAGGGATGTCAGAGAATTCCGCGATGGATCTCGGTGAGGCTGAATGCCAGTGCATTCGGCCCCCCGAAATCCGTTGCGGAACGAAGTCCCCGCCGCCCCCATCCCACGAAAGGTGCGCAAAATGGAGCACTTACCTGCTCCCATCCTCGCTGCTTTGCGAATGGCGGCCGTCCCATGGCCACCATTCACTTCCTCCTCTTCAAGCTGTGATAGGCTACGTAAGTATTTACGTAGCCTATCACTGCAGGGGGGGGGGAAAACCCCAGAGTATGCAAATGGCGGCAGCCAGCGCAATTTGCATAAGCTGTTTTTTTTTCCCCCTGCCATGATCGGCTACGTAAATACTTAGGTAGCCGATCATGGCAGGGGGATAAAAACCCCAGCGTACGCAAATGGCGGTAGCTGCCACCATTTGTGTATGCTGGGGTTTTTCCCCCTGCCATGATAGGCTACATACACATAGAGGGACATAGCACCTCCCCCCTGTCGAGGATTCTGGGGGGGAGGGACGGAGCACCTCCCCCCCCACGGATGCCCCTCAGCAGAGCAAGGTAAGGGATTCGTACATCCCTATGTGTGGGGGAGATAAAACAAAACAAAACAAAACATCCAAGCTTCAAATCTTCCCACCCCTGAACTAAATTATGACCAACTTGTCCCATTGATTTCAGTTAGACCTAACTTAGCATGGATCCAATCTGTTGTTTCTGGCGGCAGTCATATGTTTAGTACAGGGGTACAGGGGTTGAGTACAGAGTTTCAATCTGGCCACCTGTGGTCCCAATCTGACCCTCCAGAGTTGCCCATATGACCATGCCCTTTCTCTAACCCCAACCTCTTTCCAATCATTTGGTGGTTTTCCATATTTTTTGCAGTCCTTCCCCCTGTGCCGCCCCCACATCCAAGAGGTTGAAGTGCCTCTTCTAAGGCTTAGTTACTGTCAGTAAGAGCTTGATGCTAAAATATGCTGGTATTTTTAGCCTGACCTCTTTTGCTTTCAGCACCACCCACCACTAGAATGTGGACCCCAAGAGCTTCTCAAAAATGGAATTTGACCTTGAGCTGAAAGAGGTTCAACACACCTGGTGTAGAATAACATCTAGCTTGGCTGTGAGTGAGTGTGCTTCTTTAAAGGCCGCCAGGAAGCTTCTGGAGTGAGCTGTTGTGGAAATTAAGAAGTTCAACACATACCAGGAATGGCTTCCTCTGGATCACAAATTACTGTATATGTATATTTTGTGGTACATTTCACCGATTGGGCCAATGTATGACATGATATTTATGTCGATTTATTTTTTTACCCTGTTTAAACAATAACTGCAGAAACACAGTAGAAACACAATTTCCATGATTTAATGGTCCCAGAATAAAAGTGAACATAAACACAAGCGTGGGTAGCTTTATGGAGAAAATAAATTTTGAAAGGGGATGATTTTGTCAACATTAATAGGAAAGAAAGCTTTCCCCATCAACTGTTTTATTGGTGAAGGTGCTACTTTAAATGATACAACCTGATATTCGTATTTTCTTTGGAAACACATGCTGCTTTAATAAAATGAAACAAAAATAAAAGCTAGGGAAAATAATATTTTTTAAAAAATAGCACAAGAGGAAAAGAGATTGGTCCTGATTGTTCAAATAATTATTTTAGGAAATGTTAACGGACTCCATTTCACTCCAATAGACTTTAATGAATTGTGGACACTGTGGGAGGATTAAACTCACTACCCATGTATTTGCACATCCAATTTTCCTGCATGATTAGTTTCCCTTGATTGTATTTGCACAAATTGTAGAAAGGAGTCATGTCATGCGCTAAACTTGATATACGATTCTTCTATGAAAAAATAAAGAAAAAGGAAAAGCCAGACCTGGATTATCTGTGGCAAAATATGCCATGTAGTTGTGAAGAATGCAGTATGAAACATTAAGAGTGAAAGTAGCTGTGGATGAAGCATGAAGTTATGAGTAAGCAAAATTCTGAGAAAATGCTGGTGGCGGTTCTAGAAGTAGTTAGGGATGTTGGAGAAATCCTCCACGGACCCCAATGAGGCTAGATTCTATTGAATCTGGCCCCCCAAACTCCATGAGGGATTGGATCTCCTACCTCCACCTCCCCGCAAAGTCCTCACTGGCTGGATCCTACCTGCTGCTGGCTCTGAAACCCCAGCGATATGGCCGCCATTGCCATATCGCTGGCTGGACTGATGGACTGCAGAAGCAAATGGCGTCCACTACGCCATTTGTGTCCCTGCTCTTTGACATGATAGGCTATGTAAATCTTTACATAACCTATCATGTCAAAGAGCAGGGACGCAAATGGTGTCCGCTATGCTGGGCGCCATTTGCATCCGCAGTACGTCAGTCCAGCCAGCGATACGGCAATGGCGGCCGTATCGCTGGGGCTTTGGAGCCAGCTGGCAGCTCCATGGAATCACCACAGAGCAGAGCCAGCCAGCCAGGATTCTGGGGGAGGGAGGGGTGGATCGCCTCCCCCCCAGTGGGCACCACAAAACGGAATGGGGTATTTCGTACACCCCTAGAAGTAGGTAATCAAACATGAAGATGGCACACTTGCCAATGAAGGGTGGAATCCTCATCTCTGTGTAAAAAGGCAGTCAGATTTGCTGCTGGCTACATGACAACTGGTTGAAGTACTTTCTCTGGGTGCAGGCAGTAAATTCAGGGGTTCATGTGGTACTCTGGGAATGCAAAAGGTTTGGGGGAGGGGGGTGAGGAAGTGTTCATGAAAATGCCATGCAAAGGGATTCAGGGGGAATTTGGGGGGGGGAAGCTGCCAGCTTTATAACATTAATATTTTAATTCAGAAGCAATGAACTCTGGGAATGGGAGAAGCAGACTGCATGGGAACTGGACGACCACTGAGGCTGATGGAAGCTGGGCATGTTGGGCCTTCTGGACAGGAAAAGTTGGGAGGTAGTGGTCTGGAAATCAAACGTGCAGGCCAAAGGAGCACCAGAGTCAAGTTTCAGTTAGGAGACAGCAGCTATGAAGAGCCTAATGGATGCAAGTTGACTGGCATCGGGGTGGATGGTGGGCAACACATTCCAACAGCCAACAGACTGACTTTGGTTGGCTTGGCCTGGCTTGGCTTGGTTGGAAGGATGGGGTTTAAGCTTAGGGTGGGCAAAGAAGAAGAAATGGCAATGGGGAATAATGGGAGTTGTAGTCCAAGGCAACTGGAAGGAACCAGGTTGGGGAAAGCTGTTATAGGGTATCTTTCATTTCAGACTTCACAACCAGGAAAGGTGCAAGTAGGGATGGTGTGGGCCCCCCATTCTGTCCAGGAATCCAGCAGAACCCCCCCTGCCCGCACCCCTGAGCACCACTCGCTGAGCCCCTGCCCCCACTTGTCCCCTGCCCGTGCTGGGAGAGCAAGCCAGCACTCACCCCAGTGGCCTTGATGAGCTCTGCCATTGCCATTTTTTGAAGAATAAAATGGCAATCATAAAAATGAGCATTTTCGCACAGACACAAATATGCATATCGTTGCGATCGCCATTTCATTTTTTTAAAAAATGGTGATCGCAGAGCTTGATGAGGCTGCCAGGGTGAGTGTGGGCTGCTCGCTGAGCACAGAAGGGGCTCAAGTGAGGTCCGGGGACCGGCAAGCTGAAGCAGGGGCTGGGTGGGTGCCTAGAGAACCTGGATGGGGGTGGGTTCGCACATCCCTAGGCACAAGGAATTGGTTAGGAAGGATAAGTCTTTTCTTCTCCTTAGAGCAGGGACCAAATCTGGCCCTCCTGGATTCCCCAGTGGGCCATGCCACCTTCCCTGGCCCCACCCCCTTTCCGATGACCACCAATTGTTTGGTGATTTCCTGGCTTTTGTGCACATTATTTCCTCTTCTAAAAGATTGAAATGCCTCTCCTTAGGCATAAAGTTACTGGCAGTAAGAGATTTAAGCTAAAATAGGCTGGTGTTTTGCTCCGCCCCTTTGCTCTTTGGCCCTTCCCCTTTGCCTTTGGCCCCTCCCACCACTGGAAGGCATCTCCCCTCCCCGAGAGCTTCTCCAGAATGGAATCTGGCCCTCAAACTGAGAGAAGTTCAACACCCCTGCCTTAGAGCATGTGATTTTCTCCCCACCTTGGATTTCTTAAAGATACTGAGGTTTGCTGACACCTGAGACATGACAACCTATCTCTTTCCCCAGGCATTTGGCAGCACATGATGAGTTTTGATCTGTCCTGGATGTGTCTTTAGTTATTATGACTGACTGTTCAAAGTTGGTTTTAGTTATGTGCTGTTTGTGTATATTATCTGTCTGCTTTTATCTAAATGGCTTTTAAACTTTGTATATTGTATTTAATGCTTTAATTTCTGTAAACAACCCAGAGAACTTTGGTATGGGGTGGTATAGAAATGTAATAAATAATAAGAAGAACAACAACAATAATATAATATTTCTTGAACAAAGAATGTCCACTCCTATTTCCCTTCCTTGCTCTTTGCTTGGTTCACATTGGCAATACTGTACCCTCGGTGCTCAAACTGCAAAGAAGAGAGGGGGCTCAGTCTTCACTCTGTAATCAAGCCCCCCCTGCCCCCCCCCGGCCTTGATCTGTCTGCTGTGGCTCTCTCTGTGCTCTCTCACAGAAGGGGTCTGGTCTGCAGTTCTGAATTTTTAAAATGTATTGCTTTATTCAGGCTTTCTATCCAGGTCCACCCATATTCAGTGTTTGAATCTCACGGTGTACAGAGAGGACCTGCTCTCCTTACCCTTTCTGACAGCCCACTCAGCAGTCTGTGTTTAGAAGGCTTTGGGGGCATGATTTGGCTAAATCTAGGAAGAGTCAGGGGTGAGGCTGGTGGGCTTTAATGAGGTCCCACCCACCCCATTCAAGCACTATTTTATCTGGGATAAACCAACTATTTTATCTGGGGTAATTAAAAATCCCCAGAAGTTGCTAAGGAACACTTTAGAAAATAAAGCTAACAGGTATTGGCATGTTAGAAGCGTTTGATGGTGTTAAATCTGAAGTCTTCCCAGTATATTGCATAGTTGCAAGGTTAGCCAGTAAATATTATATTCTGAACGATGCCTTCTCAACATCCTCTGTATGTGATGAAAAACAACTCTACAAGGAAGATGAGACAGAAAAAATTGTTCCCTTATTTCCAGGTTCTCTAATGTTTCAAAGAGGAAGGAATTAAGTCCTGAGAAAGAGGTTTCTCCATGATATAAATCTCCAAAGATTTGGCCTTTGCTGCACTTTCTTCTCAATCAGAGTGAAGTTTAGAATAATTTATGCCAATTTAAAGGCATCTTCAATAAATAAAGGAGAAATGATTTCATACACGGTAGGGACCTTCTTATCTAGTGCAAAGTTAGATTTAAAAGGAATGGTTCATCTCTCCTTTGCTTCTCTTTGCTATTAATCCAAAATGCCAGTCTCCATACAGTCTCCTCATATTAGTTCATGAACAGGAATAAAAATGTAAAAAGTCATGCATAGAACTATTGCAATGCCAAAGTATCAGACTATCATGAAATGCTCAAACCAACAGCAGACGCCCACACCAAGCTCTAAGTCAGGAGTGAGCAGACTTCAGGCTTGTGGGACCTATTTTGGGGGGTTTAACCTCCCCCTACCCCCAAAAAACTAGAACTGTGAGGTCCATCAACAGCAGCCAAGTGCAAAATGGTGGGGGAAGAGGGTGGGGGAACAGGAATGTGTTTTCTGTCCCAGAAGCAGGGCCGGCCCATTGGGCAGAGTGAAGCAATTTCCTCAGGTGGCAGATTCTGGGAGGCAGCAGCAAAAAAGGTCTGTGTGACACATGGCCTGATCTGCACCTCCTAAGTTAGTTAGGATGCAATCCTATGCAAGTTTAGATGGAAAAAAGGCCTACAACTCCTAGCTTGCCCCAGCCAGCATAGCTGGGGCATGCTGGGAGTTGTAGGCCTTTTTTCTGTCTAAACTTGCATAGGATTGCACCCTTAGCTTGATGTCTCCAGGTGCAGTGGAGTATACTTTCCCAACATGAAGACAATTTCATCTGCCACTTTGGTTGGCTTTTGGACATGGAATGGGAAGGGGTGCCATCTTGTTCTTTGCCTCAGGCAGCAAAATAGCTTGGGCTGGCCCTGACCAGAACTGAGCTTGCAATCCTTTCATACCCCAAAATCTGCTCCTGGCTTTCACCGTATAACTATGCACACAAAGAGAGATGGAATAGGACCAGAGCTGCACCCATTCGGATGGAACCTCATCAGGAAAGTATCAGAGAGGGAAAACAGACTGTTCCATTACAGGCTCTTTCAATATACCCTTTCAGTATACACACTCGTTTTTTTTCATATTCTAATAGACTAACTTAGAGGGGGTGGGAATTCTTTTTGTGGTAGCTTTTGTTGAATATTTGGGAGCCAGAAACTCTTGCAGAACTTCAGCAACTCACCCAGAGATCTAGAAGAGCCTGGTTGACCTCTTGTTTTATGCAAATGATGCTCATGTTAAACAAAGGCAAAGGGGTTACCATAGTTAAACCAGCACCATTGCAACAGTATAAAACTGGCCCATCTCATTGCAGAATTTCCCACTGCCCCCCAAACCTGCACATTTCTTGCAGTCCCCCAACTCAGTTCAGAAAAACCTGAACACTTGGGGCATTTTCCTCATATTATCTAATAGATATGGCTGCCCCCTCAGGAGTCCCATTAGAGTATCAAGATGGAGGCTTTATTTACTGTGATGGAGGAGTTATTTACTATGCCTGAATAGGGATGGGCAAACTTCACAATGTCCGGTCTGGGGGCGGGGGTAGTCTGCCACAGGGAAATCCAGGACACTTAGGGCTACATAAATTGCCTTTTACACCGCAATTTAGTAGAAGGGGGAAGTGCTTTATGGCCGCAAATGCCATAAACTACACAATTTGTGGCCGTAATTTTCCCATGATAGGCTAATGTGGCCACCATTAACCCATCACACCTTTTAGACAGCCAGAGAGCCATCCTGAGAACTATGGTGTACTCGCTAGCATCCCTATGCCTGAACCAGTGTTTTGTGAGTGAATACTTCAGTGAAAAAAAAGGAGTTTTGGGGCCTCCAAAAATTCTCTGAAAGCCTCCCTACCTGTGTGCTCCCAATCTGGGCAGCTGCTTTGGATGCCTTTGGGGGTGGGCATTTCTTCCTGGCTATATGATCATGCCAATCAGAAAACCTGTAGCTGGTGTGATGATGTCACTGTTGCTCTAAAATAATCAGTTTTAGCAACATCGAAACAGACTGATTCCTCCATCCTTACTTAGTTAATATTAATCAATTCAATTATATTTTCCATGATTAAAAATGTGCTTCTGTAGCTATGTTTTATAACTTTTATTCAGAATTTGTGTTTGATTTCATTTGAAAGAACTGCCACTGCTAAGGGATTTGCTTTGGGTGTGTGCTTTGCTCAGCAATTCCACTAAAGCTACTGCATTAAGTTAAAAATGTCTTACAATTCAATATCATGCTTAATTTTTATAATTTTTTTTGTTCAAACAGCTCTGTGCTCAAGAAAGAAAGGAAAAATCCCTTACTGCACTATTTAATAAAGAAGAGGTGTTTTTTTAGCCTGTTGCAAGTTTAAACACATTTTTGAAAGTTTAATATTTAACAAAGAATGAATGTTAAGCAAATTAAATTTTTACCCAAAGTCTTGCTGGAGAGGTGTTTGAAAATGTACCCACACTGCATGAAATGAAGATTGCAAGTGGAATAAGAGAGCAAATTCAGCTGTTTCCACCCACCACCCCAGTTTCTTGTCACAATAGCATTTTTGGTTCACTGAAGATCCATGAAGAACCTTGGAAGACCTGTAAATGGTTTGCTCACTACTGTGTTGGTCTCACCATTGCAAAATGAGCTGATGGGTGTATGGGTGCATGGCTGCTCTTTAGATGGTAATACCTATTACTTAACTTTCTTCAAATGGTTTTGTCAGGGGGAGGGGCGGGCTCCCCTGCTGTCTTAAACCTGGAGCTTGATCCAGCCAAGACTGAACAGATTCAAAGGTACCAATATGACTCATGTCCACTTGTGGGAAAGAAGGATATAGGTTATTGATAGAAAACAGATGCAGATAATAAAAGCAAAAACAACAACAACAATCCTTAAACATGCCAGGCCAATTTGCCCAGGAATTTATAGGGATTGTCTCATTGAGTTTCAGACTATCAGAAGGCACACACACACCTCCCTGTCTTCACCAAAGAGGAGAAAGGGGGGCTTAATTTCTTTGCAGGAAAGAAAGTTTCTCACAGCAATGAAAAGAGCATTCTTATCTGCAAAGTACGAACTGTGCAAGACAGCTTCTGTACGTTATCTAACTTTGGTGTTAGTAGCAAAAAGCGCTGACCTTCACTGTACAGCTATGAAAACCAACTCTAACTTCATAATAGTTGCCAACTGATCTACCAAATAAAAATACATATGCTTCTAAACACTGCATATGACTCTGTGGAAGTTCACACTTAACTCCTCGCCATTCTTCTGAAACCAGATACAAGAACCTGCTCATTCTGCTGGGTGGGGCCCTAGATTTCTGCCCTACATCCTGCACTAAAGATCAGGGTTCCTGGTTGCATGTAGGATCCCTTTCACACTAACACTACACTTGCAGCTACCAGCATGGTGGGTGAACAGTGGGTACAATTCCATCCCACCCCCAATCACTGAATGGATAGTGTGTATAGGGCTCATGAAGTCAGGACTTGGATAAGTGGTCATATGTGGAGATATGAATGGGGAGTAGAATCACAGCCATATATGTGGAATATGAACATCCAGACTTTTCCCTCCATGTTTGTCAATGTCAGAGGATGAGGGAGAGAATTAAATCTATGGATTAAATCTATGGTTTCCATTTTCAGTAGCATGTAAGGTATTGTGCAGTTCTGGCTCGATAAATGGCCTGTCAACCCCCACCCCCATGGAAGTATGACATACGCATCATCTGAGCACATATTATTTGAATGCCTATGAAGAATAGCTCCATTATAACATAAGAAATTTTGTATTTTGACAAACACTGAAAACAAGACACAACAAACATGCTTTGCTCTTTGTATCACAGGGATAAATATTAGAGCGGTGTGCAAATGGCCTCTCAAAATTCTCCAGCCTATTTGTGGGCAGAGAAATGGGGGGGGGCCAATTTCACCGAATTTCTCCTAGGGGAGAAAAACTTCTCCAACAGTTTCTTACAGGTAGGGCTCACTACTGGTAGTGGTTGTAGCACAGCTTCTTTCTTCTTTCCTGATGGTTCTCGTTTTATTGCCCTGCTTTTGTAAATGGCAACAACATCAACTGCGGGCTCCCACTTTTCTGAGGCAGAATTTGAATTTCTTTTGGTGGTTGTTTTGAGCTTACCTAATCACTGAGAGGTGGCCAAGGGTGCTGTGTGTGGCTTCTCTCTATCACACATCTTTCCATTGCTCTACAACCTCCCAGGCCACCTGCGCTTCCTGAACTGAAAAAGCCCCATGGAATTGCCTCAGGATGTCTGCCTCAGGATGTCTTTAACTGAAGTGCAGGAAGCCGAGGAGGCTACAGGCTGCCACAGAGATTATTATACAGTGACAGACAGGGCACTCATGCACACTCCTCCTCAGTCATCTCACAAGTAAGGTAAGCCCAAGAACCCCAAACCCAACCCATGAGAATTTCTCTGAAATTTCTCCTCCTTTGGATTCCTTTTCACAAGAGATTTCTTTTCAATCAAATTAAATGAGAATGGTCGAAAAACATGTGGGAGAAATTTTTGGCACAGCACTAACAGAGTCGACACAGTGCATTAACACAGAAAAGCTCTTAATGCCTGCCAGCCATGTCCAAGTGAGCAGCTGTTTTAAAGTGAGGGTTTGGGCCAGGAATGTTGAGCCTCTTTCAACCTGAGGGTGGGATTCCATTGGTGGGTGAAGCTGAAGCCTGAAGGGATGGGGCCCCAAATGCCCCAAATGCCTGCCTGTTTTGGCTTAAAGCTTTTACTGCCAGTAACTGAGCCTTAGGAGAGGCATCTCAGTCTTTTAGAATGGGGAAAACTGCAGTAAAGGTGGGAAATCATCAAAACAATTGGTGGTTGGAGGGAAGGGGGTGGAGTCAACTGGGGAATCCCAGAGGGCTGGACTGGATTTGGCCCCAGGCCTGAGGTTCTGCTCTCCTGCTTTGGGCCTTCCATAATGGGCTGCCTTGATCAAGCTTAGGTTCTGTCACAAGACTGGCCAACATTGCAGGTTTGTTGCAATGATTACTGAGATAGTCGACATGAAGGGTTTTGAGTAGGGATGTCACAGAAATCCAGGAAGAGGGTGGAGTCTGGCAGACATCCTCCCACTCAGCCCCTTAGCCACCAGTCTGTGGACCCCCGCACTTGCCCAACCTGGTGCATCCCAAGTCAGGCAAGTGCGGGGATGCCCACTTACGTGCCAGCTTCCATTTTGTGAAAAACCACGGGCACACCTTTAACATAAATTCCCATTTTATGCAAAATGGCAGCCATAAATACACTATTTATGGCAAATTTCAGGTGCAAATGGACCCTTAGGTCTGCAATTTTGAATAAATGCCCTATTTATGGCCGCCATTTTGCATAAAACAGCGATCTATATTAAAAAGCTTACCCATTTTTTTTGCAAAATGGTGGCTCGTGGGTGAATGGGATGCCATGAGCTCTCACCAGGCAGCTTGCCCCAACCCGCTGGGTGGCTGCTTGGGGTGTGGATGGGGCCTGGACAGCAAAGTGTGATATGAGTGGTGCACGAGGTGGACACGGGTAAGTTTGTTCATCCCTAGCTTTGAGTTATAAAGGACTAAAGAAATTCTAAATAGTATTAGGTCATCCATTTGCTTCATCTTCACCATAAGCATTTAGTATGCCATGACTTCCCATGGCTTCCCATGACTCCTCCCTCTTTTCACATGATGTTTCCTTTGACTTCCCCGCTCTACTGTCCTGAAGCTCTGCCCTTACCATGAAGACAGGAGATGATTCAGCCTCTGCTGGTTCCTAACTCCCCGCTACCCCATTTCCTGAAGAGCTGTGGGCATGATAGCCAATTGCATTCCTCAGTTACCTGCATCCCTATGTCCTACGTTTGTGAGGTCCTTTACTATAAGTGATAAATAAGCATCCTCATGATTTACCAAGCAGTGGTGTATTTTTTTTAAGTTCATTTTCTTAGAGGGGAAAAGAAAAGCTATTTTCATAGAAAGGCCATTGATCATAGTGGGATGTTCCATTTCTCTCAGACAGACTATATTTCTTTTCTTTATACAAGCATACTGGGGCCTCTTAAATGTATTTTACATCTGTGCAGTCTGAGCCAGCTGGGCTCCCCCTCCCCACGTTCCTTAGTCTTTTGATATGGACTTATCATTTATTTATCAGAATTTATTTTTAATTGGAGTTTCTTCGTTTCTATGCTGCTTCTGCTGTACAACCAGTTCCCTGGTGAAACATGCCCACACAGCTGCTCTGACCTGAGCAGTTTTCTTTCTTTTCTTTTCTTTTTTTACTTTTCTTTTTTGTTCTAATTTTATCTTGTTCTCTGGACCAGACCAGAGGTTTAATCTGGAGAGAGGTGCCCTGCCCTCTGGTCGGAATAATTCACTGCTGATATTTAAACACTTCTGATTCTGAACAGTTCTGAAGCTTTTCTCAATTTTACCATGCCCAGCTAGGCATTGTCCGTTAAAAACACACATACACACACCAGAACCCTAAAAGTCTTGGGCAAGTAGTTAATTATGTTTATTGATTTGGGATGAGAGAGCGTGCAAAGAAAACACTTTCTCAGTGCTTTGTTGTTGTTGTTGTTGTTCAGTCGTTCAGTCGTGTCCGACTCTTCGTGACCCCATGGACCATAGCACGCCAGGCCTTCCTCTCCTGCTCTCTCTCCCGGAGCATGCTCAAGTTCATATTCATTGCATTGGTGATGGTATCTAGCCATCTCATCCTCTGCCGTCCCCTTTTCCTTTTGCCTTCAGTCTTTCCCAGCATCAGGGTTTTTTCCAGAGAGTTTTCTCTTTGCATTAGGTGGCCAAAATATTTGAGCTTCAGCTTCAGTATCTGTCCTTCCAATTTCTCAGTGCTACCATACGCTTACTTAGTTCATTTACAGTGCAATCGTATGTATGTCTACTCAGAAGTAAGTCCCAGTGAATTCAGTGAGACTTACTTCCATGTAAGTGTATCTAGGATTGCAGCCTTAATTAATTAAGGGAGCAATGCTATAGACACTAGTCTGTGGCTATACGGCCATAGGATACATTGGTTTCTGGGAACTGATCTCGGAGCCCGCGCTCTGAGGTCGGTTCCCTGAGAACTGACCTTCCCCTCCTCCTGTGCTGCCTTGCAGGTAGCTTGGAAGAGGAGCATGGAGCAGTGAAAATGGGGCATTCCTGAGGGCGTTCCAGGGCAGGCAAGTTGGAAATGCTGGTACGACACATCCAACATGTTGTCCGGCAGTTGCTTCCCCCACTCTGCCTTCCTGCAGCTAGATAGCTGAAATCAGCTGTCTAGCCGCATATGCAGGGCAGCTTAAGTGCGGAGGGGATGATCCCCTCTGTGGTTCTCCTGCCTTGCATTGGATAGGTGGTTGCCTCCAAGTTCGGAGGCAGCCGCCTATCCTGGTAGGATTGCTCCTTTAGTAGCTAATTAATTGCCATTTATAGCCTGCATCATTCTAAGGGCTTGGTTGTTTTTTGTTTGTTTTTAAGAAGAGGGGGATAGTTTTGGCAAATAATTTTGCTCCCCTCAAAAGGAAGCCCCCCAATTTGGCAATTGTTGAATGGGTGAAAGGGTATTAAAAAATTGCCACTGTGACTGGGGCAACAACTCTCCCTTTTCGCTATGCTGCAAACTGTTGCAATATAGCAAAAGAAGACATGTTGGGCAGCTCCTCTTCCAATGATATACCATCTCCCCCACTAAAATCAGAGTGAGGACAATGTGGAGGCAGCAACATCATCACATAACCAAAGCTTATTGGCTATATGGCACCATGACATCATCACGCTAGTATCACAGAGTGAACAACTGAAATGATGCTGAGTCAATAGAATCATAGAATAGTAGGGTTGGAAGGGGCCTACAAGACCATCAAGTCCAACCCCCTGCTCAACGCAGGAATCCAAGTCAGAGCATCCCTGACAGATGGCTGTCCAGCCTCGTCTTGAATGCCTCTAGTGTGGGAGAGCCCACTACCTCCCTAGGTCATTGGTTCCATTGTCGTATTGCTCTAAGTCAGGAAGTTTTTCCTGATGTTCAGCCTGAATCTGGCTTCCTGTAACTTGAGCCCATGATTCTGTGTCCTGCATTCTGGGATGATTGAGAAGAGATCCTGGCCTTCCTCTGTGTAGCAACCTTTCAAGTACTTGAAGAGCGCTATCCTATCTCCCCTCAGTCTTCTCTTCTCAAGGCTAAACATGCCCAGTTAGGGCTTTGTTTCCAGTTCCCTGATCATCTTTGTTGTCCTCCTCTGAACCCTCTCCAGCTTGTCTGCATCCTTCTTAAAGTGTGGTGCCCAGAACTGGACACAGTACTCCAGATGAGGCCTAACCAGTGCTGAGTAGCATAGCCACAAACATGAGAATCCTGACACTAGATTAAAGGGGCATATGAGGGGGTCTGGAGGAGAATCAGAAAGCACAAATGTAGGAGCATGTAATCTATCCAACTCTATTTGGAATATTATTAAGAAGATGTGTTTGGGTTTTAGGGAGGGGGGAATTTCACAACACCCCACAGCACTATATTCATACTGAACACACACATCTTTGACACTGCTGTAGTTATTTTATCACCACCTTCACCATGTAATCAGCTCCTTCGATTAAACCATATCTTTCCATATCCCTGACAACCAAAGCCAATTTGAATCAAAGGTCTTACATGGCTTTCACGGAAAGGACATTGTAGGGGTCACTGAGGATGCCTCTCTGTGAACCCTTGCAGTCCAGACTTTGGTGTAGATGATACTTTTAAAGGGGTGTTCCTAGTTCCTAACATATATAAAGAGGAGCAAAGTCAGTTGGGAAATGATGTCCCAGACACAGGAAGGGAAAGGTCCCAGCCATGGGGTTCCTCTTTCCATATGTTGCCCTTATGGTGTGGGAGAAAACATAACTCTCATGGGGCAATCGGACACATGGACCATCCTTTCTGTAGATCTCTAGTTTCTAATGCTGGAGTTGTAGAAGGCTGAGACTGTACACCTGCAAAGACACCCTGTCCAACATGACTTTGCTTAGCCATGTCTTTCTGTAGCCTCTTTCTCTTTTTACATTCTCACAAATAATTGTACTTCACTTTGCGACAGGGTAAAGCTTTTTTAAGAGAGTTGTAAATATTGCCCCACTGCCACTGTCTAGATAAAAATTTGCTACCAGCAGGAGAAACCAATCTATTTTTACTACCTGGAGTGTGGCCTAACCAAAATAATTGAAATGTCCTTAGGTGTTGTTTTTTCTTGGTCCCATTCTTAGAATTAGCTATTGATTAGATTACAGGACAGCTCCGACGTAACAGCTTTGTGGCTTTGAGCCAGAGTTGTCAGCTTTGGAAACAGCCCCTGCAATGGTGCAGCAGTGATTTGATCTTGCACCAATACAGGGGCCCTCCTGAAGTTTTGGACTATACTTCCCATCAGCCTTGACCATTATTCATGGTGGCTGGGGCTGATGGGAGTAAGAGTCCAAAACATCTGGCGGACACCAGGTTGTCTATCCCTGAATTAGTAGCTGATCATGCTTATCTGCCTGGCATGAAAAGCTTCACTTCATTTCTGCAGATCAAGCCATTGCTGAAGGGACAAGAGCAGGTCATGCCTGGTCACATGGCAATCCCAGTTGTGCTCCATGGAGAATAACACTGGCAAAATCCATAAATCATGACCTCGCCATTTCCCATGCATACTCATATGTGAAAATATTTTGTTGGAAAGTGACCACTTCGACTCCTTACATTTTACATTTTCAGGACCGCATCATCAGAGCTTCATTCTTGTTGTTGCTTTGTGCATACAATTCCAGAATGCCTTCTGGAAAAAGTGGCAAAGAGGTAAATGGGCTGGAGTAAGCCCAGGGGGCTATCCTTTTCCTTCTGAGTGGCTGTGAGCTCACCAGGTGCTCCTGAGAGCTCCAATTGAACTGAGGGGGTGTGGCCTGAGTACTCCCAGCAGCTGTGTGGGCAGGAAGTTTCAGTCTGTTTCCTGCCTCCCAGATGAGCAGAGCAGAGCGGAGGAAGCTGCTCCAGCTGGTCTAGGGGCTACAGAAGCAAGCAAGCTCCCAGAGAATGAGCAATCAGAGCAAGTGAACAGGGAGAGCAGACAGGAGTTGGCCAGGGGAGTTCAGCAGGGCAGGTCAAGGGGGATGCCCCTAACATTTTTAAAAAATGAACAAACATTTTTTAAAATTTATTTGTCTTGTGACACATACTTCCATACCAGTGGGATTCTGTTTTTAACCTCCAGTGAGTAGAGGACCGGGCACAGGCTACTCTAGAACAATCAGAAAGCTAGACACAAAAAGGGAAAAGAGGCTATGGAAGGACAAGACTCTCCAGTGGTGGTGACCTGCAAGGTGTGTGCAATGCTTGTTTTCTTGCCTGAGAACAACATGGCCTACACCTGCAACAAGTGCAAGTTGATCACGCTGCTGGAAGAAAAAGTAAGAGGACTGAAGTGGCGACTGTTGACCCTCCAGGGAATAAGAGAACATGAAGAGTTCTTGGACAGAACGGTGGAACTACAGCAGCAAAGTGAAGACCAGAAGCTTGAAGAGCAACAGCAAGCTGAGGCAGAAGAGGGAAATGCTGAGGTGAGGAAAAATGTGGAAGGCAAAAGGAAGAGGGGCTGACCAAGGGCAAGATGGATGGATGATATTCTGGAGGTAATGGACTCAACCTTGGGGGAGCTGGGGGTGGCAACGGCCGACAGGAAGCTCTGGCGTGGGCTGGTCCATGAAGTCACGAAGAGTCGGAAGCAACTGACTGAATAAACAACAAACATACTCCTTGGAAAAGGGTGACAGGAGGAGAAGAACTAGAAGCTACTCTACACCAGTGGAAGCATTGGAACTATGGAACCATTTTCAGGCACTTGAGGATGAGACTGGAGGACAGCCTGCAGAGGAAGAATTACAGGGGAACCTGCATAACAGCGAGCAAGAGGCTGAAGGTCAGTCAAGCAGAGGCAATGAAACCAAGGCCTACAATAATAAGAAGAGAAGAGTAGCAGTAGTGGGAGACTCCTTGCTGTGACCTGACAAACTGTGAAACTGATCTTTTCCAGTCTTGTGGCCACTGTTGAGTGTTCCAAATTTGTTGGCATATTGAGTGCAGCACTTTAACAGTATCATCTTTTAGGATTTTAAATAGCTCAGCTGGAATACTGTCATCTCCACTAGCTTTGTTGTTAGTAATGCTTCCTAAGGCCCACTTGACTTCACTCTCTAGGATGTCCGGCTCAAGTTCAGTGACCGCACTATCATGCCTATCAGGGACATTAAGATCTTTCCTGTATAGTTCTTCTGTGTATTCTTTCCACCTCTTCTTAATCTCTGAGGGGCTCATCTTCCTGCGTCATATCTTTTAGCCTTGTGATACGTTCCATGGGATTTTCTTGGCAAGAATACTGGAGTGGGTTGCCATTTCCTTCTCCAGTGGACCACATTTTGTCAGAACTCTCCGTCATGACCTGTCCATCTTGGGTGGCCCTGCACGGCATAGCTTATGGCTTCACTGAATTACGCAAGCCCCTTCACCACAACAAGGCAGTGATCACTTGAAGCCAACATGGATTTGTCAAGAACGAATCCTGCCAGACGAATCTGATCTCATTTTTTGATCAGGTTACCTCACTTGTGGACTGTGGGAATGCTGTAGACATAATATACCTCAACTTCAGCAACACTCTCGACAAAGTGCATCATGATATCCTGATGAGCAAACTAGCTCAAAGTGGGCTAGATGAAATAACGATCAGGTGGATCCACAGTTGGCTACAGGTGCGGACTCAAAGAGTTCTTATCAATGGGATCTTCTAAAACTGGGGAGACGTAATGAGTGGGGTACCTCAGGGCTCAGTCCTGGGCCCAGTGCTATTCCACATTTTTATTAATAACTTGGAGGAGGAGGTGCAGGGAATGCTGATCAAAACTGCAGATGACACAAAATTGGATTGGATAGCTAATACCTTGGAAGACAGAAACAAAATTCAAAGTGATCTTGATTAGGGATGTACGAATCCCTTACCTTGTTCCTGTCTGGGGCGTCCATGGTGAGGGGGAGGCAATCCGTCCCTCCCCCTGGAATCCTCCCTGGACAGCTTTGCTCCATGGCGAGCTTGTGGAGCCGTCGGCCGGGGCCACCCGCAGCTGGAACTCCGTCCGCTGCCGGGATGTGGCCCCAAATGGCGGCTGCCATAGCAGCCGCCATTTGCATCCCTGCATTAGCCATGATAGGCTAAGGTAATAAGAGCCTATTAAGGTAATAGGCTCTTACGAAAAGAGCAGGGTTGCAAATGGCATAGCGGACGCTATTTGTGTCCCTGCTCTTTGCCGTGATAGGCTACGTAAATACTTACGTAGCCTGTCATGGCTAAAATAGGGAGGGAAATGGCAGCCGCAGACTGGGGCAGCCACTCGCGGCTGCAGACCAGGGGCAGCGGATGGACCGGATGGCCAACACAAGGTAAGATCCGTCCCGGGGAAGTTTCGTGGGGTGGCAGGGGTATTGCTCTGTTCCACCGTGGATTCCGGTGGAACAGAATCAGGCCTCACTGGAGTCCGTGGCGGAATTCTGTAACATCCCTAATCTTGATAGACTGGTGCGCTGGGCAGAAAACAGCAGAATGATGTTTAATAGGGATAAATGCCAAGTTCTGCATCTAGGAAAAACAAACCAAATGCACAGTGGGATACGTGGCTCAACAACACTACAAGTGAGAAGGATCTTGGAATTGTTGTAGATCACAAGCTGAATGTGAGCCAACAATGTGATGTGGCTGCAAAAAAGGCAAATGCTTCTTTTGGGCTGCATTAATAGAAGCATAGCTTCCAAATCCCAGGAAATACTAGTTCCCCTCTACTCAGCACTGGTTAGGCCTCATCTGGAGTACTGTGTCCAGTTCTGGGCACCACACTTTAAGAAGGATGCAGACAAACTGGAGAGGGTTCAGAGGAGGGCAACAAAGATGATCAGAGGACTAGAAACAAAGCCCTATGAAGAGAGTCTGAAAGAACTGGGCATGTTTAGCCTTAAGAAGAGAAGACTGAAGGGAGATATGATAGCGCTGTTCAAGTACTTGAAACTGTACAAGTACTCTGGCCACAGAGAGGAAGGCCAGGATCTCTTCTCGATCATCCCAGAATGCAGTACACGGAATCATGGGCTCAAGTGACAGGAAGCCAGATTCCAGCTGAACATCAGGAAAAATGTTCTGACTGTTAGAGCAATACGACAATGGAACCAACTACCTTGGGAGGTAGTGGGCTCTCCCATCCTGGAGGCATTCAAGATGAGGCTGGACAGCCATCTGTCGGGGATGCTCTGAGTTGGATTCCTGCATTGAGCAGAAGGTTGGACTTGATGGTCTTATAGGCCCCTTCCAACCGTACTATTCAATGATTCTTTGATTCTATGAAAGTATGCAACAACAAAGAGGTGAATACATCAAGAGGGTAACCTAAGGCCCAGAAGGAACCATCCACTCCCTTCAAACTTGACTGTCTTGGAAGACTGACTTTTTGCAGAGGTTAAGTAATTCCTGAACTGACTGTGTTCACGAAGACTGTACTTGGTGTTTTAAAAAGTATTCTGTGTCAATGTCATCCAAAATTTGCCCCAACAAACATGTTGAATCCTCTGTCCTGTATGCATTATGGAACTTAGAATAATTCTCATATAGCTCCTTATTTTCATTATTCTACTTTTGGTCGTCATGTGGAAAGGCAAAGAGCTAATCATATAGAGGGCACTGATGGTCCACCCCAGACCAAAGGAAACAATGTTCAGTCCCCCCTCTGAATTCTGAGATTTCCTCGAGCATTTCCTAAACCAGAGTTGGGCAGAATGTAAGAACATAAAAAGAGCCATGCTGGATCAGACCAAAGGCCTATCTAGTCCAACACCCTGTTTCTCAAGTGACCAAGTAGATGCCTCAGAGAGACCCAGAAAGATGACATGAGGGCAATATTACCCTTCCACTGTTGTTTCCCAGTGATTGGTATGGTGCCTCTGATCATAGAGGTAGTATATATCCATCATGAGTAGAAGGCAGCCTTAATCAGTCCTCTGTTTTAAGGTGCTGTCCGGGATCGGTCCAGTTTTCAGATTTGTCCTCTGGAATTCCTGGATGCTGTCTAAGTGTACCAGCTGGGATTTTCTTTTTATTCTCCCCCCACCCCCCACCCAGGAGAATACCCTGCCCAGTCTCAAGCTACTGCAGCCTTAGCACCAGGGTGTCGGGGGACTGTTTTACTGGTGGCAGTCAGTCAGCTGTGTACCATCATGTTTGCCCAGGGGTGGGTGGGAAAGGAAGAAAGGCAGGAAAAGGAAGAGAAGGACCAGCGAGTGTCTCAGGCAGTGAGCCTGGGGCTGTCATAAATCTCACCTCCTCCTGGCTGCTGTGGGGTGCGTGCTGCATCTCTCCCATTGCCCCCTGTGGGTGTTGGGGAGCCACAGACCACCCTGAAAACTAGTGGAGAACTCAGGAGCCTTGGCCAATGAGGAGGGGGGATGGCCACAGAAGAAGCCCAAGCTGCTCCAGAATGATGCTGATCAGGAGGAAGGCAAGACAAGTGGGAGAGAAATGGCTGCAGCAGATGGGACGGGGAGCATAGACAGACTGAGTGGAAGCAAGGCGCTTAGGTGGAGGAAGGGAAAAGAGAGGGGGATGTCAACGCAGTCCCGTTTAACCTCAGAAAGGAAAAAGGAAAGGTTCCTCCTGTGCAAGCACCGGGTCATTGCTGACCCCTAGAGGGACGCCGCTTGCGCTGGCATTTTCATGGCAGACTATAGCGGGGTGGTTTGCCAGTGCCTTCCCCAGTTGTGACCACCTTTCCCCCAGCAAGCTGGGTACTTATTTTACCGACCTCGGAAGGATGGAAGGCTGAGTCGACCTGAGCTGGCTACCCGAGACCCAGCTTCCACTGGGATCGAACTCAGGTCATGGGGAGAGTTTCGGTTGCAATACTGCCGCCTACCACTCTGCGCCACATGAGGCTCACATGAGGTTCTTAACCTCAGAACCTGCACCAAATGGGTCCGAAGCACCCCAGTGGGTAACCAAGCTAATCCCAATGAACAAACGTCACTACAGACAAAAGCGTAGATTGAAATCTATTCAAGGCTTTATTTTAGGGAAAATACAAAATAAAGAAAGTGGCATGGTGGTTATACGAGCATGAGAAACTTCTCTACAAGTACAGGGAAAGAGAATGCAACAAAAGCAGAAGATAAATAAAAAGAATTACAATTGCCAAAGCTGGAACTATGAACTCAGTCAATAAGATAACGGCTTGAGCTTCTAACATGGTTATGACTCCTCTTTTGAACTTACTCCTGTTTACCACTTGGGGTTCAAAGCTAAACCGAAACTACCTAACTAAGGGTTAACCCTCCTGTTACCTCCTCCTGCTTCTTACTTGAATATATGGTATTCAAATTTTTACCAAAAGTCATGGTAAAGCATTACTAAGTTTCTCTAAGCATATGAAGAATAGAGATAGGAGTTAGAGTGAACGGAAAACCCAAGACATGGAAATAATTCCATTTGCCACCTCTGAAGATGGGATTCCAAATCCCCTCCCCAGAAATAACCTCCAAGTCTCACACTCAGAAAGCACTCTAAGTCCTAAACTCAGAAATAATTCTAAGTTCTGCTTTCAGAAAACATCCTAAGTTCCAAAGTTTAAGAGTCTAAAGAGGTCCATAGTTATCCAAATCCTTGGGTCTGGTGGCATGGCAGAAAGAGCGAAGTGGAGCAGCAGCAGCAGCAGGAACCACAACAACAGGAACAAAAGCACCACCCTGGAGCTCTCATTCCCAGTGCTTTTACACCCTTGTTCTTGTCAAAGGTGGGGCTCCAGGAGCAATGAGACCATCAGCCTCCAATAAAAAAATGGGGTGCATGTGGTTAGAGCATTTGTTCACCAATCAGAAACAAGGTGTCCCATCTATCTCCCATGATTTCAAGTGTCTGAGGAACGAGTCTGACACCATTACAAACAGGCTACTTTGAAATGTCCCAAAATATGACCCAAAGTCTACCATCTTGGCATGTTATCTTGATTGACACATTTCTATCTGTTGTTTCTTCTTTGAACTCCCAGTCATCTTTGGCCACTTTTGGTCATATCCGCCCAAACACCACCTCCTAGTTGTCGCTCGTGCTCAGGGCTACACTTCCCCGCCCAACTAGCATCGAGTAGGGACATTCTCCTATCAGTGCATGTACACCACGAGAAGTCAAAACAGTCCTTTCCCTCCTCTCAGTAGGCATCTGAGCATGCTCAGTTCTGCTGTTCATCTCACTTAGACACTCTGCCAGCACATCATGGCCTTGAGCAAGCTCTGCGAAGCCGCTTGTAAAGACAGCTGCATTCCCCCCCTTCTTCAAAGACAGTCCTGAAAAATCTCAGTTAGAGTCTCAGTTAGTGAAATAACATCATTTAGCATAGAATCAAAATTCACAGTCTTCTCGCCCAGGGGTCAAGAGTCTGGAACATAAAGTTGGTTTCGAGTCTGGGGTCTTCTAGGGGCTCTTCTTGTAGGCCTCCCCCAGATTAAATCAGACATCTTTACTCTTTGTTAACCCTTTTAGTACCAGATTAACAGGGGAGGGCAGGATGGAGAGCCATCGTGGGTGGATGCAGGGAAGGGGGGAGAAGGCATGTGAAATTGGCTCCAGAAGGTCAAAGAAGAACAACCGGATAAAGAAGGGGAAGTGCTCCATTTTTCTGGAGCTAAAGATGGGATAAGCACAGCCATAGCAACCAGCCCAATCCAAACCCATTCCACTGAACTCAGTTTAGTTCCAGGATTACTTGCAAATGTTTGTGTCATCCCCCTCCCGTTCATTCATAAAACCTTTCCAGCCTTCCTCATAAGACAACAGACTTTGCTTGTGTTTCCTCCCTGGCCTTCCCTTGTTGTGGGCTTTGCAGCAGCAGCTCCTTTGCTTCAATGACCTCCTTCCTTATTCTCCCTCTGGAACAGCAACACTTGCTTCATTCATTCATTCATTCATTCATTCATGGCTTTTGTTGATGGGTGAAAATAAGCCCTATTCAGGCATTGAAGAAAGGGTTAAATTCAATGTGTGAGGAGAAGAAGTATTCCAGCCTCCATCCACCCTCTCCCTCCCTCATCTAATGGAGGGTGACTCCATTAGTCATCTAATGGAGGGTGACTGTCTGGAGAGCTTCCTGCATCTGTGGGGGCTCTCTGTGCAAGCCAGAATTTGGATTTTTCAGCATCCTGGCTCATGATGTGAGCCCCAGCAGATACAGAGCTGAGAGCTCTTCAGACAGTTACTGGGAGGAAGAACAAGGCTGGAGCACTCCTTCTCCCCTCATGCATTGATTTTAACCTGTTTTTGAATGCCTGAACAGGGCAGTAGTGTGCATGTGTGCCTGGGCACGTGTGTGTGCATGCGTGTGCTTGTGTAGGTTCAAACTTTTTGGCCTTCTTGGGAGCACGGTCTTCCCCACTATGGTGATTGGTATTGTGATTCTATCTAAACTAGAATACTAATGTTTACATCTGTATTTATTCATAGAAATTAGCATGTTTAGATTTTAGGCAAATTAGCAGCCTCCTTTGTCTTATTTTTTCATGATATACATCCTTTGTCAGGGGAGGGGGCATGAGTACGTGGCCTCACCAGATATATGTGGATATTGGTCTGATCGAGGAAGGCACTTCTTAAAGAAAGAACACATCCTCAGGTTCACGTAAACTGGACTAGTTATTCCATAAATGCTTTAAATTTTAAAATGTTCTGGTAGGCCACAAGGTCTCTAGTTGGAAAGACAGAAAGAAGGAAGGAAGGAAGGAAGGAAGGACGGAAAGAAAGAAAGAAAGAAAGAAAGAAAGAAAGAAAGAGGTAAACCATGTGAGAATGATAGCAGCCGACCTGGTCAATCTCCACCCCTTTGAGGATTTGAAATATGCTTTTCTAAATAATGCAAACAGCCTTTAATTCCACTCTTTATTCCCCATAAATCTTTTAATCTTTGTAACATTATAACATCGGTAAATAAGAATGGCAACAACCTGTAACTCTGTCCTTTATTCCCCATATATCTTTTGATCTCTCCAGCATTATAATGTCTGTGTAACACAAACACTGATCATTGCACAGAGAAATGTCCCATAATGAGCATGACCTATCAGAACACATCTATTGCACAGTCTAGGGAAATAATATTGCAAAGAGCCGTTGAACTAAATAGGGGTGTACGCACGATCATGCAGTGTGTTATGATATAATTCACCCCATTTCCCATGTCCCTCTTCCCCCACCCCCGCCCCGCCTCACACATGCCTGGAAGTTCCCACATGGCTTGTCTCAAGAGGAAGAAAACCAATAAGCTTTGAATATATTGTATGTTCCTGTATTGAACTTTTTGATTTCCTCCCAATATCCCCTTAATCTCTTGGTGTCACAATTCTCATCTCATTCTTTTTCTCTACATCCTGATCCTTCATGAATACATTTACCTTCCTTAAATAATAATGGTGCATGTGTGTGTGTGTGTGTGTGTGTGTGAAAAGAATCAGTTCCATGACCAAGTTCCTGATATTCATAAGCCAGAGGCTAAGCCCTCTTATTGTCAGGCTCTTCTGGATCAGTTGTATCAAGTCTTCAATATCTTCCCTGTATTATTTCTTTATTACATTTTTAATCTTTCATAATAAAACTTCTCTGTCCCCAGTGACAATAAGATTAACATGTGTATAGTTCTCCTTACAACTTCCACAGGGTCTCAAATCTCAACTTCTGGTTTCTGTATCTTGGCCATGATATGCCCACATTTTATCTGTTATAAAGGAGAAGAATGGCATGTACATACTAGTGAAATATATACTGATTTCCACTGCATTAGTAGTATCTAAGATCCAGGAAGTACTAAAATAACGTCTCAAAGCTATAGAAAATGACATTGTTTAAACTGATGCATCCTAATTATTCTGTTTGGTTGTTTTCCTTTATTTCATATTTTATATATGTTTGTTTTGTTATCAGTATTTTTATTCTAATAAAAGCATCAGAGAAATGAAAACAAATCATACAGCTTTTCAGCATCATGAAACGTGCTTCTTCCCCCCCCCCACCCCCGAACACAGCAAACAAAAGTGATGTCTGGATAAAGCATTTGTCACCTGAACTTAGATCCGTATGGTTCTTGATGGAACCTTGGAGAATTGCAAAACAATCACTGGACTAAGTTACCAATGAATATTTCATTACCCATTTGAGCAACTGATGCCTAAAGATCCCCAAATAGCCTTACAAGGCACTTTTGAGGAGAAACATAGGGCAATACAACACAAGAAACTTAGCCTATTCTTACTGGTGGCAGCTTGGTTAGTCTTTGCAACACATTGGAAAGTTAACACAGACATTTCGGTGGAAACCTGGTACCAAAGATTTTGGCACATTGCCATAACAGAGAAGCTCGCCCACCAGCTCAGACTTGTTAAAGAACAAGCTAGTCTAGATGCATTTTTGGTGTGGTTTTCATCCCTCAATTTATTTCACAAGTAAGTCAGAGAACAGGCATATGCCACCTGCAGCTCAAACACAGATTTGGAAAAATTGATTAACAATATAATTCCTATTGACTATTTGCATACACGGGCAGTGCTGGGAATCCATTGTTTGGTTTTTGTTGTTTGCTGTTGTTGACATTGGTAATGGAGGAATCAGAAATCCAGTGTTATAGAAGATGTAAAATCTCCTCTGTACAGTTAAATACATCACACTGAAGTTTAAATCTCCTCTGTACTTTTAAACAAATCAATAATGTTTTTTTTAAAAAAAAAGATAGGAAGGAGCAAATGTATATCCCTGCAGTGGGATGGGCGCCGACCCTAAACTAGTGTGTGGTGAGGGAAAAATGAGTGAGCAACTTATAAAACAAGAGCTAGGATTTATTTGACAAAGAGTGTGTGTGTGGGGGGAAGCAAAACAAATATTCAAATCAATAAATGATTTAAAGTAAGCCTCTAAAACAATAAAATGGAAGGAAGACAGCCCAGTGGTTATACAGTCCACAAAGGTAGGTAATTTCTCAAAACCTGTCTCAACTAGGGGTGTTAGACAAATCCGCCATGGATTCAAATGAGGCCAGATTCTTTGGAATCTGGCCTCCAGAATCCATGGCAGGATCACCCTACTTACCTCTACTCCGGGAGGATTCTGTGCAGAACAGCTGTTGGCTGCTTGCTTAACTGGATCCGTTTGCGGCGTTTGCCTCCGCGCCGATTGGCATTTTTTTAAAAATGGCGATCGGCAGGATGTGCCCATAGACTTATACACAAAATAGAGCTGTAAATCTTGCGCATAAGTCTATGGACACATAGACTTATACGCAAGATTCACAGCTCTAATTTGAACCTCATTGGCTTCTGATCAAACTGTGCTATTTCTATGTGTAACCCTGTGCAATGTAGCCCTCTGGTGGCACCTGGAAGCATCTCAGTCCTCTCTGACTCTGATGAGCCTCAGTAGGGAGTGGAGTGAGGAGAAAGGGTAAAGGGTAAAGTTCTGAGGGGCAGTGAAAGGAGAAGGAGGCCAAGATTGAAATGGAAAGGTCTAGAAAGAACTGTGAAGAAAAGAGAGGGGCTGATGAAAGACCCAGAAAGACAGCAGCAGCATTCTGTCTTTGAGTCAGTGACCCATCAGGAGTGGTCCCACCACCATCTGCCAGTACCAGAAGCATAGTACAGCTGCCTTTGAATCCTGGACAGGTTGGGACTAGGGATGTGCAGATTCCCCAGGTGAGGAATCTGCCCAGGGGGGGAGGCAATCTGTTCCTCCCCCCCCCCCGGAATCCTCCAGAGCAGCTCTAGACTTCGATTTATACACAAGATTCACAGCTCTATTTTGCGTATAAGTCTATGGGCACATCCTGTCAATCGCCATTTTTTTTTTTACATGGCGAATGGCGTGGAGGCAAACAGGTCAGGTAAGCAGCCCTCAAGCCGGGCAGCTCCGCAGAATCCTCATGGCTGCTTACACCAAGGGAAGCTCAGAAGACGGCGACAAGGGAGAGGGCCTTTTTGATGGTGGACCCCAAATTATGGAATGATCTCTCCAATGAGGCCTGCTTGGCACCAACACTGTTATCTTTTCAGTGCCAGGTTAAGACCTTTCTGTTCTCCCAGGCATTTGGCAGCATATGGAATGTCTTATGGTTATGGTTGTTTGCTTTTGCGATGGTTTGTATGCAGTTGTTTTGGAATAGGGATGGTGCGAGTGTCCAGTTGGGGCTTGAAGCCCGGCCAGAAGGAGGCACCTATCCTCTTCCCCCCTCACACCTGCTGGAGGTCAGGGAGAGAGGCTGGGGGCTGGTCATAGTTCATAGTTATGTGTGTGTGTGTGTGTGTGTGTGTGTGTGTATATATATATATATATATATACACACACACACACACACACACACACACACATTTTCAAAGATTATACACATTTTCACAGTATTTTTTCTCAAACTGGGCATTTCTAAATATATTTTCTCTCAAAATGCACATTTCTGCAGCTAATTTTTCAGTTTTTAATCTTGTATTTTGACCTGAATATGAAACAAAATGTGCTTTTATTACATTTCTTGTGAATTTGTTGCCTGGATTTTTATAGTTCACCTATCAAAATACATAGGAATGGCTGTTCCAGGTACATCAGATTGCATTTTGATCACTTTGTTATTTGTTCACCTTGATGGGTCTTTTTTTGTTTTGATTGTTTGTTTCTTTTTTGGTTCTCAAGCCATTGATTAACTCATGCTATGTCCCGAAAATTAAGTTTAACAGAACACTGGCATATGGAATGACAAAACAACAAAGGGACAAAGCCCTGGAGAATGAATGCAGGAATAGATGAGATGGCATAGTACTGCATATATGAGTGCAGGGTCACCTATTTCGATTCAGATACTTACTTTTAGAGCACAGCTACCTGGATCATCATCAAATACATAATATCTGAAGTGGACTATTCAATCCAGCTGTACTTTTAACCTCTTAAGTGGAAAGTAATTAGAATTTTTTCCCAGAATTACCCCGACCATCACCCCATCTCACTGTATTAGATCCTCAAGCATTCTTGAGTGTCTGTCATCTAGATGTAGTGGTTTGTCAATTGGAACTCAAGCTGGAGTCTCTTAATTAGAGATGTGCCAAAGCACCTAAATTTAATGGGGAATGGCTGGCAGACAGCTCCCTCTCCAACCCCAGTCCCATTTAATGACAGCCTTGCAGATTAATGTCCACAGAAACCTCATGTATACCTCCCCCCTTTTTTTCTTTGCAAAACAGTTATAAATGTCGCAATTGAGCCAGCATCTTTGACTTGCACTTTCACTGTGATTTTCAGCACGACATTGCTTTGGAACATTATCCTATTCTGCTGCATGCATGCTTAGAACCACTGAGATATAATAAAAGATGACATTGCAGAAGCAAATTAATAACTTAACAATGTGACTTCTTGGCCCTGCAATTACTGAGACGTTGACAGCTACCAGGGATGGAGGTGGGGAAGGAATAGATTTGCCAGTTGGCTGAACTAGCGTGATGGTACAGAATGTTTATAAACATTCTGTCTTCTCGGGAAACAAATTTGTCAGAAAATTTATAATCCAGCGTTCGCTTTCTGGGGCAGAGTGAGGCTGGAGAAGGGGTCCCAGGAAATGGGGAAGCTAGGGATTAGGGAGCCAGAGGCAAACGGAAGAGTGCAGGATGTCAAGAATGCTTGCGTGTGTGCGTGCGTGCATGCATTCATGCGCGTGTGTATGAGAGAGTGGCAGTTGTGTCCCTCTTCCTGTATCTGGAGAAGGAGGAGTTAAAACTTTAGGTTGGAAGTTACTAGCATATACAAGGAAACGATTTAACCTTAACGAAATACAAAATGAAAGGTGGTTTAGTTCCTTCACGGTGGCACAGCACCACAGATGTCGAAGGCCAGGAGGGTGTCCGGTCCCAACAGGGGGGTACAATCCCATTGCTGCACAGATAAAGAGGGCAAGAGGATGTGGTGGTTACATCATGGGTGGCAGCATATGGCAATAAGTTCGTCCAGGTCACAAGGGCCTCAGCAGTAGGGGTGTATGGATTCCCCACCATCTGTTCTGGTGGGGAATTTGTGTGGGGGGGAGGCGATCTGTTCCTCCCCCCTGGAATCCTACAGAGCGGCTCTGCTCTGTGAGGATTCCGGGGTGGGGGAACTGGCTTGGGGGGCGCTTACCTTCCCTCCTGCCAGCCAGAGCCATTCGCCTCCTCCCTGTCCCTGCCGATTGCCATGTCTTTTCTTTTTTAAAAATGTGCATTTTCACTCATACGAAAATATGTGCATTCACAAAAATGCGCATTGTTGTGTGTATGCAAAATGTGCATATACACAAAATAGAGCCGTGAATCTTGCGTATAAGCCTATGGACACATAGGCTTATACGCAAGATTCACGGCTCTATTTGTGTCTAAGTCTATGGGCACATCCTGCTGATCGCCTTCTTCTTTTTTGAAAGAAAAGACATGGCAATCGGCAGGGACAGGGAGGAGGCGAATGGCTCTGGCTGGCAAGAAGCAGCCGAGGGCCATTCCGCCTCCAGTCTAGGGGTGGACGAAAGTCACTTACCTGTCGTCGAAGGCCGTTCGCGGTGGGGGGGAGGTGCTCCCCCCGTAAAGTTCAGGCCGGGGGGGGAGGCTTCCCGCCTCGCCCAGCCGAAATTCAGGCCGGGGGGGAGGCTTCCCGCCTCGCCTGGCCGAAATTCAGGCTGGGGAGGAGGCGCCTCGCCTCGCCCGGCTGCGAACTAAAAAGTTAAAAAAAAAAAAAAGCCCTGTGATAGGCTACGTGACGATTAACGTAGCCTATCACAGCTAGATTTGCAAAGTCAGCCATGATAGGCTACGTAAATCGTCACATAGCCTATCACAGGTGACTTAAAAAAAAAAAAAGCGCGTACGAGAATGGCGGCCCCCATAGGGAGCCGCCATTCGCGTTCCTTATTTAGTCGCTGTAGTCTACGTAAAGATTATGTAGACTACAGCGAAAATAAGGGCAACGCTATTTGCGTTGCCCTTATTTTCACCGTAGTCTATGTAAAGATTTACGTAGACTACAGTGACCAAATAAGGAACGGGAATGGCGGCTCCCTATGGGGGCTGCCATTATCCGTACACTCTTTTTTTTTTTTAAAGTCACCCGTGATAGGCTACGTGACGATTCACGTAGCCTATCATGGCTGACTTTGCAAATCTAGCTGTGATAGGCTACGTTAATCGTCACGTAGCCTATCAGGTGAAGTTTTTTTTTTTTTCTTTCATTGGAATGGCGGGGGCGGCAGCCGGTCGAAAGACTGGCTGCCGCTCCCACCTCGCTCGAACACCCGCCGAACCGCCAGCCGGACCAGCCACAGGGAGGGACATTTGGTAAAGGTAAGTCACGTCCCGGGGGGGGGTGCGGGGTGCGGGGGGGGTGCGGAGGATTTCTCCTCGAAACTTGTTCGGGGGGCCGAACACGTTGGCGCTCGGCCCCCCGAAGTTTCGGGGAGAAATTCTCTGCCATCCCTACTCCAGTCCTCCTGGAGCGGAGGTAAGTGGTCCCAATCTGCTGTGGATTCCTGAGGCCAGATTCCAAAGAATCCAGCCTCATTTGAATCTGCAGCGGATTTCTCTGACATCCCTACTCAGCAGCTTCTGATGCTGCTCCCTGATCCTAGCCCCGAATTCCTCACTCCAAAAGGGCTGAGCCAAAATGGCCCTCTGGTTCCATTGTCTGATTTGCAGGTGGTGAAATGGAAGGCATTTTCACAAATATTCAGGTTGTGTGTGTGAATTTGGATGGGGTGGGGGTGAATGAGGTAGCAGCTGCCATTTCCCCACACCCCTGTAATGTCCCTATTTGGGATGGCGCGGGTGCCTGATTCAGTCCAGGAATCCGGCGGACCCACTCGTGCCTGCACCCTGTAGCCCTGCCAGCTGAGCCCCTGCTCTCCCCCTGCCCGTGCTCAGTGAATGGCATACATTCACCCCGGTGGGCTCATCGAGCTTCACGGTCTCCATTTTTTGAGAAATAAAATGGTGATCACAAAAAAGTGCAAATTTGCATACACACAAAAATGCGCATTTTTGTGAATGCACATGTTTTCATATGAGTGAAAATGCACATTTCCAAAAAATGCACATTTTCACATACACACTAATGTGTGCCTTCACAAAAATGCACATTTTTATGCATACAAAACATGTGCATTTTTGTGATCGCCATTTTTTTTTAATGGCAGCTGCAGAACTTGATGAGGCCACTGGGGTGAGTGCAGGCTGCTTGCTGAGACTGGGAGGGGCTCGACTGTGGTCTGGGGACCAGCGAGGGGGGGAAGGGGCTTGGCGGGTGCCTGGGGAACCTAGATGGGGGTGAATTTGTAGTAAAAATGTAACCTAAAAGCCATGGTATGTGTCTTAAGGAGCACGTAGTATTGTAAGAGCTGCGCATGTCTGGAATGAGTGAGCAGTAACTAGGGTTGGCGGAGAATTTCTCCCCGAAACTTCGGGGGGCCGAGCGCCAATGTGTTCAGCCCCCTGAAAAAGTTTCAGGGAGAAATTCTCCGTCCCCCCCCCCGCACCCCCCCCCGGGACGGGACTTACCTTTCCCGAATGTCCCTCCCGGTGGTGGGTCCCGGTGGCGGTTCATCGGGTCTTCGTCAGGGGAGGGGGCGGCAGCCGATCTTTCGACCGGCTGCTGCCGCCGCCATTCCAATAAAAGTTAAAAAAAAAAAAACGCCCCCGTGATAGGCTACGTGACGATTAACGTAGCCTATCATGGCTAGATTTGCAAAGTCAGCCATGATAGGCTATGTAAATCGTCACATAGCCTATCACAGGTGACTTAAAAAAAAAAAGCGCGTACGGATAATGGCGGCCCCCATAGGGAGCCACCATTCCCGTTCCTTATTTGGTCGCTGTAGTCTACGTAAAGATTTACGTAGACTACGGCGAAAATAAGGGCAACGCTATTTGCCGAAGGGACGGCGCCAGGATGCTGGGCAGACTAAGTATTTGATTTCCCTTGTGTCTTTCTGTTTGAGTTACCTTTGGAGCGTCTGAGGTTTGCCAGGCTCCGTGTATGGTTTTGAATAGAGGTAGGCACAATGGGGTCAGGTAGCTCCCATTAAGAAAACTCCTCAACCCCACTGGGATGCATGCTCAGGAACTTTAGGAATAAAGATGTCAGAGAATTCCACCATGGATCTCGGTGAGGCCGAATGCCAGAGCATTCGGCCCCCCAAACTCTGTGGTGGAACGGCCTGCCACCCCCTGCCCCCCTGCAGATCCCCCCCAGGATGAGACTTACCTGGGGTGGATGTTCCGGGCAGCGGCGGCTCCGGCAGCGGCTTCGGTGGTGGTGGCTGTGGCGGCCGGTCTTCCGACCGGCTGCCTCCACCGCCATTTGCAGTCTTCTTTTTTTTTTTTTTTTACAAGACGTGATAGGTTACATAAAGATTTACGTAGCCTATCATGGCTGGGTCAAAAAACCAAAAAGCCGCGTACGCAAATGGCGACGGCTCCGGCCACCGCCATTTGCGTTCCTTATTTTTGGCTGTCTTAGTCTATGTAAATATTTATGTAGACTATGATGGCGAAAATAAAGGGGAATGCAAATAGCGTAGTGGGCGCTATTTGCGTCCCTTTTTAATTAACCATTTTAGCCTACGTAGGCTAAAACGGTGAATCAAAAAGGGACGCAAATAGCGGCCACTACGCTATTTGCATTCCCCTTTATTTTTGCTGTCATAGTCTACGTAAATATTTATGTAGACTAAGACGGCCAAAAATAAGGAATGCAAATGGTGGCGGCCGGAGCTGCCGCCATTTGCATATGCTTTTTTTTTTAACCAGAGCCTTCCACGGCCGGAAATCCAGCTGCGGACAGCTCTGGCCTGGGCCTGGCCGGCTGCTCCGCGGAGCTGCCGTGGAACACAGCCGGACATGGAGGATTCCGAGGGGGAGGAACGGACCGCCTCCCCCCTATCAAGGATTCCAGGGGGAGGGACGGAACACCTCCCCCCCCACCATCAACATAATCCACGAAAGGTAAGTGACTTTCGTAGATCCCTATTTAGGAAGTTCAAAAGAGATTTTAGAATTAAGATGGCCAAGGGTAAATTGACCTTCTTTTGCCAACTGGACTGGCCAGCATTTGGAATTAGTTGGCCAGACATAGGGGTGTATGAAACCCCGCTTACCTGGCTCCGCCGGGTTCCGCAGGTGGGGGGAGGTGCTCCGTTCCTTCCCCTGGAATCTTCACTGGGGGGGGAGGCGCTCCATGCCTCCCCCCAGAATCCTGGCTGGCTGGTTTTGCTCCGCGGCCAAGCCATGGAGCCGCCGGCCAGCTCTGGCTGCCTGCAGCCAGACATCCGGCCGCTGGGCAGCCCTGCACGGATGCAAATGGTGGCTGTCATAGCCGCCGTCATTTGCATCCCTGTAGTGATCTGTGGTAGTCTACATAAATATTTACATAGCTTATCATAGCAGGGGGAAAACCCCAGCATACACAAATGGCGGTAGCCACCACCATTTGCGTAGGCTGGGTTTTTTTCCCCCTTGCCATGACAGGCTACGTAAATATTTACGTAGCCTATCATGGCAGGGGGGAAAAATCCCCAGCGTACACAAATGGTGGCGGCTACCGCCATTTGCCTATGCTGGGGTTCCCCCCCTGCCGTGATAGGCTACGTAAATACTTACGTAGCCTATCAAGGCCTCCGCAAGGATGCAAATGGCGTCCCTGCGTTAGCCGTGATAGGCTATGTAAGTCTTTACGTAGCCTATCATGGCTGAAGAAGGAGAAAGCAAATGGCGGTCGCAGGACGGCCACCGTTCGCACAGCAGCATGGACGGGAGCAGGTAAGTGCTCCGTTTCACGCGCCTTTCGTGGGGTGGGGGCAGTGGGCACTTCGTCCAATGTGCCTTTCGTGGGTTGGGGGGGTGGGGGCTTCATTCCATGACAGTTTTCGGGGGCCAGTGCATTCGGCCTCACCGAGATCCATCGCGGAATTCTCTGACATCCCTAGCCAGACATAGGGTCCTTCAATGTAAATCTTGTAAATACTGTATATAAAAATGTGGTGAATAATGGGCAATGGGATCAATTCCCCTATATTGATTGTTGGTTGAATTGGTGCAGAAAGAATCCCCCTTAGTTACAGAAGTGTAAATGTGTGAATGTGTTACTAGCAAAGGACCGCAGGGGCAAGAGACCCTGGGTGTTGTCTGAATCAAGTAGTGAGATAGATTTGCCTCAGGGAAAGTGAGGTTATCAGCATTTGGATAAGTGCTGACCAAAATCCACAGAAGGCGAGAAAAGGTTGAATATAAAGTTCAGTATTGTAAAGTCATGATGGTATGCTCCGAGGTAAAGCCCAAAGCCCCTGTTCTCCCTGATTCAAGCCCCATGGAAGGAGGTTGAAGATTGGGAGACCCTGCCCAAGGTGCCCTGAGCTCCCCCTCATCTTATTTGGTCTGTTAGGTTGGGAGGAGAGTTTGTTGCTGGAGGAAGGGGGCCCTCCAGAGACTGTTTGTCTGCCACCATATCCAAGTTTGTTAGAAGAAGCAAAAGCAGTTGAACAAGTTGCAACTTCTGAAGAAAGAGATTAGTTTGAAGTCTTAAAGACTGTGGCAAAATCAAGAAACAAAGACAGAGCAAGTTCTTAAAATATCAGAGTCTGTGTAAGCTTATCTCTGTCAGCCTGCTCAGAGCAGAGCCAAGGGGGAGTTACCTAACCCCCCTCGCCACCGCTGGTTTAGCCTTAGCAAGCAGAGAGGCTGGAAGGTCTCTGTGAGGACCTGACAAAAGAGTGAGATTTGTAAAAAAACACAAGAAAAGCATCAGAGCTGGAAAGCTAAGCAGCACTGCTCTGTTCTTATCTGTGGAGGAATCTAGAAGAGGTGTAAAGTTACACCTTCCCCATTTGAACTGATGAAGAGACAGAGAGCTTTTGTTAAAAACATCCCGTCTTTATGGCCCAAAGCCTTCTTTGTTTAGATCTATCATTGTTCAGACTTTTAAGAGGCACTCTGCACATGCACTGGAACTTTGGACAGTTAAAGACTTGCCATAAAAAGTACTGTGAGGCTTGTCATAGCCTTAGACTCCCATTGTTGTGGATTGTGTGTTTGTTTGTGATCACCTCAGTGTACAGTTTGATTTATGATTTCAACACTCAGCTAAAAAGCTGCCTTTGACTGAAAGAACTGGGCATGATTAGTCTTGAGAAGAGAAGACTGAAGGGAGATATGATAGTGCTAGGGATGTACGAAAGGGACTTACCTTGTCCCGCAGCTTTTTTCACGGTGGGGGGGAGGCGCTTCGCTTCTCCCCCCAAAGTTCATGTGAGTGGGGGGTGTCTTCCTGCCTCACCCGGCCGAAATTCAGGCCGGGGAGAAGCGCCCTGTCTCCCCGGCCGTGAACTTCAACAGAAAAGTAAAAACAAAACAAAAAACGCCCCGTGATAGGCGGTGCCCATGGGAGCCACCATTTGCATATGCGCTTTTTTTTTTCAAAGTCACCCGTGATAGGTTACGTGATGATTTACGTAGCCTATCATGGCTGACTTTGGAAATCTAGCCGTGATAGGCTATGTAAATCGTTACATAGCCTATCACAGGTGTGTTACTTTTTTTTACTTTACTTTTTTTTTTGCAATGGCGGTGGCGGCAGCCAGTCAGGAGACCAGCTGCCGCCCCCGCCCCCAACGAACCACCGCTGAACTGCCGCCGGGACCCGCCGCCGAGAGGGACATTCGGCCACGGTAAGTCCCATCTGGGGGGGCGGGGGGCCGGCGGAGAATTTCCCCACCAATTTCGGGGGGCCGAATGCATTGGTATTTGGCCTCCCGAAGATTCGTGGAGAAATTCTCTGCCACCCCTAGTAAGACGCTGAACTGCAGACTGGAAGGTTGGCAGGTCAGCAGTTCGAGACCCGAGTGCTGTGTGACGGAGTGAGCTCCCGTCTTCAGCCCCAGCTTCTGCCAACCTATCAGTTCGAAAGCAAGAAATTGCAAGTAGATAAATAGGTACCGCCTCAGCGGGAAAGGAAACAGCGTTCCGTGCACCTCGGTGTTCAGTCATGCTGGCCACATGACCACGGAAGCATCTTCAGACAGTGCTGGCTCTTCAGCTTAGAAACAGGGATGAGCACCGCACCCTAGAGTCGGACACGACTGGTTGGGGACACCTTTTTTAAGCCTGACACTCTGCCAAAACTCATGCAGCGTGGAGTTGCCGATGCAAAAATGGTGGCTTGGAACTCTTTGCATGTAGGAGAATGCCCTTCCCTTGAACTTGATGGGCCCTGACCATGCACTCAGAGGAGCGGTATAGTTGTTAGATCTGCTCCACCATGCCCTACGATGCAAAACAAATGTTTTCCAGTCAGGGTGTTAGATTTCAATGATATGAAAAAGGTATAAAAGAAGGCAGAAGAAAGTAGCAGACAAAAAGCCTTATAAAAGAAAGAGAGCTTATCCCAAATGTGTGTCATTGAGATTATTAAGAAGGTCTAAGCAAGTGAGCCTCTGTCGAAGCAATGGCAAACAGCCTAACTTGCAGAGAAGACAAAGAGTTAAAGCTTGTGCATGGCACAGAGAGTTTGAAACATGATCTGCAGAACAGGCAAGCCAAAAGATAAGTGTGCCTGTTACAAGAGGGGGGCTGTAGCAGCCATAAAAAGGGGCAAAGCCCCCTTATGAAGCTTTAACAAAAATATTGCCCACTAGAAGTGGACAATTAAAATAAAAAAGGCTTTTCTTAAATTGAAGCAAGCCTTAATATCACCACCTGCTTTAGCCTTATCAGACCCCAGATCATGAAATTTTTAGATGTTTTGATGAAGCCAAAAGAAGTAGCTATGGTGCACGTGAGAGCACATGAAAAGAGTGCCATACCTGAAAAAAGGAAAAGGCAATGCTAGCAGCCACCATGGGTGGAAATATAAACTGCAGCTTGAGAGCACAGAAGCGACCAGAGGTGGGGGGCGGAAAAGGAAAGGGCCAACCGGGGCTCGATACATGTGCGTATTGCCGAGAGAAGAGACATTGGAAGAAAGATTGTCCAGAGTTGAAAGAGAAAAGAGACTCACCATGAAGGCTGCCAAATGCGGGCAGGGTCCTCCAGGGCTGGGGGGGGGGAGTCTAGCTGAAGGGCCACCACCCTACGAACAAATGCTCCGGAGAATCCCAAGGTAAAAGTAAGGGTTGGTGGCAGGGACTGTGAGGCCCTAGTAGATACTGGAGCCACATTTTCTATGATCCCTGTGAAGCCCCCCTGGCCAGAGAAAGTGGAAAGCATGTAACTGTAAAAGGAATTAAAGGGAAAAAAACTAAATTGCCTGTGTGTAAGCTAGGGGTGGACGAAAGTCACTTACCTTTTCTCGCAGCTTGTTCGCGGTGGGGGGGAGGCGCTTCGCTGCTCCCCCCGTGAAGTTCAGGCTGGGGGGGAGGCTTCCCGCCTCGCCCGGCCGAAATTCAGGCCGGGGCGGAGGCTTGCCGCCTCGCCCGGCCGAAATTCAGGCCGGGGAGGAGGCTTGCCGCCTCGCCTGGCCGCGAACGCGAAAGTTAAAAAAACCAAACAAACGCCCCCTGATAGGCTACGTGACGATTCACGTAGCCTATCACGGCTAGATCTGCAAAGTCAGCCGTGATAGGCTACATCAATCGTCACGTAGCCTATCACGGGTGACTTTAAAAAAAAAAGAAAAAAAAGCGCATACGCTAATGGCGGCCCCCATAGAGAGCCGCCATTCGCATTCCTTATTTAGTTGCTGTAGCCTACGTAAATGTTTACGTAGACTACGGCGAAAATAAGGGCAACGCAAATAGCGTTGCTCTTATTTTCGCCGTAGTCTACGTAAACATTTACGTAGACTACAGCGACCAAATAAGGAACGGGAATGGTGGCTCCCTATGGAGGCTGCCATTATCCGTACACACTTTTTTTTTTTTTTTAAGTCACCCATGATAGGCTACGTGATGATTCACGTAGCCTATCACGGCTGACTTTGCAAATCTAGCCGTGATAGGCTACGTCAATCGTCACGTAGCCTATCAGGGGACTTTTTTTTTTTCTTTTATTGCAATGGCGGCGGCGGCAGCCGGTCGAAAGACCGGCTGCCGCTCCCGCCCCGCTCGAACACCCGCCGAACCGCCAGCCGGACCCGCCGCCGGGAGGGGCATTCAGGGAAGGTAAGTCCCGTCCCGGGGGGGGTGCGGGGTGCGGGGGGGGGCGGAGGATTTCTCCCCGAAACTTGTTTGGGGGGCCGAACACGTTGGCGCTCGGCCCCCCGAAGTTTCGGGGAGAAATTCTCCGCCATCCCTAGTGTAAGCCCCTCCTCATGAAGATTGGAAATAACATACTGGAACACGCCTTTGTAGTTTCATCTGCATACCCGGTTGCCCTCTTGGGGCGGGACTTGTTAACAAAACTGCAAGCTAAAATCTTCTTCCGTGATAATCAGATTGTAGTACAGCTGCCAATAAAGCAGGGCTTTATTGATCCATGAATGTGTGGGCAGACAGAACCCCTGCTCGAGCAAATGCATAACACCAGTTAAAATCTTCTTTAAAAAGGAAGAGAGCCCTGTGTGTGTGAGGCGGTATCCTCTGAAGAAAGCCACCCATGCAGGCTTGAAGCTGCTCATTGAGAAGTTCAAAAAATTATGGTTCGCTAATACAGGGATCATCCCCCTTTAACACCCTGATTTTGTGTGTGCCTGAGGCAGATAGCACCTCCTTCAGGTTGGACCAAGACCTGAGAGCAGTGGCTAACTGCCCTTTGTGCCTCAAAAATGATTCAAAGATGTTTGAGCCCCCAGCTCAAATGAGAAGTCGCCCATGGGCTTACTATCCTTTTCAGAGATTTCAAATTGACTTTTCAGAGTTGCCCCAGACTCATGGCTATCGGTACCTGCTAGTAATAATAAAACCAATTGATTGCACTGCACAGACAATAGCCAAGATCCTGTTAAAAAGTAATCCCTAGGCTCTTGTTACCTAAAGAGAGTGAATCAAATAAGGGGCCCCAATTTGTTGGACAAGTGATGCAAGTAGTGGCCCAGGCATAACAAACTAACTAGAAGCTACACCCCCCTTGGAAACCTCAATCCACAAGTCAAGTTGAGAAGATGAACTGCGCCTTAAAGACAATGCTCACTAGAATTTGTTTAAAGATTAAGTTGAAAGGCCACAGGCCTTGCCAATCACCTTGACTCGAGTACGGTGCACCCCCAAGTATTAAACTGACACCCTTTAAATGTTATATAAGCGCCCACCTTGGATATTACCTATGGCTGATAGCTTAAATGTGAATTTAGAAGTAAGAGTTTTAACATTCAAGATTATGTTACTGCCTTGCAGTCTGTTTTGTTTTCACAGGTTTGTGACACCACACCAATTTAGACGCTCCAGTGCATAATCTCAATCCCAGTGATTGAGTGCTAATCCAGTCCTAGAAAGATGAACCACCTACTGAGAAGCGGAAGGGTCCATTTCAGATCCCACTTACCACTCCCACTGCTATAAAAGTCGCTAAAGGGAAGAAGTGGATTCATCACACTGAATAAAAGCATCACCTGCACCAGAGAGGGTCACACTGGAAGCTGACCCACCTGAAGGCAGCTGTTGGAATAATGAACCCCTGGAGGGACTCAAGTATTTGTTCATGAGAGAGCTTTATCTTAACGCTTACTCATCCGCATTATTCTCTCCTTCTTAAGTTTAGTTGCCTCAACACTCCCCACTCAAATAAAAAACAACAACAAAAAACATTAGTTTAAGAGGCATGTTGAGCTTATGTTTAAGCAGAATAGAAATAATTTTGCTCTCTGTTATGAACACCCATCAACTGTCAGAAACTCTACTTTGTTGTCTGCCTTAATTAGAAAAACACAGGTAGCTCTACAGAAAGAGGGCACTCTCATTTCAAGGGTTCCTGATGAACTGAACAAAACTGAGTTCCAAAAGTTCAAATTCCAGACTTACACCAAAAAATGTGTTTTTGTTGTCAACATTCTAGTAGCTAGAACAAAGGCGTCCTAGGCCTCACTTGCTGTTTAGAGAAAACTGTCAATGCCACAGCAATAATAGTTTGTGCCTTTAAGTGTGTAGTAACTGCTGGATCAAAGAGAGTATAAATTTGAGAAAAGCCTTTTGAGGGGGGAATTGTAGTAAAAATGTAACCTAAAAGCCATTGTATGTGTCTTAAGCAGCACGTAGTATTGTAAGAGCTGCACATGTCTGGAATGAGTGAGCAGTAACCCTAAGATAAGGTAGCTAAGCATATGCTAGCAACCAATCAAAGTGACACGCTAGCTAAGGAGCGCATTCAGCCCCCCGAAATCGGTGGCAAAATGGTCTGCCCCCCCCAAGGACGGGACTTATCTTGGGCGAATGTTCCTGGAGGTGGCGGCGGCTCTGGCGGCAGTTCGGGGGCAGTTCGGTGGTGGTGGCTGCGGCGGCTGGTCTTCTGACTGGCTGCCGCCGCCTCCATTTCCAGTAAAAAAAAACACAAAAAACAAAAAAACCTGATAGGCTACATAAAGATTTACGTAGCCTATCACAGCTAGATTTTTAAGAAATACCATAATAGTAAAAACATAAAAACATTTACGTAGCCTATCATGGCTGATTTAAAAGAAAAAAGAAACATGCGCGTACGCAAATGGCGGTGCCCATGGGCTCCACCATTTGCGTTCCTTATTTTGACACGTCTTAGTCTACGTAAACATTTACGTAGACTAAGACAGCGAAAATAAGGGGAATGCAAATAGCGTAGACGGTATGCTATTTGCGTTCTCCTTATTTTCGCTGTCTTAGTCTACGTAAATGTTTATGTAGACTAAGACGTGTCAAAATAAGGAACGCAAATGGCGGCGCCCATGGGTGCTGCCATTTGCGTACACGCATTTTTTTCTTTTAAATCAGCCGTGATAGGCTGATCATTCACTATCATTTACGTAGCCTATCACGGCTGACTGCAGGGACGCAAACGGCGGCGGCTATGGCCGCCGCCATTTGCGGACCCGGCCGGCCTGGATTCGGGGGGGAGGGACAGAGCGCCTCCCCCCCAGCCAGAATTTCAGGGGGAGGGACGGAGCGCCTCCCCCCCACAAATCAATTTTGTTAAAAGGTAAGTGACTTTCGTACATCCCTAATGCAAGCTGAGGTGATAAAACTGTATTGCGGGAGTTGCCCAGGGTCGACTTGGCTTTTGAGCATGAGCTCCTCTGTTGAACTGTTTGCAAACAATAAAATCGAGTTGGACCCAGCCTGAACTTGACTTTCATCTTTGGGGCAAATTGGACTAGCCTCCAGGGGTGAAACTAGCATTTTGTGCAACAAGTTCACAGATCCCTAGTCCCTATGAGAGATGCTGCCTCATCACATAATGTCATTTACAGGATCATTTTTTCTTTAATGGGACACAGTAGCGGCCTCCAACCAGCGACTACCATTGTTTTACCAGAACCAGTGGATGCTGGTGTCTTTCATTTTGGTGGGGCTGTAAATCCATTCTGGAGTTCTTCAGAACCAACCAGAACTCCAAAGGAGCTATACAAGGTGCTGAATCCTATCCCCCAAATAGGTTCAGAACCTTGGACAGCTCCTTTAGAATTCTGGCTGGTTCTGACTGAAACCCAGAATGGATTTACAGCCCCCCAGGAATCGGAGCCACCAGTCTCTGCTGACCAGAACAACTCCCTGTTCAATGCTGCATGATGACACAGCACCATTCACAGAAGCATTAATGGTTAGCAAATCAGCATCCTCTAACTGGAGGCCAACAAGGGAGCAAAACACAGCCAGATGGAGTGCTACTGCTGCTGCCACCATTGCAAAATGGGCCAGATCTGCAGGGAAATTCACTCCAAGTTTCCATCTTTTGTACTTTCACCCACGTTTAGTGTTATACTAAGTCAGCCTTTCCCAATCTGGTGCCATCCAGATGTGCTGGACTGCAAGTCCATCATTCTCAACCAGCATGGCCATCCACCCATCTATCTATCTATCTATCTATCTATCTATCTATCTATCTATCTATCTATCTATCTATCTCATGTCTATAATGCCCAATAGCTGAAGTTCTCTGGGCGGTTCACACAAATTTAAACCAAAAAGTGCAGGATAAAACAATATAAAATACGAAAGCATTAAAACCACAGTATAAAAATACAGCCAGAATAAAACCTCACAGGAATGGAGAGATTTAAAATACAGATGTAAAACACCAGAACTAAAAGACTAGGGAGCTAAAATACTAAAATACTGGGAGAATAAAAAGGTCTTTGCCTGGTGCTGCAAGGAGTGCAATGTAGGTGCCAGGCAAACCTCTCTAGGGAGCTCATTCCACAGCCAGGGTGCCACAGCAGAAAAAGCCCTCCTCCTAGTAGCCACCTGCCTCAGTTCTTTTGGCAGGGGCTCATGGAGAAAGGCCGCTGAGGAAGATCTTAAGGTCTGGGCAGGCACATACGGGAGGATGCAATCCTTCAGATAATTTGGCCCCAAGTAGGGTTGGCGGAGAATTTCTCCCCGAAACTTCGGGGGGCCGAGCGCCAACATCTTTCGACCGGCTGCCGCCGCCGCCATTGCAATGAAAGAAAAAAAAAACGCCCCCTGATAGGCTACGTGACGATTCACGTAGCCTATCACGGGGCGTGTTTTTTTTTTTAACTTTTGCGTTCGCGGCCGGGCGAGGCGGGAAGCCTCCTCCCCGGCCTAAATTTCGGCCGGGCCGAGGCGGGAAGCCTCCCCCCCCGGCCTGAACTTCGCGGGGGGACCAGCGAAGTGCCTCCCCCCCACCGCGAACGGCCTTGGACGACAGGTAAGTGACTTTCGTCCACCCCTAGCCCCAAGCCGTTTATGGCTTTGACTGTTAACGCCAGCACTTTGAATTGGGCCTGGTAATAGACTGGCAGCCAATGCAGCTGGAAAAGTATTGATGTAATGTGATCTCATTGGCCAGTCACTGTTAACAATCTTGCTGCTTTAGTTTCTGGATTGTTTTCAAAGGAAGCCCCGTGTATAGTGCATTGCAGAAATCCAGATGAGAGAGGTTATCAGAGCATGGATCACTGTAGCTAGGCTATCTCTGTCCAGATCAGGGCATAGTTGGTATACCAGCCTAAGCTGATAAAAGGTGCTCTGTGCCACTGAGTTCACCTGTGCCTCGAGTGACTGTTCTGTCACCTATCATTAGTATAACTTAGCACAGCCTTCCTGAAACTGGTGACATCCAGATCCTGGCTAGGAATAATCAGAGTTGCAGTCTGTGACAACTGCCCCTCAGTTTATCCAGGCTTTCCTCGATCATCCCTTCATGCCTAGGATAATAAGTCTAAGGGCTGGGATGTCACTGTCAAATCAGCTGTGCACTCTGACTTAGCTAACTGTAGCTAACCAGCCACAATTAATGCTAGGTATGGATGGGTGCCCCTCACCCTGTCCAGGTTCTCCGGGCAACCACCCAGCCCCTGCCGCTGCTCACGTCTCCCCGGACCCATGCTCAAGCCCCACACCCTCTCACTGAGCCACCCGCACTTACTTGGACCTATCCGCCTCTGCTGGAATCACTGTGTTTTTAAAAAACATGGCAATCACAGTGCTGTACACATAGACTTATATACAAAATGGTGCCATGAATCACCCATATACACAAGATTCATGGTGCCATTTTGCATAGAAGTCTATATGTATGATATTGCGATTACCATTTTTTTTCAAACATGGCGCACATGATGGAGGTGGACGGGGCCCAGGTAAGTTTCAGGCAGCTCTGCCAGCGCAGGAGGGGGTTGAGTGGGGGCAGGGGCTCAGTGGGTGCAGCTCAGTGGGTGCAGGTGCGGGTGGCCTGCCAGAATCCTGGACCGAGACAGGCACCTGTGCCATCCCTAATTTAACACCAAGTTTGTCAAACATATGTGGCCGTGGTGGCTTAGTGGTTAAGACGCTGAACTGCAGACTGGAAGGTCGGCAGGTCAGCAGTTCGAGACCTGAGTGCCGCGTGACCGAGTGAGCTCCTGTCTTCAGTCCCAGCTCCTGCCAACCTAGCAGTTCGAAAGCAAGAAATTGCAAGTAGATAAATAGGTACTGCCTCAGTGGGAAAGGTAACAGCGTTCTGTGTTCAGTCATGCCGGCCACATGACCACGGAAGCGTCTTCGGACAGCGCTGACTCTTCGGCTTAGAAACGGGGATGAGCGCCGCACCCTAGAGTCGGACATGACTGGTTGGGGACACCTTTACCTTTTTGTCAAACATATCACTGTTACTGTTATTTCTAATTTGGGAAGTGGGTGCTGGCTAGTATGTGCTTGTGTAAGAAGTAGCATAAACAAAGACCCAGCTGGCTGGCACATGGATTTAACTCAGGAATAAAAGTTCATTATTTACAAGCTGTTGTTTCAGTGTTGTAGGTATTATTATTATTTACATAGATTTATTTAGCCTAAGCCTGCCTCACTACCCCTCTAAGGAACCCTGAACGTATTTTATCTCAGGGGTGGGTAACTTGTGGCTTGTGGGCCACACGCAGCCCCATAACCCCCACTTTGCTCCTGCCATCCCATAATGTCTCCTTCTGCCCCCAAAATTGGGGGAAAAAAGAAAACAAAAAAGAGCAGCCATTTTGACTCCCCCCCTTTTTTTTTACTCTTTTAGTGCTCTGTAGCTACTCCAGAACAACCAAAGTGTCAAAATTAGTTTGCAAACAACCGGATTTTGATCTTTTGGCACTGCATAGCTGCTCCGGATGCCTATTATTACTATTATTACTAGTAGTATTACTATTATTACAATTATTATTACAATTATTATTACTATTATTATTATTATTATTATTATTATTATTAAAATACGCACTGTAGAGAGGGAGGTGCAATCCAGAAAGGGCCCATGGGGAAAAAATGGCACCCAGACCTCACGAATTAGTCCACCCCTGCTGGGCCAGTCCTTGGCGATGGGTTGTCATTCTCCAAGCATCCTTGTGAAGCAGGCTCTCCTTGCTCCCATTGCACAAGTGGGGAGCTGAACCTGAATTATCACCTTACTCTTGTAAATCTCCTTTTGAGATATGTTCCATCTACGTTCATTCAGGAGATCGACCCTTTATTGAATTTTTGATGCATTCACTGTGGTTTCTTCCTCTAACATGTTTGCTTCCTCACAAAATAAGCACTCAAAAGGGAGTCAGCATGATACTATACATCACTGGATTTGATGCCAAGGAAATGCATTAATTTAGCCAGCATTGTCTTTTAGTAAACATGAATCAGCCCATCGCATCAGCTGTTTGAGTTTATTCATAAATGCAAAGCTATAACTAAATGGCATGTACCCAGTCTGCTCTGCAGAAAGTAACTCCACCATATAACCCAGGATACCATTTAGGGAGTGCAGGGGGTCATTACCATCCCCCCCAGCCCACAGGTTTTTTTTTTTCAGAACACATCTAATTATTCCTAAGGTGTAGGCATGAACAAAGATGTCGATTTCTGATAGGATTTCTGACAGGAAATCTGAGAGAAAATTTTCTGAGGGAGCAATCCTTTCTGGATCGTCGGTCGCCTCTGAGTCCGGGGGCAACTGCCTATCCAGAGCAGGGTAGGAGGAGTGGTGAGGAGCAGATCTCCTCCTCACTCCCCCCACCCTGCTTTCATGGCTAGACAGATGACTTCGGCTATTTAGCTGCGGGACCTCAGGGTGCATGAAGCAGCAGCCAGATGATACATAGGATGCGTCGTACTGGCATTTCTGACCTCCCCACCTTGGCCCACCCGTGGGAATGCCCTGTTTTTGCTGCTCTGAGCTGGTCTTATGAGCATGGAGTGCGGGGCTGGGTGGTGCGGGAGGGGGTGGGGATCAGTTCCCAGGAACCGACCTATCCTATGGCTGTCTAGCCGCTGACTAGCAGCCATAGGATTGCACCCTAAAGTTCTCATTTTTTCTAGTTTTAAGTCCATTTTGTCCCATTAACACATCAGTTTGTGAGGTTTTTTAAAAAGAATCAGCACAAACATTTGTACATATTTTATGCACATTTCTTATAATGTAGCATTTTTGTACATACCTTTGCCTATTATAGGAGCCTCGTGTGGCGCAGAGTGGTAGGTGGCAGTATTGCAACCAAAACTCTCCCCACGACCTGAGTTCGATCCCAGCGGAAGCTGGGTCCCAGGTAGCCAGCTCAGGTCGACTCAGCCCTCTATTCTTCCAAGGTCGGTAAAATGAGCACCCAGCTTGCTGGGGGAAAGGTAGTCATGACTGGGGAAGGCAATGGCAAACCACCCCGTTACAGTCTGCCATGAAAACGCCAGCGCAAGCGGCATCCCTCTAGGGGTCAGTAATGACCTGGTGCTTGCACAAGAGGAACCTTTCCTTTCCTTTTTGCCTATTATACACATTTTTGCAACCTATGACCTTTGTAGTAATTCATGGCTTTATCACCAGGTACATTTTTTTTTTGTCCCTGGCAGCTACTGGGCTCTGTCATTTATGAACCTCTATATTACAGGATTATTTGGAAAATAAATGAAGTCAAGCATTTTCTGTCCTCAAAGAAGTGATACACAAGGGTAACTAAGAAAAAATAGTGCACTGTAATGTCTTCTCAGAATATGACAAAAGTGTCTCCCTTCAAAAAACAAAAACAATAAAGGGAGATGCTTTTATCTTAGCTGGTTGAAGAGCCATTTTGGCATGATCTATCCTATGAAAGGATATCCTTCCCTCCTCCCCCATAACCACACAACCACAGTTTAGATACAGAGCTCTTTGATTAGACAATAATTATGATCTCTGCCTTCATGCAAATCTGTTCCTAAAGGTCATTTTAAGTTTAAAGAACCCATTAGGAGGCGAATCTGGTTTCTCAGCACCCATTCACTAACATAACAGCATTCGCGCTTTCCCACTATGTTAGCATGTCTTTTCTCATTTTGTGTGTGTGGGGGGAGGTCTTTGCTTTCTGTTCTTCCTATTTTTATCTACCCACCAGACAGCTCTACACAAACTGACAAACCCTCAACTTTGATCATTATTTTTTTTCCTATTTAAAAAAGGAAAAAGGAAAAGGAACCAGAGACAGTAACGGAAGAAATGCTCCCACATTCCTGCCAAGATCAGCCCTTTGGCACTGAGAGTAACCCGTACTTTGGAAAGCAAAAGTAGGCAATGCTGCAGAAGACCGGATTGCGATCATTAATTCAATATACTGACTGTTGAGAATGATGGACAATTATACGTAAATATGCTACAGTAACCACGAAATTAAAGGACACTTGCTCCTTGGGAGGAAAGCTATGGCTAGGGATGGCGGAGAATTTCTCCCCGAAATTTCGGGGGGCTGAGCGCCAATGTGTTCGGCCCCCCAAACAAGTTTCGGGGAGAAATTCTAAGCCCCCCCGCCCCCCCCAGGACGGGACTTACCTTTGCCGAATGTCCCTCCCGGCGGCGGGTCCGGCCGGCGGTTCGGCAGGTGTTCGTCCTGGGCGGGGGCAGCAGCCGATCTTTCGACCGGCTGCCGCCGCCACCATTGCAATAAAAGAAAAAAAAACGCCCCCGTGATAGGCTACGTGACGATTAACGTAGCCTATCATGGCTAGATTTGCAAAGTCAGCCATGATAGGTTACGTCAATCATCACGTAGCCTATCACGGGTGACTTTAAAAAAAAAAGCGCGTACGGATAATGGCGGCTCCCATAGGGAGCCGCCATTCCCGTTCCTTATTTGGTTGCTGTAGTCTACATAAAGATTTACGTAGACTACAGCAACCAAATAAGGAACGCGAATGGCGGCTCCCTATGGGGGCCGCCATTAGCGTATGCGCTTTTTTTTTAAGTCACCCGTGATAGGCTACGTGACGATTTACATAGCCTATCACGGCTGACTTTGCAGATCTAGCCATGATAGGCTACGTTAATCGTCACGTAGCCTATCATGGGGGCGTTTTTTTTTTTTTTAACTTTCGAGTTCGCGGCTGGGCGAGGCGGGAAGCCTCCTCCCCAGCCTGAATTTCGGCCGGGCGAGGCGGGAAGCCTCCCCCCTGGCCTGAATTTCGGCCGGGCGAGGCGGGAAGCCTCCCCCCCCAGCCTGAACTTCGCAGGGGGAGCAGCGAAGCGCCTCCCCCCCACCGTGAACAAGCTTCGAGGACAGGTAAGTCACTTTCGTCCACCCCTAGCTATGGCACACCTAGACAGCATAGTAAGAAGCAGATTCATTACCTTGCCAACAAAGGTTCGTATCATCAAAGCTATGGTTTTCCCAGTAGCAATGTATGGCTGTGAGAGCTGGACTATAAGGAAGGCTGAGCGCCGAAGAATCGATGCTTTCAAACTGTGGTGCTGGAGAAGACTCTTACGAGTCCCCTGGACTGCAAGGAGGTCAAATCAGTCCATCCTAAAGGAAATCAGCCCTGAGTGCTCATTGGAAGGACAGATACTGAAGCTGAAGCTCAAATATTTTGGCCACCTAATGCGAAGAGAAGAATCCCTGGAAAAGACCCTGATGCTGGGAAAGACTGAGGGCAAAAGGAGAAGGGAATGGCAGAGGATGAGATGGCTAGATAGCATCACCAATGCAATGAATATGAACTTGAGCACGCTCCGGGAGAGAGCGGAGGACAGGGAGGCCTGGCGTGCTATGGTCCATGGGGTCACGAAGAGTCGGACATGACTTAACGACTGAACAACAACAACAACAACATGCTACAGTGAAGTGGACTGCAAAGCAGACATGTGCTGTGAGAAGGAAAAGCTTGGAGCATAATTTTATACAGCTCCTGCGATAAGTGATTTGCATTCTTGTAAAAATACTTCTGCAGGGAGGAAAGTGTTGCTAGGCTTGTTCAGAAGTTTGTTAAAATTGGATGTTATACAGCCTAACATGATGGATAGTACTAATCTCTGTTTGAATTTACACAACCACTGTTTTCGTTTGGAGGATGAGGATCAAAAGGGAATGGAACAGGGCTGTCAACTGGTCAGCTGGCATGGCCTGCTCCTGTGACTTTAGCAGAGGCCTGGTATGTTGGAATCAGTTGGTGAAGAGAAATATTAACCCTCTTTAGACATCAATGTCTATTTGTAGGGTGAAATTAAGGATAGCGAAGGGGACCATGGCTCCTGGCCCAACCTCTGACCAGGGCTCAGCGAGCAGTTCTCTTGTTACCCACAGCCATACATCCTCCAAGCGAGCCTCAATTTTAAAGCAAGATGGGACTCTGATTTTTCATAGATCTAATGTTGCACACAATGGCAGCCATAAAGGGCTGTTTTCCCAACAGTACAGCCGCCGTTGCGTGCAACACTAACATAAGATGGGGCTCTTTCTTTTTCATAGATCTAATGTTGAGCACAACGGTGGCGATAAAGGGCCATTTCCCCAACATCACGGCTGCCATTGTGCACAACATTAGATCTACAAAAATGACAGAGCCCCATCTTGTGTCAAAATAGAGGCTCGATTACAGTATGGGTGGCTGTGGGGTGTGAGCAGACAGCCCAGGCGAGTGTCGGCTGCTCATGCGGGGTGGTGGTGGCTTACTGAGCCAAGTTTGGGGGCATGAGTGGGGTGGGTGGGAGTGTGATGGTCTCCTGGACCCAATTGGGCACCCACACCATCCCTAATTTTAACATCATGTGTAGTTTCACCCTCAGATTATCACTGTACGGTAAGTGAACTTGTATGGGGGCAGGCTGGGGATCATGGCAGTGCATCTGTCCTGCCCTCAAACTATGGATGCTCAGTACATTACATAAACAGGGGCTATGTATGTAGAAATGGAGCAGATGAGACCTTCAAGCTGCTGTGACATCATTGAATTTTTACCCACTAGGCAAGGAGAGGTGGCAGACTGGTAGATTTTTGGCTGTCTGTCCGTGAGTGCATGGTGGCCTGGGCATTACCAGGAAGAGAAAGAGGCACTCTTACCATCTCCAAGGATGGCTCAGCCTTAAAATACTTTAGCCTGGAGCAAAACACAAACATTCGGGGCGGGGGAGATGCTCCCTACCATCTATACAACCCTTGTCTTGATGCCTATTATATAACCTGCTACCATTGCTGAGTGTGGGAGGAGTAGGGCCAGCAGCCCCCAGCACCAGGAAAGAAACAACAACTGACTAGAGGGAAAACCTGGATCAGCTCCAAGTCTCTCAATCCTTCAGCCAGACAGCAATACTATGTAGGTTACAAGATTTCATATAGCCACAACAAACTTGATATGGAGCCATTTCCTGTCCCTATTTTGCGTTTGACCTGTCTAGTTAACTGAATACAATGTTGGACTTGAGCCAAAAGCAGACCTGCTCAAAACACTGCTCAGTCAAGGTGGTTCTGGGCAAGACACTCTCTGCATGGCCTACCTAATAGGGTTTTTGTGAAGATAAAATGGAACATCCCTGTATATTCCACCCTGAGCTCCTTGAAGCAAGGGTAGGATATCAGTGTGCTAGATAGTTGGACAGATAGATATAGATGGATAGATGGGTAGCTAGACAGACAGACAGACAAACAGACAGACATAATTAAATAGATAGTTGGTAGAGATATGCTGTCCTGAAACCACATCAGTGTGTGTGTGTGTGTGTGTGTGTGTTTATGAAGCATGCTGCCTATTCCCTGGGACAAGAACATTGATGAGGGTGTCTGTCCGAAATGTGGGTGGGTCTACCATACCCAATACCCTCTTCATGCAACCAGTAATACGCCTGGCAATATTCAGGGTGAGGCTTATTAGCATGGCCATGAGTCCTCTTTTACAGAGGAGATTTCTCTATTTTAAGAAATCTGTCAGAGACTATCCTCTATTTTGAAGGCATACTTTAGTTGAAGACCTGTCCAGTCCAAGTCTGATATGACGATCAAGAACTATCAGAAGGAAGAGCTGGGCCTTGAAGTTGCCCATCAACAGCACCTGGACAGCAGACTGAGCAAGGCACAGAGATCACAGTCTGCCCCACTCATGGTGAGAGGTACTGTATGTCTATTTAAATTATAACAATTATAACTTAATGCAAGTATGCAAATTTTATGCAAATTGGAGTCCTCTTTTGTCTTCTTTTTTGCCTTTTGTCTTCTTTTTTGGTGATTCATGATCTCTTTTAGGGCAATTCATAAGTGACCACCTTCGACTTGGTTTTTTCTTGGCTTTCATCCCCAGGGCAAAAGTGATAGTGCTCTCTGAGCTGCCTTTATACTCCCTGAGCATTTGACCTCTCCCCCCTGCACATATCCTGAGTATCACCCCCTGATGGCTCACTAGTTTCAAGAAGCCTCATTGCCAGGATGTCCTGGGTTCTACTCCCCCCCACACACACACACAAAGCAGGAAGGCCAAAGCATTGTATCATCTCAGCAGCAGCTACTCCCCTGGGGTGTCTGGAAGTGCCACTTGGAGGTTCAAAAGTATGAATGGCAGAGGATACCTGGAGATCCAAGCCAGTTTCAGAAACGAATGGACAAGCCCAGATGTGAGGAAGTGCCTCCTCAAGTCTTCCCAACATTCTTTGGGCTTCCATTGCAGTTCCTCTTTTTTGTCACCTGAGGACATCAAGGGTAGGTATGGTCGGGCACCTGCTGAGGGCCCACATGCCAGCAGGGGCCCAATGACAAGAGCCCCCTGGAGTTGCTCCTCCTTTTCACCACTGCAACTTGCTTGTTCACCTGCCTCTCGCTCTGGTCTAGACAACGGTGGTGGTGAGAAGGAGGAGCAGGAGATGCCACAGCCCTCCTTGCTCACTGGCTCTTTGTCTGTCAAGCAAGCAAGTGCTAACAAGGATGAGAAAGAGGATGAGATGAAAAAGTGGCTGGTGACAAGGAGAAAGTAGACTCACTGAGGAAAGTGGTCGACGGAGGGTGTCTTGCCCAAGGCCCTCCAAAACTGGAGTTGGCACTGCCTGAGAAGGATCTCCAAGTGCTCTTCTCAATGTGCTATGGGTGAAATTTCAGAGGCAGCTCCTCTACTTTGAACTGGCACCAGAGAAGTGGCTGATTGCACTTTAGAAGCAGACACATGGCTTTTGTTTTGAGCTCGTCTCTCTTCCTTTTAGAAGTCTGCTGAAGAGGAGGCCGGTGCTTCTTCACACTCCTGGTCTGGCACTGGAAACTATTTAAAGTAGGCACTAGCAATAGAGAGATATAGGACACGCCCTTGCCAAATGTTTTCAAGTGTTCTATATTTGCTGAAATCTCTCCTCTCTTTTTTTGCCGGTTTAAATAAGAACCCCAGCTATGCCACTTATCCACCCAGCTGAGAGCACTTCAAATCTGCTTAGCTCCAGAAATTATTTGTCTGTTCCTTCTAATTTTATACCACATTCCAAAAGTCCATTTACTGCTTGCTGATTGTTAGCTCCTTGATTTAATAATGAAACATACGAGGAGAGGTAACATTACCTCCCTTTTAACTTGGGCCAATCATTCTAGGGTCGCCATCTTTTGGGCCAGCCAGCACAGTCTGATCTGCAGGTGAGAATAGCCCTCTTCAGATTAGGGATGCTGGGGAAATTTGAGACAGATTAAAATGAGCTCAGATTTCTAAGAATCTGATCTGCAGAATCTACTGCAGAGTGCCCCCCTCAGGCCATGCGGAGTCCGTGGACTTTCAGATGATTTGTTGACTTTCCCGAAATTTATGCATATAAATCCATAGAAAAATACTATGCTTCTGATGAGGAAATGTTGAATGGAATGGGGGACAAAACACTAAATGTTACATGATGAGGTAATTATGTAAATACTTACATAAATGCTTACGTAAATGCTTATGTAATTATTTCTGTAATTTTTCTCTGGATGAAAAAAAATAGTCACATCCGTCTGTGGGCGGATGACAGAACAGAAGGCGCCTGACAATCTGTGAAACACAGACGGAATGGATTTTACACATCCCTACTTCAGATGTTTCTGACCACATGTAGGATTGGACTCGATGGCCTTGTAGGCCCCTTCCAACCCTACTATTCTATGATTCTAGGATTCTAGGATGAAGCACATGGGCAGTGGATGTGACTGCACCTCGTACAGTGGTGGTATCATGTCAGAATTTGGGGGTAAAAGTCCAGAGCCCCACTCAGTAGAAGAAGCAGCAGGGCTAGCTTACCACATTTTAAAATAAGTAAAGTCATAGCATCTAAAGGGAGTGGGGTATCAAAAAACCATTAAGCCCAGAGTCTAAAATTACCCAATTGAACCACTGGCCTCCTAGCCACATGATTGATGCTGTGCACCCCCAGCTCTACTCCTTGGATGTCCATGTGTTGATCACAACAACTGCAAAGGGGGAACTTATGTATGTACAACTGGACTAGGGTGGACAACTGTCCTACTTTACAGAGGATAGGCCTCTATCTGAACAGCTGTCAGAGGACAGCCCTTTATTTGAAGGTGTCCTCTATTTGATGGGGTGTTTGGTCCAAATCTAGGGATGTATGGTTTTTGTAAACTCCATTTGGTCTGTGTTTCGCATACTGCCAGGTGCCTTTCATTCTACTGTCCGCTCATTGAGAGAATTAGATTATTTTCCCAATTTCCTGAATTTGTGCAAATTTGCATTTGCGTGATTTCTCATGTGCAAAAATGTGCAAATCCTCCCCAGAATGTGTATATCCCCCCCACACACACACAAATGTGCATTTTCATTCTTTAGCCTATGGGGGAAGTATGTATTTTTAGCCAATGGGGTTTTTGTTTGTTTTTTTTTAAGTATTTTTCTACAACTAAATTTCATAAAATTCCAGAACGTTTTTTTTTTAAATGGTCCACAAGTCCACGGAATCCATGCAACTCAAGAAAAGCTGGTCTGCTGCAGAATCAAGAGGTCAGATTCATAGAAATGTGAACTCATTTGATTCCATTGTGGATTTCTCCAACATCCCTATTAGGGATGGGGGAGAATTTCTCCCCGAAACTTCGGGGGGCCGAGTGCCAATGTATTCGGCCCCCCGAAGTAGTTTTGTGGAGAAATTCTCCCCCCCGCCTCCCCCGGGATGGGACTTACCTTTCCTGAATGTCCCTCCCGGCGGCGGGTCCGGCCGGCGGTTCGGCAGGTCTTCGTCAAGGGCGGGGGCGGCTGCCGCTGCCGCCATTCCAAGAAAAGTAAAAAAAAACAAAAACGCCCCCGTGATAGGCTACGTGATGATTAACGTAGCCTATCATGGCTAGATTTGCAAAGTCAGCCATGATAGGCTACGTAAATCGTCACGTAGCCTATCACGGGTGACTTTAAAAAAAAATAAAAGCGCGTACGGCTAATGGCGGCCCCCATAGGGAGCTGCCATTCGCGTTCCTTGTTTGGTCGCTGTAGTCTACGTAAAGATTACGTAGACTACGGTGAAAATAAGGGCAACACTATTTGCGTTGCCCTTATTTTCGCCGTAGTCTACGTAAAGATTTACGTAGACTACAGGGACCAAATAAGGAACGCGAATGGCAGCTCCCTATGGGGGCCGCCATTTGCATACGCGCTTTTTTCTTTTTTTAAAGTCGCCCGTGATAGGCTACGTGACGATTAACGTAGCCTATCACGGCTGACTTTGCAGATCTAGCCGTGATAGGCTACGTAAATCGTCACGTAGCCTATCACGGGGGCGTTTTTTTTTTTAACTTTGTATTTCGCAGCCGGGTGAGGCGAGGCGCCTCCTCCCCGGCCTGAATTTCGGCCGGGCAAGTAGGGAAGCCTCCCCCCCGGCCTGAACTTTGGGGGGAGCAGCGAAACGCCTCCCCCCCACCTCCAAGCAAGCTGCGAGACCAGGTAAGTGACTTTCTATTAAACTACAGTAATTATTTCTCATGGACTTGAGCACACTCCAGGAGAGAGTGCAGGACAGGAAGGCCTGGCGTGCTATGGTCCATGGGGTCATGAAGAGTCGGACATGACTGAACGACTGAACAACAACAACAATTATTTCTAGGGACGTCAGAGAATTCCACGACAGATCTCGGTGAGGCCGAATGCAAATGCATTCGGCCCCCCGAAATCCATCGCAGAACGAAGCCCCCACCCCCCCAACCCATGAATGTCATGCGAGACGGAGCACTTACCTGCTTCCGTCGGTGCCGACTTGTGACTCGCTTCTTCTTCACAGCCATGATAGGCTACGTAAATACATATGTAGCCTATCATGACTAACGCAGGGACGCCTTTTGCGTCCCTCTGGAGGCCGTGATAGGCTATGTAAGTATTTACATAGCCTATCACGGCAGGCTTAAAAAAAAAAGTGTATGCAAATGGCAGCGGCTATGGCGGCTGCCATTTGCGTTCTGTATTTTTCGCCGTTTTAGCCTACGTAAATATTTACGTAAGCTATTACGGCCAAAAAAAGAGGAACGCAAATGACGCCCACTACGTCATTTGCGTTCCCCTTTATTTCTCCATAATAGCCTACATAAATATTTACATAGGCTAAAACAGCGAAAAATACAGAACGCAAATGGCGGCCACTGTAGCCGCTGCCATACACATTTTTTTTTAAGCCTGTCATGATAGGCTACGTAAATATTTATGTAGCCTATCACGGCTCAGTACAGGGATGCAAGTGGCGGTGGCTATGGCCGCCGCCATTTGCATCCCTGCTGCACAGTGGCCGGATGTCCGGCCATGGGCGGAGCCGGCCGGCAGCTCTGCGGAATCACCGTGGAGCGGAGCTGGCCGGGCAGGATTCCGGGGGTGTGTGACCGGAGCGCCTCCCCCCCATCAAGGATTCCAGGGGGAGGGACAGATCGCCTCCCCCCCACCATGAATGAATCCGCAAAACGGTAAGTGACTTTCGTACATCCCTAATTATTTCTAAATTTGCATCTCTCTGTATAAATGAGCATGTGCAAGTATTATGCAACTTTGTCACCCGTTTCTTCCTCTTTTTTGATGATGCATTTCCTCTGTTTTTGGCACTGCATAATTGGCCACCAAAAGAGAACACATGTAGCTTTCAGCACCACCAGAAACCTTGTGCAACTGGAATTTGTGTGAAAGCCTACATGCATTCAACTGTACATGCTTAAGCTTCCCCTTTGCACATGATGCGCTCAATGCACCAACATCCAGGGCAAGGATGTGCACAATGTCAGGGGTAGGGATATATGAAAATTTCATTTCTGTTTGCAAATCATGTGAATATGTCCTGTTCGCAATCCTGAACAGGACCATGAGCAGGAGTGCTTCTTTTCAAGAAATGTTTCAAAATTCCCGAATTAGCAATCACATTATAACATTATTTATAAAAAAATGTGTGCTTTAAAGTGTGCTTTGAAGAAAGTAAGAAAAAAGCATTTCCACACTTTAGTCAATGGGGGGTGGAAAGTGTGTACTTCTGAAAAGTCTTGGATTGAACTGGGGACCTGATTCAGTCAGGGCCCAGTCAAAGTAGATTTTTTGGATTGCCAAGATGAAACAAAGCCACTTGCTCAAAAGGATGACAGTTTATTGATAGAAAATAGATGCAGAATAAATAAGCAAAGGAAGTTCACACCTCTCATCACCCAAAGAAGCTGTCATAGCTGGCTGTCTACCTGGGTCCCCAAGATAGACGAGAAGTCATTCTTAGAGCCACACATTTCTCCAGGCTGGTAGCATGCTTTCCCCCTTGGAGCAAGATCAAATGAGTTCACTTTGTGTCAGGGATGGTGCGGGCGCTCAACTGGGTCTCAGAGTCCAGCAGACTCCTCCATGTCTGCACCCACGAGCAGTGCCCACCAAGCCCCTGGCCCCACTTGACACTAGGGATGTATGAAAGTTCTGCCACGGATCTCGGGGAGGCTGAATGCCAGCGCATTCGCCCCCCCGAAATTGGTGGCGGAATGGCCCCCCACCCCCCCGGGACCGGACTTACCTGGGGCGGATCTTCCTGGCGGCGGCGGCTCCGGCGGCAGCTCTGGCGACAGTTCGGCGGTGGCAGCTGCGGCGGCAGGTCTTCCAACCGGCTGCCGCCACGGCCATTTCCAAGTTTTAAAAAAAATAAAAATGTGATAGGCTATGTAAAGATTTACGTAGCCTATCACAGCTAAATTTTAAAAAACACCGTGATAGGCTACGTAAATCTTTACATAGCCTATCATGGCTGATTAAAAAAACAAAAAACAAAACGTGTGTACGCAAATGGTGGCGTCCATGGGCACCACCATTTGCGTTCCTTATTTTGGCATATCTTAGTCTACGTAAACATTTATGTAGACTACGGCGAAAATAAGGGGAACGCAAATAGCCCTTAGTAGACGCTACGCTATTTGCGTTCCCCTTATTTTCGCTGTAGTCTACGTAAATGTTTATGTAGACTAAGACATGCCAAAATAAGGAACGCAAATGGCAGCGCCCTTTTCCATATGCCCATGTTTTTTTTTTCTTTTCAATCAGCCGTGATAGGCTATGTAAACATTTACGTAGCCTATCATGGCTGACTGCAAGGACGCAAACGGCGGCGGCTACAGCCGCCGCCATTTGTGTCCCTGCTAGCCAGCGGCCGGATGTCCGGTCGCTGGTGGAGCCGGCCGGCGGCTCCGCAGAATCACTGCAGAGCGGAGCCGGTCGGCCAGGATTTGGGGGGGGGGAGGGACGGAGCGCCTCCCCCCCGGCCAGAATTTCGGGGGGAAGGATGGAGCGCCTCCCCCCCAGCATCAGCATAATCCACGAACAGGTAAGTGACTTTCGTACATCACTACTTGACACCTCCATCCCCGCACTCTTTCCAAGCCACCTGCGCTCACCCGGGGCTGGGGCGCATCCTCTAGCACTGTGATCACCATTTGCAAAAACATGGCTATTATGAATACATGCACATCTAGTTGTACACAAAATGGTGCCATGAATCACCCATATATGCAAGATTACAGTTGTAGGTGGACCATTTACGCCTGTAATCTTGTGGATATGGAGATTCACTCTGTGCCATTTTGTGCAAAATGGCGATCGCAGTGCTGGAGGATGCATCCCGCATGAGTGCAGGTGGCTTGGCAAGTGTTGGGGAGCTCAACCGTGGGTCCAGGGGCATGCGAGTGGGGGCAGGGGATGGGCAGGCACCCGGAGAACCCAGACATGGGGGCGCCCTATTTTGTGCTAAGCCTATATGGTTCCCTCCTTCCCAAGGGTGTGTGAAGCAGCACAGCCTGGGAAATCAACCACCCTTTCCCTGAGAACAGGGCCCCAACATTCCAGCATGGAAGGGGAAGTTACTCAGCTCCTCTGTGAGAATCAAGACACAACAGCCTTATCTTAAGGATGAGGTAGCTTGGCATACACCTTGCGGCTGTATGGTAAGTTGACACATAGAGCTGTACTTGCTTGATACCAATTACCTTATGTGAGAGGCCCACTTTGGGTAGGTCAAGCCTGCTAAAATCGACTCACTATTTATTTAAGCAATGCCAGTCTCTATGCATTCAAACAGCAAATAAGGCATGGCATCAGTTCAAACAGCTGACTCATCGCCAGTTTCTCCGGTGTCAAACCAATGACAAATATGCACAGAGATGCACACTTTCCCCATTCAAACACACTGAACAACAGGTTGGAAAAAAAGGGAGAGAGCTAAAATGATCTTCAGAGTGATTTTTGGAGAGTGTATGAAGAATCCCAGGAAACAGGGTGACTAACATCAAACTCTTTGATATGTCCAAGAGCAGCCATTTTGATTTTAATTCCTTAAAAAAAAAGTTTAAAAACACCAACAACACAGGAGTTGCTCAAGTTCTTAAGTGGGCCTAGCTGACTGCTTACCAGTTAGCTGTGTAAATGGATTCACAGTCCTTGCTGCCTGTATGGGTCTCCGAATCCCACCCTCGTCGCCACAAGACGTTGTATTGGTAGTAAGAATGACTGCAAGAATCAGCCGGCCTCAAACACAATTGTCTTTTATTGATCTCAAACAGAACTGCAGAACTTAGCGGAAACTCCACCCACTGTTGCTGCTCCCAATTCTACAGGAGCTGCCAAGGTTCAAAAACAATAACTAACCCATGGTACCCCCTAGAATACATAGAAGTAGGCAAGCTCAAAAATTGCTGGTTCTCCCAAAGGGGATTGGGCTTCCCGGCTGAAGCAGGCAGGGGTAATGGCACCTCCTTGAGCACCCACTGAGCTTGGACAGGGGTGAGTCCATCCATCCCTAGCTCAAATACATCACTTGGAGTTCTTTATAAAAGTGTAATGGCAGCCACTGGAAAGCCCAATCAAGGAAAGGACCATGGCGCACAGGGAGAGGGGTGTTCTCCCACACCATGCCCCCAGTAAAAAATCCTCACTCAGAACACCTATCTGGCACATAGTTGCCAATGGCAGCTTCCCTCCCATGCCAAATAGCAGCTCTATGTATCCATGTTAGGGATGGGTAAGAATTTTGTTGGGCTTATTTTTTCATAAGAACTTAGCAAGTTTGCACATTTCTTCATAAATGGGACAGAAAAAAACCTTGAGATAAAAAATAATCAAATATGAGGGAAAGAGAAACTGACAAGATTCATCTGTCTAGGCTGGGGATATACAGATTTTGTTAAATCCATTCCTTCTGTGTTTTTGGGATTGTCAGATGTGTTTTGTCCTGTCATCTGCTCATTGATGGAAGCAGATTTTTTTAAAACCAGAATTTGGTTCTATTTGTGCAAATGCACTGATCTGCGTTAGTTAATCGGCAAGTATGCATTAATGTGAATTAGTGCCAATCCACCCCCCCTTTTTAAAAAATAGACTGCAATTCTGTAGGATCCTCAATAGAGTCACCTCAGTCCATCCTTGCCAGGCACTTGCCGAACCTCTGCCGTTGCCGCCCGCTGCACCTAGGGATGTTAGAGAATTCCACCATGGACTCCAATGAGGCCAGATTCTTTAGAATCCAGCCCCCCGGAGTCCGTGGCAGAATGGAGCAATCCCCACCACCACCCTGCGAAATTTCCCTGGGACAGACCCTACCTGTTGTTGGCCATCCGGTCCATCCGCTGCCCCGGTCTGCAGCCGCCATTTGCCTCCCTACTTTAGTTGTGATAGGCTACATAAGTATTTATGTAGCCTACCATGGCAAAGAGCAGGGACACAAATAGCGTCTGCTATGCCATTTGCTTCCTTGCCTTTTGCCGTGAGAGGCTACATAAATACTTACGTAGCCTATCACGTAAAGAGCAGGGACGCAAATGGCGTAGTGGGCACCATTTATGTCCCTGCTCTTTGCCGTGATAGCCTATGTAAATATATTCGTAGCCTATCACGGCTAACACAGGTACGCAAATAGCGTCCGCTATGCCATTTGCATCCCTGCCTTTTGTCATGATAGGCTACCTAAATATATACGTAGCCTATCATGGCAAAAGCAGGGACGCAAATGGCAGTCGCTATGCCATTTGTGTCCCTGCTCTTTGCCTTGATAGGCTACATAAATATATACGTAGCCTATTATGGCTAACGTAGGGATGGAAATGGTGACCGCTATGGCAGCCGCCATTTGCGGCCACAGCCTGGCAGCAGATGGAAGTCTGGCTGTGGGCGGGCCCGGCCAGCAGCTCTGCGGGCTTGCCATGGAGTGCAGCTGGCCAGGGAGGATTCAAGGGGGGAGGGATGGATTGCTTCCCCCCCCCCCAGCAGATGGCCCCACCCGGAACAGGGTGAGTAATCCATACACCCCTAGCTGCACCACACGAGCTGCTGGATGGCCTGGCGAGCACCCAGCAAGCGCCTGGCAGCCGCCCATCCCCTTAGTGAGCTGCCATTTTGCATGAAAATGGTGGGTCAGGTTTTCCTGTAAAAGGAATGTTGTGTAAATGACAGCTGTAAGGGCGCCATTTACACAACATTACAGGAGTAAATGAACCATTTATGCCTGTAATGTTGCACAAATGACCCCTTTACAGCCGCCATTTATGCAACATCACTTTTAAGGAAGAACCCAAGCCACCATTTTTTCACAAAATGGCAGCTTGGTGAGGGGACAGGTGGCCACCAGGCACTCACAGACTGTGCAGTGAATAAGCTAGTAAGTGAGTGGCGGCTTGGCGAGCGGGTCCAGGAGGCTGAGTGTGTGTGTGTGTGTGGGGAGTCCGCCCGACTCCACTCATCTTGGACTCCCGCAACATCCCTAATCTGCACCACTTCGAAAAGCTGGTTTGCTATGGGATCCGCAGATCAGATTCATAAAGATCCAAACTCATTTGAATCCACTGCAGATTTCTCTGACATCCCTACTCTAGGCAGAAGGTTTTGAGTGGTTAGCTCTTAAAAGTTTGGCTTTGAATCACTGTATTTTCAGCCATGTTTCTGGTGCTGGATTGCTGGATTAGGGATTGTCATCTCTTTTTCCTGACAGACTTGCAGATGGGCAAGAATTTTGTTCAATATTTTAAATAAGAATTTACCAAAAATCTGCAAATTTCTTCATAAACAGCGCAGAAAGAAGGTGTGTGTGTGTGTGTGTGTGTGTGTTTAAATGGAATGTGGGATGAAGCAAAACCAGCAGATTTTTTCCATTCCTAGTGTTTTTATTTTTTAGGACAACAACACTGGGGGGAAGAGTTAACCTCTCTTCCTTAGGTACTATGGTCATGATCCTAATTAGTCTGCACAGTGGCTGTTATTTGTACTTCTTACAATATTTGTGAAACTCCAAGTAACTCTGTTAACATTATGTGTTGTTTGTCCCTGAAAAAGACTTACGTTTCTGTCTTTCTAGGGAGAGAAGAAGCTGGGAATGAAAAGATAACGTATGACATGTTTTTCCAGTATTTTCCAACATTAGCTGTGTTCACACATAACTACAAAGAGGCAGAAGACATTTGCAAGATGTCAGCAATCATATTTGTGAGCTGCTGCAAAAGAGCAACCATACTGTTAAGAGAAATTAATTGGAGACAGAGAGAAATCTTTGTTCCTGTTGCCTTAGAACTATAGGCACAGTTACTTTTCTTTCTTTCTTTTTGGCAGATCCAGTCATTTTATTTTTGGCTATCTCAATTTTAGCAACAAAACTTTGCTTTTGTGAAAAATACAATAGCTGAACTCAGTTTCGAATGTTCAGCTTAGAGAACAGAGAGCTGTGGGTACTGCTGAAAGACATTGCCGCTATAAGTAGTTAGTTCTCACTCCTCGCTAAAAGGGGAGGAGGAGAGAAAGTCAGGAAATTAGGCCTTTTTTGTTGTTCTCAGGGGTTTTACCCCCTCTTGCTATTAACAAGTCGCTGCTTATAGAAAAGCTGCTTGCACAGTTTTATCCTATTAATAATCTCATATTTATGACATCACCTCATTCCCAGGATTACACACGGTGCTTCAATTACTGCATTAGACTCTTGTGGCACATTTGATGGAGAGAGCCATTAAAATGGACAAAATAGAAGCAATCATTATAGAAGGGCCAGGGAATCAATGTGACTGATGGCTCTCCTTTCATGAGATGGAAGTTTCAGGCAGCCTGAAATTATTTTATAGCTACAATGGCCCTGCGCCCTACTTTACAGAGGACAGTCCTCTACTTGAAGGACCTCCCAGTCCAAGTCCAGTTTAAAGATAAAGAACCATAAGAAGGGAGATCTGGGCCTTAAAATTAACCACCCAGCGTAAGCACCGGGGTAGCAGACTGAGCAGGCACATAGGAGACCTGGTCACAGTCTTCCCTGCTATGGTGAGAGATACTGCATTCGTATTTAAATTCCAGTTGTTGTTCAGTCGTTCAGTCGTGTCCGACTCTTCGTGACCCCATGGACCATAGCACGCCAGGCCTTCCTGTACTGCGCTCTCTCCCGGAGCGTGCTCAAGTCCATAAATTCCAGTAATTATTTCTAAATTTGTCCATTGTACAATGCCTAGAGAACTCATATGTAAGGCATTTAATAAATGTAGTAAACAAAAGAAATCTATACATGCAAATTAGCATGTGCAACTTTTGTGCAAACTTGCACACTCTTTGGTCCTCTTTTGCGAGGGTGATGTATTTCCTCGTTTTGGCAATGCGTAAGTGGCCACGCAGCTTATAGCTGCTCAGAGGTGAAAAAATGTACAGGGGCAGGTTTAATAGCCACCAAGCTAGCTAGGGTTACCAGGCTGCAACCCAGAGAATTGGTTGTGCTGTTAATTCCCCCATGGGAGGTATACTTGACGCTGCATGACCTTTTAGTCCTGTCACTCACACTGTGATATGGGGAAAGATGTAGGTTTCGTTGGCTTAAGTAGGTGGGGAGCAGGGGGAGTGCCAGGTTCCAAGGAGAGACAGGGAAGCATGAGAAATTCATTTCGGTTCATTTTTTTATCAGGATTTTACCCAGTTTTCATTTTTCCCTCTGAACTCAGACACAATATGCGGTCAAAGTCTGTACGTTTGCGTTTCTGAGCTTGCAATGTGATTTGCAGACCAAAAAAAAAAAAAAAAAGACCAAAGCATTCAACAGCATGCATGCATTTCAAAAATGTAGGGGAAAGTTGAGCAGGAGTCATGCCAGCAGCCCTGCCAGCAGGAGTCTTGCAGGGTCACAACTAGTGATGTATGCACTGTGTAAAATCCTTTCTGTCTGTGTTTTGCGGATTGTCAGGTGCCTTTCGTTCCATCGTCTGCCCACAGATGGATGTGAATATTTTTTTTCATCATGCGGAAAAATACGGAAATAATTACCTAAGTATTTACGTAAGTATTTACATAATTTACCCCAGTACGTAACATTTAGTGTATTGTCCTCTCTTCCATTCTATGTTTCATCAGCAGAAACGTACATATTTTTCTACGGATTTATATTAGGGATGTACGAAAGTCACTTACCTTTTCGCAGGGGTGATTCGCGGTGGGGGCAGGCGCTTCGCTTCTCCCCCTGAATTTCAGGTGAGGGGGGGGAGGCGCCCCGCCTCGCCCGGCCGAAATTCAGGCCAGGGAGAAGCGCCCCGTCTCCCCGGCTGTGAAAGAAAAAGTAAAAAACAAACAAACAAACAAAAACCCTGTGATAGGCTACGTAACGATTAACGTAGCCTATCACAGCTAGATTTCCAAAGTCAGCCATGATAGGCTACGTTAATCGTCACGTAGCCTATCACGGGTGGCTTTGGAAAAAAAAAAGTGCGTACGCAAATGGCGGCGGCCCATGGGCACTGCCGTTTGCGTTCCTTATTTTGGCACGTCTAGTCTACGTAAAGGTTTACGTAGACTATGGCGAAAATACGGGAACGCTATTTGCGTTGCCCTTATTTTCTCCGTAGTCTACGTAAATCTTTACGTAGACTAGACGTGCCAAAATAAGGAACGCAAATGGCGGCGCCCATGGGCCGCCGCCATTTGCGTACGCGCTTTTTTCCCCCCCAAAGTCACCCGTGATAGGCTACGTGACGATTTACGTAGCCTATCAAGGCTGACTTTGGAAATCTAGCCATGATAGGCTACGTAAATCGTCACGTAGCCTATCATGGGTGTGTGTGTGTTTTTTACTTTTTTATTTTGTAATGGCAGCGGTGGCAGCCGGTCGGGAGACTGGTCCCCGCCCCCAATGAAACGCCGCCAAACCGCCACTGGGACCCGCCGCTGAAAGGGACATTCGCTGAAGGTAAGTCCCATCCCGCGGGGGGGGGGCGGGGGGCCGGCGGAGAATTTTCCCAACACTTTCGGGGGGCCGAATCCCTCGGCACTTGGCCTCCAGAAGATTCGTGGAGAAATTCTCTGCCATCCCTAATTTATATGCGTAAATTTCGGGAAAGTAAAAAAATAATCCGAAAGTCCACAGACTCTGCAGGGCCTGAGGGGGTCGCTCTGTAGTGGATTCCGCAGATTGGATTCTTAGATATCCAGGCTCATTTTAATCCATCTCAAATTTCTCCAGCATCCCTAATCACAACCTGGCAGCTCTAAACAATGCCCTTTCTGGTTTGTGATGCAGTCGGCAGACTGTTTGGCTTCAAGGAGGCCATTTCAGATGCCAGTAGAGTGAGCAAGAGTTTTAGCACGGTCTGATGACCTATGCTTGGATATGTTCTTGTGCTCTACCAAACATTTTGCTTGCATATTTTTCTGCACATTGGGGTGGGGGGAGTGAAAGGGGATGAAAACGCTGAAGTCATTTGGGGGAGGGGGCAGGAGAAAGTCACACAGTTTTCACACACACGTGCCCTTCTTGAGTAAACCAACATTTTCTGCACTGCCTGAAGCAGTATGTCCCAGTCCTCTGCCAACAGAAAGCACCATCTCAGCCAGGTGGTTGAGGTTTCAGCAGCATAGTATGCCATTTTAAATGAAAGTGGTTCCCTACAGCCCTTTATTAGCTTTGAGTAGCAGCGAGCTGAACCAATCAGATCCCGCCTTTGCAGGCATGTATCCAATGAAGGAACCACTCCGGTGCCTAGTGATGTATGAACCTCGCACTGTCCGGTCCTGGAGGAGGGCTCATAGAGGGGCCATCCATGCTACTCAGGGCCCCCCCAAAGTTCTCCAAAGCTGCTCTGTGTCCGGGACAGTATGCGGAGTGGCTCTCCGGCTCCCTATACAAGGCGATACATTAATGGCAGCTGCCATTAGACTATCACTGGGAAAAATACAGACACAAATGGTGTATTGGACGCCACTTGCAGCCATAAAGCCCTGACTTTGACCTAATTGCAGCCGCCATTAGTGTATCCCCTTGTATAGGGAGCCAGAGAGCCGCTCCGCACCAAATCCTCTAGAGCTGAAGGTAAGTGGTGCCATTCCGCTGCAGAATCTGGAGGTCAGATCCCCTGGAATCCGGCCTCATTTGAGTCTGCGGCAGAATTCTCTGCCATCCCTCATTGTCTGTGTCCCCCAAAGGCAGCATCTGATTGCTTCTGCTTGGTGCTACTTAAAGTTTGACAAAAGCCCCCCCCCTTCAAATGTTGCACTGCGTGAAGCTGTAGTATTGACCAGCCAGCTGCCTCAGTGCTTCCTTTTAACAGGATGGCAGCAGCAGGAGGAGTACTTTTGCTCACAGTGCCATTTGTCAGAGGGGTTGGGGGGGACTACCTAGACTTCAAGGCCCCAGACGTGCACCCTATGGTCCAGCCCTGGTGGCACTACTGGCTGGGTGCCCCAAAGCAGTGGAGGCTGGCGGAGCCAATTTCAGTGGGGTGTGTGAATCCATTCTAGGTTTCAGTCAGAACCAGCCAGAACTCTAAAGGAGCTATCCAAAGTGCTGAACCTGTCCCCTCAAATAGATTCAGCACCTTGGATAGTTCCTTTGGAGGTCTGCCTGGCTCTGCCTGAAGTCCAGAGTGGATTCACAGCCCCACTGAAATCAGAGCCATTAACCTCCACTGGTCCAAAGTTCTCCTGCAAGGCGCTGCTTCTCAAGTGACAGGTGTCCCCCCTGCTATAGGGAAATGACAAATTATCCCAGAAGCTTCTGTGGTGACCTCAAATTTTCAAATGGGTAGGGACTGTTGGTTTTTCCAGCTTGGGGTGCAGAGCACAAACTGATGATGTCATATAAGTGGGTCCAATTCCTCAGCAGCTGAAGGAGTTGGAATTTCTGAGTTAGCGCTATCTGGAGAGCTGCTTCTGTTTTGAAAGCAGTAAACTCTCCACAACCAAGTCGCCCATTTGCCTCTAGTGGCACCTTTATGGCAACAAAATTGGGAATACATCCCCCACTGAGCAGCTCATTGGGAAACTATATATAGACCTTAAGGCGTGTAGGGCAAGTAAAACTGAAAGCTTAATTGACAAATTTGGATTTGTATGTCATGTACTAAGCTATTATGCCTTATACAAACCAATTTCTAGGATACACGTTAGAAGCCACACATCACCCAACCACATTCTTCACATGATGTTTACTCTGAACTGTGGTGTTTGCTAGAGCTCAACTCTTCCCAATGCCGCACACAGGAGCCATCATTAACAGAGGATTTAATGGGAGATATTTGTCTGAGCACCAAAGTCGTTTACACTTATATAAGGCTGCCATTTACGACAAGAAGTATAATAGCATCTTTGAGCTTTTTAATTAAAAATTAATTAGGAGATTTAAGAACAAACTCATCGGGGGTTACTGTACAATGGCATGTTTACAAAATCAGGCCTGGCTCCCCCCCCCCTTTCCTGTTTCTGCTAAGTGTTTCAATCAATTCCATGTCTATTAAATATAATTATGTATGATGCTTCTTCAAAATTATAATGTAGCATTTAAAGAGCAGCTGGGAAAAAGTCTGCAATTTTTACTTTGGAATGAAGGTAGCCATTAAAATGCAAATAGGTGTAAGGAGCAGTTTGTTGAAGAAGAAAAACCTCAGCATAAACATTTTTACCCATTAATCTTGCATTTACAATACCTTTCTGTTAACTGGTATTTATTATCTTGCCTGTTCTGGCACTGCTATGAAATGTATTGGCAGAATCGCTCAAGAATATACACAGATATTTACACTTAAGATATAAATGTACTAGAGCTGAGCAGAGATAACACACTGTTTTCTCAATGATTTTCAGCTATATCCTTCCCCCTTTGGTTTTCTTCTTCGCATTCACTTGTTCATTTACATCACCCTCAATTGCCCTCAGTGTTGCCATCAGGTAGCTAGATTGGATTGGCTGTATAGAATTGTGATGTCAGTAATGACTGGGTGGGGCCACTCATGTGGCTAACTAAGGAAGGAGGAAGAAGCAGCAGGCAGGAGAAATATGGAAGCTGAAACTGCCCATCTAAGGGAACAATGGGTGAATATTCACCAAGCTGAAGCATCTGTGTCAATACCTCCAGTGAAGGAGAGTTCTCCACCTCTCGAAACAGTCTGTTCTACTGTCAAACAGCTCTTACCATTAGGAAGTTTCTCCTAATGTTTGGTTGAAATCTGCTTCCCTGGAATTTCCCTCCATTGGTTGGGCCTAGGGGTGTACAAACCCCCGCTTACCTGGCTCTGCCGGTTCCGCTGGGGGGGAGGCGCTCTGTCCCTCCCCCTGGAATCCTGGCCGGCCGGCTTCACTCCGTGAGGATTCCACGGAGCCGCCAGCCTGCTCCGCCAGCAGTCGGACATCCGGCCGCTGGCTAGCAGGGATGCAAATGGCGGCGGCTGTAGCTGCCGCCGTTTGCATCCCTGAATTCAGCCATGATAGGCTACGTAAAGACTTACATAGCCTATCACGTCTGGGTTAAAAAAAAAAACATGTACGCAAATGGTGGTGGCTACGGCCGCTGCTATTTGTGTTCCTTATTTTTGGTAGGGATGTACGAAAGTCACTTACCTTTTCACAGGGGTGATTCGCGGTGGGGAGGAGGCGTTTCACTTCTCCCCCCGAAGTTCAGGTGAGGGGGGGGAGGCACCCTGCCTCGCCCAGCCGAAATTCAGGCCGGGGAGAAGCGCCCCGTCTCCCCGGCCGCGAAAGAAAAAGTGGGAAAAAAACCAAAACCCTGTGATAGGCTACGTAACGATTAACGTAGCCTATCACGGCTAGATTTCCAAAGTCAGCTGTGATAGGCTACGTTAATCATCATGTAGCTTATCATGGGTGACTTTGGGGAAAAAAAAGTGCGTACGCAAATGGCGGCGGCCCATGGGCGCCGCCATTTGCATTCCTTATTTTGGCACGTCTAGTCTATGTAAAGATTTACATAGACTACGGAGAAAATAAGGGCACGCTATATGCGTTGACCTTATTTTCGCCGTAGTCTACGTAAATCTTTTCATAGACTAGATGTGCCAAACTAAGGAACACAAATGGCGGTGCCCATGGGCCGCCACCATTTGCGTATGCACTTCCCCCCCCCCAAAGTCACCTGTGATAGGCTACGTGACGATTTACGTAGCCTATCACGGCTGACTTTGGAAATCTAGCCGTGATAGGCTACGTAAATCGTCACGTAGCCTATCACGGGTGTGTGTGTGTGTTTTTTTTACTGTTTTATTTTGTAATGGTGGCGGCGGCAGCCAGTCGGGAGACCGGCCGTCACCCCCGTCCCCGCCAAACCGCCGCCAAACCGCCGCCGGGACCCGCCTCCAAGAGGAACGTTCGGCCACGGTAAGTCCCATCCCAGGGGGGGTGGGGAGCTGGCGGAGAATTTCCCCAACACTTTCGGGGGGCCGAATGCCTCGGCGCTCGGCCTCCCGGAGATTCGTGGAGAAATTCTCCACCATCCCTATTTTTTGGCTGTCTTAGTCTACATAAATATTTACGTAGACTAAGATGAAGACAAGAAAAGGGAACGCAAATAGCGTAGCGGATGCTATTTGCGTTCCCCTTTATTTTCTCCATCTTACTCTACGTAAATATTTACATAGACTAAGACAGCGAAAATAAAGGGGAATGCAAATAGCGTCCGCTACGCTATTTGCGTTCCCCCTTATTTTTGCTCTCTTAGTCTACGTAAATATTTACATAGACTAAGACGGCCAAAAATAAGGAACGCAAATGGCAGTGGCCGTAGCCGCTGCCATTTGTGTACATTTTTTTTTTAACCCAGATGTGATAGGCTACGTAAGTCTTTACATAGCCTATCACGAATGGGGGGGGGGAAACAGACTGCAAATGGTGGCAGCGGCGGCAGCCGGTCAGAAGACCAGCTGCCACCGCCGCCTCCAAAGCTGCCGCTGGAGCCGCCGCCATCCAGAACATCCGCCCCAGGTAAGTCTTGTCCTGGGGGGGATCTGCGGGGGGTGGGGCGGGGGGGTGGCAGGCCATTCCACCATGGAGTTCGGGGGGCCGAATGCACTGGCATTCAGCCTCACTGAGATCCATGGCGGAATTCTCTGACATCCCTACCTGGGCCTCTGGAACAACAGAGAACAAGTGTGGCAATCTTTCAGATGCTTGAAGACATCTGTTAGATCTCCCATTAACCTTTTCTTCTGCAGGCCAAACACACCCAGCTCTTTCAATTGCACTCATGTTTGACAATGTCCTTCTTAAAATGTGATAGTCATAACTGGACAAAATACTTCAGATGTAGCCTCAGTGACACCAAATAGAGTGGAACTACTTTTTTCTAATCTAGACACTGTGCTTCTCTTAATGCAGCCTAAGATTGTATTGGCTTTGTTTTGAACTTCAGCATTACAGGGATCCATTTAGAGAGAAAGCCTACAGTCCTTGGGTGAACATCTCAGGGATAGGATGGCTCAGAAAACCCCTTCCAAAGTCAGAGACAGTGCCAGGGGGACTTGGAGATCTGACCCCCAACCCCTCACAGACAACATGGAGAGAACCATGCCAGCTGCGTTTCCAAGGTCAGAAAATTGACCTCAGAGAGGGGAAGGAGGAGACCAGAGAGACTGGGATATGATTTATCTTGATCCTCCACCAGTCTCCTTCCCAATCCCTTCCACTCCAAAGTGCCCTTGCTAGATGGGATGAAAAGTGTATCTAGTGAAAATATAGGAGATTGGAGGACAAAGATAACTTCTGCCGCCCTTCCTGCCCTGCTGCCAGCTTCAGGCATAGAAATCTAGGAAGCCTTCGAGTTTGGGGGCTTGCAAGCAGCTAGGGTGCAGCCCATAGAATTGCTCTGTAAGACACTTAGATCCTTTTCACACATACTGCTGGGCATGGTATGAATCAGATGACACGGAACAAGCATCATTTCTTTGTGGTGTGTACTATCATCTAATGGTAAATCTTGTAAAAACAGGTTCTGCAAGGGTTTTTTGTGTGTGTGTCTAGTGCTTCAGAAACCTGCAAAAACTTGTTTGAATTTTTATGTAATTTTTTTTTTGTCATCCCAGCCCACAGGGTAAGGAAGCTATGTCTGCACTTCCTAAGCCTTGTCCAAAAGGGCAAAGCTCAGGAAATCCCCTGAGGTCAGGGATAGGAGGGGATTATTCTGCATAACTCAGGGAGGTCGTCCCTAGGGTAGAGCCAGTGGCTCATCCCTGAAAATGAGGGATGAGGAAACAAACTCTGTTGAAAGTGTCCCCCATGAAGGCTCCTCCTCCCTCAACTGTTACCCCCACCAGCCATTAGGGATGCTGGAGAAATTTGAGATGGATTAAAATGAGCTCGGATTTCAAAGAATCTGATCTGCGGAATCTGCTGCAGAGTGCCCCCCTTAGGTTGAGTGGAGTCCATGGACTTTTGGATGATTCTTTTACTTTCCCGAAATTTCATGCATATTTCATGCAATTTTTCCCTAGAAAAATACATAAGTTTCTGCTGAATGTCTAGGGGTGAACGAAAGTCACTTACCTTTTCTCGCAGCTTTTTCGCGGTGTTTTTCGCAAAGTTCAGGCCGGGGGGGGGGAGGCTTCCCGCCTCGCCCGGCCGAAATTCAGGCTGTGGGGGGAGGCTTCCCGCCTCGCCCGGCCGAAATTCAGGCCGGGGAGGAGGCTTCCCGCCTCGTCCAGCCGCGAACACGGAAGTAAAAAAAAAAAAGTCCCCTGATAGGCTACGTGACGATTCACGTAGCCTATCATGGCTAGATCTGGAAAGTCAGCCGTGATAGGCTACGTGAATCGTCACGTAGCCTATCACGGGTGACTTAAAAAAAAAAAAAAAAAGCGCATACGCGAATGGCGGCCCCCATAGGGAGCCGCCATTCCCCTTCCTTATTTGGTCGCTGTAGTCTACGTCAATGTTTACATAGACTACGGCGAAAATAAGGGCAACGCTCCCTATGGGGGCTGCCATTATCCGTACACACTTTTTTTTTTTTTTAAAGTCACCCGTGATAGGCTACGTGACGATTCACGTAGCCTATCACGGCTGACTTTGCAAATCTTGCCGTGATAGGCTACGTGAATCGTCACGTAGCCTATCAGGGGACATGTGTTTTTTTTTTCTTTCATTGCAATGGCGGGGGCGGCAGCCGGTCGAAAGACCGGCTGCCGCTCCCGCCCCGCTCGAACACTGGACGAACCGCCAGCCGGACCCGCCGCCGGGAGGGACATTCAGGGAAGGTAAGTCCCGTCCTGGGGGGGGCGGGGGGCGGGGGGGGCAGAGGATTTCTCCCCGAAACTTGTTCGGGGGGCCGAACACGTTGGCGCTCGGCCCCCCGAAGTTTCCGGGAGAAATTCTCCGCCATCCCTAGGAAACATTGGAATGGGGGACAATACACTAAATGTTACATACTGAGGTAAATTATGTAAATACTTCCATAAATATTTACGTAAATATTTCTGTATTTTTCCGGATGATGAAAAAAAAATATTCGCATCCATCTGTGGGCGGATGACAGAATGAAAGGTGCCTGACAATCCACGAAATGCAGATGGAGCAGATTTTACACAGTCCTTACATCCCTACCAGCCATTACAGTAGGCTGAACTGAGGGAGGGAGAGGGGGAAGCAGGGCTATTCCACCAGCCCTGCTGAAAGAATTGTTTTCCCCCCTCTTCCCTCCCCATTCCTTTTTCCTTCTTTCTTGTGTCTTTTTTTAGATTGTAAGCCTGTGGGCAGAGACTATCTTGTTTAATTGATTATACGTCAGCCAATCTGGGAACCTTTTTGGCTGTCGAGCAGCATAAAAATGCTTCCAATAAATAATAATGAATAAATAAGTCAAAAGAATTGTGGTACACTTATGAATATTAAGAACTAATGCTAAGCCAAAGGTTCTCACACATGGGAAAAGCATAGCAAGGGGTGTGGGCTGACAAAGGCTAAAAGGCTTTTTTTTTTCTTTCATTGCAATGGCGGGGGCGGCAGCTGGTCGAAAGACCGGCTGCCGCTCCTGCCCCGCTCGAACACCGGACGAACCGCCAGCCGGACCCGCCGCCGGGAGGGACATTCAGGGAAGGTAAGTCCCGTCCTGGGGGGGGCGGGGGGCGGGGGGGGCAGAGGATTTCTCCCCGAAACTTAAAATGTGTTTTAATGGCAAATGTTAAAAGCCAGATACAAATGATCAGCAGGGCTAAAAGGCTTCGGAAAATGAAAGAATGGGGAAGTGAAAAAGGTCTTTGCTTGATCCTGAAAGATCAACAAAATAGGCACCAGGTAGACTTCTCTGGGGAGATAATTCCATAACTGGGGAACCACAGCTAAAAAGAGCCTCTCCCTAGTAACTATACAACTTGGCTTAGATGGTGGGGCCATCTGCAAAATGTCCCCCACTGAAAATCTTAAGATATGGATAGGCACAAACTAGGGGTGGACAGAGTCTCCTGAATCTGCTGCTGCCCAGTAGCGTGAGGCCTCTAAACATGTGGAAATGGCCCCTTATGGACACTGTTGTTGGCAATATTAAATACATGAAAAGCTAGAGCCTCCGTCTTGTGCTAAAATGGTGGCCCACGTGGAGGACAGGTGGCTCCTGGGCATGAGTGGATGGGTCCAGTAAGTCCCGGCCGCTTGTGTGGCATGGAGGGCAGGGGCTGCAGCTCCCTGAGCCAGGCTTGGGGTGGGGGGAGGGGGGAGAATCTGATGGATTCCCAGGCCCAGTCAGGCACCTGCAACATCCCTAGCATGTATGGAGATAGGTGACCCTTCAGTTATCATGATCCTAAGACATATAGGCTTTAGAGGTCAAAAGGTGTTAGGGCTCAATAGGCACAGGGCCAAGCTGGATGGGTATAGATCAGGGGTGGGGAACATCAGACCTGAGGACCAAATCTGTCCCTCCTGAGGTACCAATCCGGACTTCTGAAGTTCCTGAGATGACCACGCCTGCTTCCCCTGGCCTCACCCCCTTTTCCCCAACCACTGATTGTTTGATGGTTTCCCAGCTTTTATGCAGGTTTTTCTCCCACTCTAAAAGGTTGAAATGCCTCTCCTAAGGCCTGGTTATGGGAAGGAAGAGCTTTATGTTAAATTATTTATTTATTTACAACATTAGTACACCTCATCTAACCAGATTCCAGAGCAGTGAACAAGAGATACAAAGAATGAAACACAACATTAAAAAATATTCTTTAAAGAACAGAGTGCCAATACACTGGTGAACCAAGGAATAGGGATGAAGGAGAAATCCACCACAGACTCCAATGAGGCCAGATACTTTAGAATCCTGCCTCCCCAGAGTCCATGGTGGAATGGACTACTCACCACCCCCCTGAAATCCTCCCCGGACAGACCCTATCTGCTGCCGACCAGTCAGTCCGGGTCTGTCCACTGCCGTCTATCTGCTGCCCCGGACTGCGGATGCAAATGGTGTCCAGCGTAGCTGATGCCATTTGCATCCCTGCTCTTTGCTGTGATAGGCTACATTAATATTTATGTAGCCTATCACCAAAAAGCGCAGGGACACAAATGGCGTCAGCTACGCCAGACGCCATTTGTGTCTGCAGCCCTGCAGCGGACGCAAGTCCAGCTGCGAACGGGCCTGGCTGGCAGCTCCACGGACTCGCCGTGGAGTGGAGCCGGCAGGGGAGGATTCCGGGGGGAGGGACGGATTGCCTCCCCCCCCACACAGATGCCCCCAGTGGACCGGTGAGTATGTTTCGTACACCCCTACCAAGGAAGGCTTCCTGGAAAAGAGTTGTTTTCAGGAGGTACCGAAAACAATGCAGCATTGACACCTGCCTGACTTCCCGAGGCAGGGAGTTCCATAGGAAGGAAGCCACTACACTGAAGGCTCTTCTCCAGGTGGACTCCAGTCTGGCCATAGGTATGCTGACATTTTTGCCCCCTTTGCTTTCAGTCCCACCTACCACTGGAATGCAGCCCCAGAATTTAGGGGTGTACGGAACTCACCTTTCTGAGTCTGCCGGGGGTTCCGCGGTGGGGGGGGAGGCGATCCGTTCCTCCCACCGGAATCCTCCCCGGTTGGCTCCGCTCCGTAGCAAGTCTGCAGAGCTGCCAGCTGGGTCCGTCCGCTGCCAGACTGCCGGTCTTCAGATGCAAATGGCATCTGGCATAGCTGACACCATTTGAGTCCCTGCCTTTTGCCGTGATAGGCTACGTAAAGATTTACATGGCCTATCACGGCAAAGAGCAGGGACGCAAATGGCGTAGTGGATCTTTACGTAGCCGATCACACATCCCTACTCTTTGCATCCCTACTCTTTGCTGTGACAGGCTACGTAAAGATCACGGCAAAAAGCAGGGACGCAAATGGCATCCGCTATGCCAGACACCATTTGCATCCAAAGACAGGCAGCAGCGGACGGGACAGGCGGCAGTGGATGGCCATGGATGGATGGTGGCAGGTAGGATCCGGCTGGTGCGAATTCCCCTGGGTGGCGGAGGTGAGTCTTTCATTCTGCCATGGACTCTGAGGGGGGGGCAGATTTTTAGAATCCGGCCTCATTGGAGTCCGTGGCGGAATTCTCCACCATCCTTACCAGAATTGAATGTGGCCATCAAGCTGAAAGAGACTCCCCACCCTTGCATTAGAGGCCCAGGAACTCTAGAAACCAGTTTGGGGCTAGGACAGAGAAGGCACCCCTCTATTGCATTAGCTAGAACTAAATGAGCTAAATCAACATTGCTAGTTGCGGGCCGTTTCATTCTCTGATTTCCTAGTGATGGAAACCTCAGCAATAACCACCCCCATTGTGCTTCTGCTGTAAGCATCCCCTTGAAAGCCACTTGAACAGAGTTCCAACTGCAGGACAAATAATTGGCAGAACCTCCAGGGTCATGCATCTCTCAGCAAATATGCAGCTTTGTCTTTGAAGGAGTTTCTGCTGCATGGCTCATCCTTTAAGAGCCCTTCATTCCACTTAGAAACGCATTGCAGCCAAAGGTTAATTAAGCTTAAAGGGTCTAAGCTAGAGCGTGCAGTGACCTCATAAAAAATAATTAAGAGATATGCATGAAAACACTCTAAAGCAAATAATACAATAAAGGAGAGAACCAAAAAAGAAATGAACACAGGGAAACTGACTATAGAGGGAAAGACTTCAGCAGTTCTCTTACTGTATAATGGTTTTTAGGCTGTACCAAGAAATTACGGAGGATGTGGTTGGTATAGGGAGTTTCAGTCCTGCATTTTTCCCCTCCTCTCTCTGGCTATCATCTGGCTAATGAGAGCATGTGATGTGTGTGATGTCATTGCTCTGAGTTGGCTTGTCCACACTCCACTTCAATAACTGTTGTAGGGATGGTGGGGAATTCCGCCATGGACTCCAGTGAGGCTGGATTCTAAAGAATCTGCCCCCCCCCCGGAGTCTGTGGTGGAACGGAACACTTACCTCCACCTCCCTGTGGAATCCTCTTTGGCCGGATCCTCCAGCTCCAGATTGCCAGTGATATGGCCGCCATGCTATTAGGGATGGCGGAGAATTTCTCCACGAATCTTCGGGAGGCCGAGCGCCAAGGCATTTGGCCCCTCGAAAGTGTTGGGGAAATTCTCCGCCGGCCCCCCGCCCCCCCCGGGATGGGACTTACTGTGGCTGAATGTCCCTCTCGGCGGTGGGTCCTGGCGGCATTTCATGGGGGCGGGGGCGACGGCCGGTCTCCCGACCGGCTGCCGCCGCCACCATTACAAAAAAAAAAGTAAAAACAACAACAACACACACACACCCATGATAGGCTATGTGACGATTTACATACCCTATCACGGCTAGATTTCCAAAGTCAGCTGTGATAGGCCACATAAATCATCACGTAGCCTATCACGGGTGACTTTGGAAAAAAAAAAAAAGTGCGTACGCAAATGGCGGTGCCCCATGGGCGCCGCCATTTGTGTTCCTTATTTTGGCACGTCTAGTCTACGTAAAGATTTACATAGACTATCGCGAAAATAAGGGCAACGCAAATAGCGTTCCCTTATTTTCCCCGTAGTCTATGTAAATCTTTACGTAGACTACCCCTGTCCAAATAAGGAACGCGAATGGCAGCGCCCATGGGCCGCCGCCATTTGCGTATGCGCTTTTTTTCCCCCAAAGTCACCCGTGATAGGCTACGTGATGATTAACGTAGCCTATCACGGCTGACTTTGGAAATCTAGCCATGATAGGCTACGTTAATCGTTACGTAGCCTATCACGTTTTTTTCCCCCCAGTTTTTCTTTCGCGGCCGGGGAGACGGGGCGCTTCTCCCCGGCCTGAATTTCGGCCGGGCGAGGTGGGGCTACTCCCCCCCGGCATGAATTTTGGCCAGGCGAGGTGGGGTGCCTCCCCCCACTCGCCTGAACTTCAGGGGGAGAAGCGAAGTGCCTCCCCCCCACCGCGAAGCAAGCTGAGGGACAAGGTAAGTCCCTTTCGTACATCCCTACATGCTATATCGCTGGCTGAAGGGGATTGACTGCGGATACCAATGGAATCCAGGATGCCATTTGTGGCTGTAAAGGTCTTAGTTTAAGCCAAATGCAGCCATTTATGGCTGTATTTACCTTAGACTAAGACCTTTATGGCCGTCAATGGCATCCGGGACGCCATTTTCATCCCTGCTTGTCATTCACACGATAGGCTACGCAAATATTTATGGCTGCAAATGGTGTCCTGGATGCCATTGGTGTCTGCAGTCAATACCCCTCAGCCAGCGATACGGCATGGTGGCCGTATCGCTGGTGCTTCAGAGCCGGCCGACGGCTCCATGGAATTGCCACGGAGCGGAGCTGGCCAAAGAGGATTCCGGGGGGAGGAATGGATCGCCTTCCCCCTGCGGGCAGATTCCCCACTGACTGGCAGGTAGGGAATCCTCCCATCCCTAGTTACTTGTGGTTATGGGGAGATGTGCAACACCTAATGAACACTTCTCATCTTGCCCTTGAAAGGACATGAGAGAGTATGCATGGGTGAGTAGGGATCAACATGTTTAGTGTTTTTAATTAAAAATATACTCAGATGTCTTCTAATTTGGGATGGAAAGGACTTGAGATTTTAAGAAAAACTGAATGTGGGAGAAAGCGAAACAGATTCATCCACCCAGTTCCGGCTCTTTAAGTGCTTAGCCCCTAAAAGTCTGAGTCTCAGTCCCTGTATATTCAACCATTTTTTGTGGTGCTGAATTAGGGTCGCCACCTCTTTTTCTCTGATGGGCTCCTCATCTTTAACAGCTGTATGGCAGGCAGGTACATTGTGGTCCTCTCCATGCTGGGCATATTGAATTCAGCCAGTGCAGATAGATGAGCTCCCCCCCGCCAGTTCATTTTTGATAAGAACTGAACAAAATTCACAATGTCTTCATTTTGGGGATGGAAAGAATTTAGGATTTAAATCATTTGAAGCCAGGAGAAAGTGAAACTGATTCATCTGTCCCTATGAGAGAGTCAGGGGTTTGTTTCGACTAAGGTTTATTTACACGTATTCATTTTGGCTTTGGTTCAAATGATACTGAAGAGGGCAGACAAAAGATTAAAACTGCAAAAGAACACCACGCCCCTACCCAAAGCCCTTGGTTCTCTGACCAGTTGCAGTGGCTGGATTGCCTACTTCCCCTCTCTTCTGTAGTCCCGTGGCAACTGGCTTTGGGGGCAGCACATTCTGGGGGCAAGCAAACTCCATGCAACTCCTCCTTCTCTGGCTGTTGGTTGTGGCTAGCAGGTCTTCCCCTTGATGTACATTCTGCTTCTTTAGAGGCAGGGGGTTCAACTTCCATGGGGCATTAGTTCCTTTGACAGAAGACAAGCATCCTTCCCCTCATTTCTGTAGTCCCAGGGCAACTAAGCCCAGAATCTGTTGTCCAAGCCAGGGTTCAGCCCTGGGAGACTGTAAGTAATAATAAAGGAAATAGTGTCTCTGAGTATGTGCAGATGAATTTTGCTTAGCAATTAGACATGACAAGTAGCATCTACAGAGAGTAGGAGGGCATATGACTGTAAACTCTGGGATGCCACTGAAAATGACATCCCCTTATTGAATTCTGCCCCAGTCCCTTTAGTATATAGTGATAATTATGCTGTGATGTTACATCAGTGAGTAATTAATGCAATTAATTGTCCTGGCTGGCAGTAACCAATGAGACGCAGTATTGGTGGAGAGAACCATGGCTTGATGACAATACATCACAAGGTATATGTAACTATGTGTTTTCAGTAGGGGAGGAATCTGTCAGTTTTGGATTCTCTCTGTTTCTCATTTCTCCAATTTTAAGTGCATTTTGTCCCATTTCTTCATCAGTTTGTGACACAAAAGGAAAAAGAAATGTCCACATGAAAATTGGTATGCATGTTGGTGTGCATTTTTCCTAACGCATGCATTTTTGTATACACATTTGCTTAATATACACATTTTTGCAAACAAATTTCCTAAATATAATGCTTTTTGTGCATTTCCTTCACTAATATATGTACTTGGGCCACACTTGCCCCTAATATACACATTTTTGTGCACATCGTCCCAATACGTACACATTTTTGTATGCACTGGGGGATGGGGGGTGGAGAACTGCATCACAAAATTCTGAGACATGCAATACCAAATGCTAACGGCATTCTGGTGTGTATATTGATTCAGGAAGTGTGAACTTGCTAAGTTCTTATCAAAATGCAAACTGAACAAAATTCTTCCCCATCCCTACTTATGGGGGACTATATGGGGATGCCATTTTTTTTTTTTTATTGCACACCCATTTTTTAGGTAATGTGTAGTTCCAATCCTTACGTGTATGGAAGCTGGCTTGAGGGGGTTGGAACGATTTGCTCATCAGAGAACACAGCTTCCAAATCAAACAATTTCAGAATACGATCCAATGGCAAGGAAATATTCGGTGGACAGTTTTAATTAAGTTAACAAGTGAAACCAATTAAACTTGAAGAGTGGGAAAAAAGCCTACAGGTTTTAAAACATGAAAGAACTGTTTTGCTGATGTCAGTTTGGTTCTCTTATATAATTGTGCATTATATATTTATGAAGCAGAAATGGAAGAACAATTTTCCCACAATGCTAAGCTGTTCTTTTTATATATTCAGCATTTCCAATAAAGAAAAATTACTGAAGGAAATAATATTGCCTGTGTTTACCTCTCTCTATTTGGCCTTAGCTACTGATCAAACATGTAAAACTTAATTAGGCTTCAGATGACCCATAAATAGCAGAGACAGGAGGAAAAATAACAAATTGTTTTTCAAACTGAAGCTAATCTTTCTGTTCCTGCTAGGGTCACACTCCTATGAAACAAAGCAAAGAGGTAAACGTTTGTTCCAATAATGAAATCCCATTAAAACTAAGGCAGAGCTGAAAGCAAGAGCAATTTCACAAACATTATCCTCAGTGTTTTGATGATGGGGGAGAGGGCATGTCTGCAGAAGGCAACAAAATGTTTTTGTTCATTTGGTGAAAAATTGCCCTAAATAGGCTTTATCTTCCTTCAGTAATGTCACCAGTTTACTATACAATCCCTAATTAGGATCACCCATTTGACCAGTCCAGGAAGCAGTGCCCTTAGGTTAAATTGGCTGCATTTGCTCTAGTAACAAAAGTACATAGCCAGACCTTTCAGCTACTCAGCACCATGATGCAATCACATTCTCCATTTGGTCCCCAATTGGTTGGCATCGCTCTGGGTAGGGATGGGCAGATGCCCCAGAGTTTGGGTCCTTCAAGCACCTGCCAAGCTGCTGACACAGCTCTCATGCCCCAGGACCCGTGCTCAAGCTCCCCCTCCCACTTGCTGAGCCACCCACACTCACCCTGGACCTGTCCATGAGCGCCACGAGTGCCATTTCGCAAAAGAAAATGGCAATCGTGAATATACACACACCTAGTCTTATGGAAAATGGTGCTATGTATGGCCAATGTACGCAGAATTAGAGGTAGAAATGTCCAATGTTAGATGTGTGCGCTTTTGCAATCGCCACGTGGGATCCCCATACTTTAACCTGGCAAAGATTTCCAAAAACGTAATGCTTTATTTCGTAAATGCTTTGGGGTTCCTTTCCACCAAGAATTTCTTTGATAAGGATGCAACTTCCAATTCATGATGGTGGGTTCGGTTTTCCGGATCGAGCTACATAACATTGGGCCTATTTGCCGACTTGTACTAAATTTTGGTCTTTTCCACTTAGATTTGATTTTCCACCTTGGTCAGTGTTGGAATCTTTTTGTCTGGAACCGCTCCCTAAATGGATGGCATTAGCTTCTCACCATATCAAGGCCGATAGAGCTCCTCCCACAATTTTGGCAGTTAGGGATGTGTTTGACCCATTTTCCTGTGCCAAATTGACCTTATGGGGAAACCCAGATTTAAGAACTGGAAAGAAAATTTTCTTGTGGCGGATCCGGACAGATAAAATGATCTTTACCCTGGATCAATTACTGTGTTTTGATTATGAGTTTTTGCTATTTTCAACTTTGTGGGATAAATTTGATTTACCTGCTACAGCAGCATGGCAGTATTTGCAATTGAAACATTTGTTAGTATCTAGATTCGGTCCTGCTGCTTTTACTGCCTCAGAGTCTCCTTTGCTACTGGAAAAATGTATTGAAACTGACCAGATATATCAACCCGTGATTCATGTCTATAAATACTTATTTGTTGTTGTTCAGTCGTTCAGTCGTGTCCGACTCTTCGTGACCCCATGGACCATAGCACGCCAGGCCTTCCTGTCCTGCGCTCTCTCCCGGAGCGTGCTCAAGTTCATATTCATTGCATCCGTGATGCTATCTAGCCATCTCATCCTCTGCCGTCCCCTTCTCCTTTTACCTTCAGTCTTTCCCAGCATCAGGGTCTTTTCCAGGGAGTTTTCTTTTCGCATTAGGTGGCCAAAATATTGGAGCTTCAGCTTCATTATCTGTCCTTCCAATGAGCACTCAGGGTTGATTTCCTTTAGGATGGACTGATTTGACCTCCTTGCAGTCCAGGGGACTCGTAAGAGTCTTCTCCAGCACCACAGTTCGAAAGCATCAATTCTTCGGCGCTCAGCCTTCCTTATAGTCCAGCTCTCACAGCCATACATTACTACTGGGAAAACCATAGCTTTGATTAGACGGACCTTTGTCGGCAAGGTGATGTCTCTGCTTCTTACTATGCTGTCTAGGTTGGCCATAGCTTTCCTCCCAAGGAGCAAGCGTCTTTTAATTTCATGGCTACAGTCACCATCTGCCGTGATCTTGGAGCCCAAGAAAGTAAAATCTGTCACTGCTTCCATTTCTTCCCCTTCTATATGCCAGGAAGTGATGGGGCCAGATGCCATGATCTTCGTTTTTTTAATGTTGAGTTTCAAACCAGCTTTTGCACTCTCCTCTTTCACCCTCAACAAGAGGCTCTTGAGATCCTCTTCGCTTTCTGCCATTAGGGTGGTATCGTCTGCATATCGGAGGTTGTTGATAATTCTCCCAGCAATCTTAATTCCGACCTCTGATTCATCCAACCCGGCATTTCTCATGATGTACTCTGCATATAAGTTAAATAAGCAGGGTGACAATATGCAGCCTTGTCGTACTCCTTTCCCAATTTTGAACCACTCGGTTGTTCCATGTCTGGTTCTTACTGTTGCTTCTTGACCCTCATACAGGTTTCTCAGGAGACAGGTAAGGTGGTCTGGTACTCCCATCACTTTAAGAATTTGCCACAGTTTGTTGTGATCCACACAATCAAAGGCTTTAGCGTAGTCAATGAAGCAGAAATAGACGTTTTTCTGGAATTCTCTTGCTTTCTCCATGATGCAGCGAATGTTGGCGATTTGATCTCTAGTTCCTCTGCCTCTTCGAAACCCAGCTTGTACTTCCGGTAGTTCTCGGTTCGCATACTGCTGAAGCCTAGCTTGTAGGATTTTGAGCATCACCTTGCTGGCATGTGAAATGAGCGCAATGGTGCGGTAGTTTTAACACTCTTTGGCTTTGCCCTTCTTTGGAATTGGAATGTAAACTGACCTTTTCCAGTCTTGTGGCCACTGTTGAGTGTTCCAGATTCGTTGGCATATTGAATGCAGCACTTTAACAGCATCATCTTTTAGGATTTTAAATAGCTCGGCTGGAATACTGTCATCTCCGCTAGCTTTGTTGTTACTAATGCTTCCTAAGGCCCACTTGACTTCACTCTCTAGGATGTCCGGCTCAAGTTCAGTGACCGCACTATCATGGCTATCAGGGACATTCAGATCTTTCCTGTATAGTTCTTCTGTGTATTCTTGCCACCTCTTCTTAATGTCATCTGCTTCTGTTAGGTCCCTGCCTTCTTTGTCCTTTATCATGCCCGTCTTTGCACAAAACGTTCCCTTGAGATCTCCAATTTTCTTGAAGAGATCTCTAGTCTTTCCCATTCTGTTGTTTTCCTCGATTTCTTTGCATTGTTCATTTAAGAAGGCCTTCTTGTCTCTCCTTGATATTCTCTGGAACTCTGCATTCAGTTGGGTATATCTTCCCCTTTCTCCCTTGCTTTTCACTTCCCTTCTTTCGTGAGCTACTTGTAAAGCCTCATCAGACAGCCACTTTGCTTTCTTGCATTTCTTTTTCTTTGGGATGGATTTCGTTGCTGCCTCCTGAACAATGTTACGGACCTCCGTCCATAGTTCCTCAGGCACTCTGTCTATCAGGTCTAATCCCTGAAATCTATTCCTCACCTCCACTGTATATTCATCAGGGATATGATTTAGGTCATACCTGAATGGTTTAGTGGTTTTCCCGACGTTCTTCAATTTAAGCCGAAATTTTGCAAGAAGCAGCTCATGATCTGAGCCACAGTCAGCTCCAGGTCTTGTTTTTACTGACTGTATGGAGCTTCTCCATCTTTGGCTGCAAAGGACATAATCAATCTGATTTCGATATTGACCATCTGGTGACGTCCATGTGTAGAGTCGCCTCTTGTGCTGTTGGAAAAGACTGTTTGCTATGATCAGCATGTTCTCTTGGCAAATCTCTATTAGCTTTTGTCCTTCTTCATTTTGTACACCAAGGCCATGCCTGCCTGTTATCCCGGTGATTTCTTGACTTCCTACTTTAGCATTCCAATCCCCTATGATGAAGAGGACATCTTTTTTTGGTGTTAGTTCTAGAAGGTGTTGTAGGTCTTCATAGAACCCATCAACCTCAGCTTCTTCGGCCTCAGTGGTTGGGGCATAGACTTGAATTACTGTGATGTTGATGGTTTGCCTTGGATTCGTACTGAGATCATTCTATCATTTTTAAGATTGTACCCCAATACTGCTTTTCCCACCCTTTTGTTGACTATGAGTGCTACTCCATTTCTTCTAAGGGATTCTTGCCCACAATAGTAGATATGATGGTCACCTGAATTAAATTCGCCCATGCCTGTCCATTTTAGTTCGCTGATTCCCAAGATGTCGATGTTCAATCTTGCCATCTCATGTTTGACCACCTCCAGCTTACCTTGATTCATTGATCTTAAATTCCAGGTTCCTATTTACAGCATCGGATTTTCTTTTCACCACCAGACACATCCACAGCTGAGTGTCCTTTCGGCTTTGGCCCAGCCGCTTCACTCTTTCTGGCGCTACTTGGAAATACCCTCTGCTCTTCCCCAGTAGCATATTGGACACCTTCTGACCTGAGGGGCTCATCTTCCGGCGTCATCTCTTTTAGCCTTGTGATACGTTCCATGGGGTTTTCTTGGCAAGAATATTGGAGTGGGTTGCCATTTCCTTCTCCAGTGGACCACATTTTGTCGGAACTCTCTGCCATGACCTGTCCGTCTTGGGTGGCCCTGCACGGCATAGCTTATGGCTTCACTGAGTTACGCAAGCCCCTTCGCCACAACAAGGCAGTGATCCATGAAGGGGATAAATACTTATTATCAATGAATGAATGTGATACAAGTGGTCTACAGCAGGAATGGAACAGTCCTATTTTGTCTAATCAATGGACTGCTGTTATGGCGCCTGTATCAGATATCTGTATGGATCTTCAGTTACACCTCATTCAGCAAAAACTTTTGTTTTAGGTCTATCGGACACCACAACATCTCTTTAATAAAGGTTTGTCAAACTGGGCTAATTGTTGAAGGTGTAATGCAGACAGTTAATCCTTCTCATGTTCATACGTTGCCTCCTTTTGGGAGGACATTATTATACAGAAACATTTTTGTACTGGAAAGCTTTTTAATATTCACTGATGTAAATGTTGTCTTAAATTACTTACCTGCTTTTTGGAATGTAACACAAGGTCAGCGTAGATGGATTCTTCACGCCCTTTTGGCTGCTAAAAGATGATATTACAATACTGGAAGGATAAGAGCTCACCGCCTATAATGAAATGGATTGAAGACTTAACAATGCTAGCTACATTTGAAAGAGCGGTATATAGGTTAGGCATAACTTGCAAATGGACTTATATGTGGATATCTGGTCTGTTTTTACTGAAGTTTATGTGTAACTGTTCTTTCTCTGTGTTTTCTTCTTCTTAGAATATTGTAACATTTGAAACTGAGGATTTTAGAATATGCTGTTATATTTTAAATTATGTTTTGTATTGTTTTTTATTTGTGTTGTTTTGTTACAACTCACAAGTAAAAAATTGCGTCCACCATTTTCTTTTACAAAATGGTGCTCACAGTGTTCATGGAGGGGTCCAGGGTGAGTGCATGCAGCTCACCGAGCAGGGGAGGGGGTCTCAAGCTGGGGCTCAGCAGGCACAGCTTGGGGGCATAGGAAGGGGAAGTCATAGAATCATAGAATCATAGAATCATAGAGTAGTAGGGTTGGAAGGGGCCTACAAGGCCGTCGAGTCCAACCCCCTGCTCAATGCAGGAATCCAAGTCAGAGCATCCCTGACAGATGGCTGTCCAGCCTCATCTTGAATGCCTCCAGTGTGGGAGAGCCCACCACCTCCCTAGGTCATTGGTTCCATTGTCGCATTGCTCTTACAGTCAGGACGTTTTTCCTGATGTTCAGCCGGAATCTGGCTTCCTGTCACTTGAGCCCATTATTCCGTGTCCTGCACTCTGGGATGATCCACTGGACTCCTGGATCCAATTGGGTACCTATGCCAATCCTAACTCTGGGAAGGAGAAATAAACAAGAAAAAAAAGTTGACCACAAACTAGGTACACCCTCCTCCCTACACACATGTATTCTATACATACTTCCACATCATATGTTATAAATGCCCACTCTCTTCCTGAGGGAAGAGGCAGGGGAAATAAATGACAGCCAACAGGATTGTAAAAAGGTTAGGAATGTATGAGAAATTAATTTCAGCTTGTTTTTGATCAAGGTTTACCCAGTTTGCACCTTCCAGACTGATCATGGATTCAAATGCAATCTGCAATCAATGTCCATACATTTCTGAGCTTGCAATATGTTTCTAGAGATGTCACGGGCACCCAATTAAGTCCAGGAATCCAGCAGACCTGGTCCTGCCCGCACCTCAGAGCCCGGCTCGCTGAGCCCCTGCCCCTGCTAACCCCCTGCCGAGCTTCACGGTTGCCATATTCTCAGAAATAAAATGGCAATCGTAAAATTGGGCACACACAGAAATGCGCATTTTGCAAAGGCGAAGATGTGTGCATTTTGTGAATACATATATTTGCGTATGCGCAAAACTGCATATTTTACAAAAAATGCACATTTTCCTACACACACTAATGCATACCTTAGCAAAATGTGCGTTTCACACATGAGAATATGCGCATTTGCAAAAATGTGGTTTTTTGCACATACAAAAACATGCGCATTTTTGTGATCACTTTTTTTTTTTTTTAGAAATGGTGACCACAGAGCTTGATGAAGCTGATGGGGTGAGTACGGTCTGCTTGCCCATAGTGAGAGGGGCTCAAATGCAGTGCGGGGGACCGGTGAGCGGGGGCATGGGCTGGGCAGGAGTCCAGAGAACCTAGATGGGGGTTAGTTCACACATCCCTATGTGACTTGCAGACAAAAAAACCCATTTGACAGTGTGCATACATTTGAAAAATGTGCATGAAAAAGTGTATACTTCTGAAAAATATGCAGAAGCACCCTTTGATCAATGGGAGAAGAATGTGTACATTTCAAAATGTGCACAATTGATGCATACATTTGGAAAAATGCACATGAAAATACACATGGATTTTCATGTCAGAAGGAAAAATAAAGCTCACAATCTCATAAGGATCCAAGTTGGAATGAGCTTCGAGATGGAATTTGGAAAACTTCAGTGAGCTCAAGTTTTACTGATTCACCCGTAGGGTTGTATGGTTTGTGTAAAATCCATTCTGTCTGTGTTTTGTGGACTGTCAGGTGCCTTTTGTTCCATCGTCTGTTCACAAATGGATTTGATTTTTTTTCATTATGCAGAAAAATACGCAAATAATTCCATAAGAGGATTCGCAACAATTTACATAATTTACCTTAGTACGTAACACTTAGCATATTGTCCCCCATTCCATTCAACTTTTCCCCATGTGTATTTACCAGTCTCAGCAGAAAGATGCGTATTTTCCTACAAATAGATATGAATAAATTTCAGGAAAGTAAAAAAAAAAGAACATCCAAAATTCCATGGACTCCATGTGGCCTGAGGGGGCTCTCCACAGCAGATTCTGCAGGTCGGATTCTTAGAAATCTGAGCTCATTTTGGTCCATCTCGAATTTCTCCAGCATCCCTATTCACACATCCCTTAAAAAGTGAGCATTCACATATTTAAGGGCATATTTAGGAAATAGGATCATGGCAAAACCACTAATCTGCCACATGCATAACATTTTGTGATACCTGGGCATACACAGGTAAGTACTTAGACGAATAGGCCTATCTTATGTGATCCATCCACCCATTTCTATGACGTTAAAGCTATGTATGCATATATGCCACAGTCCTCATTTAAGCATATTTGTGTGGCTGTGTCCTATAACCTGTGTTGTTCAATTTATATTCTGAAGCTATATGAAGCACTTGTTGAACACATGGCTGGCATAAACATCGATGGAAAAATAAATCACACAGTTCAATATGCTGATGACACCAGAGTAACAGGCAATATATCCAACTTACAAAAATTACTAGATCAGATTAATAAAGTAAGTAATGAGTATGGTCTTAAAATGAATATCAAGAAAACAAAACCTATGGTGATAAGCAAAAAAAAACTTTTACTGCATTTAAAATTATGATAAATAATACGCCAATTGAGCAAATCACAAAATTCAAATACCTAGGAACTTGGCTCAATGAAAGAAATGAACAAACAAGACAGAAACACAAGAGTGGAGATGGCAAGAAATGAAACAATTATTATGTAATTGGGACCTTAATCTTGCATTAAAGATTCGGATGGTAAGATGCTAAATGTTCACAATATTATTTTATGGAGTGGAGGTCTGGACACTTAAGAAGAACGATCCAAAGAAAACTGAATCCTTCAAAATGTGGATATACCAACGCATGCTGAAAATATTGTGGACTGATCGAGTAATGAATGAGAACGTACTATGCAGAGTAAGTAAACAAACAGAATTGGTAAAGACCATCAAGAGAAGAAAGTTACAATTCCTTCATCATATTATCCCAGGCGAAAAATACACCATACTCCAACTACAAGGGAATATGGAAGGAAAAAGATCAATAGGAAGAAGATGAACATCATGGTTAAAGAATCTGAGGGAATGTTTCAGCTGTACTTCTATACACCTATTCAGAGCAGCAGCATCAAAAATGAAAATAGCCGTAATGATAGCTAACCTGCGATAGGAAATAGCACCTTAAGAAGAAAAAGTGTGGTGGGAAAGGGTGCAAGCCGATTGTATTTAAAATTAAAGGCACAATCTTATGCATGTTTAGACAGAAAAAAGTCCTATAACTCCCAGCATTCCCCATCCAGCAAAACATGTCCTACAACTTCCAGCATTCCCCAGCCAGCAAAAAAGACCTCCAACTCCCAGCATCCTCCAGCCAGACAGAAAAAAGTCCTACAAATCCCAGCTTTCCCCAGACAGCATGGCTGTCTCAACATGCATAGGATCGCACCCCTAAACACTGAAGGTGAAAGTACAGAAGACACACAATGTCCAGTGGATCCTGCCTCCCCCTCCCCCGCAACAACATTTCATAAGGCAAAAGCTCCTGTGAGAGGCTGAAACCTTTAGTGGCAGGCTGGGTGCAGGACAGGAGCAGCAGCCTCCATTACTTCTTGTCCTCTGGGCTTGTTTTTCTGCTCAGTATTGCACTTTGCCTTCAACCTGGGGCAAAAGTTATGGGTTCTTGCATCTCTCCCCCCCCCGGGTGTGTGTAAAAAGGAGCATAGGGGACAATTTTGAGCTCAAACCTCTTACCTCTTCCTGAAACTTCAGCTCAGAATTACAGTTTTTAAAAAAAACAAAACAAACACCAATTGCAATTGCATGAACGGCTTAAAAATAAATTGCAGGCACAGGAAGGGGGTAGCAATCCAGATCAGGACACTGGTGCGGTTGGTACAGGTTTTAAACCCTTTGCCCCAGCTGTGTTCTGATCTGGATCAGGGCCTCTGTGCCTGCTATTTGCATCAGGCAAAGGCTCCCATTGGAAAGAAAGGGAGGGCTTTTTGTGCTTGTTTTTCAGTTAAAAATAGCCCTGCAGGGGGATAAAGCCCCATGTTCCCCCATTCCAATATCCTGCTCTGGACTGAGTCCCCCACCCCAACTTGCAATTTGCTGTGAAATGCCGTTCGCACAGTGTGTCTAGTTTGGTCCTAAGATGAGACATCCTGGAGTACAGAGCTTGGCATTTCACAGAATGCAGATGGCAAGGTATATTTTGAACTGTACATAACTTCTTTTAGAAGAACTTTGTTTTTCTAGGATAGGTTTCATATGAGCAAACGTCTTTCCGGCTTTTAAATTATTGAAAGTCTAGCTATTGCAGAATACATGTGGATAGAGCCTTTGCTAACATACAATAGATTAGAGAGGGGTGGGGGGTCCCTCAAGCAGTGGTCCTTGGTATGAAAGTGATGTCACAAGTCCTATTTTCATCTGTTGGACTGTATACCAGATGCAAATGAAGATGGAGCTCCTGTACCTTCAACTGCTGTGTAGACGAAGGGATTTTAGCAGGGCAGCTTTTGTTCCTCCTATATGATAAACTATACGTATTCTCCCTACTTGCAAAACTCTTAAAAAAATATTAACCCTCTTCTCCTGGCCTCCTTACCTCCAAAAGGCTGTAATCATATTTTTTATGAAAGTGCACTCTAAAAAAACTCACAACTGAGATACTGAATCTGACAGCTTCCTCCCCGTTTTTGCTCATCAGTTTTATTCCTCAGATTAAGCAGTTATAAAGATCTAACAGAATACTTTCCAATGGAGCTCAAATCCAGGGCATGCACTCTATCCTAACCACGTGCCATCAAATTTTAATATCACTGTGATTACTGAGTCATTCCGAGTAGTGAAGGGATCACTCGACTCTTTCATCTGCCATCTTGAGCCCATCTGTCATTTGCATATTAGTTCTAATGCTATTACTGGACAGGAAGCCATTCAATGAAAAAAATAATGATGCTGTTGAAACCTGTGTGAAGTTTTCTGGACTTCAAAGTGGCATTAATTGAACCTACTTTGTATTTTTGTCTTTTGCTGCAAGACACTAGAACCCAGGGGGTAAAAAGGAGAGTCGTAGCATCCCCCCTCTAACATTAGTCATGGAATATTATAAATTTATATGAAGTTCTACAATGCCTCCACATTACGCATAACAGAATCCACAGAAAAATGTGCTTTAATGGTATCAACTCTCGGTTCAGCCATTGAATATTTGGAAACTGTTTGTATATGTAGGGATGAAAGGAAAGGAACAGTTCTGTTCTGTAATTGTTCTGGGATCCAAACATCCAGTTGCTTCTGCTCTGATTTAATTCTGGTTGAAATCCAGATTTCAGAGCATAGGTGGGAATATTCTGCACATGTTCCATTAAAAGACTTCCTCACAATTGCACAACTTCCTCACAATTGCACAATTGTGATTATAGCCCTTTCAGCCATGATAAAAAAGTGATGAAACTTCCCATGGGAGAAGGAACAAGGCCACGCCAAGTAGCCCCATGCCCCAACATCATGTCCTAATGAAGTTCCACCCATAGGCATCCACGTGTACAGTGTGAATGCCTGCAGTGAAGAGAGGCCTATGTACACAAAGCTGTGTGCACCTAAACTTGCACATGATTCAGAACCCTGCATGAGCAGTGTTCCAAGTTGTGTGGAAGCCTGTGGACATACAACTGTACATGTGGAGGCCTCCTTGCTGCAGGTGTTCACGCTGTATACATGGAAGCCTTTGGGAGGAGCTTCTTCATGATGTGACGCAGGGGTTCAGGGCTACGTGGCACAGCCCTGTTCCTGCTCATGTGATGGATTTCACCACTTTCGACCATACATGCATTGGGCTAATATCTCATTATATTTGATATAAAATATATATCCAGTGCTGAAGGAGTTGCACCGGCTACCAGTTGTTTTCTGGGCCAAATTCAAGGTGTTGGCTTTGACCTTCAAAACGCTATATGGTTCTGGCCCAGCCTATTTCAAGGAGCGCCTCCAGCAACACCAGGGGTACGGCTACCCTTGAAAGACCAGGTCCGCAGCCGGAGGGGTCATTTTAGACTCCCAGCTGTCTATGGAGTCTCAGGTGTCAGCTGTGAGCCAGACAGCACTGCACCAACTCCATCTGATACGGCGGCTGCGCCCCTACCTTCCTGACCATCTGCTCCCATCGGTAGTACATGGTCTGGTCTCCTCTCTTGTAGACTACTGTAATGTGCTCTACATGGGGTTACCCTTGAAGACAGTTCAGAAGCTGCAAGTGGTGCAGAACACGGCGGCTCGCCTGATTAAAGGCAGCCACCGACATGATCACATCACTCCAGTGCTGAAGGAGTTGCACTGGCTACTAGTTGTTTTCCGGGCCAAATTCAAGGTGTTGGTGTTGACCTTTAAAACCCTATATGGTTCCGGCCCTATCTCAGGGAGCGCCTCCAGCAACACCAGACAGGCCGCTCAACAAGATCAGCCTCGGATGGCCTTCCCTCTGTCCCATCAGCCAGGACAGCTAGGCTGGTGAGGACAAGGGAGAGGGCCTTCTCTGTGGTGGCCCCCACTCTGGAATTCCCTCCCTAGAGAACTCCGTCATGCCCCCTCTTTAATGAGCTTCTGCCACACATTGAAAACTTGGTTCTTCAGACAGGCATTTGGGGTGGGCTAGGGAAATTTTAGGAAATGAAGTTTTAATGTGAAATTTTATTGTTTTTGAACTGTTTGTATTATTGTGCATCACCCAGAGTGGCCGGGTGAGCTGCCAGATGGGCGATTAAGAAATTTAATAAATAAATGAAAATAAATAAAATGCCTGGTTGGAGCAAAAAACAACTCAACCCATCTATAGAGGGCTGCTTTTTCTCTCTCCCATTGATTATTTTGGTGTTTGTTTTTCAATATCTCCATATTGATTTCAATTGTGTTATTGCTGCCAGGGATAGGGGAGAATGTTGTTCAGTTTGCATTTTGATACAAACATACCAAATTTACCCTTCCTGAATCAACACATCAACTGGAATACACTTCTTAGGATTTTGCACTGCAATTCTGTGAACAAGAAATGCATACAAAGGGCAGAATCCAACAGGGCATCTACACCCCTGCTGATTCTCTTATGCCCCACCAGTTCTGTTGCACAGCCACCCCCAGGCTTGTGAAATGGTGGTTTAGTGCTTCCAACACTCATTTCTGGAAGGAGGCGGGTCAGCGGAGTTTGCATAAGGGAGCTCCACTGACCCGCCTCCTTTCAGAAATGAGCATTTCTGCTCCTTTGGGGGATTCCCCTAGGAAGTGCTACATCTCCCTTGTGTAAGTAATGGGTCCTGCTTGCATAACAGAATTGCTGGGACCCACTGCTTTTATTAATTTTTCCCTCCCACCTTCTTCCATACTTGTAAATCTAAGATTGGCAAGCAGCTATGGAACCCCCTTTGCAAGCAGAAGTTCACTTTGATTCTCCCTTTGTGCATAGTTTTAGGGTTGGTGAACCCACCCCCGTCCAGCTTCTCCGGGAGCCTACCCAGCCTCTGCCCCTGCTCGCCAGTCCCCAGACCAAGCTTGAGCCCCTCCCATGCTCGGGGAGCTGCCCGCACTCACCCTGGCAGCCTTGTCAAGCTCTGCGGTCACCATTTTTTGCAAAATAAAATGACCATTGCAAAAATGTGCATATCAATGTATGCGAAAATGTGCATTTCTGCAAATGCACGTATTTGCAGATGCATGAAAATGCACATTCTTTGCAAAGATTTGCATTTTTATGCATGCACAAATATGCACATTCACAAAATGCACATTTTCACAGTCACAAATATATGCACGTTTGTGATCGGCATATTATTTTTCCAAAAATGGCAACTGGAGAGGTTGACAAGGCTGCTGGGGTGAATATGGGCCACTTGTCAAGGGCGGGCAGGGGGCGAGCAGGGCCAGGGGCTCAGCAAGCGGGGCTTGGGGGTGCGGCCAGAGGGGGTTCCGCTGGATTCCTGGACGGAATCAGGTATCTGCACCATCCCTATCAGAACTTGATTTCCACTAGAGCAATGTCATTTGCACTTGTGTAATAACACCACTGGATACGACCCCTAGTTTGGAAGATGAGTTTATCCTGCTTGTAATGCTCTGCTTTTGTCAAAATCACCCAGAACATTGCTGTAAGTGAAATCTAGTGGCAACTGGTGAAAAGATCTATGAACTGTGTAGCCATGAATGCCTCTTAGTACATGGCTCCCCTTTCCTTTGTTATTCCAAAGCCAGAGCGTCTCTTCATCCTTTACAAAGTGAGGTTGTGATCTGGGCAGTCAAAAAAAAAAAAAATTAATGCGGCTGACCTTCCAAAGTGGCTTCATTCATTTTCCTTTTGAGCGACTATGTTGCTAAAAAATTGCTTCAAGGGTTTGAAGTTTCTCGCACTGAACAGGGCTTCTTGATAGGAAACTTTGCAGCCAAAGAAAAGGGGACTTAAAAGGAAGTTAGTAAAGTTCTGTACTGTGACCTGCAAGGCTTATATAAAAGTGAGGAGCATAATTAGTGAGGATAATGATAGGAGACGCAGGGCTTGCACTATGCTAGCTGGCATTCTTTCTTTAACTCTCATGTCATGCCTTAGCTTTGCAAGATGATTTGGATCAATTAAACTGGTACTTCACCTGCTGCCTACATTGTAAAGGAGCACTTCTAAAGGAGCCCGGTTTGCAACTGATCACAGAAGCTATTGTATCCCATCCTCAGATTTGGACCCTGCAGGAACCTGGGATTCTTTTAAGAGGTAAAATATTGCTCGTGTTCAAACTTTGGAGCTTTCTTTATATCAAGAATAATAATGAAAAGGAAAAACCACATTGAAATAAATGATTTAGGGCAAATTTTTAAAGAAGTTTCTAAGCAAGTCACTGAACGTTAATTTAGCGATGGAAGGTTAGATCAAGGAGTGCATTTGAAGCCTGGTTTCCATGAATTCACATCTTGTTCTGCATAGAAAGGTCTGTGGTCAGTGCTTTTGAACTCAGTGAAAGATTTGGGTCACACTTCTTTTGCGGCAGCAGGATCTGCCATTGCTCACGTTTGTCCCTTTCTACTCTTTGTCTTTTCTTCCCCGCCCTCTCATGTAACTTCCCCAAACTCTATTGGATTGTAAGCTCTTTCCATGAAGGAAACCTGTCTGTTTCCTGCTTTTCGAAACATTTACAGTATTGGCACTTGGATAACAACAAGGGTCAGTATTTGTCAGGGCCCAGTGTCAGCACTCCAGTGGGCCTTGGAGTTTATAGCTAGGATTCGATTAAAAGTAGTTTGGAAAGGTCTGGGCCTATTCACCCTGTGGAATGTCACAATCTGTGTGACTTTATCTCTGTCAGTGTTCTCAGAGCAGAGCTGGGGGGAATCTACCTACTTCTAGGGATGGCGGAGAATTTCTCCCCGAAACTTCGGGGGGCCGAGCGCCAACGGATTCGGCCCCCCGAACAAGTTTCGGGGAGAAATCCTCCGCCCCCCCGCCCCCCGCCCCCCCCGGGACGGGACTTACCTTCCCTGAATGTCCCTCCCGGCGGCGGGTCCGGCTGGCGGTTCGTCCGGTGTTCGAGCGGGGCGGGAGCGGCAGCCGGTCTTTCGACCAGCTGCCGCCCCCGCCATTGCAATGAAAGAAAAAAAAAACACGTCCCCTGATAGGCTACGTGACGATTGACGTAGCCTATCACGGCTAGATTTGCAAAGTCAGCCGTGATAGGCTACGTGAATCGTCACGTAGCCTATCACGGGTGACTTTAAAGGAAAAAAAAAAAAGTGTGTACGGATAATGGCGGCCCCCATAGGGAGCCGCCATTCGCGTTCCTTATTTGGTCGCTGTAGTCTACGTCAATGTTTACATAGACTACGGCGAAAATAAGGGCAACGCTATTTGCGTTGCCCTTATTTTCGCCGTAGTCTACGTAAACATTGACGTAGACTACAGCAACTAAATAAGGAACGCGAATGGCGGCTCCCTATGGGGGCCGCCATTCGCGTACGCGCTTTTTTTTTTAAAGTCACCCGTGATAGGCTACGTGACGATTCACGTAGCCTATCATGGCTGACTTTCCAGATCTAGCCGTGATAGGCTATGTGAATCGTCACGTAGCCTATCAGGGGACTTTTTTTTTTTTTTGTTACTTTCGTGTTCGCGGCCGGGCGAGGCGGGAAGCCTCCTCCCCGGCCTGAATTTTGGCCGGGCGAGGCGGGAAGCCTCCCCCCCCGGCCTGAATTTTGGCCGGGTTGAGGCGGGAAGCCTCCCCCCCTGGCCTGAACTTCGCGGGGGGAGCAGCGAAGCGCTCCCCCCCACCGCGAAAAAGCTGCGAGAAAAGGTAAGTGACTTTCGTTCACCCCAGCCTACTTCCTGCATCCACCTGCTGGATTGGCCTTCACAAGGAGCAAGGCTGGAAGCCCTCTGTGAGAACCTGACAGAAGTGGGGTGGGGTTTGCAGAAGGGTCACCCAAGTTGAGCATCCTCACCAGAGCATCCTCACCAGAGGGCTGAGCAGTGACACCCTTGCTGAAAGGCCAAAACCCCTTTTCCATCAAGGTTCTGGAGGAGGTGTCACTCTTTCCCCTTTTCAGCTAATGAAAAGGTGAGGAGGCTTTGCTAGAAACATCTCATCTTCATTGCCCAAGACGCTTTCTGTTTGGATCCATCATTGTCTTAGCTTCTGGAAGAACCCTGCACATTGATTGTCTTGCTAATGGGAATTTTGGATTGCTAAGGACTTGCCATCAGAAGTACAGTGATGCTTTCATAGACAAAGTTCCCCAAGATATCCTGATGAGCAAACTAGCTCAAAGTGGGCTAGATGAAACAACTATCAGGTGGATCCACAGTTGGCTACAGAATCGGACTCAAAGAGTGCTTATCAATGGGATCTTCTCAAACTGGGGGGAGGTAATGAGCGGGGTACCACAGGGCTCAGTTCTGGGTCCAGTGCTCTTCAACAGTTTTATTAATGACTTGGATGAGGAGGTGCGGGGAATGCTGATCAGATTTGCAGATGACACAAAATTGGGTGGGATAGCTAATACCTTGGAAGACAGTAACAAAATGCAAAGTGGTCTTGATAGACTGGAGTGTTGGGCAGAAAACAACAGAATGAAATTTAATAGGGATAATGCCAAGTTCTGCACCTAGGAAAAAGAAACCAAATGCACAGTTACAAGATTGGCGATACTTGGCTCAACAACACTACAAGCGAGAAGGATCTTGGAATTGTTGTCAATCACAAGCTGAATATGAGCCAACAATGTGATGTGGCTGCAAAAAAGGCAAATGCTCTTTTGGGCTGCATTAATAGAAGCATAGCTTCCAAATCCTGGGAAGTACTAGTTCCCCTCTACTCAGCACTGGTTAGGCATCATCTGGAGTACTGTGCCCAGTTCTGAAGTATGCGTCCTTTAAGAAGGATGCAGACAAGTTGGAGAGGGTTCAGAGAAGGGCAACCAAGATGATCAGGGGACTGGAAACAAAGCCCTATGAAGAGAGACTGAAAGAACTGGGCATGTTTAGCCTTGAGAAGAGAAGACTGAGGGGAGATATGATAGCGCTCTTCAAGTACTTGAAAGGTTGTCACAGAGAAGAAGGCCAGGATCTCTTCTCGATCACCCCAGAGTGCAGGACATGGAATAATGGGCTCAAGTGACAGGAAGCCAGATTCCGGCTGAACATCAGGAAAAACGTCCTGACTGTTAGAGCAATACGACAACAGAACCCATTACCTAGGGAGGTAGTGGGCTCTCCCATGCTGGAGGCATTCAAGACGAGGCTGGGCAGCCATCTGTCAGGGATGCTCTGACTTGGATTCCTGCACTGACAGGGGGTTGGACTTGATGGTCTTATAGGCCCCTTCCAACCCTACTATTCTATGATTCTATGATTTTATGACTTTGAACTCTTGTTTTACTGTGGACTGTGTGTCTTCTTTGTTGTCAGCCCAGAGTCCTGGGAGGCTGGGTTTGGTCTTGACTCTGGGACTTTTCTCTGCCTGGACCCATGCAGCATGGAGTTACCAAGGCGAACACTATGGCATGGAACTCTCTGTTCGTGTGGACTTACACTTGGACTTAGTAGGCCTTGCTATAGTGTAAAGATCCCAATGAAGATTTGAGATTGGACAAAGTCTTTCTGTGTGTGGATGTTTTCAGGCCTTTCTAGAACCCTTATCTTTGATTGCCTGGGAAGCTTGATCCCATAAACCATTCAGGTTACTGTTCCTCATCTTTGATTGCCTGGAATGGCTTATGCCAGGAATCATTCGATCCCCTTTCCCTGTGTATTGAGCTACAGAGATTTCAATGGGGAACCTGTTGTGTGGATCTCTGTTACAGTTCTAGTTTTAGCTTTTGACTGTACTGGAATTACATACAGCCTATAGCTACTGACCATCACCTACATGTTGGCGAGCAAATGTTGGTGATTTGATCTCTAGTTCCTCTGCCTCTTCGAAACCCAGCTTGTACTTCCGGTAGTTCTCGGTTCGCATACTGCTGAAGCCTAGCTTGTAGGATTTTGAGCATCACCTTGCTGGCATGTGAAATGAGTGCAATTGTATGGTAGTTTGAACACTCGTTGGCATTGCCCTTCTTTGGAATTGGAATGTAAACTCATCTTTTCCAGTCTTGTGGCCACTGTTGAGTGTTCCAAATTTGTTGGCATATTGAGCGCAGCACTTTAACAGCATCATCTTTTAGGATTTTAAATAGCTCGGCTGGAATACTGTCATCTCCGCTAGCTTTGTTGTTACTAATGCTTCCTAAGGCCCACTTGACTTCACTCTCGAGGATGTGCGGCTCCGGCTCCAGTTAAGTGACCACAAGATCATGGCTATCAGGCACATTAAGATCTTTCCTGTATAGCTCTTCTGTGTATTCTTTCCACCTCTTCTTAATCTCATCTGCTTCTGTTAGGTCCCTGCCTTCTTTGTCCTTTATCATGCCCATCTTTGCACAAAACGTTCCCTTGAGATCTCCGATTTTCTTGAAGAGATCTCTAGTCTTTCCCATTCTGTTGTTTTCCTCGACTGCTTTGCATTGTTCATATAAGAAAGCCTTCTTGTCTCTCCTTGCTATTCTCTGGAACTCTGCATTCAGTTGGGTATATCTTCCCCTTTCTCCCTTGCTTTTCGCTTCCCTTCTTTCCTCAGCTACTTGTAAAGCCTCATCAGACAGCCACTTGGCTTTCTTGCATTTCTTTTTCTTTGGGATGAATTTAGTTGCTGCCTCCTGAACAATGTTACAGACCTCCGTCCATAGTTCCTCAGGCACTCTGTCTATTAGGTCTAATCCCTTAAATCTATTCCTCACCTCCACTGTATATTCATAAGGGATATGATTTAGGTCATACCTGAATGGTTTAGTGGTTTTCCCTACATTCTTCAATTTAAGCCTGAATTTTGCAAGAAGCAGCTCATGATCTGAGCCACAGTCAGCTCCAGGTCTTGTTTTGACTGACTGTATAGAGCTTCTCCATCTTTGGCTGCAAAGGACATAATCAATCTGATTTTGATATTGACCAACTGGTGATGTCCATGTGTAGAGTCGCCTCTTGTGCTGTTGGAAAAGAGTGTTTGCTATGATCAGCGTGTTCTCTTGGCAAAACTCTATTAGCCTTTGTCCTGCTTCATTTTGTACACCAAGGCCATGCTTGCCTGTTATCCCGGTGTTTCTTGACTTCCTACTTTAGCATTCCAATCCCCTATGATGAAGAGGACATTTTTTTTTTGGTGTTAGTTCTAGAAGGTGTTGTAGGTCTTCATAGAACCGATCAACCTCAGCTTCTTCAGCATCAGTGGTTGGGGCATGGCTCCCCCCATTGCCCGGAACAAGACAGCTGCTGGAGTCTATGTAGAGGGCCTAGGACCTGGTGGAATGGTGAGCTCTGCTCCTGGCCTGACTCACTGTGAGCTCTGCTGCTGGCCTGACTCAAGCCATCATGGGCTCCTCACAAGCAAGGAATCCATGAAGGCTTGAGCAGAAGTAGGAGTCAGCCTCCAGCCAGGCGCCTTCCCCTCCTTGCAAGGGAGAGTGAGAGGGCACAGTTGGCGGGCGACTCCTGCCCTCGTGCCTGTCCAATCTGCATGGTCTCCTTCCATGCAAGGAAGGTGGCCGTGCAGGCTTGACAGGCGGCTGGTGCCTCCCGCCAATCGCCCGCTTGGCGATTGGCGATTGGGCAGACTGCGGTGGGCGGTGGTGGCAGTGGCAGCAGTGGCTCCCCTGGTGGCGGCAGCCTCCCCCCCCCCATGGAACAAGGGCCCAAGTAAGCTGCTGAGGGCTGGGTGGCGTGTTGGGAGTGGGGCAAAGCAGGATCCGGATGTTTGAATCCTGCTTTGGGGCTGAGGTACATCGCCCCCACCCCAAATTAGCCCGAGTCGAATTGGGCCTGCCTCAGAGGCCCTGAATCAGCCTCTGAGTTGGATCGGGGGTGGGGTCCATGCACAGCCCTAATTTTCGTGTACATTTTTCAAATAAACACATGCTGTCGGACACTTTTTTTGAGGGAAGATTGTCACATTGTAAGCTCAGGCATGGATGGACTTCAACTGCAGATCCTGAATAAAAACAGGACAGAAATGAATTTCTCATACATCCCTTGTTAAGAGGATAAAAAGAGAGAGAAAGAGAGAGAGAGAGACAGAGACAGAGACAGATACAACAATACATGGCTGACATAATTAAGAAATGGTCCAGATATAAGAACGCATCATAGAAGCACCAGAAAAGGTTGATTGTTTCATTACCCGCCTCTTGGACAATACTGCCTCTTGCTAAACAGAATGGTGGCAATGCTGAATGTTTCACAGTTACTGTAGTTGTTTTACACATTTTAACAAATGACAATTTCCTTTGCCTGCTTCCTATGGTTTCCCCAATTCTCTGTCAATTGTGTGTAGAATTTGCATTCACTGATCTTGAAGACCAAGAGTGCAACAAGAAAAAAAAAGGATTCAAACTATTTCACGTATTCCAGCTTGTTAGAACGTGATCATTATACCTTGCCATAATGATCTCCCTGCATGAGTTCGTTGACTTGCTTTCGGAGCTTTACTTGATACTGCAAGACTCAATTAAAACAAATTTGACTAGCTGTCCAAACCAGTTCAAAATCACATCATAATTTGATACTGTTGATTTGACATCTGACCTAGCTGGAGTCGGGGTGGACGGGCGGGAAGTTGCTAAGTTTTGTGAGCTAAAAATATGATTCGTTATATTGCTCAAGAAGCTGCAGCATGCCAATGAGTAAAAGAGGCCACTAAAAGGCAGGAGAAGTGGATCTAGATACATGTTTTGGTAGATAAATATCTAGATTTCCTCCATTCTCCATAAGGGGGGAACAACAAAATAAAATAAAAGATCTGTTGAAATCAAGTATTATAAAATCCTATGTCCCAGATGGAGGTCAGATGGCCCATTTCTCTTTGAGACTATCTGGGCAGCCTACGCCCTGCAGGCACAGTTTATCACTCACCAGTACAAATTGTGTGATCCCATAGAAATGAATGGGAACTGTGCAAGCTTTCTTATGCAGCTGAATTGAAACAATTTCTCTCATTTCATGTTCTCTCTAGTGAAACCTTTTAAGAGGGTTGAAAAGTGACTCCCATCTTGGTGATTCTGAGGAACTTCTTGCAAATAGATTCATATTCTTTCAGTGCAGTCCTTCCAGGCCCCGTTTCCCTCTTTTTCATCTTCTTCTTTGACCTCGTAGGGCTCTGCTTCATTTGCCCAAATTATTATTTAACACATAGGGAACTTTTGGCCCACGTAGTGTAGTGTAGTGGCTAGTGTGTTGGACTGGGAGGGAGATCTGGGTTCTAGTCCCCACTCGGCCATGGAAGCTCACTGGATGACTTTGGGCAAGTCACAGACTTCTAGCCCAACCAATCTCACAGGGTTGTTGTTATGAGGATAAAATAGAGAGGAGGAGGATTAGGTACACTGCCCTGGGTTTCTTAAGGAGGAATAAAGGTGGGATATAAATAAATAAATAAATAAATATGCCCATGGAGCCAACTACTGGGACTCGGGGAGGTGGGAGAGGAATCCCAGCTGTTATCCCAATCTGTGATTAAAACAACCACCACAACCTAATGCAGGAGTAATCAGGATTTCCAAACTATTTAAATTAAAAACAAAACAAGAAAGAAAGAAAAAAGTTGAGCAGTAAAGAAGAAAGAAAAAGGAAAACCCTCTAACTGGGTGTCCCCCTGAAACACTTGCATTAGAATTTTTCCAAAGCACTCAAGAATGAGAAAAAATCCCCCACGCCCAGCTTTTGTAACCCAGAGAACGTTGCTGACAGAGCGAGGAGGTGCACTCTAATTTGGTGCTGTGCTGATATTTTTGATCTATCTCTTTTCAATCATGGGCAGGGTGAGGGGGGGTCAAAAAGAAAGCACATACAAAATTTGTGGGTAAGGAGAGAGAATTTTCTGAAAAGATTCCTGGGGCGTGGGGCTTCGCCCCTTACCTTACTGCTGCGAAGTGGCCAAGAGGTGTGTGTGTTTTCTTCTTCACACAATTTGCCTGCTTTCCACCCTGCACTTGCAAAGGCCCTTCTCTCCTAGCTTGGCCAGGGTGGTGGCTACTGCTGCTTCCCTCAGGAACAGGGAGAGAAGGGCCTTTGCAAGCACAGTGGCACCAGCTCAGAGATTTGCAACCACAAGTCATGCCAGCTGATAGCCGGTGCACCCCGCACTTGCAAAGCTTCACTTTTTCTTTCCCTACCAGACAGGCTGCCTGGTGTCTGAAAGCCAGGCAATTTTCTTTTTCTGAAGTTAAAAAAATGTCCTTTTAGCCCTAGGGGGAAATGTTCTTGGCTTTCAGTCTTGGCAACTTCTCCTGGGTCTTGGAATGCCGAGGGGATAACCTTGAGACATAACATCCTCCCCTGGGCATATCCAGGAAATGTGAATCTGGGGCAGTTTTCTGGGGGTGGGGTGGGGGAAACCAAGGTTTTTTTTAAAAAAAGTTTAAAGAAAGAAAACCATCACCTTCGGCCACCTCAGAACTTTATTGCAACAAGCCCCACTCCTGAAATTTCCTGAAGGAACCCCCCTCCATGAAAAGAGCTAGAAAAAACAACTGACTCTTTTGCAGGAGGTGAAAAGTTTCTCAAAATTGGGGTATACATTTCATCACAGCACTACTCTGGTTAATCTTCCATAGCTCATGTCTCGGCCCCCCGAACAAGTTTCGGGGAGAAATTCTCTGCCCCCCCGCACCCCCTCCGGGACGGGACGGGACGGGACGGGATCTGACTTTGCAGATCTAGCCGTGATAGGCTACGTTAATCGTCATGTAGCCTATCACAGGGCGTTTTTTTTTTTTAACTTTTTAGTTCGCAGCCGGGCGAGGTGAGGCGCCTCCTCCCCAGCCTGAATTTCGGCCGGGCGAGGCGGGAAGCCTCCCCCCCGGCCTGAATTTCGGCCGGGCAAGGCGGGAAGCCTCCCCCCCCGGCCTGAACTTCGCGGGGGGAGCAGCGAAGCGCCTCCCCCCCACTGCGAAAAGCTTCGAGGACAGGTAAGGGACTTTCGTGCACCCCTACCTACCTGTAACACTCCCTCCATGTCCACAGAATTTCCTGGCAGATGGTGCATCCATTGCCTCATTCGTATAGGCCATAAGCGATTTCTCTGTGTGCTTTCCGACGTGCCCTGCCACTGGCAACGTTATTCCAAATCCATGCCTTCCGGTGAGGACTGCAATAGGCTACTTCCGGCCAGGTATGCCGGACCACCTGCATCTCAACCAAGGCCTGTTCGATCAGGTCCTTGCCTGGCTTACAGCCGAAGTCATTCCTCTCAATGTGCAGCACCTGGACCTGTGGAGGAAGACTGACAAACTTTGGTGGAACAAGGTGAGGAGGGGACTCCCACCGTATGCCTCATCTGTAAAGCCACTGGATCTTAATATGATGGGGTGACAGAAGCTGAAGTCTGAAGACGACATACAAGCCCTTCGTGCAGCTCAATACATCATAACGTGCCCATGTAAGAGCACCCGTTCTGGCGTACGATGAGTCTGCTGGTCTAAGGAGTAAGCACATTAGGGGAAGCAAAGCGAGAATTGTGTCAGGAAGAAGCAGACAACTCGCGAACGCAGGCCGGAATGCTGTGAAGCCCCATTTTCAAACTGCCATAACGTGCCTGTGAGAGAAACCTCCAGTGGCTACCATGGAGACCACTTCAATGTAACAACAGTGGGTTCAGAGCTGCAAATTACCTAGGCCTAGCGGGGTAGAGCTAATGTAACAACTGCCCCAATTGCCCTTATGTCAACAGTAAGCCGTTGAAGTGATAAAACGGAGGCCCCTCTTCAGACCCACGGCATTCATAAACCCATAAGGTCCTGACGGGGCATAACCCATTGACTTGCATTTGGCCGTGGGCCCCTACTGTGCCCTTGCCATACCAATCGGTTTGATCACCAAATACGTAAGTGGGTTACATTGGGCCAGACCTGTACCTTGAAGTATCTCAAGGCCCTCCAGAACAAGTCGGACTTGAGAGCCCAGACCAACCCTGAATTCCTAAGGGGGGACTTGCAGAAGGCCGTTAAGGCTGCTGCGTGGAACAGGGAAATGTCTTACTGAAAAGTGCAAATGGAGGGCCATTACCCCGAAGCCCAAAGGGGGTATCCGGAGAGATAGGGTGGCTAAATTTACTAAAACAGGCGACAACTGTGCCCAATCCTATTGCACTCCGAACCCTAAAATCTGATGTGGAGTTAGTGAATCCCAGCATTGTGGGCCGGAAGGCTAAATGGCCAGGTTGCGACTTATGGTCCCAGATAGTCTGTTGTTCCTTAAGGAGGCGCGAAATTGTGGCCAATGATCTATAGGTAAGGGCCATGATTCCTGTTGCCAAAGCTTTTCCTATTGCGCGGCAAACCCTACCTGATCTGTCACAGGCGGCTAGTGTACTGAGAGCTATGGAATGCAGGATGGCATGCCTGGCTTCAGTCTCCCAGTCTCCCATAGTACTGTAGGATGGGATCTGGGAATGGATGCACTAGCGGGGCTAAGGCCTGGAAGTCGTTGACCTAATTTCATGACAAAGTATCGACAATTGGGTTTGCCTAACCCGGCACATGGCAGACCCAGAACCAGATGTTGTAACACCGACGCTGGAGCGCAAACACACTGACACATGACATGACCCTCTGATTTCAGGAGGATGGGGAATGAATAATGTCATCACGTTGTCATACCGAAGGGGGGGGGTTACTGACTTGGCTATGAGGTCAATTCAAAATGTGCTTGGCGGCGGCAGCCTCCACTCTACAGGCCAATACCCACAGCACGATCAGACCTGCCCTATGAGTCTGAACCCCCCCTGGGGTAGTGGCGGAACCCCGAGAATCCGCAGTCCGGCTTTGAGGAGCAGCTCACGCCTCCAGAAGGAGGTGCCATTAAAGCCCTACTAAGTTGAAGCCATGCCCATGGATATGTGCGCACAGCAGAAGTGACCCTGGGTCAATGGTGCGGAGCCGCAGTCCCAGCACTGCCCAAACTGAAATGGCGCGAGAAGGCACAGCCAGGGGCTGCTACCCTAACTGTGAAAAGAAGTAGCCCAACAATATCTTTCATGGCCCCCCACGGGAAACCTTAGGAAGATGTATAACTGCTTGGAGCTGTGCCCAAAAGACCTGAAAGTTGTCCTGAGGGAGGCGAGAATAATGCCTAAGGGTATCAGATTGGCTTCACCTAATGTTGATGTTGGAGACGGGCCCTCAGCCTTTTGTGAGCTAAGGGACCCCGAGGTAAAAGGAAAGGGAAGCAATATTTGCGTTAGGTCAGAACATTGACCACCATCTTTGGACTCCATGTAGCATATGCCCAACAGGGACCCGTGGCCGGGATCCCAAACCAAGACAACTGCCACATCGACGAGGTATATCTAGGGATGTACGAAAGGGACTTACCTTGTCCCGCAGCTTGCTTCGCGGTGGGGTGGAGGCGCTTCGCTTCTCCCCCCGAAGTTCATGCGAGGGGGGGAGGCACCCCGCCTCGCCCGGCTGAAATTCAGGTAGGGATGGCGGAGAATTTCTCCCCGAAACTTCGGGGGGCTGAGCGCCAACGTGTTCGGCCCCCCAAACAAGTTTCGGGGAGAAATCCTCCGCACCCCCCCGCACCCCGCATCCCCCCCGGGACGGGACTTACCTTCGCCGAATGTCCCTCCTGGCGGCGGGTCCGGCTGGCGGTTCGGCGGGTGTTCGAGCGGGGCGGCAGCGGCAGCCGGTCTTTCGACCGGCTGCCGCCACCGCCATTCCAATAAAAACAACAACAACAAACGCCCCCGTGATAGGCTACGTGACCATTAACGTAGCCTATCACGGCTAGATTTGCAAAGTCAGCCATGATAGGCTACGTTAATCGTCACGTAGCCTATCACGGGTGACTTAAAAAAAAAAAGCGCGTACGGATAATGGCGGCCCCCATAGGGAGCCGCCATTCCCGTTCCTTATTTGGTCGCTGTAGTCTACGTAAAGATTTATGTAGACTACGGCGAAAATAAGGGCACGCTATTTGTTGACCTAGAAAAAGGGGGAGGGGTCCTAGAAGCTAGCATGAAATGGTGTTCCAAGTTAAAACGTGTTCCCCCAGTTGGGGTAGCATCTTAAAGCCGGAGTAGGGGCGCCAACCTAACCAGGCCTGGGCCCACCGGAGGGAGCTATAGCCTGCCCCCGGGCTTCCTACTGCCTTGGCCTTTCCAAGGGGGACCCTACAGTCCCCAAGCATTGGACAAGAGGTGCACGAGTGCTGATTGCTACAAGGCAGCACTCACGACAGAAAGGCATGGGTTCTGGGAGTATGTGCCCTTGAGGCTGTATTCCCAGTACAGACAGCGGTGCTGAAGCAGCAGACCTGCCATAGGCTGAGGGCCAGTGCGGGAGACAGCCTGGGGAATGTGGCCACTGTCAGATCTGTCACCAAAACATGTCCAGGAAGGAGTCAAAATTGGAGCGAAAGGTCCTGGTTCATCAGGTCCCTGTGCAGACAAGGGTCAATGGCGGCCCTCCTGCAGAAGGCCTCGACATAAGCCAGCTGCACACCTCCTCAGGTGAAAGCCATTACGAGAAGGAGTAGTCCTGGTGGCCTTGCAACTCGCCAGATTAGCGTAGGGATCTGATATGCCACTTACGTGGATGCCCGAGCAGGCAGGACTGAACCCAGTGTGGCCGTGCTCTGATCCCCGACTGGAAAACGGATGTTGCTTCTGCACTTGGGGAAGAGGAGGCCGAAGAATGGAGGAGCTCCACTGTAGGCATTGAGCCATCTAGAAGAGCCGAGGAAGAGGAGATGGAGGCTTCAACAGCCTCCAGACAAGCTGAAATAGAAAGAAGTAGTGAGCGTTGGGTCAGCTGTCGCGTTCGCTTAAGCTGGACCACTGAGGGTTTCTTAGGCCTGGCTGCGGGAGGGGGAAGGGATCCCTGAAGAACTCTCAGCAGCTTCCAGATGAGAAGAATTGACGCCACTACCGGGTCTGCTTCATCATCAGACTCGGACTCAGGCCTAGGCAGCGATCTGTTGGGGAGGGGAGGCGGTGCCCTACCCTTCCCATTCTTTCAACCTTGGCCATTCTTGGGGGGCATGCTGTAGAAAGTGAGATAAGCTTGGCATGATATTGGTAAGAAGAATGAAGGGCCCGGGTCCCTGGACCCAGTCCAACGCTCCAACCACCACCCTTAGAAGTAAAAGTGGCAAGGGTCGGAGCACACAGCAGGAGGTTCCAGTGGGCTACTCGCTGGGCACCCAAGGCAACAGGCAGTAGCGCCGCCGTTACCACTAGACAGGAGGGGCACCCTCTGCGTCCGGCAGCGGTTAGATAGGTGAGCGCAAAACATTGATCCTCTTTCTGTATGGCTCTGTGTGTTCACATTTAAGACACCGTGTGTCTAGCCATTAACTTTATTCGTTTATAGGGCAGGGGTGGAGAATCTGTGGCCCGCCAATGACTCTGCCAGGGGTTCAGGTAGGGGTTTTTCTAGCCCTACCAGGAGATGCCAGGGACTGGACTTGGCACCTTTTGCATGCCCAGCAGGGGACTAGCATTGAACTATGCCCCCAGAAAGGCGACTAGAACCAGGGTCTCTCAAGCCCCGGTTCAACACTGGAGCCACCAGGCCACAGTGGCTTTAAAAGGTTGCCACCCGCTGCAAGCCCGGTGCCCAAGAGGCGCAGCCAGGGCCAATGGCCACGGAAGCCGTGCCTGAGCGCAGGCACCCCCTGCCAAAAGCGCCTGCGACTCAGGAGTCACGGTGGGCACACAACAGGGAGCAGCGGCTGCTGGGTGTGTGTGTGTTTTCTTAATATTATTTTATTTTTATTTTATTTTTATTTTTTTAAGTGTGTGGGGGGGGCGCACATTTTTTTTTTGGTGGGGGGCACATGAGTGCCTGTGAGTAAAGAACCGGGGCGAGCACGCCACCGCTGTAAGCGCCGGGCCAGCACCCCCTAAGGCCGGTAAGCGCCAGCAGCCACCGGCGCTGCGCACGAGCTCGCGCCGCCACACAAACGCCGGCACTCGCACCAGCCCAGCCAGCTGTGGCCAGGAGGGGCGGTGCACGAAGACGCACGCCCCGCCGAGAGCATCGGGGACCCGGGGCCGCAGCAAGGGGGGGCACCGAGCCGCTGCAATCGCTGGTGCCCCCGCAGGGGAGCGGGGCAACAGGCGCCACACCTGGGCGCGTGCCGGCACAGCCGCCGGCGCTCCTGCTGGGGCGGCAAACGTCGGCTGAGGGGGGCAGCACCCACACAGATGCGCCCCCACCGTGAGTGCCGGCAACCCCGGGGCTGTGGCGGTGCAGGCACGTCGCAACCAACAGAGGAGTTGAGAGAGAGAGAGGGGCGGGTGCTTGGCCTCCGCAAGTGCTGGGGCCCCAGCAGGGGAGCGAACAACAGGCGCCGCAGCCAGGCGCGTGCCAGCAGCACGTGCACCCCCGCCACGTGCGCTGGCAAACCTGGAGCCGCTGCAGGCGTGCTGAGCTAAAAGCGAAGCGAGGAGAAGGAGGGGGGGCAGGCGCGCTGCAGCCTTAACCGCCGAGGCCCACAGGCGCAGTGCCCTAACGCGTTCCGCCACCAACGCTGGCGCCTCCGCCGGCAGGGCAGGTGCTGGCCACGATGGAGCCGCGCCGGAGCGCATGTGCCCCGCTGCGAGCATCTGCGAGGCTTTGGGCGTGCAGATTGCACGCCGAGTCCAAGTGGCTGGGAAGACGACGAAGCCGGTCTTCCGCAGGCAGGTGTCCTTTGTGGTTTCCAGGCGGAGCTGAAGCCCTCACTAGCTGCGTCGAGCCAGAGAACTGAGATTGGGAGGGGGGCTGAGTTTAAGGCAACTCGGCCTGCCCCTCCTTGCATAGTGGTGCCACTGGGGTGCACCAATCAGAGGCCCCTATGTCTTGTCACCCCAACTGCCTGCAATGCCCCCCCCTTTCAGCCAGACAAGCTGGCGTCGGGGTTAGGGCATTTTCAGCAAAACTGTGTTGCTACTTGTGAATAACGAAGTGTTTTTACAGCTCTTGATCTGAGTGTAGGTGTATATGCATGTTTTGTGGTTTTCTCCGCCAACCACCTTTAATGGAATGTATGCATGCAGTTTAAATATGCATGGCACTGAAATATGCTGAACGGGGTTCCTTGTCTCCCTTCTTACCTAGTGCATATATGTTATGAGCAGCATCTTGCTTTTATAGGTGTTAACATATTCACAGGCAATTTTAGCTTCTCATTGGGTGGAGTGTGATGTAGTTTTTTTTTTCCCCTTCCCCAAAGCTGCAAACAAGGAGATCCATTTATAAATTCATCCTGAATGTGTCATTAAATATGTTCCTAGGGATGGTGACAATCGCTGACATGACAACGTTATCTCAGTAAGTATGTTTGCTTGAAATGGGCCTTCTCAGTTTGCTGGGAAGATTATGCTCTTGGGCAATCCATCATAAAAGGTTCTATTCATGAAACTTCAGTGAAATACAGAGGAAACCATTTGCTGGCTGCTATATATGGTAGATCATAAGAGTTGAAATTTATTGGGAGGGATTGCCTGAAATACTGCATGCTGGAGAAGAGATGGAGGAATTGGTATTATTTTTTATCCTTTCTTTGACCGACTTCATTTAATAGCTGGAACTCTCCCAGTGTAATTGTCATGTTAGCTAACAGTGCAATCCTATGGTCCCTGGGAGGGTGTCCCAGGGGCCATAGGATATGTTGGATGTCCCCCTCCAAGGGTGCAGAGAGAGGTCCATCCTCAGGGGACAAGATCCGACCTTGGAAACCCCTCCTTTCAGTCACTGTGGAAACCTCTGCAGATGATCTTTTTCCAGGGTGTTCTGGGAGAGACAGTGGATCCATAGGATCCACAGCCTTCCTGGTTCCTAGACACCCCCCCCCAATGGCTGCTGACACCTGGAGCTGGTGTAGATTAATTCCTTCTCTTTGGAACCAAGGGGAGGGTATTTGTAGGGGAAAAAAAATAAGAAGCATCTGGGTAGATGAAAAAAAAAAACCCCAGACAAACAGAGGAAACACTGCTCCTCCCTCACTTCTGCCCTGCTGGCATGAACCTGGCGTGGTTTTGGATGAGTTAGTTTGTCCACCTTTGGATTTCCACTCAGCACCAGGCAGGATTGCTCTGTAAATCTGGCAATGGCTACATAACACAATGTCTCAGAGGGCACAACCTTTGTGTGCAATCCAGAGGTCGCTAAACACCCACTCTTACCAATGAGAGACTGGTGGTCTTGTTTTATAAATTTCAAACAGGAATTTCAAGCAGTTAATTCAAGTTTCAGCAAAAGTTAAAGTAGGGCTGTGCAAACTTCTTGAGCTTCTCCAAATTCCCCCTTGAAGCTCTGTATGTGTCCATATCAGATTGCTAGCTTCGTTTGTTTATTTTCATATGACAATTCATGTGCCTTTTTGTGCACATTCTCCAAATGTACTCATCGAATGTGCACAACTTTGAAATGGATGCATTTTCTTCCATTGATTAAAACATGTTTGTGCATATTTTTTAAAAGCATGGGTTTTTAAAAATCCTTTTTGTTCCATCAATTACATCGCAAGTTCACAAATGTGCGGACATCAGCAACAGATTGTGCTGAGGTCTATGTTCAGTTCTGGGAAGTACAAATTGGTAAATTTTGGTAAAAAAACAAACTGAAATGAATGTCTCAAACATCCCTTGTTATTATTAGGATGATAGATCTGTCTAGGGATGGATGGATCTGTCAATTTCAGTTTGTCTCAGTTTCTCATTTTTCCAACCTTAACTTAACTTTATCTTGAACTTTGAGAATTTTTCCAATCATACATTCAGTTCATCCTGAACTCTGATAATTTTTTTAAGTTCGTATGAAAATTTGTATGCATTTTTCTGTGTATATCTCCTAATACGTGCATTTTGCATGCCTAATATACCCATTTTTGCAAGAGATTTCCCTAATATGATGCATGTCTGGCATTATTTTCACCAATGCATTCATTTTTGTGTGCATTTTCCCCTAAATATACACAATTCTGTACACAATTTTGATTGGAGAACCACACTCCACAATTCAAAGAAATGCAAAATTTCAAGGATAACTGAGTTTCATTTGACATATTGCTTTGAAAGTGCAAAATTAGGTAAATGTATTTCTCCCCATCCCTGGATCTGCTCCCCATTTTATTTCTAATCTGTTTTTAAGCCAATTGCCTTTGTCACATCTCATGGCCAACAGTTCCATAAATTAGAGATGCTTTACATGAAGAAATTCTTCATGTTACATTAAAGATTAAATAAAGATGTGGCCCTAGTTAACCCAATGAAACATATTTCATCTCATTATTCCTAGTCTGGTTGCAAATGCAGCTAAATGCAAATGTAGGTTTAAAAAATATTGCAGGTTAATTTGGAAATGGGGCAGAATTAGGGGTGCACGAAAGTCCCTTACTTGTCCTCGAAGCTTTTCGCGGTGGGGGGGAGGTGCTTTGTTGCTCCCCCTGTGAAGTTCAGGCCGGGGGGGGGGGAGGCTTCCCACCTCACCCGGCCGAAATTCAGGCCAGGGGGGAGGCTTCCCGCCTCGCCCGGCCGAAATTCAGGCCGGGGAGGAGGCGCCTTGCCTCGCCCGGCCGTGAACTAAACAGTTAAAAAAAAAAATGCCCCCGTGATAGGCTACGTGACGATTAACGTAGCCTATCACGGCTAGATCTGCAAAGTCAGCTGTGATAGGCTACGTAAATCACCACGTAGCCTATTTCGGGTGACTTAAAAAAAAAAAAGCGCGTACGCAAATGGCGGCCCCCATAGGGAGCCGCCATTCGCGTTCCTTATTTGGTCGCTGTAGTCTACATAAATCTTTACGTAGACTACGGCGAAAATGAGGGTAACGTTATTTGCGTTGCCCTTATTTTCGCCGTAGTCTACGTAAAGATTTACGTAGACTACAGCGACCAAATAAGGAACGCGAATGGCGGCTCCCTATGGGGGCCGCCATTTGCGTACGTGCTTTTTTTTTTAAGTCACCCGTGATAGGCTACGTGACGATTTACGTAGCCTATCCCGGCTGACTTTGCAAATCTAGCCGTGATAGGCTACGTTGATCATCACGTAGCCTATCACGGGGGTGTTTTTCTTTTTTCTTTTATTGGAATGGCGGTGGCGGCAGCCGGTCGAAAGATCGGCTGCCGCCCCCGCCCCTGACGAAGACCCGACGAACCGCTGGCCGGACCCGACGCCGGGAGGGATATTCGGCAAAGGTAAGTCCCATCCCAGGGGGGGTGCGGGGTGCGGGGGGAGTGCGGAGAATTTCTCCCCGAAACTTGTTCGGGGGGCTGAACACGTTGGCGCTCGGCCCCCCGAAGTTTCGGGGAGAAATTCTCCGCCAACCCTAGGCAGAATGGAAGAGACATACAGTACATGAAGATATGTTTAAGTGCCACAGACTGGATATAGGCTGATGTGTATATTCCTCGTATACTTGTTTGACTGATTAGATGATTTAAAAAATATCTAAAGATAAAGTATTTTAAAACAACAGCATGTACCTTCCTTTTTCCTTCTGCTTAATTGCCTTCTATCTCTGCTTGTTTTTGTCATTCCTAGGGACACAACAAAGGACAATTTGACACATACAAGCCCAGATGAGTGAGTTACTGCTAATAGTAACTAATGGTTACTAATGTCTCAGAGAATCACCAGTAATCAGTTGAACACAGCAAGAGGGAAAAGATAGAAGCAGTTGTACCAAGGAAATCTTCCAAAAGAGATAGTGTGGTTGAAAGTAGAAATGCCACTGAAGTCCATAATATGAACGTGTCTAGTTCATCATGCTTGGATATATTAATATAAGTCAAGCATTAACTTCTCCCTGAAATTATTTCTGCTTCAGAATGTAAATTGAGATTTTGCACATTTGATCTCTTAGTTGTCACATTTATATCCCATTTTTTTCTCCAAGGAACCCAAGGCAGTGTACATGATCCTCCTCCTCTCCATTTTATCTTCGTAACAATGCTGTGAGGTAGGTTAGGCAGTGACTGGACAAAAGTCACCCAGTGAGCTTCATAGCTGAGTGGGACCTGAACCCAGATCTCCCCAGTCTAACACTATAACCACCATGGTAGTCAAAACCATATCCATGCTTTGGTTTGGAGTTAGGCTGCTCTGTAGGAATATGTGCTAACGTTGTTTAATATCAGCATCTTTCTCTCAACAAACTCTTGATGATTATCAAGCTCATGAATTCCAAAGCTCTCTGCAGCTGTTTAATATTAAAACCCCTGTTTGTCAATGGAAGTCTCATTGATTGCTGCAAGCTACATGGCCAGACCACACAGCCAACCAGCCATTGGTTGGGTATTTTCTGTATTTGTGTCCATCAACAAAGGAGTGAGAAAGAACACTTTTGCCTCTGCCATTCATTCTCATGCTCACCTGCCTGCTCTCCCTGCTGCTGCTCTTATTCCTGTTCATCACTGGATTCAGCCAGAAGTAGACATGAGCAGAGAGGGTAAGAAGGAGAAGTGGGCATAGATAGCACCAAGGAAGAGAAGTTGCTTAATGGGGAGGGCCCATAGCTCAGTGACAGAGCACATGGTTTGAATATGAAAGGTCCCAGATTCAATCCACAGCATTTCCAGGAAGGACTAGGGAAGAATCCTGCCTGAAATTCTGGGGAGCCTGCTGCCCATCACTCTCAACAATACTGTGCTTGATGGATCAATGGTCTAACTCACAGAATCATAGAATAGTGGTGTTGGAAGAGGCCCATAAGACTATCGAGTCCAACCCCCTGCTCAATGCAGGAATCCAAGTCAGAGCATCCCTGACAGATGGCTGTCCAGCCTCATCTTGAATGCTCCAGTGTGGGAGAGCCCACCACCTCCCTAGGTAAGTGGTTCCATTGTCATATTACTCTTAACAGTAGGGTTGGTGGAGAATTTCTCCCCGAAACTTCGGGGGGCCGAGCGCCAACGTGTTCGGCCCCCCGAACAAGTTTCGGGGAGAAATTCTCCGTACTCCCCCGCCCCCCGCACCCCCCCGGGACGGGACTTACCTTTGGTGAATGTCCCTCCCGGCGGCGGGTCCGGCCGGCGGTTTGGCGGGTGTTCGTGCAGGGCGGGAGCGGCAGCCGGTCTTTCGACCGGCTGCCGCCGCCGCCATTCCAATCAAAGAAAAAAAAACAAAAACGCCCCCGTGATAGGCTACGTGACGATTAACGTAGCCTATCACGGCTAGATCTGCAAATTCAGCCGTGATAGGCTACGTAAATCGTCACGTAGCCTATCACAGGTGACTTAAAAAAAAAAAAAAAGCGCGTACGGATAATGGCGGCCCCCATAGGGAGCCGCCATTCCCGTTCCTTATTTGGTTGCTGTAGTCTATGTAAATCTTTACGTAGACTACAGCGACCAAATAAGGAACGGGAATGGCGGCTCCCTATGGGGGCTGCCATTATCCGTACGCGCTTTTTTTTTTTAAGTCACCTGTGATAGGCTACGTGACGATTTACGTAGCCTATCACGGCTGACTTTGCAGATCTAGCCGTGATAGGCTACATTAATCGTCACGTAGCCTATCACGGGGGCGTTTTGTTTTTTTTTTAAACTTTGGATTTCGCGGCTGGACGAGGCGGGAAGCCTCCTCCCCGGCCTGAATTTCGGCTGGGTGAGGCGGGAAGCCTCCCCCCCGGCCTGAATTTTGGCCTGAACTTCGCGGGGGGAGCAGCGAAGCGCCTCCCCCCCACCGCGAACAAGCTTCGACGACAGATAAGTGACTTTCGTCCACCCCTATTTAACAGTCAGGAAGTTTTTCCTGGTGTTCAGCCGGAATCTGGCTTCCTGTAACTTCAGCCCATGATTCCGTGTCCTGCATTCTGGGGTGACCAAGAAGAGATGCTGGCCTTCCTCTCTGTGACAACCTTTCAAGTACTTGAAGAGCGCTATCATATCTCCCCTCAGTCTTCTCTTCTCAAGGCTAAACATGCCCAGTTCTTTCAGTCTCTCTTCATAGGGCTTTGTTTCCAGTCCCCTGATCATCTTTGTTGCCCTCCTCTGAACACTCTTCAGTTTGTCTGTGTCAGTCTTAAAGTGTGGTGCCCAGGACACAGTACTCCAGATGAGGCCTAAGCAGTGCTGAGTAGAGGGGAACTAGTACTTTCTGGGATTTGTAAGCTATGCTTCTATGAATGCAGCCCAAAAGAGCATTTGCCATTTTTGCAGCCACATCACATTGTTGGCTTATATTTGCTTGTGATCTACAATAATTCCAAGACCCTCAGTACAAGGCAGTTTCCTAACAGGAACAGCAGCTGCTACTACCAACACTTGTGCAGGAAAAGTGAGCTGATCAAATATCTTTGCTATGGAGAGTGGACAAGACTATCCATTAACAGCTAGGGATGGGTGAATTCCCCAGCATCTGGTCAGGATGGGTGAATCCTAGGGATGTACGAAAGGCACTTACCTTTCGTGGATTCTGTTTATGGTTGGGGGGGAGGCATTCCGTCTCTCCCCCAGAATCCTCACCGGGGGGGAGGCGCTCTGTTCCTCCCCCCCCCCAGAATCCTGGCCAGCCAGCTGTGCTCCGCAGGGATTCTGCGGAGCCGCCAGCCGGCTCTGCCAGCAGCCGGACATCCGGCCACTGGCTAGCAGGGACGCAAATGGCGGCGGTCGTAGCCGCCACTGTTTGCGTCCCTGAAGTCAGCCGTGATAGGCTACGTAAATGTTTATGTAGCCTATCATGGCTGACTTAAAAAAAGACAAACAACGCGCGTACGCAAATGGCGGTGGCCACGGCTGCCGCCATTTGCGTTCCTTATTTTGGCATGTCTTAGTCTACGTAAACATTTACGTAGACTAAGATGGCAAAAATAAGGGGAACGCAAATAATATAGTGTCTACCCTATTTGGTTCCGCTTATTTTTGCTGTCTTAGTCTACGTAAATGTTTATGTAGACTAAGATGTGCCAAAATAAGGAACGCTAATGGCGGCGGCAATGGCTGCCGCCATTTGCATGTGTGCGTTTTTTTTTAAAAGTCAGCCGTGATAGGCTACGTAAACATTTACTTAGTCTATCACGTTTTTTAAAAAAAACCTAGCCGTGATAGGCTACGTAAATCTTTACGTAGCCTATCACGTTTTTTTGTTTTGTTTTGTTTTTAAACTGGAAATGGTGGCAGCGGCAGCCAGTTGGAAGACCGGCCGCTGCTGCCGCCGCACCGCCACTGGAGCTGCCACCGGAGCTGCCGCCGCCAGGAAGATCCGCCCAAGGTAAGTCTCGTCCCGGGGGGGCGGGCTGTTCCGCCACCGTTTTCAGGGGGCTGAATGCACTGGCATTCGGCCTCCCCGAGATCCATGGCAGAATTTTCGTACATCCCTAGTGAATCCCTCAGCAACTCCTTCAGCACTGGAGTGATGTGATCTCGCCGGCAGCTGCCTTTAGTCAGGCGAGCCGCCGCGTTCTGTACCAGCTGTAGCTTCCAAACTGACTTCAAGGGTAACCCCATGTAGAGTGCATTACAGCAGTCTAAATGAGAGGAGACGAGGGTGTGTGCTACCAATAGGAGCAGATGGTTAGGAAGGTAGGCGTGCAGCCACCGTATCAGTTGGAGTTGATACAGTGCTGTCCTGCTCATGTAATTAAGGAGTGTTTTCTTATCCTTAATAATCAACCCTTTAAAGTTTGTTAATCTATCTATCTATCTATCTATCTATCTATCTATCTATCTATCTTAGGGTCAAGGGGTAACTCCCCTGCAAATTTTATTAAGTGCTATTCACACTTCTTGCCAATATCTCTTAGCCTGTCTATACTGCCACCAACAATGGTAACTCCACCTCTCTATTACATTTCCAGCACTTTGCTTTCGACAAAGTGCCCCATGATATCCCGATTAGCAAACTAGCACAAAGTGGGCTAGATGAAACAACTATCAGGTAGATCCACAGTTAGCTACAGAATTGGACTCGAAGAGCGCTTATCAATGGGATCTTCTCAAACTTGGGAGAGGTAACAAGCGGGGTACCGCGGGGCTCAGTTCTGGGCCCAGTGCTCTTCAACATTTTTATTAATGACTTGGAGAAGGAGGTGCAGGGAATGCTGATCAGACTTGCAGATGACACAAAATTGGACAGGATAGCTGATACCCTGGAAGGCAGAAATAAAATTCAAAGTGATTTTGATAGGCTGGAGGGCTGGGCAGAAAACAACAGAATGAAGTTTAATAGGGATAAATGCCAAGTTCTGCACCTAGGAAAAAGAAAACAAATGCACAGTTCCAAGATGGGCAATACTTGGCTCAACAACACTACAAGCGAGAAGGATCTTGGAATTGCTGGAACTCACAAGCTGAATATGAGCCAACAATGTGATGTGGCTGCAAAAAAGGCAATGCTCTTTTGGGCTGCATTAATAAAAGCATAGCTTCCAAATCCCGAGAACTACTAGTTCCCCTCTACTCAGCACTGGTTAGGCCTCATCTGGAATACTGTGTCCAGTTCTGGGCACCACACCTTAAGAAAGATGTAGACAAGCTGGAGAGGGTTCAGAGGAGGGCAACCAGGATGAGCAGGGGACTGGAAACAAAGCCGTATGAGGAGAGACTGAAAGAAATGGGCATGTTTAGCCTTGAGAAGAGAAGACTGAGGGGAGATATGATAGCACTCTTCAAGTACTTGATCTTATCGATCATCACTTGATCTTATCAATCATCACTTGATCTTACCAATCATCACTTGATCTTATCGATCATCACAGATCAAGTACTTGATCTTATTGATCATCACAGAATGCAGGACATGGAATAATGGGCTCAAGTGACAGGAAGCCAGATTCTGGCTGAACATCAGGAAAAACTTCCTGACTGTTAAAGCAATACAATAATGGAACCAGTGACCTAGGGAGGTAGTGGGCTCTCCCACACTGCAGGCATTCAAGATGAAGCTGGACAGCCCCTTGTCAGGGATGCTCTGACTTGGATTTCTGCATTGAGCGAGGGGTTGGACTCAATGGCCTTGTAGCCCCCTTCCAACCCTACTATTCTATGATTCTAATATTTGCAAACCTCATTAGGGTTCCATACTGTTGTACCCACATTTCCCCAGATTTTTCATTCTGAAAATTAGCTATTGTGCATTGATCCACCTGTTTCCAAAGAGAAACTAGGGGTGTATTAAACCCCGCTTACCTGGCTCTGCCAGGTTCTGCTGGGGGGGAGGCGCTCCGTCCTTCCCCCCGGAATCCTCGACGGGGGGGAGGCGATCCGGTCCTCCCTCCTGGAATCCTCAAAAGCCGGCTGTGCTCCACGGCGGCTCCGCGGAGCAGCCGGCCAGGCCCAGGCCAGGGCCATCTGCAGCTGGATTTCCGGCCGTGGAGGGCTCTGGGTAAAGGGGAAAAAAATGCATACACAAATGGTGGCAGCTACGGCCGCCGCCATTTGCATTCCTTATTTTTCTTCGTCTTAGTCTATGTAAATATTTACATAGACTAAGATGAAGAAAAATAAGGAATGCAAATGGCGGCGGCTGTAGCCGCTGCCATTTGCGTACACCTTTTTTTTTTTTTTACCCAGACTTTTAGGCTATATAAAAACTTATGTATCCTATCACGTCTGGGTAAAAAAAAGAAGAAGACAAGACTGCAAATGGCGGTGGCGGCAGCCAGTCGGAAGACCAGCCGCCACAGCTGCTGCCGCCTCAGCCGCCGCCGCCCCTGTCCGGAACATCTGCCCCAGGTAAGTCTTTCCCGGGGGGGATCTGCGGGGTGGCGGGGGGTGGTGGTGGCAGGCCATTCCGCCACAGATTTCGGTGGCCGAATGCACTGGCATTCAGCTTCACCGAGATCCGTGGCGGAATTCTCTGACATCCCTAAGAGAAACCAACATTTTGGAAGGGGTGTCAAAATACAAACAGAACGATGCATATACCTTGTATGAAAACTGCAAACACTATTGCTTTTCTGGTAAACCATTGAGTAGACTTATGAGAAGTTGGATGTATTTGACAAATTTAACTGATACAGTCTTGATTCTGAATCAGAGTTCCCTTGACCCCAAACTTGGGATTGGATCAATGAGGTTAATTAGTCTAATTGTAGTGGTTTAAAGAAATCATCAGCTCCCTTTCTATAAATGAGCCAGCAAGCTCATATTATGCCAGTACTTTTTCAGCTGCACTGGCTGCCAGTCCATTTCTGGGCCCGATTCAAAGTGCTGGTATTAACATTCAAAGCCCTTAATGGCTTGGGGCCAGGTTATCTGAAGGATCGCCTCCTCCCATATATGCCTTCCTGGACCTTAAGATCATCCTCAGCAGCCCTACTCCATGAGCCCCTGCCAAAGGAAGTGAGGAGGGTGGCTACTAGGAGGAAGGCTTTTTCTGCTGTGGCACCCCAGCTGTGGAATGAGCTCCCTAGTGAGGTTCGCCTGGCACCTACATTGTATTCCTTTCAGCGCCAGGTGAAGACCTCTTTATTTTCCCAGGCATTTTAGCATTTTAGCTTTCTAGACTTTTAGCTTTGCTGTTTTAAATCTGTATTTTAAACTCCTGCACTGCTGCTAGGTTTTACTGCGGTTGTACTGTTATATTGTGGTTTTAATGTTGAATATATTTCAAATTTTTTTATTGTGTGGCATTTGGTTTTAATTTTTTTGAACCGCCCAGAGATCTTCGACTATTGGGCGGTATAGAAATGAAAAATAAATAAATAAACAATCAAACAAATAAATAAACAAATAAATAAATAAAAGAAGCAAAAGCAAGCCATTTGTATTGCTTCCTTTCTGTTTGTGGCAAATTGCTAGTCAGAATAAGACTACATTGTGTTTTGGCTGCCATTATCCTGAAATCAGTTTGGTAAGCAAGACACCCTTTCCATGCTTCCAAAAAATGAAGACAAAGAAATAACCAACTGAGAGCAGCAGATAAGATCAAGAACAATTCAGTGTATATTTCAACAAATCATTTTCTGGCAGACAATTGCATGGACTAATACAAATGCAGAGGATGACTTTTTTTTCTGTATGTAGAATTTGCACGGCAGGGTAGTTGAAAAATATATATGGTAGAAAGCAGAAACATTTGCCTTCTGCCATCGAATAGGATTGTACTGCTGTTCTTTTCAAACACCATGGTGGATACATTCAGATAAATATTCTCTCTCTCTCTCTTCCTAATGTGCAGTTCATTTTGTGGTCCGCATTGTCTTTAAAATGAAATGGAACAAGAAGTCTGCCAGTTCAATAGAAGCTGACAGCTAATGCTTATTGGGCATGTTGTAGAAATCCTTTTTGCTCAGTGAGCACTGGGTCTGTGTAATTCATTGTGCATTGTACCCCTGCAGATAAAATAGTTCTGTTCAATTCCCAGCACATGGTGGCTGGCTGCACACTGGGAAAACCTATCACCTGGAAGCCACCTAGCGGTAACCCCAATAAACCAGCCATGCATATAGACTTTAATGACAACATTCTATTATCTTATCCATGTTAAAACTGCCCTCTTCTCTCAGGCATTTGGCAGCATATAATGAGTTTTAATTAGGTCCTGGATCGTCCATGGCTGATGGTTTAAAAATTGTTTTTTGACATGTGATTTCTATTGTGTGTGCTATCTGTTTCTATGTCTTTATGTAAATGGTTTTGTATTTTCTATGATGTATTTTAATGGTTTTTCACTTTTGTGAACTGCCCAGAAAGCTTTGGCTATGGGGCAGTATAGAAATATAATAAATGAAATGAAATGAACGAAAACATCAACCCACTGTGTGGCAGTTGTGAAAAAGGCAAATTCCATGTTGGAGATCATTACTAAAGGAATGAAAAATAAAACGGCCAATATCATAATGCCCTTTTCAAAATCTATGTTGCAACCACACTTGGAATACTGTGTACAGTTCTTGTCACTGCAGCTCCAAAAGGATTTTGTAACGTAGGAAAAGGTGCAGAAAAGGCCAACCAAAATGATTGAGGGCCAGGAGCAACTCCCCTATGAGGAAAAAGTTAAAACATTTGGGGTTCTTTTGCTTAGAGAAAAGGTGTATAACATTATACATGGTGTGGAGGAAGTGGATAGGGAGACGGTTTTCTCCCTCTCTCAAGATACTAGAACCCGGGGTCATCCCATGAAGCTGATCAGTGGGACATTCAGGACAGATAAAAGGAAGGACTTCTTCACATGGCACGTAGTTAAACTATGGAATTCTGTACCCCAAGATGCAGTGATGGCCACCAAAATGGATGGCAGTTAAATGGAATTATCCAAATTAATGGAGGATAAGGCTATGAATGGCCATATATAACCTCCGCTCCAGACAGTATCAGAGGCAGTATTCCTATTGACAGTATTGCTGGGGAATACAAACAGGAGCATGCTATTGAACTAATCTCTTATTTGTGGGCTTCCCAAAGGCATCTGGGTGGCTTCTGTGGGAAAAGAATGCTGGACTAGATAGGTCTTTGGTTTGACCGAACATGGCTCTTCTTATGTTCTTAACCACCAATTTTTCTCAGGTGAGCTGCAGCCCTGTTCAGACATGGGTACTCATGGATACTGAATGCATGAAGGAAAGCAGGAATGCACAGGGCTAGCTTGGCCCCCTCAATGCCACTATATTCACCAGTCATGGCCACCCCTGACTCTTGAGTGGCATCAGTCTGAAGGAGGCTGCTTCTATGCTTTCCATGGCAAGAAACCCTGATTGACCAGGGTTCTTATCCCCATACTGGAAACTCTTCAAATGGCACCACTAATGCATTAGCCAGAACTCTGAGACTGACATGTGTGCTGTTGTTGAGAGGGTTGGCCTTAGGGATGGTGTGGGCGCCCGTTTCAGTCTGGGAATCTGGCGCACCTGCTCCTGCCTGCACCCTCAAGCCTTGCTTGCAAAGCCCCTTCTCTCCCCACTGCCCTTGCTCGGCGAATGGCCTGCACTCACCTCGGCTGCCTTGTTGTGCTTCGCGGTTGACATTTTTTGAGAAATATTTTTTGTGAATGCGCATACCTGTGTATGC